>NC_136916.1:132704446-133954711 GCF_949752795.1 Hyperoodon ampullatus | reverse complement strand
ATCACACAGCTAGGAAGGGGAGAGGACCAGGTTTCAAAGCCCAAGGTTCCCTGACTTGCAAGCTTGCCTTGTGTTCTTTAGCCCAACTCCACACTGTTTCTCATGGAAGAAGGAACTCCAGCCCTGACACTGGGCCTTGACACTGAACACTCAATATCCAAAACCCCGAGCAGGCCCACTGCCTCCTCATTCAGGGTCTCATAGTATTCATCTGGAAAATAGTTCTAACGATGATAATACCTCTCCTACCCACCTCCCAGGGTTGCTGTGGGATCACATGCTGCCTGTATTATCCATCCATCCATCCATCCATCCATCCATCCATCCATCAATCCAATACTCGCTGAGCATCTGCTCTGTGTTGGGCATATGCTGGGTATTAGGAAGGATGACGAAGGCCCACTAAGATGATGTATGCAAGATCCTTTTGAAATAAACTTTTTACCTTCCTGCAACAAGGGTTTAAGCTAACTGCCTTATTCACTCACTCATCCAACAAACACTTAGCTAACATTTCTATGCACAGGGCACTATGCTAGTGACTAGGGCTACAGGCGCCAAAAAAGAGAATAATAAAAGACAGGGCAACAGATGCAAACAGTATCTTCTATCACTTATTAAGCCATCACCTTCTATCATTCAGAAGCACACAGCTGCTAGGAGCTGTAAGGCAGTGTTAATATTTTAAGTAACACTTTGCATGAAGGTGAAGAATTGCTGAAGGAAGTAAAAATTTTAGGTGATTTCAATTTCAATGAACTTGCTACAGTATCTCAAGGACTAATCAGAGTTTTTGAGGAGGTGGTAATGCACCAGGACCAAGAAGCCTCTCTGAATCCTGGCTCTCCATTTTAGAATGACAGTGTCAGGAGAAATGCATTAAAATCAGAAAAGCTCTTCTCTTCTTTCTTGCTTCTATGGTAAATGTGCATGTTGTTTCTTTGGCTATTCCATGCAGTCACTTAAAATCCGCAGCTCTGAGTAGCATGAAGATTCCCCATAACTGAATTAGAAATCACCTGCTCAGCTGCCTGGGAAGCATCTCTTTTCCACTTGGGCTTTCCCTGACTGGCTCACAGAGCTTATGGCTTTGGTCTTCTGTGGGTGTTCTGAGGACAGAGTCAGATGAGCATTTGCATAAAAAAGCCAAACCAAGATCCTTTCATTTTAAGTTAAAGGCTAGAGGGAATTCCCTGGAGGTCCAGTGGTTAGGACTCCATGCTTCCACTGCAGGGGGCACATGTTAGACCCCTGGTCTGGGAACTAAGATCCTGCATGCTGCACAGCATGGCCAAAACAAACAAACAACAAAAAAATTAAATGCTAGAGGAGCAGCAGACTTAAGAGAAATAACCTAGTATTTTTTCCCCCTTCAAAGATGTAAGATAACCATGAAGTTTTCCTAAATAGAAAGCTGTGCTTCAAGAAGCATCCCCATAAAATGAACACGGACTCACCAGGTGCCCAATAGGGTGGCTATAGAGCTCCTCATTCCTGAGTCAAGCCCTTAAGAGAATTGGTAGAGGCATAAAACAATGCCAATGTTTTATTTTTATTTTTACTTTTTTTTAAAAGATTTTTTGATGTGTACCATTTTTAAAGTCTTTATTGAATTTGTTACAATATTGCTTCTGTTCTTTTATGTTTTGTTTTTTTGGCCATGAGGCACGTGGGATCTTAGCTCCCCGACCAGGGATCGAACCTGCACCCCCCGCATTGGAAGGTGAAGTCTTAACCACTGGACCACCAGGGAAGTCCCCCTATGTTTTACTGAAAAGTCGTTGTTGTTGTTTAGATACCCAATGGAGTTGGTCCTGATGGGGTTTTAAAGATGGTGTTGCATTTCTTAGGCCCTTCCTCCAAGAATATTATTTTCAGAAGACTGGAAGGTGTCAGGAGCACCAAAATTTGTTTTCCTCATTTATTTAATCCCCAACTATCTCAGAATTCCAGAACTTTAAAAGAGGAAGGGACTTCTTTAAGAATATGATTTAGAAATCATCCAGTCTACCCCCTCGCCATTTTATCACTTAAGGAACCAGAGGCTGAAAGAGATAACAGCAATTGCCAGGGTCACTCAACAAAATTGATATTGAAGCTAATACTAGAGCCCCTATGTTTTTGGTCTTTATCATTCAAATTATATCAATGGTCATTAGTCTTTATATCAATGTCATTGATAGAGAGGGGGAGATTAATAGATCTGTGATTTAAAACAGATAATCCCTCGTTTAACACCAGAGTAACACACTGCAGGACCCCAATGTTGAGGCCTATGTACAATGTCATAAACAATGTAACCTAAACACAGCAGGGTCTAGGGTCTCCATAAACAACAGTATGCTATTGGGTTTTTCCAGAAGCAGAGCTGTTGCATCTTCACAGTGGGTTGGCATTTTCCAGTTCTGGGCACTCTGTGCACCTGTTTTTCTCATATTGGCTGCCTACCACTGTTCAGCCACCCGCCACTCAAGACCTGCCACAGGACGCTCTTGTTTTTGCCAAAGTGGTCAGAGAGATTGCCAGCACTGATGTGAAGTCAGGTATTGTCTGGAGATTGGAAAAAGCAACACCTTCTTCGGCCAGAATCTTCACCAGTGGAAGGCTGGTTTCTCTACTACAGTTAATCCTATTAATCAGTTTGGGTTGTATTTATTTAATTCTGTGGTTTGTATTGTGACAATATATTTATGCAGCTGTTTAAAACTGGGATGTCTATATGTATACCTGGAAGCCATCATTTATATACCTAATTATCTAATGAATTGACCAATCTGCCATTTGAAAAGATTGGGCAATTTCACAGGGATGTCACTATCGTAACACCTGGGCCCTAGAGATGGTGATTTATTGTTTATTGACAGTTTGTAATGATCAGAACACAGAATCTGTCATTTTAGAGCCTGCAAAAGCTTCAGGGATCATTTAATCAATCTTTCTGTTCGCCCCAGCCTACTTTCCAGATAAGACAATGGAAACTGAGGGAAGGTAGGTGACAGGCAGAAGGTCACATAATGAATGAGGAGAACTAGTTCCAGGAGTGCTTCTACTTGGAAATGGGATCTTCAGGCAGTCTCTTACCTTTCAAATGCAGACCTTAATTTAACAGAAACAGGTGACATCCTATTAGTAAAGAGATCACTATCAGGAAAAGTTTGGGCTTGAAGAAGGAGCTCTAGGGGAGGTAAGATATTTCAGATGCTTCTCAGTAAAGATTTTAACTTAAGAAATAGATTTGTCCCCATTTAAATCAATGGCTGTGAGTAGCATAAAGTTTGGTTTCAATACTTAATCTTCAAAGATTGAAATAATTATGCTTAAGATAGTTATCATTTATTGGGCTGTAAGCATTGTACAAAGAGATCTATATTACATGTCATTCATTCATGCATACATTCATTAAGTATTTATTCAACACCCATGATATGCCAGGGAGTGTTTTGGACAGTAGGAATACTATAGTGAACAAGGCCAGGTTCCCGGCCTCCTGGAATTTATAATCAAGTGGGAGAGATAGATAATAAACAAATCAACAAGTGAAAATAGACTTCCAACATATGGAGATGTTACTGTTCCTTCTGGAAACTCACTAAAAAGATAGCAAAGGCATAAATGCACAAGGAAAAGGACGCAGAGAAATGATGGGAGATGACAATGGGTATCAGCAGACCACTGAAGTCAACAAAATTTTGGAAGCTGGGAAACAGAAGGACATGAAGCTAACTGACTCAGTAGACCAAAGAAAGGGGACACATATGCCCAGAGCAATGGAAGCATGACAACTTACGCTGCAGAATTCCCAAGAAGTTTAGGACTCCAAGATCAGGTACCTCTGAAGGCAGAGGTGCTGGGAGGGGCTGAAGACAGGAGGTTTGGTAGAAAGTATGTCTAAGGTACAGGGACAACCTCAGATTCTCTCTCCCACCCCACAAAATCAGTCAACTATCCTATCTTTTTAGCACCTTTCTCCTGACAGCCCCCAGGACCCAGGCAGCCAGGCCTGTATCTTCCAGAAGGAGAAAAGGATTCCTCTAGGGGAAGTGGACTACTTCATGAGAAAAGAATTACAGCTGTGAGTCCCCAGGAAACAGCCTGGCCAGGCCCAAACAGATCTCTCCATGGTGAAATTCATACACACAAGTTCTAGTGCCTTCCTTTTAAATGAAAGGACATTTGCTTGAGATACAGGGTCCAAAACAAACAGAAAAATTAACTCAAGGAAGCACAGACAATGTTGGGAGCTGAAAAAGACTCCAAAACTCAACTGTAACATCTTTAGAGATATGAGAAAAGGTTTGCACTCATGAAACAAGAACAGAATGCAATACGAAAAGGAACATTCAAAGAACAAGAACACTTGCCATTTGAAAATATAATAGCAAAAATTAAAAATTATATAGTAGGTGTAGAAGACAAAGATATCAACCAGAAAGTAGAACAAGAAGACTAAAAGTAGAGCAAAAAGATTGAAAACAAGAAAGGGAAAGTTAAGGAAATTAGATGATCAAAAGAGAAAAGCTACTACCTGATTAAAATCAGAGAGAATTATTTTTAAAATTTGAGAAAATTTCCTAGAACTGAAGGAGCACAAGTTTTTAGATCAGGAGGGTTGGTGTAAAATCTTTGTCTTCAAAACAAAAAGGACTGTACTTAGGCTCAGAGAGGAATTTCACAATCACTCATGGGTGGGGATTATTACCCCCTTCTTAAATATGAGAAAATAAAGGCCAAGAGAGCTTAAGGCATCTCTCCAAGGTCACACAGCTAGTCATCAGTGGAACTGGGAATCAGTGGAATCAGTCAGACCCAGGTTGGTCTGACTCCAAAGCATGTGCTCTGAACCACAAGTGGATATTGCCTGAGACCTTTCTGGACTCTGATTCTGCCATCAGTGTAAATTAGCAACCCTGCCAGATCCATGCCACCATCATGTGTTCTTGAACTAGCCAAAGTATAACAGAGGAGGGAACGTTGAGAAGTATGGGATTATTTGCCCAAACTCTCCCTTCAATCGTAAAAACTAGGCCACCGCCATGGATAGATTTGGGTGGTGATGCAAACCGGGGCAATTCTGGAGAGTCAGACTCATATTTGAACTGTGGGACTTGAAGAAAAGCAAACTTCTCCAGCACCAAAGGAAGACCCAACTCTACTTGTGATAGGCTTAGAGATCAGGTTCCCAATGGGATCCTTATGACCATCATGGATTTGTTTGAGGTAGAGATTTCATCAAAGTTCCCATTGGAAAGATGTGGTGTTGGGAGTCTATAGATTTTTTTAAAAAATTTTAAATTTAATTTTATTTATTTTATACAGCAGGTTCTTATTAGTTATTCATTTTATACATATTAGTGTATACATGTCAATCCTAATCTCCCAGTTCATCCTACCACCACCACCACCACCCCTGCCACTTCCCCTGCTTGGTGTCTATATGTATGTTCTCTATATCCGTGTCTCTATTTCTGCCCTGCAAACTGGTTCATCTGTAACATTTTTCTAGGTTCCATTAATATACGATATTTGTTTTTCTCTTTCTGACTTACTTCACTCTGTATGACAGTCTCTAGGTCCATCCACGTCTGTACAAACGACCCAATTTTGTTCCTTTTTATGGCTGAGTAATATTCCACTATATATATGTACCACATCTTCTTTATCCATTCATCTGTCGATGGGCATTTAGGTTGCTTCCATGACCTGGCTATTGTAAACAGTCCTGCAATGGACATTGGGGTGCATGTGTCTTTTTGAATTATGGTTTTCTCAGGGTATATGCCCAGTAGTGGGATTGCTGGGTCCTATGGTAATTCTATTTTTAGTTTTTTAAGGAACCTCCGTACTGTTCTCCATAGTGGCTGTATCAATTTACATTTCCACCAACAGTGCAAGAGGGTTCCCTTTTCTCCACACCCTCTCCAGCATTTCTTGTTTGTAGATTTTCTGATGATGCCCGTTCTAACTGGTGTGAGGTGATACCTCATTGTAGTATTTTTGTTTTTGTTTTTGTTTTTTTGCAGTACATGGGGTTCTCACTGTTGTGGCCTCTCCCGTTGCAGAGCACAGGTTCCGGATGCGCAGGCTCAGCGACCATGGCTCACGGGCCCAGCTGCTCCGCAGCATGTGGGATATTCCTGGACCGGGGCACGAACCCGTGTCCCCTGCATCGGCAGGCGGACTCTCAACCACTGTGCCACCAGGGAAGCCCCTCATTGTAGTTTTGATTTGCATTTCTCTAATAATTAGTGGGGAGTCTATAGATTCTTTACATCGAAGACAAATCTGGCTTTCAAGCAGGCTTCTTCTAGAGTTCTAACAGCTCAACCAAGGGCCCCAAGTCTTTGCCAGTCTAGATGATTCCAACAGAATCTAAGCTGATTGATCTAAAAGAGGGAGGGGCAGAGGGGAAAGGTATTTCTCTGTATCCTCTTCCCAAAGTCAGGATTCTTAAGTGTTTCGTATCTCTCAGCCCATGCCATTTAGTTGGCAGAGAGGTCTCATAGGGTCAACATCTCCAGAAGTAAATCAATTACCTGATATGGTGAAGTGGAGTTGAAAAAACTGACCTGCGGGCAAAGCAATCTCCTGGGTCAAGGAATTTCATCAGCCCTTTTGCTTGGAGTCACACCAGTTTGAGAGTTTGACCCCTGAGTGTATAAAGCTTCTTGCTCCTAAGCCAGTGCAGGGGCAGCCAAAAATACAAAACCTGGGTTAAGTATAGGAACATATCTTTGTCCTCGGCCACTTGGTGGCTATTTTTCCAGTGAAGACCTAAGAAGTAAACATGAAATCCTTTACTTGCTCTGTCCTTTAAGAAAAAGCACTTGTTTCTCATGTTGACCTTTCTAAAAAGTTTGTTCATGCAACTGCAAAAGGATGGAAGGCAGCTCACAGGCAGACGTGTGGACGTGAATGAGGAGATGGTCACGAGCATGACCCCGGCGTTGAGCTACCCCAGTCGAGCGCTTAAAGAGCTTTTCTCTGAGCAACTGCTTCTCCAGTACCCCATAATTAGCCTGCTCTCTGAACTGCATACAGATGGAGTGGCTGGGGAAGAGGATCAAGGGAATAACTCTAGAAGCAAATAAAAATTATGCAGCTGTCTCCAGCTAGAGAGAGATCATCACCAACAGAAAATTAGGGAAAGAACTGTGACCATACAAAGCTTTAAATTCTTTCTCACAAATCACACAGATTAAAAAGAAAGCATTCAAGCAACACATCTTTGCTTGCAAGACATCCACCCTCACTGACTATTGACAAAACTCATTCCTGAACAGCCGTGAGCTATATGACAAGGCTTACCTTGAATTTAGGGTCTGTAGCTCAGATCCCGATTCAGGGACTGGCTGACCTCAGTCACACTGTCAGCCTTATAACCAAATTAGAGATACTCTTGGGAATCAAAACCTCTCAGACTTCGTAGGGGAGCCCACAATGCTTTGAGAGTCCAGGTGAATTTGGAGCTACCTTGCCAAAATTTAACAAACGGTCATTTTTAGCCAAAGATGCCATCATTGTACTTGCAGAGAACTCTGACTTTTACAACAATATTTATATATAACATTCAGTCGGGGTATTGAAATTATACTGCTAAGCCTGTCAGAGTTAATAACAATATCACAGGCACCAAACAATTTCTTGGATAACGATGAACATGTGTGAATAATCCCCTTTCTCACAAACTATCTCCCTGAGGCCTAATGACTACTCCAAAATTCTTCCAACTTTCCAAACATGCTGCAGTCCTGAGCTTCCTCCCAATGCACCCAGTGGATGCAGACCAGGCATCACTCTAGCCAGGCCCTCACATCCACATCTTTTCTCAGCAAGTTCTCTCTCCAGCTCCTGAAAGTATTTGGGAAGGCCACATTCTCTGTGTTTAGAAATGCAGCTTGAGGTGGGAGTTAGAGCCACCTGCCTACTAAGTCTGGAAGCATAGAATGAAAGCACCATACAGGATCCTTAGGGGTCACCCAACCTCATGCCTTGATAAAGAAGAGTTCCTGAGAGTGAAGGATCCCACACTGAGTTGGAGAAATCTTATTCTGTTACTTAAGGATCATTTTAATAAATGTGAATAAAATCCTTACACTTATTGCCAATTTAAAAAGTTATTCCTGTTAGCAATGGATCCCAAAGAAGCAACAACAAAATTTTACCTATTCTTATTCTTTCTTTTTCTTCTGGTCCATTTTAAGCTATTTAGTAAGATACATCACTACCACAGTCCTTATGGGGATATAGGTATTTGGGGAAGGCAGCTCTCTACAGAGCTGACTCAAAGTATCTTGATTTCAATTGAGCCTATTGGAAGAGCCGTGTCATAGAGCTGCCCTAGGAAGCCTATTCCACCCTAGTTTACCGCAGAGCCTGGGCTGGTGGATGAACCACCCCTTACTTGTATCAGCATTAACAACCAGTGCAGAAATAATAATAATTAGGGCTATTATCTGCTGGGTATCTCCTATTGGCAAGTGCTTTACATGCATTTTTCATTTAATCTTCACAACCCTAAGAAGCTCTCTTAACTCATCTTCACTTAACCAACTTACTGGACCAACCAGTACTTTCCATTCCCTTCCAACTATTCACAGATGCCTGTGGCTCACGGACTCTTTACAAACTAGAATTTACTTGTGCACTTCTGCTCCCATCAGCTGACTTATTGGTGTACCAAGAGAAGGTTGAATTTGTCACCAAATCTATTTATGCCAGTTGTACTTACTATTGTAAATGTATCACTTTAAAAAGTATAACAGAAATAACATATGAATTATAAATAAAGTTAACTGCTTAAAAACTTTGTTACAAGCTTTAGAAATATCCATTGTTTTACTTTAAAAAAATCTACTGTTGAATTCAGTGTTAGTGAGAAAACTATAAGCTAAATTATAAAAAGAGAAAAACCAGAATCTAGAAAGATTCTGTGCTCTGTTTTTGCAAATGTCTTCAAATTCCGGTTCCATTTTAAGGAAATCACAGACCATAATGCATCAAGGGTGCGATTTATACAGGAAAAACCAATAGCAGCCTCAGTCAGGAACCCTATCCTCAAAGAAAGGACCATCTCACGATACAAAAGATGGCACATGAATGTACTTACACTTTAAGTTAAAATAATATGTTTAAGGTCTTAAGCCTTTTTTATGATTTCCTGCTTTAAACAGCTATTGCAATTAACACATCAACCATCCACCCTATCAAGCCAATTAAGAGATCTCCTACCGAAATGTATTCCCATTTTATGGATGAGGAAAGGAGGTTTAGAGGTCAAGTAACTTGTCCACGGTCACATACCCAGTTATTGGTGGGGCTGGAATTTAAAACCAAGACGTCTGACTTCAAAGCCACGTTCTTGATTTTGATCAAGACTGCCTCATCATTTATACCCCAAACTTGAATACCTAAAATGCCACTTATAGCCTTATAATTCCCTTTGCATTGCAATGTCTTACCGTGCAAAGGAGAAGGCTAAAGTATAAAATAATCTGTTATAAATTTTTAGCTCCGTATGGGTTTTGCTGGGCTTTTCCAAAAGGATGCATCTCAGCAAGGTTGGCTGTGAAACAAATCTCTAAAGCAAACCCTGTGCTCTCATTGGCTCTACTCTCTAATTGTAGCCATGGAATTTGTCTATGGGAATAGTCCAGACTTTTGGCAAAGAATGACTATCCCAGGGTATGTTGGGAGTTTTAGCCTTTCTCCAATCCACAAAAATCCTTTATAGCACTTTCCAGATTTTGGAAGCCCCCTGCCTACCTCACTTCCCCATCTGCATATCCCTTCTCTTACTTGACTTACACCTGAGATTTTCTAAGACCGTATTTTACCTAACAGAATGTCGAGGACTGGGGTGGGGGTAGGTGATGGCAGGAATGAAACCTACAGTGTTCAAGAGTTAGAAAATATACCTCAGATTAATAGTAATTGCTTCTACTAAAATTTATCCTCACCTGTCACCATGAAATTCAAGGGTTTAATTTGCTTAATGTTAACTACATCAAAGATAAGCTACACTCATGATACATCTTTCCTCAGTGTAACCTGAGTTTGTCCCCAGAAATTTTAAAAGTGAGAAAAGAAAAAAAAAAAAGTAAATGCAAGATTAAAAGATTTTTTTGTCCCATTGTTCGTGGAGTAGCCACTGTTAGACTATAACTCTAAATCTTGTGAAATAATAGAAACTCTAAGACTACAGGGCTCAGAAAAAGTCTTAAAGAAGCCAGCCTGTTCATCTTCTTTCTCCCCTCTTCCAGGCTAGTCCAATTTAAGCCATTTATTCCAGCCAGAATCTATCCTATTTTTGAAGTACAGTGGGGAATTAGAAACACTACTGCCTTCCTCTGGAGCTCATCTAGTGTTTAGTAACCCTCACTGTCATTAGAGTCGAAAAAACTCCTCCTGGATAGGGGCCGGATGGTACAGCCTCATGACCCAAGGCATGTGTACCATGGGGGTTTTTGACTTTTCCCAAGCAGTGGGATCTCCGATGCATAATAAACTAGCAGGCTTCTTGCTTACTACAGTGTTTTTTCTGATTGTTCTTCCCCAATCCCCAGAAAACAAACACTAGACACAGCGAGGAAAAGCACTGTCCTGTAAAACCTTTGGACTCTTGGAAACAGGAGAAGGATCAGGCAGTGGCAATATTGGGTCCTCTGAGATATCACTGAGCCATCTTCACAATGTCATATCAGGAAGGCCAGGGCCATATTTAAAAAAAGGTTCCCCCAAAGGGGAAGGAAGCTGAAGCTAAAAATATATCATGCCAGCTGTTATAAATGCTTCTCAAAGGAAGCAAAGCAACTAGAGTTACCTCTTTGAAGAGCAAATGAGGGGTTAAGGATCTAAGGGAATTTTTCAGTTACATGCCAGGTTGGCTATGTTTTGGGGAGGAAGAAATTTTCCACCAAGAAAGAAAGTCTGTTGGTAAAAGACAAAATAATTCCATGAACATTTTAAAGGAACTCCAAAGGACACCAGTGGCTCCCAAGGCTTAGGATGGGGATCACCTGCAGCCTGCAAGACACAAGCAAGGTCTCCAAGCCTTGCCCCTCTTTTCAGTTTCCAGGAGACCACTTGCCAAGACCTCTTCTTATCAGGCCTGCCCAAAGTTGAGTGTTCTCTCTCCTCCCCTTGAGTATTGGTGTCCTAATGGGTTTTTACAGGATGGCTGGAATGAGCTCGAAGTAGCTGGCAGCCTTGTAAGAAAATGGGAAGGGCAGAGAGAAAAGGACTTCTTGCGCCAAATGGGCATCTTTGAAAGAGCTGGCCTTGGCTGCCTAAGGGGCTGATGGAATTGGTTTTTTTTTTTTTTTTCAGTTGCAGATCCAGGGTTCCCAAAGGAGCCCCATTTCCTGAGATCCACAACATCCCTCCTTTTCACCTTGCCCTGCTGAAGTAGTTTTGTTTCAGGTGTTGGCTCTCTGGGGCCCAGCAGCCATCCTTTCCATGAAGGGATGGACCCTCCACCCCACAGGAAGGCTGAGAAACAAGGATCAAAGTCCAAGAAATATCAAGGCACAGGATGCCCCAGTAGTTTTAACATTTTAACTTTCAATTTGAAATAATTACAGATCTACAAGAAACTGCAAAAATACTACATAGAGAGGTCTCATGTACCCATCCCCCCAGCATCGCCCAAGATGACATCTTACACAACTGTAGTGTATTACCAAAACTAGGAAACTGACATTAAACACAACACCCTTAACAAGACTATAGACCTTACTCAGATCTCAGCAGTTTTTGTACACACTATTTTTTTGGTATATATTTGTGCATCTTATCACCTATATAACTTCATATAACTACCTCCACAATCAAGATCACAGTATTTTACTAAAAGCCTGTTAGTATTGAGACCAAGTTGGTAATGTAAGTCAGGATGACTGTAAGGATTATGACAGAATGCTAAATGATCAATATTATCGCCAAATATTTAGTGAATTCCCAAGGACACTTTCTTATTTATTTTGGAAATTCATTAATTTCATGAACATTTGCCTAGTGAGCCCAGGAATTTATTAAGTCCCTACTGTTCAGCAAACGTTTCTGGCAGGGCAGGCAGACAGGCTTCAGCTCACATGCCATCTCTTATTGAATTATAGTGGCTGCCTTGAGGGGCATATTGAGGAGGACGCAGAGGCCACATCTGGGCTTAGCAGGAGACAGCCATTATCTAAGAGATGCTCTACCACAGGAGAGTGGCAGCTGAACACGTGCCAGGAATTTGCCATCTCCAACATTTCTGTGACTTTTTGAGGGTGTGCAAGGTGCTGGGAAAGAGGGATAAAGAAGACAAAACCCCTGTCCCTAAAGAGTTCATAATCAGGAAGGGGAGGCAAATATGTCAACCAAGAACTGGGACACAGAATGCTCAGTATATGAGTCAGTGCAAAGCAAGCATACTTGGGGTATAAGACTTGGATGGTCTGTGACATTGGTCAAGTTGCTTGGCCTCTCTGTGCCTCGGTTTCTTTATCTGTCAAACGGGAATAACAGTAATAGCCACATCGGGGGATTATAAGAATTAAATGAACTAATATTTATGTAAAGCGTTTTGAAGAGTACCCAGCATGTAGTAAGCACGATGCAGCAATTACTGTTAATTTACTTTTCATGATCTATGGTACCCTCAAATTTTTAATGTATTGCTTTTATCATCATAAAAATCAATCTAGATTAATAAAAGAAATACTAAGGTTCCAAGCTACACCATGAGACTGTAGAAGAAGTGGGCAGTTCAAATGGAGCACTTTGGAATAATTTTTGTAACGCAAAGTTTCTGAGTTCTTGCCTCAGTCTAGGCTAGCAAAGCTTGGCATGTTTTCAAATCCAAATGTAAAGAATGCTAAGAAAAATCATGTATTGGCAATGATTTGAATAGAAACAAGTTCCTTTCATTTGTAACTGCAGCACATAGTTTTCTCCCAGGTCAAATTCTGCCAGTGAAGAGTAGAACCTGGTTAGAAAGTCAGTCTGGGGCAATGGAGGTGGCACTGACCTCCCCACAGCGAAATTCTGTGGGCTCTTAAGAAAACCTGGATGGTTCTTTTCCTGGACAGTTTACTTTTTCTATGGAAGACTTAAGACAGAAAGCAAACCTAAAGATGCTAAGCCAGGTTCTAGGCATGTTGTACTTGGAATTGCTTGTGTTGGTCAATACAAAGGCCATGATTTGTGACAGCCAATACCTTGGTCCTTTCTGGTCCCACAGGCTCATGATGAAGAATCTGCACATTCTTGCTTTGAGTCATCAGACCCATGAGTAGCCTTAAAAGGGGAGCTAGGTACTGAAAATAGATTCTCCCCTCTCGTCTGAAACACCTTGATGTTCTCCAAAATGGTGTTTCATAGACTCTCGATTGTCTGAACCCATTCTTCTCTTATCTCATGGAAGAAAAGCCCCAGCTCAAAGATCCTGTGAGATCTCATTTGATTTAACTTCTGTAATCAATAAAAGGTACTCTCTCCTTTGTCTGAATGGATGAAAATTGGTTGATCCTTGTTAGATTAGGACATAGTTTTTGCCCTCTACTCTTAGCCTCATCTTAATCCCTTCCTTCAAAAAATCTGTGTGGTTCCATCATCTATTTTTTAATGTATCATTTTCTCCATCTCAATGTGCCAGCACCTTCTCAAAGTCAATATAAATCCAAAATCAAGCTTATAGCTAGTTTCTCTCCCTATCTTGTTTCTTATCTCTTTGGAATCACTAACTCAACTTTCTTCATCCCTTAAATACCTATCATGTGTGAAGCATTTCCAATTGATCTCTAAGATCTCTCTTTGAGAAATCCAATGGTCACTTCCTGGTCCTCATCTTACTGGACCTATCAGTAGCATTTGACTCAGTTGATCACTTTTTCCTTCTTGAAACCTTTTCTTCATTTGCCTTGACACACACACACACACACATACACACTTGCGTTTTCTCCAACTTCAATGGTTTCTCCTTGGTTTGTTGCTTCCTCTGCTTTTTCCCAGCCTTCATGTTGATGTGCTCAGGCTCAGCCCTTGGTTCTCTTCTCTATCTGCATCTCTACTATGGTAATCTCATCTCATAGTTTCATAGCTTTAAATATCACCCATGTGCTGAACTCCCAGATGTCTATCTTAGGTCAGTCTTCTCTCCCAAACTGCACGCTCATATGTCCAATTGCTTACTAGACATCTCTGATTGTCTAACAGATGTATAAACTCACCATATATGAAACTGAGCACCCAATCTTACCCCCAAACCTCCTCAATAAATAGAGACTTCCTCATTTCAACTGACGGCAGTACCATCCTTCCAAGTTGTGTAAGCAAAAACCCTGAAGTCATTCTTGAATTTTTCCCCTCACAACTCATTTATTCTGTCAGGAAATCCTTTTGGCTGTACTTTCAAAAACACATCTAGACTTGACCACTTCTCCCCCCTTCTACTGCAGCCATTCTGGTGCAAGTCATCAATGTCTTGCCTGGATTACTGGAATAGTCTCTTAACCAGTCTTCATGTTTCTGTCCTTGTCCTGGTACAATCTATTCTTAACACAGCAGCCAAAACAATCCCTTAAAACATGAGTCAGATCACATCACTCGTTTGCCAAAAATCCTCCAATGGGATTGCCGAGAGCAAAAGTCAAAGTTCTTGCAATGGCCCACAATACCCTGTAAGATGACTCCCTCCCTGTTACCTCTGCAACCTCTCCTACCGCTGTCTACCTCACTCACTCTTTTTCAGCCAGCAACCTCCTTTGCTTCTTCTCAAACAGCTGGTACTCTTCTACCTTGGAATCTGAAGACTTAAGGCCAAACCATTTTCTACTGCAGTGAAATGGTCACAGGAGACTCAAGTCCCCCTAGACCATGCTGCATGGTCTGGGCTCAGGAAAGATACAATGCAAATGAAGGCACAGAGTCTGGGGGTTAGTGCTAGCACTTTGCTTCTCACTGTCTTGCCTAGTCTCTCTCATTCATTTAGCAGACACTTACTGAGTGCTTACTGTTGCCAGCCCTAGCCAGGGCTGGGCATTTATGTACATAATCTCATTTACCCTCACCACAACCCTCGCAGGCAGATATCATGAATGTTCCCATTTTACAAGTGGGGACCTTGCTCAGAGAGGTGAAGTAACTCAGCCAAGTTGCAGTTAGCTAATTTCAGGTCTGAGATTTGGATGCAGGAAGCAGTGACACCAAAGTCCTTGTCCTGCCCACTTTGTCAAGCTGCCTCCCAGGTGCTGAGAAGATATTTGATAAAAGCACAAGCGAATGAATGACCCAAAGTATTGCAGTTTTGATAAGCACAATTTAACCACTATCGACAATGCAGAGGGGTAAAGCAATGACACTAATGTTTTGTTAAAGAGATGTTCTTGAAATGCAAGTGCTGATATGACCTAAGTGTTTGAATGAAACTTTCTGGAGGAGAGATCTGAGCTGTTATCTTCTTTAGTGATGCTCTGAAAAGGGGCTCTAACCCCTTTCTTCTCAAGATACATAATATAGTTACTTTGTTAAACCTCCAAGTCCTTTTCAGCTCAAGTACTACACTGGGCTCAAAGGCCTAGGAGGCCATGACAATCATCTAAGCATTTCCTCCCCTCTGCTGGGCGAGGTAGCCACAGTGAAATATGAAAGTGTCTGTTGACTACAATCTGATAACCATCTCAAATTGTACTAATCTTATCAAGACCCCGGAATGTGTAAATCAGCAGAGATGGAAATGTGATGACCCAAGACTAATTTCAAGACAAATGACATAAAACTCAACCCCTTAAAATACAAAAGACCAAGTTTTGAGAGGGTAGGCAGCTCAGAGCCCGCATCTCTCCCAGCTATCAAAGAGTTTTGTAACAATTACTGGATTCTGTCACTGACCCAGGAAACTCCGGCCAAGAAGCTCTGTCATCCCAGCCTGCCTGTGTCTGCTTGAATAGTTCAAGCCATCACTCTCTGTCACACAGAGGTTAGTGAAACTGTTCCCTGGATTACTAGTCTGTGAAAAAAACTGTCACCAGAACCTCTTACACAATAAACTAATGATGCAATAATCACCTAATTCCCCAAATTTGAAAATTATCAATATCTAAATAAAAAAATGGACGAAAGAATTTTAAACTCTCATGTTGTGGCATTATCAATGCAGTATCTTAAGTACTTCTTTGATTATTCCACTAAAGTACTGTTTCAATCAATGTAGTAAAAATTCAACACTCTTATGTATTTGAGAAAGCCATTTAAAAAGGCCCATTAGCCAAAAGATCCGAGTGGAGGTAGAGGCCAAGAAACTGTCACTGACAATCCTTAATCCTCTCAGATCTTTTAATTGGGGGTTCCTGCATGTTGACAGACACATAAGGTCTAACCGCAAAAGCTTTTCCCCAAGAAAGTTATCTATGCACTGACGCTGTCTTCAGGGACACATGCGAACTAGCATCAGGGAACTCTGTTTAATGGCAGGCCACTCTCCCACGTTGCCACTTTACAGAAGCACCAGTGGCATGTTTGTCACTTTGCTCAGCCTAAGTGGGGAGCCATAGAGAGGAGGACTCCTGGCCCTGGTCCCAGCTGTGGGCAGAGTACTTTGCTTTAGTGGTCAAAAGAGGAGGAGGCTGTCCTCTGCTCTCCCCTCCCGCAAAGCCATTCCCGCCCCACCTCTCCTAAGGGGTTAGACTGAGCAAGAGAAGGCCACAGCATCCACACCAGGCCACAGCACAGAGCAGCATTCTCAGTTAGCAAACCTGTTCCCCCTGGTCAGGAGGAAAAGTGACCCTGACAACTGGGGATTAAAACCAGGAGATGCAAGGGAGGGAACATTCCAGGGTGAAATTAAAAAAAAAAAAAAAAAAAGAAGAAGAAAGAAAGAAAGAAAAAAAGAAAGGAAAAGAAACAAAAGAAGTGAAAAGAAAGGAAAACGCACAAAGCCCATGAGGCTGTCTGGTTAACCATGGGTTAGAATCAGGTTTAGAGAATCACAGGGGAACTCAGTGTCTCAGCAAATCCAAAAACCCCAGGTGAAAGATAGCGGGTGAAAGGCATTTCTGTTTGTGGAAACAGGAAGTTTCCTTCTTTCACCACTTAATCTGTCTCATTTAATTTTTTCTCTTTTTTTGGTCTATTTGTAACCCGAATTTGGACCATCAATCATTTTTAGCTGCCCAGCATTTTTCTCTTTCCAGAGTTGAAAGAACAACAAAGATGGGGTCCAAAGAGCCCTTTCCCACAGCCAATTCCAATCAGCCCTTCTCTCCCAGGGTTACAGGGTGCTCAGAGCAGACATTCCCAGTGGGACATGCCACACACAGCAAGTCGCCAAACCAGACCACACTAAAGGGCTTCTCGGGGACTTACTTGTACTGGTGCTGGTTCCAATCGTATTGATTGTGGTGGGGACGGATGAAGAGGAGTAGAGAGGCACGTGGCCATTCTCACACCCCAGGCTTTTGTCCTGCCAGCTGGAGGCATTGATGCAAATCCCAGAATCCCGAGAGTTCTGCCACCCATTAAGCTTGTCGTCGGAGTTCTGTCTTTGGTGATAGTAGTGCGTCTGCCCGTAATCCACAGAGTCCGAGCGGCCTCGGTTCTGGCCGCCAAAGCTGGTCGACGTGCGGTCCTCCAAGTGGTTCAGCCACATGGCCAGAGCACTGCGGTCTTCCAACGAAGTGGCTGGATGGATCAAAGCATAGGACAGCAGCTGCCTGCTCTCCTCAATGTGCTGGTTGTGTTCAATGGAGTGCGCCAGGATTTTGGGCAGCAGTTTCATATACTCTACTTTTGCGTCGAGGTTTCCTGGCTTCAGCAAAGGCAGGTGAGTTAACAGGAGGGAAATCACTTTATCCTTGGACTCCTGTTGCCATTGGTTAATGATTCCTGAAAAGGAAAATATGCAGGGCAAATAAGCAATTACACCCACAGTGGCACCAAGCACCACGCTGTAAAGAGAATTCCTGGGGATTAGAGGCTCAACCTACGTACCCTGCATAAATTTTCTCAAAAACAGTCTCTGCATTGAGTTGGATAACTGACCTCAGGTTGTCAGGGGGCAGTGACTTCAATGAAACGTGAAACAAACGCTCTGAGATGTTTGGGTGCTCAATCTAATTCTCATGCAGGTCTCCAAAGAGGCTATGACCACTTCGGTACAAACAAATACAATTTACAGCCATTTTATTTCTTAGGAAAGTCTAGGCATACCCTCAGATAGGTGAAGAAGGAATAAGAAAATCTCCATGGAAAAGTGAGTATAATCAAGGGTCCATATAGTGGAGTCCGCGAAGGTATGGCTGCTTTCCCTTCCCCAGACATTTGTGGAAAGTAGCTGAGGCCCTGGCAAAGGCATTTGTTTGAAGTTGGTAAAACTTCCTAGATGGAGACATCTGTCAGGGAAAAAAGGACACCCCTCAGCTCGGTGAAGTACGCCTGCACCTTCCTCATGAGAAACTGACTCAGAAAATGACTGTGATCTCAAAGCTAGAATGAACAATAGACCCAAGACTTTGCTACAGTGGCACCTCTGATCACACATGCTAAGCAAGCTATTTTTCTTTAAATATAGAAGATCTGTTTGGTTATTTTTATTATGATAAAATATACATAATATTTGCCATTTTAACCGTGTTTAAGTGTACAGTTCTGTGGCATTAAGTACATTCATATTGTTGTGCAGCCATCACCACTATCCATCTCCATATCTTTATCTTCCCAAACTGAAACTCTGTACCCATGAAACACAGACTCCTCATTCCCTCTCCCATCCCCTGATGACCATCATTCTACTTTCTGTCCCTATATATTTGACTACTCTAGTTACTGTATTTAAGTGGAATTATATAGTATTTGCCCTTTTGTGACAAGCTTATTGCACTTAGCATAATGTCTTCAAGGTTCATCCATGAAAAGATTTGTTTTTCACACTCTCCCAAGGAACCCCTCCTATTCCCTACTATTCAAAACACAAATCTTTTGCTGTTAGGTAAACATGGATTAATTGCCTTAACTGGCCTTTGAAAAGTAGCTTGTTTTGGAGACCGATAGTTATCCATGGGGCCTGGGATGATAGGAAAGAAAGCTCCCTTCAGAAAAGTCATTCCGAACACCTGAACACCTCAACTCTGGCCCAGTGATGACTGTAGAAGGGCTAGGGCTTTCA
This sequence comes from Hyperoodon ampullatus, assembly GCF_949752795.1. NCBI lineage: Eukaryota > Metazoa > Chordata > Mammalia > Artiodactyla > Ziphiidae > Hyperoodon > Hyperoodon ampullatus. The sequence goes on along the minus strand of NC_136916.1, from coordinate 133,935,570 downwards.
CAAAGTATCTGCAGGGTTGAAAAGGCATTTCTGGAATTTAGCAGAAAGGCTTCACAATTCTAGTGAGGCACAAACATACCAGAACAAGCTCAAGAGTCAGTGTTGACCATAAGCTACAAATGCACCAGCTGTGTAGGAAAAGGCCTCTCAAGACGAAGGGGTGTATTCAATGAAAAGTATCAGGCGAGAAAGACATGGTAGGTAATGAAAGAATGGGCTTCAGAGTCAGGCACACATGGGCATGAATCCCGGCTCTGTCACCTAACTGGCAAAGGAACTTCGCTAAGTTACTCAACCTCTGTGAGCCTCAACTCCCTCATCAGTGAAGAGTGCTACCAAGAGCACCTGTCCCTCCTTGTGTTATAGGATTCAATGAGGTAATGTATCAAAAGGACCAGTCAAGTACTTGATAGTGGAAATAATTCCTTCTATTTGTCTCTGCATTAGTCAGGCCCATGTTAGAGCCATGCTGGGTGGTTTCATATACCAAGTTATAAAAATAATAAAGGCCAGATACTCCAATAAATTTCTATTAAAAAAAACAGAGACCAGAGATGACCCAGGGAAGGTCATTAAAAATTATCAGAGTTGATACAAAGCTACAGTAATCAAGACAGCATGGTACTGGCACAAAAACAGACACATGGATCAGTGGAACAGAACAGAGACCCCAGAAATAAACCCACACACCTACGGTCAATTAATCTTCAAGGAAGGAGGTAAGAATATACAATGGAGAAAAGACAGTCTCTTCAGCAAGTGGTGCTGGGAAGTTGGATAGCCAGCCAGATGTAAATAAATCAATGAAGTTAGAACACACCAGCACACCATACACAAAAATAAACTTAAAATGGCTTAAAGACTTAAATATAAAACATGATACCATAAAACTCCTAGAAGAGAACACAGGCAAAACATTCTCTGACATAAATCATACCAATGTTTTCTTAGGTCAGTCTCCCAAGGCAATAGAAATAAAAGCAAAAATAAACAAATGGAACCTAATCAAACTTGCAAGCTTTTGTACAGCAAAGGAAACCATAAACAAAACGAAAAGACAACCTACAGGCTGGGAGAAATATTTGCAAGTGATGTGACCGACAAGGGCTTAATTTCCAAAATATACAAGCAGCACATACAACTCAATTATGAAAAAAAACAAACAACCCAATCGAAAAATGGGCAGAAGACCTAAATAGACATTTCTCCAAAGAAGACATACAGATGGCCAACAGGCACATGAAAAGATGTTCAACTTCGCTAATTATTAGAGAAATGTGAATCAAAACTACAATGAGGGGGCTTCCCTGGTGGTGCAGTGGTTAAGAATCTGACTGCCAATGCAAGGCACTCAGGTTCAAGCCCTGGTCTGGGAAGATCCCACATGCCATGGAGCAACTAAGCCCGTGCACTGCAACTACTGAGCCTGCGCTCGAGAGCCCGCAAGCCACAGCTACTGAACCTGCATGCCACAACTACTGAAGCCCGTGCACCTAGAGCCCGTGCTCCTCAACAAGAGAAGCCACTGTAATGAGAAGCCTGCATACCTCAACGAAGAGTAGCCCCCGCTAGCCACAACTAGAGAAAGCCTGTGCACGGCAACAAAGACCCAACAAAGCCAAAAATAAATAAAATTTTTTTAAAATTTAAAAACTACAAAGAGGTACCACCTCACACCAGTTAGAACTGTCATCATAAAAAAGTCTACAAATAACAAATGCTAGAGAGGGTGTAGAGAAAAGGGAACCCTCCTACACTGTTGGTGGGAATGTAAATTGGTGTAGCCACTATGCAAAACCATATGGAGGTTCCTCAGAAAGCTAAAAATAGAGTTGCCATGTGATCCAGCAATCCCACTCCTGGGCATATATCTGGACAAAACTGTAATTCAAACAGATACATGCAACTCTATGCATAGCAGCACTATTCACAATAGCCAAGACATGGAAACAACCTAAATGTCCGCTGACAGATGAACGGATAAAGATGTGGTACATATATACAATAGAATACTACTCAGCCACAAAAAAGAATGAAATAATGCCATTTGCAGCAACATGGATGGACCTAGAGATTATGATACTAAGTGAAGTAAGTCAGAAAGAGAAAGACAAATACCATATGATATCACTTATATGTGGAATCTAAAATATGACAAAAATGAACTTATCTACAAAACAGAAACAGACTCACAGATGTAGAGAACAGACTTGTGGTTGCCAAGGGTGGTGGTGGGGGGGGTTGGACTGGGAGTTTGGGATTAGCAGATGCAAACTATTATATATAGAATGGATAAACAACAAGATCCTACTGTATAGCATAGGGAACTATATTCAATATACTGTGATAAGCCATAATTGAAAAGAATATGCAAAAGTATAATATATGTGTGTGTGTGTGTATGTATAACTGAACACTTTGCTGTACAGTGGAAGTTAACACAACACTGCATTAATAACTCAACTATACTTCAATAAAATAAAATTTTAAAATATTATCAGAGTTGGAAAAGAGGTAGAAAGTCAAAGGTAAAAAATAATGGGCTTATAACTGAACAATATGAAGAGATACTTGACTTTTTCCAAGTAGGGATTTCATAAGGAGATGGACAGTCAACTACTTGAAGCAGAAGTCTTCAAATTGAAGCATGAGAGAATAAGATTGGATGTGAAGTGCCAGAATGACAAAAGACTCAGAGGAGTCACCAAGGAAGTCTCTACAACCTCCATCCTCAGGGCTTGAAGAATAGAGATAGATGGTCCAGAGAAGCACTGTCAGATAGAAATATAATGCGAGCATACGCAATTTAAAATTTTCTAGTATTAAAAGAAAAGTAAAAAGGAGGTAAAATTAATTTTAATGATATATTTTATTTAATCCATTATATCATTGTATTATTATTTCAACTTGTAAGCAGTAAAAATTACTGATGAAACATTTTACACTTTCTTTGTATTAAGTCTTCAAAATACAGGGTGCACTTCAGACTACCCAAGGCAAGCTACAGATTCAGTGTAACCTATATCAAAATACTAATGGCATTTTTCACAGAACTAGAACAAATAATTTAAAAATTTGTATGGAAACAAAGAAAACCCCAAATAGACAAATCAATCTTGAGAAAGAAGAACAGAGCTGGAGGAGTCATGCTCCCTGACTTCAGACTATACTACAAAGATACATTAATCAAAACAGTATAGTACTGGCACAAAAAGAGATGCATACATCAATGGATCAGAATGGAGAGTCCAGAAATAAACCCACACACATATGGTCAATTAATATACAACAAAGGAGGCAAGAATATACAATGCAGAAAAGACAGACTCTTCAATAAGTGGTGCTGGGAAAACTGGACAGCTACATGTGAAAGAATGAAATTAGAACATTCTTTAATGCCATATACAAAAATAAACTCAAAATGGATTAAAGACCAAATGTAAGACCAGAGATGATAAAACTCCTAGAAGAAAACACAGGCAGAACACTCTTTGACATAAATCACAGCAATACTTTTTTGGATCCATCCCCTAAAGCAAAGGAAATAAAAGTGAAAATAAATAAATAGAACCTAATTAAACTTAAAAGATTTTGCAGAGCAAAGAAAACCACTGACAAAATGAAAAGACAGCCTACTGAATGGGAGAAAATATTTGCAAATGATATAACCAATAAGGGGTTAATTTCCAAAATATATAAACAGCTCATACAACTCAACATCAAAAGAACAACCTGATTAAAAAATTGGCAACATTTTTCCAAAGAGGAAATGCAGGTGGCCAACGGGCACATGAAAAGATGCTCAACATTGCTAATCATCAGGGAAATGCAAATCAAAACCACAATGAGATATTACCTCACACCTGTCAGATGGCTATCATCAAAAAGAACACAAATAACAAATGTTGGTGAAGATGTGGAGTAAAGGGAACCCTCTGTTGGTGGGAATGTAAATTGGTGCAGCCACTGTGGAAAAGAGTATGGAGCTTTCTCAAAAACTAAAAATAGAACTACTATATGACCCAGAAATTCCACTGCTGGGTATATATCCGAAAAAACCAAAAATGCTAATTTGAAAAGATACATGCACCCCAATGTTCATAGAAGCATTATTTACAATTGCCAAGGTATGGAAGTAACCTAAGTGTCCATCAACAGAGGAATGGATAAAGAAGATGTGGTACATATATACAATGGAATACTACTCAGCCATAAAAAAGAATGAAATTTTGCAACAACATGGATGGACTTGGAGGGTACTATGCTAAGTGAAATAAGTCAGAGAAAGACAAAGACTATATGATATTACTTATATGTGGAATCTAAAAAATACAACAAACGAGTGACTATAATAAAAAAGAAACAGGGCTTCCCTGGTGGTGCAGTGGTTAAGAATCCACCTGCCAATGCAAGGGACACGAGCTCAAGCCCTGGTCTGGGAAGATCCCACACGCTGCGGAGCAACTAAGCCCATGCGCCACAAATACTGAGCCTGCGCTTTAGAGCCCATGAGCCACAACTACTGAAGCCCATGCGCCTAGAGCCCATGCTCCGCAACAAGAGAAGCCACCGCAATGAGAAGCCTGTGCATCGCAATGAAGAGTAGCCCGTGCTCGCTGCAACTACAGAAAGCCTCCTCGCAGCAATGAAGACCCAACACAGCCAAAAAATAATAATAAATAAATAAATTTTTAAAAAAGAAGCAGACTCAGATATGGGGAACAAACTAGTAGTTACCAGTGGGGAGAGGGAAGGAGAAGTGGCAGTACAGGGGTAAGGAATTAAGAGGTACAAACTATTACGTATAAAATAAGCTACAAGAATATCTTGTACAACACATGGAATGTAGCCAGTATTTTATAATAACTATAAATGCAGTATAACCTTTAAAAATTGTGAATCACTATGCTGTACACCTGTAACGTACACAATATTATACATCAACTATACTTCAATAGTTTTTTTTTTTTTTAATCCAGGGAGTACTTTACCACTGACAGCACATCTCAACTTGGACTAGCCACAGCTGAAATGCTCAGAGGCCGTGTGTGGCTGGTGACTCCTGAATTGGCTAGCACAGGGCTGGAGACATTCAGATGGGGAAGGCGGGTGGGAGGGCACAGATGACCTCAGCAGGTCCCTCCAAGCTCCCTATATTTAGCAAATTGCCACCTGACACAAGACAACCCTCATGCATTCCACTAGGTATACAGCCTTTCTTTTAAAGTTGCTCTGGGAGATGAAGAAAGCATCAGTTCTAACTTTCTCATCAATACCTTTTCAGCAAACACCCAGCATGTTTTAAATTATGAACATGCTTAGGACAAAGATAAAATCTATTCATTAAGCCCAAGGAACTAAAGAGGCACTGACAAGAAGCAAAGGGGCCTGAAGTAAAGATGGATCTATGTCCAACGCCAACACTGATCACACATAGCCAGTGTATACCCTGAAAAATGTATGTTTAAAAATAAAATTTGGGAACAACCTTTAATACAAATCCTTGAGGCTGAGGAACTCCCTAGCTTTTTTCCAGGTTAGTTCCCCGTTTGGCTATTCTACCCTTCCACGAAAGGTCAGCCTAAAAACAGTTTAGGAACAAAAACAAAACTTATCAATAAATAGGACTCAGAGTACAAACTAAACATGTTATCTCCAGGTAAGCCCTCTCTGGCAGGGATTAACCTGGGATCCAGAGGAGGAACAAGCACGGCAAAGAGGCTGCTGACCCTTGGTCCCTTCCAGGCCTGAAAAGGTTTTTTCTCTATCCTCGGGACAGGGCTTGGATGCTGTAGGGCTGTGGCATGGCCATGAAGATAACTATGACTTTTGTTTACTACCTCTGGGAACATGGAAATACGATGGCCTTCTGAGGGCTAACTACACCTACTGGATCAAACTGTTTCTGCCACTGCTCCAGCTGCCATGCTGAGAGCTAAGAGTACTGAATGTTTTCTGTGTGCCAGGGACTCTTCTAAGCTCTGTGCATGTAATTCCTCGCTTAATCCTCACACGAAGCTTATGACACAGGTCCTATTACAGCCTTACTTTACGGATGGGGACACAGAGGCACAGAGAGGTCAAGTAACTTGCCCCAGGTCCCCCAGCTAGGGAGGTGGCAGAATGGGGGTATGCAAATTAGCATAAAGATGCATAATGACTATCATACTAGAAGAGCTTGGCTATAAGCTAAATATATTAATATTTATAATGCATACGTAATTATATACTACATACATAATTATATACTACATATATAATTATATACTACACATGTAATTATATAATACATTAAAATATAATTATATAATATATAATTACACATACAATTAAAAAAATTTTTTTAATTAAAAAGAAAAATTTTGGCCGCACCCCATGGCATATGGGATCTTAGCTCCCCGACCAGGGATCCACCCCGCACCCCCTGCATTGGAAGGTGGAGTCTTAACCACTGGACTGCCGGAGAAGTCCCTAAAATGTTTATATGTACATTATATTTACAAATATAATAATGTAACAAAATTTTAAGAATACATGGATCAGCAGAAGAGTTGGGTCGGCTATGGAAGTGTAGAAAAAAAGAAGGTAAGAGGACAACGTACCTTCTGTGGTTTTAAACTATGTCCACTATGTCTTTGTCAGTCCTCTCCAAAAGGTGGAGCCAATCAACTCCCTCTGAGAGCAGGCTGGGGTTAATGAGTCACTTCTATCAAATACAGTGTAGCAGAAGTGACAGTGCGTGACTTCATGGATTAGAAGAGGCACTGCAGCGTTTATCTTGCTCTCTCTTGGGTTACTCCCTCTGGGGGAAGCCAGCTGCCATGCTGCGAGGACTCTCAAGCCACCCAGTAGGGACAGAGGTCTGGATGGTAAGGAACTAAGCCCTGCTGCCTGCAGCACCAACTTGGAAGCAGAACTCTTAGCCTCCGTGAAGCCTTCGGGTGACTACACTCCAGAGAACATCTTGAGGGGCCCTGCGTTGTATTCCTGAGCCAGAGAAACTGTGTGTGATAACATGTTTATTGTTGTATTAAGCTTCTACGTTTGGGGTAAAGATAACTGATACACCTATCTAAGTACCCCTCTAGGAAAAAGGAAGTTTTAGCCCTTTGGCTTCTAGTAATTCAGTCCTTAGTGCGAGGTCATTCCCATTCTGAGCTGGACTCATGAAGCTAACCTGTTGCCACTAAACATTCCCCTCACTTAGCTTCCCTCATCCTGGTTATCCACTCACCAAACAAACTTCAGACTATGATTTAGCTCTCCAGGTACCTTTAGGGAGAGGATGAACTGACCATACAGACAAGGGATTTCTAGATTCTGTGATGATGATTTTTCAGGACAACTGAATAAATGGTTTCTGATGATGATTTGGCTTCCTGTGGAGGCCTTCCTGGACTGAGTATATGGACTTTGAGAACACCTAGTCTCTCTGGCTCCTTTGAGTACATAAGGTCCCTCCTTATGGCAAATTAATCAGCCAGCACTGACTGGCTGAATCAATCTCTCAGGGGGAGTATCCCCAGAGCACTGACGAGAGTGAGAATCTCCACCTTAAAACAGAAGCCAGGCCCTGCGTGCGGGGACTTGGTATAGGAATGGCAGGTACCGCCCAGCTGCCCACTGGCCTTCTTTGTGTCATCCAGACCACCTTCCAGGCAGAAGGAGCCTTTACTGAGATGTGTATTCAAGGAATTCTCCTTACCAGGGAAGACCCAGGAATCCTCAAAATGTTCAACTAATCGATCACTTTTGTGATGCAGTTTCTATTATTATCCAGCCCAATATCACTCTAGTCGGTAGACAGTCTAGAGAACGAAGTCCAAGAACAATAAGGTTCAATGATGCCAACTCACCTCTATTACTTTCTCTGAATATTTTCTTTATTATTTCTCTGGATAAGCAGCAGAGATAAGAGTTTTCTGGATGTTTTATGTGGGTAAAAGCTAATGATTTATAATTTATAAACCAGTGACATGAGTAGTAAAAAAAATCTTGAAAGAGCTATAATTAAAGACCATGAGGATTAGGAAGCAGTCCCAGTGATTCTTGGAGTGACAAAGAAGGTGTTTAAATACCAAGTCTGGTATTATTACTACACAATGGTATGTCAATGTTTAAGGGCTCCAGTTGTTAGTAAATTACCTTCAAATTGTTATTTTATTATACCCTTGTTTTCAGTTTAATAACATTTACCATAACTGAGTTTCTCACAAGTGTATTTAGGCAATTTGCTCACGCGAGAAATGGCTGGAAATTAAATGCACACGTACAAGAAGTACTGGTTAAATAAATGTGCTAAAAAGGCAGGAATACAGTGGGTCTTAAATGGTCAAAAGCTCTCTGGAAGAATTTGTATTACAAACTCAATCCTAGACACATCATGTAATAAAGGCTTCTAACTGTAGTGCATCTTTGCACAAATCAGGGACCGAAGGACAGTGGGAATACCACATGCCATGCATTTGGTAGGGATGGGAGCTGAGAGGGCACCTAAAAAGTCAGGGGGAAAATAGCAAAAACCAACATGGCAAACAATGGGATTCCTGTGTTGGCACCTGCATTTGCCTACTGTCTCCCAAGGGATCCTCTTGAGCTAGAGATGGCTAAAGTAACATCCCAGTAATTTGGTGGAGCCCTGCAAGAGATGTGGATTAGACCAGTTGTGATGGGGGACCCCAGATAACATGGAAGTGGTGCTCAATGCTTTGAGCAGATACAAAAGATTGAGAAGATAGAAACCTCCTCCCTATTTTCAAGGAGGGTGATTTCTGGCTGGCAGTCCCCATGGATCCTTGCCTCCTGGTCTTCATGCCCTTGTGTACTCTCCCTCAACACCGAATCTGAACAGTTGTATGTGACCAACAGAGTGTGAAGGAGGTGTTCTGAGATCAGGTCATAAAAGGCATTGCAGCTTGCACCTCACTCTCTTGGTTCACTCTCTCTGGCGGAAGCTATAGCCACTCCAATTATGAAGACACTCAGGCAGCCCCAGGGGAGGCCGCCGTATGGGGAGGAACCCAGGCCTCCTGCTAACAGTCAGCACCAACTTGCCAGCCATGTGAGTAAGCCACCTTGGAAGTGGATTCTCCAGCTCTAGTCAATATCTTGATTGCAGCCTTGCCAGAGACTTTAAGCCAGAGCCACCCAGCGAGGCCATCTTAAATTTCTGACCCTCAGAAAACTGTGAGATAAACATTATTATGTGAAGCCATTAAGTTTGGGAGTAATTTGTCATATAGCAATAGTTAACTAGTTCAGGGAGCTTCATGTTACTTGGTAAAAAGAATCACTCAAAAATGCTACTGCAGGGCTTCCCTGGTGGCGCAGTGGTTGAGAGTCCGCCTGCCAATGCAGGGGACACGGGTTTGCGCCCTGGTCTGGGAAGATCCCACATGCCGTGGAGCGGCTGGGCCCGTGAGCCATGGCCACTGAGCCTGCACGTCCGGAGCCTGTGCTCCACAACGGGAGAGGCCACAACAGTGAGAGGCCCGCGTACCGCAAAAAAAAAAAAAAAAAAAAAAATGCTATTGCCCCTTGAATTCACTAGAAAGGCAGGGATCTACATAGTGGACTCCATAGCCCATTATAACCACCAGCGATTTCTCTGAAAGTACAATGGTGGTTAGGGGCTGGTCATTCATAGGCACCTGACCTTCCTCAAAGAGCAAGAACCAGACACCTCTGGCCCCAACAGATACCTATAATAATCCCTTACTGCTCCCAAGTGATCTTGTCATCTCTTCAATGGGGACTTTCCATCTTGGTCCCTTTTCTCCAGGGTACCAGCATGGCTGGGCAATCCAGGAGGTCTCCTTTGCTCCTGAAGGACCCAGGTCAGCAGTAACTAGTCCTGAAATCTCAAGTTAGGGTTGGGATTCACCTTCAGGCTTCTGACCTCCTCCTGGCAATGGCTAACTCTCATAGGTCTGAGGCTGCCCCACCCCTGAGGGCACATAAGACAGGCCAACTCCTCCAGCACTTGCCTCAGTTCTGACCTCTGGCCTGACGAGTATGCAGACAACTCCTAGAGTTGTATCTCCAGCACAGGTTAACAAGTCCCAAACTGAACTCTTGCTTTCACTCTCACTAGACCTGCGCCTTTGGTCTTCTTTTCTATCTCAGCAAATGGCTTTTCCATCTTCCCAGTAGTTCAGGTGGAAACCTTGGAGTATCCTCGACTACTTTCATCTGTCAGCAAATCCTATGTGCTGGATCTTCAAAATATTTCCAGAATCTAATTATCAATATAATAAGCAGAATGATCTTTTTATACCAGAAGATAGGTCATGTCATTTCTCTGATCAAACATTCCAATGGTAAAAGCCATAGAACAGACTATTAGCCCCTCTGGGATCTAGCCCACCCCCTACTGCTGTCCTTCATTCATGTCAGTCCATCCTGGCTCCCTTGCTGTTCCTTTACATGCCAGACCTGGGCCGACCTCCCAACATTTGCACCTGCCTGGAACGCTCTTCCCCCAGACCCACATCCAGCCTCTCTCAGTTCCGTCTTTGCTCACGTGTTACCTTCTTAGTGAGACCTTCTCTGTACACAATCTTCAACTGCCCACATCGCCCCCTCACCCTACACTCCCTATCCCCCTGTCCTGCCTTATTGTTCTCCACAGCACTTATCATGTGACCTGCTGTGTACCACACTCAGTTTCCATCTTTCTTTCTCTACTAGAATATAAGCTTCATGAGGGTAGTGATTTGTCTCCATTTTCCCTTGCATTACCATTTCCTTACTAATCATGTTTTAAAATGGCTATATAAAATTGTCCCCAGGCATTTTATTTGATAGTTTATTAGACTTCGGGATTTCTTACTCAAAATCTGAGGTTCTTCCTAGAAATTTCCTTTAAACAAAGACTGATGGACTGGGTGACCTGCAAGCAATAGAAGGTACCAACTGTCACCCCAAAACTCTTCAGTCACCTCTTTCTTGTTTGGCTCTGTGGAATTCTGATTAATTTTAGCTTTAACGTCAAACAGAAACAGGAATATGTAAAAAAGGAAAATAAAATGATTAGCTCAGTTTTCAAAATCTTTACTACATCCCCCATTTCAATATTCTATTTAGGATGGAAAATTTCCCCAAGTGCTAGAAAACAAAAGCATAATGGGAGCTTTTCCTGCTTGTAACTGACACCAATTAAAGTAATCTTCATGATAAAGATTTGTTAGGCTGAGACAGCAGAATTAAATGCATTTAATACGACTCTTTTGCAAACATCTGTTGAAGAAAGAGACAAAACCAATGCCAATAGGGCCGTGTTAAGGCTGTGGCGTGTCCAAATTTTTTTGGCCATAAGTGATTATGCTCTAATAAAACCTCATAGGAATGGGCCTCCTAAGAGTCATATAAATTAGAGATGAAGAAAATGTTACCTTACTCTTGACAAATGCAAGACAAATCTTTGCAAACCACATTCGGCTAGTTTTTTAATACCCAAAACCCCTCCGAGGAGAGGCGTTAAATGTTCCCAAAGCAGGAAGCTTTCCCAGTCGCTAATCTTCAGTGCCCCTCTCGCCGTCCCAGACCACCACTGACAAACCCCACATACCACAAAATGACTTTCCAATTGTATTTCAAAATAATGAATTAGCAATCCTCACGCTGACCTTGCAGAAGAGAAAAACAGGCTTTGCCCTCCTGCGCTTAGATTCAGGCCCTCCTCTATAAGCAGCACTGGAAATGAGAGCATGAAAAGAAGCACACTGTGGTCCGGGGAGCCTAACTGCCATGAGATTTGTTACCGAAGAACTCCAGGACCAAAATCCCTGGCAATGTCCAGACAGAGTCAACCAAGGAGTGTCAGGAGGACTATAAACAAGGCCAAATCACAAAGGAATAGTCTGTGCTCCATCCAGCAGACCCAACTGAACAACAGCCACTTCACACAATAGGTTTGTAAACCTCACAGGTCTGGCAAGGGTCAGAGTGAACCACCTCTGACCACGTGGAGACGTACTATGTCTTGAAATGAGTCTGGACTATTGAGTCACCGGGTCCCACACCTTCTAAAATAATGAGGAAGTTGCTCGACAAAATTTCCCATCTTGAGAGATGGGAATCCAAAGTGTGAGTGTGAATGTGAGAGCCCTGGGATGCATGTAAATATTGTCACCAAGGAACAGCACACACATATGCCCAAAATACCCATGTTGGAAAAGTTGATAGTAACATGTTTGCATCACTCCCTTAGGTAGGAATTCTTAAATACATGTACAAGTTATTCGGCAGAGGATAGAATGGACAAATTTGTGAAAGCAGGATATTTGAATCCATGGTCACAAATTAACTGTTAATGTATTTGAAAAGAAGGGCCTGGTTAACCGCCCAAGGACAGATTTGGTTGACTAACCCTAGGACGGAGCCAATCCCACCCTCTGGTCCTCACTACCCACAGCCCTGCAGAGGGAGTTAGAAGCACACCTCCCTTACTGCGAGTTAGAAGCCCACTTCCCTTACTGGATCTCTTGAGCTATTAGCCAACTCCAGGAATTTATGCAAAGGCAAGCAGAAAAGGCAGGTCATTTTCACCTCTTACTTGTGCACTGAACTCATTTTCAGGTTAGTAGGTCTGTCGAGGCAATCACACAGAATAAGACTTTTCAGATTTTTTGAGAAGGAGGGCTACTTTTTAATTTCTGAAGTTCTCCCGGGCAGTGGGGTCTGAAGGAGAAAAGGATGGTAAAGGATGTGATTCTCTAATCAGAAAGGAGAGAACATTTCCCTCCTTCTGGGCATCTCACTGTAAAATTAAACAGACCCACAGGCCAGTGGCTGGGCCAGAATCAGCAGGACTGACCAGATGAGGGCACTCTGCTTTAGGAGACTTTGTGGGAATGCTGCAGGAGAAGACAAGAGCTCAGAGCCCATAGTTATAATGTCTGTGGACAAGGGCCTCTTGCTCATGCTTCCTGAGTCTCAAACACACCATCTAGAATTCTAAACCCAAGGAAGACACGAAAACAGTGAGAGGACTTAGGCCACACTAATCTAGAGCAGGGAGTGACAGCAACGGCCTGTTTTGTTTTAATCTGGCTTTATGCCACCACCTTTGGAGGTGGATGTATTTATCCACTGGATATTTATCTTTGGTCCCTATCAGTGTATATGGCCTGGTTCTAGGATCCCTCTTTTTCAATGGGGTGTGCAGGGTCAGCGATAGCCATGGGAAAAGTTTTGTACCCCATAGAGAAGTCTGTAATACAAAGAATTTGGAAAGAATCAGACCAGAGGGGTAGAGAAATACTTTAAAGAGCTCTCCATTTATAGAACAGGCAACTCCGTAAGGAGTAGAATCTATTTTCTAAAGTAACTCCAGAACTTCCAGTATACCTCCAGCCAGGATCTGACACATTATTTACTAGAAAAACATGAAGAGCTTAATCAGTTACAACTATACCAAAAGAGACTTAACCTTGGCTGTTCAAATCCTAAGAGACTATTATTTATCATTAAATATTCTTTGCTGTAGATATGCCCTGTATACATCCACACTCACTCCCTCCTGCCCCCGCCATTATCCATGACATGGTTTAAGAATCTACCTCCTTCCTTGAATCCTGTTGATCTACTCTGGCCCTCACTGCTTCTCTACCACACTGTCTACCTCAGTGACATACGATACTCTTTCTCCTCCATTAGACCGTGGGCTCCTTGAGGGCAGGGCCAGTGCCTCCCACTTAAGTCTCTACTGTTTGTTTGCCAAGGACAGTGCTGATCACACATGCTTGCTGGACCAGACTGGAGAAAAGACACATGCACTTTTCTATCACAGCTGATGACGCAGATCTGTTCCTTCTTGGCTTCATCTGTCTCTGGTTAGGGTGCTAAGGGTCCATAGCAGAAATCTCCGGATCAAGGCAGAATGGTGAGGGGACACTGGGCCGCAACAGAAGGGGGGGTCTGGCCTCTCTTCACAAGTGGACGCCCCCCCGGCGTCTTCACATCAGCCCCCTCCCGAGGTCCTATCCACTGAGAGCCCTTCCCACCCACCCACCTACACACACACACACACACACACACACACACACACACACACACACACACACACGGGGAAGCCGAGCCGCCTGGAGACTCGGGCCCCAGTATGCAGATTACAAATGCCTAAGATGGGCTCAGTTGTCTTGGGGCTCCTTTCTGAGGTATTCGCTTCCAAGAACTGTAGGAGTACCAGGTGCTCTAAGTAACTTGAGGAAAAGGAAAAGAAAGATAATAAAGCATTGAGAGCACAGATTCCAGCTCTATTGTTTGGGTCTGGACCTCGACCTTCCTTTTAGTTAGCTGTGTGACCTTGGGCAATTCTGTACACTTCAGGGCCTCATCTGGAAAATGGAACACTTCATAGGATTGCTGTGCTGTTTGAATTATTTAATCTGTGTAAAGCATGGAGACCACTGTCTGGCCCACTGTGAATGTCCTCTAATTGTTAGCAACAGTCCCCATTATCTGAGGACCGAGGCTAAGGCTCCATGGGCCCCTCCCCTACAGGCTGGGGAAGGGGGAGGAGGGGAGAACAGGAGAGCCAAGAAGACCTAACACACTGGTTCTCCAAAGGTAGGGGGCTGCACACCTGGGAACTTGTAAGAAATGTAAATTTGGGACCCCTCCCTAGATCTACTGAATCCAAAACTTTGTGATTAAAAACCCCTTCAGGTGATTCGGATCCAGGCTTAAGTTTGAGAACCCCTGGTCAAAGGAACTAAGAGAAAATCGTAGCCTCCTTGGTTAAGGCAGCTCCGATTAATTTCCAGCCCTGGGATGATCTGCAAGTTAAGGCTGGTGTGAAACCAGATGGGAAAACTAATTTCTTACCAGGAGAAGGGCTGAGAGGAATCAATTCAAAGGGCAAAAGGAATCTTTTTTTTTTTTTTTTCCGGTACGCGGGCCTCTCACTGTCGTGGCCTCTCCCGTTGCGGAGCACAGGCTCCGGACGCGCAGGCTCAGCGGCCATGGCTCACAGGCCCAGCCGCCCCGTGGCATGTGGGATCCTCCCGGACCGGGGCACGAACCCATGTCCCCTGCATTGGCAGGAGGACTCTCAACCACTGCGCCACCAGGGAAGCCCAGGAATCTATTTTTAAGAGGAAGTTGCTGGATTAAAAAGTTAACCAACAAATAAGCCAGCAAAATGCCATAATATTTCCAAGACAGGGCTGATCTCTCAAGTTTTCTATTCATAGCCATCTAGCCAGATAAAAGGAGTGATAGCGCCTTCTAAGACTACATGGGGGAGCCACGATTTGGGCCATGTGGGTTTTAAGAGTGTTGTCAGAACAAGAAACAAAGTCTGACCAGGCCTGGGATGGCTCATGAATACAAAGAAGGTGAAAATTCCTGTTTTAAAGCATTGTTACCATAGAATCACGCCTTCACAAGCCACCCCCTCATCTTCCCAGAGTTCTGTGCGGTCCCATGGAGGAGGGTGGAGAGGGGTCTGCAGGAGACCCAGAGGAGCCTGGACCACAAAGCCAGGGCATTACCTCTAAACGGTTGCTCCGGAGAGCCGTTTAGTGAAGAAGTTATCAACTTACGGGTCTGACAATGAACCACGAGACACGTGCAGCAACAGGAGCAAAATTCTCTTGATTAGAGGACGATGATATTTTGCTGAGTGTGGGAGGGAGGGCGCAGACGCTGTACAGGTTGTATGGGGCTGAACACATTACACCTGAACCAGATGTCAGGTGAAAAAGTTGTGAGTTGATGGGATGGACACATAAGGGATTGCGCCAACTCCTCCCTCTCCACTTCGTCCTCGGCCTTTTCTTTCCTCCTCTGGTGTCCACTGGGCACAGATCAGCACTACTGAGTGTCCAGCTGGGTATTGTGATGTCAGAGGCATCACCCAGAGTGGATGATGCCTGAGGAGACTAGCAGCCCAGCCCTGTTTGGGGACACAGGCCTGATTTGAGCTCCCGTGACACCAAGCTCCCTCCATCTACCTGATCACATCTCACATCTCCTACATCTCCGGAAGTCCTTATCCTCCCCTCCCAAAACCAATATGGTGCTTCAGGGAAACTGAGGCACAGAGAAGCTCAGCCAGGGTCAGGCAGCCATACCCTAGTATGGCCATGAACAGTGCCAGAGCTTCCTGACCGCTTGTCCACACCAGTCCAGGGGACCCAGCTGCCTTTTATAGAAAGTTTCCACACACCTTCTATTCCTAACCCCGATCACAAGCATCGCCAGTCCGCATGCCTCCGAAGCACCAGCAGACTCTGTGTCACAGCCTTAGTAACGTGTCTCATTTAGGACCATGAGCACAACTTGTTTGCACGGGACACTGAATTCCTGATATTCTTCCTGGGCTGCTTTTTTGTTTTTATTTCAAACACGGCTAACTACTCAGGCCTTTTATATATCAAGAACGCTGACTCAATTCTCCAAGAAAAATAAGCAGTTTTACCACACACACAACTGTTCTTGGTCATCCCCAAGGTGCCAAGAATGTCAAGAGTCTGCAGTTTGAGGGTAGAAGAATACTTTGTTCCTAATGGCCCATGGTGAGGCAGGACCCAACTAACAAGTATTTGTTTTTATTTTGCAAGCTAACAGTAACAGTACTGATAAAATGAAAGATAATCTAATAAATAGATAATCTAATAAATAAATATATATATGTACATATACACGCACACATAAACACACATATATGTATTTTAAAGTTACCAGAATGTCTTGACTGAGATCTAAAATGGGTAGAGCCTTTGGAAGAAAAGGAAGCAAGACCCTCAGAATAAGATCTGCATGTGAAGGTGAAGAACAGACATATAACCTTCAGTACATGGCTTGCTCTACTAATCACTGAACAGATTCCAGTACCTAAATAAAGCCTCAGAAAGCACACATATGGGAAGAACTAGCTCATTTATAAAACAACTGATGGGCCAAGACAGGGAGTGCTCACCAGCCAATAAGGTGACTTGGTTCCTCAACATGACAGAAGTGCATTTTAACTGTGTAGTAAATAAAATAAAACTTCATTGTAAAAGAGCCCCAGTGTCCCCCATGTGATCCGTCTTTGCTGCCTCCTCATGTGACCGGCCTCCCAATTTAGAGCGTAACCAACTCCCAATGACCTGTAATAACACCATTCCCAAATTAGAGCTCTCAATTTGACTTGGCCTCGGTCCCTCCCTCAAAGCAAAATAAAGCATCCGTTTTCTTTTTTTCACATTCATAATACTCTCCTTTTGGAGTTGCCAACTCAAACCCTGTTCCAGTCAGATTGAGCCCTTCCTCTATTTTTTTTTTTTTCTGGTTAGCCAAAGAGCCTGATGGAAAAACACCAAGAGCAAAAACAAAAACAAAATCAGATGAAAATTCCAAGTAAGTGACATTCAGCTGGAAAAGCGATGATTCACATGCAAATAAAAATCTCCCTGAATTCACTGTTGTATGACGCAAGCCCCTGGCTTCAACATAAAAAGGGCAGAATGAAATCACCCACAATTAAACTCACTGTGGAATACTGGAATTCTCTGGCTAGGCCTCCCCAATTAATGATAAGAAAACCCCCAACTGTAACAGAATGAAGCTAATTGTGCTGGATCCCAGGGCATCCCCACCTCAGCTGACATTCACTGTTGGATATTCCCCATTCCAGCTTTCTCCACCTTCCCTCAGCCCTGACCTGGACCAGCATAGCCTACATGAAGATGGGGCTCCGGTCTCCCAGGGGCAGCCCTCCTTTCTGGGAAGACATCAGGGGATTGTGCTGAGAACCCTGGCCCTCTCACCCCCACTCACCACCACCAGATGCTAGTGTGCAAGGGAGCTTTCTTAGGAGCTCTGGGAAACTCTCCCCAAGACTAAACAGAGCCTTTGTCTGAGCTTCACACCATCATCAGCCTCTGATCTCAAGTCCAGCCAGAGATAGTTCAGCAAGTCACCTCCCCTGGCTGATAAATAATTTACCATTTCACTTTCCCTTTTGTTCCAAGGGAAAGTTGGTCAGACACCACTTTCTTCTTCTCCAGATGGTTCCCTTTAGGATGCACAGTCCATCTGCCTGAGAATCACAGAATTCTGGAGATGGAAGGGCCCTCAGAGATTCTCTGGCCCTTCCTTTACTAGTTGTGGGCCTCCCACCTTTGTTCCTCCCTGATGGTCACCTGGGCTGAGCCTAGCCACGGGGAGCCCACTTCCACCATCAAAGAGCTAGAATTATCGAAGCCCTAATCCATCTCTCTGCAACTTCTTTCCATTCAACAAAGGTCAGTTTTTCTGAAACTACAGAGAATAAATCTACAGATACTTGTACACTCGTGTTCATAGCAGCGTTATTCACAATGACCAAAAGCAACCCCAAAATCCATCAATAGAGAATAGAGGATGGATAAACAAAAGTGGGCCATACATACAATGGAATATCATTCAGCCCCTAAAAGGAAGAAAATTCTGACACATGCTACAACATGAATGAATCTTGAAAACATTATGCTAAGTGTAAGAAGCCCCATACAACAGACAAATGTTGTATGATTCCACTGAGATAAGGTACTTAGAATAGGCAAATTCATGGAGACAGAAAGCAGAATAGTGGTTACCAGGGGTTCAGGGGAGGGAGGATGCTACTGTTTAAACTGTAAAGAGTTTCTGTTTGGGATGATGAAAAAGTTCTGGAAATGGAGAGTAGTGATGGTAGCACAATATTATAAATATAATTCATGTAATAGAACGGCACACATAAAAACTTTTAAAATGGCACATTTTATGTAATGTCTATTTTATTACAATGCAAAAATACAATAAAAAATCAACTTCCCCTTTCACAAGATAGCCATCCCCCTAAATTTTCTTTTTCAGGCTAAAACTCCCCAGTTCCTTCTAATAATCTTTTTTGGGGGGGCCGCACGTCACGTGGGATCTTAGTTCCCCAACCAGGGATCGAACCCACGTCCCTGCTGTAGAAGTGCAGAGTCTCAGCCACTGGACTGCCGGGAAAGTCCCATCATCTTTAGATAATAGGATTTCTAGACCCCACGCCCTCCTGGCCACCATCCTCTTGGTCCAGGGTCCTCAGTGTCTCCCCAGGGTCTCCCTCAGAGGCACTCAGCTTAACCGCCAATCAAAAGGCTCACAGAATGGGCCCACGGCCTGCCTGTTTTGGCTACCAGGACAGAAAGGTCTAGGTTCAAAACACATGACCTATCCCACCCCACCCACCCTGCGGCTGCTTCCCCAGGCCCAGATCCATTTCCCAGACAGCTGTGGGCAGCTGCGGCTGAGAAGTGAAACCAGCAGAGGCAACTGGCGGAGGGGTGGGAGTGGGGGCAGTATCCCAGCTGAGCACACTCTGGCCTTTACACAGATCTCCCTCGTTTCTGTGGGTGTCTGGCAGATGAAAACGGGGCAGGCACAGGAGGCGTTTCTCTCCAGGCACTCGGGGATGCCTCTTATCAGCCACCCACCAGAACACACCAGCAGCCTGTGGCCAGCATCACGGGGGGCTCAGCCACCCCGGCTAGACCAGCCTCACTGGGCTTGAAGCACTCGCCCCTATCCGACCATCTGGAAAAGGTTTGAAAGTTTGAGGCAGGGAAAGTTCCCTTTTGCATTTTAAAGGATGTTGAAACTGAGCAGCCTGGGTGTTGGTCTGATTCCACAAGTGAGTAATCCATTTCCTGAAAGTAAACTGCTCACCCTTTGGAAGTGGACCAGGGATTTTGGGGTGCCATTTGAAGTGTCACTAGCTGGGTAATATTTACTGGCACAAGCCATGGAGCTTTTCTAGGAATGTCAGTTAATTTACTAAATTAATGACCCTTAAGGTGGCACCCTTAAAAAAAGTTAATTTGTCTTTTATAATGGGTGAGCAGTTTATGCCTGGGACGGGGTATTGGGGGAAGGGTGCTTCTCTGACTGCTTAGAATAACCACATCTAAATTAAAACCAGGCCTGACTTTAAAGTCTCTACCTTCTAACTTTTCTTGACTCCTGATTTTCTATTAAAATCTGAGCCAATGATGGGTTGACTTTGGAAAACTCTGTTTTCTCTGCCAATAATTTGCCTGGAGTTTCAAATGACAGGATTTGAAAAATCCCTTCTCTGTGAGTCTAGTGGCCTCAGGGATTCCATACAGATCTCCTACATCCCCACTTATTCAAAGACTGTGAGCCTCTGGATATACCTGGAGACATGCCTCCCATGCTCCTGTGTGGAACAATTTAGACTTTAATCAGGTGGCTTGGAAAAGCCTTTCACGTTGAAGAATAAAAAAGGTGATTTCTTTTTGGTTCAAATGATCACTTAAACAATCCTCTCAAAAAGACTCCTGTGCCTCATGCTTCATGAAACAGGCAATCTGCAGGAAGTAATCTAAATTTTCTGATTAAAACTGTTCAGACAGAAGAGTGTTTTTGGAGCTCTGCTGGAAGAGGAGTGTGTGTGTGGTGGCCTCTGAGGTAGGAATAAAGCAAACTGAGAAGCGATTCTCAGTGGAAGAATCATAGAAGTTTACGAAGCTGATAGAGAAAAGGTCACTCTGGATTCCCAATCTCATGCTCAGCCTCCCGCCAGCACTCTTCAACCTCTCTCAGAATGAGCCCTTTTAGTAACGAATTTAGGATACGTATGTGACTGTGTTGGGCTCAGGCATCACCGCCGCCACCCTCGGGGGTCTTCCTAGACAGAAATGGGGGTTTCTGTGACCCTGCCTGAACCCTGGCGTGGTCCTGTGCCTCCGACTGTGTTCTACCTCACAACCACTTGTGCCCGGGTTTTAGGCCAACCCTACAGTATCCTAGCATCAGATGCCATCTACCTGCTATTCCAACGCCATCAGGGGTACCCCGGGAGGGAGATGGCTGTGACTCCGAGAGACGACAGCTCTCCCCCAGTGTTCTGGAGCCTGAGCCTGTAAAGGCCAGAGCATCAGCACATACTTCTATCCATGGAGAACCAGGCAGGGTGCTCGCTTGGGTACACAGCTTCCCCCAGCAGGGCCCACCTTTCACAGCACTGCACAGCGGCTGGCTACGGAAGAAAACGATATGCTGGCTGCCAAGAACACAGGCTTGGTGATCCAGGTAGCCAGCGATGCTGAAAATGGTGTTTTTCTTTGTTCATTCGTTTCCTTCCTTTCCAACAGGCCTATGTACAAGGCAGCCTGGCTTAAACAGAAGTCACCGAATGCCTGAAAAATAGGGCTGGCCTATCCTGTTAGTAGAGTGGAAATTTGCTCTTACTTTATTTCCTTTTATGCTTTAATTTGGCACACATTTATTCTCCATTGCATTATCTTTCGTATTTATCTTTTGAAGAATGCAGCCATAGTCAGAGTACAGATCCGGAACAGAACATCATGGGATGTTGACTGTGTGCTGAGAAACTCCATCTTCAATACTTTTTGGAACAAAAGTAAATGCTTAAAATACAAGTGATGATCAGTAAGCATTAATATCAACAGGGTTACCAGGAGTTGGGAAATGTCAGAGAGATTCACAAGATGAGCCTTCAGTGGGATGTGTGCTGGGATGGACACTGGATGAGAGTTAGGGGTCCATGTATGGTGTGTGTCCCTTGGTTACCATTGGCACCAGCACTCAACAGCCCTCAGGAAACCACCTTATTCTATTTTCTGTGACTCTCTCCTGTACAGACCTGGCCTGGGAGATGAAGAGGTCACAGAAGAGAGCAAATGGACTGAAACAGAAGAGACAGGAGGCCGACAGGGAACTGAACAAGCCCCAGCTACTTCTGCTGCTTTCTGAGTCCTGGGAATAGGTATAACTTACAGATGTCTCCCCCTATAAACTCATACCTCAAGATTCTTCCATGCATGCAGCAGGCTCCCTACGACCTCAGACATTAAAGCCCATGTTGGGGGATGAGAACAGGGCTCCTTCTTCACCCAGGGATTCCTGAACCACACGTCCCTTTAATGGAATACCCATCTCAGGGGTATTCATAATATTCACCCCTGCACTCCCTGTAAGGCCAGTCCTGTGACCAACACTGGATGTCATGATAGCTCTCTTCAAGAGCTCTGCATTTCTTCTTAAAGTGGGATATTGCATCCGTCATAAATCTTTTTCCATCATCTGGAGCAGTGGTCCGTCACAACTTACTTCTACTGCTTGTCATTGGGGAGATTTCCAATTCCCACTTTGTTTAAACGTAAGGGAACTGCTGAACTGGTCTCCCTGAATATTTTTCACTTGGGGCTCCAACAAAAAGTGACTAAAAACTTTTCTAAAATCAGCGGTGCCCCACACACATAATGATCAACATGCACACATAATTACATTTACCTCCTCAACCTCTGGTTATGAATATCTAACATCTGTGGAGGACTTTCTTTAAAAGTTGGCAAAATCTCTATCTAAACATTAGCACATCTAATTTTCAAGACAAGTGTGACTAGGCAGGCGGTGAGAAGCTGAGGTTGGTGGAGGTGAAGCAATGCGCCCCGGGTCCTCTGTGCAGGCTTAATCCCCGCTCCCCAGCCTGGCGCTGCTGTCCTCTGGCCTCTCACTGTGAGGCTAGGCTAAGGCTTGCTGGAAGAAGGTCTGCACCGCTCGGCCTGACCTGTTCACTGTTTTCTTAGTTCTTACGAATGACTCTAAATGTCCTGGATGGACATCAGAAATTTAATAATAGTTTAAGCGCACATCCCAGCATGTCTCCAAAGCAATGGAGAATCAGATTCTAAAAGCAAATAAGACACTGCTTTATTCTCCTTTCTCTGGCTCTGCTGGCGGGGTGTGAGTGAGTTGGGTGTGTCCGGTGAGGGGAAAGAGCCTCCAGAACATACCATTATGATTATCTAACAATAACAACACTCTCACTGGCAGCGTCCACTGAAAAGATTAAGAGCCTGAGGCTTCTTTTACTCTACGTGGCCACAAGCTTCTGAAGTAAAAAACATAAAGTAAAAATATAAACTGCTTCATTAGGTCTCAGTGATGCTGGGTACTTTGATTGAGTTTTCTTCAAACTTTAACATGATGAACTGAAAAATGTGTTGGAACAGAAGTTTCTGGATCTTGTTTCAACTAAATCACTTTTCAATTTGCCAGAAAAGGATATTTAACAAATGTGGCTATATTTTAAGTAACTTAATTGAGTTAACTTTCCCTTAAAATAAGCCTATCAAAAAGTAATCATACGCTAAAAAGGCCTCAATACCCACATTACAACCCTAAATATCACCTCTGCTCACAGGCCGGGGACAAACACAATCCAAGTCTCTCAGCCACAGACCTCAAAATTACACCACCTTGGTAAGATGCAACTCCACGGCAGAAGCATTCAAAAGTGAGCGGTAGTTATTAAGGCCCAATTCTCCACGCATTGTCTTATTAAGTTTTATTTTCTCAGAAGTAACTATTTTTTGTCAAACCGAAGAGCTGGCAGTTGTATTAAGACTGTTACTCTTTCACTTGCATAGTTCTTATTCTACAGCTCCATAAAGCCTAAGAAAAGACTTCTGTCTAAAGAAATACACAGCGATGTCAGACATGCTGGCGAGGTTTCCTGCCAAACAACACGGGAATGAATGATGGTGAAGGACTGTGGAACAGTACACACACAAGGGAACGTGGCCCAGCGGGACTCTGAACACACACACTGCATCTTCTCTGGATACACACACACCTGTCCCACCATCTCTGCCTCCAAATCCTCCAGGTCACCACCCCATCCTGTCCTCTCTACCTCAGGTCGCAGACAAGATCCTCTTGTCAAATCCTGAAGGCTATCAAACAGAAAGCAGTACTTCCCCTCACACATTCTGAGAGATGGGTGGATCTGGTAAGGAGAAACAGATGGAAGAGTTACCGTGTGGAAACCAGCAACACGAAACAGCTTGCTTGGAAGTTGTTTCCCAACTGCACACGGGGTCTCGGGGTCATAGCCTTAGGTATTCAGCCTAGGAATGTAATAATCTCTTGTGCCTCAGTTTCCTCATAAGGAAAAAAACACCCTTCCATCACCAGCCACTTCCAAAGAATGACATGGCAAACATGATTTGTACATCTAAAGTCAGCATGAAGTGTAATGATAAGGCATTTGCTCTGAAAGTCCTTGTCTAAAGATCTTTACACCTATGAGCTAAAAGCTTCACTCGGGCTCAGGCCTCAGGGTATACTCTGAAATCCAGTCTTTGCCTAGGATCCTGCATCATCTGGAAAGGGAAGAAAGTTTAAATGTTCTTCGTTGCACATTGGTATTTTTAGCACACTTGGAAAAGATTAGACTGTTTTTCATGTAATTCATTTCTCATAATATTAGCACTTGTGTTTTAAGAGCATGTAGCAGGGACCTATTGTTAGAGAAGACAAGATTAGAATAAAATGGCTGAGTTATCAGGTATATTGCTCATTCTCTTCTGTTGCTGAAAATATCTCCTCAATGTCTACTTTCCAATTAGCAGCGCCCAAATATTCTTGGTCCAATGGACTTTAGACATATAAGAATCACCAAAAGCCAACTTTAAATATTTGACCTTCAGGGCTTCTCTGGTGGTGCAGTGGTTGAGAGTCTGCCTGCCGACGCAGGGGACGCGGGTTCGTGCCCCGGTCCGGGAAGATCCCACATGCCGTGGAGCGGCTGGGCCCGTGAGCCATGACCGCTGAGCCTGAGCGTCCGGAGCCTGTATGCCCCAACGGGGGAGGCCAAAACAGTGAGAGGCCCGCGTACCACAAAAAAAAAAAAAAAAAAAAAAAAATTTTAACCTTCAGTCCCAATCTCCAAGAATGATGGGCAGCCGGCTCATCTGTGAGTTTCCACAAAGTCCAACCAGTCTGTCAGACCCCAAATTCAAACCCAAGTCAGTAAAAAATAAGCGTTTGAATATCTGTCTTCCTTGTTTCTCCCACTTCTTCCTGCTGTCTATTTCTTTGTATTTTTAACTACTTTTAAATGTTACATAGCACAAAGAATGGGGAATGACACTTGAAAAATGTTTGGGGACAAGTTTGGGTCAAGCAGAAGGTAAAATAAAAGGTTGGGATTATCCAGGGTTTCAATCATCCATGCTCTCCCAGTAGACTGTATACTATATATATATATATATATATATATATATATATATATATGTAAATAAATGTGCCACATGCACACACAATTATAGATAGGTAGGTAGAGAGATAGAGGGATAGAGAGAAAAAATGAATGATATTTGGCTGTAAGTCATTAGAGACAATTTAAAAAGAATTCAGATATTAGTATAACCCCCAGGAGACTAATTCAGTAGACAAAAATGCCCTTTCAACCAAATAGTTCCAACATATGAGAGAATTTCCTCCTTTCACCAAAGCCAAATATTTTACTGTGCTTTAAAAGACTAATTAAAACAACATTGTGGTATTCAAGCAAGCGTGGGTTGTGGAGAAGAACCTCCACTTCATGAGCAGACACTGAATCTATGGCAAGAGTTATGCAGTAGGACCAGAGACCTTGCTTTGTTTCATTAATATTCACACATCCACTTGGTAAGAACTGTAGCTTGGAACTATGATTTCCATTACAAAGCCCCTGAAATGCCAGGAATGAGTCATGGCATTGTGCCTGGGCAGTGCACTGATTTTCTCCATTAACCAGGCGTACATACTGACAATTTCCAGGAGAAAAGCTGAATGAGTCAGTTTCAGGAATAAACCACATCAGAATGCTATGTGCGTGGGGGAGGTAGGGTAATAAGAATGGCGTGTTTTGGTTATTGTTTTGTTCTCTTTAAATAGAAGCATTCATAAAATGTATTTCTCCAAAGATTGCCAAAAGCATAGATCCATCCAATTACAAGGATTCTAACACCATGATCCAGTAGTTACCCAAACACTACGCAGTGTGGTAAAACTGCTAGGACCAATAATAGCTTCTCAAGGACAATTCCACAGCCCCTTTCACACACACTGCACTACCTTTTGACCACTTCCAAACACCTTCTCTTGTCCTGACTTTCTTCTTCAGGTGTCTTCCACTAGCCGGCTTTCACAGAGAAATGGGAAGGCGCTCGAAGATAACAAGTTGGATAACAAAATGGCCAGAATTCAAGCAGGTCATGGGCAGTGTTTCAGCAGGTACACACAGGCCTCTGGCTTCAGTGGGAAGCAAAATGCATAACGCAAGGCTCTAGACCATGGGGACCTCTTCTGCATCCTGGCATGCTCTCTCTTGCCATTCTAGCTAAGGAAATTGGAGTCCAGATGCCTTTAGCTGTCCTCTTTCTTGAGAATAGCTTCCTAGGTTTAAGAGATAACGACCTAGAACACTGTCATCCTGGCTATCTATTAAGAAGATTTTTATTTGAGTGTATTTTGGGAAGCCCAGCAAGGTAGAAATATTGAAACTGAGAAGAATCACAATAAACGGAGAATTGTGAATACACCAAAAGCACCTGTAATGCCAGAATGAGCAGTTAACGAACAAGGGTGATTATGAAGAGCCAGCCTATCTCTTTTCTAATAAGGACCTGCTGCAGTATTCAGGGGCTCCTTTGTCCAGGATTATACTCAGTTGTTCTACATCTTTCCTAGGACTGAGCCACAGGCTTGCTTTTTCTTTTTTTGGATTTGGCCTCCAATGTTTAGGCACGAGTCAGTACACAGATGAATAGATTAGCTGAGCTAATTTAAGGGAGCCCTACCATGGAAGGATTCTTTTTTAGCCCTCTATATTTAGGTTAAGGTTTGTGCCTGACGAGCAAGACACTAACTGAAGGGCTGAATTTTCTAAACCGTGCAAGGGAGGAAACGCTTTTATGAGATCTTCCTAACAGGCTACTCGCTTGTTCCCTGGGCTCTGATGTCCCCATAGCCACAGAGCCTTAAAACAGGCCAATTAAGGTGACCTCACTGATATTACGGGGTGGCTCTAGCCTCGTTTTCATAAATGCAGTGAGCACACACTGTGTTGGGGAACCCTGGCTGGTAAATATCCCTGCCAGACAAAACTTGATAAAACTTCATTTGATATGACAGCTTGATTGAATTGCTACCAGAAGTAATCATTGTGATTAAATCACAGAGTTCCTAAATCTTACAGTTGGTAACAAACTCAAGACTTTGAAGCTCTTCACTGCTGAAACATCTATTCGCATGTTCTCACTCTGTTGCTTAATCAGACCTAATGCGTGGCTAAGGAATAAGTTTAAAGTTTGGCCCTCAAGCAAACACTTCAGAAAGATTCCGTGGCTTCCTGGGTATAAAATAAGCTGCTCTCCATGGTAGAGGATGCTGTGCCTTCTTTTAAAATCTCTTCCCATCTCATTGATTTAGGTGTCATTTGGGGCATGGCTACATCGATGCTAAGGGATATACTGCACTGTCACTATGACAATGTGTCAATGGATTTCCTTCTCATTTAAAGGCATCTGCAGAAAGGTAGACTCCATCTGTGTCCTCCTGCTGGCAGAGACTAAACACCCGTAGAGACTAAACCAAGCCAGGATCCACTCAGTGTCAAACGGGCCTTTGGAGAACAGAATCAATTACCCACTGCCTTTTCTTTTGTTTCTCAAGTTTTAAGCAAGCTGCTGTTGCATTCTTACTTGTTAAGAGAATTTATATCCAAAAAGCAACTTAGAAGAGCAGCAAAGCTCCTGCTTCTCTCCCTAAACGTGGACTAGATTGACTTGGCAGCATCTTTGATGCCACTGAATATATTAACTTCTTAAATGAGGCAAACCTCTTTCCAGGTTCTTCTCACTCATTCCACAGGAACATAAGCTTCCTTTGCATAACCTCCTCTTCCCATTGAAAAGAATGAGAATGCCATGATTTAACATTTTGGCATTTCTTTCTGGATGCAAGTGGAATGCTAAAATGGATTTAGGTCCCAGTGGGGAGAAGTAAATGAATTTTTCACACGCCTCCCCTCCTTAACTGCATGTGCCCTAAGCACGGCTTTGTAAGACTCAGAGAGTAGGTTGCATGCTCAGATAGCATCGGAGGCTTCAGAAAGCAGGGAAGAGTGGTCCCCGGAGTTAAGGTCTGAAAAAGAAAGCAATCCAGATCCATGGGCTGAGGTCTGAAGTTTAACAGTAATGGCTGTGACTGTTTACACAGACAGAAGACAGTTATTTAAGGGTGAAATTTGATCTACCTTTAGCTCAGCCAAAATGATGATCCGAGAGAAGCGTTACGCATTTCTTCTTAGACTCAGCTGCTGAAGGGCCCGCACAGCGGCAGGGATGCCATGTGAGAGGCCGCTGCTTCTCCCCAAGGGCCACCCACCCTCACCCCAGGGCACAGGGCCCCACTGTAGAGCTTCCCCCAGTGATGCCTGGGCACCCCTGACAGCAGGTGGGGATTCAGTGGACTTCCCGAATGCCGGCTGAGAGGGTTAATGAAACCAGTCCAAACTTCAAGTGCTAAAAGCAACAGGCAGCCTGCTTTGCTGACACCATCACAAAACCCACGGTCAAGAACAAGACAGCCATTATTTCTTCACGATCCTGAGGGAGCGTCTATTGCCTGTATTGTTTTCTAACTTCGGAAGCACTAAATAAGGATAACTTTTGGTTCAAGGTATGAGACTGAATGTTTCTATGACCTCACTCTTTCTTACATAATATATTAATCAAGACCTTTAGGCCTAAGTTTGATAGAGCCAAATTCTGCCTCTGGACATGTGTCACTCCCACTGAAGTTGATGTGACTTGGCCGTCAGACAGCTGGGGGCAAACTTCACTCTTCATCAAGGATGTGATGGATAAGCAGTGGTTTCCAAGAACAGAATACAATGCTCTGAAAAAGAGCCACCAGAGGCGGATGGAAAAGATGCCTTTAAAGCTCACATCAGCAAACACTCCCCACCATTCCTGAATGTGCATGTCTACCTTCCTAGCTTGCAAGGGAACCTTTGAGCAATGGCCCCAGGCACCTCCCTGGAGATCATTCTAGATCTCAGGTGCACCACGGCTGCAGGCAGAATGCAGCCTGGGCCAGAAGATCTCTCTTCCAACCGTTAATACGGTGATATTTCACTCTCAGTCACTTTGTGGGAAGATGCATAGCAGGTTTCAGAGCCACAAATGAATGTACAGTGGCACTTTATCATTTCATTGTTCCCACTTTACAGACAGACTTTTATGGAAATTGATCTTGATTTGGTACATATATAGATGTATCGTGCTTTACCTTGTTCCAAAAAGAATTTTAAATGGCTTACATGTGGTCTTAGGAACTGCTCCCACATCCCCATAACACTTAAAAAACAATACAGTCGGCCCCGCTATCCACAGGTGCTGCATCCTCAGATTGGAATTGCGGTTCCGGGACCCGAGGACACGGAGGGCTGACTGTATTATCCTGTTGTAACTTGGACGATTCCTT
Source organism: Hyperoodon ampullatus (assembly GCF_949752795.1). Classification (NCBI taxonomy): domain Eukaryota; kingdom Metazoa; phylum Chordata; class Mammalia; order Artiodactyla; family Ziphiidae; genus Hyperoodon; species Hyperoodon ampullatus. The sequence goes on along the minus strand of NC_136916.1, from coordinate 133,906,269 downwards.
AAAAATTGCATGTAGCCTTTACACAGCTAAAGTTGAAAGCAAATCAAACCTAAGGCATTCCAACCCTCCAATTTTTCACTTAAAAACAAATCCCAAGATGACGGGCATCCTCTCAGGGGCTCTGTGACTTTCTGCAGCCCTTTCTGAAGTCCTACTGACCCAGCTATGAGTGCGGAGAGAACAGGGCAGAGCATGACAGATTCCACGCCCGCACAAAGCGCAACACCCACAGATGACTGAAAACAAAGTCCCCTGTGATTGGTTTTGATCATCCCCACCTCCCCGCCACCCTAGGAAAGAGAGTAAAGAGGACTGGGTGCATCCCGAGGCTTAAAAGAAATAAAACAACAACGAAACAGCTGACTATACGCTAAAGAAAAAAATCTGTAATCTGAAAAGGAAGCAATCGTTGGGGGCAACGTGTAACGTTTCCTGCCCTCACCCCCCACCCCCACCCCGCCATGCCTCTGCACCTCCCACCTCTTTGTCCCTGACTTTAACTTCCTGCTGGGGCTCTGCTGCACATCTTCCCTGAGGTGTCAATTCAGGCCTGATAATCCAAGCTTCGATTTCACGGCCACTGGCATCTGGTTCATCGCCAGGTTCACTGGAACTGAGATGTGGAGACCTACCCTCAGACAGGTTCAGATTCTGGCTTCACGCACACTGAATTCCGGAAGACTGAGTACGTTTCACATTTTCGGTAACGTCCAAGGTTCCTGGCCTGACACTCAAGACCCCCCATGGTCTCATCCCGAGCTGCCTTCCCCCTCTCTCACCTTCCCCAAGCCCGTGTCTCAGTGTGGACTCTGCCTTGGCTCATGCAACACTCCATGTGGAAGAACACCACCCACCTTCCCTTGAAGGGTAAATCCATAGCTGTCCTTTGGCAAATTCATTTAACAAACACTAACAGGGGACTCACTGTGTGCCAGGCGCTGTGCTAAGCACTTTACCTATCTCCCTTAATCCTTGCAACAACCCTGAGAGGTAGGTACTATCGTTATCCTCATTTTAAAGATGAGGAAGCAGAAGCACAGAGATGTGACCTAGCCTAGCACTCAAGGAGCCGCAACCAAGTAGCAAAATGCCAAGGTTCAAACCTGGTGATCCAACTCCAGAATCTGCATTCTTAATGATGAGGCTAGGCTGCCTCTTTCATAAAACCTGCATGTCCCAACTCCAGCTAAAATTTTTCTCTCCTCCTAAATTCCATAGCCCTTTAGTGCTCTCTCTCTTATGGTCCTACCATTTTCTTCCTAACTTTCAAGACGTTTATGGGCGTTTCCTCTTTCCTGGTAGCAGGTAAGCTCCTTGAGGACAGAATCCATGTCTGATTCAACGTTGGCCCCTACGGTTCGCCCCCAAGCCCTGCACATGCTCCATGGGTGCCTGTCAACATTTGCGTGTTTGTAGGTGGAAGAGAGCAGACAAGGAGGGAAGAAGGGACCCACTCGGCTAAGGGATCCCCTGCTAGAGTGAGGAAACACCTCCTTCTTTGTTTTCATCCCTATGTGGCTGTGACTTTTATGTTTACTTTGGTTGTTCTTTTTTTCCTTTTTGGCCGCACCGCGCAGCATGTGGGATTTTAGTTCCCTGACCAGGAATCGAACTCACGCCCCCTGCATTGGGAGCGTGGAGTCTTAACCACTGGACCACCAGGGAAGTCCCTACTTTGGTTGTTTTTGGAGCAACTGTAGCTGCTGTGGTAGGGAAGGCAGGTAGTTTTGAAGACTAAAGCTGTGTGCTATGTGCATGCGAGGCATCAGCAGTCAAGTTCCCCTTTGTTCTTCCCAAATGCACAAGCTGCTTATAGAGGCAGCGCTAATGACAGTGATGTCAAGATCAGCAATAACAACAACAAAAACTCCTATCAATTATCATATACCCGTGCTAGGAGCTTGCTATCCAGTGTTTGCAATCCTTTCAATAACCCTGCATCTAGGCCTTATCATCCTTATTTTACAGATGGGAACCGAGATTCAGAAAGGCTCACTCTTTTGGCCAAGGTCACAAGCTGGTAAAACATATAGTACAGAGTTATAAACCCAGCTCTGCTTCCCTCAGGGTTGATCTGGGCTCCTGCAGGAGCTAAGAAGAGCAAGTCACCTGGCCTGTTCTTTCCCGACTTCCTGGACTCTCTCTGTGTTTTAGTCTTTTAGGTGAAAAGCTACCCTCACACATGCACGGTTCTTGCAAGAAACTAGATGAACAGTAACCTACTTTCACATTGCTCAGAGAGCCCTTAATTACTAGGAACAGACAGGATCACAGTCACAAAAATGTACCATGACATCTACAAGAGGGGGGTGCAGGTGGGGATGGGGGGCAAGGGATGGGACCAGACAGATTTGTTTGGAGTCAAAGAGGCAGAGAGAGAACTAAATGTTTTGCTTAGAAGAAAGAATAAATCACTTTTCATTAATCTATAAAGTTGTCTTAGTTGGGCCACAACAAACACTCAATGCGTTCAGAACTTCGCCACAAAAACATGTTACTGGTCTGGGGCATAAACAACTATTTTTCCTCATATAGGAAAAGCTGTGCTTTTCACCTCGCAGGGGCAGGGCAGGAGGGAATCCCTCAAAATACAGCACACACTTAAACATGGTTCTGCTCTGATTTATCAAATCTGCAATAGTATTCAATTCACTTTAGGATTATTGGCGCAAAGTGTTCTTTAAATGCATGCAAAATCATCTTTCCAATCTCCTAAGTGATAGGCTACTTCCCCTAATGTGCTCTTAAGCTCACGACAAGTTTAAATTAGACTTTTCTGTGTGTGAGAAAAAAGTGGTGCTATCACAAGCAGAAATACTAACAGCTACTGGGGGTTGAGTTAAAAACCAACCACGTTGCAGCTCAGTATCAAAAAAAAACCAAACAAGCCAATCCAAAAATGGGCAGAAGACCTAAATAGACATTTCTCCAAAGAAGATATACAGATTGCCAACAACACATGAAAGGATGCTCAACATCACTAATCATTACAGAAATGCAAATCAAAACTACAATGAGACATCATCTCACACCGGTCAGAATGGCCATCATCAAAAAAATCTACAAACAATAAATGCTGGAGAGGGTGTGGAGAAAAGGGAACCCTCTTGCACTGTTGGTGGGAATGTAAATTGATACAACCACTATGGAGAACAGTATGGAGGTTCCTTAAGAAACTAAAAATAGAACTACCGTATGACCCAGCATCCCACTACTGGGCATATACCCTGAGAAAACCATAATTCAAAGAGAGTCGTGTACCACAATGTTCATTGCAGCACTATTTACAATAGCCAGGACAAGGAAGCAACCAAAGTGTCCATCAACAGATGAATGGATAAAGAAGATGTGGCACATATATACAATGGAATATTACTCAGCCATAAAAAGAAACGAAATTGAGTTATTTGTAGTGAGGTGGATGGACCTAGAGTCTGTCATACAGAGTGAAGTAAGTCAGAAAGAGAAAAACAAATACCGTATGCTAACACATATATATGGAATCTAAAAAAAAATGGTTCTGATGAACCTAGGGGCAGGACAGGAATAAAGACGCAGACGTAGTAGAGAATGGACTTGAGGACACAGGGAGTGGGGAGGGTAAGCTGGGACGAAGTGAGAGAGTAGCACTGACATATATACACTACCAAACGTAAGGTAGATAGCTAGTGAGAAGCAGCCGCATAGCACAGGGAGATCAGCTCGGCGCTTTGTGACCACCTAGAGGGGTGGGATAGGGAGGGTGGGAGGGAGAAGCAAGAGGGAGGGGATATGGGGATATAAGTGTATGTATAGCTGATTCACTTTGTTATACAGCAGAAACTAACACCCTATTGTAAAGCAATTATACTCCAATAAAGATGTTAAAAAAAAACAAAAAACCAACCACACTAACAGTGGGCTTAAATAAAAGAGTCAAGGTCGCGTCTAACGATAAAAGCCCCCATTAAATAGTCTTCATCTGCTTGTTTCGCTGAAGTTGACATATAAGCTACTCATTACTAGTCGTGGTGATTTCAAGTCTATGACTTTTTCTTTAAGAAAGCATTCCACGGAAAGCACACGTTCTAGAGCAGCGGTCCCCAACCTTTTTTGGCAGCAGGGACCAGTTTCAGGGAAGACAATTTTTCCAGGGACCGGAGGGGTGGGGGATGGTTCAGGCTGTAATGCGAGGGATGGGGAGTGGCCCAGGACCCAGGGGTTGGGGACCCCCGTTCTAGAGGGAGCCTCAGAGGAGAAAGTGGCAACCTTCCCCTCTCTAAGGGACTCTGAGTTGGGGGTATGTAGACTCCTTAACAGACCCTGGACTAAGTCTCCTATAATGAAGAGACTATAAAGAAGAAGATGTGGAGCTGTGTTTGGGGAGTTTCACAGTAATTACCTTGCAACAGGGATCCAGGCAGCAGTTACAGACTCAGCAGCCTGGCCACTGCTCTGGCTTATAAGTGGTGCTTCTTCTCAGTTTAAATTAAAGGAAGATGAAACACAGCAGCCTAATCTAAATTTCCTCTGCTCAGTCATCTTGGACACTGAATTAAGCTCCCTGCTTCTTTCCGTTTCCTTCCCTGTCAGTCCTCCCTGACCCTACAGGGGAACACGGTAGAGGAGGAGCACAGACTCGGGGGCCAGACTCCCTGGGTTCAGGTCTTGATAAGTGTCACTCACCAGCTCTGTGACCTTGGGCAAGTTACTTACCTCTCTTGCCTGTAAAATGGGGCTGGTGATAACAGTACCTATTTCATAGGGATGTTATAGGAATAAACTAGAAAGGGGATTAAGTTAAAATAAAATACCTGTATATGTATAACTGATTCACTTTGCTGTGTACCTGAAACTAACACAACATTGTAAATCAACTATAACTATACTCCAATAAAAATTTTAGAAAACAAAAGAAACTTAAATAAATAAAATTAAAATAGAAGTGCATGTCAGTGTTAGCTATTATTATTTTTTTCTTCCTATCTTCTTTCATTTGCTTTCTTTCAACAAATAGTTGCTGACTATTCCCTAGATACAAGCCTCTACCTGGACGCTACATGAACTTTAAATATAGACAGGATAAAGTCTGCGCCCTCCAAGGAAGGACAGAAGGTAAAAAGTTATCACAGGAAAAAATCACCGGTCTGGGATTTGGGGAAACTGAACTCCAGCCCTAACACTGCCAGTAACTTCTTTATGGCTTTCTCGCCTGTGGACAAGATCCTTCTAGGGATCTTGACCAGAGAAAGGAATAGTATGCAGCCAGCCCTCATGTCATCTACCATGTCATCTGAGTGATTACACAGCCAGTACCACAAAAACTCAGAAGGAAGAGAAGAGGTTTCCTGTCCAGCCAGTCACAGAAGGCAGCACAGGCTGCCAATCTGTGCTCGACCCTGGAGCAAGGGGCGGAAGTAGGGAGATGGAGATAGGGGCAGGCTGTTTCCGGTGGAGGAAGGCACACGTGCAGACGCACAAGAGTATTTAGGAACTAGGAAAGACACTATTTCGGCTGTTGCCGAGAACTGGTTTTGGGAAAGCAGGAGCGAAGACACGCGAGGTCAGCTTTTGAAGGGCTGGTGCGTGAAAAAACAAGTGGCAGTTTTTGAAGCGCATGGCACGGTATGGGGAGATCCACCTGCTGGTGGCCACAGGAGGGAGCTGGGTGGAGAGAGAACAGTTGGAGGACAACTGCACCAAGAAGGCACAAGGACACAGGGTGAGGGGTGTCTGCAGCCTCGGGAGAGAGGGGGCCCCCATGGAGCAGCTGTCAGGGGGGTTCTCTTAACCTCTCTTATCCACAGTTCTCTCATGTTAACAAAATGATAACACAGTGAAGTGTAAGCACAGTGCCTACACGTGGTAAGGACTCAGTAAACGTTATCTAGAACATAAAGTGATGGATGTGAGTAAAACTGTCAGTGGAGAATTACTATTCACCTAGAAGTCCCAGTTACTGGTGAAACAAATAGCAGGTGACAGCAAGAAAGAGGGGGACCATGGAGACTTCCTCCAAGTCACCAGCACAGTGGGCTGGGAGAAGATGACCAAGAGAGCAGGCCATCCAGGAGAATGTCAGGATGTGGAGGCATGGCATGCATCTTTCCTTGACTCTTCAATCAGAATGACCTGGGGTGGCAATACTGCAGTTGCCATGGAGACTAGGGAGAGAATAAAAGCCAATGCCCTTCCTGGCCCTGGAGCCCTGATCTCCACACATGGTCCCTGAGGAAGAGATGAGGGGTTCTACCCTCATCTCTCAGCACAAAGCCACTAATGATGCCAGTCACAGATATCACTGCATCCCATAAGAAGACAGTAAGCATTATTGTTTCCATGTTCAAGGTGAGGAAATTGGGCTGAGGTCACTTGGTGAGCTGGTAACAGCTGAACCCAGAGCCTGGACTTTGTCTTGGACTTGAAAGCCTGTTCCTCTCCCAGCTGTTTCTCAGGCTGTTTTTACCCCATTCAGGCTTCACAAACAGATCTAAAACCATACTGCAAAATACAAGAGCATGAAATTGGAAATAAAATAGGTGCGTCTACATCTATTTAAATCCCATTTATTTTTAATAACTACTGAGGCTAAGCTTTGCGTGATAGGTGAGAAGTTGGTTTAAATCTTGATTTATCTCTTGGTTGACTAGTAAAATATTGTCATTCTGCTCAAGTGAAGAAAAGCCCCATCGAAAATGTCACACTTATTTAGCTTTTCTTAAAACTAAGTGTACACCTCTGGGGCACTTTCTTCCAGGGTCTTAAGCACCTGTGATTTGCCAGCTTTTAGTTTGCTGGTATATTCCATTCCTCCAACATGTGGGGGTACATATGTGTCCAAAGGCCTATGGTGACCAAAAGGTCAATGCTTACTCTGTCAATCACAGAGAAATTCTCATCTTAAGTGGGAATCATTTGTCCTTCTAGCTAAGTGTCTTTGACAATATATGCTATTTATAAATCAAAGGCATCTGGCTCTGAATGGAGGCTAATTACAACCACAATAAAAATAATAAATACAAACTGGTTAGCAGGAGGGTCTCCAGTATGAGCAAAAACAATTACGTCAATAGGTCTACCTTAACACGGAAGTTAATGAGACTATCAGGCTGTCGATCAAGGACCTCACAAAGACATTTTAAAATTAAATCCACAAGGCACTGCTGTCCCTAGTACTTCGCATAGGTCCCTCCTTCCATTGATCTTGAGGGTCCCCTCTTGACCTCAGTGGCCCAGAACAACACTTCTGGGGTTTTCCCATAATCATCTGCTGCTTCTTATTCCTTGTTCCACAGTTGGGGTAACCTCTAACTCTCAGTCTTGCTTAGTTACGGGGAACTTCGTGTCTCTCACCAGACTTAATCTAAGAACCCCAAAGTCTCTCTTTTACTAGGTTTTACCTGAACAACAGTGGAAGCAATTTGTCTCTTAAACTCACTCCCTGAGCTTTACGGTTCACACCCTGCCCAGTTGTGTCTTCTTATTACGAGGAAAGAAAATCCACTATTACTCGAAGTAAGGAAAACAAGATTCCAGGTTGAGACAGCCCCTTTCTTCCAAAAGCCTGAAATATCAGGTGAGGAGTTCTTTCAATCTGTTCAGAGTTTAGTCAGCACATTTTGGTTATTCTGGACCCAGAAAATCCTCAGAAACCAGGGTCCATTATGTAGGGTCAGAGAGATGGACATGGATGTTGATCAAACAGGAATTAAGGAGGATTGAGGAAATCCAACCAATTTCACCTGGAGATCTCTGTGGCCATCCATCTTTTCCGCCATCTGCTCCAAATTTGGACCTATGCCCTGAGAGGCAAAAGAAAAATCCATCCATCTTAAAAGTCCACTCAGGTGAAATGCCATTAAATTGCATTACTGCAGAACTGCAGAGAGAAACATTTCTTTTCTAGTTTATCTGGCAGCCATCAGTTGTTCCTCATTACCTTGAGAGAAGCATCTGGTTTATGCTCTAGAATAAAATACCTCACAATCTATCAAAATCAAACCCCTAACAGCTAATACTGAAAGGAAGGACGGCCCCTTACTTGTTGGAGGTGGGTGGATTCATGCTTTCTTATGAAGTTCATATTCTGGCGGACTTATCTTTGGGAGCCGCATTCCCTGGGTGAACAGGAACCCAATCGTCATAACTGTTTTATGATTTTAAGCATTCCACATTAGCATAAATTAAAGCACATTCATATGGCTTCTATTGTTCAAGACGACAGCCACCTCACTGTAAAATATTATTCTTCCTGAGGTTCTCAGATACCTCTGTTAACATGTCCGGAATCCACAGGCATTCTCACATTTTTCCTGCAGTTGTTTGTGCTCTGATACAGAGTCTAGACACAGCACAGAAATAGAGGGAGGTCCTTCCACAATGTTTTTAGACCAAAGAGGATAAAAAATGACTTAAAACACACTGGATTTTAGGACACTTCAAATAAGATTTCTTTCGCTATATCCTGATCTCACTTCATAAGAAATAGGTATATTCCTAAACCACCTAACGTAAGCCACATTGTAATAAAGCAAAGCTCGTTATTTAAAGGAATTCCCTTTCCTTCTCTCTCTCTCTCTCTCTCTGCTTAGTTCACATAAATAAACATATATTCAAACCGTTTTAAGCCAAAGATCTTATCTTTCGTGGAACAAGTGCTTTGAAATATATTGTTGTTCAACTCCAAATGGTTTCTCCTCTATTTCAGAGTTCTTTGACCTCAACTACATTTGCGTAGGGAGAGAGGAATAGAAAGAAGAATGGGAGGTGGTAGAGAGGGGAGAGAGGAAGAAGGGGAGAGAGGATGGGAGACAGAAAGTGAGTGTGCTCCAGAGAGCTTGCGCAAAGGGTTCAGCCTACAGTTTCCCTCAATTAGCATGTGTCCTTGGATGAGGGTGCTAAAGGAGGTGTGTCTGCTCTCTCCTCAGCCTGGCTCAGCTCTCTTGTAAATCACATAGTATAAGCATCTTGATATGCTCAGTAGACATGTATATTTTACACAACATGCCGCAACTAAAAAAGAAACTCTCTAATCCAACACATATAGTAGCTTGGATTGGGTTGACAATCTAAAAAAAAAAACTGGTTAAAGTATGGAATCATAAAAATGATACTCTTGTTATATATATCAACTGACATTTATTCATAGATATTTAAATATATGAGCGCACACTCATTCACAAATTTGGTACAGGAGCAATGCCTTGTCTTTGATGATGGGTCCAACTGTCTGGAATTCCCAATTGTCTTTCCTGTATAAACCAGAGATCTACTACGATTTTCAGGTTTAGTTTCTTAAAGAAGAAAACAACCCCCAAACAACTGAAAAGCAATCTGACTGGGGAAGCTGCCTAGATTTCTATAAATTTTCCCCTAATCTTTTAGAATTATCTTGTTTATACTTAATTTGGCCACAGTTTTTGGTTTTTAAAATCAAATTCATCATTGACAAGTCTTTCCAAGACAACAGTATAGTTTTCATAGAAACACTTCTCCTTTTCACACTCATATATATCTGTTTACATAATATTTAGCTACATGTCCTAAATGGAAAAAGTACAACTGGCATAAACAGGTTTGGCAACAAGCAACTCTCAACTGGCTTCCAACTGAACTGACTGGAGAAGGAGGAGGGCCCACAAGAGACCAGCTGACTACCCCAGCATGCCACAGACATCTGGCACTTGCCAGAAGGAAAAGAGCACAGCTTAATGGCTGAGTGGATCCAATGAGCTTCTCTGTACCTCATCAGAGGCTCATCCAAAGACATAGCTAATGATCTATTCCAATAATGGAGGGGGGAAAATGACCAAGTTGGACCTAGGGAGGAACTGTAGGTCGGTCTCTAACTTGATGCCTTCCTAAGACTTTGAAGGATAATTTGGGCTTAATTTTTTTTTTTGCCATTTGGAAGATTTTTTTTTTTTTTTTTGGTCTGCTTAATTTTTACCTTACAGACTATTGGATAAGCCTCCTCATAAGATGCAATAAGTAACACTGCTATAAACAGGACAGAAAGAAAAAGTAGCTGTGCTTTTGGCTAAACAGAAAGAAAAATGAAAAGACAGGATATACATTATATAAGTATATAAATATATAAGTCTATACTATACAGGTATGTATATACTTTTAAATATATAGTATATTATATGTAAAAGTACATATACTATGTATTTTAAAGTATATGTAGGGCTTCCCTGGTGGCTCAGTGGTTAAGAATCCACCTGCCAGTGCAGGGGACGCGGGTTCGAGCCCTGGTCTGGGAAGATCCCACATGCCGTGGAGCAACTAAGCCCGTGCGCCACAACTGCTGAAGCCCGCGTGCCTAGAGCCCATGCTCCGCAACAAGAGAAGCCACCACAACGAGAAGCCCGTGCATGGCAACAAAGAGCAGCCCCTGCTCGCCACAACTAGAGAAAGCCCTCGCACAGAAATAAAGACCCAACACAGCCAAAAAGAAATAAATAAATTTATAAAAAAATAAAAATAAAAAAATAAAGTATATGTATACTATATACTTTCTATAATATATACTATATACTTAAAAGTAACTATTGTATTTATATAAAAGTATATATGTTATACATTTTAAATACATAGTATCTATTATATAAAAATATATACACTTTAAAATACCTAGTATGTTATATATAAAAGTATATACGCTATATATTTTAAAGTATATATACCTGTCTATATATTATATATAATATACTACCTTTTAGTTATACATGTATATATGTTATAAATATAAGTGCATATACAGATGTCTATGGCATATACGTTATGTGTGTGTGTGTATACTCATCTGATGGTGCTTTATGAGGTGTGGAAGTTCACACTGTATCTTAAGATCCTTTGACTAAAAACTTGAATCCCTAAAATTCCAGCTGGATTGAAAAATCGACTTAGTTGCCTTGGTTCGGTACTTCAGATCTCAGTCTATCACTTTACTCATCATTGCTACTATACAGGGTTTGGATAAAAATATTCTGGATGAAAAGTATCTGAGGCTGAATCCAGTCTCAGTGTTGAGGAGTGAAAGCCCTTAATCGTCCATCCTGGCTAATTCCGCTTTGCAATACTTGCAGCTGTGAGGGATGGTATATTTAAAGGGGGTTTTATTTAGCTCTGGAGTTTTATTTATTTATGATTTATTATTTACATCCTGCCTACTTCCATGAAGGATTTGAGGCAGCTTGGCTCTTCAGTTAAGCCCGTCCTAAATCAGTTCAGTCACTTCTCCATCATACTGCTACATCCAACTTCAATGAGTAGTTTTCCCAGTGTGATCAATTAACTCGGACCCCTGTGGTCCGGGCCTTCCACTGAGCAACAAAGGCGGTGCATTTGCAGAGTCTGTGACCTTTGGTTTGCTGCCCAGTGCAGGAAGCCGCCCCAGCAGCACAGGAAATCCTGGACGAACTTCCCAGGGCATCCCCTTTGGAGGCCAAACCTCTCTGGAGGATGCATGGAGTGTGGAGACCCACAGGGTTGTCAGCAGCTCCACATCCTGTGTAGAGGGAGCAGAAAAGTGGTCTCAGGATCCTCCCTGGTGAGAATGTAGGGTATCAGTAAGTGTCCCAACCAGTAGGGGTCTCCACCGATATGTTCTATGATCACACACCCTTCTGTGTGAAGCAAGAGAATGGGTAAAGCCTTGACCCTGGCTACTATGGATCTCCACTCTGTCACGTCTCTGACTTAAATGGAATAAACGCTTACACAAAACTTTTTAAATAGCCATGATAAAAATGGATACCACCAGGGAAGGTGGCAGGTCTCTTGTGAACTGTGAGACAGTTCTCAACCATGACATGTCTCAAATGCATCTCCATAGGCTGTGGAGATATTGATCCCCTCAGCCCTCGAGCAGTCAGGGACGGCCCAGGGTAGCTGGGTGACCCCAGTGTGCTGAACAAATGTTAGCACTTTCTCACATGCCCGGGCACATAAGGGATTGAGAACCAGCCACAGCCATGTGGAACTGCAATCCTAAACATCTCTCTTTTGTACAGAGTCAGAGATAAGATGGATGCTACATTCCCAAGTGTCATTAATACTTCCTTGCCTGATTCCTCACCTATGATATCAGGCCTTCACAAGCACCCTGTGAGCAAGGCATCCCCAATTACAGGTATGCAAACTGAGCCTCAGAAAAGCCAAGCAACTTGCCCAGAGCCATCTTTTTCAAAGCATCAGACTGGCCCAGTTCTGCTCATTCTCTACTTCCTGCACAGTGTGTAGGACATGCCCAGCCATGAGGTGCACCTAATTCCCCAATCTGACCTCTCTTCTAACGAATAATCTTAAAAGATTATTCGTTAAGAGTAATCTTAACGAATAAAATTAACAGTGGAAATAAAAAATGAAAAGTAAGGACATTATGCTGGGAAGAGTTCCTTGGAGGAAGCCTGTGAATATGGACTGACCCTCATTTGGAGACTGAGTGGACACCACAGTGGGAGCATCACAAATGGCGGAGAGGGCAGGCAATACTGGGTGAGGAGGAGATTCTTCTTGTTGGGCAGGCTGTGATAGGGCCATGGCAACCCAGAGCAGGATGTCATACAAACTTTTGGAAATGTGGGTCTGAGGCTTGGGAGAGGGGCAATCTAAAGATGGGACTTGGCAGTCATTTGCTCAGAGAAGAAGGTTGAAACTTTGGGGCTGGCTAAGGCCTGGCAGGAGAATACAGCCCAGATCCAGACCATGAGGGGGTGTCGCTGAGCCTCTGTGAAAGGTCTGGGAGCTCTGCAGCTCCAGGTTAAAATTTCTAATGAATTAGAAAACAGATAGTTACACCTTCTCTTTAAGCACCTTTCACATCTACTTCGTGGGATTCAATGTAAGAAAATTCTTGATCTCAAGATCCTAGAACCTAAAGCTGAGCTGGGTTGTTAAGGGTAGCTTTACCCCGCAGAGCCTCAGCTCCTGAGATGAACGGAACAATCTTCAGACTATCCACGTCTACCAAATTGCAAAGTAGAACCCAAAGAGGACATTCTCATGCCCAAGGTATAGGTGGGAAAAAGGCTGGCTCTTCATTGGCTGATTTCAAGTCTTCATATGAAGTTTCTTGACATTGTCACTTATTGCACATGGCTGACCTGGCCTACAGGTGCAGCTGACTCCTAGGAAGGAGCTGGTGGTCATTTTACATGACTGCACCACTGCAGAGACAGACAGGTGCCCATGCCTTAGTAGAGAACCCAGCACAACTTTGACAGCAAGATTGCAACACTCTCTACAAAAAATCTTGACCACAAAACTAGAAATAGTACTTCCAGCTGACCTCAACTCTTCCCCTCTGAAAACCTAGCATCTGACTTCTCAACTGGCAATGAACAAGCAAGACCAACAGCCCAATCACATTGCTAATTCTAGCTGCCTTGGAAAATAAGGAAGGGGTCAGGGAGGAAATCTGTGCTTACAGGGATGGGAACACAACAGAGTAGTGAGGAAAAGCATCTATGTGAGCCGATAGTGTTACTTACAGAAGGAAAGTTTTACAAACTTATGGTTACCAAAGGGGAAAGGGGTGGGGGATGGATAAATTAGCAGGTTGGGATTAACATATATACACTACTATACATAAAATAGATAACCTTGGGCTTCCCTGGTGGCGCAGTGGTTGAGAGTCCGCCTGCCGATGCAGGGGACACGGGTTTGTGCCCCGGTCCGGGAGGATCCCACATGCCGCGGAGCGGCTGGACCCGTGAGTCATGGCCGCTGAGCCTGCGCGTCCGGAGCCTGTGCTCCGCAACGGGAGAGGCCACAACAGTGAGAGGCCCGCGTACCGCAAAAAAAAAAAAAAAAAAGATAACCATAAAGGACCTACTGTATAGCACAGGGAACTATACTCAATATTTTGTAATAACCTATAAGGGAAAAGAATCTGAAAAAGAATATATACAACTGAATCACTGTGCTGTACACCTGAAACTAACACAACATTGTGAATCAACTATACTTCAAAAAAAAAAAAAAGGAGAAGGATTAGCTGATTATCAGTTTTAGTTTCTCATTACACCACAGATAGGTGGTAAGTGGATTAATTTGCTTCAGTGGCCAATGTACCTGGAATATTTTATAGTAAAATATTTTAATGGCTAAAAACTTGTAATTTATCACTGTAAGTTTAGTGAAGAAATTGAAAAATGATCACACTACAGGTGCTAAACACATCTATAGATTAGATGGAATGCATGCATTCCTATAAAAGGCATCCTGAATACCAGTCAATCTGGCACTGACTCCCACTGGAAAATAGTTGTTAAGCTTCTCCAGGGGATGGAGAAATGGAATATAATCAGGTTATTTGTCACCTTGCCCTGTGGCTTAGCAAAATATGAGGAAGCACATAAAAAGCTAGTCACAGAATCAGCTTTACAATTATTTTTGCTACTTATTTTAAAGCACATCTACATAAGTGTCTCAGCATCACTCGCTATCTTAGCAGTCAGGTTCACGCCCGTCTGGTATGTCAAGAGCTACCACCTCCAGATAAGGCAAGTTCAAACTCAAGGGGAAAAGTCCGGGAAACAGTGACCTATGGAAGAGACCCAGACAGGAGTCCACCGCACTGAGAACAGAAGCCTCTCCAAAGGTGCACGTTGGGAAGAGAAGACTTGACAGCTTCAGATCAGAGTATCTCTCCATGTCAGCAGGGAACAGTACACAGTGAAAAACAATCTAGACAGAGTGACACGACATGAAAATCTACTGAAATGGTGAAGGGTAAAAACCGAAACCAAAGGTTACCAGAGAGTTGAATTCTACAGTAAGGAAAGTTAAAGGGTAAGAATCTAACCAATTCTGCCCATCTAATTTGTATTCATTTTTCCATGTCCACTAGCTTCCTCAATAATATTAATTATAATAATAATACATATGTATTGATCATTTATTATATGCCAAGCACTCCTAAGCACTTTCCACGTATCAACTCCTTTCCTCATCAAAACAAACCTATGAGGCAAATTCTATTAATATCTCCATTTTACAGATGACAACATTGAAGCAGAGAGGTCAAATAAATTACCCAATGTCACACACCTAGTAAGAGGTAAAGCCCGGATTTCCAGACATTTTGGCTCCAGAGCCTTTGCACTTAACCGCTCTGCTTCACTGTCTCTCAACGAGGAGGAATGTCCAAAGGAGAGAAAAAGAAAAAAAAAAAAACAATGGCAGTGAATACAATGGGCTCCCTAAATTGCTGGAATAAATTCAGTCTACCAGTTCCTGCTACTCTGAGCCTGTCATCCCCAAGGAAAGTGGACGCCATGATTGCCCTCTCCCACACCAGCATCCATCCTCCCTCACCCCCACTGTAGGGAGGACATGGGATTTGGGCAGACTGATTCATCGAGGTGGTCTCTGAAAAAGCATATCTTCTACATGTAAAGCAACAAGCCGGCATTTTTGTTTATGGATTAGCCTCCTCTGAACTTGGGAAGTGTAAGTCTTCCCAGATCATCCATGAGGTAACTGATCAAATCAACCTTCAGATCTACAAAGCTGAAGATCAGATCAGTCTACAAAGAAAAGAAGCAAAGAAAAGCAGTGTCCCTTGAAGCCCAACCTGAAATAGTCATTCTAATGAATAGCCTAATTCGCTTCTCCAAGAGAGAATAAAAATAAACACCATTTACTGAACACTTCCTATTACTGAGGATCTATTTCATAGGCCATCTTCCTCGTGCATTCTTCTGTGCTCTCCCCGGAGAGGGGGCAGGGGTCTACTAGCCATGGAGTGAAGGCTGGCGGTTCCCAAGTATCACAGGTCAACACTGCTTCTAGGACAAAATTTATACTGGCCTGTGGTTTAATAAGAAAAATCTGGACAACCCAATATGAGTTTTTCTGGAAGCTCTATGTGTGTGGTATAGAAGACTCTCCTTTATTCTGAGATTATATTCTTCCTACTTCTGGTGCTGAAATATCTTTTCTTTTATGAAAAGATTATAACATTATATGACAATTTTTCTACTGCTGTTTTTAATATCCTTACTTCCCAAGATGAAAGCTAACAACCCTATACTGAGCCTCCTGAATTAAAAAAAAAAATCGTTGTTAGATCATAAAATACCAAAGTGTAGGGTTCCTAGCCCGGGGGCTGACATCCTGGGTTTTGCTTGACCTCAACCACAGAGAAAATTTAGAAGACAAGGAGACAATTGGGTGGCTGGAATGTCCCCTGTGCTGATGTCTTCCCTGCTAAGTTCCTAGCTGACCTCCAGTTACTCCCTTAGTCCCCGGTGGCTGCTACCAATAGGGTTTCCCTATCCTTCCTGGCCAAGCTGACGTGCTGGGCAGAGTTCAGGACACAGCTTTAACTGTGGTTTCCTGATTAGCAGAGAGACTCCAGTTAGGCAGGAAGGAGTTCAAGTTTGAATATTATATGTCATAGTCATCTACCAGTTCTTAGGAATGAATACATCAACAGAAATGACCTGGAGCAAAAGAGTATTCCTGAGAAGATCCCCAACAACTCAGAGAGAGACTCTTGTCACTGCACTTCATCTTTTGTGTCTTCTTTTGACAAGAAAGTGACACATTTAAGACTCAGTTACTCTAAAATGTCATTTAAGCCAAACAATATTTGAGAAGGTTAACGGTGATTGAGAGACATGAGTGCTAACAGGAACCAGACAAAACATCTACATGACTTCCTGGCTAAGGAAGAGCGTGATGAGAAGAGACCCCAAAACAGGAGTCAGGAAATGGGGTAGTTGAGTGGTTCTGCCATTAGATTGCCTTCGAATCTTAGGAGAAACCATTCTCAGGTCTTCTACTTCCTCACCTGCAAAATAAGATGGCTGGTCACTCTGCATCCTAAAAATTCCCTGATTCTGTTCATTGTCTGGAGAAAAGAACAAAGGACCTTCGTGTGTCAAGAAGGATTGTGAGAAATAATACTGAAAACAAAACCTTGAAGGTAAAGTGGAAAGTTCCTCAGGGGTCTCAAGGCCCTGATCAGACACTGATGAAAGATGAGCCCCAGGATCGGAGCCCCAGGAACACCTCCAGAGGGGTTCTCCCCGGAACAAGCTTCCAGCCAGAGCTGAGAAATGAAGCATAGGGCCTGTATTGCTGAGACCAAGAGGGAGAAGGTAAGGAAGAGAGCAGGAAGAAAATAGGAGGGAAAGAAACATAGAAAAGGCAAAGGCCTAAAATAAGTGGGATCCTATGAGTATCAAAGAGTATGTGAGGAGAGAGCATGGATGAGTAGAACTCTGTAAGGGGTTGATAGCATATGGGGGAGGAGTGGAGAGGAAAGAAGAGAAAGCTGAAAAGAGAGACGGCAGAAGAGCAGAGGGTGAGCAAAGAAAGAAGGAGAAAAGATAATCAAGACCTCTGCCTCTCATTTTGAATACAAGTAGAATTTCTTAACTCTCCCATCACCCATTCATCAAAAAAAGTCACCAGATGTGAGGTCCCAGGGCATCCTGCCAAATTAAATAGAGAAAAGCTGCACCCTTACAAGATAGTATCATTTTCTATAATTCAGTGCATGCAGAGGCAGCCCATCTACACACAGATATGGAAGAAAAAAGTCCACAAAGGGTCCATAGCCTTAAAAAAGAAAAAAAAAAAAAAAGATTCTGGTCTAAGCTATCCAGAAATAGAACATTTTGATTACAAAATAAAAACTAGGTCAATAAGATAATGGACATGATTTAAATGAAAATCACAGTATTTGTAATGGGCTAAAAATGGTATCAATATTACTGCAGAGAAGGAATATAATTAAATGTATTTTTAAACAGCAGCTCCCCGACCCAGCCCTACAAATCCCAGACCGCCACCAGTATTTCTCCACCTCATCGCAGAGGAATGTGCTGGCATGCCACAAGTTGGTCTGAAGAATGCAGAGTTTCCTACTACTTTAGAAGATCCCAAATGACACTGGTGAGCTACATTCTTTCACTCGTAGGTCACTGTGATTCATTTATAAAGCAAAGAAATGGAAAGGTTAGAGATCTGACCATTTCATTCTTTTACCATTTTGACTATATGGCCAGGAAATATGCAATGGAGGTCTGACTGCCACAGTTCTCTCTGGTCCACTGAAACCAGGAGAATTCCAGACCATCATATGAGGTGGTTATAGATCCTAGGAGTTTAGCACAGGCTAGGAATTAAGATAAAGGGTGGAAGTGTAAATTTCTGGTTTTCTTTCTACAATTTGCGGTGTGAACTTGCAGAGAACTTTAACTCCTGAGTATAATTTATCTTCTAAACCCTCACATGGAAGGAAGGAGGCAAAAAGGAGCAAGATGAATTAGCCGGAAGGAATAATGTTCTGCACAGTGAAGACAATTACTACAATAAGCACACAAAAGTCCTTGGGCATCTCCTCCGATGTCTATACAGAAGCCAAGTCCTAGGACTTTGTTTATGAGGAAATATCAACAGCCCTTCCAAATTTGGGAGGCCTTCAGAGGTCAAATAAAGATTAAGTTGAATATATTACCACTCTGGAATATATATGTATACACATATAATGTATAGTATTCCTTATTTAAGGACATTGCATCAATATTTATATCATGGATATCTCAAATAAGCTATCAGCATGACTACATATACATATTAATCATCCAGAAGAGATTATTTACAAAATCTCTTCGTGGGTAGTGCATTTCTACTAGTAAGTTTTTAAAAAGAATCAACTCTTTAATATGCTTAAATTCCAACACACCAATTTAGTTGCAAGGCATTCATTCATCCGTAGAAAGCATAAGCTTACCTCCCATAAGGAAAATCTGTTAAATGACAACTGAACTTGTCAAACAAAAGAAGAGTAGAGAACTTAGTCATTTTATGTTACAACTCATGTAACTGAACTTCCTCAGGGCAATTAAGTGTGTGTGTAAAATATCATTAAGGTAGTGTCCACTTCACCCCCTCTTTACTTTGAGCATTATAATAAAAGGCATTTCAATAAGCAGTGAGTTGACAGATATCATAGCCATGATATGTCACTTTCTGTAAGTGACATAAGGAGCTCTAAAGGCCTGGTATTCTGAGTCAAGTGAAATAAGTCACTATAATAGGTCTTAAGGAATTCTAAACCAAGAGAAAGGCCAAAAATTTAAGGATCATCTGAGCTCATCCTATCACTCTCGGGGTTGTTCTTATTTATAGTTCCTCCCTATCACCAGGGCCTCTAAACCTTGAAACGGAAATAGTGAAGCAAAAGTATGGCAAGGGTTGCCGCAGACAGGGGAAACTTCTGCAATATCCAGAAAGCACGGAGCTCAGTTTTTCAGATGAAAAGCACTCAGTATCGGTTTTAACTCTGACCTTCCACAACCTCAGTCTGGAGATCCTGATAGGGATGAAAGAAAAGAACTAAAAGGCCAAGCAAGTAAAAACTACAGAAAGAATGCTCAGTGCAGGCATATGACATGGGCATGCCTCTCTCTGTTCCGTGAGTCTGGTGGGGGGGAAAACGGATTATTTATAGGGGAAGGGAAGGAGGATGACAAAATAAGCTCTTGACAAAGAGGATAAAAGCTTATGCTGGGAAAAGGCATCGCAGTCATTTGCATTCTCATGGGATGAACTTGGTCTAGCAGTGACTTGGGCATATTCTGGCTTCTCAGCAGGGAGGAACCAGCTGGGGCCTGGGGAAACTGGTGTTTTGGGAGAAACAGCTGCTTGAGCACGAGGGAAGGAAGTCCTCTTCCCTACTGCCAACCCACAAGACACAGAACTGTAATCCAGTCTCAGGAGCTACTATAATGAGACAAAGGGGGACAAGATTGAGTCAGTGCTGATTAGTGACCCAAGAGTTTGACAATGGGACCGTGCCAACAAATGCAAGAAGGGAAAACACCAGCCAGTAACAGTGGGATCCTCATCTAACAACAGGACTTGGGGAAGGAATTCTAATTTTATCTATTTAAGCAACTATTAATTACTTATACAGGTTTAGGAACAGGATGGACTGGTGAGTCAATAAGCGATGTAAAGGTTTCTCTATAAACAATATGTAAACCCTCTATTCCAAGTCTTTTATCTGATAAAAGTTGTGAGTCTGACGGATTTAATTCACTTTCATTCTCTTCTGTCAACTTGTCAGTGAACTACTAGAGAGGAGGTAAGTGGGAAGACAAGAAACTTCTCTCTAGAGCAATCATCCCCTTAGTAAGAGTTCTCGATAACCCTTCCCATTACCCTGTTTGTACGTTATAAGCCAGTAAGAATAATAGAAAACCTTCTCCTCCTTTTTAATAGCTATTCTTTCCAATGGCTAGAAGTCTGAATAGACTAGGAACTAATACCGAGTATATCAACACTGGCCATTTTAATGGGAAAAAATATGAAATATATATATTCATGTACATGGAAATCCTACATTATAAAAGCAGGCAAGATGATTATGTGTGACAAATACTTACAGTCAAATGAGAAAAAGTAGAAAAAAGTTCCCCCTTCTAAACTAATCTTTTTCCAGCGTACAATTCTCCTAAATTCTGACATTTATACTTGCTTCAAAAAACAATTTAAGTCAACACTTCCCACTCTGTTATTCTACCCTGAGGCATAAAAATTTATTAAATAGCCTAAAAATGCTTTCATGCACAAGGAGCAGGCAAAAACTGACTTGCACCATGACAAGGTCAAGCTATAGCCTGACTTCTACCCCGTCCTTGTGCTGGCACCACACTAACCTTCAGTTCTGCTTGCCCACTCTCTCTCCCTACCTTCCCCCTTCTTTGAGAACCACACCAAAGCCTCCCAGTGGTGACCACCACCACACTACGCCAGTGTCTTCAAAACACCTTCTCTGTTTCAACAACATCACAGTCAGAATTACATGTTCCTCTCCTGCTCAACGCCTCCTTCCCAAAACAGGACCCTGCAAATTCCTAAAACCTCTGTCCCACTCTTTTTTTTTTCTCGTTGATTCTTTTTTTTTTTAACATCTTTATTGGAGTATAATTGCTTTACATTCTTGTGTTAGTTTCTGCTGTATAACAAAGTGAATCAGCTATGCATATACATATATCCCCATATCTCCTCCCTCTTGCGTCTCCCTCCCACCCTCCCTATCCCACCCCTCTAGGTGGTCACAAAGCACCAAGCTGATCTCCCTGTGCTATGTGGCTGCTTCCCACTAGCTATCTCTTTTACATTTGGTAGTGTATATAAGTCCATGCCACTCTCTCACTTCGCCCCAGCTTACACTTCCCCTGCTGTGTCGTCAAGTCCATTCTCTACATCTGTGTCTTTATTCCTGTCCTGCCCCTAGGTTAGTCAGAAGCTTTTTTTTTTTTAGATTCCATATATAAATGTGTTAGCATACGGAATTTATTTTTCTCTTTATGACTTACTTCACTCTGTATGACAGTCTCTAGGTCCATCCGCCTCACTACAAATAACTCAATTTCGTTTCTTTTTATGGCTGAGTAATATTCCATTGTATATATGTGCCACATCTTCTTTATCCGTTCATCTGTCCATGGACACTTAGGTTGTTTCCATGTCCTGGCTATCGTAAACAGTGCTGCAATGAACATTGTGGTACATGACTCTTTTTGAGTTACGGTTTTCTCAGGGTATATGCCCAGTAGTGGGATTGCTGGGTCATATGGTAGCTCTATTTTTAGTTTTTTAAGGAACCTTCATACTGTTCTCCATAGTGGTTGTATCAATTTACATTCCCACCAACAGTGCAAGAGGGTTCCCTTTTCTCCATACCCTCTTCAGCATTTATGGTTTGTAGATTTTTTTGATGATGGCCATTCTGACCGGTGTGTTGTGACACCTCATTGTAGTTTACATTTGCATTTCTCTAATGATTAGTGATGTTGAGCATCCTTTCATGTGTTTGTTGGCAATCGGTATATCTTCTTTGGAGAAATGTCTATTTAGGTCTTCTGCCCAGTTTTGGATTGGGTTGTTTGTTTTTTTCATATTGAGCTGCATGAGCTGTTTGTATATTTTGGAGAGTAATCCTTTGTCAGTTGCTTTGTTTGCAAATATTTTCTCCCATTCTGAAGGTTGTCTTTTCATCTTGTTTATGGTTTCCTTTGCTGTGCAAAAGCTTTTAAGTTTCATTAGGTCCCATTTGTTTATTTTTGTTTTTATTTCCATTTCTCTAGGAGGTGGGTCAAAAAGGATCTTGTTGTGATTTATGTCATAGTGTTCTGCCTACGTTTTCCTCTAGGAGTTTGATAGTGTCTGGCCTTACAGTTAGGTCTTTAATCCATTTTGAGTTTATTTTTGTGTATGGTGTTAGGGAGTGTTCTAATTTCATTCTTTTACATATAGCTGTCCAGTTTTCCCAGCACCACTTATTGAAGAGGCTGTCTTTTCTCCACTGTATAGTCCTATTTTTTTTTCAATAATTTTATTTATTTATTTTTGGCCACGTTGGGTCTTCATTATTGCGTGCGGGCCTTCTCCAGTTGTGCGAGCAGGGGGCTACTCTTTGTTGCAGTGTGCGGGCTTCTCATTGCAGTGGCTTCTCTCACTGTGGAGCATCGGCTCTAGTCACGTGGGCTTCAGCAGTTGTGGCTTGCGGGCTCAGTAGTTGTGGCACACGGTCTCCAGAGCACAGGCCCAGTAGCTGTGGCGCATGGGCCCAGCTGCTCCGAGGCATGTGGGACCCTCCCGGGTCAGGGCTTGAACCAGTGTCCCCTGCATTGGCAGGCAGACCCTCAACCACTGCGCCACCAGGGAAGTCCCTCCACTGTATATTCTTGCCTCCTTTATCAAAGATAAGGTGACCATATATGCGTGGGTTTACCTCTGGGCTTTCTATCCTGTTCCATTGATCTATATTTCTGTTTTTGTGCCAGTAGCATACTGTCTTGATTACTGTAGCTTTGTAGTATAGTGTGAAGTCAGGAAGCCTGATTCCTCCAGCTCCGTTTTTCGTTCTCAAGATTGCTTTGGCTATTCGGGGTCTTTTGTGTTTCCAAACACATTGTGAATTTTTTTGTTCTAGTTCTGTGAAAAATGCCATTGGTAGTTTGATAGGGATTGCTCTGTATTTGTAGATTGCTTTGGGTAGTATAGTCATCTTCACAATGTTGATTCTTCCAATCCAAGAACGTGGTATATCTCTCCATTTCTGTGTATCAACTTTAATTTCTTTCATCAGTGTCTTATAGTTTTCTGCATACAGGTCTTTTAACTCCTTAAGTAGGTTTATTCCTAGGTATTGTATTCTTTTTGTTGCAGTGGTAAATGGGAGTGTTTCCTTAATTTCTCTTTCAGATTTTTCATCATTAGTGTATAGGAATACAAGAGATTTCTGTGCATTAATTTTGTATCCTGCTACTTTATCCACTTCATTTATTAGCTCTAGTAGTTTTCTGGTAGCATCTTTAGGATTCTCTATGTATAGTATCATGTCATCTGCAAACAGTGACAGTTTTACTTCTTCTTTTCTGATTTGGATTCCTTTTATTTCTTTTTGGCTAAAACTTCCAAAACTATATTGAATAATAATGGTGAGAGTGGGCAACCTTGCCTTGTTCCTGATCTTAGTGGAAATGGTTTCAGTTTTTCAACATTGAGAATGATGTTGGCTGTGGGTTTGTCATATATGGCCTTTATTATGTTGAGGTAAGTTCCCTCTATGCCTACTTTCTGGAGAGTTTTTATTGTGAATAGTTGTTGAATTTTGTCAAAAGCTTTTTTGTGTGTCTATTGAGACGATCATATGGTTTTTCTCCTTCAATTTGTTAATATGGTGTATCACATTTATTAATTTGCATATATTGAAGAATCCTTGCATTCCTGGGATAAACCCCACTTGATCATGGTGTATGATGCTTTTAATGTGCTGTTGGATTCTGTTTGCTAGTATTTTTTTGAGGATTTTTGCATCTATGTTCATCAGTGATATTGGCCTGTAGTTCTCATTTTTTGTGACATCTTTGTCTAGTTTTGGTATCAGGGTGACAGTGGCCTCGTAGAATGAGTTTGAGACTGTTCCTGCCTCTGCTGGTGTTAGCTCTTCTGTAAATGTTTGGTAGAATTCGCCTGTGAAGCCATCTGGTCCTGGGCTTTTGTTTGTCGGAAAAGTTTTAATCACAGTCTCAATTTCAGTGCTTGTGATTGGTCTGTTTATATTTTCTATTTCTTCCTGGTTCAGTCTCAGAAGGTTGTGCTTTTCTAAGAATTTGTCCATTTCTTCCAGGTTGTCCATTTTATTGGCATATAGTTGCATGTAGTAATCGCTCATGATCCTTTGTATTTCTGCAGTGTCAGTTGTTACTTCTCCGTTTTCATTTCTAATTCTGTTGATTTGAGTCTTCTCCCTTATTTTCTTGCTGAGTCTGGTTAATGGTTTATCAATTTTGTTTATCTTCTCAAAGAACAAGCTTTTTTTTTTTTTTTTTTTTTTTGCGGTACGCCGGCCTCTCACTGTTGTGGCCTCTCCCGTTGCGGAGCACAGGCTCCCGACGCGCAGGCTCAGCGGCCATGGCTCACGGGCCCAGCCGCTCCGCAGCATGCGGGATCCTCCCGGACCGGGGCACGAACCCATGTCCCCTGCAGGCAGACTCTCAACCACTGCACCACCAGGGAGGCCCAAGAACAAGCTTTTAGTTTTACTGATATTTGCTATCATTTCCTTCATTTGTTTTCATTTATTTCTGATCTGATCTTTATGATTTCTTTCCTTCTGCTAACATTGGAGTTTTTTGTTCTTCTTTCTCTAATTGCTTTAGGTGTAAGGTTAGGTTGTTTATTTGAGATGTTTCTTGTTTCTTGAGGTAGGATTTTATTGGTATAAACTTCCCGTTTAGAACTGCTTTGGCTGCATCCCATAGGTTTTGGGTCCTCGTGTTTTCACTGTCATATTTTTCTAGGTATTTTTTGATTTCCTCTTTGATTTCTTCAGTGATCTCTTAGTTATTTAGCAGCGCATTGTTTAGCTTCCATGTGTTTGTATCTTTTACAGTTTTTTTCCTGTGATTAATACCTAGTCTCATAGGATTGTGGTCGGAAAAGATACCTGATGTGATTTCAATTTTCTTAAATTTATCAAGGCTTAGTTTGTGACCCAAGATATGATCTATCCTGGAGAATGTTCCATGAGCCCTTGAGAAGGAAGTGTATTCTGTTGTTTTTGGATGGAATGTCCTATAAATATCAGGTAAATCCATCTTGTTTAATGTGCCATTTAAAGGTTGTGTTTCCTTATTTATTTTTATTTTGGTTGATCTGTCCATTGGTGAAAGTGGGGTGTTAAAGTCCCCTACTACGATTGTGTTACTGTCGATTTCCCCTTTTATGGCTGTTAGTCTTATGTATTGAGGTCCTCCTATGTTGGGTGCATAAATATTTACAATTGTTATATCTTCTTCTTGGATTGACCCCTTGATCATTATGTAGTGTCCTTCTTTGTCTCTTGTAATAGTCTTTTTTTTTTTTTTACAACTTCATTGGAGTATAATTGCTTCACAATGGTGTGTTAGTTTCTGCTTTATAACAAAGTGAATCAGTTATACATATACATCTGTTCCCATATCCCTTCCCTCTTGCGTCTCCCTCCCTCCCACCCTCCCTATCCCACCCCTCCAGGCGGTCACAAAGCACTGATCTGATCTCCCTGTGCTATGCGGCTGCTTCCCACTAGCTATCTACCTTACGTTTGGTAGTGTATATATGTCCATGCCTCTCTGTCGCTTTGTCACAGCTTATCCTTCCCCCTCCCCATATCCTCAAGTCCATTCTCAAGTAGGTCTGTGTCTTTCTTTCTGTTTTACCCCTAGGTTCTTCTTGTAATAGTCTTTATTTTAAAGTCTATTTTGTCTGATATGAGAATTGCTACTCCAGCTTTCTTTTGATTTCCATTTGCATGGAATAGCTTTTTCCATTCCCTCACTTACAGTCTGTATGTGTCCCTAGGTCTGAAGTGGGTGCCTTGCAGACAGCATATATACGGGTCTTGTTTTTGTATTCATTCAGCCTGTCTATGTCTTTTGGTTGGAGCATTTAATCCGTTTACATTTAAGGTAATTATCAATATGTATGTTGCTATTACCATTTTCTTAATTGTTTTGGGTTTGTTATTGTACGTCTTTTCCTTCTCTTGTGTTTCCTGCCTAGAAAAGCTCCTTTAGCATTTGTTGTAAATCTGGTTTGGTGGTGCTGAATTCTCTTAGCTTTTGCTTTTCTGTAAGGGTTTTAATTCCTCCATCGAATCTGAATGAGATCCTTGCTGTGTAGAGTAATCTTGGCTGTAGGTTTTTCCCTTTCATCACTTTAAATATGTCCTGCCACTCCCTTCTGGCTTGCAGAGTTTCTGCTGAAAGATCAGCTGTTAACATTATGGGGATTCCCTTGTATGTTATTTGTTGCTTTCCCCTTGCTGCTTTCAGTATTTTTTCTTTGTATTTAATTTTGATAGTTTGATTAATATGTGTCTTGGCGTGTTTCTCCTTAGATATATCCTGTATGGGACTCTCTGTGCTTCCTGGACTTGATTCACTATCTCCTTTCCCATATTAGGGAAGTTTTCAACTATAATCTCTTCAAATATTTTCTTTGTCCCTTTCTTTTTCTCTTCTTCTTTTGGGACCCCTATAATTCGAATGTTGGTGCATTTAATGTTGTCTCAAAGGTCTCTGCGACTGTCCTCAACTCTTTCATTCTTTTTTCTTTATTCTGCTCTGCAGTAGTTATTTCAACTATTTTATCTTCCAGGTCAATTATCCGTTCTTCTTCCTCAGTTATTCTGCTATTGATTCCTTCTAGAGAATTTTAAATTTCATTTATTGTGTTGTTCATCATTGTTTGTTTGCTCTTTAGTTGCTCTAGGTCCTTGTTAAACATTTCTTGTATTTTCTGCATTCTATTTTCAAGATTTTGGATCATCTTTACTATCATTACTCTGAATTCTTTTTTTTTGTGTGTGTGTGGTACGTGGGCTTCTCACTGCTGTGGCCTCTCCCGTTGTGGAGCACAGGCTCCAGATGCGCAGGCTCAGCGGCCATGGCACACGGACCCAGCCGCTCCACGGCATGTGGGATCTTCCCAGACCGGGGAACGAACCTGTGTCCCCTGCATCGGCAGGCGGACTCTCAACCACTGCGCCACCAGGGAAGCCCCATTACTCTGAATTCTTTTTCAGGTAGGCTGCCTATTTCCTGTTCATTTGTTTGGTCTGCTGGGTTTTTACCTTGCTCCTTCATCTGCTGCGTATTTCTCTGTCTTCTCGTTTTGCTTAATTTACTGTGTTTGGGGTCTCCTTTTTGCAGGCTGCAGGTTCGTAGTTCGTGTTTTTTTTGGTGCCTGCCCCCAGTGGATAAGGTTGGTTAAGTGGGTTGTGTAGGCTTCCTGGTGGAAGGGACTGGTGCCTGTGTTCTGGTGGATGACACTGGATCTTGTCTTTCTGGTGGGCAGGACCGCATCTGGTGGTGTGTTTTGGGGTGTCTGTGATCTTAGCCTGGTTTTAGGCAGCCTCTCTGCTAAGGGGTGGGGTTGTGTTCCTGTCTTGCTAGTTGTTTGGAATGCAGTGTCCAGCACTGGTGCTTGCTGCTCGTTGAGTGGAGCTGGGTCTTAGCGTTGAGACAAAGATGTCTGGGAGAGCTCTCACTGACTGATATTATGTGGGGCCAGGAGGTCTCTGGTGATCCAATGTCCTGAACTCGGCTCTCCCACCTCAGAGGCTCAGGCCTGACAGCTGGCCGGAGCACCAAGACCCTTTTGGGAGGTCTGAGGTCTTCTGCCAGCATTCAGTAGGTGTTCTGTAGGAGGTGTTCCACATGTAGATGTATTTTTCATGTATTTGTGGGGAGGAAGGTGATCTCCACGTCTTACTCCTCCACCATCTGGAAGGTCCTCCTGGTTAAGTCTTAAAATGTATGGATTTCTAGCCTCCAAAGAAACTTTTAAAATTCTCGGGCAGCCGTCCTGTCACGGAGTCACCTGAGGGCCAGGCGTCCTGTTGGGGGTTCCTCTCCTTGGGCCCAGAGACACCTGAGGGGCGGCCTCCTGTCAGGGGCTTCCCTGTCAGGTGTAGTCGCCTGAGGTCCGGGCGTCTGGTCTGAGTCATGCGGGGTGCTGGGGTACTCGCCTTCTCTGCTTCACAGCTCAGCGTCAGGGGGTTCGGCCAGCTTCTGAGGCCCAGGTTACGGCTTCCACCCAGATTTACACCTGGGACCCACGTTTACAACTTGCGGGGGTGGTGTCTATGTCTCCCACTCTTGAATACTCTTGTCAGTCAGCTTCTCTTTCTCTCTTCTGGCTCCTTCCTTCCCCTAAAAACCTTAATAAACCACAACTCATCAAATCATGAGACAACTCCAGGATCACATGTTCAACTGCCCACTTGACAGCCCCACTTGGATGTCTCATAGGCATCTCTAGCTTAATATGTCCAGAACTGAATTCTTGATTTTGGTTGTAAACCCCCAGTATTCCTTCCATGGTCCCCATCTCAATAAACGGTACCACTCACTTACTTAGCGCAAAAGCTTAGAATCACCCCCGACTCCTCTCTGTCTCTCACACCACATATTTCCTCCAACAACAAATTCTGTTGACTCTGCCTTGAAAAATTATCTCCAGAACCCACTGACTTGTCTCCACATCCACCATTGTTATGCTGGTCTAAGCCATCAGCATCCCTCACCTGGAATACTGGAGTAACCTACCTGAGCTCCCCGGTTCCATACTTACTCTTTCACTAAAGTCTATTCTCTGTACCACATTCAGAGTGGTCATTTACAAAGTCCAATGAAATTCACTGTTATCAAACTTTTCCAAAGGCTTCCCATCACACTTAGAATAGAATATAATCCAAAGTTTTACATGGACCATACGGCTCCTGGTAGCTCCATAGCCTATAAGGTTACGCCTCTAACTTCAATTACTACCACACTTTGCCTCACTCACTCCACTCCAGTCACTGACTTTGCTACTATTTTTTAAATGCTGTACAATAACTCTGAATGTTTTCTATGCACATGGATTAAATATTATCACTATGCAAATGTTAAATCTATTTATCCATCTACCAACCTGCTTCTCAGATATAGCCTCAGGATACATACTCTGTTTATAAGGCATCTCAAGCTAGATGTCCCTCTGCCAACAGAAATTAGTGCAGAAAGGAGCTGTTTTTCCATCACCAGGCTAGAAGCCTTGAAGTAGCTGCCAACCTCCACTGTACTTCAACCCACAAATCAGTCAGCTGCCAAATCCTGCCACATTCCCCACCACAGAAGTCCCGCTTGGCCCGTCCCTCTTGTTCCCTCTATTCAGTCTTGTGTCTGCCCCACTCATCTCACGCCTGAAATCCCACACCTCCTCCAGTTGCCCCTTTGCTTCCTCATATTGCTGTAACAAGTGTCCTTCCAGAGGGCTGACAAGGGCTTCTCTCTACACTCAAGTTCAGGTCCATGCATCTCAGCCTCCATTCCTGCCTCCTATGGCTTAATCCTTCTACTGCCTTCTACTGTCCCTCTGCTATCCAGTATGATAGCCACTAGCCACATGTGGCTATTTACATTTCAATTAATTCAAATTTAATAAAACTAAAAATTCAGTTCCTCAGCTAGTCACAGTTCAGGTGCTCAGTGGCCACATGTGACTGGTGGGTACCCTGTCAAACAGCACAGCTATTCAATTAATTGAATATTAATTCAGTTTATATCTTTTTTGATGCTTGCTCAGCTGTTACACCCTACTATCTGCTCAGTAAAGTTTACTATTTTAGACTGAATGCTCTTGGGGGCAAGGCCAATAGTTAATGATGCCAAGCATAGAGAGCTCTTTAAAAAGTATGTTTTAATAAGGGTAATAGCATAGTGGGAAAGCACTTAGGCTTTGGAATTACCCTGCATCTGAGTTCCTTTTCTGCCACTTGCTAGCCAGGGACCTTGGGCAAGTTATTTAATCCCTCATCATTCTTGGTTTAAGCATCTGTAAAACAGAGAAAATAATAACTGTCTTCCTCATAGGGTTGTTGTGATAATCAAATGAGATCAGACCTGTTCATCTCTTAGCAATGTTTGATACATGACGACCCCTCACTTATGTCAGCTGCTGCTGATGATATCAGTTATTTTCAATAGTTGTAAACAAAATAAACTTCAATACTTGAGGAAGTTGGAAGCAAGATGAAAGAGAAATCCTGAATACAATTGCTCTTCTTAGAGAGTCAAATGAATATCTTCACATACAATGTGATGGATATTACTTAAATATCACACTGTGGAAAATATGTATCAGAGTAACATAAATTTGAACATTTCCATTCTGCTTCTTGTATAAAAGCTGCATAGAGTTTCCAGTTCTTTGGAAAATTTATTTCAGGGACAGTGGAACCTTGCTTGGCAACTGAAACAACTTTCCATTAGTTAAATGCAAGAAGGATGATTTCATTTTAAAAGTGAAATGTGGAAAGTGGTTAAATGGGCAGGATATAACTAATCATACTAGTCTTTTAAAAAATCTGAAAAACAAAACAATAATAGAGAGAAGAAAGACTTATAATTGAAAGCACATGTGGGTGTTATTTTATATTGAGTGCTTAAAGGTTCATCATCCCAGTGAACAAATAAAGTGGGTATACACATTCCACGCATTTGGAGCATTAAGATCTCTCTCCCTGTCTTCAGTAGCTGAAATTCAGATGTGGGCCCTGAATGTGGGGTAGCTCAAGCAGAGAAGCCATTCATTAGGCCTCCTCTTGGACAGGTAGTATTAAAAGATCTTCAACTAGCTCTCCCCTGTATAATTGCATGGTTTGGATTCAGCCTCCCTCACTAAAACTTGACTCTCTGATGTGAAAATTAATGAAGTCATTAATGATACTGAGCAGAACCCAGGCAGCAGGGACTACTGTGGCTCTAAGGCACCAGCAAGCTAAGCTGGGTCATGTAGAGGAAGCTAACCCTGGAACCATGCATTCTATCTACACAGAGAATGGAGTCAAAATCATACAGCCCAAAATCGCACGATTCAATTTACTTGAACTTTAGAGGAAGAGTTACTGATTTACAATGAGACACAGAGTAACAATACAAAGGATGGAGTACTGCAACTAATTTAGGAAAGCCCCCAACACTTCTTTACTTTTGATCATTGTGAAAAACAAAAAAATCAAAGAATTATATAACAAAATCCTACCAGCTATACGAAAAACAAAAAAGAAAGATACAGGAAATCCTCTCCAGAGGTTTTTCAAAACATAATACTTCTTAACAGTCAAAACTCATTTAGAGGGAAATGGAGAAGTATCCTGGATTCTCAAAACTTGAATCATCATGCGAAAGTTTTTTTAAGTAAGAATGCCTTAAATGACTTTTGTTGTCATTTTTTAAAAGACCTAAAACAAAAGGAAAGCTTATTTTAATACTTTGATGCTTCCATAATGTTGAAAGTTATATTTTCTCAATTCTAATATTTTCCAGCAGAGTGCCTTATTCATTTTTCAGTGGAAGGAAATAAAATTCAATATGCATAAATTTAAAGTCTTGTGCTTTTTTACAAACAGGTTTTGTTCGAAATGTTTTTTTTACCAAGTGCATACAGTCACATATTGTTTTTATAATTAAGATAATTTAAAGAAACTAGCAGAGTCTTTTATAAATTCACATAAAAGATGTGTTGCATAGTTGTATATGTAGAGCTAATTTCTAACGCTAGTTATGTCTGGGCAGTGGAACTGGGGGTTCCACTGGGGGTTGGGAGGCAGAGAAATAAGACTATTACTTTTTCTTTTTTTCTTTTTAACATCTTTATTGGAGTATAACTGCTTTACAATGGTGTGTTAGTTTCTGTTTTATAACAGAGTGAATCAGCTATATGTATACATATATCCCCATATCTCCTCCCTCTTGTATCTCCCTCTCCCCCTCCCTATCCCACCCCTCTAGGTGGTCACAAAGCACCGAGCTGAACTCCCTGTGCCATGCAGCTGCTTCCCACTAGCTATCTATTTTACATTTGGTAAAGACTATTACTTTTTCACTTTAAATCCTTGAGGCCTATTCAAATTTATTTTTGTACCTATTTTGTATAATTCTTTTAACTGTACTAGTTAGAAATCAAATAAGTTAACTTGAAAATAATTAATCCATATTATTGGACATTAACCTTTTGTATCCATTTCACTGACTGTTACTTAATAACTCTAGGTAGCATTTTCAGCTAACTTTTCCTACAATTTGAGTATGGGATCACCAGATGACAGAGGCTCTCAACTGGTACAACTCAGTCGAGCTGCAAATGAAGAAGCTGAGACCCAGAGAGGTTAAAGGATTTGCCCATTTCTTCAAACTGCCTGACTCTGGAGGCAAGGCTCACCCTCAGCTCTTGGGCTTTTTGGTTTATGCTCCTTCTTTATCATAGCGTGTTGCCCGTCACATGTTCTACAGCACCACTCATGGGTTAATCGAAGGTCTGAATCATAATCATGAAGTTACTACAGTGTTACAAAAACATAACTCCTCTACAACTAAAGTTGTACACTGTAATTAAACCTTGAGCTTAAGGATGGTCTTGTGCAGAGGACCTGTATGTAGGCAGTGATGGGAGGACTCAAGATCAGGGATTCAGCAGTTTTCTGCCTGAATCTGACTCCTCCAGTTCCTAACTGTGTGACTAACTGCGTGTAACTTCTTCTTTTTTTTTTTTTTTTGAATGGTTCTTTTGTTCATTTGTTTATTTATTTATTTTTTGGCCACTCCAAGCAGCATGAGGGCTCTTAGTTCCCCAACCAGGAATAGAACCCGTGCCCCCTGCAGTGGAAGCGTGGAGTCTTAACCACTGGACTGCCAGGGAAGTCCCTGCATGCAACCTCTTATGCCTTCTTTTTCTCATCTGTAATATTGTGATAAAAAACAATATCTACGGGGCTTCCCTGGTGGCGCAGTGGTTGAGACTCCGCCTGCCGATGGAGGGAATATGGGTTCGTGCCCTGGTCTGGGAAGATGCCACATGCCGCGGGGCAGCTGGGCCCATGAGCCATGGCCGCTGAGCCTGAGTGTCCGGAGCCTGTGCTCCGCAATGGGAGAGGCCACAAGAGTGAGAGGCCCGCGTACCACAAAACAAAAACAAAAACAAACAAACAAACAAAAAACAATATCTACCTACTTAATGGAATTGTGAGGATTAAATGAAATCATTTATGTCAAGTACCTAGCCAAATGCCTGGTATATAATAGGTGCTCAATAAAAGTTAGTTATCATCAATCAAAATTTAAATTCATAAACTAGGTATAATTTAGAACCTTCCACACTAATTCCTGTTTTCAATCTATTACAACCATAGCCTCTTCCCCCAAATTTGATTATAAGTGCTCATCTTTGAGAAGATCTGCGTTTACCACAAGTTAGTAACCTCAGAAATGGCACACCTCCCTGTCTCATTCTTCCCAGCAGTGGGACAGACAAGCTCGAATTTAATAAATATGTGTGAAAACTCTACAGAATGGTAAAGTTTTCTAAACAGAAGATATACTTTTGTTTGTAGCCACCCCTGCATCATGGCTGGTCATTATGGTTTGCTCTCAAGTCTCCAGACCACCCAACTGACCTCTGACTGTGTGCCCAGCTCGCCACCAAAATGAGAGCTTGTCCCAATAGGTCTCTCGTGGGCCTGCCTGCCTTCCCAGCGATGTGTGAAGCCTCTTCGCTGGGCACCTCCCATCCATTAGAGCCCTTCTTTTCTCCTTCCCACTGGTGGAGAGGGCTCTTTTCTCTAAGCCAAAAGTGAAAAACAAAAAACAAACAAACAAAAAA
Organism: Hyperoodon ampullatus; assembly: GCF_949752795.1. Lineage (NCBI taxonomy): Eukaryota > Metazoa > Chordata > Mammalia > Artiodactyla > Ziphiidae > Hyperoodon > Hyperoodon ampullatus. The sequence goes on along the minus strand of NC_136916.1, from coordinate 133,872,564 downwards.
CCCGTGACTCATTTCTTTTCAATTCTCGAGAAGGCAGTTTTCCACTATTCTCTTCAGTAAAGAAGAAGTCAAATCCCTGTGACCTCCTTAACAAAAACACTCTTTGAAGGCACAACAGAATAAGCAATAACTGACAATTTAAACATACCTGGAATACTTTGCCACACATATTTCTCTGAGTGTCTCATAACACCACAAAACTTCAAACAGCATACCAACCCCTGCCTACCGGCTTAAATGGAAATTAAACTTTCTAAGCCCATTGTCAAGGCATTTCAGGGATATTTTAAAATACTTTCTGGATATGATAACAACAACCTATTGAGAGCTCCGGCTGTAAATCTTCGGGCCTAAGGAGACTTCCTAGCTCCAGGCTGGTACTTCCATTAAAGGGCAGACATTTGCCAACGTCTGGTTTAGCAACAAAGTCAAAGGAGCAGCTTTGGGTTTTGAAACCAAACAATCATGGGTGTGAGGCATGCACTTGCTGTGACCAACAACTGGGTTGAGAAGAAGGTTCACAGTCAATTCATTTGCGTGGAGTTAGACCAATAATGCGCTTACTCAGTGAGTTTCACAATTAGGGCAAACAATTCTGAAGGGTGTATTCCTTTTTTCCCTTTCTTATTGTTCTTTTTCAAAATCAGATTTGTTGAAGAAGAGTAGAAGTAAAGTCAACAGAGCAGGGGATGGAGTTCTTTTTTATAAATTAAGATATAATGGACATATAACATTTTATTTGTTTCAGTCATACTACATAATGATTTAGTATGTAGTATATCTGACACACACACACACAGGGAAATGGTCACCACAATAAGTTTAGTTAATATCCATCACCACACATAGTAACAAATTTTTTCTTGTTCTGAGAACTTTTAAGATCCACTCTCTTAGCATCTTTCTGATATACAATACAATATTGTTAACTATAGTTACCATGCTGTACTCTACACCCCCATTAAGTCCATAGTAAAGACATTTATCTTGTAACTGGAAGTTTGTAACTTTTGACCACCTTCACCCATTTTACCCACTCCTCCCACCTCACCCCTACCTCTGGTAACTACAAATCTGATCTCATTTTCTATGAGTTTGGTTGTTTTTTCTTTGGTTGGTTGTTTGATATTAGATTCACATATAAATGAGATCATACTGTATTTGTCTCTCTCATGTATCTCACTTAGCATAATGCCCTCAATATCTATCCATGTTGTTGCAAATGGCAGGCTTTCCTTTCTTAAGGTTGAATAACACTCCATTTTAATATGTACATCTTCCTTAAGGGATGGAGTTCTTGGAGCGAGGTTCTAACTAACTCCCCTGCTCTTGCCTGTTGTCTACATGATTTTTACCAAGTTGCTTGCTGATTCAATGCCTTATTCTTACTGAATATATGCCTTCCTACCCAGATATTAGAGGAACTAAAGATACAGTTGAATCAGTAAATTGCCTTGAGAAATTTGAGGAAAGGAAGTTATTTTCCTTTACAGTTCAGGGCTTTCCAACTGCATGTTGGATTCACTGCTGGGTTCTCCATCATTCAGAGGTTCTGGCGGGCCAATAACACTGTGTGATATATCTCCTAATATTTATTAGTACTCACCGGCATATGACACCATGTTCAGAAATGCAGGGTTTGCAGGTATGGTTACGGCAGACTTGCCTCCCCCTTGATTCAGAAAGCTTTTCTCTTCATCTGACTCTCTGCCCTTCCTCCTCCTCTCCCCCTCTCCCCCAACACCCCACCCAGGAACCAGGAAGCTGGATCGTCCACTCCACAGGATCTTTCATCCCTGTTATTTCAGTGACTAACACAGCACCAGGCACACGGGTGGTATTGAGTGAATGTCCGCTGAATGAATGAATGAACTTGGTATCTATTGCTGCCCAGGTAGCAGAGCAAAGATTTACCTGGATTTGGGGCCAGGTCAGCACCAGATGAATTAAAAAAGGATTCTTCTACAGCCAATGCCAGGCCAATTTGAGGGCAGCAGTTATGTCAGGTTCGCAGACATCTTGTTTTTGTGTCACCTATATCCACCTCCAATTCTCAGAGTATACCTGGTGCCACTCTTGTTGAATGGAGAGCCCTTGTATCATACTCCACTAAGACTACTTTTCCAGCCTAGACAAAGTCTCATCCTTGGTGTCATGACCTCAGTCCTCAGTGTGATGCCAGGAAAGAAACCTGGTAAGTAAGTTCAAGGCATAGTGCTAGGAGAAGACTAGATATATGCATTTTAGAAAGAGACTTAGAACTAATAGTTACCTTCCAACAACTTAAAATTTACCGACTTTTTAGTTAAAGCCTAGATAGAAAATTAAATGTCTTTGCTCCTCCACACACAATAAATGGCTCCATACGGAAACTACACTGGACTTGGAGTCAGAAGGTGTGGGTTTGCATCTTGGGTCTGCCTTTTACTGGCTGGTTATCATAAGCAAAAGATGTAGTCTCTCTGATCTGAAATGTTATCACATGTAAAATGGAGAAGGTAATGCCCTCATCTCATAGTGCTGTTATATTGATTAAACGCAGTTTAATTTATAGAGCAGCTTTGTTAAATATGATGTAGTAAATGAATGAGTGAGGTGAAAACCATACAGAAAAGAAGGGTCAAGAAGACTAGTCCTTGAAAATCCAAAATATAAGATAGAAGGGAAAATTAGTACCACATGAAATGAGTTCCAGAGGAGACTTGGGTTGTGATCTGTACAGCCTAACACATAATCATACTATCAAAATTACGAGGGGTCCCTGCCTGTAGACCCAGAATTGTTGGTGATGCTGGTGATGAAAAAAGAGATGATGATGATGATGATGATGCCTTTACTGAGTGAAGACCATGTACAGCACTATTCTGAGCACTTTATATGTTTTATCTTGTTCACACTGACAATAACCCTAAGAAGTAAGTAATACTATTATCTCCATTTTACAGATGAGAAAAGAAACAAAGGCCCAGAGAGTTTAATTCATCATACAGCGCAATTCTCTCCGAGCACATATGTTTCTTTTCAATAGACTGTTGAATGAGAGGAGAAAAGCATCAGGAAGTAAAAGCAGACTTTTATTCATCAGGACTGAAAGGTTGAAACCCAGAGTGGTGAAGTTCAAGAGCAGGGGTGGAATGAAGTTATAGACCCTGAGAAGAAACCTGGGAGAAACCTAGTGGAGAAGACCAAAAGGAAATTCTTTATTATGGAAGACAAAACCTAGTCTGCCTGGAAGGCGAAGGCCAGTAGGAAGCAAGGAGAATGTAACTGTTGGGAAATCAACAGAGATCAGACTGTGGCATTTCCCCCACAGCCTGCCCAATGCACAAGGCACACTAACTAGCAGGTGTTATTCTCCGAGGCACGACCTGCTGCTGTGACAATTGAGGACTGGGGTGAGGGCACACTGATGAAGCTGCTGCCATCCCAAAGCCTAGTGCCACCTCTGAGTATTCAGCACCATTCCTGTGAGCGATGACACGGGGAAACAGCTAGAGCTAGCTGTCACCACCAGACTGCTCAGGAAACCAGAAAGTCTGCAAACAAAACTGCCAGCTTCTTCACGACCACCCGGAACAGTCTAAATTCGGAAAAGGAGCCCCTTCTGCTGGGAACAGTTTCCCTCAGTGGTGAGTCCCCAAACAGGCTTGTCTTAGAGACCATCAACCAAAATGAGATCTATAAATCCTGACAATGTCTTTGCTGTTCTGTATTTTTCTCCTTCTAAATCAATAAATAATTGATTCTGTGTCAATTGGGACCTCTTACATCCCAAACACGGGTTAAGAGATTTCAGGGATTAGCTACAGATCTTTATGGTCATGAAACAAATTTACAAACCAGAGTAAAACGTGGAAATCCATGGCACAAAAACTGCCAGATACTGTTATGAGAAAGAGAGAAAGAGACACAGAGAGGCAGAGAGAGATAGAGAGGGAGGGAGAAAAGAAGAGAAGGAAAGAGAAAACACTTCTGAGGAAAGGGTATTTGGTCTTGTTTAATTGGGGGAAGGAAACAGAAGCCACTCTCTGCCTTGACTTGCTTGGGTAAAAGGCTTGCACTGGTGATTTGAAGGCACACGGAAAACAAAATACCAAGGTTATTTTTTTTTTTATCAAACACAAGTACTTTCCTCTAATGAGCCAATTTATGCAGACTTTTTGGCCAAACAGATCCAATGAAAATAAACACAATCACAAGGATTTGGCACTTTTATCAGGGAGTAGTTTGTCAATAGAAGAATGTTAGACCTCTTTACATTCTCATCAGTGAGCCAGATGTATTAGAACTAGAAAGTGGTAGCATGTAAGCATGTGTGTGTGAGTGCATGTGTGTGTGCGTGTGTGTTCTAATCAACGCCGACTTGACATTCAAAACATCTAATCAACGTAGGCAACTAGCAGGCACCACTAGCATCCTGAGGAAATGGATGCAGTGATATGAGCTGGCCTGTCTGAAATCCCAAAGCAAAGGACAAACAACCTAAAAACCGCGGGGTTGAACATGGGGAAGCAGGCTCTGCAGAGAAATGCTGAGAGATTCTGAGAGTGAGAGGAGCCTGTCTGAGGGGCAAGGAGGGAGCCACTGACACCACCACTGACACAGGTCACCCTGGCTGCTGCTGCTTCATGTGGCCCAGCTGGTAGTGGCTGCGAGGGGCGGCCCCCACTTGTGAGGCTGGCTGCCCCCCACCTCCTCCTCTGTCCCCTCACTCCCAACCCTGATGCCTCCATTGGAAGAGAAGATGGGGCTAGATGAGAGCAAGGTGTTTTAGACAAGCATGTAACACACACGGGAGAAACAAAGATGCTGAGATAGTTCACTAAGGCTCAACCACCATGTTTCTCTTCTTACATCTTCAAGACTGCAGGGTAGAGGAGATCACAACAAAAATAATAATAGCTGCCATGTATTCCATGCCCCTACGCACCAGGCACTGTGCTGAGAACTTCACATAAAATATTTAATCCAGTTCTCACGATAACTCTGTGATGCAGGTTATCTACCCCACAACAGAGATGAAGTAACAGGCTTAGAGAGATAAAAGTCACTGCTGGGAGCAATAAGTACCAAGTGGCACAGTCCAGAGCTGCTAAGCCATGTCCCTTCCTCTAGTGTGCCAACTTTGCTCAGCCATTTAGAGAGAGAAATGGGATTCTGTGCCCTAAGGTTAATAAACCTAAACTTGGTCAGATGTTAACAAATAATAAATGCCAAAAGGCAAAATCAACCCTGTCTAATATAAGGAGGAATGTTTTTCAACAGCAGCATTTATAATAGAACTGGCTACATGTCCACTCTCCTAGAACATCAGTAGACACTGGATCCAGATAATAAAACTAACTTTTCAATTTCTAGCTTAGCTACAAATTATTACAAACAGTTTTCATGATAACAGAAATTAATTTCAGGATTCTATTATAACTCAAAGTATAATCTCTCCTGGAACAGTAAGTGACTAGCTTAATCTCCTAGAGAAACCTTTCTTGCTGCTCAAAGATAGTAACGGAAACTGTTTTTTGTTGTTGTTGTTGATGTTGTTTTTTATTGGAGTATAGTTGATTTACAATGTCGTGTTAGTTTCAGGTGTACAGCACAGTGATTCGGTTATATATATATATAGTTATAGTTATATATAGTAATATATATATATAGTCTTTTTCAGATTCTTTTCACTTATAGGTTAATACAAAATATTGAGTATAGTTCCCTGTGCTATACAGTAGGTCCTTGTTGGTAGAAACTGTTTTACTTATAGACGAATCTGCTTTTAAATCAGGAAATTTAAAAAATAGCTTATTTGATCATTTATTATAACTCCTCTTCTTCTTTCACGTTTATTCTCCTTAAGAGGGACTATCCATAAGACTAAAAGTTTATAATATCCCTCACTAAATATTCACCTTCAGAATGGCAATATTCTAGAATTCTATTACTTAGGTTCGAGGTAAAATATTACTGTACACAGAAATTTGGGTAGGATTAACAGCCATCTTAGCATGACAAATGGGGCAAATTCCATGCACAACATTTTGGGAAACATCAGGTTAGAATGCTTCTCAGACCAGCTGCTCTGTGATGTGGCTCCCTGGTACAGTCACCCATGAGTCACGAGGATCACAGTTGCCCTAAGCCTGTGGCATTCACCAAGTGGCCTGCTTAAGCAAAGAAAGACTTTGCTTCTGCTCCTGGAGGGTGAAGACTCCATATGTTGTGCCATATTTTCCTTGTAGCAAAAATAGCCTTGAGGATTCACATCCCTTCAGGAAGGAACGATGTACGGATGGTGACCATTTGGCAAAAAGCTACCAGTGTTAGGTCTCTGTGCAATAACTGAGCTGTTCTGTTGCCCAAGACCTTCCTTAAACATAAGCGCAATGTGTTAGCAGAGAGGCTCTTGAGTCTGGGCATTGTTTATTGGCGTATGAGGAATTCTTAATAAAAATTTCAAGAATTCAAGAGATCCTCAGTGGCACAGGAAACAAAAGGGAAATAAATTTCATCTGCTGGGGATTCTAAAAGGCCATTTAGAACCAATTTAAGACAACCAGTGTCAAAAAAGGGTCAAGAAGTCATCACTGTGTCACTAACCAACCTACCTTCCATCCCTGCTCATTTCTCTTCTTCTTGAGAAGCCAGAACTGCTGGAGGAAGATGCTTCCCTTTTCTTCTGAGGATGCTGTTGACAGCTCTGCATCTACTAGGTGTCTTCCCAGTCTCCTCTATGCTGACACACAGTGCTGACTGCTAGATCTCTATTCCATGTGGAAGAAGGTAAGACTCTCACTTGACCTATGAGCAGCTCTGGACACAGCACATCATTCTCTCTTCCTTGGTGATCCTTCTTCATTTGGCTTCTAGGGCTCCACGCTCTCCTGGCTTTCAGCCAACCTCACTGTTGGCTCCAATTCACCCTCTTTGGCTAGTTCCTACACTTCTCTCTGACTCTTGATACTGAAATGACTCAATTCATAGTCCCTGTCTCTCCTCTATCTTCCCTCTCTCCCTTGGTGATCTCATGCAGTCTCATGCCCTATAGATGATATTTAAGGCAAACAACTTCCAAATTTATATCCCCACCCTTAATCACTCTCTTGAATTCTAGACTTGTATATCCAATTGCTTATTCAACACTGGACTTGGAGATATAATAAACAACTCAAATTCAATATGTCCCAAACTGAAAGCATTTTACACATATTAAGTCATTTATTCATAACCACCAGATGAGAATACTGAAATTACTCTCATTGTATAAAGAACAGTGAAGTACAGAGAGGTGAGATTACCTCCTCAAGGTCATACCTCTAGTGAGTGACAGAACCAAGAAGCCACCATCATCCTGAGTCTTCTCTCTCCCTGTCTTCCTCCCCTCTGACCCCCACACCCAAGCCCTTAGTCCTTTGTGTCCAACTCATTAGCAAAGCTCACAGGCTCCACCGCCCCCATCTCTACCACCACCCCAGGCATCCAAGCACCATGCCCTCTCTTGCATGGGTCACTGCAGTAGCTCCTAAGTAATATCCCTGCCTCCCTCCACTTGCCCCCAATTGTCTACTTTCAACCCCACAACCAGAGTGATCTTATAAAACCAAACTTTATTCCCTCTACTGGCTTCCCTTGCATGTACCAATAGAACACACTCCTGAGTAGAGTCTATGTGAACCTTGTTTTCCTGTCCAACTCACAGCCTGGTACCCTCCTCCTCCCCTGCCAGCCTTCAGCCACACTGGTCTGCTTTCATGCCCTTGGACACACCAGGGCCACTTCTGCCTTGTAGCTTAGCCCCAGCTGTTGTGACCCTAGATCTTACATGGATGGCTCTGTCTTATCATCTAAGATTTAATCTCAATGTCACATCCAAGGAGTGACCTTCCTTGACCACTCAATTTAAAGCAACCCCTCCCTCCACCCCACATACTTTCCCTTATATACTCTAGTTAGGACTGTGGATTGATACAATCTCTTCAGACAGCCAGCTGGCAATATCCATCAATACCTAAAGGCACATACATAGCCATTTGACCCAGCAATTCTACTTCTAAGAATTCATTCTAAATATAAACTTGTACATGTGTGAAATGATATATTTTGCAGGGTTATGTATTGCTGTGCTGCTTCTTATAGACAAACACTGCCAACAACCTTAATGTCCATCCATAGGAGCTCCTTAAATAAACAAGCCTATTACAAAAAATGGGCAAAGGACTTGAATAGACATTTCTCCAAAGACATGCAAATGGCTAATGTACACATGAAAATATGCCCAACATCACTAATCATTAGGGAAATGTAAATCAAAACTACAATGAGGTGTCATCTCATACCCATTAAGACGGCTACTATAAAAAAAAACCCAAGTGTTGGCAAGGATGTGAAGATATTGGAATCCTTGTAGACTGCTGGTGGGAATGTAAAATGATGCAGCTGCTATGGAAAACAGTATGGCAAGTCCTCAAAAAATTAAAAATAGAATTACCATATGATCTAGCAATTCCACTTCTGGGTATACACCCAAAAGAACTGAAAGCAGTATCTCAGAGAGATATTTGTACACCCATGTTCATAGCAGCATTATTCACAATAGCCAAAAGGTGGAAGGAACCCAAGTGTCCGTTGACAGATGAATGGATAAACAAAATGTGGTATACACATACAATGGAATATTATTCAGCCTTAAAAGGAAGAAAATTCTGATGCATGCTACAACATGGATAAAACCTGAGGAGATGTCAAGTGAAATAAGCCAGACACAAAAAGACAAATACTGTATTATTCCACTTATATGAGGTACCTAGAGTAGTAAAATTCCTAGAGACAGAAAGTAGAATGGTAGTTGCCCAGCGCTAGGGGTTAGGGGAAAATGGGGAGTTTTTGTTTAATGGATACAGAGTTTCAGTTTTATAAGATGAAAAGAGCACTGCAGAGGGCTACTGGTGATGGTTACACAACAATGTGAGTGTACTTAATACCACTGAACTGCACACTTAAAAATGGTAAATTCTATGCTACATGTATTTTACAATTTAAAAAAAAGCTAAAGACTTAGAGATCTCTAAGATACATGTGTAAGGTTTAAAAAGAAAAAGTTGCAGTAAAATGCATACAATACAGTCCCATTATATAAAAATGAACGTAAATATACATGCATAGAAAGGAGACAAATTGTCACCAGCAGTTGTCAGTAAGATGGGAAGGGGGAGAGGAAGCAGAATGGGAATGTTCGTGCATCACTGTGTGCCTCTGTATCGACTGAACCTGGTACAATAAGAACATATTTGTATTAGCTTCCTGGGGCGGCAGTAATGAACTGAGTGGCTTAAATAACAAATTTATTCTCTCCCAGTTCTGGAGGCTAGCAGTTTGAGATCAATGTGTCAGCAGGGCCACACTCCCTCTGAGACTCTGGGTGGAGTCCTTCCTTGTCCCTTCCCAGTTTCTAGTGGTGGCTGTCTATCCTTCCTTGGTGTTCCTTGGCTTGCAGCCGCAATCACTCCAACCCCGCTGCTGTTGTCATACGGCATTCACCCTGTGTGTCTCTCTTCACTTGGCATTTTCCCTTCTAATAAGGACACCAGTCATATTGGATTAGGGCCCACCTTAAGGACCTCATCTTAACTTGATCCCATCTGCAAAGACCCTATTTCCAAATAAGGTCACATTCATAGCCACTGGGGGTTAGGACTTCAACGTTTTTGAGGGGAGACAATTCAAACTATAATAATATCTGTGCTTAAAAAAACTATATTGTGTGTGTGTGTGTGTGTGTATGTATGTATGTATATATATATATATATATATATATACCACATCTTCTTTATCCATTCATCTGTCGATGGATATTTAGGCTGTTTCCATGTCTTGGCTATTGTAAATAGTGCTGCTATGAACATTGAGGTGCATGTATTTTTTCTAATTAGAGTTTTCTCCAGATATAGGCCCAGGAGTGGGATTGCTGGATCATATGGCAACTCTATTTTTAGTTTTTAAAGAACCTCCATACTGTTTTCCATAGTGGCTACACCAATTTACATTCCCACCAACGGTGTCGGAGGGTTCCCTTTCCTCCACACCCTCTCCAGCTGGCATTTATTGTTTGTGGACTTTTTGATGATGGCCATTCTGACCAGTGTGAGGTGATACTTCACTGGAGTTTTGATTTGCATTTCTCTGATAATTAGCGATGTTGAGAATTTTTTCATGTATCTATCTGCCATCTGTATGTCTTTTTTTGGGAAATGTCTCTTTAGGTCTTCTGCTCATTTTTCAACAAGACATGGAAGCAACCTAAATGTCCATCAACAGATGAATGGATAAAGAAGATGTGGTATACACACACACACACACACACACACACACACAATGGAATACAACTCAGCCATAAAAAACAGTGAAATAGGGCTTCCCTGGTGGCGCACTGGTTGAGAGTCCCCCTGCTGATGCAGGGGACACGGGTTTGTGCCCCGGTCTGGGAGGATCCCACATGCCGCGGAGTGGCTGGGCCTGTGAGCCATGGCTGCTGAGCCTGCACGTCCGGAGCCTGTGCTCCGCAATGGGAGAGGCCACAACAGTGAGAGGCCCGCGTACCGCAAAAAAAAAACCAAAACAGTGAAATAATGCCATTTGTAGCAACATGGATGGACCTAGAGATTATTATACTAAGTGAAGTAAGCCAGATAGAGAAAGACAAATATCATATGATAACACTTATATGTGGAATCTAAAATATGACACAAATGGACTTATTTACAAAACAGAAAGAGATTCACAGACATAGAAAACAAATTTATGGTTACCAAAGGGGAAGGGGGTGCAGGAGGGATAAATTAGGAGTTTGGTATTAACAGATACAAACTACCGTATATAAAATGGATAAACAACAAGGTCCTACTGTATAGCACAGGGAACTATATTCAATATACTGTAATAAACCATAATGGAAAAGAATATGTATATATATGTACAACTGAATCACTTTGCTGTACACCAGTATCTAATACAACACTGTAAATTAATTATACTTCAATAAAAAAAAGTTTTTAAAAAACTAATTTAAAAAAAACTACAGTTAAGCTCCCTTGAACACTCTACCTATGAGCCTTCAAGAGGATAAGTAAAGATCCTTTAGAGCAGCAGTCCCCAACCTTTTTGGCACCAGGGACCTGTTTCATGGAAGACAATTTTTCCACGGACCGGGGGGGGGGGGGGATGGGTCAGGCGATAATGCGAGGGATGGGGAGCGACAGATGAAGCTTCACTGGCCCACCCGCCGCTCACCTCCTGCTGTGCAGCCCACTTCCTAACATGGGTCCCCAGGGGTTGGGGACCCCTGCTTTAGAGGCAGTATTTCAAGAATTAAGAGCCTGGATTCAGGAGTCACACGGCAAAGGCTCGAATCCCAGTCATCCATTTACAAACTACGTAACCTTGGGGAAGTTTATTAACGTCTCCTTGCCTCAGTTTCCTTGTTTTAAAATAACAGCATCTAGTTCAGATTGTCAGAAGGATCAAACGAGGTACAAAGCGTTTAGGGCAACCTAAGCGCTCAATGTGAGCAATTGTTGTCATGGTTATCACCATCTATAGGATCTCGAAGACCCCTAGAAAGCATTCCTGGGCATAGAGTGCCTTTATGTTTGCAGCACCTACTGAATGCCCTTCTCCATCATTCCTTGCCCAAGAGTGTCATGCCTGACTTCACAGCTCCAGCAATTTCATTTGATATAGGGTTACACTACTGCACTAAATACTCCTCCATACAGCTATCCAACTCTCATCCTGGGTGTGATCCCAGCTGCAGTGTGGCAGTTGAGCCCTCTGTGGCTGACAGGGTCTCTGAGCAGTGCCACCTAAGCCATCAGGGCAGAACGCCCATCATATCACGTGCAGCCCACAGAGGGATGCAGAGTGGTCCTTGGCCTCAGACCTCCCACTTTCTGTGATCAGTGCCCTAAATTTGGATTTTGATCTTGGCCTCACTTGCTGCTAAATCTGTATCCAGTTAATCTTACAGGGTTGTGGGGGAGGAGCCATGTTGCTATGGCGACCCAACAACTCTGGGCAGAAGAAGAGAAGAAATGGAATCTCAGGATGGAGACCACCAAAGGTTCAGAAACTGCCATTTCTGCCTTTGTTTCACAGAAATGAATCTTGATATGCTAAAATAAACGGACCTCTCTTTTCTTTTTTTTATACAAGTTTCCAGCCATTGACAAAAATAAAAGCCTGCTCATACAAGTATTCTATTCACATGTCATTTCCTAACAGGATAGAAACTAAAACTCACACTTCATTCAGCAAGTCAGGAAGTCAGCTGATTTCCTTTAAAGCTCTCTCTCTGCATGAAACGAGCAATTGTCCAGTCTGGATTTTATACATAATATTACTTTTTGACCTGCAGTTTACAAATAAACTAACAGACACAAATAGAACTTGGGCCCTCTCATCTCCCAGTGGTTTAGAGGAGCCGGGGGAGGGCAGAGAAAGATGAAAGAAACTGCCTTGGGACGCTGAGACCTCATCTTCCAGCAACTTTTATGCTGTCCACACTGTGACAGAGCCGCTCACATACAGCAGAGCTGACTCACTAGATTTTCCTGTCTTTGTTTTCCTGTCTACATTCTGGTGGAGCTTCTAAGGAATAGTAAACGATTGAAAAGGTAAATCTCAGTCAAACAAACACATGAACGCAAACCACAGATTGTGTACCAGATATGCAGGCACTAAGTAATCGAAATTTGACCAAAAGGGACTTCCCTGGTGGTCCAGTGGTAGAGAATCTGCCTTACAATGCAGGAGACATGGGTTCGGTCCCTGGTCAGGGAACTAAGATCCCACATATCGCGGGGCAACTAAGCCTGCGTGCTACAACTACTGAGCTCGCGTGCCTCAACTAGAGCCCATGTGCCGCAAACTACAGAGCCTACGCGCTCTGGAGGCTGTGCGCCACACTGAGAGAAGAGAACCCGCAGGCCACAACTAGAGAGAAGCCCGCGCACCCCCAACGAAGAGTCTGAGCGCCCCAACGAAAGATCCCGCGTGCTGCAACTAAGACCCGATGCAGCCAAAAATAAATAAATAAATAATAAATCTTTATAAATAAATAAATAAAATTTGAAAACCGACTAAATAAAGTTCTGGTACACTAGCTCAGGCTAGGACCAGCCAGAGGACAGCAAATGTAACTAACACGTTTTGTCTCTGAAAAACTACTCTGGGTTAGACTGAGAACTGACATCTTAGGCAGCAGTTAAAATTTTCTTTAAAAGAAAAAAGGGTCAGAAGCACCCCTTGACCTGATTTTCTTTACTTTCTATCATTTTTACCTCCTTTTCAAAGACAGTTTTATTTTTGAGCTTGAGTGAGGAACAGAGTCAGTACTGGAGTAGAATTTGTTAACTCAGGGGTCTGGGAGTGGGAAGGTAAAAAGATGATGAGTTAGCTTGGTTATGATTATGTAACTTTTCTGAATTTCTAAGGGAATGGCAATTGCTCAGAATTACACAATAAGATTTTATGCGTAAACAGCTGAGAAAAGCAGGATGTGATCAGGAAAAAAACTCTGGAGCAGAAGTCACAGACTCAAGTCCTTGGTGTGGCTCTATCACTTAACAACAGCCACATAATCACAGACCAGTTAGTTAAACTTCCTGAATCTTGGCTGTTTTAACTATAAAATGGGTATAAAAATACCTGCCTTGACCTCAATAATTCAAATTGAGGAGCAAATGAAACCACATACATGAAATCCTTTTATAAACTATTAGGTACTGCTCAGTGAATGTATTATTATTTCGACTAGAATCTAGATTTACTAGATGTTCTCCTGCTTTGTACATCCTTCAGCCTCCATAGGAGTTCCTTATATCTAGTGGGGACAAAAACGCAACTGAAAACAAAAATATGCCAACCAAATATGCATATAGTTTTTTAGACCAACTTCCCCAAAGTTGGTTTAAAGGTAAGCTGTTCTACTTAGAAAGTCAAAGGAGTCAGCCATCACCCAGAAATCAGCGATGCAGCCACAAGGTACAGAACACCTGTAGGCAAGGCCGTTTTTCTTCCTGAATGGCACTTCCATAATGAGTTCACTCACTGTTGTGCAAGAGATAAAAAGTTTTAGTTCATAAAATTCTAGTTGGTAGCCTGCCATGTCAATTAGCTTCTTACTCTATGTTCATAGCATTAACACTAGATTAGAACTAATTACCCTCCAATTAACAATTTAGAGGCCATTAAAATATAGATTAGCATGAAAGAAATATAGTATCCTGTGGAAAGTTAAATTCTGATGGAAAGGAGATAAACTCTAACATCTAACATTAAGTGTGTTAATCACCCTGTATCAGGTGCTAAAAGAGGACATTAATTAAAGTAGAGCTACTACCTTTCCTGACTTCCTGAAACTTGTGTTTAAAAGGACAAAGTAACTCAGACACGCACACACACACACACGTATGTGTACAAACACCTAGCAGTAGAGCTGCTATCCAGTATGACAATACCAAACCTTGGTATTGTTTGAAACAGACTTTGCTTAGCATGTTTCAGAAACAACTAGAAGTTTTTAAGCAGAAGTCAAAGAGAGATCAAATCAGAGTGGGATCATTTAGAGGTGCGATGTATAGAGAAATGATGCAGGAAAGAAAATGAAGAAAGGAAGTGGGGGGGTCCTTTCTCCAAGAACACTTGCAAATGTGGAAACAGATTTTTAAAGAGGTGTGGAGGGACTTAACATCTCATTGTGTAAACATCACCTGGTGATCAGAAGAGTAACAGTCTGTCAATAAACGAGCCCCACCTGGGTTCACAAACAAATCAAAATGGTTTTTCCAGGTTCTAGAAGGAAACCATATTCTTGCTATTTTCGCCACTGAACTTTGCGGCAGCTAATTACAGAACGGCAGTGTTTACCTTACTTTCCCTACAATCTCACACCTAGTGTAGGGAAGACTAATGACAGTGTGGGGAGGCAGAAACGTGGGAGTAATTGCTCAGCAAGTTGGAGCACTTGCACTCTGGTTGCAACAGCAGGAAAGCCCATTATTCCAGTTGCCAAATTATGTCTCACTGGAGTCAGGTTTACAGAAATATTTATAGGATTAACAGAACACTATCACTGGCAGTTTCTTTGGGTTGCCTGATCTCCTGAAAGCTTTTTTTGTTTGTTTGTTTTGCAAGGGATAGAGGGTTGGGGAAGGAGGAACAAGGGAAGCCACCCACCAAAAAATGCTGTTAAAAAAGAAACGATTGGGCTTTTTGCCGCAGCACTGTAGTGTTCAGAAAAAGCATGGGGACCCAAACTCACGTCACTATTCATCCTAAAGAACAGACAGACTGACGATGGCTGTCAACTCCAGATGTGCGTTCCAAAGACTTCGATTAGCCAACAAAATCCTTACAATTGGAATGCCCTCTGAAAAGTTGTATTTATTTTTCTGATACTTTTTAAAAAATTATTTATTTTTGGCTGCGTTGGGTCTTCGTTGCTGTGTGCAGGCTTTCTCTAGTTGCAGCGAGTGGGGGCTACTCCTCGCTGTGATGCGTGGGCTTCTCATTGCGGTGGCCTCTCCCGTTGTGGAGCACGGGCTCCAGGTGCGTGGGCTTCAGTAGTTGTGGCACACAGGCTCAGCAGTTGTGGAGCATGGGCCCAGTTGCTCCGCGGCATGTGGGATCCTCCCAGACCAGGGCTCAAACCCGTGTCCCCTGCACTGGCAGGCGGGTTCTCAAGCACTGTGCCACCAGGGAAGCTCGATTTTTCTGATACTTTTTAAGAAAAACTACTGCATATCTTTCTGTATGCTTCAAGTTTTAGTCATTTGTGGTCACTTTCCCCCACAAAAATAAAATCTCTTTTCCCAGGTTGTCCTACATATTACAAAGTAATTGTGGTGCGCATCAATTGAATGCAGTAATTGAGAGTAATTGTACAGTCATATGAATAAAACTATTTGCTTTCTTGGCAGTTCTGTCAGTTCTCGGTCTATTAAAAGTCACAAGTGACTCAGAAGGAAAACAGCATTTACTTTCTAGGTCTCAACTGTAGGCTTTTTTACCAAACCTCAGTGAGCACATCATTTGCGCTCAGTTAAATTGGTTGTTTCTGAAATTTCCTGCTAGCATTGAAATAGATGTCAAAGCAGGTGGTCTCCAAAAGGTCTTAGATCAGTAATGCTTGGGATCCCTGGCTCAGTGAGGGTTTGTGTAGTAAGAGTCAATGGAAGTGGTTCTGGAAGAGACGTATGGAGTCATTCAGTAATACTTGATGTCTTTGTCCTTCTCACATTGCACAGTGATGTGTAAGTTACCATGCGACTAGAGAAGATATCATAGAAATTAAATAGGAGTGGACGAAATCAAACCAGTTCCATTAGACTGTCTCTTCACACTAAGTTCTTATGAAGACAGAAATATCCTTCTCATATTTTTCCTGGTTGCAAACTTAGAGGAGAAGGGTCCTGGGCAGCCATAGTCCATTTCCTTCCAACAGTTCAGGGAGAGTAGAAAGAATGAGAATATTCCAGGCCAAGAGATTCTAAAGGAGGTAATGCAGTAACAACTGGGAGCTCCCATATGTTGTCTCCAACTGTGTTCATGATGTTTCCACATTGATACCCTCCCTTAACTCAAATTCAGCAAGTCCAAATCAAGCTCATCCTTGTTCTCTTCAAAACAGATCCTTTTTTTTTTTTTTTTTTTAATGGTACGCGGGCCTCTCACTGTTGTGGCCTCTCCCATTGCGGAGCACAGGCTCCAGACGTGCAGGCTCAGCGGACATGGATCACGGGCCCAGCCGCTCCGCGGCATGTGGGATCTTCCCGGACCGGAGCACGAACCCGTGTCCCCTGCATCGGCAGGCGGACTCTCAACCACTGCGCCACCAGGGGAGCCCCAGACCCCTATCTTGATTTCTCTATTTCCACCAATGAAATTAGCCATCATTTTCCCAGTGTCCAGTGATTAATACTTTGGAACCATCTTTTACACATTTCCTCCGTTTTCACCAATGGCCAAGCTATTTCTGAACAAAGTTGCCATCATAGTTATCATTTAATATCAACAGATTTGGGCCCCCTGCCCCACGCTCCAATATTCACTGATATGGACTTGACTTAGCTGTGAATGTAAATGCTCTCCCACCTGCTCAGGGTCTTTAAAAAATGGAAGTGGGCTTTATGATACTAAAAACAATTTGGAAAGTACACAAGGACTACACCGAGGTCCTGCTGAGAAGCTAGAAACTGGAGAAGTAAGATAGCCTCTGAGAGACAAAACACAGGAGCAATACCTGGGACAGGTGTGTAGGTGAGCAAAGACACCTAATGGGACTAAAGAGCAACCAGGCCATCAAGACGTCAAAAGAAAAGAAGCTGGCCAGCCACGGGGTCACAGCGTATGGAAAGTCACTGGGGAAAGCATTGGCGGAAGCCATGCAAGGCCAGCACGCTCCTGGGAGCTGGGAGAACAGTAGTGAACAGAACAAGTCTCTGCGTTCACAGGGCTGTCAGTCTAGTGGCGGGGACAGAAAACAACCAAACTTAGAACATAATCCTTTCCATCCACCCAATTTCCCTGTTCTGATCCCCTACTCACCAAACAACCTTCTGGTATGATCGGCCTTTTCATCTAGGTCTGCTTGCAAGGAGAAAAAGCACTGCCCTGTGGCAGTCATATTTCTCACTGTAAATTCTCCATGGCCTGTTTTCACACTTTACTCTCATGAGTTTGGAGACCGAGTCTGCTCCTGGAGATGGATCTCCTCCGGGTATGTTGACATATCAGACCAAGGACTGGACCCAGGAGTGTGGTTCATTCATGGCAACATCTTGACATATTTTCACTTAACTTTGCCAAGTTCTCAGTCTACAGTAGAATCATGTGACTCCCAATGATCCCAACTGTACTCAACAAAGTCTGCCTTTATAGAAATGATCTCAGCAGCAGTGATGTTTCTGTTTTCAAAACAACAAAATCTATTCTAGACACTATCCAATGGGTTCCAACAGTTTCTAAATCAATTCATTATTCAGCTACAGAACTAAACCACTTCCATTTGCAGCTGCCATTCAGACCCATCAGCCTAGGAGGGCTGTAAAAAGTGCTCCTCAGACTTGACGGTACATACCTGGGATGTGGGCTCTGATTCTGTAGTGCTGGTGTTGGGCCTGAGATTCTGATTTGTAACAAGCTCCCAGGCGATGAGATGCTGCTGATCTATGAACCCCACTTTGAGGAGCAAAAATCCCATTACCCAGGCTGCATGACAGACCAATGAAATCAGAGTCTCAGGGACGGAGACCAGGAATCAGTAATGCTGAAAGCTCCAGGATGATCCTACAGGCAGCCCAGGCTGAGACAGACCGGCCTAGATGCCAGTCCAGGGCCAGGAGCCTTCCCACAGCCTGAATCACTGCTCCTGACACTCAAGAGCAAATCAGCAAAGCCCTGTCTGCAGAGGCCTGAGCTGATTCCTTTTTTTTTTTTTTTTTTTTTTTTTTTTTTTGCGGTATGCGGGCCTCTCACTGTTGTGGCCTCTCCTGTTGCGGAGCACAGGCTCTGGACGCGCAGGCTCAGCGGCCATGGCTCACAGGCCCAGCCGCTCCGCGGCATGTGGGATCTTCCCGGACCGGAACACGAACCCGTGTCCCCTGCATCGGCAGGTGGACTCTCAACCACTGCGCCACCAGGGAAGCCCTGATTCCATTT
This sequence comes from Hyperoodon ampullatus, assembly GCF_949752795.1. NCBI lineage: Eukaryota > Metazoa > Chordata > Mammalia > Artiodactyla > Ziphiidae > Hyperoodon > Hyperoodon ampullatus. The sequence goes on along the minus strand of NC_136916.1, from coordinate 133,853,859 downwards.
TTTGAAGTTCCTAATGCCAAGGCAGAATTACCCAAATTGTGGCATATTGTGAGTGTTTACATTTATTACACCAAAGCCTTTACACAAAGTACAACTTTACATGTAAGTTCATTTGAACATAACATCACAAGTGCACATCTGAGGCCCATGATAATCCTACATCCTACCTCCTCTGCCAGACCCTGAACAGTGCCTCCACCAGTTGCCTGGTTATTTGAGAAAAAATTTCTCTGAGAACTAGATAATAAGAATGCAAAGTGGAAGAGAGACATTATAACTATTCCTTTCTCAGTAAAACATCAAAATTGATGTAACAAAATAACTAACCCTAAATGATTAACTTCTAATTTAAACAAAAACAACAGAATATTAATATAAAGAAATAAGCTTTTTCCCCCACTAACAAGCTGTATCCTAGTGTCACTACCACAAAACTATTCCCATTAAGGAAAATTAGTTTTCTAAGTCAAAATCACGAAGATTGTACAAAGGTAGCACATTCTAATACATGAAAAATCAATGAAATATTTCCCTTCCTCCAGAGGAAAATTTTCATAAAAGAAATACTGATTATTCTATTCCTAAATTTCATAGATTATGAGTTACACAGAAGAACTAAATGAATGAATAAAAATAATTCTTAAAAGATTAATTGCTGCAGAATTCCCTCCAAAATATTGTTGTCCTCTGCTTCACTGACATATCAAAAGTGAGTCTGATTGTATTTGGACACTTTCAAATCAGAAGATTTCCCCCTTTTTTTCTTAGACAATGCGTTAGAAAGCATCAATGTTCTGTACATTTTAGGGAATAGATTTGTTTTTTGTTTTTGTTTGTTTGGGGTTTTTTGGGTAGAGGAAACTAGAAAGAAAGAATCTGATCTGGAATCTAGGGGATGCTTCTGTCCCTCAAAAAGGAGATCTGAAAATAAACACAAATTGAACAGCCTTCGGGCATTTTTAACCCTGAGGGTCTTGCTTGGTGATAGCCTTCTTGGGTTCTCTGTGTTGGTGAGTGCTAGCAAGTGAAGGCTATTCTGTGATTGTGCCATTTGGGTTCAAGAGTTGCTATTTTAAAAATTCAAACAGGAAATCTGGGAGTTGAAATGCACCAAACCTTCCCCTAGAGGTCACACCTTCAAAATAGCTCTCAGATTCATCTCTTCCTTTCTCCCTTCGTCACCTGATCTCATATGAAACTTCAGTTGAACATAAGGAAAAAGAAATGGAACACTGATTTTCCCCCCTAGGTTCAATTTTTAAATTACGCCTACGTTTGCTTATAAAACCCCATAGCTTTAGCCCGTATTCCTTGAGACTTCTTTCCTACCTGGTTTAATTCCAATTAAAAAAAAAAAAAAACACGAGCTCAGATCTAAAAACAGTGAAAATCACTCCACCTTATACCAAGAGAAGCTGTTCCTAAACTGGGAAGGCAGGGCCAATGCCATACAAATCTGCACTACTTATCTGTTGCCTCATTTGGGAATTCTCTGGGTAGACCACAGCCACCATAGCAGAGAGAATGCCACTGACTATTCTATTCACTTGGCACTTTAGGCAGGGCTGTTAGCCCCAATTTGGGGATCAGATTGACCTAGTTTTGATGATGATGATGGAGGCGGCACTTAACCAGTGCCTATTCTTGTTTCAGTCACTGTTCTCAGCAGTTTCCATTTGCTAATTATTTTAATCCTCAAACAACCCTATGGGATGGGCACTGATGTGAGGTCCCTTTACAGATAAGTTTGGGTTTGACAGCTGCTAACTGTGACTCCTAGGATGAGTTAGTTAAACTCCCAAATCCTTCATTTCAACATCTGAAAAGTGAGGGTGATAATATTGTCAATCTCGTGAGATGATGTATGGAAGGCTCTCCACACTGGCCTGGAGTATATATGGTACCCACTGAATGGTAGCCATCTATATTAGTTGGATGCCTGGAGCAAGAGGTGTTCACCAGTCTCATGGCTATACATCACCTCACATCACAGCTGAGGCTGAATTAGGGGGATGCTGTCAGTGGTTAGTGTGGCTAAATTTAAGGTCATCCACATGATAGTTCTCCTGAGATCAATGAAAAAAAGACAAACATCTCCCAAGTCCAAAGGAGAACAATATTTTTTAAAAGTAATTGACTTGCCTACCTTTGTTTTTGTCTTCCAGCTGAAACAAAAAAGGTTATCCCTAGCCACAAGCATGATCTCCTTCCCGATTTCTTAACATGTTCTAGATTAAATTAGTTCGAGTCATTCCTCCAAGTATATGTTATGTAGGGAAAGAACACCTGTTATGTTAAATACACTGAGTGCTAAGGCGTGCCTTACGGACACAGCCAGAAAAGAAAAATGTAAATGAGAAGGCAGGATCTCAAGATTCTCTCTCCTGCCTTCAAGGAATTAAAGAATTTAAAATATAATTTAGAATGCAGTGGTAAGAAAGTTGTTATCATTTTCAAAGTCTTGATAACAACTATATCTGAATACCCGAAACTGATCTTGGCTAATTAACATTTTGACTTGAAGTAATTACCTATTAATTATATCAATAAGTGGATTATCATTCTTAGCAATTTTTCCATTTATAATTCATGCTATTTTAAATCATTAACAGATGATGGCAGTTGTATTCACGTTGGAAAATATTCTACAAACCTACTCTCAAAATATATTTAAAGTGATATATTGATCCATAAAGAGGGGCTTTCTTATCTTCCTATATGAAAACTATATACTTTTTCAGCATTTAAAAAAAGACATGACTTTTTTTATAGAATGTTAGCCCTATTGTATAGTTAGCCTTAGGAAAAACTACATTACTTTATAGAGGTCCAATAAATAGTGAAATAAAACATTTTTCTTTCCTGCCCAAGACACCTCTAAGTAATCTTCCAAAGGACAAGTGTTAGCTTAAAAATAAAACAAACAAAAGGGGAAAAAAAGGAAAGGAAAGCATCTTAGTGATTGGCCAACTTCGGTGAGTACCAGTCAAGATTAGCAGCCCTGAGGGAATATACCTTAGTAACTGTACCTGGCTCTCTCCACACTAGAGAGAGATCCTGGAAAGATCTATTAAATCAAATTAACATTTAAAAATATATTTGGGGCTTCCCTGGTGGCGCAGTGGTTGAGAGTCCGCCTGCCGATGCAGGGGACACGGGTTCGTGCCCTGGTCTGGAAAGATCCCACATGCCACGGAGCGGCTGGGCCCATGAGCCACGGCCGCTGGGCCTGCGCGTCCAGAGCTTGTGCTCCGCAACAGGAGAGGCCACAACAGTGAGAAGCCTGCGTACCCCCCCCCAAAAAAAAAAAATATATATATATATATATATTTGAAGACATATTTATCTATGCTAACATAGGCTTAAAATCTCTAGATCATTTTCAAGTTTGAAGGGAGATGAATTTGATAAATGCTTGGGTGGAGGTAGTTTGGCTAAATCTGTGATTTCTCAATGTCAAAAGACTTATTTGATATTTCCTTTATGATTGATTCTTGGTAGGTATTGTTTAAAACCTCAAAACTGCAAAATGTACTATCTCTTGGTTTTGAAGCAGTAGTATGTTAGTAAATGTTTTAACAACTGATTCTCTGTGGGGTGAAAGGCAGGATTTATAGCATGTGCCAATTTCCCTGGTATTAAGACTACCAACATGGTTGATTTCAGACTACCTAGGTGATGTCATTGAAAGTGCAGTTGGGAAGAGTTGTTCTCTGTCAGCTCGTGGGAGGTGGTGTGAGCTGACCCTAGAACACCACTGGAAATAAAGTACGTCAGCGATACCATATAGCTCTAGGCCAGGTTTATTCTGAGTTGTACCAGAAGCCACCTCATCCAAATTGAAAGCACTGAATTGTTTCTTCTTATGGTGTCTGTCACCAAAAGACTAATAGTTTGGGGGCACAATCAATTGCCTACCCTTGAAAAAAATCAGGGTAATGAATGGAATGGCTCCTTAGAGAACAAATCCTCTCATACTAATCTCCTCCAATAACCCAGGGCCAGGCCTAAAAGGTATCATCTGTCTTGATGTCAGGAAGGCTTTATGTCTTTCCCACACAAGGTAGTCATCAATAAACTTGTGAAAACATAGTTTACATCGTGCTTAAAATCAGGTACCCAATTTTCAAGAAGTTTCTAAGCGAGGCATAGTTATGAGTTGCAGAGAAAAGAATTGTTTTGGGTACACTTACTGAATGGTGATCCAGGTCCAGTTTAAAGTTACCATCATCTGTGCCTGACTATTAATTCTATAGATAATGTGCAAGTAGTGGTAGTTACAACCCTGATGGAAAAAGAGGTAGGATGACTTCTTAAAACGAATCATGAAATCCAATGGCTCATCAGAATGACTACATGCAGTATGGGATACCAGACATTTGCTCATTTACTCAACTTCAAAGAAGACCAAAATGTGAATCCACCAGGGAACGGGCTACACCTAAACTATCTTCCTATACCACTTTTCTCTGAATTGTGAGGTTCTTCTTCCTCACATAATTTTAACAAACTAAGCCTGAGCTCATGTCTTTAAGAATATGGTTTACTGGGCTTCCCTGGTGGCGCAGTGGTTGAGAGCCCGCCTGCTGATGCAGGGTACACGGGTTCGTGCCCCAGTCAGGGAAGATCCCACATGCCGCAGAGCGGCTGGGCCCAGGAGCCATGGCCGCTGAGCCTGCATGTCTGGAGCCTGTGCTCCTCAACGGGAGAGGCCACAACAGTGAGAGGCCCGCGTACCGCAAAAAAAAAAGACTTCCGGGGAAGATGGCGGAAGAGTAAGACGCGGAGATCACCTTCCTCCCCACAGATACACCAGAAATACAGCTACATGTGGAAAAACTCCTACAGAACACCTACTGAACGCTGGAAGAAGACCTCAGACCTCCCAAAAGGCAAGAAACTCCCCACGTACCTGGGTAGGGCAAAGCGGAGAGATTTCTGCACAGAGGATCGGTGCCAACTGGCACTCACCAGCCCGAGAGGCTTGTCTGCTCGCCCGCCGGGGCGGGCAGCGCTGGGAGCTGAGGCTTGGGCTTCAGTCGGAGTGCAGGGAGAGGACTGGGGCTGGCAGCGTGAACACAGCCTGAAGGGGCTAATGCGCCACAGCTAGCCGGGAGGGAGTCCGGGAAAAAGTCTGGACCTGCCAAAGAGGCAAGAGACTTTTTCTTCCCTCTTTGTTTCCTGGTGCGCGAGGAGAGGGCATTAAGAGCGCTGCTTAAAGGAGCTCCAGAGACAGGAGCGAGCCGCGGCTGAAAGCGCGTACCCCAGAGACGGGCGTGGGACGCTGGGGCTGCTGCCGCCGCCACGAGGCCTGTGTGCGAGCACAGGTCACTGTCCATGCCCCCCTTCCGGGGAGCCTGTGCAGCCCGTCACTGCCGGGTTCCGGGATCCAGGGACGGCTTCCCTGGGAGAACACACGGCGCGCCTCAGGCTGGTGCAACGTCACGCCGGCCTCTGCTGCTGGAGGCTCGCCCCGCACTCCGTGCCCCTCCCTCCCCCCCGCCCTGAGTGAGCCAGAGTCCCCGAAGCGGCTGCTCCTTTAACCCCGTCCTGTCTGAGCGAAGAACAGACGCCCTCCAGAGAGCTACACGGAGAGGAGGGGCCAAATCCAAAGCTGAGACCCGGGAGCTGTGAGAAAGAAGAGAAAGGAAATCTCTCCCAGCAGCCTCAGAAGCAGCGGATTAAAGCTCCACAATCAACTTGATGTACCCTGCATCTGTGGAATACATGAATAGACAACGAATCATCCCAAATTGAGGAGCCAGGAGTCAGTGCTGTGCCTCCGAGGTGGGAGAGCCAACTTCAGGACATTGGTCCACAGGAGACCTCCCAGCTCCACATAATATCAAACGGCGAAAATCTTCCAGAGATCTCCATCTCAACACCAGCACCCAGCTTCAGTCAACGACCAGCAAGCTACAGTGCTGGACACCCTATGCCAAACAACTAGCAAGACAGGAACACAACGCCACCCATTAGCAGAGAGGCTGCCTAAAATCATAAAAAATCCACAGACACCCCAAAACACACCACCAGACGTGGACCTGCCCACCAGAAAGACAAGATCCAGCCTCATCCAGCAGAAGACAGGCACTAGTCCCCTCCACCAGGAAACCTACACAACCCAGTTAACCAACCTTAGCCACTGGGGACAGACACCAAAAACAACGGGAACTACGAACCTGCAGCCTTCAAAAAGGAGACCCCAAACACAGTCAGATAAGCAGAATGAGAAGACAGAAAAACACACAGCAGGAGAAGGAGCAAGATAAAAACCCACCAGACCTAACAAATGAAGAGGAAATAGGCAGTCTACCTGAAAAAGAATTCAGAATAATGATAGTAAAGATGATCCAAAATTTTGGAAATAGAATAGACAAAATGCAAGAAACAGTTAACAAGGACCTAGAAGAACTAAAGATGAATCAAGCAATGATTCAAAACACAATAAATGAAATGAAAAATACTCTAGATGGGATCAATAGCAGAATAACTGAGGCAGAAGAACGGATAAGTGAGGTGGAAGATAAAATAGTGGAAATAACTACTGCAGAGCAGAAGAGAAGAAAAAAGAATGAAAAGAACTGAGGACAGTCTCAGAGACCTCTGGGACAACGTTAAATGCACCAACATTCGAATTATAGGGGTTCCACAAGAAGAAGAGAAAAAGAAAGGGACTGAGAAAATATTTGAAGAGATTATAGTTGAAAACTTCCCTAATATGGGAAAGGAAATAGTCAGTCAAGTCCAGGAGGCACAGAGAGTCCCATATAGGATAAATCCAAGGAGAAATACGCCAAGACACATATTAATCAAACTGTCAAAAATTAAATACAAAGAAAACATATTAAAAGCAGCAACGGAAAAACAACAAATAACACACAAGGGAATCCCCATCAGGTTAACAGCTGATCTTTCAGCAGAAACTCTGCAAGCCAGAAGGGAGTGGCAGGACATATTTAAAGTGATGAAGGAGAAAAACCTGCAACCAAGATTACTCTACCCAGCAAGGATCTCATTCAGATTTGATGGAGAAATTAAAACCTTTACAGACAAGCAAAAGCTGAGAGAGTTCAGCACCACCAAACCAGCTTTACAACAAATGCTAAAGGAACTTCTCTAGGCAAGAAACACAACAGAAGGAAAAGACCTACAATAACGAACCCAAAACAATTAAGAAAATGGGAATAGGAACATACATATTGATAATTACCTTAAATGTAAATGGACTAAATGCTCCCACCAAAAGACACAGATTGGCTGAATGGATACAAAAACAAGACCCATATATATGTTGTCTACAAGAGACCCACTTCAGACCTAGAGACACATACAAACTGAAAGTAAGGGGATGGAAAAAGATATTCCATGCAAATGGAAACCAAAAGAAAGCTGGAGTAGCAATTCTCATATCACACAAAATAGACTTTAAAATAAAGACTACTAGAAGAGACAAAGAAGGACATTACATAATGATCAAGGGATCGATCCAAGAAGAAGATATAACAATAGTAAATATTTATGCACCCAACATACGAGCACCTCAATACATAAAGCAAATACTAACAGCCATAAAAGGGGAAATCGACAGTAACACATTCACAGTAGGGGACTTTAACACCCCACTTTCACCAATGGACAGATCATCCAAAATGAAAATAAATAAGGAAACACAAGCTTAAAATGATACATTAAACAAGATGGACTTAATTGATATTTATAGGACATTCCATCCAAAAACAACAGAATACACATTTTTCTCAAGTGCTCATGGAACATTCTCCAGGATAGATCATATCTTGGGTCACAAATCAAGCCTTGGTAAATTTAAGAAAATTGAAATTGTATCAAGTATCTTTTCCGACCACAATGCTATGAGACTAGATATCAATTACAGGAAAAGATCTGTAAAAAATACAAACACATGGAGGCTAAACAATACACTACTTAATAACGAAGTGATCACTGAAGAAATCAAAGAGGAAATTTAAAAATATCTAGAAACAAATGACAATGGAGACACGACGACCCAAAACCTATGGGATGCAGCAAAAGCATTTCTAAGAGGGAAGTTTATAGCAATACAATCCCACCTTAAGAAACAGGAAACATCTCGAATAAACAACCTAACCTTGCACCTAAAGCAATTAGAGAAAGAAGAACAAAAACACCCCAAAGTTAGCACAAGGAAAGAAATCATAAAAATCAGGTCAGAAATAAATGAAAAAGAAATGAAGGAAACGATAGCAAGGATCAATAAAACTAAAAGCTGGTTCTTTGAGAAGATAAACAAAATTGATAGACCATTAGCCAGACTCATCAAGAAAAAAAGGGAGAAGACTCAAATCAATAGAATTAGAAATGAAAAAGGGGAAGTAACAACTGACACTGCAGAAATACAAAAGATTATGAGAGATTACTACAAGCACCTCTATGCCAATAAAATGGACAACCTGGAAGAAATGGACAAATTCTTAGAAATGCACAACCTGCCAAGACTGAATCAGGAAGAAATAGAAAATATGAACAGACCAATCACAAGGACTGAAATTGAAACTGTGATAAAAACTCTTCCAACAAACAAAAGCCCAGGACCAGATGGCTTCACAGGAGAATTCTATCAAACATTTAGAGAAGAGCTAACACCTATCCTTCTCAAAATCTTCCAAAATATAGGAGAGGGAGGAACACTCCCAAACTCATTCTACGAGGCCACCATCACCTTGATACCAAAACCAGACAAAGATGTCACAAAGAAAGAAAACTACAGGCCAATATCACTGATGATCATAGATGCAAAAATCCTCAACAAAATACTAGCAAACAGAATCCAAGAGCACATTAAAAGGATCATACACCATGATCAAGTGAGGTTTATTCCAGGAATGCAAGGATTCTTCAATATATGCAAATCAATCAACGTGATACACCATATTAACAAACTGAAGGAGAAAAACCATATGATCATCTCAATAGATGCAGAGAAAGCTTTCGACAAAATTCAACACCCATTTATGATAAAAACCCTGCAAAAGTAGGCATAGAGGGAACTTTCCTCAACATAATAAAGGCCATATATGACAAACCCACAGCCAACATCGTCCTCAATGCTGAAAAACTGAAAGCATTTCCACTAAGATCAGGAACAAGACAAGGTTGCCCACTCTCACCACTCTTATTCAACATAGTTTTGGAAGTTTTAGCCACAGCAATCAGAGAAGAAAAGGAAATAAAAGGAATCTAAATCGGAAAAGAAGAAGTAAAGCTGTCACTGTTTGCAGATGACATGATACTATACATAGAGAATCCTAAAGATGCTACCAGAAAACTACTAGATCTAATCAATGAATTTTGTAAAGTAGCAGGATACAAAATTAATGCACAGAAATCACTGGCATTCCTATATACTAGTGATGAAAAATCTGAAAATGAAATCAAGAAAACACTCCCATTTACCATTGCAACAAAAAGAATAAAATATCTAGGAATAAACCTACCTAAGGAGACAAAAGACCTGTATGCAGAAAATTATAAGACACTGATGAAAGAAATTAAAGATGATACAAATAGAGATATACCATGTTCCTGGATTGGAAGAATCAACATTGTGAAAATGACTCTACTACCCAAAGCAACGTACAGATTCAATGCAATCCCTATCAAACTACCACTGGCATTTTTCACAGAACTAGAACAAAAAATTTCACAATTTGTATGGAAACACAAAAGACCCCGAATAGCCAAAGCGATCTTGAGAACGAAAAATGGAGCTGGAGGAATCAGGCTCCCTGACTTCAGACTATACTACAAAGCTACAGTAATCAAGACAGTATGGTACTGGCACAAAAACAGAAAGATCAATGGAACAGGATAGAAAGCCCAGAGATAAACCCACGCACATATGGTCACCTAATCTTTGATAAAGGAGGCAGGAATGTACAGTGGAAAAAGGACAGTCTCTTCAATAAGTGGTGCTGGGAAAACTGGACAGGGACATGTAAAAGTATGAGATCAGATCACTCCCTAACACCATACACAAAAATAAGCTCAAAATGGATTAAAGACCTAAATGTAAGGCCAGACACTATCAAACTCTTGGAGGAAAACATAGGCAGAATACTCTATGACATAAATCACAGCAAGATCCTTTTTGACTCACCTCCTAGAGAAATGGAAATAAAGACAAAAATAAACACATGGGACCTAATGAAACTTCAAAGCTTTTGCACAGCAAAGGAAACCATACACAAGACCAAAAGACAACCCTTAGAATGGGAGAAAATATTTGCAAATGAAGCAACTGACAAAGGATTAATCTCCAAAATTTATAAGCAGCTCATGCAGCTCAATAGCAAAAAAACAAACAACCCAATCCAAAAATGGGCAGAAGACCTAAATAGACATTTCTCCACAGAAGATATACAGACTGCCAACAAACACATGAAAGGATGCTCAACATCTTTACTCATTAGAGAAATGCAAATCAAAACTACAATGAGATATCATCTCACACCAGTCAGAATGGCCATCATCAAGAAATCTAGAAACAATAAATGCTGGAGAGGGTGTGGAAAAAAGGGAACACTCTTGCACTGCTGGTGGGAATGTGAATTGGTACAACCACTATGGAGAACAGTATGGAGGTTCCTTAAAAAACTACAAATAGAACTACCATAGGACCCAGCAATCCCACTACTGGGCATATACCCTGAGAAAACCATAATTCAAACAGAGTCATGTACCAAAATGTTCATAGCAGCCCTATTTACAATAGCCCGGAGATGGAAACAACCTAAGTGTCCATCATCGGATGAATGGATAAAGAAGATGTGGCACATATATACAATGGAATATTACTCAGACATAAAAAGGAACGAAATTGAGCTATTTGTAATGAGGTGGATGGACCTAAAGTCTGTCATACAGAGTGAAGTAAGTCAGAAAGAGAAGGGCAAATACTGTATGCTGACACATATATATGGAATTTAAGGAAAAAAATGTCATGAAGAACATAGGGGTAAGACAGGAATAAAGACACAGACCTACTAGAGAGTGGACTTGAGGATATGGGGAGGGGGAAGGGTAAGCTGTGACAAAGCGAAAGAGAGGCATGGACATATATACACTACCAAACGTAAGGTAGATAGCTAGTGGGAAGCAGCCGCATAGCACAGGGAGATCAGCTTGGTGCATTGTGACCGCCTGGAGGGGTGGGATAGGGAGGGTGGGAGGGAGACACAAGAGGGAGGGGATATGAGAACATATGTATATGTATAGCTGATTAATTTTGTTATAAAGCAGAAACTAACGCACCATTGTTAAGCAATTATACTCCAATAAAGATGTAAAAAAATAATAATTAAAAAAAAAGAAAAGAAAATGGTTTATTGCTTTCAGTAAAATTACTGACATAGTAATTCATATTTGCATGTTCGTATAACTTATTGATCATTTATGCATTTTAATGCACAGTTGTATTTCTTTCCGATTGAAAGAACCTACTGTGTTTGGGGAGCCACAATCTTTTCATGCACAATTGAGAAAGAAATACCTATGGAGAAATATCCTATGGAATACATTACCTCAAGGAAATGAATGACCTTTTCACCTTCCTTCCTTTATTCTCAGAGAATTGCAAAAAATGGTACCATATTTACACACCTCCACTTTATTAAATACATAACTTCAGTACCTTTAAAAAACCCTTTGGTTTGTAAATATATATTTTGTTACTCACCACGGTGTTGAATAACTGTTTGACACATAAGTAAATCAAGGATCAATTTTACTCAAGGGTAAGTTGACTGGAAACAAATTCCAGTTCTGGCTTCAGCTTTCACTAGCTCACATTCAAAATTCTCCTTTCTCAATTAAAGAGAATTATTTCTTTATTGCTACCTTATAAAATACAGTTTCAAATTTTTTTGAAAATTCAGAATTCTTGAAGTGTGCATTGTTACTTCAGGAAAAATAAACAAGGTTGGTGACAAGATAGGCATTAAAAGGCTCTGAATTTGTCAAAACAAAATAATTACATCAATTTAGCAATAATAAATCAACAATAATAAGTTTAATTCTATAAAAGCTTAGTTTAATCAAAGGAATTCACAAGTCAAGTTTCCATATTATTAAATTCTGGAATAAGCCAATGAGAGAGATTATGCTGACTATATCCACTTATCTAAGGATGGGGCGATTTGTTTTGGATGATTTGAGATATCACCTTGCCTCAATCAGCAAGCTTGGGACCTCAACCAGAGCCTTCCCACGTGCAGATCCTATGCTTTAAAGAGTACTGACACAACCACCAAGACATATGCAGCTTTATACAATGGCACAAAGCTCTAACCAGCAGAATAGGCTTCTAATGGGATAAGAAGAGCAAAATAGCATAATAGATTAGTATGTAATCTTTCTGGGAGATGGGTCTGTTCATGAAAAACTTAAGTTCTAAAGAGTTAAAAACAAAAACTAGGCCTTGCCACGTAATTCAATAGAGTTATGGAAAAAATTTTTCCCCAGAATATAAGAAAGTGTGGAGTAACTCTGAGTAGTTCTAAAGAGAACAATAAGACAGGTATAAAATGTGCATGAGCACAGGGAGCAAGGCAATTTATAACCTTTCCTATGGGAAGGTTTATATTTTCATTCTCTACACTTAAATAGAGGCAGCTATTTAATGGTAGTTATCTTCTCTGGAAATAATGTGTGGTTGATACAGAGTCTCACAGGATATACTGTAAATTGTATAGCCAAATATAAATACAAGTAAATTTTATTTGAAAGAGGATGGAGTACAATGAAATTTTATTCTTACACAGGAAATTTCTGATGAGAGAAGTTTTTCCCCACTCACTTCTATTATATAATTAAATCTGCCTTCCACGTGGGCAAAAAAGTTCCTGTAATTATTAATAATGTTTTATGTAATATTACATAATAATGTAATATAATAAAATAATGGAGTAAATCTTTTTGAAATAGTATATTTTTAACACTATCACTTTCAGGTAAAATATTCTTACTTATTAGTAATACCATATTGTGATTTCAAATAAGTCACAAAATAAAAATGATAAACATTAAAATAGAGAACAGAGAGTACCTAGCTGCAGATTTTTTTTGTATTCTAAAAGCTTATTTATATACAGGTTATACAGAACTTGCAACACCTTTTTTAAGAAACAATGCTATAAGAGGTGATGAGGGTCCTAGGTCAACCCACAAATATCTATGTAGCCCAGGATGTTCCTGAAATGTAGTACTTAAAGTATCCAGTCCTGAAGAACCACAGGTAACAATATTTCTATATGAAATAATTCAGAGTTCCAACTTGAAAAGTCAAATACATCTCCTGTGCTCTGAACAGGTGTTTCTCAAGGGTCAAGAGACTGGTTCATGTTTTTGTATTGTTAGGAAAAAGAATAAAGTGTCATCATTTACTAATCACATAATCTCAGGTATTTCCTCAACTGCAAAATGAAAGTAATGACACCTGCCCTAGTTACTTCAGAGGTTTGCTGTGAGCATTCAATGAGATAGAGAACCAGAAAATTACATTCTAAAACTACCTCCCTCCTCTCCTGGCAGGTAAGTCCTCATTTGACAGATGACCCAGAGCACACGGGAGGCTGGGTGACTTGTTCAAGGTTGCAAGGTGAGCTTGTGAGAAGCCTAGAGAAGCAGCCAGGGCCCTTGACTTCTGGTCCATCTCCCTCTGCACTAGATGTGGCATCTAACTTACACTTTTGGCAGTTAATCTTTATGGAACACACACTGGGCAGAGCACCGAAGAAAGGTGACAGTAATAATGGTACATTTTGAGATGACTGAGCTGAACTCTGGAGAACCATGTCCCGACCCTGGCCTCACCTCTGACTCTAGGACTTAATTAGACAATCACACAGCCACTTCCCACTTCACAAGCTCTCTCTCTTTAAATTGGGGTAAAAAATGTGGCTTCTCCAGTCTTCCTCTTAGGAGGCTGTTCTCTGGCTCTTATTTTAACGGGTAAATAACTGAAAAATCAATGAAATTTTGTTGTAAAGCTCCGTGTCCCTTAGGCAAAAAGGGCAAAAACTGCTTGCTTTTATTAAAGTATTACTGGCACCTAGAAACATTTTATGAAAAGAGAATAAATAGTAACTGTTTCCCACGTATTTATACAAGGCCTACATCAGGTTTTACAGCTAAGGGGATTCAACTGGTGTGTAAGGGGAAGAATGAAGAGGGAAACACACTAACTGGCACAGAAGACAAGAGAGATCCACACCAAGTGCCTTTTAAAAGTCACTTCTATTATCAATAGCTGATTTTATGGTATATATTTATGTCATTTAACAACCAAATTTTTGCCTTATCCATAAAATGCTTATTTTAAAGCTGAGGTTCTCAAACTTTTTAGTCTTAGGATCCAGTTCCACTCTTAAAAATTATTGAAAACCCCAAAGAACTTTTGTTTATATAGATTATATTTATCCAGATATACTATATTGTAAATCCAGATTAACTATATTATAAATTTAAATGAAGAAATTTTAAAAATATTTATTCATTAATTTATTTTAAAATAAGTAAACCCATTATACATTAAAGTACATAACATATTTTTACGAAAAATGACTGATTTGCAGAAAAAAAATTTAGTGAGAAAGGCCACAGTATTTACATTTTTGCAAATCTCTTTGATGTCTGTCTTAACTGAAGTCAGCTAGATTTTCATATCTCCTTCTGCACTCAGTCTGTTGTGATGTTCTTTCAGTTAAAGTATATGAAGAAAATCTAGCCTCACAGAAATGTAGCTGGAAAAGGAAGGAGTATTTTAATACAGTTTCAGATAACTGTGATATTCTTCTTTGATTAAGGCTAAAACGTCACAACTGGTCATTTCCTTAAAGGTTACTTGAAACGTGGAATCTGAATCTTTACTGATGAACTTGTACTCTAAACAGTCATGAGATAATGAGAGCGAAAAGGCAAATAATGTCTTAGTATTATTGCAAAAATGTGTTTGACCTTGCAGATCCTCTGAAAAGGTCTTAGGGATCTTAGGGTTCCCCAGACCACACTTTGAGAATCTCTGCTTTAAAGATACAAACTGTCTTATGATGGGTAACTGGTAGAATGAGGGATATACTATATGAAACTTAAGGAACATGGTGTGGAAGAAAGATCAAGTGCAAACAAATCAGTCACCCCTTGGTCCACCTTCATGTGGACGTGGGAACTGGAAAGCAGGCGTTATAAGGCAGAAGCCCCAGCTGGAACTCAGAAACAGTAGTTGCACCATAATGGTCCAAATATCTCAGACAGGGTGACCTTTTCAGCAATATGTGAGAACCCTTGGGCACATTGTAAAGACATTTTTATTGCATCATGACTGCTCACAACCAGCCACAGACCTTTAAACCAGCCTAGTATACATACACCATAGCCTACTACCAACAGAGGCAAACCAGAAACACCCAGTCCCATGGGATGCTTCATGTCATCCCAACCTGTTCCCACCTCCCTCCAATCTCCACCCAGCTCCCAAGCCAAGCCTTCTGCCCCTGGTATGCATCCTGTTCTTGCTGTTAGAATCAGCGAGTATATTTGCTTTCCTTGGCTCTTCCTCTTTAGGAGGACTGTGTCTCTTTCCACTACTGACTGTCTCAGGTAGCACCCCATTCCAACCTCCACACTGGTTTTAGCCCCTCACACTCAAGTCCTGATACCCAAGTAGATGAGTGGGTGCAGCTCCCTCAAAAGGGCCATTCAAGAAAACTGATATTTTTCAGTCTTCTTGTACAAATTTTTCTTTTTGTCTGTTTCTTAGCATAGTGTGACAGAGAACAGGGAAATAAGTCATTTTCATGCTATTAGCACATTTAGGAAACAGGCTTCCACAGTAATTAATCTAATGAAGATGACCCTAGACTGAAGAAACAGCAATTAGAGTTGCCGGAATAGACATTAGGGAAAATGAAGACATTTACATTCAAAGAAAGATAAGATTTTTAAATAAGAGGTAAAATTAATAACAGCCCAAATTCTATGGAGCAGGAAAGAGCTTCTAATGACTCAAAGAAGGCTGGGAGACATGCAGATTACACGGTCATATTCAAGTGAATACAAAAGTGATGGTATCCTATCATGAAAATATGGACATTAAGGGATAGGCTAAAAGAAAAGGAAAATTAGAAGAAACTGACTAGCTATATGCAATCTGATGGAAAGGATTTTCTCTGAATAAAAATTTTTTCCAGGTAAATTTTCAGTCGTTATTTTCCAAACATAAATAACCAGCTGTTTAAGTAATAATTCAAATTCTGTGCTATTCAGAGATGCAATTTGGAAACCAACAGAAACCCTGTTCCAGTGGTGTAAGGAACCCACTACTACCTACCCAGCTGACCTCAGCAAGGGGTCTGCACATCTGGGGGGTCAATCAAGGGAAGGCCCATCTGGGGGTTTCCATCCAGATTGAGATCTGTTGACACTAATTATTAGCAATAACAACAGCTCTTGCTGGTTTATTTCCCATCAAACTCAGTATGTTACTAGAATCTAGTATGTCAGGCTCTCTTTTTGACCTTATAGGAAGCCAGGGGACAAAACCAGGGGGGAAAAGCCTAACATAAGGAAGAGTTTCTTCAAATGCCTTCTCTATGCTGATTTCTATGTAAAGCTTGATCAAATGGTTTTCTGGGACCTGGGGCTACCTAGGGAATTTCGGCCCACTCTGGAAGGCAACCAGTGTTCTGAGCACTGCACACCCACCAGGCAGAATGAAGAGCTCTGTGAAACCTCGAAGGCCACTTGTAGGGCAGAGAAGGAATATGATTATTGTTGATGCTGTTACTATTAATAAATGGGGCTTTATGAATAAAAAGGGAAGTGAGCTATGACATTATTAACATCAATTTTCCCTTATTACTTCTTTGGTTTTTAGGATTTTTAGGGTTTTTTTCTTCTTTAAGACCCATATGCCCAGCCAAGAGTCAAAGGCTTCCTTTCGGCTAGAGTACTATATTTCTATGCCATTATTATATATAGCCTTGAGTAATCACAATGAATATGATTTTTAATGTACAAATTAAATGTGCTATAAATTCTAGATATCATCATGCTGGTTTTTAATCATTATTATTAGGGGAAACCTTAGAAAAAATTTAAGCCTATCATGGGCCCTATCAGCTTCTTGTTTTAATTCTGAAGATTTGGGCATATCTGCTGTTCAGAGAGAGAAAGAATCAAAACTTCCTCTTTTCCATCTGGTTACAAGTGCTTTTCATAGCTTATCTTTTCCACACTCATTCCTAAAAAATGCACTAGAGCTGAGCTATCGTGAGATTGTGTCAGAGTCAAACTATTATATCATTGACTATTAGCTATTTCACAGGAGAATCAAACTGCCTGACTTTTTTAAAAAAATCAGAATGGACTTTTATAGTAGTAAGACTTTGTCAACAGAGACTGAGTGCTACATGCAACTTGGCTCAAAAAAAATCGAAAGCTTCGGAAAATAACTTTATCACAGAAAACATTTAGCTGTAAGCAATATCCAGCTGGAGAGGCACAGAACCAAAGGTCAGAGAAATGTACTAAAAAAATAAATACTTTTCAGACACCGAGTGGAGAGAATAGTAAGAGCTAGTGTCAGCCTGTTGCTGTGCCAGGCTGAGCTAGCTGGTAAGTTCTCCGGTAAAGAAAACGCTTTTCTGGAATGATTATAATGGGTACTCTGTGAGCTCTGGGGCCTGGACTTGCTTTTCTATAGATGACTTTGTTCCTTCTTTACATTGTAAAGTTCAGTTTATATTTTTGTAGGAATACATTCTCATCATTTCAAATGACGATGCTGATTTGGCCACATTTAAGTTTCATTCTCATTTGAAGAACTGAGCCCTAGCTTGTTTGGAAGAGAAAATGCTACAAAAACTCTTGCTTCCTTTTGAAACTTTTATTAAATATTCAGAACTGAATGAAAGTAATCTAGCTCTGGAAGGGATGGGTCATATTTATAGAGAAAAACAAAAACCAGGTTGTGGAAAGATGGAAAGACAAAAGGAATTCACTAACCAGCTGAAAGTTAGAAACACACCATACATAGTCGAATCACTGTGATACTCCAACTAAAAATCAGCAGTGCCAATAAAAGAGGTTTCTAAAAGTCATAATAGGCTCCCATTTTTCAGAGAGTAAATAAATTCCTTACTGGGGAAAGATATCCACAAAGAGATGGTAATTTTACTTTTATTTCAAAGACTAAACAATACAAGATCCCACAAGCAAGTTTAAACACTCCAAGAAGATATTCTGAATGATTCTGCTAACTTTTGCTGTCAGTCTGACTCATGAAGGACTTAACTAACTGCACTTTCTTTGATAGCCAAGAAAGGTCCACTCAGAATAATCATGTGGCAGAAAAAAGAAGTGCAGTGTGGCCAAGAGGAACCTATGATGATTTATTAGTCAATTACAGCTATTTCTTTCAAACTGTGTCCTATTAAATTCACCTTCCTCTCCAGATGCATAAATTAACCCTGCACAAAAGCATGTGAATACCAAAAAGCACATTATTCTCCAGAGGTGAAACATCAGGGGCAGACCATATTGGAACTGTATTAGTTTCCTGTTGGCTACTGTAACAAATCATCATAAACTTAGTGGCTTAAAAAGAATGATACTTTTACTATCTTATACTCCTGGAGGTCAGAAGTCCAAAATGTGTCTCACTGGGCTAAAATCAAGGTGTCAGCAGGGCTGTGTTCCTTCTGAAGGTTCTGGGGGAGAATCCATTTCCTTGCCTTTTCCACCTTCCACAGGCCGCCCACATTCCTGGGTTCACGGCCCCCTTCCATCCACAAGGTCAACAGCAGCTGATCAAGTTTTTTCTCCCATCGCATCTCTCTGGCATTGACTCTTCTTCCACCTCTCACTTCCCCTTAAGGACCCTTGTGATTACATGGAGCCCACTCGGATAATCCAAAAGAATCTTCCAGTTTTAAGGTTAAACTAAGAAGCTTAATTCCATCTGCATGTGTGCCATGTAACATGAGATTTTCGCACGTCCCTGGGATTAGGATGCAGACATTTTCTGGAGGCTGTTATTCTGCCTCTTACAGGTACAAAGAATAAGACAAACATTTTACCTTCCTCTGCCTCTCTTCTGTTACAAACTGTCCAGCCAGAGTTACTCCACATTCTTGGGTACAGGCACCTCACCTTTAAAAAAGTGGTAATAATAAATCTTGCTTCTCCTGCTGTCCCCTCTACCTCTAAATCTGTGACTCTATGACTAACAATTCTGTCCATGTTTTCACCTAATAAAATCATAGCCTTCATCTCTCACTAAAAAGACAACGTCGGGTGGCTCTGAGTACGATTCCCTTCTTCCAGCTAGCTTAAATGCAAAATTCACAGCTCAAAGAATTTGGCAAGACATTTGTTCATTCATTCACATATATTAACTCAACACCTACTGTGTGGCAGGCACAGCAAGTCCAGTATTAAACAAAAGAGACATACTCCGTGCCCTACCTGGGCTTAGCTTAGCATTTTCCTATATTTGCTGGCAGGATACAGAGGAAAGCTATTTTCTACTATTTATGCCCCACTTCTTTTCAATACATATCTGAGAACATATGATAAAAACACAGGTGCAATGCGAATCTATAAAATCAGGCAGGGTGTAACAAAAATTAATAGTTATCATGACAGGTGAAGGTCTGGATTGAGACACTGGGACTCAAAGCAGATTTTCTAAGTTTTGTATGAGACATATCAATATACTAAGTGCTTTCCAATACATTATCTCCTCTGATCCACACTACGACTTGGTCAGGTATGGAAAGTGTTCTAATCATCCCCAATTGGCTGGTGTGAAATTCCCCAGAAAGCTTTAGTAACTTGACTAAGGCCACACAGTAAATGGCAAAGTCCAGGACTCAGATTCAGGTCTTAATTCAAATGATTTGCTCTCTGTCATTTTTGTGCTATTAACTGAGAGCCCTTCTCCTTGCCTGGCTTGCAGGATGCCCTGCTGCTTCTCCTAACTTCGAAGCCCTCCTTCTTCCTACACACTTCTTACTATCTCCTACCATGGGCACGGCCCAAGACTCCATTCTCTTCTCAGAGCTTGGACCAGCCCCTCTTCGTAAATGGAAACTATGTCTACCTCCCATGACTGCCTATCCCCGTGAGGAACTTCCCTCTGGCACAGAGCTCTCTGAGCTCCACCGCCAGCTCTCTCCACCTGCCCATCAGGAATGTCCACTGGGATGACGTAACCCAGGCCCTCTGCTCCATTCCCTGGCCTTAGCTCTATTCCCTATTTCCACCACTGACATCACTAAACTCCTGTCTCTCCTTCATATCTTGTTCTGTCAAGGCCTCATGTTCTCATGACTCCAATGGTAACCCAGCTCCAGTAAGAGTCATCCACTCAGACTCTGTGGAAGCTCCACTGGCCAGGCTACCCTCTGACCCCCACGTTCCGCCAGGCAAGAAGGAATACACAGCCCAGAGAGGAATTTCCCCCGAAAGTAGGCTCAAATGTTCTCTCTTCTTGGGTAGCACCAAAGACAACATTGGCAAATACATGAAGATGTGTCGACCACCCTTACACCTTCTTCAGCATTTCCACAGTGAGGAAGAAATCCAACTGAAGATTCCCTTCAGCCACCAAACTAAAGGACTACAAGAGGTGGGTATCAAAAACATGGTGCCAGGTATCATGAAGCTTGCTGAATGAAGAACTTTCTGAGTCACTAAATGTCTCTGGACTTTGAAAACAGCCTTTCAAACAGACATTATGAAAAGATGTTTTACAGAAAACCCTCAAGAAATGTGCTGAATGAATGCTGACGGTCTAGTGATGATTTCTAGAGCACGGAGACCAAACCGGGACTGTGCCCTTCACCTTTCTGAGGTTACCATGCCTGCCTCAGAGAAGCAGCCTTGCGCCAGCCTGACTGCGCAGGGGCCATACTCCCTGCCAGGGCTCAGCTCTGCCTCCCACAAAGGGACACGTTAGAAGCAGACACGTGCCACGGGTTAAGCAGCACCAAGCAACATTCCGCAAGCAGCTTGTAAACAGTAAAGTCCTATCAATCTGTGATGGGCAACCAGGACTGCAAGGGGCTCTCCAGTCTTGAGCTCTCACTATTGGAAACTACATGTGAGCCTGCCTGAGGCATGGAAGCAATGTTGCAAAAGCGTGTGAACACACACACACACACACACACACACACACACACCAGAACTAAGCCATGTAGAGGTCTGAGTTCTTTTCCTTACCATAGAAAGGACACGCTTTCTAGTTCCTAAAAGGTGGGGCTGATCCTTAAACGTATCTTTACACTTTCCCTCCTAGTACTGGGCTGGCCAAAAAGTTCGTTCGGGATTTGGTAACATCTTATGGAAAAACCCGAATGAACTTTTGGGCCAACCCAGTACTTAGAACAGTCCTAAGGTAAAAATGGGTACCTAGTAAACACCGAATTGAGTTCATTATTGCTTTATTCTAAGTTAAGCTCCACTCTTTCTCTACCAGAGAGTCAGAAGAATGAGGATAACTTGTTTTTAACGATTTAACAAGGATGTTTTAAGGACATGAATTCCTTAAGAAGTCTACTTGTAAAGTCAGTCATGGTGGAAAGTGATTACTGTGAAAATTCGATTTTTAAAGTTATATATATATGTGTGTGTTCTTAATGACCCAATCTATTTTTTAACCATTTTTTACTGAAGTATAGTTATTTTAGGAAAATACAGTTTATTCACAAAGATTTTTATGAAAACAATTAATTATAATAGTCAAATACCAAGCAATGGAGCAGTATAGAAATTACAGAGCCATTAAAATTATATTTGTAAAGATATTACAATGATAATACTCATCATTATGTTACTTTAAATGTAAAGGAGTGCAAAATTGTTTATAGAGTATGATTATGATCACAAAGATATTAAAAACAGCACAGAAGAAAACAGAGCAAAGTATTAACAGAAGTTGTGTTTGGATATTGGTATAAAGTGTTTTCCCTATTTTATTTCTACATATTTTCTAACCATTCTATCATAAACATTATTGCTTATAACAAAAAGTGAGTTATTTTTTAAAATGTTAAAATATCTGAATAGTCTCAGGCTTCAAGAAATGCTCAACACTGACTCTCCATGTTCTGCAAATTAGCTCTTCTTTCCTAAGCATGCACTATATACCAGGCCTGACCAAGTGCTTTATAGTCTTTACTTCTTAGTCCTAAGCACCACCTTAGGAGGAAGGGAAGGCTATTATCCCTGTTTTACAGATGAGAAAACTGAGGTACACAGCAGTTAAATGAACTTGCCCAAGGCCAGAGAGCTAGTAAGTGGCTGAGTGCAGTGTGAGCCCAGATGGTCTGCCTCAGAACTCATCCTTGTAACCCCGTGCAATGCTCTCTCTACAAGACTCTAGCAGAGACACTGATTAAAGTAATGCAACCCTGGCAGGTGCTGCAGCTTCTCTGGGCCTCAATTTCCTCATTTATAATGGCACCTACTCAATAGAGTTGTTGTGAGATGATACATGTAAACACAGTGCTGAACACGATGGCTGGCACACGGCAAGCACTCACTTAGTGTCAGCTCTGGTCATTTCTAAAAAAGAACCAGGGGCTTCCCTGGTGGCACAGTGGTTAAGAATTCACCTGCCAATGCAGGGGACACAGGTTCGAGCCCTGGTCCCGGAAGATTCCATATGCCGCGGAGCAACTAAGCCTGTGCACCACAACTACTGAGCCTGCGTTCTAGAGCCCGCAAGCCACAACTACTGAAGCTCATGCACCTAGAGCCCGTGCTCCGCAACAAGAGAAGCCACCGCAATGAGAACCCCACGTACCACAACAAAGAGTAGCCCTCGCTCGCTGCAACTACAGAAAGGCCGCACGCAGCAACAAAGACCCAACGCAGCCGAAAATAAATAAACTAAATTAAAAAAAAAAAAAAGAACCAGCACCTTTGGCCATGGGCCCAAACCTGCAGCAGGATGGGCAATCCACAGGGCCTCCTGAGAACTGTCCTGTGAGACATCTGCATCACTGTGGGGCTTTCCTTCCTATTTTAAGTGACGCAATGTAATAGCAACGTGATAGCTACTTCACTGCAATGTAATAGTATCCTTCAGTCTCCTTTTTTCAAAACTCTGCTTTTCACCAAAGCACATATTTTTAAAAATATATGCATCCAATCTTGCCTCCTTGGAATTATAGATGGCAAAGAAAATCCAGGTCGCAAATGAAAGTGTGACTGCCTTCAATGCCCCTAGCATGCACCTAGGAAATAATGCCAACTTATCTGGATTTAATGTTGATGAGTTAAAGACAGTTTCCATTAGATATGCTCTCCTGGTCTTTCGCTTTCTCCGGGGTGGATTTTCAGCATCCCGGCTCCTTGCTTTCTTTGCGGCAGAACCTCAAGCTGACAGATATTCATCCTGTGCTCAGGGAAGCTACTGCCACTGTAACTGTCATGTGAGCAGGAAAATTAAAATCACAAACAATGCTATTATTTTTCAGCAGGCTGCTTAGCTTACTAAAGATCAGTTTCTAAGTGGTAAAACTTAACTATTCTTAAGTCCAGAATCAGACAGATTGCAAACCTGAAAAGGTCTGGGCATGAGGAAAAATGGCTGGGCCACTGTCACGGGGTACCCACTGATGCTACTGCTCACAAATAATACACTGCAGTACACGGGTCTGAGACAGTAAAGCGGCCTGGAAATGCACATTAGCAGAGACAACTTCAAAGACTGTGATGCTCTATTTCTCAGTTGAGGAGCAGGGGCGGTTATTAATCTTTAATGGCACATAAATATGATATATTATTTTGTATGAGTGATAGATTTCATGATTTAAAAGAAGATCAGAAGTGCAATGGAAACTCAAACTTTAAAAGTGCATATTAGATAGAATATAAATTTAAGGCAGGGAGCTCTTTTTCTCTTCATTTAGAACTGATAAACAACGTTTGTAAGAGTTCATAAAATTTCAGACTACAAGAGACTGAAGACCACCTAATCTAATGGGTTTCCAACGGTGTTCCCAAAATAAAATTCCATCTTGCGCAGACACACCATAAACTCCTTACTCAGAACTGGGAGTTTTTTTTTTAAGAAAAATGATTTTTATTAATAGTTTACTATATTTTCAGAGAACTGGGAGTTTTCTTAGCACTGGAACTTCACTTTGTACATCAGAAGAGGGGCCTAAGTCTCTCCATTACCTGCCACCATCCCTGGTTCCTCCTTTCCTTCTTGATTCAGGAGACTCTTTCCCATCACTTGAATTGCTTCAATAAAGATACAGATTTAATTTATGTGTCTTCAAGAAGTTCAGAGAGAAATGTACCATGTGCCTTACAGAGACATATTCTATTTAAAAGGCATTATGGAAATCTACCATTCTTGCTGAAACAGTTACTAAAGAGGGAGAAATCAGCAACTTCAAATACCAAAAACTGGAACAGCCAAGCAAGGAGCAAACGGCTAGCCATACCTTAAACAACTGTGGTCAGCAAGGGTGAGCTAAGGGAATAAAGCACTCAAATAATAATAATAATAATAATAATAATAATAGTATATATGGGCAGGGGGCCTACAGAAAATCTTTGTACCATCCCCTCAATTTTCCTGAGAACCTTAAAGTACTCTTAAAAAACTGTCTTAATAAAAAATTAAAACGGGAGGGGCCGCGACAGTGAGAGGCCTGCGTACCGAAAAAAAAAAAAAATTAAAATTAATTTTTAAGAAAGCAAAAAATTCTTTAAAATAAAATAATGGGGGCTTCCCTGGTGGCGCAGTGGTTGAGAGTCCGCCTGCCGATGCAGGGTACACGGGTTCGTGCCCTGGTCCAGGAGGATCCCACATGCCACGGAGCGGCTGGGTCCGTGAGCCATGGCCGCTGAGCCTGCGCATCCGGAGCCTGTGCTCCGCAATGGGAGAGGCCACAACAGTGAGAGGCCCGCGTACCACAAAAAATGTATAATAATAAAATAAAATAAAATAATGGAAGTAGAAAAGATCTCCCTTTTTAAAAGATGCCTTCTATGTACCAAATGTACCAAATTACAAAAGAATCCTGTGTCCCTGGGAATGACTAATCCACATACACCAGTCCTTGAATAGTCCAACTACTTACTCATAGAGTAATACTAAAACAGGACACATTTGCTCCATCATACACTTGGCTATAGGCCAAATGCCCTTACAACCATTAAAAAAAATCAATTTCACAGGCTAATGGGCATTATGGGAGCCAAGCTATGCACACTGGACTCCAGACAGAGCTAGGCACTACCAGGTTTGTAAACACTAGCACTGATTAGTTTCTGCTAGCTCAAAGCAAAAGGTAGCTATTGTTAAATTACCCGAGAGCTCATTTATGTCAGAGTTCAAAACTCATATTCATACAACTAAATTATATATATTCTACAGTGTTCTCAGGTTTAATTATCTTTGGGCTAATGAAAGTAAGATAAATAAAACAATGACACTTTAAAGTAGTAATGGCACTACAACCAGTTTTATTTCTTTTTAAGTAAATCACTAGATTTCTCTATCAACTTTGTCTTAGCACTTGGGAACCCCCACGGCCCTGACAGAGATGCTACAAGTTAAAGGAAAGTCCAAGAGTCTTGGCCACTGTATACAACGTGCCTGGCCTGGTCTCTCCCTCCTACAAGCCCCGGTGGTGTTCATGTTTGTCACATGGCCCTGCCCCCCCCATCCAGGATGATGACATTAGGGTGGGCACTCGATGAATAGAAACTACTCTGTAAGTAGCCAGTGACCTACACCAGTGTTCCTCAAACTCTAATGGGCAGCGAATCACCCGGGGGTCTTGTTAAACTGCACATTCAGATGAGGAGGGTTGCACTTCTGTCAAGATCACAGATGAGGTCCATACTGCTGGTCCCCAGTCCGCACTTGAAGTAACAAGGACTTAGACATTTGGACTGACAGACATGATGCACTGAGACAGAAATCCAGCAAGTAGCTGTCTTGAGGGCCCAGATCATCTCAATTCTAGCCCCTCTGAGGCTGGAAAGTTTCCTGTTCATGGAGTCTCATGCCACTCCCCTGAGAACTTATTTGTATGCTTGCAATAGAGCCCCATTTCCTCAAGCCAGCTTACGCTGGCTTCTGTTTCATGTAACCAGAGGAGCCTTGACTAGGACAGACACAAAGGGACGTACCTTCATCCCTGAAGCCACTGTTGGTGCCATTCTGGTTTAAAATGGGGGGGGAGATTGAGGGGTGGGCATCTTCTAGCAATAAGTAAATACATTATTCCAGTTGAAAATAACACAGCAGTACATGGATGTGCTTCCCCTTTGAACAGAGATTTTCCAGTTAATCCTAAGGGAATGGTCCAGACCTGGAAAGATGTTCCAAGTAAAGGGGTTGCTGATTCCATGGTTACCTAAGCTATGACCACTCACTCCCACATCCCCCTTCTAAACCACAAGCCTCCCTGGGTCCAGCTGAGACTTTGAAGGAAGAAGAGAAGAAGTTTCTGGTACCACCTGGATCCCCAGGATCCTGCTGTCTTTGTCTTGCTTTCCCCTTTGTTTTTATATTGTTTCCTTGATATTCTCTCCATCATTCTTGCCAGATGCCTTTGGAGTTTTCTCCTTTTTCCAACGACATAGAATCATCATCTTATCCTAAAGTCTTTAAGTCACTCTAGCCAGACTGTAGCCTTATAACCCCAGCACCCATATCAGTTCTTATGAAAAGTGACATAAGGGTGTCTGAGTTTTTTCTCCAAGTCATCAGCCTTGGTTTCTGCTTAAAACAACAACTCTGCACCCAGACATGCAATTCAACTAAAAAATGCTTTATAAATTCTAACCCTAAAGGCTCCAGGGGAGCCCTGGGCTGTGAGATCCACTATTTAACCTCAACAAAGTCTACTAGCCGATTACTCTAACCCTTATACTGTAGCTAAGACAAGTGATGGCTCTTTGATTTACATGAAAATAAAAATATTTGCACAGTAGCCTTTATAACTTTATACTTTAAACTACAAAAATGTTGCCCAGCTTCAGTTGAGGATTGTATTCCTTTTTGGCCCCTATTCCTGTTTTTCATCTCTATCCAAATGTGAATGAATCAAAAAGGATAAAGAAATTCAGAGGGAAGCAGGAGACTAACACCAAAGACCAATCAATAATGTGACTGTGACAATAATGCAAGCAATGCCATTTTATTTATAATCTGAACTACCTACTTCCATAAAGGATTTTAAATGCCTTAAAATAAACACATGTACAGGATAATTGGAGTAAAGGAAAGAAGAGCTAATCCACATGGAAGAAAGGGGAGATAACTACCAGGAAATAGAGATGAGAGTTATTGTAACGAAGCACTAATTTTGGCTCTCAGCTTAGGAAGTCACAGCTAAAAAGGAAACATGATAGGTTAGGAATTCTCAATTTCGTAAATGTGGAAGCAGATGGATTTGTTAGAAGGGACAGTCCATTGTCTACTGCTGAGCTCAAAGAGGAATTTATGGCATAATCCCTCCATAAAATAAGGAAGGGGGACTTCAGCTGAAGCCAGGTGGCCATTTCCTCCTTGAACTGTTGGAAGAAGCCAAAGCCCAGATGCTGAAACCCAGATCTGTGCACAGCTGAGTTAGCATAGTCTAAGCAAGCTGGTCTCTGGTACTAACATGGCAAAACGGTAGCTCTTGGAGAACTGGAGTAACTGATGACCAACCTGCCCTGCAGACTATTTCCTCAAGGAAGGATTAAGGTTGTGATGAGCATTTCAAGTGCAGTGTGTGGATACTGATGGCTGATGTTCTGCTAAGAAAATGAAGGACACTGCCTTGAAATCTTACCAGGAAAAGGGCTCTACAATAGCTCCTCCAGGCAAGACCCATATTATTTGTCAGTAGCATGCTTTTAATAAGCTTCACATGCTAAACCAGTTACTTGAGAGATACCAGCCCAAAGTTCTGGGCAACAGAGAGAAATCACGTTAGTCTAGAAAGTAAAGAGCAGGGGTTCTCTGGTGGCTAACTCAAGTCACAAAAACACCACAGCACAGTACCAGCAGAATAACAAATTCTGAGAGAAATCACATCCTGTTGATAGTTCACCAGATTCCAAGCAGCTAGGTCAACGTAAGTACTGGGTGAACTTAATAAAGACTTTTTTAGGAACAAACAGAAAAACGAAACCCGTAATAAGAGCAACATCATCCTGGAAAATGTCTTCCAAAGATCCTAATTTCAGGTGTGGGCACTTAATGCTGCAATATTATTTCATAAGTAGCTGCCTCACCAGAATGCCTGGGTTTATGACAGTGATGTGTACAGAGGAGGGGCCTGGCTCCCCTTTGGTCTGGCAGAAACCAGGCATCTCACTTGCCTAAAAACAGAAAAGGAACATTTGGCTATAATTTAAAAAGAAGAAAGGCCAGGACACGGCTTTGCTTCCTGGATTTTAAAATTGAAATCTGATCTGCCAAAAGGTTGTTATTACTCACTCCAGTCTGGCATTAGGAAATGATGTGGTACAAGGTTTGGAGTAGAATAAAAGTAGGATTAATGATCTGGGAGTATGCAGGAGTACATGTCTCTTCTCTCCAAGATCTAAGACTACAAGTCCATAAATTCTCCTGAAATTTTTAGTTCGAATGGAGAAACCCCAGTGTTTTAAGAAGAAAAGAGGCACAGAGTTTTAATGGGATGTCCACTGAACTAATTAACCTGTAATTTGAGGACTAATCAGAAGGAACGCTACCTGAAAAATTTAGGAATAGTATTACTGCTGTTATTGATGATATGGGTATATTTGTATATTGCTTTGTAGTTTACAAAGTACTCTATATTTTCACCTAGGTATTATCTCATTTAATTTTTTTTTTTTGCGTTACGCGGGCCTCTCACCGTCGCGGCCTCTCCCCTTGCGGAGCGCAGGCTCCGGACGCACAGGCCCAGCGGCCATGGCCCACGGGCCCAGCCGCTCCGCGGCACGCGGGATCCTCCCGGACTGGGGCACGAACCCGCGCCCCCTGCATCTGCAGGCGGGCTCCCAACCACTGCGCCACCAGGGAAGCCCTCTCATTTAATTTTTATGATAATACTGGGAGTCAATTATGGCATTCTTCATCACTGAATAGGTGAGAAAATTAAGACAAGCCAAGTAACCTGTCCAAGATCATATAGACAGGGAAATACCTGGTCCAGAATTAGAACTCAATTCTTCTAATTCTAAATCTTTTATCATAGAAATTGGAGCCCGTTTCTCTTGATACAACCCAAGCACTACAATGTTTTTAAAAAATCTGCTCGTACTACAAAGAAAAAAATTTTTTACGCAAAATTTTTGGACTCCACATCAACTGATGAATGGATAAACAAGAGGTGATATTTCCATACAACGGGATATTATTCAGCCATTAAAAAAAGAATGGAGTACTGATACATGCTACAACATGGAGGAACCTTGAAAACATTATGCTAAGTGAAACAAACCAGACCACGTATTGTAGGATTCCATTTATATTAAAAACAGAACAGGGTTTCCCTGGTGGCGCAGTGGTTGAGAGCCCGCCTGCCGATGCAGGGGACACGGGTTCGTGTCCCGGTCTGGGAAGATCCCACACGCCGTGGAGCGGCTAGGCCCGTGAGCCATGGCCGCTGAGCCTGCGCATGATGTGCTCCGCAAGGGGAGAGGCCACAACAGTGAGAGGCCCGCGTACCACAAAAACAAAAAACAAAAAACAAAAAAAAACAGAACAATAGAGTCAGAAAGTAGATTAGTGGTTGCCTGGAATTAAGGGCGGGCACAAAGAATCTTTTACAGGGTGATGAAAATATTCTATAATTGGACTGTGGTAATGATTACACAACTGTAAATTTGCTAAAAATCATTGAATTGTACACTTCAAATGGGTGAATTTTATGGCATGTAAATTTTACTTCGAAGAATCTGTAAAAATAAAGATTAAACATTTAAAAAATTATGGGCTCCAATTTTCCCACCTATACTTTAACAAAGATAATTTAAGGTGCTGAGATTATTTATAATGATGGCTCTAGTAGATAAAAATGTAGTGTGTTCCTGTCACACTACAGGTTGACCTACGTAACAGGTTGACTTTATGTTGGCTTATGTATGTCCATATCTGAGACCTCACTTCTTTGAATAGTGGCTATTACTCCAGAAATATAGGTCAATATGACAATAGAAATTAAACATCTTAAAAATAGGTATATTATTTGAGAATATCTATCAAAAATGTAAATGTGCATTACCCCAGGGGCTTCCCTGGTGGCGCAGTGGTTAAGAATCTGCCGCCAATGCAGGGGACATGGGTTCGAGCCCTTGTCCGGGAAAATCCCACATGCCGCGGAGCAGCTAAGCCCGTGAGCCACAACTACTGAGCCCATGTGCCACAACTACTGAAGGCCGCACACCTAGAGCTCATGCTCTGCAACGAGAAGCCACAGTGATGAGAAGCACATGCACTGCAACAAAGAGTAGCCCCCACTCACTGCAACTAGAGAAAGTCTGCATGCAGGAACAAAGACCCAACGCAGCCAAAAATAAATAAATAAAATTTTTTTAAAAATGTGCATTACCCCAGCAATTCCTCTCCTAGGAATTTATGCTAAAGAAATCAGGGTAAGTACACAAAAGTGTGAGTAACAGGATGTTCCTGACAGTATTGTTTATATTAATAAACAGGTTGTTTATCTTCTTCTCTGCTTTGTCTTGATTTACTTATTTTTTGCCATGAGCTTGTGTTTCTTTTAAAATCAGAAAAATAAAGCAATTTTTATAAAGAGAGAGAGATAAAAAATAACTTTTGACATAGTAAAACTATTTTTCCTAAGGAAAAGATGAGGATCAGTGTTTGAAAATATGTGCATAAAAAAAGTACAGCACAGTATTTTATAATAGTGAAAAACTGAGACAAAACTATATTTTTTTCTGTCATAACAATATTTAACAATCATGATATCTTCATAAGATTGGCCACTACATAATCATTAAAGATGTTGACGTTTGCTTTTATTACTGAATACAGAAAGCCAATTATAAAAGAGGACGTATACAGTATTACCTCATTGTGTGTATGCACATAGCTATATGCATATATTTGCAGGGGGAAACTTTAGAAGGCTGTGGCTATGTTGCAATTAGCCTTGGTGGACAGGATAACATAATGGTTATATTAGGCAAAGACTCCAGAACCAAACTGCCTGAGTTTGAATACTGGATGTGCCATTTTCTGTGTATAATCTTAAACATTTTAACCTTCTTTGTGCTTCACTTTTCTCATTTGTAATGAGAAGAACAATCATGACTACCTCATAAGCCATTATGAGGAATAAAAAGGTAAAGCACCTATTTAGCAGAGGGCCTTGCACACAGCGAGGGTCACACACATGCTATCATCATCATCCTTGATGATGCTGGGGTCATCCATGGTTGCTTTTATATTTTATCTGTATCTTTCAAGTTTTCTACAGTTTGTGTGGGTTTTACATGGATTACTTATGTAATGTTTAAAATAACAAATAGTTGGGGCTTCTCTGGTGGTCCAGTGGTTAAGACTCCATGCTTCCACTGGAGGGGGCACGGGTTCGATCCCTGGTCAGGGAACTAAGATCCTGCACACTGCATGGCGTGGCCAAATAAATAAATTGATTTAATTAAATTTTTTAAAAAGTAAAATAACTGATGGCAGGGATTTGAACAGATGTATGTACACCTATGTTCATAGCAACATTATTCACAATAGCCAAAGGTAGAAACAACTTAAATGTCCATCAACAGATGGATGGATAAACAAACTGTGCTATGTACATACAAATGGAATGTTATTCAGCCTTAAAAAGGAAGGAAATCCTGATACATGTATACATTTTGAAAATATTGTGCTAAATAAAATAAGCCAGACACAAAAGAACAAATATTGGATGATTCAACTTATATGAGGTACTTAGAGTAATCCCATTCATAGAGACAAAAGTAGGATGCTGGTTGCCAGGGGCTGGGGGAGGAGGTATGGGGAGTTAGGGTTTCATGCACACAGAGTTTCCCTTTGGGAAAGACAAAGAGTTCTGGAGATGGCTGGTGGTGATGGTTGTACAACAACGGGAATGTACTTAATTCCATAGAACTATACACTTAAAAATGGTTAAAATGGTAAATTTTATGTTATGTATGTTTTACCACAATTTTTAAAATTACATAGCCAATCTTCAGGCTTAAGGAGAGGGGAACTATGAGTCCATTCATTCGGGCCCCAGCATGTACCCAGCTCTTGTGAAGGGACAGAGAAGCCGTTAGGAGGAAAGAATGGACCAAAGAGCAGAAAGGCTCCTCTCCCCATTTCCAGAGTCTCCTCATCTTCCCTCTGGTTCAGGGTCCCCTGGGCCCCACCTCAGCCTTTCTCTTTCCCTAGCACGCCCTTGTTCTGAAATAAGGGATGAGCTGGGAACACATGCCATTCAACAACCGTTGCTCTATGGAAAAGAATGAAACGTTTAAAAGAAAACTTAGAGACTGACCTAAAAGAGTAAAACTGAACTTCATTCATCTATGAAAAACCTTCTCCTAGTTAGTCTAACACTCAGACTGTGTCTCTAGGGACAAGATTGGTCTCCCTGTCTTTCTATTTCCTTTGTAGAGAAGTGTGTCTTCCAAGACATAGTTCATTCTCCTTCTAGATTGTGTGACTCATCTGTCCTTCCTTCTCTAAATTGCTTTGTTGAAGCCAGGTTCATGAACTCAAATGTCTACAGGGACCAGGCAGAAGCAATGTGGGTTTAAGACCACAATAGGGAATGGTGGGGATTGAGGCAAAGTGAAGAGCTCCTACCTGTCTAAAGGGGTAGCTACTACTAGGCTTAGCAGATTGTTTCCATACAGGACTGCATGCTCAATGCTCCCAAATTTTCCATTTGCCAAAAGAAGTAAAAAACTCACATTTTGATGTGGATCTCCCCAAAGACAATATAGATTTTTTTTAAAGAAAATACTGTAACCCAAACAAAACTCTTCCACATGGGGCTCCCTTTCATGACATCTGATTTACAGGTTAGTCTGCAAGAAAAAAATCCTAACAAATGAAGCACACCAGTTAACCCTTCAAATGAACACAGGAATGCTATGAACAGGGAAGACTACTTTTTATAACTTAAAGACTTTCCTCCCTGGCTGGATATTCTCCATTTGCCCCTCCAGATCCATGCCCCCCTCCTTCTTACCTTGCTCTGTGACCGAGGAGGCCACCCTCCTCAGCCTACATCTCTTGGCTCCCTGATCTCTGGGGTTTACTTGGGTCATCCAGTGGAATGGCCAGCAGGAAACCAAAGGAAGGGAAGAGAGAAAGGCTGGGGTATTTATCCCCCAGTTCCTGCTGCTGCAATCTTCCCCTGAAAGCCCACAGCTCCTGTCAGGCAGAACTTTCCTACAGCTAAACCTCTTACAAGTTACAAGAGATTCTCTCTGTCCTTGTCTCCTTAGGACCAAGGAGTGACAATGGCTTTCTATTGTTAACTCTAGGATGCTTTGCCAAGTTTTGTTGATTTCCCTGACCTCTGCCTAGATTTTGTTAGGAGTCCCTCTATTTCCTCCATTACCCTTTTTGAGGGAGCCAATCTCTTTCCTGCCAGGACCTGACTGGCACATCTTCCCATATCACATACCACGATGTACTTATGATATTAAACAGACAAGATCAAGATTCCTCCCTTCCACACCTACAAGTCTGATTCCACAGGGGAAAGAGGTGAGGCTACCTTGACTCTATTTTTTCTAGCTTTAAAAGATATTAATTCTTGAACCTTACATGAACTCTAATTTCTAAATCACAGTTCTGAATTGCTAAAATCCTTAGATTACCAGTCCCACTCTGGAACAGGTAACAGGAAAGGCAAAAAATGGTATTCTCCCACTAGAAATAAAATTTAGAAATCATATATGCTCCATAGGGCAAAGATCTTTTTCTTATGTTTTCTTGAAATGCCCACATAAGATGGTTAATAATTTTAAAATAATTTTGAAAGAGATGTGTCATTAAGACATGTTATATTGAAACTTTTCTTCCCATTTAACCCCATTAAACACTTTTAGGAGCAGGGAATTCCCTGGTGGTCCAGTGGTTAGGACTCCGCACTTCCACTGCAGGGGGCGCAGCTTTGATCCCTGGTCGGGGAACCAAGATCGCCCCAAAAACACTTTTAGGAGCAATGCTTAATCCAGTTATCTTAATATTCAAGTATCAATATCATACATTAGAGAACAAATGTATGGGTGGGGGGAGGAATTGGGAGATTGGGATTGACACATATACACTATTGATGCTATGTATAAAATAGACAACATATGAGAATATACTGTATAGCACAGGGAACTCTACTTAATGCACTGTGGTGACCTAAATGGGAAGGAAATCCAAAAAAGAGGGGATATATGTTTAGCTGATTCATTTTGCTGTACAGCAGAAACTAACACAACATTGTAAAGCAATTATACTCCAATAAAAATTAATTTAAAAAAGTATCATACGCTAAAGATCTGCATTAAGAGGGACACTACTCCTCTCAAGACTGTTTCTTGACCCCTTGTACTGTAGTTAGGAAGGTAAAGATTTTAGTCAACATTACTAGATTTTTCATTTCATTTTTAGAGAACTTTTCAGTCATTTATTCAGTAACTATGTATTAATCTATATACATTTAGCACCAACTATGTATCCATTCTGACTCTGAGGCTATGAGATATGAGGTCCCTGACCTCAGAGAACTCAGTATCTATGTTATTTACAAGACAATGAGATAATGCTTTAGTAGGCTGTGTCCAAATGTGAGAACATCAATGAGGAATCTGCTAAGTCAGTCTGTAGAGCTAAAAGGGCTGGACATCATAGGTGACCTCTGTGTTGGGACATGAAGGATGAGGGAGATGAGAGTGACAGGGGCAAGTCTTATAAGTTTCTCTCTCTAATACTGAGTATAGCTCATGGCACAGAGTAGGCTTTTTTTTTTAATGAATGAACAAAGTGGTATTTCACATACAGAAATTCTACTGTTTTCATTATTTAAACACCTATTAGAGTAGCAATATAATCATTCATGGTTGGCCCTAAACTGGAAATAGACCTTGTGAAATTCATTATTTGCAGTGTTCCCAAAATTAAAAGTCCTAATGTTGGCAATGTACATTCCTGTCACTTAAACTGCAATGCAAAAATTAAGCTCCAACAAGTTGCTGATATGTTAGTATGACTGAGACTAGCTTAATATTTTCCATTCATTCATGATTTAGTCATCTTGTCATAGTGACTATTTTAATGTGTTCCCAAGGGAAAAAGTACAACCACCAATTAAATCTGATTCAGCAATAAAAATCTAACCTCTGAATAATAATATTGGGCTCTTAACTCCTTCCTTTTCTTACGTTCTCCCTTCTGCTATAGTTTTCTATACCTAACAAGTTCTGTCCTGTTATTTGTACTTAGCATCTTACCTCTAACCAGGAGAAACTGCATGTGGTCTCTATACGTCAAAGGTCTGGACAGTTACTGATTACCAAATTAACACAAGCATTTTAAAAGATAGCATTTCTGGGCTTCCCTGGTGGCACAGTGGTTGGGAGTCCGCCTGCCAATGCAGGGGACACGGGTTCGTGCCCCAGTCCGGGAAGATCCCACATGCTGCAGAGCAGCTGGGCCCGTGAGCCATGGCCGCTGAGCCTGCAGGTCCGGAGCAGGAGAGGCCACGACAGTGAGAGGCCCGCATACCGCAAAAAAAAAAAAAAAAAAAAAAGTAGCATTTCTTTTCTGTATGTTATTCATACAATATATGCTAATATGGGCATGGAGAAATCAAGATGAGCATACTCAGCACTGCTAGCATGGTCATTCAGTGGCAAGGGGTATGGGTATGGGAGACTTCTGCTTTCTATGTTATACATATCTATTATAAAAATCTGAAAATCTACTTTTTGTTTTACAGCAACTGTATTTTACTTTGTAATACAAGAAACAGTCATTTCTTAGAGTAGGTAGGTACATGAGTCATCTTCCTGTATATGATCTGGTCTAGAAATTTCAGCAGATACTGCAGAAGAAATCCCATCAGAACTAGGGCAACAGTAATCCTTCCTTCGCTTTCACAGGGAACTAGTAATCCTACCACCCATCCAATTGTCTCCCACTTGCTCCTTCTCCCACAGCTCACAATGGGCCAGATCTAAGAAAACCATCTCTCTCCACTGCCTGAGAAACTACCTTTTTAAAGAGAAGCTGTATGTAGGTCCTTTCCATTTAAAGATGCTGGGTTTTTAAATTAATACCAAATATACTTGTTAAAATACAAACTTAAATCAGCTGGATAAAAACACTTATACATACTGGTTCAGGGGCACCTTAGTTTAGGTAGATGGTCACTATTCCAGCCTATAAGAGGGGCCATTTTTCAATCAAAATTAAGCAAAATTAAGTATTTGTAAAATAAATTTCCATTGGGCAAAGACTATAATTTACCAGATATTGTTTCTCCTGAAACCATTTTCTCCTTCCTTCTTGCAAGTGTCTCTTAAATTATCTAGAAAGTAAGTACCATTCTTTTACATTGCCAGTTTTCAGGAGTTTTTTTCTCTAAAAAAAAAAATGAATAGAGAAACATAACTTGTTACTGTAATTCATTTGAGACTCATTCTGGCTAGAACAAGAAATATTTGATGGATGGAGAAAAGAAAAATGACAATGAAACCAGCCACAGATATGAAATATAATACAAATCCCAGAATACAAAACTAATAATAATCATAGTTACTTAATCATGAAGAAATTAATTAGGTTAACCAGGAAGCACGAATAATAATTATGACAAGAAGAACAAAAACGTAAGCCTCTATAATTATAGAAAAGTAGAAATCATCTAAATTTACAATAACAGAGAAATGCTTAAATAAATTATGTATCATCCAAACAATGGAATGGTATGCATCCATTTAAAACCACATATTCAGGGGCTTCCCTGGTGGCGCAGTGGTTGAGAGTCCGCCTGCCAATGCAGGGGACACGGGTTCGTGCCCCGGTCCGGGAAGATCCCACATGCTGCAGAGCAGCTGGGCCCGTGAGCCATGGCCGCTGAGCCTGCGCGTCCGGAGCCTGTGCTCCGCAATGGGAGAGGCCACAACAGTGAGAGGCCCGCATACCGCAAAAAAAAAAACAAAAAAACACATATTCAGAATGGCAGAATGCTGATGTTACTGACGCTGAATGCTGGGTATCTAGGAATTTATCATACTGTTCTATTTTTTGTATGTCTAAAATTTTCAGTAAAACCTGTTTTATATAAATAGTTTCCTAAGACTATTTAGTAACGAAGGAAAATTCTCGTGATATAGCATTAAGTGAAGTAAGCAGGGGGTAAGCCAAATACAAACCATATAAAGTACATGGTTCTAATTTTGTTAAAAACATAGATATACACAGAGAAAACAGCTTGAAAGGAAATGCTCTAAAATGATAGGCAGTGAGTGGCTCTGGGTGGCAGATCAGTAATGATGATTATTTTCTTCTTTTACTTTTCCCTAAATGTCTTAACAATGAATGTGCTTTACTTTTGTAATGAGCAAAATGACAGACAGGAAAGAATTCATATTTGGGAAAGGAAAGAAGACAAGAGAGTGCAGCCCATGAGCGAGAGCTGGCGAAACATCAAGCATTCCTAGGCACTGCATGGGACGAAAAGACTGGGTCAAGTGGACCCTCTGAAGCTTGCAAGCTATTCAAGGAGATAACTTAAACATAAAAAGATACCTGATGCCACTGGGCTGCAGACAAGTGTTGAATGAGGAGTTCTTACAAGTGCTACAGTAGTTAAGAAACTGTGGGACTCAGAGCAAATAACTTTGCCTGAAACAGGGTTCCTGTAGAGGAGTAGTAAGAAATGTAACCTCTGTTAGGTTAGAGTGAAGGTTTTCAAGCTCATCAGACTCCATGCCCCCTTTATAATCTGTAATGAACATCACAGGTAATATAACGTAATGCACAGGCAATTCTAATAAATCAATGTTACGATCTAGCTGCAATATAAAGGAGAAATAAAAGGAAAATAATTTATAATGGTAGAATATACATTACAATATGTACATTTTCAGACACGAGATCTCCAGAAGACAAAATGAAGTGGTCAGATCCTCGCCCCTATCCTACAATCACTATGAATGCAACAGCTATGCACACCAACTGATAGCCAGTTACAAACCACAAGTAATGGTGCCAGTGTGGAAGGTGACTCTAGGTAAAGTCCAGAAGAAAAAAAAATACAGACCTCCAGCCAAGTTGTGCAAAAGTACCTTTTGCTTATAGCGTTGGTTGTAGGCTCTGATAATTATCAGTAGGGTTTTTCACTTCCCTGTTGCCTGGTGGACATTGGAAATTCAAGTGGGAAGCAGGGAAATTCTCCAAGGTGGACATCTGCCCCATGCATTGCAGGACTTCTAGCCTCCTTGGCCACACCCATTAAATGTCAGTAGCGTACCACCCCCTAATATTGTGAAAACCAACACTATCTCACAGGTTTCTAAAGTACCCCATAGAGGCCATGACCACCCTTGTTGAGAAGGACTGGGAAAGAATCAGCATTTATGCTAGGGGCACCTGGGCAGGACATTTTTCTCATGGGAAAAACTGTCTCCTGTCTCATGTCTTGCAGGATGTTGGGTATCCCATGACAGGTGCTAAAATCCTGTCATGGTGATAACCAAAGAACAGCCCTCATCCATCCTCTTTGGGTGCTACCACTTTGCCTTTGAGAGACACTAGCTGAGATCTTAGAAGGTTTGAATGACAAGCTACAGAAGCAAGTGGGGAAAGGGAAGGTCTGAGATAAGGAACTCTGACTTAAAACTTGCAAGTCTTTCTATTATGCATCTCTCAAAGAACTTAAGTTCAGAATCACATGATTATTATGCAAAAAAATGAAAACTATAATAAAAGCAGCCTTGAACACTTACTAACATCTAACTTTCTCTCAAATCCGAAGGCAACCTTTGGCTACTTCTAAGCTAGCTGCTGGAAAGCATGTCACCTGAGGGTCTGGGAAATACAAACTCAAGAGCTGACCACACTTGGGTTTTCATGTTACTCAAGTGGGAAGGCCCACTTGGAGTGAGGCATGAAAAGAATGTAATGTCACGCCTTAGAAAGCCTCGGCACAACTAACAGAGTGGCCATGACACAGCTGGGAGGGGGAGGATGCAAAGACACTCAGGAGAAAGAAGAGGGAAGATAAGGCTGTCTAATCAGTGTCTCCCTGCCTTATAACTCAGACCCTTTTAAGATAGACATTTTTAAGATCTCTCTGTCTCTTTACCCTGCTTTATTTTTCTTCATAGCATTTATCACCACTTACAGTGCCAGCACATCACAGGCATGCAAATATTCAGTGAATTAATTTATTCAACAAATACTTATTGCGTGCCTGCTATATTCCATGTTCTGTTTCTGATGCTGGGGTGGGAAAGCAGTCAACAAAACTGACAACACCCTTCTTTCATGGACTTTACATTCTAGAGGGGGGTTTGGATGATAAACAGATACATAATTTAATATGTCATATGGTGATGAACACGGTGAATAAAAGAAACCAGGGTAAGAGATTTAGAGAAGGTGGTCAGGAAGGTTTCTCTGAGAAGGAGACATATGAGCAGAGACCTGAAGGGCACGAAGAAATGAGCCACACAGACATCTAGGGAAAGAGGGAATTCCTGCCTTTGAAAATTAAAATGAAGCTATCATGATTAAAACAAATCAAAGCAATGGACTTTGCTTTCAAATTAAGGAAAGGGCTATGTCTTGTATACTGTGGGATCTCAGCTTCTAACACCACAGGTGTCGCTTCTTACCAAAAATATAGTTTTGAATAGGCACAAAATAAAATTAGTTAGTGAATGAACGACACAAGTCACCTTATTACCTTCTGGAAGGACACGCATACTCCCCACATTGAGAATCACTGGCTTAACTGATGTTAATATCGCTTGGCTTCTGAAATAATTTCACATAGAGTTGAGTCTTGCTACTTATATGGCAGCACAAATCTGATTCAGAATGGACAGAAAAATATCAACATGGAAAATCTAACCAAAGTATTCATACCACATATGGCTACAAAATTCCATCCCTGGAGTGAAAAGCATGAGGCTTTTTGACCCAGTAGGTGTCTATGAATCAGAAAGTCATCAGCTGTGACAGGCCTATTGCAGTCATTGTTACCATCCCCAAGTCTGGGCATTCCTGATAGATGAGTATGTAAATTACTCTGTCTTCAGAAAATTTCACACACAATGAATCACTCATCCATTTTAACTCTTGTCCCACCTTTAATGTGCCTTGATATAAAATGGACCAAACTCCAAAATGAGAACTTTCTAGGATGAAAGTACTAATTTGAGCTTTTGGGTATACTATTCAAACAACGCAAATACAGGCATATCTTAATTCTTAATACATAAGTTGTATACATTTTAGTAACTTAAAACTCTTCTGAAGGAATTAAACTAAAACTGAGCAGCTCCTCTTCCTTCCTTCTGGAAAACTAAATGATACCACACAGGAGGAGAAAATAAGCTTTTGATAGAAATATCACTTGCTCTCAAAAATCCTTTTCCTACCAATAGACTGACTGCATCAAAATCCTAAACTTCCGGACATCAAATCACATTATACAAACTGGAAAGAAAAAATATATATATGTGATAATGATCATAAATTAGTAAGTAAAAACAAATGCCCTGATGGAAAAAGAGACAGAAAGAAAGGATAAAACCTATAATTGAACCATAAATATAAAAAAAAATCATCAAAGAAATGTACCTGAAAATAAGAACCTAACAAAAATAGGTTTCTTTTGCTTGCTTTTAATTATATCCATTGTAGAAAAAAGTGTACAAGAATTAAATAATTAAATGTTCACAGGAGCAGTCATTTGCCCAAACTTTCAGAAGGACAATATGGTTAATATACTATAAACAAAATTGTAAGGATGTGTGACCAGAACTTGCATTTCTGGGCATGGATCCCAAAGTAATAACCGTGCTTTAAAGGCTGCTTATCACAGCATTGTAAAAAACTGGAAATAACCTAAATGACCAAGTATAAGGCTTTGGTTTAATAAATTATGGCACAGCCATGCCATGAAATCCTATAGTCATTAAAATACTGTTGTAAAAAAACTAATGGTGATGCATTAAAATATGAATGGTATATTAAGTTTTAAAAGGCAGTTTAAATGTATTTTTTCAGAGAACAGCATATAACACATGTATACACTACATATAAACACTACAATATGTTCATATGGTCCTAATTTTGTGTATGTGTGTAAAAAAAATTGTGTAGTGATGGTAGGAAAGAAGACTCAAATATATTCGAGAAAATGAGAAATAAGATTACAGGGGTTATTTATGTGATCTCTCTTTTTCAGTTTTTCCCCATAGAAACGTAATTCTTCTTATAAGAATGTTGGTTTGTAAAAAAAAAAACTCTTCTACCCAATTTGCTAGGACCTGATTTGCACAAAGTAATAAATCTTTTCAGACACAGGAGAAAGTACGCTTACTAAAATAGACTTCTCAGAAATAGCTTTTGTGACAAATTCCATTTCATCCATTTAATGCCCCTAATTCCTTATATTATAATATTATCTAGAATAAACTTAGATTGGAACATTTATTTTAATCAGAAAACATGTTAACAAGTGTGTTGCCAAGCAATTGAGTAAAGGGCAGTAACGGAAAGATCGAATTCAAGTAATTAAATCATATAAAAAGTTAAATAATAACCTAAACATAACTATCTATTTCATTCTATTGAACAAATTTTACTGTGAGTGCCTACTGTGTGCTAAGCACTGCACTGATAATTAATTTGACAGAGCCCTCTGCTAAGACCAAGGAACATTTAAGTCTAAAGGGTTCACCTGAACAGTTGCCCCTAAAGCCCAGTAGAACAACAGCTCCTCTGGTAAAAATTCCTCTGCTTCATAAAGAAGATCCTGGATATTTCATCCCTCAGCTGCTATGTCTCATCTGCAAAGCTCTCCTGTTCCTGCACACGCAAGACAGCCTACCCTAAACCCAAACCTCAACACTGACATGCGATTTGCCAAAAATGAAGTCAGTCTAGCACATAATCACAATTCCAATGGTAAAATAATGCAATGCTTTATTTGAATCACATTTCAGTGAACGCAGGCCAACTGAAGCCACCTGTTACTTGCATAGACCCCTCTTTTAGCAGCTCAACAAGAAAATACTATAAATATTCATTCTTTATAAATTGCTCAAAGGTCACTTTTAAAGGGAAGGTTATCAATGGGACAGCTGGCAATAGACTAGCTGTATTTTAAAGACTCTACACCTGCATTTTAAAAGGCACTGATAATAGAGATCATTGTAATGTACTATTACTACATTGGTGGGGAAAATTAATGGAAAATATTACTACATGTATAATTCCTAGGAGCATTATATTTGATAATTTAACCGTGAACATCAAAATCATTTAAATTCTATAAAATACTATTTGCCTTAACAGGGTGCACAGCTTTTCAAAAGGTTCACTGAATAATACCAGTGTTACAATAATACCAGTGTTACAAATAACCTCTTTAACCTGCTGTAGCAACAGTCTAGGTTTTCAACAGCTGTCAAAACAGATTCCAGCATCCATTCTACTCAAGTGTGTTAGAAGAAGATCTTAAAGCTGTCAGGAGTGTCAGGATGTGGGTAACTTAGTATAAAATGTAAACCAGCTGACTCCACCAACTACAGAGAAATGGAGAAAGCTCGCATCAGCTCAAAGAGAAAAGATCCATCAAAGGGAGTAGGATGGGAGGAGATCAAGTCCAAGAACAGGTAAAGTCCCAGCTCCGTGCTCAGACATGATGGGTTTTACCTAATAGGAGCCTTCAGATCAGGATTCCGAAAAGCCATATCATTCATTCCCCATAAAGGGGGGACATTTCCTAGATACATCCCTGGCGCTACTGGGGGCACTGCTGGTTCAGGACAAGGTTGCCAGAAGCAGCAAATAAAAATACAGGAACCCCAGTTAACTCTGAATTGCAGATACACCAAACAGGTTTTTTTTGTTTTTTTGGTTTTTGTATAAGTGCTATAAGTATGTCCCACTATTCATGGTTCATCTGCAAGTCAAAGTTACCTGGGCATCCTGTATTTTATCTGGCAACCTACACAAGGGTGATAAAAAAAACACAGGCCTTTCCTTCCTGGAGCCAACGTTTCAGTGAAGGATATCAAGAACTAAGAAAGGTAAACATGTTGAACTTTTTATTTTAAAAAATGTGTTCTTTATACATTTCACCAAGGTTCACCAGTTCTTAATCTTTGTCACCTTACATACGACAACCATTTGAGAATAAGTTGCAGACATCATGTCCCTTCACCCCTAAAGACTACAGCATGCATCTCTTAATAATAAGGACATTTTCTGATGTGACCAAGGCATAAGGATAATATTAAGAAGATTTAAAATTGATATAGTATTATCCTCTATAGTAGATAGAGCCCACATTTAAATTTCACCAATTGTCCTAATACTGTCCTTCACGGCAATATTTTTTTTCCCAATCCAGGATCCAATCCAGAACCCCATGTTGCATTTCGTTGTCATCTCTTTGTAGCTTCCTTTACCCTGGAACTGTTCCTTAGCTAACACAGTAAGTGCAACCCAATGTGCTAAGTGCCAAGCTGGTCGTGTGCAGAGGGGGATGTGGGAGCACCAGGGACGGCAAGTCACCTCCTGATTTGTCTTCACACAGACACACACATCTGCTCTATCCAAGGACTGAGAAGCTCATGAACACCACTAACCATTTGACTTCCTGTGGAGTTCAACAAAACACTCCAGCATTTCCTATTTTAACTCTGGGAATCCTTCTCTCTCAATGAAAAGGGGGGAGCATCTTAAAGAAAACCAGCAGCAGCACCAGTAGCAGCAATTCTTGTCCAGATTATTCCTACCGAAAATACTGCCAACTAAACCTATATGCACCGCGGTGATTTTCGTGTAACTCATCAGCACCTTAATATCAGAATCACACACGAAATCCAACTTTGATCTCACAGCTCACAGTTTCAATATTTTAACTGTGCTCAGATCATCTGC
Source organism: Hyperoodon ampullatus (assembly GCF_949752795.1). NCBI lineage: Eukaryota > Metazoa > Chordata > Mammalia > Artiodactyla > Ziphiidae > Hyperoodon > Hyperoodon ampullatus. The sequence goes on along the minus strand of NC_136916.1, from coordinate 133,809,659 downwards.
AAATACCACAATAATCTGGAAAATTTGCTAACACTGAAATTCTGCCACTAAAACAAAAATGTGAGAACAGCAAGTTTTGTTTAAAAAAAACAACAAACAAGAACAACAGCAAAAGACTGTTCTCCTTTTCCAACTAACGCTTGTTCCGTGAAAGGTAAAGGTGAAGATAACATTAAAGAATAAAAAGCAGAGTGTAATTATTTTCTTGTTTCGCTGAGGTATACAAAAATACTCAAAGATTTCCCACTGCATGTTGTAAGTTGGATAATAACTTTTACGAAAAAGTTACCTCTTTAATAATAAAGCTTAGGGGCTTCCCTGGTGGTGCAGTGGTTGAGAGTCCGCCTGCCGATGCAGGGGACGCGGGTTCGTGCCCCGGTCCGGGAGGATCCCACATGCCGTGGAGCGGCTGGGCCCGTGAGCCATGGCCGCTGAGCCTGCGCGTCCGGAGCCTGTGCTCCGCAACAGGAGAGGCCACAACAGTGAGAGGCCCGCGTACCGCAAAATAATAATAATAATAATAATAAAGCTTAAATAAAAACTTAACTATCACAAGTTTTTAAAGAATCCAGACCTGCCAATTCATGTATAGAATCCCTGTGGCATGCTTTCAATGGCTCTATGAACTCTCATACCAGAATATTTGCAGGCAGGGATATAGTGGTCACCATACAGCATTTCATGTAACTTTCCCCAAAAGAAATTCTTTAACACTGACATCTGAAGTCCTTCAAACTGGAAGAGAGCGCACTCAATGATCTAATCAATTAAAAGGATAAAAGTGGACACAAATTGAACTTTGACAAGTTACAGCCAGGCCAGCCTGTGGGGACTCCGGGCCATTAGCTACAAGTCTCAGTTGAATCATCAGATCCAGGCCTTGGTCCAGGCCCAGAGGTGGCTGGTATTCATTACTAGAACTGTGTGTTTATTTCAGCTCTTGCTAACAAGCAGAAATCCTGAAAAAGAACCCATGGTTATCTTTTCCTGGACCTCTTAAAACACCCACGTTCCCGAACTTTTTATCCCATTGTTTCAGTTGGTCATTTGAAAATAATGTCACCCCACATTTATATAACATGATTCAGCTTACAAAGTACTTTACACATAGGTGATCCCACCTCATCCTGGTAACAGCCCTGTGACTCTTGTAGAGGTAACTCCATTTCACAGATGAGGAAACTGAGGCTCAGAGAGTTTAAATCATTTTTACACAGTGATACATTTCTAAGGGATGATGCTAAGCTAACCCATGTCTTCTGTAAGGGACTGAAAAGTAACACATCTATTTCTCTCATCTGGCCTTTATCACATACCTGTTGGTAACAGCACTAGGATTATCATCTTGTCCTGTTTTTATTACTCAGTCTTTATGCATTTAGGTTTTTCTCACATCCAAGATGTAAGCCCCGTCTGGACAAGAGCCATAAGTTAAATTTCTTTGTATTCACTCATCCATTCTTTCAACAAAAATGTAGCAAAACCACTTGAGTCCAGGCACAATATTCAGTGCTGGAGGACAAAAGTGACTGAGACACTGACTAGTCTGGAAGATGAACAATGACAAGGTCTTGCGACAGATGCTGTAAAGGAGGTGACTGCAGGGTGCCAGCGAGCCCTGAGGGGTCAGGGGATGTTCTCAGGAGGACTCTCAGCTGCTCCGCCACACCGCCATGCAAAGGAACTGCTTCACTAACCAGTGAACGAAATCCTTCCCATAGGGGCCATAGGGGCAGTCATGAATGACACCCAGTTCTCTGCTGGGATTGAGGGTAACTCCAGTGGCTGAGTCAGATCCTGCATAAACCAAGAGGACATTACTGGAACTGTGATTAAAACATGCCAAAATAAAGCCAAACCTTCCTATGCTATAACTCTCTGTCATTTCAGAATATGAGTGCTAATCATTCTCCAATGAAAACAAATCTGTGTTTTATTGTGGGTAAAGAAACAAAAAACGGCGGCGGGGGGAGTCTGGAAACAACTTTGAGGAAGGAGACCATCCTGATGAACGCTTTGACAATGAGGTAAACAGAACATCTCCCATGCCCAGCACAGTCATTCAATGTGGTGACCATGGTGGCCGAGTCAGCCATGGGAAAGTTGTGGGAGATCAAGGTCTAGGACATAGATGGCCGAGAAGCAACTGGGTGTAACACCAGCCCTTCCCTACTAGCAGGTACCCTTAGTGGATCTCAGTCTTCTCAAATCTTCAAAAGAGGGGCTGGAGTAGACAAGGCCTCTTTCACCTCCTTAATTTTTATGCTGCTAGAAAATGAAATAAGTAGAATTCACTCTTAGACCAACTATATGTTTTCCTAATCTTCAGAAATTTTCCACCATTTAAAAACAATGGGAGAGCTTGTTTTAATTTACAGCCCTCAAGTTGGTGCTTTGCCCAATTCCAAATCCTAAGGAGATCCTGACCCAGGATCATCAATTGCTAGTTTGTCAAAGTCAAGGATACCACGAGCTATTAGATAACACATTCCTCATTCCTTCCTCTCTGCAGCTTGCCGAGCCTGTTTCCTTCACCAAGTCCTGCCTGTTCAGGCAGAGGCGGCAGAAGCCTCCCGTCCCATGAATCTCCCTAATAGGAAGGGAAATGTTTGAATCAGTGCTTTTCACTTAATTTTTTTTTAATGCCAGAGGAAAAAAGAAGCCAAGCCATGTCAAGCTACATAGGATTAAAATGTGATCAATAAGAGGGACATTAAAATAGACAAGCTGAAAAGAATTCTTCCAAGATTGAATTTATAAAATGTTATTCAAACTACCATTAAATATCCTTATGTACTTTTCTTTTAAACACCAACATTTTATTTACCCAAGAAGTGCAGGAGATCTGCAGCATTCTACAGTGACGAAGATTCAATATGGGCTTTTAGATCACAAACACCTCGATGACCTCAGCACATTTACAACCACTCTCAACCTAAGTTTCCTCATCTGTAAAATGGAGACAATATATAGTTTCTATTATATACACAGTATTTTATTATACTACTTTGTATTATGCACATACTATTGTACTATTTGTATTATCTACATAGTATTATGTTACCTTACTTTATATACATATATATAATATATACACACAAAATACATAATTCGGAAACCAGTTATTAATCACTTACTATGTGCTAGACTCTAGGTAATAATAAGCACATTATCTAATTATTGCACTATATTGCATTAATTTTTACAACCATTAGTTCTGCCTCTTCGTATCACTCATCTATTCAATAATTGAAGATAGTTGTGTGTGTGTAGCTATCTGCACAGCGCCCAACACCACAAAATGCTAAAAAAGGTGGGAGGGGAGAAAAGGTATCCATTACCATATATAAAGAATATCCTATAGTCACTTTTATTTATTTACTTTTCTGACCATGCCACGTGGCTGCCGGGATCTCAGTTCCCCGACCAGGGATTGAACCAGGGCCAAGGCAGTGAAAGCCCAGAATCCTAACCACTAGGACACCAGAGAACTCCCCTACAGTCACTTTTAGAACTACACAGAGGGAACAAAAAAGATTTGGAGACACAGATAGCAATTACCATTAACCTTTGCTAATAAATGACTGATACAATCAGAGATTATCACTGCTATTGTGTGACTCAAAAGAAACAAGACTGCATTTGGTTCGTTACATCTCTTCTTAAATGTGGTGGCCCTAGTCTTCATGGTGACTTAGCCTCACCACACTGCCTACTAAAAAAAAAGCACAGAAAATCACTCTACTTTGCATTTCCTAAACAAAGTGCCACAAATCTGTAGCCCAAACAGGCTAAGAAGCACAGGAGGAATATGCTGGAAATAATTTGAAGAAGACTTTTAAGACCTGCCCTTATGCATTCACTCCTTCATTCATTTATTCATATTCTCTCTCTCGTTCTTTCTCCTCTGCTCTGGACAGTTCTGGATAAGTTTTATCTTTATTCCTGATTCACAGAAATCATAGAATCTTAAGGTTAGAAGGGACTTTGGAGGTCACTAAGAGGTCACGCTTCTTTCCTAGAGAAATCCATACTGTCTCCTTGCAGTGGAGAAGCACATGGAGGCATTCTGAGGCCGAGCTGCTTGTTTCCTCCCTGACCAACAGAAAAATGACAGCTTCTACCTCATCTCAAAGGGGTGCTGGGATGAATATATGCAAATGATAATGTATGCAAAGAATTCAGTAAGGTGACTGGCACAGAGCAGGTGCACAAGAAATAGGGGCCAACCTTATTTAGAAGTTATTCTGTGCCCTGCATGATGTTGAATGCTTGTCCACCTCTGGTGAAGCTCAAGCCTCTGCCTCCTAAAGCAGCTTGTGACGTTGTTTGGGAGCTCTCACCATTGCCAGGTTTTTCTTTACTTTGAGCTAAATGAGCTTTGGCTTCCACACACTGCCCTCTATACAGATATGGAACGGAACACCTCAACTCCAAGCTAACTTTTCAGGCAACCAATGACAGTTGTCCTGTTCTCTGCTCATTTTTTTCCCCAGCCTGAATGTTCCCCCTGGTTCTCAAGTGCCTCACCATCCTCCTCCTGCCAGCCACATCCTGACTCATTCATCTTCCTCAAAGTGTGCAGTTCCTCAGAACTGCACCCCACACTCCAGGAACAGGCTGGCTTGCCGAGAAGACCTGTTCTGAATAAAATATTACTATACATTGCATTGTATATACAATGTACTGTTAAAAGCTTAGCGGCTTTGGGGGGCAACCCCCTTGTGACATTATTCATACTGAGTTCTAAGTCCACTGAAAGCCCAAAGTCCTTTTCGTGCACACTACTAATAAGCCATGTCTCCCCCAGAGGAGGTCTAGGGGACGCAAATGTAGAGCCTACACTTTTAGTGGTTTAATAGTCATCTTGTTATATGGAAATATTTTGGATCATGATTCTGTCATCAAGCTCTCAGCTATCCCTCTGGGTTCACCCACAGATTTGATAATTACACCTTCTCAGTCCAGTTTACACCCCATTCCTTGCCGTGGCCACCAGCTTCAGGCAGGTGAAACCTGACAGCACCCCACCTCCATCACGCCACTTCTCTCTAGCTCTCTGCCTTGGGGCTTCTCCAACACCATGCCTGGGACACTGTGGAAAGGATCAGCACGTGCACATGTGCAAACCTGGAAGTATGGGGACTTAGCACCCCGGGGCAACCCTTGACTAAGAGGAGAGGGGAGCCCGTGGATAAATGCCCACCGTGTCCGTCCCTTCTGAGGCACAGTCTGCATGGCCCTTCAGAGGGTCCCATGGGGCTGAGCCCCAGTGCCCATGACAGTGACCAGTTCAACCACACAGGCTTGTGTTGGCCTCCCCTCCTTCCCTGTTTCTCTCCTCCCCAGCCCCCTTTCCTGTTCCCCAGGATCACTGCCAAAAATAAACTGCCTGCACATCAGCCCTTGCCTCATGCTCTGCTTTCTTGGGGACCCCAGGCTAAGTTGCAGTCAACATGAATAATGATGTAGGACGTGTGAGCCTCAAGGCACAGCACCAAAGACCTCCCTTAAGGCTGACAGCGGCAGAAGTCACTCTAACGCCACCCAGCCCTCTTACGGGTGGGTGACTCTCATCCAGCCCTCCCAGGTCTCCATTTTACTCATCAAGAAATAAGAGGCTTTGTCAAAGGCTGTGCTGAAACTTAGATATGGAATGCCTACCAGAATTCCTGTAATCTGCCCAGAATACAGAAGACTGTCCGTAAATGTCAATGCTATCTCCCTTCCTTTCCTATTCCCCCACCAAAAGGGAAATGACATTAGTTCTCCATGACCCAGTCTTCCCATTCTTAGGAAAACCAGGCTGCTTCCTATTTCCTCATCCAAATGCTCATATATCAAGTTTCAGATACTCTTCTGGTATCTTGCACAGGATCACTGTTGACCTCACATATCCTTACAAGGTACAGAACTTACTTTTTCCCTCCTTTTTGCCTTCTCAGAGACATCATTATTTATGGAGGCTTCTGATGATTCCTCTATTATTCCTTCACAACTCTTTTTTTTTTTTTTGCGCTACGCGGGCCTCTCACTGTTGTGGCCTCTCCCGTTGCGGAGCACAGGCTCCGGACGCGCAGGCTCAGCGGCCGTAGCTCACGGGCCCAGCCGCTCCGCGGCATGTGGGATCTTCCCGGACCGGGGCACAAACCCGTGTCCCCTGCATCGGCAGGCGGACTCTCAACCACTGTGCCACCAGGGAAGCCCTCCTTCACAACTCTTGATAAATTCAAAAGTGGTTTCCCATCGCCATTCTAGTCACGTATTTAAATCACTTATTTGGTGCACATACTCACTCAGATATAAACGTATACAATGAAAGTACGTATTCTATATGTATTTATGCTGCACACACACACTTGAATTCTACTGACAAATCAGGATAAGCTGCTTCAGAAGTTCCTATGTTGCATTTTATGGGAGGATGCTGGGGAAGTAGGAAGAGTTCTCTCCCATCCGGTCTCTGGAGTTAACATTCCTGCTCTTACCAGCTCAACTTTACAGTCCATAGAGTCAGCACACACTCACACACAGAAATCTTTCCTGGAACCTCATTTTCCATGGGACACTGATCATTAGAATGCCTGGAAATTCCAGCAGGGGCACGGCCAAAAAGCTTGGGAAATGCTACAACATAGCTCAGATCTGCCTTTCTCAATCCCAGCCTCCATTCAGGCTGTGACGATCTCCAAGCCTGGGGAAATCACAGAGATTTCAAATTGCTCTCCTTGGAAAGTTAGTGTTGGGGGGTGGAGATGGGGTTTGGTGGGAGGGGGACCATCCACTTACCATAAGCTTCCATCTAAGTTTTCATTTGCAAACAAAAACCTTGCGATACTCATCCATAAAACTTGAAAGCCAATGCACCAATTACCTCTAAATTACCTTCCACCTCTAATAGCCTATGATCTTTCTACTCAAAGTGTGGTCCACAGACCTGCAGCAGCAGCATCACCTGGGAGTTTATTAGAAATGCAGGAACTCTGGGCCCCCCACAGGCCTCCTCAATAAGAATTTTCGGTTTAACAAGATCCCCAAGCGATCTGTATGCATATTAAATTTTGAAAACTAGTTTAAGACACTTTTACCTTTTTCTGTAAGTCAGCGGTCCCCAACCTTTTTGGCACCAGGGACCGGTTTCGTGGAAGATCCACAGATGGCATTGGTGGGGGGGGATGGCTCAGGCGGTAATGCAAGCGATGGGGAACAGCAGACGAAGGGCTGGCTCACCCTCCGCTCACCTCCCGCTGTGCAGCCCGGTTCCTAACAGACCTCAGACTGGTATCAGTCCGTGGCCCAGGGGTTGGGGATCCCTGCTGTAAGTGTTTAACATGTTTCTTCTTAACACTAGCTCTAATCAAAGTAACATATGGAAGCGTTCTACTAAAAGGAACCAAGAGAACTACTACTAAGAACTGCTAAGAACAAAGAGAACTACTACTAAGTCTCATAATTTTAATGGGTAATTTTAGGGAAAAAATTTTGGCGTGAGCTGATATGCTGTTTTCGTCCTTTAAACATGTTAGAAATCAGAGGAGTGTTTGGATTGCTCCTTCTTTCATTCAAGAATTCATTCCTGATGGACAATATGCACCATGCTCCCCTCTTTCTAATGTACTCATACTCATCTTTCAAAGGCCCAGGAAGGACTTCACTGGTGGCACAGTGGTTAAGAATACGCCTGCCAATGCAGGGGACACGGGTTCGAGCCCTGGTCCGTGAAGACCCCACATGCTGCGGAGCACCTAAGCCCGTGCACCACAACTACCGAGCCTGCGCTCTGGAGCCCGCAAGCCACAACTACTGAAGCCCACGGGCCTAGAGCCCGTGCTCCACAGTGAAGAGTAGCTCCCCCTCGCCACAACTAGAGAAAGTGCGCACAGCAACGAAGACCCAACGCAGCCAAAAATCAATAAATAAATTTATTTAAAAAAAAAAAAAAAAGGGCCTGGAAGCCTGCCCCTTACATGGTCCAACAGACTCCCCACTATATGTGTGGTTTTCTTGACAAAACTTTCATTAAAGGTACTAAAAAGGCAAGAATCTTGTAAGCTCTAAAGCACTTGTTGCAAATGACCCACTCAAGTTTACTTCTTCCATTCGTTACTTCTTGGATGACCCAACCCATCCTGTTCTCTCCACTTCACTCAAGTCCAGTTTTGTTCTCTCACTGAAAGCACAGCATTTAGCAACTTTTTACAGTCGAATTATTACATAAACAGATCATCCTTAGCTTACAACGGGGTTGCCTCCTGATAAACCCATTATGAGTTGAAAATGCATTTAATACACTTAACCCACCTAGCTTAGCCTTGCCCACTTAAATGTGCTCAGACACTTTCATTAGCCTACAATTGGGCAAAACCATCCAACACAAAGCCTGTTTTATAATAAAGTGTTGAATATCTCATGTAATTTATTGAATACTGTACTGAAAGTGAAAAACAGAATGGTTATATGGGTCCAGAATGCTTCTAAGAGTATTGGTTGTATTCCCTCATGATTGTGTGGCTGACTGGGGGCTGCCACTGCCCAGCATCACGAAGGAGGACTGTGGGGCACATTGCTAACCTGGGAGAAGATCAAAATTCAAAATTCCAGGAACAAGGGCTTCCCTGGTGGCACAGTGGTTGAGAGTCCGCCTGCCGATGCAGGGGACACGGGTTCGTGCCCCTGTCCGGGAAGATCCCACATGCCGCGGAGCAGCTGGGCCCGTGAGCCATGGCCTCTGAGCCTGCACGTCCGGAGCCTGTGCTCCGCAACGGGAGAGGCCACAACAGTGAGAGGCCCGCGTGCTGCAAAAAAAAAAAAAAAAAAAAAAAAAAAAATTCCAGGAACGACTTCTACAGCATACATATCGCTTTTGGAATCGTAAAGTCAAAAAATTGTCTAATGCAAACTACCATAAGTCAGGGATAAACTGTATGTATGTTGTTTTACCTCCACAACTCGAGTGTAAGCTCCTTGAGGGGAATCATCACACTTCCTTTGCCTTTGGACACAGCTCCCAGCTCTCGGCTGCAGGACTTGGTGAATTAATAAGTAGTGAGCAACTTGATCCCACAGTTTCTTACCAGATACTCTTCTCCAGGTACCACTTAACAGTCTTACCTATTGCATAAAAGAAACCACTGAATCGTTTGATTGATTTTTTTCTCCCTGCTAAACCAAGACAAGGAAAACTGTATTAAAATGATGATACCTAGGTGAGAACAAAGCCCTAGAACTAGCTTATGAGTCCCAAGGAGTGAAATGCTCCTACATATAATAAAAGCAGCAGGTTCTTCTGAACTCCAGCTGGCTCCGGGAGTGCAGTCTTCAGAGCAAAGCCCAAGCCTTGACTAGCTAACCTTGAGAGAAAGCTTCGCTCCTCTTCTGAAAGTTCTGCTTTCCTTGGGAGATTCCTGCCTCAGGCAGCTTCCACAGAAGCAAAAAATAGCTCAGAGGAGACGTCTGATTCTGCATCTTAATCTATGTGAACTGGATGAACTCAGTAAGGCCTTGGAAGGAATGATTAGAAAAGATGGAAAGAAAGGAACAGGCTAAAAATTCAAAGTAGTAATTATATTTTTAAAAGAAAAAAAAGGATTTTTATGAGCACCACAGCTTTCCTAGCAAATGACTTATGTAAGGCACTTCCCTCGTGGATGAAAACCTCCAAATTTTCCTCAGGTCAAGGAGGAGAGTATTTTCTCTTCTCTGGTTTTGTCAATTCTTATTAGAATTAAGCCTCTAGGATATACTGGGGAGTTTTCAGTTACTTCTCAGCCCTTCTGACACTCATTTCACTCTCAGTTTGTTTATTTAAACACAAACAAACCAATTTGACTGCTATAAGTTTGTCTGCCTTCTACTTGCTTTGATGGGACCTATTTATAACACATACTCAGTTGCTAAAACCTTTGAGCATCCAAGCTAACCAACCAAATGCAATTTATTTGCAACAAAGATCACAAATGTGTGTGACCTGCTCCCTGTCATCCCAGACCAACCCAAAGAAAATTACAACACCCAAAGTGAAAAGTGTTTCAGATATGAAGTCCCTAGATATTTCATTCCTCCAAATGATTTCTTTTTTTCACATTTACCAACTAAAGGTAAAAAGTGTTGACAAGTTATTTGGGAAAACTGGGTCAGGGCTGTGTTTCTTAGGACTCAACATGATATAAAATAGAGTAACACAGCTAAAATATAGAAGGTGGAGCAAAGTAGACTCATATCTTTTCAGGTTCCAAGTCACCTTCAATCTCTTCCAGATAATCCTTTAAATAAAAGGTGCCCTATCAGGACTTCCCTGGTGGCACAGTGGTTAAGAATCCGCCTGCCAATGCTGGGGACATGGGTCCTAGCTCTGGTCCAGGAAGATCCAACATGCCGTAGAGCAAGTAAGCCTGAACGCCACAACTACTGAGCCTGTGCTCTAGAGCCCACGAGCCACAACTACTGAGCCCGTGTGCCACAACTACTGAAGCCCGTGTGCCTAGAGCACATGCTCCGCATCAAGAGAAGCCACCGCAATGAGAAGCCTGAGCACTGCAACGAAGAGTTGCCCCCACTCACCACAACTAGAGAAAGCCAGCTCACAGCAATGAAGACCCAACGCAACCAAAAATAAATAAATAAATTTTTTAAAAAAGATGCCCTATCATTTAGGAAAACATTATTTATATAAATTTCATATTAATTAGAGGCAAATTTAAACCTGGGGGACAGAATAGGTCCTTACTGGATTGTTAACAAGTAGCTTCCAGCCAATAACAAGGTTTCATTAGTTCCATTCTACAGATGAGAAAACTAAGGCTCAGAAATTAAGTGACTAGCCCAATTCAAAATCCATACTCTAAGAATCCTCTAGACATATCCCCTCCTATGGATATAAATAAATGGTCACCTGGTAATACCTTCTTTTCCTCTCTATCTCAGTCCTTCCTTCTCCCCCATACAGCAATGCTGAGAGCAACAAAGCTGCCTTTGGCTGATGATGCCACCATGTGGCCAAAATGGAAATTGTCTGAACCAAACTTTGCCTCACTTCTCCCATTTTTGCCTCTCAGAGAATCATGCATATATTACAAAGCTTTCCCAAAAGTGTACACAGACACACACACACACACTCTTTTCATCTTTTAACTTCCTTCTTCTTCCCTCCTCATTCTCAGCACACCCATGCCTAAAAGTCTTCTTGGGTTCTCTATCATCTTTGCAGGATTAAGTCAAATTCCTTAGCTGGCAAAGACCTGCACACACATGACTTCTGTTTTAACTTCTCTCTCTTAGATCCCAGCATTCTACACCCTTTGAGCCACTCTGACCTCATTATTTCTTGCACACAACAAGGCCCTTTCATAAGACAACGTTTTTATAAATGCTATCTCTTCTGCTTGGAAAACACCTTCAAGCCTGGTCTCTACAATCCTTTTTACATACTGAACCAACTCCTATTCACCCTTCAAAACTCAAACATATCTCCTCTGCAGTGGAGGCTTCCCTGACTCCTCCAGGCAATTAGCTGTACATTCACAATGCTCCCAGAACCTGTCCCCTACCCCTTTTATTCCTATATCTATGTTTCTGTACCTGTGATATGGTATTAGTCATTTACTCAACACTTGGTATCTATGCACCAGGCACTGGAATACAGTAAATTACCTTTGTATTCCCACTGCATAACACAGGGCCAAGAAAGTAGTAGGCAGTCAGTAAACGTTTGTTGATGAAAAAGTGAAAGGAGACTGGGCTGGACTGAAGCTATACTGGGCCCAGCGTGAGGCATCAGGTGAATAAATTTTGTTTTAAGGCCAAACAAGCGGGTTAAACTTACCCAAGATAATCGTGAATTACAGCGGCCACAGCAAGAACTTTTAACCTGGATAAGCTTTTCCATTTATGAGGTGCCCTAGAGAAAATTGGTTCTTGGCCAAGCACTCACTAAAAATAGAAGAAGGAAAACTACTTTTCTGCCTCTTCATGAGCTTCTGGTGGCCAGGATAAGACCAGCTGGAACATCCCACTTGCTCCAGAGCCTGCAGAATCCTGGAGAAAACTGGCAGAAGAAAGCAAAGGCCGTGTGGCTGACAGGGTCTTGGTGCTCCAGCTGGGTGTCAGGCCTGAGCCTCTGAGGTGGGAGAGCCAAGTTCAGGACATTGGTCCCACAGAGACCTCCTGGCTCCACGTAATATCGAACGGCGAAAGCTCTCCCAGAGATCTCCATCTCAAAACAAAGATCCAGCTCCACTCAACGACCAGCAAGCTACAGTGCTGGACACCCTATGCCAATCAACTAGCAAGAGAGGAACACAACCCTACCCATTAGCAGAGAGGCTGTGTAAAATCATAATAAGGTCACAGACACCCCAAAACACACCACTGGATGCGGTCCTGCCCACCAGAAAGACAAGATCCAGCCTCATCCACCAGAACACAGGTACTAGTCCCCTCCACCAGGAAGCCTACACAACACACTGAACCTACCTTAGCCACTGGGGGCAGACACCAAAAACAAGGGGAACTACAAACCTGCAGCCTGTGAAAAGGAGACCCCAAACACAGTAGGATAAGCAAAATGAGAAGACAGAAAAACACACAGCAGACGAAGGAGAAAGATAAAAACCCACCAAACCTAACAAATGAAGAGAAAATAGGCAGTCTATCTGAAAAGGAATTCTGAGTAATGGTAGTAAAGATGATCCAAAATCTTGGAAATACAATGGAAAAAATACAAGAACCATTTAACAAGGACCTAGAAGAACTAAAGAGCAAACAAACAATGATGAACAACACAATATATGAAATTAAAAATTCTCTAGAAGGAATCAATAACAGAATAACTGAGGCAGAAGAATGGATAAGTGACCTGGAGGATAAAATAGTGGAAATAACTACCACAGAGCAGAATAAAGAAAAAAGAATGAAAAGGATTGAGGACAGTCTCAGAGACCTCTGGGACAATATTAAATGTTCCAACATTCAACTTACAGGGGTCCCAGAAGAAGAAGAGAAAAAGAAAGGGACTGAGAAAATATTTGAAGAGATTATAGTTGAAAACTTCCCTAACATAGGAAAGGAAATAGTCAATCTAGTCCAAGAAGCGCAGAGAGTCCCATACAGGATAAATCCAAGGAGAAACACACCAAGACACATATCAAACTATCAAAAATTAAATAAAAAGAAAAAATATTAAAAGCAGCAATGGAAAAATAAATAACATACCAGGGAATCCCCATAAGGTTAACAGCTGATCTTTCAGCAGAAACTCTGCAAGCCAGAAGAGAGTGGCAGGACATATTTAAAGTGATGAAAGGGAAAAACCTACAGCCAAGATTACTCTACCCAGCAAGCATCTCATTCAGATTCGATGGAGGAATTAAAACCTTTACAGACAAGCAAAAGCTAAGAGAATTCAGCACCACCAAACCAGCTTTACAACAAATGCTAAAGGAGCTTCTCTAGGCTGGAAACACAAGAGAAGGAAAAGACCTACAATAACAAACCCGAAGACCCATATATATGCTGTCTACAAGAGGCCCACTTTAGACTTAGGGACACATACAGATTGAAAGTGAGGTGATGGAAAAAGATATTCCATGCAAATTGAAATCAAAAGAAAGCTGGAGTAGCAATTCTCATATCAGACAAAATAGAATTTAAAATAAAGACTATTACAAGAGACAAAGAAGAACACTACATAATGATCAAGGGGTCAATCTAAGAAGAAGATATAACAATAGAAAATATTTAAGCATCCAACATAGGAGCACCTCAATACATAAGGCAAATGCTAACAGCCATAAAAGGGGAAATCGACAGTAACACAATCATAGTAGGGGACTTTAACCCCCCCACTTTCACCAATGGACAGATCATCCAAAATGAATATAAATAAGGAAACACAAACTTTAAATGATACACTAAACAAGATGGACTTAACTGATATTTATAGCACATTCCATCCAAAAACAACAGAATACACTTTCTTCTCAAGGGCTCATGGAACATTCTCCAGGATAGATCGTATCTTGGGTCACAAATCAAGCCTTGGTAAATTTAAGAAAATTGAAATCATATCAAGTATCTTTTCTGACCACAACGCTATGAGACTAGATATCAATTACAGGAAAAAAATCTGGAAAAAATACAAACACATGGAGGCTAAACAATACAGTACTAAATAACCAAGAGATCACTAAGGAAATCAAAGAGGAAATCAAAAAATACCTAGAAACAAATGACAATGAAAACACAAGGACCCAAAACCCATGGGATGCAGCAAAAGCAGTTCTAAGAGGGAAGTTTGTAGCAATACAATCCTACCTCAAGAAACAAGAAACATCTGAAATAAGCAACCTAATCTTACACCTAAAGCAACTAGAGAAAGAAGAACAAAAACCCCCAAAGTTAGCTGAATGAAAGAAACCATAAAGATCAGACCATAAATAAATGAAAAAGAAATGAAGGAAACAATAGCAAAGATCAATAAAATTAAAAGCTTGTTATTTGATAAGATAAACAAAATTGATAAACCATTAGCCAGGCTCATCAGGAAAACAAGGGAGCAGACTCAAATCAATAGAATTGGAAATGAAAGAGGAGAAGTAACAATGGACACTGCAGAAATACCAAAGATCATGAGAGATTACTACAAGCAACTATATGCCAATAAAATGGACAACCAAGAAGCAATGGACAAATTCTTAGAAAAGCACAACCTTCTGAGACTGAACCAGGAAGAACTAGAAAATATAAACAGACCAATCACAAGCACTGAAATTGAGACTGTGATTAAAAATCTTCCAACAAACAAAAGCCCAGGACCAGATGGCTTCACAGGCGAATTCTATCAAACATTTAGAGAAGAGCTAACACCTATCTTTCTCAAACTCTTCCAAAATATAGCAGAGGGAGGAAAACTCCCAAACTCATTCTATGAGGCCACAATCACCCTCATACCAAAACCAGACAAAGATGTCGCAAAGAAAGAAAACTACGTGCTAATATCACTGATGAACATAGACACAAATATCCTCAACAAAATACTAGCAACAGAATCCAACAGCAACAGTAAAAGGATCATACACCATGATCAAGTGGGGTTTATGGAATCCAGGAATGCAAGGATTCTTCAATATATGCAAATCAATCAGTGCGATAAACCATATTAACAAATTGAAGGAGAAAAACTATATGATCATCTCAACAGATGCAGAAAACGCTTTTGACAAAATTCAACACTCATTTGTGATAAAAACTCTCCAGAAAGTAGGCATAGAGGGAACTTACCTCAACATAATAAAGGCCATATATGACAAACCCACAGCCAACATCATTCTCAATGATGAAAAATTGAAACCATTTCCACTAAGATCAGGAACAAGACAAGGTTGTCCACTCTCACCACTATTATTCAATATAGTTTTGGAAGTTTTAGCCACAGCAATCAGAGAACAAAAAGAAATAAAAGGAATCCTAATTGGAAAAGAAGAAGTAAAGCTGTCACTGTTTGCAGATGACATGATACTATACATAGAGAATCCTAAAGATGCTACCAAAAAACTACTAGAGCTAATCAATGAATTTGGTAAAGTTGCAGGATGCAAAATTAATGCACAGAAATCTCTTGCATTCCTATACACTAATGATGAAAAATGTGAAAGAGGAATTAAGGAAACACTTCCATTTACCATTGCAACAAAAAGAATAAAATACCTAGAAATAAACCTACCTAAGGAGACAAAAGACCTGTATGCAGGAAACTATAAGACACTGATGAAAGAAATTAAAGATAATACAAATAGATGGAGAGATATACCATGTTCTTAGATTGGAAGAATCAACATTGTGAAAATGACTCTACTACCCAAAGCAATCTACAGATTCAATGCAATCCATATCAAACTACCAATGGCATTTTTCACAGAACTAGAACAAAAAATTTCACAATTTGTATGGAAACACAAAAGATGCCAAATAGCCAAAGAAATCCTGAGAAAGAAAAACGGAGCTGGAGGAATCAGGCTCCCTGACTTTAGACTATAATACAAAGTTACAGTAATCAAAACAGTATGGTACTGGCACAAAAACAGAAGTATAGATAAATGGAACAGGATAGAAAGCCCAGAGATAAACCCACGCACATATGGTCACCTTATCTTTGATAAAGGAGGCAAGAATATACAATGAAGAAAAGACAGCCTCTTCAATAAGTGGTGCTGGGAAAATTGGACAGCTACATGTAAAAGAATGAAATTAGAACACTCCCTAACACCATACACAAAAATAAACCCAAAATGGATTAAAGACCTAAATGTAAGGCCAGACACTGTAAAACTCTTAGAGGAAAACATAGGCAGAACACTCTATGACATAAATCACAGCAAGATCCTTTTTGACCCACCTCCTAGAGAAATGGAAATAAAAAAAAAATAAACAAATGGGGCCTACATCGATAGACAAATGGATAAAGAAGATGTGATACATATATACAATGGAATATTACTCATAAAACGGAACAATATTGGGTCATTTGTAGAGACGTGGATGGATATAGAGACTGTCATATGGAGTGAAGTAAGTCAGAAAGAGAAAAACAAATATCGTATATTAACGCATATATGTGGAACCTAGAAAAAAGGTACAGATGAACCAGTATGCAGGACAGAAATTGAGACAGAAATGTAGAGAACAAATGTATGGACACTAAAGGGGGAAAGCAGCGGGGGGTGGGAGGTGGTGGTGTGATAAATTGGGAGATTGGGATTGACATGTATACACTGATGTGTATAAAATGGATGACAGGATAAGAACCTGCTGTATAAAAAAATAAATAAAATTAAATTCAAAAACAAAACAAACAAACAAACAAAAATGGGGCCTCATGAAACTTAAAAGCTTTTGCACAGCAAAGGAAAACATAAACAAGATGAAAAGACAGCCCTCAGAATGGGAGAAAATATTTGCAAATTAAGCACTGACAAAGGATTAATCTCCAAAATTTACAAACAGCTCATGCAGCTCAGTATCAAAAAAACAAACAACCCAATCCAAAAATGGGCAGAAGACCTAAACAGACATTTCCCCAAAGAAGATATACAGATTGCCAACAAACACATGAAAGGATGCTCAACATCACTAATCATTACAGAAATGCAAATCAAAACTACAGTGAGGTATCACCTCACATAGTCAGAATGGCCATGATCAAAAAATCTACAAACCATAAATGCTGGAGAGGGTGTGGAGAAAAGGGAACTTTCTTGCACTGTTGGTGGGAATGTAAATTGATACAGCCACTATGGAGAACAGTATGGAGGTTCCTTAAGAAACTAAAAATAGAACTACCATACGATCCAGCAATCCCACTACTGGGCATATACCATAAGAAAACCATAATTCAAAAAGAATCATGTACCACAATGTTCACTGCAGCTCTATTTACAACAGCCAGGACATGGAAGCAACCTAAGTGTCCATCGACAGATGAATGGATAAAGAAGATGTGGCACATATATACAACGGAATATTACTCAGCCATAAAAAGAAACAAAACTGAGTTATTTGTAGTGAGGTGTATGGACCTGGAGTCTGTCATACAGAGTGAAGTATGTCAGAAAGAGAAAAACAAATACAGTATGCTAACACATACATATGGAATCTAGGGGGGAAAAATGGTTCTGTAGAACCTAGGGGCAGGAGAGGAATAAAGACGCAGACGTAGAGAATGGACTTGAGGACATGGGGAGGGGGAAGGGTAAGGTGGGACAAAGTGAGAGAGTGGCATGGACATATATACACTACCAAATGTAAAGTAGATAGCTAGTGGGAAGCAGCCACATAGCATAGGGAGATCAGCTCGGTGCTTTGTGACCACCTAGAGGGGTGGGATAGGGAGGGTAGGAGGGAGACACAAGAGGGAGGAGATATGGGGATATATGTATATGTATAGCTGATTCACTTTGTTATAAAGCAGAAACTAACACACCATTGTAAAGCAATTATACTCCAATAAAGATGTTAAAAAAAAAAAGAAAAAGGAAGAACTACAAACAAGATCTTATCTAGGGAATATCATCAGGAAAGCCTATACTCTTCTGCTTTCCTTTTACTCAATTTATGATCTAAAAAATCAACTAAGGTATGGCATACCTATACCATGGAAACCAAAAACCATAAAAACATAGGACCCACATCTTTGCCCTCTAATGAGAGTAAATACACCCACAAGCCCTTTTCAATCTCCACAATTAATTTTGTCTTTAACACTACCATTTCAGATAATCCTTTCTCTTGTATTTAATTATAAGTAGAGCAACAATCTCTTTGCCATTTATTTACTACAAACATACGCAATTTCCCCACAAAATATGCACTGTTTTGTGAATTAATAAACTTGTGGATTCACTTGTGAATCTCCATTTATTACACTATCTCCACTGGAAAAAATATTTCAAGTTCAAATGACAAAAGTCCTAAACTAGTGCCACACAATCCATTTTTCTTTGAAGATTTCCAAGTAAACTCAGCGGGTTCCATTTTTAGGTATCAAATGACATTTTAGCACCAAAAACAGAGAGCTACAAACTGAGACTGGCCAGAAATCTCAATGTTAACCTGGGCTGGTGGCTGAAGGGCACATATCTAAGGTTATGAGCATTCTGGAAACAAGCCTCTACTTTAGAGAGCTGAGCATGACCAGTACCCACTGACCAAATCCGGAGTAAAACACACACACACACTCACACAACACACAAACAAATCCATAAGGACTAACTCAACCATGTTCTTTGGATCTCAGATGACCACGAACCTGAGGCAAAGGATGAACCAGTGAACCACTAGAATCTCAATAAATGCTAAATTTAAGAGAACAAAAAGTTAGTATCAAAATACGTCCCATGGATCTCAAATAAACCATGTTTAATGTGAAGGATTATCTATTTAACGTTAGTCCTGTAGAAAACAGAGCCAAGTTTGCATTATTAGTAATTTTTTTGTTGTTATACTGAGGTCAAGCCCCAGATAAGAATTTCGTTCTCATGCACCAAGTTTTAAAATCTCTGAACACCAGAAGAAATATGTGTTTGTTCAATTGATGATTACAAAATAAAGTAAGTCACACATGATGATTTTGGTATAGGAAACCTCAGCCAGCCAATAAATGAGTCATTCTAAACAGCCTAGTTTTCTGAATGGGTAATAGCTTCACATGCCAAAAGAGCTCTGGAGGTTAATTACCTTGAGTGTTAATATTTCCAACATTTATGGCATATTTCCCTCTCTTCTCAAAGAGTGTATTTAAAAATTTATCTTTTTTGGTAGTTCACTCTCATTAATGGTAAATAGCCATCATGGATTTATGTTATTACAAAGTAATGTCTGCAAGTCCGATTGAGGGTTCCTACCTTAATATTCCCAAACCTTCAGGGCTTTTGTTCCCAACTCTCGTATCTAAAGTTATAATTTTTCTGTTTCTTTCCTAGTTGTCAAGCTGTCAGGGGTCACTTTTCACCACTGGTTACAGCAACTCCTCACCCCATTCTAAATGTGCTACCTCATATATTCTATGGATCATTTTTCAAATAAAAAAAAAAGTTAGGGTTGTTATCTAAAATAAGAGTAAGTTCTGAAAGAACATCTGAAGTATTCTCCCAGACTTTACGCCATCTATTCCAATGCTGAGTAGGCGTTTTTTGCCCCTTGCCTGGTACTTGGCTAGGTTCCAGATACGTAAGAGAGCTGTGCTCCAGACAGGCATTCTACGGCAAATCTCGATGTTCCTTATGATCCCTTAATGCAGAAGTAAACCAAACCATCACATGACCTCACTAATAAATTTCTGTCCTGGCCACATAACAAAACAAGTGCAAAGTTTCCAAGGAAGCAAAATATCCAGGTTGAAAGATTAATCCAGAAACTGGAAAATGGTCCCTATCTTACATAATGGTTATGGTTTCATATATCTACAGCATTTAGCATCATGAATAGGTAGGCAGCTTACACCAATAAGTATGGTTAAAAAAGATTTTTTGAGGGGAAAAATAACCAAATTATGTTTTTAAACTCACAGAAGTTCAATTTTTTTCTTGGTTTATTAAAGTAAAAGATTTTTAAGTTAAGCAACTTCTTTTTAATTCCATACATCTAATGGCTTCACTTACTAAACGGATGGCTGCTATGTTGGGAAAAGTTTTCTCCTTTACTCAAAGGGAAAAAATGTTCCTCTAACATTTGAGTAACCTAAGGATTAATTATCATTGTTTTAAACAGCCCCTACAAGCACTGAGGTCAAGCATTCAACATAAATCACTGTACTTAAATTCTGTGCATTCTATAAAACGCAAAAGTTTATATAACCTTGCTTGTCAAACCTGAAAAAGCAAAATCAAGCAGGTGATCCAGGCTACCCTGTCACATTAAGAATGGAAGTAAAGAGGGACTTCCTGATAGTCCAGTGGTTAAGACTCCAAGCTCCCAGTGCAGGGGGCCAGGGTTCGATCCCTGGTCAGGGAACTAGATCCCGCATGCCACAACTAAATAAGATCCGGCACGCGGCAACAAAGATCCCCTGTGTGGCAACTAAGACCGGCGCAGCCAAATAAATAAATTTTTTTTAAAAAAAAGAATGGAAGTAAAGAGAGCAGGTCATCAGTTATCCTAGTTATGTTTCCACACCCTTGTGAAGGAGACTGGCCCTTCAGCTATTTATAAACACAGAACTGAAAGGGAAGGGGGCCCTGCCACTGCCACCCTTGTGAGTAACCAACAGGGTGGGCTGTTAGGCTCAGGCTGAATCCCAGTGGGACCTGTGGGATCTCCCTCAGGATGGCCCACCACACTAGGCAGCACCGGATCCTCTGGGTGCAGTCCTGTCTGGTCAGGAAAAGGGCTGTGAGGATTTCCAGCAGTCACTGCCAGCCTAGGATTCTATATATGGAAACATCCCATCCTAGTGTTTCCAGCACCACGGGCACAACACCAGGGAGGAGGAGGGAGGAGCAGGCCAGCCCCCCTCTTGCTGCGCTGCCGGCACACTCTCTTTCGTGTCTCCCAGGCCCTGCTGCCCTGGACTGGACCCCGTCATCAAATGGCAGCCCAGCCCTCTGCTGAGTCTTGCAGGCTGGCGGCTCTAACATGGAACAGCTGGAAGAGGACCCTGCATTCTTTTCTCTGTGTAAACACTGGGGGCTCTGTTCACCCTCCTGCTGCAGCATGAACTAAAGAATTTTCCCCATGCAACATTACAACCAACAGACCTTTCCCCATCCCCCATCCTCACCTCCCACCCCCAGGCCCGGATATAATTTCAGTCTGTCACCACCCATGCTAGCAAACAGCAAACTGCTGAACCTTTCAGTACATTCACTTTCTATGCTAGTCGAGGTGTCTGTAAATACACTAGCAGGGTAAGAGGAAACAATTCTGTTATGTTCAGTAAAGTTTCCTGACAAAAGCATTAAGGACCCTGATTCATGCCTGCTCCCTATGAGACCCTTTCTACAAGACGTATATCAATATAAATAATGTCGTGATAGTTAAGTATAACCACGTAGTATACGAACGGCAAATATTTTAATAGTCTATAGCATCACCTACAAATTATTCTGAAGACAGAGCTCTAAAATTGGAATATCCGTGGGGAAAAATGAATAATAAAATTGGATTTTCATGTATTCCTCATACAGCCTCATCAAAGCTTGTCTTCTGAAGGGCAGTCCCAGGCTTCATGTGTTGCTGAAATCCAGAGAGCCACGTTGCCCAAAAGAAGAAGAAAGGGGGGGCGGGGGAAGAGCCCAGAAAATCCAGACTCTACGTGACCTGACTTACTTATTTCCCAGGAAACTGCATGAGAGAAAAATCAATCATTCGTACTACCGTAGCTACCACATGGAATGGACTGAGGGAGTTGACAGTGGGCAAAACAACGAAGCGGCCAGCGGAGGTTAGTGGGTGGCAGGGCCTGGGGCGGGGGCCGGTGGCGGGAGACGCCAAGGACCCGGGGGCCTCGAGGTTCTGTCGCCACGGACCAGCGGTCGGGGGGCGGGGCCAGGCCCGAGGCTGGGAAGGGGTGGGGGGCGTGGACAGGACAGCGGGACGGCGGCGGCCGCGCACTTACCGGGACTGTTGGCCTCGCCTTCGAGGACGTGCAGCTCGGTGCAGTCGGCCAGCGAGTGCTCCAGGCAGAGCTGGAGGAAGCGGGCCTGGGTCTGGCTCACGCGCTTGAGCAGCGACAGCAGCGCAACAGTCTGCTCGCACTCGTTCCAGCCCTTAAACCAGCCCGCCAGCACCCCGACCTGGTCGCGAAACATCATGGTTAGGGGGCGGCCCTCGGTCTACAAAGCCCCCTCCGAGCCCCAGCCCGCCCCGCCCGCCCCAAAGTTTGGTGGAGCCGCAGCCCAGCGGCCGCCGGAGACGCGTTCCCGTTCCAAGGTGGCTCTGGTGCCCGGACGCTGCAGGTACTGCCTCGGCTCCTGCCTCTCTCGTCTGGTTTCAGTTACGTTCTGGTGGTTCTGGCTGATTTCCCCAGAGATGATGACAGACAGTAGCACGGAAATGTTTTTTGTTTTGTTTTTTTAAAATAACGATTAAAAAAAATTTTTTCCCCACAAGGCACACAAACTGAAGAATGCTCTCTTCCCCCCCGCCTTCTTCTCGCAGCTTCGGGATGGTGATTTCCGGCGTCCCGGGGTCTCTCCCCCGCTGGGCGGCAGCTCGGACCCTTCACACCCGCATTCCCGAGTGGCGATCACCACTGGAAGGAGAGAAAAGGCTGCAGTGAGACCTCGGCCGGCGAGGGAGCGCGCGCGGGAAACGAGTGCATTAGAGGGGGTGGAGGGGGGCGCCCCGCGGGGGGTTTGGTCCCCCAAATTCCGGCCGCCCCCTTCGCACCCGGATGCTGGAGAGGAGCTATTCCCTTTCTGGGAAAGGCAAGAAGCCTCCTTCCCAGGTGCGTGAGGAGACCGCCCGGCTTCCTGTTGCTGCCGCTGCGAACGGCTAGTGCTCCCCACACACCCCACCCGGGGTGGCCTCGGGGACTGTGCCTGCAAACGCCCGCACCAGCAACAGATCTTTCTCGCGCAGAAAACTTGCAATGCGGCTGCGGAGGGGCGCGGGGGTGGGGGTGGGGGCTAATGCAAAGCAGAGGCGGAGGCAGCAGCAGCCCGAGTTCCTTCCTCCTCCTCCTCCTCCTCTCCCGCCTCCTCCTCCGCCACCTCCTCCTCCCGGAGAAGCTGCCGAACGGCTGCAGCTCCATCTACAGCAACAGCCAGCATCTCCACCGCCAGGCGCCCCTCTGGATTTAGGCCGTGAGCAGCCGCGGCAACAGCTCGAGACAAAAATAAACTCTCCCCACCCAAAGCTCAGCGTCCAGCGGGCGGAGGCGCAGCCGGAGCCCCGGCTACCCCGCGCCGCGCCGCTCCAGCCCACCCGGGAGGTCTCCGAGGGCCTGCTTCGCCCTGAGCGATCAGATGTGTGAGTGCGTGTGCGTCTGTGTGTATGTGAGTGTGTACGCGTGTGTGTGCTGTAGGCATCCTGCCCCCGCTGCCGCCGCCTACGGGCGGGTCTGTCCGGCCCACCGCCTCGCCCGCGCGTCCCAGGCCGAAGGCAGCACGGCTACGGGCGAACGCCGAGCGCGGAGACAGCCGAGCCACAGCACTGCCTCCCCCGGCGGGCAGGGCGGCTCCGCGGGAACTGCGGCTCCGCGCCGCCCGCACACGCCC
This sequence comes from Hyperoodon ampullatus, assembly GCF_949752795.1. Classification (NCBI taxonomy): domain Eukaryota; kingdom Metazoa; phylum Chordata; class Mammalia; order Artiodactyla; family Ziphiidae; genus Hyperoodon; species Hyperoodon ampullatus. Next base: position 133,785,951 of record NC_136916.1, on the reverse strand, counting down.
CCGAAGGACCGCAAAGAAGAAAAGTTCGGTTTCGGGGGCTCCCCCAGTCCTAACCCTGTTCGGGTGGCAGCCAGCGGACGGCGAAAAGAGCCCAGCGACTCAGCCAGCCCTCGTGAGGCGGCTCGCTCCCAGCACCCCGTTTCCCGGCTCCCAGAACTTCCCGGCTCCCAGAACTTCTCCCCTCCGGGAAGGAAACCCAGTGACCCACGGGCCCCCTACCTGGGGCAAAAGAGAGAGAGGGCGCTCACCTGGGAGCGGCTCATCCTGGCGGCTCGCGGCCCCAAACGCGGGTCCGGGACCGCAGCGGCTCTCAGCGAGGTTGGGGGCGCCCGGAGCGCGGGCTGCGGGCCATGCCGTCGGGGCGGGCGGCGCTGAGAGAGTGCGGCGCTGCGGGTCCGGGCCGCCGCCGCCGCCGCTCCTGCTGCCTCCAGTGTCGGCTCGCGGAGGACTGAGCCGCCCGAGCCGGAGCTCCCCACATGCTACTGATTAACATACACCATTACATCATGGGCTTGGCAGGGAGCGCCCGAGAAGGGGGGAGAGGAACCCGGGCGGCGGCGGCAGCGGCGGCAAGCGGGGGGAGTCGGGGGAGGATCCCCGGGCCCGGCTTGCGGCGGGGGTGGGGGGGCGGATTCCTAAGTGGGGACCAGAAAAGGGGAGGGGAGCGGAGAGGGAGGAGCCGGATGGCGCAGAGGGGTCGGGTTGGAGGAACGGCCTGGCGGAGGGAAGAAGTTTGGGGAAGGGGAGGGGTCCAAGTGAATGCCTGCCCTCTGCTGCTTGCGTGTTCCGGAGGGGCCGGGGCGCTCGAGACGCCAGAGTGCAGGCCGGAGGGGACCCAGAGGGCGCTTGAGAGGGCACGGTGCTGCCACCGGCTGCTCGTCCTTGGGAATGTGGTTCACCGACTCCGGTGACCCCTCGGCCCAACTGGGGCCCGGGAGTGACAGAGACGTGGGGTCAAGGGCGCTGGAGGCGTGGACGGGTTCCGGGGGTCGAGGACGCGAAGGGCTGAGGAGGCCGAGGGGCGGTACGCAGTGCTGAAGAGCCCGGACGCCGGACGGCCCGGGTCTGAGGAGCGCGAGAAGTTCCCGGGCTGCTCACCCCTCGCCCGGGTCGGACCTTGGATGCCCTTTGCTCCTGTGGGCGGCCTCGCGGCTAGCCCCACACCCCTCTCCGGCCTTGCTCTCCCCTGGGGAAGCCGCCTGACTTCTGGGGCCAGCCGGGCAGCTACACCTGGCGCGCGGGCTGCGGCTGCGGCTCCGGCTCCGGCTGCGGGCCTGGAGCGGAGAGGAGCGCCGCCCCAGGCGGCGGGGAGGCGGGCGAGGCCACCTGTCAGCGCGTCTGAGTCGCCGGGCTGGGCAGCGTTTATCTGGCCCTGCAGAGTGCACGAGGCCGAGGCCGGGCAGAGGGCTTCAGAGGTCCTCGCCGCGCACAAGAGGATGGGGGTGGAGGTGCAGCGCCGAGGCCAAGCAGTTCAGGGAGGGCTGGGAAAGTGCCCTCGGGTAGTCTCGAAAGTAGAGGATTGGTTTAAAATACCCTAAAACCTAACAATCGCTGTGCCTTCTAATAGTAATCGAATATTCACGGGAGGACTTGATGACCAAATCCAGGCTGTCTCTGTGTTTTCAGTGAAAACAGTGAGCCCTGGAACATTTCTCCAGCAACTTGAGGCTTTCTTTATAAAAGTACTTCTGATAAATTAGTGAAGCCTATGCTTCAAATCCTGCCTCCCCTACTCTGGTTAATACAGTATTTCTGAAGATAAAGTATCTGAGATATTATTCCACTGATTTACCACTTCCTTCTTTAACTCCAGCATATGTTCCTGGATTTTCAATCATTTCTTCCTTCCGTCCTCAAACCTAGTTTCTGCACCGCTTAGTTCCTGTGAGACATGTGACAGCACCTAACCATCTGTTGGGGTATTGAAAGGTCTTGTGGAGCTGCAAAAATATAGGTGTTAACATTAAAATAGGGTGTGTGGATAATTTTCTTAAGCTCATCATTAACCAGCCAAGAAAGGTGTCTGCATAATTTAATGAATATTTTGCCCTAAAAACAGTTCTAGAGTCAGTGTTTTAATTTTGTTTTATTATTACAGAGGCAGGAAATCTTGAAATATTTTCCCCAAAACATTATTATCATTAGCTAGTACTTAGTAATAACTTCTATCAAGAAATGGGGAGAAGGTTTAGAGCATGGTGTATCTCAGTATATACCTTGCTATCAACTGCAGCCAAAGCAGAAGTTCCCTACCTGGGGATTTCAGAAGCCTCCAAGAGTGATTTTTTAAAAGAAAGTGAAAAAAATCAGTTTCATTAACTTATTTATTGTCACCTGCAGTTTACTAAGCGAATAGTAAAACTAAGAAACAAAAACAACAAACCTTGAGGCAAATTGAATTCTGCTTAAACTGAAGAAAGAAAATACTGCCACCTACTGGAAAAGTGTACTTCTTACAGCAGCCTGTGACCTAAGAAAAGATCTTGATTTAGCTAATTTTTTAGCTATTTTTAAAAAAATGCAAAGAGGAGCATGACTCATGAGTTGCCAGCCGGCCTTGTTTTTGTGGGTTCACAATACTTGTGATTTCCCTCACCTCTGGGACTTTTCCCTGACTGGAAAGGGAGTGGAGATAAAACCCAGTGATGCTGCTTCACTATTCCTCACAGGGTGAAGTCAGGATTGAAGGAAGGAAAGTAATACTATCAGCTAAATATATATTTTTGTCTAAATATGGACTTTCCTATTCGAAACTTTACCCAGTTTTTATGGATAATTAAGAAGTGGCTTTGGGATTGACATGTACACACTGCTATATTTTAAATGGATAACCAATAAATTTTTTTTGTAAAAAAAAAAGTGGCTAACAAGTACTAAATATCCACATGACTTGGAGTTTTAGAGCAAATTCTAACTTCCAAAGAACAGTTTATTAGGCGGTAATCTGGGGGGAATGGGATTTAGGTGAGCTAGAAACATGGCTGGCAGGCAGGGAAACCATTTCTTGGTTAATGGAGACAAGCCCAGGTGCTTCTCCATACTCTGTACACAGGAAAGGTGCAGAACCACTGATGAGCGTGGAGGCAAGAGTAGGCTACTCAGCCCAAGATGTAGAGAAGGAATTGACTATGAAAAGATTAAACTTGGGGGCTTCCCTGGTGGCACAGTGGTTAAGAATCCGCCTGCCAATGCAGGGGACACGGGTTTGAGCCCTGGTCCGGGAAGATCCTATATACCGCAGAGCAACTAAGCCCGTGTGCCACAACTACTGAGCCTGTGCTCTAGAGCCCAGGAGCCACAACTACTGAGCCTGAGAGCCACAACTACTAAAGCCCACGCGCCTAAAGCCCGTGCTCTGCAACAAGAGAAGCCACCGCAATGAGAAGCCTGTGCACTGCAACGAAGAGTAGCCCCCACTCACCGTGACTAGAGAAAGCCCACGTGCAGCAATGGAGACCCAACGCAGGTATTAATTAATTAATTAAATTTTTTTTTTAAAGAAAAGATTAGACTTGGGTGACTGAACAGAAGTGCCCAGGAGTGAGGAAATTTGAAGACTGATTGAAAGTGAGCCAAACTGGCATCTGCATCAGATAGAACTCTATCTGTGTAATATTTGCCACTGGGATCTAGTGTGCTTCCTGAAGAGCAGGCACAGCTACAGTAAAGTAGTTTCTGTGTTAAGAATATTATTTAAAATAATTGTAATGCCTGCCCTCATAAGGTCTGAAAATAACTGGCACATTACTTGGCACGTAGGAGGTACCTGATAAGTATTAGTTTTCCTTCTTTGTAGGTACAAATTAGAGTATGTTAATTTGCCTCATTTACATCTTGGGTCTGCCTCACACAGAAGCATGCTTTTTCATTCTTCAAAGACATGCCCTCTCAAAAGCCATGTAATAAGGCCGAGGACAGGATTGCCAGGGCTTGAATCAGGATTCAAGGGGTTGTTGAGAGAGATGTGGAGGAAGAAACTGCAGAACTGGTGACAGATGGAATGTGGGAAGGCTAAATCAGGAGTCAGGTCTGCTAAGATAGCAACAGTGAAAGGCAAGCTGGGTGAGGCCCAGGAGCCATGGCTTAGGGAGACTAAACTTGAGTTCAGATCTCATTAGAAGTTCAGAAATATCTCAGTGTTGGGAGGGGCACACATTCAGATAGGAAGCTGGTGTTCTGTTAGCCCAGGGCAGAGTGCTAATGGCCAGCACCAATTTCCTATACCCCTAGCACGTTTTTATACTGACGGGATCGTGACTGATAACTGGCCCAAGGTAAACCTGGCTGAGCAAGCCTCAGGTAAAGCACTGGGACTCTTGAGGAATCTGCTTTCACTTTTCACTGAAGTTCTTACGACTCTAAAGATAGTTTTCAAATTTTCTTCAGTTCCTCAATTTAGAGAGTTTTTCCAGAAAAAAAAGACTTCTTAAACCCAGTTTTAGGTAAATAGAATGCCATAACAGGTGTGATTATTTACTCTTCAGGAGTGAAACAAGAATATGAATTGGATGGACATGTTGAATCCATAAGGAAAAGGTCTTTTTTTTAAATTTTGGTAAAATATGTATAACATAAAGTTTACCCTTTTAACCACTCTTAAGCATAAAATTCAGTTGCATTAAGTACATTCACATTGTTTGTGCAACCATCACTAACTATCCCTTTCCAGATCTTTTCCATCTTCCCAAACTGAACTTCTGGGCTTGTTAAACAATAAATCCCCATTCTTCCCTCCCCTCAGTCTCTGCTAACCACTATTCTACTTTTTGCCTCTATGAATTTGTCTGTTCTAGGTACCTCATATAAGTGGACTCATACAGTATTTATTGTCCTTTTGCGTCTGGCTTCTTTCACTTAGCATAACGTTTTCAAGGTTCATCCATATTACAGCATGTATCGGAATTTTATTCCTTTTTAAGGCTGATTAATATTACATGAAGAAAACTTTTGAGACAGCTTTCTCTAGAATGGAGTTAGATAAGAAAGGTGAACTCTAGTTTTTAGAACATTTAGTCAGGTACACTGTCTTTCTGACTGATTTCTAAAGAGTATAATCCAAACCAATTAAGTGGTACTTAAATAAAATATAAGTTCAAGCAACTGAACCACAATTTCAAACACAAATGCAGATGGGTTCACACTTTTTAAAAATAAACAAACGTGTGAAATATTAAATTATATTTTCTTACAGTAAAACATAAGGCGTCATAGATAAATTTTCAAATAAATATAGTCAAAAGGTTAAATGTAAGTGCTGCAAAACTACTCCTATTTATAGGATTTGTATAGGTCAGGATTACAAAAGTGGAGCTTAGACCTTTTAGAGGGATAAATTGTCCCAGATTGGCATGAGAGAAAGAAAGTAAAAATTACTCATTGTAGAAATCATCAAATCCTAATTCTGATCTTTGTTGTTGATTAAAGAATTGCCAGTAGCTTTTCCAACTGAAAGTGCCATTGAAATGTGTCCACAGTTTTAAATAGCTGAAATTTTTTAATGTACAAGTCTAAAGTCATATTTCTATAATCTAAACAAAGATCAGACTCCCCTTCTCTTTTCTTTAAAGCAACCTCTGTGATGAGAATATTCCAAGACTGCTGGCACCAACAACTTTCTCTTTACCAGGTACTATTGTTGCATAGGACACATTAAATATTGATTAATCCCACATTTTTCCACATCCTTGGAATATCCCCATTCAGAAAGTTTATGAGAAACTGCCTGGTTATACATTTAAATTTTATTGCAAGATTTCTCAAGGCCTTCATTATGCTAAAGTTCATTGTGCTCTTCTGGAGAGTACAGTACATGGCAGGTCCTAAAGTTACTTGAGCCCAGAACACATCCTAGGTCTTATAGTATAGTGTTGCCTGGGATATGTTTGGGGAAATGCTGGGTCTGATAATGGGTTCAAGAAAAGCAATAAAAATGATGAAAGAATTTAAAATTGTACCCACAGTTCAGTGTTGAAAAACCATGTGCTTTTCATACAATGTAGGAAGGTGACTAGTGATTAAGAGCCCAAGCTTCAGGCAAAACAAAACAAAGCAGAACTGGATTCAAATCCTAACTCTACCAGTAGTAGATGTGTGATATGGGCTATTTAACCTCAGTTGGTCTCAGTTTTCTGTCTACCATAGTAAATTGAGCCAGGTATATAAGAGGTAAGATCTAATTGCTATCAATTAGAGTAGCCAGGAGAGAGACAACACCAATTATTTTATCAGAGATCATGAATATAAAGAGTTGGTAACTGAAGAGTCGAAAGGAAAACATGAAGGTATCTCACAGGAAGCAACTTCAGGAAGCAGCTACCATCCACAGGGCTAGGGAAACAAAATGAAGTTGGAATTATAAAAACTTAGAAGTTTGGAGGACAGGCCCTCAGAGCTGGAACGCTCAGCCCTCTGAGGAAGGGCTGTTGCTAGGCTGAGGCTGGTGTCCTAAGGTGCGGGTGAGGAGGCAGGTTTGGCAAATGTTGGGAGAACTATGATCTGGATTCAACTGCTGCTCCTGGAATTAACCACCACTGCCAAGGTAAAGAAGCGAGGCTCCGGTGATGATCACAGGAACAGGAAGCCAACATGAAGCCCACAGGAAACAGACAGGAAGGAGCAAATCCCTCCTTCCTCCTGTCTTCCAGTTTCCCTCTATTGCTCTAGTTTGCAAAGCCTCATAGGGAGCCCACTGGCAAAGCATAAATGTGGTTTGCAGAGCGTTACCCCAGCATCACAAAGCCGGTTGTAGAAGGGTGAGTTTGTAGCTGAGACGCAATAGCTTAACTGTTGGCACAAATACAAAGCGCTCAGAGCAAGGAAAGTATCTGACAGCTATTCCTCCTCCCCCAACCTGACTAACTGACTCAGTCCTATGCCTGGGGCAGATTTGCAGAGTTTCCATAGGACCTAGCTACAGTAAAGAGAGAGGAGAGTAAATGTCTGGAGGTTCAACTAAATAAATAAAACCAATAAGGTAGGCTTAACATCACAGCTCAAACTTCTAACAACTAAAACTGAACTCCTGGTTCTGCCCCCTTCCCCCTCCCCAAGATGCATTCCCCTCAGTCTTTGAAAATTGCAACATGGACAAGGTTACCTCCCTTCTTTGGCTCTCCAAGGTCTTCCCACTGCACAAAAGACTATCCTGACTCCTGCCCATGACAACACTTGCCCTCTCTCCAACCCCATCCACATTGCTCCTTCGTGTTTATACACTTCAAGTCACATAGGCTTTTTCTCTCCCTCTACTACCCAAGCTCTTTTTCACTTTGTGCTTTTTGTTCCTTCCATCCAATATGCTGTGCCCAGCCTCTTTTTTTTTTTTAACATCTTTATTGGAGTATAATTGCTTTACAATGGGGTGTTAGTTTCTGCTTTATAACAAAGTGAATCAGCTATACATATACATATATCCCCATATCTCCTCCCACTTGCATCTCCCTCCCACCCTCCCTATCCCACCCTTCTAGGTGGTCACAAAGCATCGAGCTGATCTCCCTGTGCTATGCGGATGCTTCCCACTAGCTATCTGTTTTACATTTGGTAGTGTATATATGTCCATGCCACTCTCTCACTTTGTCCCAGCTTACCCTTTCCCCTCCCGGTGTCCTAAAGTTCATTCTCTACTTCTGCGTCTTTATTCATGTCCTGCCCCTAGGTTCTTCAGAACCTTTTTTTTTTTTTTTTTAGATTCCGTATATATGTGTCAGCATACAGTATTTTTCTCTTTCTGACTTACTTCACTCTGTATGACAGTCTCTAGGTCCATCCACCTCACTACAAATAACTCGATTTCGTTTCTTTTTATGGCTGAGTAGTATTCCATTGTATATATGTGCCACATCTTCTTTATCCATTCATCTGTTGATGGACACTTAGGTTGCTTCCATGTCCTGGCTATTGTAAATAGAGCTGCAATGAACAATGTGGTAAATGACTCTTTTTGAATTATGGATGTCTCAGGGTATACGCCCAGTAGTGGGATTGCTGGATCGTATGGTAGTTCTATCTTTAGTCTTTTAAGGAACCTCCATACTGTTCTCCATAGTGGCTGTATCAATTTACATTCCCACCAACAGTGCAAGAAAGTTCCCTTTTCTCCACACCCTCTCCAGCATTTATGGTTTGTAGATTTTTTGATGATGGCCATTCTGACTGGTGTGAGGTGATACTTCATTGTAGTTTTGATTTGCATTTCTGTAATGATTAGTGATGTTGAGCATTCTTTCATGTGTTTGTTGGCAAACTGTATATCTTCTTTGGAGAAATCTCTATTTAGGTCTTCTGCCCATTTTTGGATTGGGTTGTTTGTTTTTTTGATATTGAGCTGCATGTGCTGCTTGTAAATTTTGGTGGTTAATCCTTTGTCAGTTGCTTCATCTGTAAATATTTTCTTCCATTCTGAGGTTGTCTTTTCGTCTTATTTATGTTTTCTTTGCTGTGCAAAAGCTTTTCAGTTTCATTAGGCCCCACTTGTTTATTTTTGTTTTTATTTCCATTTCTCTAGGAGATGGGTCAAAAAGGATCTTGCTGTGACTTACATCATAAAGTGTTCTGCCTATGTTTTCCTCTAAGAGTTTTATAGTGTCTGGCCTTACATTTAGGTCTTTAATCTATTTTGAGTTTATTATTGTGTACAGTGTTAGGAAGTGTTCTAATTTCATTCCTTTACATGTAGCTGTCCAGTTTACCCAGCACCACTTATTGAAGAGACTGTCTTTGCTCCATTGTATATTCTTGCCACCTTTATCAAAAATAAGGTGACCATATGTGCGTCGGTTTATCCCTGGGCTTTCTATCCTGTTTCATTTATCTATATTTCTGTTTTTGTGCCAGTATCATACTGTCTTGATTACTGCAGCTTTGTCATATAGTCTGAAGTCAGGGAGCCTGATTCCTCCAGCTCCGTTTTTCTTTCACAAGATTGCTTTGGCTATTCGGGGTCTTTTGTGTTTCCATACAAATTGTGAAATTTTTTATTCTAGCTCTGTGAGAAATGCCATTGGTAGTTTGATACAGATTGCATTGAATCTGTAGATTGCTTTGGGTAGTATACTCTTTTTCACAATGTTGATTCTTCCAATCCAAGAACATGGTATATCTCTCCATCTCTTTGTATTGTCTTTAATTTCTTTCATCAGTGTCTATAGTTTTCTGCATACAGGTCTTTTGTCTCCCTAGGTAGGTTTATTCCTAGGTATTTATTCTTTTAGTTGCAGTGGTGTTTAAGGAGTGTTTCCTTAATTTCATTTTCAGATTTTTCATCATTAGTGTGTAGGAATGCAAGAGATTTCTGTGCGTTAATTTTGTATCCTGCAACTTTACCAGATTCATTGATTAGCTCTAGTAGTTTTTTGGTAGCATCTTTAGGATTCTCTATATATAGTATCATGTCATCTGCAAACAGTGACAGCTTTACTTCTTCTTTTCTGATTAGCATTCCTTTTATTTCTTTTTGTTCTCTGATTGCTGTGGCTAAAACTTCCAAAACTATATTGAATAATAGTGGTGAGAGTGGGCAACCTTGTCTTGTTCCTGATCTTAGAGGAAAAGGTTTCTGCTTTTCACCATTGAGAATGATGTTGGCTGTGGGTTTGTCATAAATGGCCTTTATTATGTTGAGGTAAGTTCCCTCTATGCCTACTTTCTGGAGGGTTTTTATCATAAATGGGTGTTGAATTTTGTCAAAAGCGTTTTCTGCATCTGTTGAGATGATCATATGGTTTTTCTCCTTCAATTTCTTAATGTGGTTTATCACATTGATTGATTTGCGTATATTGAAGAATCCTTGCATTCCTGGGATAAACCTCACTTGATCATGGTGTATGATCCTTTTAATGTGCTGTTGGATTCTGTTTGCTACTATTTTGTTAGGGATTTTTGCATCTATGTCCATCAGTGATATTGGCCCGTAGCTTTCTTTCTTTGTGACATCTTTGTCTGGTTTTGGTATCAGGGTGATGGTGACCTCATAGAATGAGTTTGGGAGTGTTCCTCCCTCTGCTATATTTTGGAAGATTTTGAGAAGGATAGGTGTTAGCTCTTCTCTAAATGTTTGGTATAATTCGCCTGTAAAGTCATCTGGTCCTAGTTTTTTGTTTGTTGGAAGATTTTTAATCATAGTCTCAATTTCATTGCTTGTGATTGGTGTGTTCATATTTTCTATTTCTTTCTGGTTCAGTCTCAGAAGGTTGTGCTTTTCTAAGAATTTTTCCATTTCTTCCAGGTTGTCCATTTTATTGGCATATAGTTGCTTGTAGTAATCTCTCATGATCCTTTGTATTTCTGCAGTGTCCATTGTTACTTCTCCTTTTTCATTTCTAATTCTGTTGATTTGAGTCTTCTCCTTTTTTTTTCTGGATGAGTCTGGCTAATGGTTTATCAATTTTGTTTATCTTATCAAAGAACAAGCTTTTAGTTTTATTGATCTTTGCTATCATTTCCTTCATTTCTTTTTCATTTATTTCTGATCTGATCTTTATGATTTCTTTTCTCCTGCTAACTTTGAGGGTTTTTTTGTTCTTCTTTCTCTGACTGCTTTAGGTGTAAGGTTAGGTTGTTTATTTGAGATGTTTCTTGTTTCTTGAGGTAGGATTGTATTTCTATAAACTTCCCTCTTAGAACTGCTTTTGCTGCATCCCATAGGTTTTGGGTCATTGTGTTTTCATTGTCATTTCTTTCTAGGTATTTTTTGATTTCCTCTTTGACTTCTTCAGTGATCTCTTGGTTATTAAGTAGTGTATTGTTTATGCTCCATGTTTTTGTATTTTTTACAGATTCTTTCCTGTAATTGATATCTAGTCTCATAGCATTGTGGTCAGAAAAGATACTTGATACGATTTCAATTTTCTTAAATTTGCCAAGGCTTGATTTGTGACCCAAGATATGATCTATCCTGGAGAATGTTCCATGAGCACTTGAGAAGAAATTGTATTCTGTTGTTTTTGGATGGAATGTGCTATAAATATCAGTTAAGTCCATCTTATTTAATGTAACATTTAAAGCATTTGTCCTTATATTCATTTTGGATGATCTGTCCATTGGTGAAAGTGGGGTGTTAAAGTCCCCTACTCTGATTGTGTTACTGTCGATTTCCCCTTTTATGGCTGTTAGCATTTGCCTTATGTATTGAGGTTCTCCTATGTTGGGTGCATAAATATTTACCATTCTTGTATCTTCTTCTTGGATTGATCCCTTGATCATTATGTAGTGTCCTTCTTTGCCTCATGTAATAGTCTTTATTTTAAAGTCTATTTTGTCTGATATGAGAATTGCTACTCCAGCTTTCTTTTGATTTCCATTTGCATGGAATATCTTTTTCCATCCCCTCACTTTCAGTCTGTATGTGTCCGTAGGTCTGAAGTGGGTCTTTAGTTCTTCTAGGTCCTTGTTAAACGTTTCTTGTATTTTTTCCATTCTATTTCCAAGTTTTGGATCATCTTTACTATCATTACTCTGAATTCCTTTTCAGGTAGACTGCCTATTTCCTCTTCATTTGTTTGGTCTGCTGGGTTTTTACATTGCTCCTTCATCTGCTGTGTGTTTCTCTGTCTTCTCATTTTGCTTCACTTACTGTGTTTGGGGTCTACTTTTTGCAGGCTACAGGTTCATAGTTCCCATTGTTTTTGGTGTCTGACCCCAGTGGCTAAGGTTGGTTCAGTGGGTTGTATAGGCTTCCTGGTGGAGGGGACTGGTGCCTGTGTTCTGGTGGATGAGGCTGGATCTTGTCTTTCTGGTGGGCAGGACCATGTCTGGTGGTGTGTTTTGGGGTGTCTGTGACCTTATTACGATATCAGGCAGCCTCTCTGCTAATGGGTGGGGTTGTGTTCCTGTCTTGCTAGTTGTTTGGCATAGGGTGCTCAGCACTGTAGCTTGCTGGTCGTTGAGTGGAGCTGGATCTTTGTTTTGAGATGGAGATCTCTGGGAGAGCTTTTTCAATTTGATATTAGATGGAGCCAGGAGGTCTCTGGTGGACCAATATCCTGAACTCAGCTCTCTCACCTCAGAGGCACAGGCTGACACCTGGCCGAGCACCAAGACCCGGTAATCCACACAGCTTAGAAGAAAAGGGAGAAAAAAAAAAATAAATAAATAAATAAATAAAATAAAATAAAAGTTATTACAAAAATAATCATTATAAATATTAAAAATTAAAAAGTAATTTAAAAAAGATAAAAGAAAGAACGAAAGAAAAAAGCTAGCAACCAAACCAAAAAACAAATCCACCAATGATAACAGGTGCTAAAAACTGTACTAAAACAAACAAACACACAAAAAACGGACAGACAGAACCCTACGACAAATGCTAAAAGCAGTTATGCAGACAAAATCACAAAAAGAAGCATAAACATACACACTCACAAAAAGGAAAAAAAAATATTTATCTATATCTATAAAAAAAAGGAGGAAGAGAGCAACCAAATCAATAAAAAAATCTACCAGTGATAATAAACTCAAAATACTAAACTACGATAAACATAAAGCCAGTAACAAATTAGATGCAGAAAGCACACCCCAAGTCTACAGTTGCTCCCAAAGTCCACCGCCTCAATTTTGGGATGATTCGTTGTCTATTCAGGTATTCCACAGATGCAGGGTACATCATGTTGATTGTGGAGATTTAATCTGCTGCTCCTGGGGCTGCTGGGAGAAATTTCCCTTTCTCTTCTTTGTTCGCACAGCTCCTGGGGTTCAGCTTTGGATTTGGTCCCGCCTCTGCATGTAGGTCGCCTGAGGGCGTCTGTTCCCCGCCCAGACAGGACAGGGTTAAAGGAGCAGCTGATTTGGGGGCTCTGGCTCAGTCAGGCCCGGGGTGGGGGGAGGGAGGGGTACGGAATGCAGGGCAAGCCTGCAGCAGCAGAGGTCAGCGTGACATTACACCAGCCTGAGGCGCGCCGTGTGTTCTCCCGGGGAAGTTGTCCCTGGATCACGGGACCCTGGCAGTGGCAGGCTGCACAGGCTCCCGGGAGGGGTGCTGTGGAGAGTGACCTGTGCTTGCACACAGGCTTCTTGGTTGCTGCAGCAGCAGCCTTAGCGTTTCATGCCCGTCTCTGGGGTCCGTGCTGATAGCCACGGCTCACGCAGGTCTCTGGAGCTTGTTTAGGCAGTGCTTTTAATCCCTTCTCCTCGCGCACCCTGAAACAACAGTCTCTGGCCTCTTAGGCAGGTCCAGACTTTTTCCCAGACTACCCCCCAGCTAGCTGTGGCGCACTAGCCCCCTTCAGGCTGCGTTCACGAAGCCAACCCCAGTCCTCTCCCTGGGATCTGACCTCCGAATCCCGAGCCTCAGCTCCCAGTCCCCGCCCGCCCCAGCGGGTGAGTAAACAAGCCTCTCGGGCTGGTGAGTGCTGGTCAGCACCGATCCTCTGTGCGGGAATCTCTCCGCTTTGCCCTCCACACCCGTTGCTGCGCTCTCCTCCATGACCCCGAAGCTTCCACCCTCCGCCACCCGCAGTCTCCGCCCACGAAGGGGCTTCCTACTGTGTGGAAACCTTTCCTCCTTCACAGCTCCCTCCCACTGGTGCAGGTCCCGTCACTATTCTTTTGTCTCTGTTTTTTCTTTCGTCCTACCCAGGTACGTGGGGAGTTTCTTGCCTTTTGGGAAGTCTGAGGTCTTCTGCCAGTGTTCAGTGTGTTCTGTAGGAGTTGTTCCACATGTAGATGTATTTCTGATATATTCGTGGGGAGGAAGGTGATCTCCGTGTCTTACTCCTCCGCCATCTTGAAGGTATCCCTGTGCCCAGGCTTGTGACAAGGCTTTTTCCCTCAACCCTCAGGGCTCAGCTCAATTGTAGGCTCTTCAGAGAGACCTCCACAGACACCGTCCTATCTAGTTGCCTGCTAACTTGCTTTTTTTCTTCAGAGTATGCAGCATAAGCAGTATCATCTTATTTTTTTAATTTACTATTTGTTGTTAGTCTCCTCCAGTCATCCAAGTGAGTTCCACAAGTGCAAAGATCTCACATGCCTTGTTCATCCTCTACCTCTAGCACCAAGCACAGCAGCTGATCCATATAAGACCTTCTAAGTATTTGTTGAATGAATGGATGGTGTTCTGGGAGTACAAACATGAATAAAACAGAGTCTTACCAGTTTTCCTGACTCACTTTACCCAAGCCAGAAGCCTAAGAGCTATCCTGGACTCCTCCTCTCCATGATCCAATTTGATGAAGTCCTTTGGTCCTTATTGTTTCTCAGCTGGATTACTGTAATAGTATCTTGATCCTGATTTTTCCACATTTAGTCTTCCCCACATTTCAAACTACAGACCATCTTCCAAACTTATATATTTATTTATAAGTGATAGGCATGTTCTCCAGCTAATCCAAGATTAGTAAAATGTGATTTCTCATGCAGATAAAAATAAACATGAGTTCCAATATTTTCCCCACATTCCACTTTGTAGACTGCTACATTCAAAGCACCTCCAATACTGACATTTCCAAAATGCATATCTGATTATATTGCTTTTATATTTAAATTTATATTTAAATTTAAAGTATATTTAAATTACTGCAGCAATTCTTCAGTACCTTTAAGATTTGATTGTATGAATTTTATCCTTTGTTTTGTTAATATGGTGCAGCACATTGATAGATGTGCATCTGTTGAACCATCCTTGCATCCCTGGAAAAATTCCACTTGATCACGGTGTATGATTCTTTTAATGTATTGTTGAATTTGGTTTGCTAATATTTTGTTGAGCATTTCCACATGTAAAAGAATGAAGTTGAACCCGCTTCCTCACACCATATACAACATTTGACTGATTATAGACCTAAATGATAAAACCCTCAGAAAAAACATGAGTAAATCTTTGTGACCTTGAGTTAGGCAAAACCTTCTTACGCATGACAATAAAAGTGCAGTAACTGAAGAAAAAATAGGTAAGTTGGACTTCGTCAATATTAAAACCTTTTATGCTTCAAAGGCACCACCAAGAAAGTGAAAAGACAGCCCGCAGAATGGGAGCAAATATTTGTAAATCATATATCTGCTAAAGGCTTTGTATCTAGAATACAAACACTTACAAATCAATAACAAAAAGTCAACACAATTTTAAAATGGGTCAAAGATCTGAATAAATATACAAATGGCTAATAAGCACATGAAAAGATGCTCAACATCATTAGCCATTAGGCAAGTGCAAATTAAAACCACAGTTACACTGTAGAATGGTAGTTGTCAGGGACTGGGGTGAGGGGGAAATAGGGAGTTGTTATTTAATGAGAGTAGAGTTTCAGTTTTGCAAGATGAAAAATTCTGGAGATCTATTGTTCGACAATGTGATGTACTTAATGCTACTAAACTATACGTTTTTAAAGGGTTAGGATAGGATGGTAAATTTTATGTATTTTTTACCCAGTTAAAAAATTTTGATACCACTTCATACCCACTAGGATGGCAATAATAAAAAACATAATAACAAGTGTTTGTGAGGATGTGGGAAAACTGGAACACTATACATTGCTGGTAAGAATGTAAAATGGTACAGCTGCTTTGAAAACATTTGGGAAGTTCCTCAAAATGTTCATTGTAGAATTTTGATATGAACCAGCATTTCCACTTGTAGGTATATACCCAAGATTAATGAAAACATGTGTCCATGTGAAAACTTGTAGCCAATGTTCACAGCAGCATTTTTCATAATAGCCAAAAAGTGAAAAAAATCTAAATGTCCATAAACTGATGAATGGATAAACAGTGTGGTATATCTATGCAATGGAATATTATTTGGCAATAAAAAGAAATAAAATACTGATTTATGCTATAACATGGATGAACCTTAAAAACATTATGCTAAGTAATGTTCTGTGGCCAGTCACAAAAGGCCACATATTGTGTGTGATTCCATTTGAGATTCTACATGTGATTCCATTCCATGTAATGTCCAGGACAGGCAAATCTATACTATAAAGAAAGTAAATCGGTGGTTGCGTAGGGTTGGGGAAACATGGCAGGGATTGGGGGCAATGGCTAATGCACACAGGGTTTTTCGTGTGGGTAATCAAAATGTTCTAAAATTGACTGTAGGGGTGGTTGGAAAGCCTTGTGAGTACACTAAACCCTTGAATGGGGCAATTGTATTGATATGGTATTTAAACTATATTTCTATTAAGCTGTTAAAAAGAAAAAAATGGCAAAAACAAAAAAGGCCATGCAGCTTTTGCCTTGTTCACTAAAAACACTTACTCTTGGAATCCTGAGCCCCCATTTAAGAAATGACTATCCTGAGGCCACCTGGCTATGACAAAGTCCAAGCCACATGGAGAGGCCACAAGTTGTCCTAGCTTGGCCCGGCTTTCAAGTCATCACAGCCCAGGCACCAAATACGTAAATGTAGAGTCTTCAGATGATTTTAGTCCTCTGGACTTTGAGTCACTTTAGTCATTTGGGTCTTCCCAATTAAGGTCCCAGACAGGCCCATCCCTGCCATATCCTGTCCCAATACCTGACTACACAATCTGTGAGTATAATAAAATGGTGATGGTTTCATACAACTCCATTTTGGGATGGTTTGTAAAGCCCACGCTTCTGGTTTTCCTCCTACCTCACCATCTACTTCTCAGTGTACTTGTTCCTCCCAATCTCCCTGAATGCTGGAGTATCCCCTCAGTCCATGGACCACTTCTATTCCTGTGCTCACGTCGTCGGTGATCTCGTGCAGACTCATGGCTTTAAATGCCATGCTGATGACATGGCATCAAGAAAAGATGAAATCTATCAGCCAGATCTTTCCCCTGAACTTCAGAGTACTATATTCACCTGCTTATTTGAGATCCCTACTTGGATTTCCAACTGGCATCCAAAATGGAACAAGAACAAAATTGCTCTTTTCCTCCAAACCTACCTTTTCCCAATTGTTTCCATCTCAGTAAGTTGCACCTCTCAGCCTTGCAGTGGTTAAGGTGTCTTTGTCTAGATATACATAGCTCACTTCCTGGCCTTCTACAGGTCTCTATTATCCTGGTGAGGCCTTCCTTGACCATCGTATTTGAAGTAGAATCCTCACTTCCATCCTTCACATTCCCGACTCATTCATCCCAGCTTTGATTTTCTCCATAGCACTTAATCTCCACGTGATATATGATATTGCTTACTAATTTGTCTCTCTCTCTACTAGAATGTAAGGCCTATGAAGGCACGGGTTTTTGCCTATTTTTTTTTACTGCCGTATTCTCATGCCCACACAACGTGTAATGTCTTTGGCACTCGGTAATTTTTCAATTACTGAATGAATATTTAAATGAATTCAGGGAGCAAACAGAGATCAATAACACAAGCAGCGTTGACCTCAGAAGTATCAATATATATAATATACCTCCTCTTTTGAGGAAGAGAGAAAAGAATGTCTACTGGCTTTGAACATCTAAACAAAGCAGTAATGGTAATACCTGTCACACATAGAGCTTACTATATGCTATGCCCAGGTCTAAGCACTTCACATATATTAACTGGAATAAAACTCAACAGCCTATAGTTAGGTTCTATTATCACTATTTTTCTAGATGAGGAAACTGATCAGAGTGAGTGAGGTTAAATAATTTGTCCAAGGGACAAGTAGCAGAGCTGGGAAAAAACCCAAGATATATGACTTTGGGGGTCTATCATCTTCACCTACCTTTTGAAGGTTCTTTTCTGAAAGTGAGACAGCAGTGGTGGGGTACAAAAGTTGATAAGAGTGGAAGAGAAATAGCTATTGGGAGTTCGGTAGGGGGTCCATTAGGAAAACAATAAAAGGATTGTTGAGCAGCAGTGAAGACCTGGAAGCAACTAAGCAGAGAGGCTTCATGGTGGACTCCATAAAAAATTGGTTAGACCACTTGACCTTCTGTGGTAACAGCAGGAAAGAAACATAGTTGAGGTAAGCCAAGTGTGTGGGTTGCTGGGGCAGGTAGAGTGGAGAGGCCAAGAAAGCAAGCCAACATGGTAACACATTTGAAACAGTTGAGCCAGCAACACAGGAGCAAGTTCATGAATTATTAGAATAGACTCAGGGACCCAGAAACTAGAGGTCATGATGACAAGAGAGAAACGATTCAAGAGAAATATAATATAGGGAGATATGAAAAGAGAGGGGAATTCAGTGTTCAAAATCTAGGTAATGGAGTTAGGGAATTATCCAGTGGAATAAGGGCCATCTGAGGCAGGATTGAGTAGAAGAGGCTGAAATCATCTCCACTGACCCTTCCTAAACCCCAGATTACCTATATTGATGCTACAAATTCCCACAAGCCAAGACAAAATTTCATTCCACAGTTAATGAGATGGTTTAAAAAATACAATAGTCCCAGTGGGAGATAATTCACGATTATCTGTGATGTGATGAGATGATTTGTGTTGTGTCCTTAAGCAACAGTTTTAAGTTCCTCCCCTAGAGCTGGTTTCCACATTAAGAAAAAATTCTGAAGACGGATACTGGTGGTGGTCACATAACAATGTGAAAGTACTTAATGCCACCAAATTGTATACTTAAGAATGGTTAAAATGGTAAATTTTATGTTATGTATATTTCACTACAATAAAAAAGTTATGAAAAATGGAATAAGATTGCAGGTGGAAGCTATCTCAGATGAGAAAGCAACCATGTTATCTAGGACAGTTTAGGTACAAACAGATCTGTAAAGGGAAGCAGGATGGATAGGATGGGCAAAATGATCCCTGAGTATTCCCCCAACTGACCTACAAAGTGAATTTCCCAGATGAACTGCTCTACAGCTAGCCAACTGCAGCAGGGACTGTAGCTTTTGACCGCCCTGCTTCCAGGGATAGAAAGAGAACAGGGCCTTAGGAATTACTAAGATAGGGATATGCTTCTAATAAGCCATCAGTGCTTCTGTTAGGGACAAATACTTTGAGGTCAGGAGCCTTGTCTGATTCTTTGTAGCCCAGACTCCCAAAAGGTATCTGGCCCCTAGAAGGTATTTATTACATAGCTATTGAACATAGATGAAATTTGCTTTGGTTTATAAAATGGAGAATAGGTAATGTCTTTTTGAGAGTGCTATATTTGATGGGAATGAAATAATAGTACATAAACACACTGATACAAAGATAAGGCATTATTCTTAATACAAACAGGACAAATGAGGCTTGGAAATCTCCCTGCATGTCACAGTTTATTTGCCATGATCTAATTTCTTAGTGAGTTAAAGGTAATTTCCACTGAAGAAACAGGAAGCTCTGATTTACTTTTTTCTTCTTAGTCATCTTGGGAAAAGTGGGGAATGGGGCTTTTTTGACTATCAGGTTACTCAACTCTTAAGAGGATGTAACAAGGGATGAACAAAGTGATTTACTATTCAGAAGGACATGAGGTTTACTTAGAATAAAAAACATCCTAGAAAAAAAGAGTCACTTGTTTCTTTTAGTGATTTTTCTGGCTCTAAACCCCTTCAGTTTTGGATGGGTTCGTGTGCAGGAGGAACTCTAAGGTAAGGCATTGAGAGCCTCGCAGATCTTCCCTGGTAGGTCACATCCAGCTACTATAATCATATTGGACAATATATTTAATTATCCAATAAATTTTATTATCCATGTTTTATATATCTGCTTCCTATAAATGAGTATCATTTAAGTCTATGATACACTGAGAACAGTCAAGAATTGTTTCTTGCATTTATGATTTAAGAAGCTATATTTTAAAATTAAGACTTGTGTTTATGTGACTATAATTATAAGGAAAATTAGAAACCGAACAGCTGGATATTTATAAAAATGGTTATTTCAGGAAAGGATTTAAAGTTAGAAGCCCTTTCCAACTCTTTTGTAAACCAGAGAACATACAATTATTTTAAGAAGGATTTCAGTTTTACCCAACTGCATTCTAGGTTTTGTCAAAGGAAAAACATTCAGAAATCTTAAGACATTTACTTCCTCGAATTTTAGATGGATTGCTTTTCAGAATTTTTCTAATCAACATTATGTGAAATCCTCTAGCTGATAAAAGGCCAAATGTTTACATTCTTCTCAAGAGGTTGAATGAATTTTTATGCATTGCTCCAGAATGGGATTCCAGTATTTGCCATACTGAACAGCAAGGAATAATTAATTTTCACCATCCACGTATTGTACAAATATGAAGTTAAAATAGAATTTTCACGGACGGTTAACACTGTAGATTCCATGTTATGATTAATTCCAAGAACACAAGAACACTGCATCTTCAGCGGGAAGTGTACTTCTCAGTTGTAACAACATCCTCAGAGACTTTTCAGTTTGTCTTTACCTTGCTCTTTTTGACTGCAAAGTGCAAAAGATTCCCGAACAAATTGCCTGCACATTGGGCACTGCTGAAAATACTTAACACAGCCATCACACAAGCATGTGTGTCTACATGGCAAGAGCACCCAGTTCACAGTCCCATTCTGGCAAACCACGCAGTCCTTGCTATTCTCTTCTGGAGGCTCCATTTCACTTTCAGATAGTCCAGCCTTTTCCAGCAAACTTCGGTCTGTGTTTTTTTCCTCTGGAGAGGAACTGCTGGAGGGAGTGGAATTATTATTTGCCGACATGAAAAGTTGCTGAAAATCAAAGAAACAAATGTAAAGATATTACAAATGACAATTACGCTTCAAATCCGGGGGTCATAAGACGTGCTAAAAATTTATGAGCTAGCAAATCCAGTAACAAATAATAGCTAACTTCTATGATAACTGAAAAATATTATCTCTTTATAGACAGTCATTATTTGAAACTCTGCAAACAAAAAAGACAGAGGATAAAGACTAGAGGGTACAACTTACCTTAAGATCATGAAATTGACCTTGAGCCAGGAGTAAATACTGATATAATATTCTACAGGAGAGTTTATAAGTCTTATCAGGAATATGAATTACTGACACCATGGAAATCTAAAATAAAAATTGAACACCAGTCAGTACATACCTCCTTACATTATTTCACAGATATGTGAAAAATACTTCTCAAATAAAAATAAGAGGTTGATAAATTAGAAAACTTACAATAAATTCCTTAAATCACAGTCACAAAAGAGGACCCAGTTACATATTTTTGCCAGAATTATTTTATTTATACTCAAATTTACAAATTCAATGTCATCTCAGCAAAAATAGCAATTAGTTTTTATACAGCTGTGTAAGTTGACTAAAATTTTCATATGGAAAAATAAAACATAAGAACAGCTAAGAAAGGGGCTTCCCTGGTGGTGCAGTGGTTAAGAATCCTCCTGCTAATGCAGGGGACACGGGTTTGAGCCCTGGTCCAGGAAGATCCCACATGCCACAGAGCAGCTAAGCCCGTGTGCCACAACTACTGAGCCTGCACTCTAGAGCCCATGAGCCACAACTACTGAGCCCGCACACCACAACTACTGCAGCCCACGTGCCTAGAGACTGTGCTCCGCAACAAGAGACCCCACCGCAATGAAAAGCCCATGCACCGCAACGAAGACTAGCCCCTGCTCGTTTCAACTAGAGAAAGCCCATGTGCAGCAGCAAAGACCCAACGCAGCCAAAAATTTATTTATTTTAAATAAATAAATTAATTTAAAAAAAAAAGAATAGCTAGGGAAATATTGAAAAGAAAGCTATGAGAGGGACTAAGCTCAGTCAGATATTAAAGCATACTACAAAGCCTCTAAAATTAAAACAGTGTGGTACTGGCACATGAATAGACAGATGGATGGAACAGAATAAACAGTCCAGAAACAGACATAAGTATATATACAAATATGACAAAGGTAGCATCTCAAATCACTAAACAAAGAGAGCCTTCTTAATAATAAAAAGTATTGGGGCAACTGGATAGCTGTTTGGAAAAATATAAAATTGGATGCATTCCTCATTCCATACATAAGAATAAACTCCAAAAGCATAAGAGATCTAATTGTGAAAAATAAAACTATACAAGTACTAGGAAAAACATGTGAATTTCTTTTTAGTTTCAGTGTAGAAAAAGACTTTCGAACTATGACCCAAACCCAGAGGCAGAAAAATTTGACAAACCTAACTACATAAAAATATAAAATTTGCATGACAAAAAGCACTATAAGTAAAGTCAAAAGACATATGACAAGCTGAAATATATATTTACAACATATATCACAGACTAGGGGTTAATATCTCTAATATATAAAGAACTTTTAAAAATTGAAGAAAAAATGAATAAAAATCCTATAGAGAAACGGGCAAAAGACATGAACAGATAATATACAAAAAGATAAAAACATGGTCCTTAGCCATATTAAAAGATGTTCAATTTCACTCACAATATGATAAATGCAAATTAAAACTTGACTGAGATATAATTTCTTTCTCATCAGGTTAACAAAAATTGAAAAGCTTGTCAGTACACTCTGGAGAAATCATCACTCTCATATACTGCTGGTGGAAATGTGTTAAAAAAATATATATATATATACAACTCCAAAGGTACAATTCCAATGGAGGGGAATTTGGCAGTATGTAGCAGAAAGAAATGTATTTACTTAGCCTTCAACCACATAACCTCAACAATGTTAAAATACGGACACACAGGTTATTCACTGCAAGATTATCTGTTATTGCAGAATACTGGAAACTACCTGAATGTCCAACCACAGGAGATTGGCTGAATAACTGTCATACATGGATACCCTACACACAATAAAGTGCTAGGCAGCTGTAAGTGAAAAAAGCAAGAACATGTATAGTATATATAGGGTGCTACCTTTTGTGTAAGAAAGAAGGAAAAATAAGAAGAAACAGAAATATATCTGTATTTTCTTATCATTAGAATAAGAAACATAGGAAGGATAAACCAGAAAACAATGAACTTGATTATCTGTACAAGAATTGGGGTGTATGAGAATGGGGGTAAGGGATGAAAGCAACATCTGAGTATACCACTTTATATAGTTTTTTGACTTTTGAGAGAACTAATCTGAGTAATTTATGGACAGTTTTTGACTATAAATCCTCAGTTTGGGGCAGGAAATAAGGAAAGGGCAGTTTGAGGACCAAAATAATCATATTCAGTAATGAATTATAAACCACTGGGGGAAAAAGGAATTCATGAGGCCATGAGGATAACAAATAGATAAACAAAGAGGTAAATCGGAGGACTCTAGCTTGTAATAGAATGCTGAGGGCTGACTGGAGGGCTGGAGTTGGAAAACAATCATTTTGCAACCATCATGGTAAAGATGAAATCTGGTAAGAATCATTAATGGATATTAAATCCAGGGGGAAGTTTTACTAAAGAACAGGATATTTGTATGGTCTTAAAGTGCCTCCCCACACACTGCTTATTACTTGCAAGGGAGGGAAAAAAAGGAAACAGTGGAAAATTGGATAACACCTTGACTGAGAGATCAAAATTTACATCACCAATGAGGGAAAAGAACCTCCCATTCTTCTACAGGTGATGCCCTGAAACGCACACATCATCACCTGCGTGGTACACTGGCTGAGAATGCTCAACTCCAATCTAATCATGATGAAACATCAGACAAAATGAGAAATGTTCTATTTTACAAAAACAGTGTGTGCATGTGACTCTATTCTTCAAAAATGCTAATGTCATAAAAGACAAAAGAAAGGCTATGGAAGTGTTTCAGATTAAAGGAGGTTAAAGATACATGACAAATACAACATCTGACTCTAGACTAGAATCTGTACTGGAGGGGAAAACATGTTGTAAAGAATACTGTTAGACAGACTGACAAATTGGAATATATATTATAATACATTAGATAAAAAATTATACCAATGTTAGATTTATAAAGTAGATAACCATATTGTAGTTATACAAGAGAATATCCCTATTATTAGGAAAACACACTGAAGTATTTGGGTGTAAAGAATCATCACGTATACAACTTACTCTCAATTCATTAAAAAAAATATATACACATACACCCATAAATATATATGTGGGCAAATAGTGCAAATGTTAACAATTAACAATAGGAGATCAGGGTAAAGGGTATATGGATGTTCTTCTACTTTTTTATTTTTGCAAGTCCATAAAGAAAGTTAAAAAAAAACAACAACCCTATTATGGTTGTAAACATACAATATCCTTTACAGCCTTATAAGGATTTATTAATTTGGCAGTGACTTCAGAGGCTTTTAATACTAAATCAAAACGACAGGTTGGTAAAAGATAGTAATGTTATCACCTACTACTAACAATCCTGCCATTTAATTTAACATTAAAAGCCTCTGAAGCTACTATCATGCTGGTTATGAATATATATATAGTTGTAGATTTACATTTGATATGGAAAAGATGTTTAAAACATACTATTAAATGAAAGCAGATCCCAAAATAGTATGGACAATTTGATCCCATTTTTGTTTCAAAATTACATACATAAAGGTCTAGAAAGATACAAATATTCACAGTGGTTGTCTTTGGATGATAGAATACAGGTGATTTTCCTTTTTTCCCTTTTGGCTTATCTAGATTTTCTACTTCTATTTCCTGCCACAAACATGTATCATTTGAGTAGTACAGAAAACAAACTAGTATAATTTAGTAAAAATGAAAAAAAAATTTAAGTCAAGGTCTTGCAGTGACAATCCCTACCTTCCTTATCTACCTAAAATAACAAACTGGTTCCTAACTACACAATCTGAATGTAATTGATTACTGTTACAACAGGAGTGAGAGAGTTAAAAAATTTCTTTAGATTTAGAACTTCTGACCCTAGATAAAATACTGAAAAACCAAATGCCCAATTTGCTTTTAAAATTAAGAACAGAGAACATTCATACAAAATATACTAATATGCTTTAGTGCCAGTGTTAGGCCCCACCTGAGAGATAAGAGAGTGAGAAGCAAGGATTAACAGGAAAAAATGAAGGGAACCTACTGATAAGAACAGAAGATACAGGGAAGGACCCAGGCAGGGAGGTGTATACAAAGGACCTGAGAGCCAGGTACTTTGTCTGCCCTGTGGGAATAAGCCTCCCCCAACCATAGCTGGGCCAGTAGACTTCATTCCAGTTGCATCAGGGACCCGAAGCAAATCTTTCCCTGTTTAGAATGCCACTGAACTGTACACTGAAAAGTGGTTAAAATGGTCAACTTTCTGTTATATGTATTTTACACCTCCCAACACCAAACACACACACACACACACACACACACACACACACACTCTCTCTCTCTCTCTCTCTCTCTCTCTCTCTCTCTCTCTCTCTCTCACTCCTTCTCTGTTTAGACCGAGGAGGAAAGTTAGAAAATAAGGAAGAGTCTGAGTACTCAAGTTGACAAAGAGCACCAGCAGCGAGAGGGAAAGGAACCACAGGGGAAGCTGAGAGGAAGGTGACAGATCTGACCCTTTCTGTTTCGAATGAAAGCAAAGAAGTAGGGGAGCTTAGAAGAGATGGGGGACACAGTGGGGAGAGAAGGGCTATCTTGCCCAGGTAGGCAGAGTGAAGGACGTTAAGCCTGGACATATCAAACACCAACTTAATAGGTCTTATTTATCTTCAGTTGAAAAGAGTGGGAGGGCCAAAGGGAGGGAGAGGGGCGACAACCAGAAGAGCTCTCCTATGGACTATTCAGGAGCTTGGCTGTGAGGCTCTATGTGGCTCACTAACATTGCTTGGTATGACTTTTTTTTTTCACTTATCAAATTTACTGGGCACCTATTGTGTTTCAGGCACTCTGTTAGGTTCTGGAAATACACTGCTGTTAGTATGACTTTTATTTGGAAAAAACAAACTGACTTCAGCTCAATGGAACTTCAATTTGATAAAATTAACCCCGCTCCCCAAAAAACTACAGAGGCGTAACTTATTGAGCAGGGTCTAGATCTCCCAATTAGGGTGTGCACCTTCCAAAGCTCAATGTGTGCTGGTTTTGGTGAGATACTCCTGTTAAAAACAAAGCATACTGCCACAGGACTACAAAGGCTCAGAATCGAGGTTCCATCTCTTATTTCCTGAATGCCTGGGAGTTTTCTTTAGTCTCTTTCAGTGTCTATAAGACAGATGCCCTAACACACAAAGTTGTTGGAAGGAATAAATATGTTAATGGTAGCGAATGTACTTTGTATATTACAAAGTGTCATAAAAATGTTACCATATCTTTATTCATCAACATATCTATTTCATGCACTTCAGAAAAGTAGTAAATTGTGTATAAAGCCATTCTTATCATGATAGGATTTCACCAAAAGTTTATTTCACGTACAAGCTTCTACCATACTTATAGGAATGTCAGGTTCAGGACCTTTTAGACCTCTAACATGCTTTTATCTTCCTAATTGGGATAAACTACCAGACTAAAGAAATAATTAGCACATAATGAGAAAAGGAGATTACAATAATTACTGAAAATATAGGGACCAAACACATATAAGATGTAGGTGCAGCAGGGGCTATGATGGAAACAAGATGACTGCAAGCATGCAAAGAAAAGAGTGGATACTGTCTTAAAACCAAGCCCTTCAGATCATTACAATGCTTATTTATTCAGTGCTAAAAATGCTAGAAATAAATATGCTTCCTAACAGACCTTTTTCTATGTGGCAAAAATGACAGAATATAGGATGATGAAATTAATGTAATTCAATTCTATCTTTCATTTTCTAAATAAAATCATATTCTTGCAATCCATATGGAAAAAAACAAGTCATGCTCTGAAGGAGCATTACACATATAAAACGCATACAAGTGTACTTCTTCCCATGTATTCATTTTCCAAAAAAAAATGTGTCCAGGCCAAATGTATATCCTTAGAAATTAAAATAAACTTTTCTATTTCACCAAATAATTAAGAGCCATCATCCAAATCACTTAAAAGTTAATGTTTCCAGAATTTTAAAATTACTTACAATGTCATAAATTTCTCGGTTATCTTCATCAGCTAGGGTCAACAGCGCTACCAATGGATAGCGAGATCTGGGCACTGTACCAAAGTCTTCAATTTTAGTATCTTTTGGTAACTGGCAATATATTTCTTCTTTGCTGTCCTTTTTAATTCTTTTTGAAGATGTAAAGAGAAATTGCCACTATAAGCAAAAATACAACAATATACCAAAGGGTATAATAACTTAGCAACACTATTTTATCCATAAAAAGTCTAATGTCTAAAATTTTCATGTGCTAATGGATATATCAGATAAAAGGATACAAATACTGCTCTTGATAGAGATATTCACTATACAGAGCATCTTCTAATGCTTGAGGAGTGTTTATTCGGAAGCAATAAAAGTGCTTCTGCAGAGCTTCATATAATTTTTGAACACTGCACCCCCAGTAGCAAGTAAGGAGGCTATCTTCAAGGCAATCTGTTGTCAAAGTTATGCCAGCTGTGGAAAACAAACGAGACAAAGAGAAGAAAATTACCTAATGCTATTTCTACTACAATTATACATAGCCAGTAACAAAAGTTTCCTTTTGGATGCTGGCCAGGCTGATGGCAGTTAAAGGAACTCATTAAAGGGTATGTGCCTATAAATGAAGGAAATGGTCTCTAAAACAAAAGATATACAAACTTCAGTGTCTACACAATTTTGAAGCGCTGTCAGTAAACTCTAATTTACATTATTTTATATTTATTCTTGGAAGTTATAAAGATTTTTTTGATGACTTCAAGACTCTTCCCACATAAATTAAAAAAACTGAAATACAGTTCACTATTGATAACCTACCACTCTTAATAGTGTATATAATCCTAACTACAAGAAGTAATAGAGCTGCCTCTAAAAGTGGATGCATACAACCCATGTGGTCCAGAAGATGATCAGTGGAGCAGGAAAAATTTTAAAAAGAAATTGAGCGTTACTAACTTTAACATACTCATTGACAACACTGATATACTCTTGTCACACAGTTAATATCCCATGTAATATGCAAAATATCCTAAGGAAAGAGTGGAGATGCCAAAACATGGAGGGTTTAATAGTGATGCCCTCATTCGTTTGTTTGCTTTCAGCATAATAAAATATATTACAATTTAAGTAAACCTGATTAAGTGGATATGTAAGTTATAAGTAGACATTCAAATTATCTTATATAGTTTTGCCTATTTACCTAACACTTACATAGGACTTACTATGTGCCACCTATATGATTTTTTCCCTTGCTCATTGCAGTTGTAGCAATATTAAGTTCAAGGGCAGCAGCATCCAATGTCTCATACTGCTGGCAGTGCAAGCTGCAACATCTAGTGCTCAGTGACCATGGCATACTTACCAGAGCAAAAGGGCATCCCATGGTTTTGGTCACTGTTTCTGGCTGAACAGCCTTGGTCTCTGATTCTGGCTCTCCAAACCTACTGGCAATTCTGTAAGCTACTCAATGCCCTTGGAGTCATTTCTGTTGTTTGCAAATAGGAATTTTTATTGATACATTATGTATTTTTTAAAAGGTGATCAAGAGTATGAGTTGGAAGGAGATACACAAACACAAGCAGATGCTCTACAGCAGGGGTCCCCAACCCCGGGCCGCAGACCGGCAGCGGTCCGCCGTAGCCCGTTAGGAACCAGGCCGCACAGCCGGAGATGAGCAGCAGGCGAGACAGAAGCTTCATCTGCGGCTCCCCATTGCTCGCGTTACCGCCTGAGCCATCCCCCCAACCCTGCCCTGTGGAAAAATCTTCTTCCATGAAACAGGTCCCTGGTGCCAAAAAGGTTGGGGACCGCTGCTCTACAGGACACGAAAAATTGAGCTTTTCACTTTTCTTCTCATTATTCAGTAGTATGTACAGAGTCTCAGATTCTGAACATGTACAGTAGCAGCAACACAGAGCAATTTCTAACCATTGTTAAGCAAAAATTTTAATTGGCAGGAATTTCACATAGGTAATTGGAACAGAATTTGATTTCAAATTTTTAAATAATGCCCAACATCAGGTATTAATTCAAGAATAGAAAATTCAGTTAGCTATTTTTCTTGATTAACTAACTACTGAATAGCTGAAGAGGAACACTCTATTAATACAAATTTTATATATATATGTATATGTATAAATATATATTAAAATCACACATACTTTCTTCTATGTCACTAAAGAACCACAAAACATGAGGCAAGGAAAAAAAGTTGGAAGTAGATAGGACAGGAAAAAATATAAAAGGCATATAAAAAAAAGTAGAAAAAGAAAAAAAAAGGAACCCAGAAAATGATTTCTTAATATTATTGTATTACCGGCAAAAATGCAAAAAAATGTGAAAAGATCTATGTTTAAGCACTAGTTATATCAAAATGCTGGAACCCACCCAAATATCTATCAATAAGGGATTAAATGAATAAAATATGGAATACTTTTTTTTAACATCTTTATTGGAGAATAACTGCTTTACAATGGTGTGTTAGTTTCTGCTTTATAACAAAGTGAATCAGCTATACATATACATATATCTGCATATCTCCTCCCTCTTGCATCTCCCTCCCACCCTCCCTATCCCACCCCTCTAGGTGGTCACAAAGCATGGAGCTGATCTCCCTGTGCTATGCAGCTGCTTCCCAATAGCTATCTATTTTACATTTGGTAGTATATATCTGTCCATGCTACGCTCTCACTTCGTCCCAGCTTACCCTTGCCCCGCCCTGTGTCCTCAAGTCCATTCTCTATGTCTGCGTCTTTATTCCTGTCCTGCTCCTAGGTTCTTCAGAACCACTTTTTTTTTTTTAGATTCCGTATATATGTGTTAGCATATGGTATTTGTTTTTCTCTTTCTGACTTATTTCACTCTGTATGACAGTCTCTAGGTCCATCCACCTCACTACAAATAACTCAATTTCATTTCTTTTTATGGCTGAGTAATATTCCATTGTATATATGTACCACATCTTCTTTATCCATTCATCTGTCAATGGACACTTAGGTTGCTTCCATGTCCTGGCTACTGTAAATAGTGCTGCAATGAACATTGTGGTACATGACTCTTTTTGAATTATGGTTTTCTCAGGGTATATGCCCAGTAGTGGGATTGCTGCGTTGTATGGTAGTTCTACTTTTAGTTTTGTGGTACATGACTCTTTTTGAATTGTGGTTTTCTCAGGGTATATGCCCAGTAGTGGGATTGCTGCGTCGTATGGTAGTTCTATTTTTAGTTTTTTAAGGAACCTCCGTACTGTTCTCCATAGTGGTTGTATCAATTTACATTCCCACCAACAGTGAAAGAGGGTTCCCTTTTCTCCACACCCTCTCCAGCATTTACTGTTTGTAGAGTTTTTGATGATGGCCATTCTGGAATACTTTATAATGAAGTACTGTAACTCTTAAAAAAGAATTGAGCCATATCAAAATATCTGCATGTACTATCATGGAACAATCTTCAGAATATATTGTTAAATGAAAAAAGCAAGGTGGAGGGAGGTATATATAGTATGTTACTGTTTATCTCACAGGAGAGAATATCTATATATATGGGTTTACTTACACTAAAAAAAGAACAATGGAAGGATAAACATTAAAAAAACTCAACTTACAGAACATAGAAACCTACCCAGTGTGTTTGCTTTGTAAAAAGAATCAGAGTTCCAGCAATTCAGAGCTGCATACAAGACTTGTGTACAGACTTTGTACATCTAACTACAATAGGGAGTGTCAGAGTCTACTCACCACTGGATATTACTCATACTTTAACATAATATGTCTCTGAAATTAATAAGTTAACAAAAAGAACTACAGAATCTATAAAATTCTACTCCCTACAATCTTTCATAAACTTTTCTATTAATAGACTGACAAGAGAATGTCTCCCTTTAGTTCTTCCCACTTCTGTGCAAATAGAATTCCCATTCTTACATTTTCTTAATCTTCTATAATTCAGTGTGGACACAATGCCATCTTAGATCTGTTGATCTAACAGATCAATAACAGATCATTAACAAAACTGGGACACAGCCATAAACCAGAAAATTCAGAAGCCAAATTAGGCGAGGCAGCATGGATGTGATTTCTCTCAACCTGCCCTTATGTGCCTAGCTGTAACAGCCAAGTAAAGCACAGCACAAGAGATAGCCTTGCAAAAAACTGGGGAAAAAAAGGACTACAGTCAAATGAGTTGAGCCATTAAAAAAGGAGAAACCCTAGGGCAGAAAAGCCACAAACCTTGAAGAAGAAGCCCTGAGAAAGAAGAACTGTATACAAGGAGATCATGCATGAGGATAATAAAACCAGAGCGAGTACTGGGAGCTGAAAATTTTAGGTTGTAGGGAAGAGAGGTTCACAAATTCCTCCAAAAATGCTATGTGTGTCATCTTGCACAAGGCAGCTGTTTACAAAAGGACAGCAGAATTCCTGAACCACCATGGTTCTGCACATTTTAATCAGGAATGTTTTCTAAACAAGTTAGTTTCCTCTGTCCTATCTTGAAATTTGTTCTTCCTAAGTGCAAAATGTCAGAATGAACCCCTTATCCACCACTGGGGGAAAAAAAAAGGTCCTTAGTTCCCTTTAAGTCAATTCAACTCAACTAATATATCCTGAGTACTTACTTTTTTTTAAAAATAAATTTATTTATTTTATTTATTTATTTGGCTGTGTGGGGTATTTGTTGCTGTGCACAGGCTTTCTCTAGTTGTGGTGAGCAGGGGCTAGTCTTCACTGCAGTGCGCGGGCTTCTCACTGCAGTGGCTTCTCTTGTTGCAGAGCACGGGCTCTAGGCACGCGGGCTTCAGTAGTTGTGGCACATGGGCTCAGTAGTTGTGGCCTGCGGGCTCTAGAGCACAGGCTCAGTAGTTGTGGTGCACGGGCTTAGGTGCTCCATGCCATGTTAGATCTTCCCAGACCAGGGCTCGAACCTGTGTCCCCTGCATTGGCAGGCAGATTTTTTTTTCTTTTTCTTGTTTTGTTTTTTGTTTTTGTTTTTCAGCTCTTTTATTATGATATGCTTATAATGATTTTCTTTGTGTTTATTCTACTTGGGGTTTGTAGTGTTTCTTGAGTCTGTGGCATCAGATCCTTTATCTGTTTTGGAAAATTCTTGGTTACTGTATTACTTTTACAACATTCTCTCTCAGCTTTCCTTCTGGAACTAATGGGTGTGTTTGTGTGTGTGTGTGTGTGTGTGTGTGTGTGTGTGTGTGTGTAATGCTCTTTTTCATCATTATTCCTGAAGTATAGTTTTTCAGAAAGCCCTAACAAAAATCATCTGATACTTGTCAAATTCTCTATTCTTTGGAAGAATGGGACTCAGTATTTTGGTTCCACCTGTCCTAAGAAATTTCAAAAGCTCTGTTTAACTTCTCAGCCTCTCAGCTACTGTTTTCTGCTCAGCTTCTCAGTCTCTTAATTACTCAATTATAGACAAAAAAAATACCAAGTGTCAGGCTAATGGCAGGTGGACTCTTAACCACTGAGCCAACAGGGAAGTCCCTGAGTACTTACTTTTAATGTCATTAAAGCTTCTACCCTGGGGACATGGAAGCATCATAAACCCACATACATTAAATAACAACAAAGCAATCCCAACAACCCACGCCTAGTAAACAGAGCTAAACAACTAAGATTAAAACTGATTCTCTGCTTTATTTTCAAGTAAATCAGGTCTCCAGATGTTCACCCTTCATCCTCTATATGCCAGGCATCTTAGGTACAGCAGCGAAAATAAAGACTTGCATTTTTAAACTACCTATCTACACATCAAATGAAATAACCTTTTACAATCTCACAATTATTGCTCAGAATATTATTTCAATGTTCTGGTTAGACACCTTTAATAACATCCGCCATTCCACAGTTTAAACAAATGAATTTTATTCTACTGAGTATAATTCCCAGCAAAACCTTCTTATTTCCCCACAGAAGATAGATTAAGAATGACATGCATTGCAAAACTACAATGAGGTATCACCTCACACCAGTCAGAATGGGCATCATTAAAAAATGCTAGAGAGGGTGTGGAGAAAAGGGAACCCTCTTACACTGTTGGTGGAAATGTAAGTTGCTGCAAGCACCATGGAAAACAGTATGGAGGTTCCTCAGAAAACTAAAAACAGAATTACCATATGATCCAGCAATCCCACTCCTGGGCATATATCCAGACAAACCTATAATTCAAAAAGATACATGCACCCTTATGTTCACAGCAGCACTATTCACCATAGCTAAGACATGGAAACAACCTAAATGTCCATCAACAGATGACTGGATAAAGAAGATGTACATATATACGACGGAATACTACTCAGCCATAACAAAGAACGAAATAATGCCATTTGCAGCAACATGGATGGACCTAGAGATTATGATACTAAGTGAAGTAAGTCAGAAAGAGAAAGACAAATACCATATGATATCACTTATATGTGGAATCTAAAATATGACACAAATAAACCTATCAATGAAACAGAAACAGAATCACGGACATAGAAAACAGACTGGTGATTGCCAAGGGGGAGGGGGTTGGGGGAGGGATGGAGTGGGAGGTTGCGGTTAGCAGACGTAAGCTTTTTTTTTTGCGGTATGTGGGCCTCTCACTGTTGCGGCCTCTCCCGTTGTGGAGCACAGGCTCCGGACGCGCAGGCCCAACGGCCATGGCTCACGGGCCCAGCCACTCCGCGGCATGTGGGATCCTCCCAGACTGGGGCACGAACCTATGTCCCCTGCATCAGCAGGCAGACTCTCAACCACTGCGCCACCAGGGAAGCCCCAGATGTAAGCTTTTATACATGGAATGGATAAACCTACTGTGTAGCACAGAGAACTATATTCAATATCCTATGATAAACCATAATGGAAAAAAATATTTTTAATAATGTATATATATATGTATAACTGAATCACCTTGCTGTACAGCAGTAATTAATACAACATGGTAAATCAACTATACTTCAATTAAAAAAAGAGGGACTTCCATGGTGCCGTAGTGGTTAAGAATCTGCCTGCCAATGCAGGAGACACGGGTTCAATCCCTGGTCTGGGAAGATCCCACATGCTGCGGAGCAACTAAGCCACAAGCCACAACTACTGAGCCCGCGTGCTGCAACTACTGAAGCCCTCACGCTTAGAGCCCGTGCTCCGCAACAGAAGAAGCCACCACAACGAGAAGCCCGCGCACCACAACAAATAGTAGCCCCCGCTCGCCGCAACGAGATAAAGCCGGCGCGCAGCAACGAAGACCCAACACAGCCAAAAATAAATAAATCAAATAAACAATTTTTTTAAAAAAGAATGATATGCATTAGTATTTGAAAAATTAAAATACTTCAGTAAGCTACAAGTCTGCACACTTAAAATTTTTTTCACATACTTCAGTAATGCTACTGTTAGCATCTAGTGTGTTGGACATAGCAGAGAGGTCTTCTACTTACTGGGTATCTTTTCATTTGCTTCTAACATTTACAGGGTGGGCTCTATTTGAGACTTTTTCTGCATGAAAGACAGACTGATGGATTTCCTCACACATTCTAGCTCACAAGTGTCCTGGATTTGTTTGCTCATGATGTAACAGTTCTTCTTTTTCAGTGTTTCCAGGCTTGTGGAACTGTGCTGCAGGAAGGACAGCTTTGTGCTGGTGGATTTTTTTTATTGGCAGTCCTGCTCAAGAGCCAGATGTGACATTATATCAGGTCTAAGTACGTGTCCATAGAGGTTAGCGATCAGGAAACCACCACAGTTCTGCACATCTTAATCAGGCATGTTTTCTAAACAAGTTAGTTTTCTCTGTCTTATCTTGAAATTTGTTATTCCTAAGTGCAAAATGTCAGAATGAACCACTTATCCACCATGAGGGGGAAAAGAGGTCCTTAGTTCCCTTTAAGTCATAGGGTAATCATACAATATTTATAGGTAAGGAATAAGAAAAAGAAATTTTGTACTTTTTCGACATAAATCAAGATTTACTTAAGGTTGGACTTCCCTGGTGGCACAGTGGTTAAGAATCCGCCCGCCAATGCAGGGGACACGGGTTCAAGCCCTGGTCTGGGAAGATCCCGTATGCCGCGGAGCAACTAAGCCCATGTGCCACAACTACTGAGCCTGCGCTCTAGAGCCCGCGAGCCACAACTACTGAGCCCGCGTGTCACAACTCTGAAGCCTGCAGGCCTAGAGCCCATGCTCCACAGCAAGAGAAGCCACGGCAATGAGAAGCCCGTGCACCACAACGAAGAGCAGCCTCCACTCACTGCAACTAGAGAAAGCCCCCTCACAGCAATGAAGACCCAACGCGGCCAAAAATAAAAAACAAATAAATTAATTAATTTAAAAAAAAGATATACTTAAGGTTGATAACCCCTGTTGACTATGTACACTGATGACAACTGATTCTAGAAGTTAGAGGCTGGAAGATGACTAGACAAGAAGGTCACAGGGGCCAAGCAAGAGGATGTCAAGAAGGAAGGCCTGGCCAACCCTGCTAAACACTGCAGAGAGAGCACTAACTCAGGCCGGAAATGCGTCCCCTGGATTTTACGACTTGGGGGACCAGAGGTGGGGGCTGAAGTGGTAATTAGTGACCTTGGAGAAGGCCATCTCAGTACACGGATACAGGCAAAAATCAGACTGCAATCATCTGAGGCATAAAAGGGAACGAGCTAAGAGGAGAAGGCAAACGCAAACCACTTTTAAGAAGCCTGGCTGCAAAGGGAGGAAGAGAAAGAGGACAGTGGCTATAATAAGATGACAAGTTGAAGAAGTTTGGGGTTGTTTGTTTAGAAGGTACCAGAAATGTGAGCAAGTGTGAAAAATGATAGGGTCTTAGCCCAGAAATCCTTGTAGAGCTACAGAACTGTGTGGAGAACTGCCTACTCTATATCTCTACTTAACTGTCACAGAAGCATTTCAAAGTCCACAATTTCAAAACTGAATTCATTACCTTTCTTCCAAAACCTGTTGTTCCTCCTGCACTCCTTACCTTGGCAATAGGATCTGTCTATGGAGGACCCACGCAAAGAACTTGAATTTTCCTTGACTCTTCTCTCTTACCTGTCCCACCCTATGTTTTATACATAACAAACTACTTATTGTTTCTCTAATGTATTATTCTGTTTATCTCATTGCTGTGCTCGTGCTTCTCTCTCTACCTAGAATTTCTCCCAATCCCAAAAGATAAACACCTACTTATCTCAAAACTCTACTCACCAAAAAAAAAAGGTGGGGGGGGGAGAAAAATAAGCCAGAGAGAGACACACATAGCACGCTCCTCTTTACGAAGCTTTTCCCGTATATGCTTCCCCAAACTTAACCCTTTTCCTTCTTTCTTTTACTCCAGTGGTTCCTAGATAATCTTGCAGACAATTTATTTCCCCAAATACAGAAATAAACAACCACCATTTATTATTACCATTTAATACCAAAATACCATAATTTCAGATGAAAAGATGGCTGTTCTTCAGAAGGGTAGCAACCTTACATTAGCTATATTTATACTACACTGCCTTACTTTTCTCACTGCACTGAAGAACAATGAAAATGGCACAGTGTCCTAACAGACTTCTCTTATTAACACCTGTGATACTTTATTTTTCTCATACAAATGCCTCTGTTTACTAGTTGATAAGCTCCTTAGGAGCAAGGTTTGTGAATGATTAGTCTTTGTATCTCTGGTATGTAGCATAGCTTCTGGAACAGAATAGGGGCTCAATAAATGTTTGTTAAGTCTGAGGAAGAGAAAGCAGTAGAGAAAGAAATTTAAAGGGCTAAGCAGTAGAGAAAGAAAATTAAAGGGCTAATTAAAGGGTTAGAAAGAGAGAAAAATCTTTGGAAAATAGCGACCAACTTGTAATTGAAGCTGAAGATGGATTGGTGATCTCTAAGCCAAAAGGATTCTTGACTTGTCTCATTTGCTTTTTGAAAACTCTTGCATTGAACTGGGTCTCTTCCGAATTTCTCAGAATTACTGGAACATCCCAACCAAACCTGAAGAAAGGTAAAAATAAAATAAGACATAATTTTAATAAATATTGAAACTGTATATGTAAAGAATGTTGTGCTTTATTAGTTATTCCTCTTAATATAAGTATCAGAAAAATAGATTCAGTTACTCAAAATTTTATATTATATTGCAGAATTAATCCAAAACTAAGAGATATTAGAGGTCCCATAGAATTGCAATATATTGTTTGGCTGGCTGAATCAACATACTCTTGAAAACAGAGAGTTCTACTGTTAATTATTGTTGATTACAAAGGAATGCCATGATTATAGATAAAATGAACCTAATACAGTTGCAAAAAGATAGAATTATTGAATTTTTTAAATGAAATGAAAAGCAAATACATATTTAATGTGCAGACTATTTGATATTATTTATGGGACAAGAGAACTTTTAAACACCAAATATAGCCCTTCATTAATATAACATATTCTCTACTTTTAAATTTCATGTAAAAATGTGATAATGAACAGACTTAGAGGGAAAATGGAAGGGATAAACTCAATTCCTTATAAAAGTAGAAAGCAGCTGAGTTTACTCAGTTTAAACAAAACAACTCAAAATGAAAACACATTAGTTAAACCAGGGGACTTTAGGTTAAGATAGCACAGTTAGATCCATACTTTAATGGACTCTTTTCTCTCCACACACTTAGCAGTGATAGATGAAAAAAAAAATAAAAAGAGAAATCAGAAGGACCACACTGAAATGAGTAAACAAACAGCAGGTGTGTTTAAACAAAGCAATAGTACTGCTCAGCAATGAGAAGGAGTAAATTATTACCACAACCACATGGCTAAATCTCAAAAACAACATACTGTGCAAAAGAAGCCTTACATAGAAGAGTAAATGCTCTATGACTCCACAATAGGAAATTCTAGAGCAAGCAAAACTAATTTATGGTAGAAATAAAATACAGAACAATGGTTCTTCTAGGGGTGCAGGAGTATGGCTTGACTGGGAAAGGGCACAAAGAAACTTTCTCTGGTGATGGTAATGTTCTTACCTTGACTGAGGTTTGAGTTGTATAGATGATGTGTTGGTAACACTTAAGATTTGTACATTTCACTTTCTATAAAACTTACTTCAAAAGAAAAAAAAACAACTACAAAGAAAAACAAATAATCAACTCTAGCTAAAAATATGCAATGCTTTAGTACTTATGGATAAAGAGTATAACTTACTTCAAAGTAATCAAGAAATTAACATGGATTGATGGGTAGATAGAGGAATGGATGGATGGACAGATATGTAATAAAGACATTATAGTGAAATGTTGATTGTAGAACTTAAGTGATGGGCATATGTGTGTACACTATGTAATTCTTTTAAGTTTTCTGTATGTTTGAAAATTTTAATAATAAATTGTAATAAAAAAGAGACAGCTGGGCTTCCCTGGTGGCGCAGTGGTTGAGAGTCCGCCTGCCAATGCAGGGGACACGGGTTCGTGCCCCGGTCCGGGAAGACCCCACATGCCACGGAGCGGCTGGGCCCGTGAGCCATGGCCGCTGAGCCTGCGTGTCTGGAGCCTGTACTCTGCAAAGGGAGAGGCCACAACAGTGAAAGGCCCACGTACCGCAAAAAAAAAAGAGACAGCTGGGTTAAAAGACAAATCTTTATGGATCTGAAAAGGAAAAGAAATACAAAGTAATGAGTAAGGCTGATGCCATGGTTTGATGGGTTCTGAGTCTGGCAGCAGGCAGTGGCAACTAAGCCTTCACACGGTAAGAGGCCTTACAGGTTGTCCACTCAAGACAAGGGCCAGAGCCAGGTTCACAACTTGAATCCAGGAGCTGGGTTAGGCTTATATCAATATGGGACAGAACTTTCATTATAAGACCTACTCCCTGATGAGGGGGTCTAGAAATCTGGTTTAACAGCAAGGATGAGGACAAAGGAGGGGGGCAGGGGACTTTCACTAAAATTTAGGTTGCAAACTAAAATTTCAAAACACACGAATAAATCTAATGCCAAGAGAAAGCCAATAAAATTAACAAATGAAATAAAATTTCACTCTAAATGATTTTAATTTTATAGAACAGTTGGATAAGGCTGTTCTGTTCCTGCTTTAAAAAGCTGAAAAGCAAGCCTCTAACAGATCAAAGCATTCCAGGTAAGTTAACTGAATCCCAAAACAAAGTTCAGGAATATTTGTATGAATACAAAAACATCCAGCACCCAATAAGGTAAAATTCACAATGTTTAGCATCCAATAAAAAATTAACAGGCATGCAAAGAATCAGGAAAATATAACCCATAATGGGCAGGGAAATGGTACAGATACTAGAATTAGTAGATAAGGATATCAAAATAATTTTTATAACTATCTTCCATATGTCAAGAAAATAAGTAAAGATCAAGCATATAATATAGAGACATGGATGATATAAGAAAGATCCCAATCCATTTCTGAAGATGAAAAATACAATGTTTTGGGTGAAAAATACACTGGATGGGATTAGCAGCAGGTTAGATATTACAGAACAAAAGATTAGTAAATTTGAAGACATAGCAGCAGAAAGTATCCAATATGAAACACAAAGGAAAAAAAGGCTGCACAAAAAACCAAAACATCAGTGAGCTGAGAAGTTCAAGCAGTCTAACATACATGTGACTGAAGTCTGCAGCGGAGAGGAAGAGACAATACAAGAAAATTACAATACCACTCAGGAACATAAGTGTAAAAATTCTTAACAAAATTTTGGCAAATTAAATCCAACAGTATATAAAGTATATAAAGGTATGTCAAGACCCAGCAAAGTTTATCTCGGGAATGCAAGGCTGGCTTAACATTACATTAAAAACGTAATGTAATTCACCATATTAACAAACTAAAAAAGAA
The DNA here is from genome assembly GCF_949752795.1 of Hyperoodon ampullatus. Taxonomy (NCBI): domain Eukaryota; kingdom Metazoa; phylum Chordata; class Mammalia; order Artiodactyla; family Ziphiidae; genus Hyperoodon; species Hyperoodon ampullatus. Next base: position 133,746,328 of record NC_136916.1, on the reverse strand, counting down.
AAACCATACAATCTTCTCACTACATGCAGAAAAACTGCTTGCTAAAATCCAATGTCTAGTCCTGATAAAAACTGTTGGCAAACTAGGAATGTAAAAAAAGAACTTACTCAACCTGATAGAGGCAATAAAAAAAAAAGTATAGCTAACATCACACTTAATTAAAAACTGCTTTCTTCCTAAAGTCAGAAACAAGATACTTAATAGCCATGTATCCTTAAGCAATCACTCAACCTCTATGTAACTGTTTCCCCACCTGTAAATGTCTATAACAGGGCTTGGCACTATGTAAGTGCTTACAATGATAATGATGATGGAGTGGATTTAGGGGTTGGAAGAGAGAAAACAGAAATCCAGTAACTTCTCCTCTTTGATTCTCAGAATCAATTACCCCACAGCTTTTGTCTCCACTGCTCACCATTGCCCCAGTGCCCTTTAGAGGTCAAGTCAGGCATACAGAGCGGTAGGACAAAAGATATAACCTTCCTGTTACAGCCATAACACCTTCCCTTTCTTTCCTTCGTCCCTTGGAGTGAAAAAAAGCAAAGAAAAAAACACCACTCTATGCATACTCCTCATTATATTCCCTGGCCCTTTCCTCATTATTTAATTCTCCCTACCTCGCCCCACCCTTTTCTTTCTTTACCCATACTGCCTTACTCTTTATACCCACAGTACCAGCAGTAAAAGCTAGAAGTTAGATCTCATGGTGTTCATTTCTACTGTAGGTCCAAGTACTGTATTTCAGGTACTTTATAATGTTGTACCTAAAAATTTCAATTTAAGAATCCTTTAAGGCAGGGGTCCCCAACCCCTGGTACCGGTCAGAGGCCTGTTAGGAACTGGGCCACACAGCAGGAGGTGAGCTGCAGGTGAGCGAAAGAAGCTTCATCTGCCGCTCCCCATCGCTCACATTACCGCCTGAGCCATCACCCCACCCCTCCCCGTCCGTGGAAAAACTGTCTTCCACAAAACCCGTCCCTGGTGCCAAAAAGGTTGGGGACTGCTGCTTTAAGGTACAGAAGCCAGAAACCACAAAAGGCAAGGCTTTGGGGAAATATCTGGAAGCAGTCCATTGTGAGCATAAAATTCCTTTGTAAAATGCTTTTTATACTCCATAATTATTTTGTTTTAACATAAAAATATTATTTCTCCAAATCCTTACATAAAATCAATATTGTAGGAGGATATACCATATCTGCTCTGTGGCTTTGGATACACCTCAGAGTGAAACAAATAATTTGACACGTGCAGTGCTGCTTCTCTTTAAGCGTGCTTATCCAACACTGCTTGGCCCAGCATCACATCAACAGTTGGCAAAGCACATCTATTATTAAAAGAAATTCCTCTCTCTCGATTTTTAATTTCTCTGCTTCATGCTTAATCTTGGGTCTACATTTTCTAATATCCTAAGGTCCTTGATTTAACATCTTTTAAAGTTGTTGTTACGAATCTTGCTCAATCTTTGGCCTTTTTATATTATATAACCTTTTTACTGTGAAGGATAACATACATATAAAAAAGCACACAAAGTACTTTTCTGAATAACAAAATAATTGTTATTCAGGTTAAGAACCAAAATAATATCCTCAGAAAGTCTCCTTGTGTCACCTCCCACGTACTACCCTTTCCTTTTCTATCTTGATTTCAATTACTATAATTTAGTATATAATTATATAATTTACTATAATTTATAATTTAAATTATTATAATTTACCTGCTTTTGAACTTTCATATAAGTGGAAGCATGCTGTGTATACTTTTATTTCCTATTTTATCACATTATGTTGAAGATTCATTCTTGTATCTATACTTAGAGCATTTTTGTGGCTGTATAGTATTCTATTGTACAAACGTGCCATAATCTGCTTACTCATTCTACTCTTAATGGACATTTAAGTTGTCCTCACATCTTGGCCATTATGAATAATGTTTATATGAACATTTTCATAAGAGGCTCTCAGCACACATACATGTACATGCATTTCTGTTAGGAATGGAATTTCTCGGCCATAAGGTCTGTGCTTCTTCAACTTTGGTGGATAATCTTAACAACTGCTCTATGTGGTAGTATCAATTTACACTCCACCAGCAATGAATGAGGGTTCCCCTTGCTCCATATCCTTGTCAAAACATTATTAGCCATCCTGGTAGGTGTGTGGTGGCACTGCATTATGGTTCTAATTTCTACTTTCCTGAATACTAATGAGGTTGAGCACTTTTTATGTTTATTGCTACTTGGATATCCTCTTTTGTGAAAGCCCTTTGAAATCCCTTCCCTGTTTTTCTACTGGTCTACTTTTCTTATTTATAGAAAATTCTTTATATGTTCTGAATACAAGCCCTTTATTGGATATATGTTCAGCTCTTCTACACCTTGCCTTTTCACATACATAATAGTATGGGGTTTTTTTGTTTGTTTGTTTTTTTACATAAATGGAGAATGCTTTTTTTGTGTGATTTATTTTTGGCTGTGTTCGGTCTTCGCTGCAGTGCACGGGCTTCTCTTTGTTTCGGAGCATGGGCTCTAGGCACACGGGCTTCAGTAGTTGTGGCATGAGGGCTCAGTAGTTGTGGCTTGCAGGCTCTAGAGCATAGGCTCAGTAGTTGTGGCACACGGGCTCAGTTGCTCCGAGGCATGTGGGATCTTCCCGGACCAGGGCTCGAACCCATGTCCCCTGCATTGGCAGGCAGATTCTTAACCACTGCACCACCAGGGAAGTCCCATAATGGTATCTTTTGATGAACACGGTTCTTAATTTTAACACAAAAGTTATTAACCTTTTCCTTTAAGGTTAATGTTTTTGCTCTTTGGCTTTTCATTACTGCCTTATGTGAATTATGGCCTAACACCGCTACACTTCTGAATTACCATCTCAGACATTTTTGTATTCTTGTTCTCTTAGAGGAGTCAGCCAAGCATGGCTAGTGCAGCCAGCACTCAGTCAAGGCTCTGGGTCTTTATTTGACTTTGCCAGCCTTGCTCCCTTGATATCCTCATGCTTTGAAGGGAAAACAGGGGGTGAGGGGGATAGAGTTCACTGTGTAGCAGTGACATCCTAGCCTGACCACACCTCTTGTCCTAAACATCACACTTAATGTAGTCTAAGATCATGTCAGCTGACACACTGATGACTCACGTTGAGCTTTCAGCCTAGAATAACCCTAAACCTTTTCACATACCTGACCCATCGTGAACTTGCTCTTTTGCACAAAAATCCACAACTTTCACAGTTTAAACCTATTTGATGTGGACCAACATTTCTATCTTTAATGTATTACTCAAAAGCCAATATGCAGAAATGATTTGGAATAAGGTTAAATGCTAGAGACTGTCTAAAGAGCAATCCATAATTGGTGCTGCAAAATGGTTCTATAAAATGTTAGTAAGTAGGGGCTTCCCTGGTGGCGCAGTGGTTGAGAGTCCGCCTGCCGATGCAGGGGACACGGGTTCATGCCCCGGTCCGGGAAGATCCCACATGCTGTGGAGTGGCTGGGCCCGTGAGCCACGGCCGCTGAGCCTGCGCATCCGGAGCCTGTGCTCTGCAACAGGAGAGGCCACAACAGTGAGAGGCCCGCGTACCACACACACACACACAAATGTTAGTAAGTAGACTCTGTGATGTGTTTCTGGCCACCATCCTACATCTGGCCTTTTTCACATTTTTAGTCAAAAGCGTGAATAAAGACACTGATGCCCTGTGTATCAGATCATGGCTGATATGACATTAGAAGAAACAGTAAAATAGAAAATTGAGCAATTTTCTTTTCAATCAAATTCCATTTTTATCTTTTTCCACTCAAAGTCATTTTGGCAACTGTTAGCAATAGAATACCAACTAAATAAATGTTTCTTAACATTCATTACTTTCTCTTTTATATAAACTCAGCCTCCCACCCCTTTCTTTTCCATTAAGAGAATTTTCCATTCTCTTTACTGTTAAAATTTCATACTTAATCCTCCTGGAATTTTCTATAATTCTGTTTTTTTTCCCATTTCTAAAGTGTTTGTAGCACTTGTTCATACTGCTTAAACTTCCAGCACAGCAGTAACCTGGGGACTTCCAATTCTGTCCACACTTTTTCATATTGCCTGTACACTGTCCTACCCTGCACACACTTCCTAAGCTTCCACCCAGCAGCTGAATCAGAAGAAATGACCTCCTTGCCTTGTTGGAGTCTCACCAAGTCCCTCCTGAAAAAAATTTACTTTGAGGCTAAAGTGTCAAGCTCAGCAGTAAACAACTTTTATCACCCTTTCAGCCTTGAGTTCTAAAGTCAATTAGAAAACACACAGGCAGCTGTTAATCTGGGTGGGGGCGGGGATGGGGGGGAAGCTTCTCTCCTGTGCAATCTCCCAAAGTTGGCCTCACTTGGCCAGTTGGATACTGAGATTGGATCAGGATATAAAAAACATTCTTGGGGGAATCCTTGGTAGAGGAGGAGGGTTGTTTCTGGGCAAACTGATGTGCTAACAGACTTCGAGTAAATTACTCAATCTCTAAAATTCTGTGCCTTTAATTGTAAAAAGAAGGGTTAGAATAAGTTATTTTAAGGCCCTTTAAGGTTAGAAATGCCATTTCTAAGAGCTTTGTGTTTTCTTCTAGATTGTTCCAAGAAATTTCTTGCCAATAGAAGGGTCATACATTTTGTACCCTAAGCAAATACAAAATAACGCTATATTCTTTCCCTAAGAAGGAATGTGTACCTCATCACACACACACAACCTACTGCATTCGACAAGTAAGATGAGAAACAGTCAAGGTCAGTGTATCAGGAAGGGTTGGCAGGAGACAGCTATTTGGACACAAAGATTTTAATATACAGAACTATTAAAGTACTGGAGGACTGAAAAGGCAAGAAGGGGACACTGAGGTACCCTAGCAAGAAGCAGTTATCCCTCCGAAGGCTAAGGAAACAAAAGGAAGAGTGGGGATTATTACAGTTTAGAAGCTGGGAGAAGGAATCCCCCAGAGCTGGACCCAGACTTTTCCAGTAGGAGTGCTGGCCAGCTGGTGCTCATATTTCTGAAGGAGTGCAATAAGGCTGTTTCTAGGTATGAGGAAAAACTGTAAACTAAAACAAACTGCTGTTACTCAGGCCAACTGTCACTGCCAGGATGATGCCAGTGCTGCAGGAATGTAGACCAGGAAAATGAAGCAAACGGTTAACAGGAAGTCCAACCTTATTAAATATAGAGCACCTCTGAGTCCAAGTTTCAGTCAACCAAGTATGAGTTAACACTTTAGAGTTAGAAATTTTTTGAGAATACACCCAGATAAATAAATGTCATACGCTCTATTGTTACAGTCTATCCTCCTTGGCCTAACCTACTTACACTCCATTCTCACACATACTACCCAAATTCGCAATGATATAAATTAGCAAACTTTTGGAATTCTTTTAGAGGCTAGGCTATTTCTGACTAGGTCAGATTTTTGTCCCTGTCCTGAGGAACATGAAGAGATCTGGGCCTCGTGGCAAAAGGTAATAGAGGTAGGTCTTGAGTATAAACACCCTTTGCAAAGCAACTGCCCTGGGAGAGGTTATTACAGGATCTTCAAGCAAGAGAAGGCTAGTTTTCTCAGACACAGAAAGCAGGCTGCTTCCACCAAGAAGGAAAGCTCAGAATGACTGGGGTTTCAAGATTCTCAGCTCTGCCCATTTAGATGTTGCCATTCCTAGTTTCAGGAAGCTACTCTTTTCTAGTCAGTGTCCTAAATGAGACATTGGCAAGGCTATGTAATTCTAATACCAGCACAAATAAAACTGTGTTCAATTTTTAGCTTTGTGGCATGAAGTAAAGTGCTATAAAACCATAAAAACTCTTGATTCTCTAAGACTTGATCTGAGAGTTTAAAGACATGAGCTTGTCATTTCCTTTCTGTAAGTGTTAAGGCGCTTGGTCCCCCAAGGCACTTACTTCAGAAATCGTTTAATCTCAATCACACAGAGGTAGTAAGTTGATTAATTATGAGGCCAACACATGCCATGGATTACTAGAATCTTATTTCCCATTGGCAAGGAGCTAAGGAAATGACCAAACCCAAATCCCATCTTTGAAGCCCCCCACCCCGACCCAGGATCCCATTCTGAGTAACGATTTCTTATATATCAGTCCAGTCAAGAGACCAAAACCACACCAGTATTTTAACAGATAATTTAATGTAAAAAAATTGCTAACCAGATGTTGAAGAACTGAAAAGGCAAAAAGGGGACACTGAGCTTCAAAGAAGTAGTAACAGTGGGAAGCAACTATCACACCTAGGACAAGGAATAGAGCAAAGAGGATTACTACAGCTTAGAAATTTGGAGGAAAGACCCCCATGCACATGGGACTCAGATCTGAGTAAGGGATATTGAAATCTTTGAGGGGGTACAATGAGGCTGGTTCTAAGAGAGTGGAAAACTATAAACTGCGACCAACTGTTAATGCCAGGGTGAGGCACCATCACTATGGTGAGACAGAGGAGGACAAGGACCAAACAGGAAGCAGCAAGTCCTTTTGCCCTCCTCTAGCCTTCCACTCCCCTTCCCCTATAGGCAAAGCCTCATTGAGGCAGCAAGCTAGTAAAGAAGAAACGCGGGGGCTTCCCTGGTGGCACAGTGGCTGAGAGTCCGCCTGCCGATGCAGGGGACACAGGTTCGTGCCCCGGTCCGGGAAGATCTCACATGCCGCGGAGCAGCTGGGCCCGTGAGCCATGGCCGCTGAGCCTGCGTGTCTGGAGCCTGTGCTCCGCAACGGGAGAGGCTGCAACAGTGAGAGGCCCGCGTACCACAAAAAAAAAAAAAAAAAAAAAGAAGAAACGTGGTTTAGAGGTTCTGCCCCAGGCTCACAAAGCAGAGTATATAAGGGTGGTATGAAGCTTAGAGATGACAGTTTAATAATCTGCAGTCCAGAGGAAGCAGAGAGTAGCTGCAGAGTTAGGTTCACTGATTATTTGAAACTATTAAAGGATGTATATGGCATTTTGGTCTCCTTTCTGCACAGTGCCTGGTAAATAGCAAGAGCTTAATAAATGTAGCTATTAGAGCTCACAGAAACCATCACATAGTTAAATAGAGATACCATACTGCCGGTTGCATGATTCTCTGCTATTGCCACTGGGATTCCAACAACCAGGTGCTCCTGTTCTTTCTCCATTCCCACACAGTGCAAGTGGACAAGGGAAAAGTGGAAAGAAATGCAGAGCAGTACCGAGGTAAGAACCATGACAGAGAAAACAGATGACCAACTGAAATTATATTTGGGGAGGTTAAAAAAAATGACAAGCATAGTGAAAAAGCATAGTGGATTAATGGGTTTACCTTCTGCCTAGAGAACTATTAGATAGTTGATTTGATGAGATCTAGACGGTTTTCATTGTTTCTACTCAATGAATCTGTAGCCGTGGCTTAGGGCAGCAAATAAAGACTAGTAAAAAGGTTATTTAGATGGGCAAAGCTAACCCAGATGGAGAGAATGGGTGGGTTAGGCTCAAGATAACTGGTTAGGCCCAAATCAGGATGGAAGTGAGTGGCACTAACATGGTCTTGTGTCCTCAGCAGTGCTTAGTTCAGACTTTTGAAAGTTCTACAATTACCTGGGTTTCCACCCTTGTAAAAGTCATACTTAAATGGAGTGTTTAGATAATCATTAAGTTTTCAGACCAAGCCAAATTTGGCAGAGCCAGGATTTGAGCCTAAGTCTGTCTGACCCCAAAGTCTGTCTCTTAACCACCACAAGCATGAGGTTCCTAACTACCCTTCACCCACAGATGCCACCATCATTATCAGTATGGTCTTCGCTCATTTTCCTCTTACCAGTACTAAAGACGGACATCTGAGATACCTAATTAGTTGAATTAGGCCGACTGAAAATTAATTTTAAAATAATTAGGGCTATTGAAAATTAAAATTTAAGGATATAATGTAATTATCAACTAGTTACTTATGTTCCTTAATGGAGGAAAATTACACTCTTGAAGACAATAACACTAACATTATAGTCAATAAAAATCCTCTGTTAAGACAGCTTTTCTCACTTAGGCAACATCTTCCTAACTCCAATTACAAACTTTCTTGAAATGAACAATAGCAAGAAAGTCTGATGGGTCAAGAATAACAAATTGTGTAAAACTGGTCTTATTCTTCCCCCACCAACCAACAAGGAATTTTATGATCTACTGTTGATAGGGTGGAAAGCAGTGTGAAAACATTAAAACTTTACTTAGTTCTTAAAGATGGCATATTTTCAGAAATTGACCAGGGCTTGTGTCCTTTCTCTAACCTAATCACATATATGTGCTCAAAGGGTATTTTTAAACTCATTTTACACAGCCTGCTCTATTCGCTAGCATGTCTTCTCTGACCCTCTGCTCATGTATTCTCTGAAATGCTTTCTATTCTCTACTATACACCTTTAACTCCATTTACTTTTCAAAATACTCATTCTTCAAAATCCAGCTCATGTCTCTCTCCTCAGTGGATGAGGCCTGTAAGATGGTTTCAAATAGCTGTATTTTTAAGGCTTCCCTAAACATGATACAATGGCATCTCCTCAAGAGAGAAATTTTAGAATTTCTGAGCTAGAATTGCTCAGGGATGAGCTAACAGTCTACTCTCCTTGTCTCCAATAGGTAACGTGCCCTTACCCCTTAGTGTAACTTATCTCTAAGGTCTCTTCCAGCTCTAAAATTATGTCTTTATGGTTCTATCGATCTAAATATTCCTTCAAAAGGTGTGAAATATGTGTAGAAACCATTAAATTCTCAAACGGTAACAGAGTTCAGTCAGTTATAACTTACACTGTAAGATCTGAGGCCAAGTGCTCAGTTCAGGTCAGAACAACGATCAGCTCGGTTTACTGTCCACGTCTGTGGACTGTACCGCGGATGACGGGTTCACTCCGGGCACACAGTAGGCCCCAATTCCGGACAGAAGCCTGTTGTACAACCTCTCTATCCTAACACCAAGACCTGGCCCTTACTGGTTGCTTTATCGTCTAGAAACAAAGCTGGGTAAAATACCTCAATCCAGCACCACCCCCAGATGCGCGCAGCGACGGGGACCGGACGATGATGCGGAGCAGTGATGCAGGTGCGGTGTCCACCTTGTTTTCCTCCCGGAGCCAGTCGGAGTCCTCGGCACCGGCTCTCCGGCAGCCCCAGGTGCCCCAATCCAGCAGCCACCCAGCTCCTCTGCCCCCAGTTGCCCGCCGCAACCCCACTCCCTGGCTGTCCGCCCCGTCGTCCCTTGCCCCTGGCCCTGGGGCACTTACCATCCCAACACCAGGCCGGTGGTCACGATGAAGCAGGTAAAGACCACCGCGATGTAGAAAAGCGGCGAGTACTCGTAGAGCGTTACTAGAAACACCGCAGCCATCGGGGTCTCCTAAGTTGAGCCGGGCTCCAGCCGCTGAGCCCAGCCTAGCCCAGCCGGGCCCTCTCGGCCAGGGTAAAAGCTACTACGGTGCCCCGGAGCGGACAAACTTTGTAGATCCGCACTAGCCTGGAGCTCCGGCAGACTGGATAGGGGTAGCCTCGCGGGCTGCGGGAGCCTGCATGCCAATCACGAGGCGGCCTGCAGGGCTCACCCCGCCCCTCCCGCTCCCGTCCAGAGGGGCGGGGCCCCGACTCGCACCGCCCCCGGCTCATGGGCTTGGTGTCCGGCGAGCGTCTTATTTCGTGGTCTGTCCCAGCGGTCTGCGCTTGTCTGCGGCAAAGTCTGAATAGATGTTGGTGCCAACCCCGCCCAAGACTCAGGTAGTGTTTTCTGATGCCAGAGAGAGGAGGCACAGTCCGAAATCCACGTCCAGAGTCAAAATCCTGAGATCCTGCCTATTAGATCTGAGGCGGTTGTGGGAGGAAGAGGGCGGCCGGCATCTTAAGTTCTACAAAGTAAAATAACCCCACACCTACTCTTGTTTTATCTACAAAACTTACAAATAGGCACTGTACGAAACACCAAAAAGAGTCTCACAAGCAGTTTATAGGAGCGTTGTCAGCCTTTTCAAGTTGGATTTAATGCTAGAGGAAAATTAGCATTGGGTGTCAAGCTTCTCAGAAATATTTAATCAACTGTCCTCCCATATCCCTTTCTTTTTTTCCTCCCCTATACCCCTCAAATTAGAATTAGATATTTGAATATTTTTTGTATTAATTTTCACTTTAATAATAATTTTAAATACGTATTATGTGTATGTGTATATATGTGCATATATATACATATACATATATACAGTTGACCCTTGAACAACGCAGGTTTGAACTGCATAAGGTCCATTTATAGGTGGATATTTTTCAATAGTAAATACTATAGTACTACACGGTCTGTGGTTGGTTGAATCCGTGGTTGAGGTATCGCAGATACCAACTAAAGTTATACCCGTCTCTCTCAACACTTCCTTTGAGATCTCATGGGTTTGCGTTTGGTCCCAAGGCCACACCTAGCTGCCACGGAGTCAGGGAAACGCAGCATCCCCGCTACAGATCGGGGATTTGTTACCACGGAAGAAAGGGACAAAGGACCTAGAGATAGATAACTAGTAGTCCCTCCACACTCCCAAATCACCAGTAAAATTACTGTTGGAGGAAGATGAGCTAAATTTGTCCTGTGGCTTCACCTATCCTTTGGTGAATGACAATGTATTGGGTATTCTCTGGAGAGGTACTGTGTGAGAAGCTTGGTTCAACGACATAATTTTTTAAATTAATTAATTAATTTGTTTATTTTTGGCTGCATTGGGTCTTCGTTGCTAAGCACGGGCTTTCTCTAGTTGCGGCGAGTGGGGGCTACTCTTTGTTGCGGTGCGCGGGCTTCTCATTAAGGAGGCTTCTCTTGTCCAACAACGTAATTTTTAATGGCTACATATAGGATTTGTGAACTTATGTAGTTTATTTAATCGGCCCTCAATTGTTGGACTTTTTTTTTTTTTTTTTTTTGCGGTACGCGGGCCTCTCACTGTTGTGGCCTCTTCCGTTGCGGAGCACAGGCTCCGGACGCGCAGGCTCAGCGGCCATGGCTCACAGGCCCAGCCGCTCCGCGGCATGTGGGATCTTCCCGGACCGGGGCACGAACCCGTGTCCCCTGCATCTGCAAGCGGACTCTCAACCACTGCGCCACCAGGGAAGCCCTGGACATTTTTTTAATTATTATTAAAAACAACACTGCAGTGACATTCTTAAAGCTAAATAATTTCCTTGGGATAAATTTCTAGAGGTGGAACTTTTGGTTCAAAAAGTATGTATGTCTTAAGCCTTTGAAGAAACACCGTTCTCCAGAAATGTTGTACCAATTTATGTTCCCTCCCTTTTATCCTCGGTTTTGTCATCATTTGATATTGTCACTTAACAAAATCTTGGGTAATGTGAAAGGCAATTTTATTTCAATAAACAATAAAGAATTTTCATAATGAAAACAAAAAGGTAAGGAGTTCCAAGTGAAAGTGGTATATTAAACATATGCCTGTAAGTTTGCTCTCTCCCAAAACTCCACTAAAACTACATCAAAGGGATTTAAAAAATAAATCAACAAAAACAAGAAGAACAGGAAATAAAATAACAGCAGCAACATATTGGAAGATGGAAAACAGATGAACAAGGATAATTCACTAGCCAGGCTATTAAAGCCAAATCCCAAACCAGCAGTGGAGAAATAGACCCAACCTGACTCACACCAAAGAATTCTCAGAAAAAAGAACAGGAACTGACACAAATTTAACACAAGCCCTTATTTTCCACTTGGATAACTGCTACAACCATTGAAACTTGTAACTTTATTTCCAACATAGATTCTTTCTAGTACATTCTACACAGTGCTGGCAAACATTTTTTTTAACACACATATATATTTTTAAACATGTCGTATTTCACTCCACTGCCAAAAATTCTTGGTTGTCATGCTATATGTCCTTGAGAATGAAGTTCCAAGTTCCTTATTTAGCATACCCATCTCTCCATGACCCAGCTCCCACTTACCTCTTACTTATTCATTCAGAAAATGTTTATTGAGGGTCAGATATGTGCCAGACACTGTAGAAAGCAATAGGGATACAATAATAAGCAAAAACTGACACATCTCTGTTCTCATGGAGTTTATCATCTAATGGAAAAGACAAACATTAACCAAAGAATCTTGAACAAAATATAAAGGCAAAATTATAACTACTATTAAAAATAGGTACATGGGGCTTCCCTGGTGGTGCAGTGGTTGAGAGTCCGCCTGCCGATGCAGGGGACACGGATTTGTGCCCCAGTCCGGGAAGATCCCACATGCCACAAAGCAACTAAGCCCCTGCGCCACAACTACTGACCCTGTGCTCTAGAGCCCACAAGCCACAACTACTGAGCCCGCAAGCCACAACTACTGAGCCCGCGTGCCACACCTACTGAAGCCCGTGTGCCACACCTACTGAAGCCCTCGTGCCTCGAGCCCGTGCTCTGCAACAAGAGAAGCCACCGCAACGAAAAGTAGCCCCAGCTCACCGCAACTAGAGAAAGCCCGCACGCAGCAACGAAGACCCAAAGCAGCCAAAAATAAATAGATTAAAAATATAAATTAATTTTTAAAAATTGTTAAAAAGAATGATTCTGCTAAAATGCGTAACAGGTCATGTCACTCCCCTGCTCAATCTCTCCAAGGGCATGTCCTTGTGATGATTTACAAGGCTGTACAGAATCCAGCCCTCTAATCCCTCTGACCACACCTACAACTCACTCCAGTCATTTGACTGCTGTTTTGTCCCCTGTAACAACATGCATGCTTCTGCCTCAGGGCCTTTACAGTGCTATTCCCTCTGTGTGGGATGTTCCTCCAGATATCAACATGCCTAATCCCCACAGTTTCAAATCTTTGTTCAGACATGACCTTCCTAGTGAAGACTAGGACGACTTCCCTATTTAAAATAAAAATCCCTCATACCCTGCACTCCCAATCTCCCTTTTCCAATTCTTTACCCCAGCACAGTTCACCTTCTAACTTATAATATTTACTAATTTACTGTGCTATTGTCTGTTATCTCCCCCGCCCCCCATTAGAATGTTAGTTCTAGGATGGTAGGGATTTTAGTCTGTTTTGGATCTTTGCACCAGGACAGAGCCAATGGGTCCTCAATAACTATTTGTTGCATGAATGAATATGTAAATAATAGAAACACTTTAGCATGGCTGCCAATACAGAGAATGGAGGACTTAGAAAAATTCAGGCCAGAAAAGATTATTCTAATTCTGATCTTCCCTCGATTTTTAATTAGAATACTCCTTTCCTTTCGACCCTGATCTTGTCTTGACATCAAATGCTTCCCTGAGATAAAACACATTTCAATGACCTCAACACAGCTTAGTATTTATAGGTTCTTGGGTTTTTAATAGGGGCTACCCAGGCAGAAAAGTGCTAGAAAACAGTTAGAACTTTTCCCCCTCAGAATAACCCAAGCCCTAACAGCATTCCCAAACCTCATTTAAAATAGATGTAATTTTTTTTCCTGGTTCAAAGAATATTCTACAGACTGAGTTCAAGTAAAATTTCTGTACATAGTCTGTATTCATTTTACACCCCCCCACATAATAAAATAAATCACATTTTCATCATTGTCCTTTTCTTGTCAGTGTACTACTCTGCCCAACCTCTCTGGGTCTAACATGAGACCAGCCCATTTCATAGCCATTAACATTTAGGAAACATTAAAAGAACAACATGAAAGAGGAAAACAATGGCCTTACTATTTACCAGATGAAATGTCATGCATCTAAATGTTAATTTTCTCACTTTTTCCTCCAATTCCTCCTGTAGGTGGAGAGAAGAGATGGGAAAAGATGGGGGTGGGGGAGAATCTTTGTGAAAGTCTAATATAACGGGGCTTCCCTGGTGGCGCAGTGGTTGAGAATCTGCCTGCCAATGCAGGGGATACGGGTTCGATCCCTGGTCTGGGAGGATCCCACATGCCGCAGAGCAACTGGGCCCGTGAGCCACAACCACTGAGCCTGCGCGTCCGGAGCCTGTGCTCCGCAACAAGAGAGGCCGCGACAGTGAGAGGCCTGTGCACCACGATGAAGAGTGGCTCCCGCTTGCCGCAACTAGAGAAAGCCCTCGCACAGAAACGAAGACCCAGCACAGCCAAAAAAAAAAAAAAAAAAAAAAGTCTAATATAACTGTTCATGGACCAGTAAAAATCATTTTCTCTTCCACCATTTCTTATATGGTACTACATGTCAAATTTACCAGTTCCCTTGTCATAGTAAAAAGTATTGGGGCTGGGGGGCAGATCACTAAGAGAATGTAGTTGAGCTGTGGAATTTCTTATAGCTAATCCTTCTAGTTTTCTAACTTATGAGAAAACATAGGTATCGTATCAAATTAATTTATATATTTGAACTCTGATTTAATGCTACTTACTAACATGCTAACAATTCATTAAATTTAATATTAAACACAAACTTTAAAAATTCTAATAATTCAGTCTAATACTAATGAAAAAGGATGGAAGTGGGAGCATGTTCTGGAATTTTCTTTTTCTTTGCTTCTTTCACTCTTTCGGCAAATATGAATTGAGCATCTACTATGGACGGGGCATCATGCTAGCAGCTGGGGATAAGCTGTAAACACCGTGAGATCTTGCCTCAGGCAGCCTCTTTCATTGGAGGCACCTGTATGAATTCTGAGTTCGAACCTTACTTCTTCTAAACTACTTTCCCCATCACATTCAAAAGTAAACTTGCTCCAGTAAGTCGGCACCTCCTACAGAAACTTCTTAATGCGCGATTAGACAACGGCTCTAGATGAGAGCACTCATCTAGACATCAATCATCATTCAATCATACTTCAATAAATAAACACCATTGAGAAAAGAAATGTATTAACCAAGTCCCAGAAGCTGGTGGGAGTCGGGGGTAGGGTTCCGGAAAGGGTGGGAGGGAAGCCAGGGTTAACGCACACATTTACCACTGAAATCGTTGACTTAATCATGTCACCAGGAAATTGATCCCAGAGCTTGAGGAAAGTTAAAAGGAAGCAAAAACTGGCTTGAGTTTTAAGAGTGTATTTTGGCACGGTCGCCCACTCCCAATCAGACAGGGCATCCTCCCCTAGAGTGGCTGAAGAGCAAGCGGGCGCTCGCGTTTCGGCTAATTTTGATCCGCGCAGCCCGCCGTCCACCATCACGTGCCGGCCTGCCGCTGCCGCGTAGCTTGGTGGGGGCGGCTCTGCCAGGCGCCGGGCAGGAAGGGAGGCGGCTGTCGTGCCATTCTTAAAGGGACCCGAGGGAAGGCGAAAGGCTGCTGACGGCCGGAAGGAAAATGGTGAGTTGCTGCTGGGGAGGGTGGGGGCCGGCCGGGGGGCTGGGCCAGCCCGCCGGGCTTTCCTGTTTGCCAGAACCGGTCTCGGCGGGCAGCGCCCGGAGTGGGTCGGCGGCCGCTTCCGGCCAGGCTGCTGGTGGGTACCCACAGTCTGAGTCTTGGCCTCCGTCCGCGGACGCTGCCGCCTCGCCTAAGGGCAGCATCCTCCTGCCGGGCCCGGGGTCGAACCGCCCAGCGGGCTTGGCGACTAGGGTGCGGCCAGCGGGGGTGGGTGATTCTCACCGGTCCTTCTGGATGGAGGGCTCTAGCTGCTGCTGCGCTGAAGGGTCGGAGGGGCCGTGGGTCTGGCCCAGCCGAGGGCTCCCCCAAACGCCGGCTTTTCTCCCAGGGCCCGGGCCAGGCCCAAAGGGCCGGTGGACGCCGAGCACTTTCGGCCTGGCCGCCTTTGCGGGGGAGGGCTCGAATTCTGACTCCATCCTCTCGGCCTCGCCTTAGTTTCTTTTTCCTCCTTCCCCTGGCCTGCCTCTAAGGATTTCTCCTTATCCTTGCTTTCTTCGAGTTATGGCAGTTGGAAATCTTTTGACTCAGTGCTTTGGCCCTTGGCCTTAAAGTAAGTGTCAAAAGCTTAGTTTTGCGTGGTCTGGGGGTTCTGGCTTCCGTCTCGTATGGGTTCGACCCCGCACTCAAAAATACAGTGTAGAATTATATTAATTACCCAACGAGGATCTCCTGGATCTTTCCCATCGGGTTTTAAAATATGCTTCTCGTGTCTTTAATTACAAGCAAAACACAAAACTCCCACTGTTCTATTCTCTGACCTCCCACTCATTGCTCAACCCACTTCCATCGAATAGATCTTGTCTTGGTCACTAATTCCAAGGGACTCACTCTTCAATTCTCATGTTTCCTGACCTTTCAGCTGCATTCTGGGTGTTGATCACGCTCCCCTCTTTGAAGCATTTTCTTCCCTCGTGCTTCCCCCTTGGCTTCTAGGATCCAGAACTGGTTTTTCTCCTAGTCGTCTCCTGTTGTTGGTCTGTCTGTGTCCCATGCATTTCTCCTATCCTGTACATCACAAGTAGGAGTCCTAGGCTCCATTCTAATGCTTCATTTAACATTCTGTATTTTTTTCTCCTTTGTTTCTTACCTACACTCATAGCTTCAATTACCACTTACCTATATGTAGATGACTTGTGAATTTGTAGTGCAGACCTTGCTTCTGAGATCCAGCACAGATATTTATATCCCACTATTTAGTTAACATCCCCTGGGAAGCTTTTCCCCACTTGAGTGCCTCAAAGCCCCCTCAGTTTGTCCAAAATAGAACTCATCTCTTTCCCCTCAAACCTGGTGTTCCTCTGTGTTCCTTAACTTAGTGAAAGGTAGCACTGTTTAAGTCTTACACAAGCCAAAAAGCTTAGGAGTCACCTTTTTTTACCAATCCACCCCTCCTAGTATTGGCTGTCACCAGCTCCTTTGTGCTGACTAAGTGTGGGCTAAAGTCAGGCTGTCTGGCTTGAGTCCTGGCTCCCCTAGTTGCATAACTTTGGGGAATATACTTAACTTCTCTAAATCTTATTAATAAGTTTCTTGCAAATTGGGTATAATATAATACCCATCTAATGGGATTGTTTTGAGGATGAAGAGAGATCCATGTAAAGTACATAGCACAGTGTTTTCTCATAGCGTTTAATACATGTTAACAATTATTAACAGAATTCACCTGCTTCTCTTTATCCTCATCAGTCTGTCTAAGCTACTTTTCATCTCTCACCTGGACTAGCCTTGTCAGTTAACTAGTCTTGGTCTATTCATCCAGGTGCTCTGCCTGTTTCCTGCATGCAATCTGATCACTTTCCCTGTCACCACCTACTTAAAACACCTTAGTGGTTTCCCTTTGCTCATAGGATAGAGACCAAAATACTTAGTATGACCCAGTGGGCCCTATGTGGTCCAGCCCCTGCCAGCCTCCTCTTGTATGTGTTACAGCTCGTTCTCTGTGCTTGAGTCACACTGGCCTTTCGTTATCTTAGATGTGCTGTGCTCACTTTAATCAAACTGTTTTTACATAGGCAGTTTTGGTCCTTTAGATGCATTTTTCAGGCAAGTCTCCTGTAACCATGCCGTTGTCCACTAGTCATAAGTTGTCATAGCATCAAGTTTCTCTCCTTTCTAGCTCTTATCCTAGGTACAAACAAGTGTATATTTTTTTACCTGATGATTTTGATGTACGTCTGTTTTCTAATAGACTTTATAAGCTCCTTGAGGGGCCCATAGTTTTAATCTATTTATTTTATATAATTGTATCCCTAGCACTTAGCATGTGCTGACGCTCATTAAATGTTCATTGTGTGGATTATCCAATAAATGACCACTTGAGTTCAACTCTCCACTTTGTATGCTAATATTTACCATATAGTGTTGTTTTCTGGGTGTTATACTGATTTTTAAATGCTTCTATTGACTGGAAGCATTAGAGTTGGCTGAGCCGTGGTCCTTTTTCTTGTAGGAAGGAATTTTTGGCCTTATTAAGGTATTGGGAGGGGTGAAAATGAAGAAAAAAAGCAATATAGATTAAATCACAGCATGTTTTTCACTTGGTTTACTATTCTTAGAGTGTCAGGATTGCACAAGCAGCTCTGGGTATCAGAACTGTAAGATAAGACTCATGACAAATTGCTCTTTGCCTACAAAAATCTAAAGTATTTATTAGTTTCTACTAAAGGGTTCTATCTTTGGTGATGAAAGATTGGAAATTCTAGTTTTCTGATTTATATCTCTTTCTTGAAAGATAGGAAAAAATAGACTAGGCTTGAATACTGCTTTCAGGAAGCTCCATATGACTTAGCATTTCTTTCTCTAAAGAGAACTAAAAGGATGGACATACATGACTCCTGCAGGAGCCTAATTTATTGGCTAATATGTATTGGTGGGATGTACTTTCTAATTGTATAAATAGCACATCCTATGGTATATCGTAACTTATATGTTACCAGTGTTATGAATTTAAAGGACAACTTAAAATTGATAGCTATTTACTGTTGTAACATATGCTCTTATTTACCCAACACAGGATGAAAAAGCAGGCTTTTATTAAATTTTCATTTTAACTTAAAATTTGAAGCCTTAATTCTTTTGGATTGTAATGAGACATGTATTTGGCATTCATCTCAAAACTCTTTTAATTTTCTGAAGAAGTGGGTGGTGCGGGGAGACCCATAGATGAAGAGACCAAAGAATGTGGACCTTGTTTGCAACCTGACTCAATCAAACTCACTGTTAAAAAAGAAAAAAAAAATTAAAACAATAGGGAAATTTGAACTTTGAACTCTACTTGAATAATTCACTAGAATTATTATTAGTTTTTTTTTAGGTGAGATAATGTTATTGTCCTTATGTTTTTAATGGCACATACTGTCATTTTATTAATACATATTAAAATATTTATAGTTAAAATGATTTTGGGCCTTTCCTATATGACGGTCCATGGGGGCAGTATTGAGGGTTTTGGCTGAAATAAGATTAGCTATGTGTTGATAATGGTTGAAGCTGAGTGTTAAGTGCATAGGATTTCACTATACTATTCTCTACTTTTGTATGTGTTCAAAGTTTACACATTAAAGAAAAAGATTTCCATCCACATGCTTGCAATCAGTAGTGCATTTGTACCACTAAAAAAAGAGTGCTTTTGATAATTTCCTTGCCAGATTTCTGGAGAAGAGTTTCTAATATTTTTTCATAATTTATAAAAGGTTCTTTGAGTGTTTATATTTGTTTCATCTGGTTTTGCTTTCATAATTCTTAATAGCTCCTTTTTTTTGATCCCTGTAGTCATTTAATTAAGATATAAAATGTAATCGGTCTTTACTCTTATGGTTTATTTTTCATACTTTTGCTTCTTTTAATTTTTTTTCATAGTTGTGAGACTCAAAAATGAACTAAGGCCTTACTAACTCTAAGTGTAATAAGATGATTTTCCTGTTCTTGCTGCATAGTGCAAAAATATTATACTTTATAACAGCAATGATGCTTGACTTTTCCCTTATTCTTCCCTTCCTCTACAGTTCTGATGAAATTGCACATTATTATGTGTCTAGTTCTTTGAGATATTTAGTAGCCAAAGAGAAAGTATACCCGACATATAAGATGAACAAATGTGTATAATTTAATAATGTAGATACAAAGCTTGGTAGATGTAAAAGCTCTTTAAGTGTTCATGTGTTTCACGTTAATACTTTCACGTAATTACGACATTTGTAGGTGTCAGTATACCTTCTTAAAGGTATTAGGTTTTATAACTTTAACATGTACATATGTATATTGAAGTCATGGCATTTGATAACATGATTTTTTTTCTTTTCTAGAGTGAGTCTTTGGTAGTTTGTGATGTTGCTGAAGATTTAGTGGAAAAGCTGAGAAAGTTTCGTTTTCGCAAAGAGACGAACAATGCTGCCATTATAAGTAAGCTAAAAGCGATTGTCTCCGTTACATGGTCTTAGTTTGGAGTTTGGCTTTATCCTATAGCTACATTGAATAACCTGAACCTTTAGAAAGTTACCTCCTCCAGTTTTAATTCCCCCCCGACCAGCCCCCATCTGTCACTTTAAAAAATAACAGCTACTGTCACAGAACAGAGGCAGAGTGTCCTACCTCCGCCCTCAGCTGCCTACACAGCTCTGGAGAAGATGATCATCTTCTTGGTCACTTGGTCATTTGTAGTGACCCATCCAACTCCATCCTTTAACTTCTCAGGAGACTAAAAATAGCCTGGCCATTCATCCCCAGACAGACACCTTTGCCTACACCTAAAGTGGTACAGTTCAGCATTATGTTCAAAGTGATTTGAGGTCTTAATTCAATTGTAGACTTGAACTCTAGTTTCATGGAGAGTACTTTTAAGTGTCACTGACTTTTGACAGTAGAAAGAATGATTTGTATATTGCCTCTTCCACTGTGAACTGTATGTGATGTTATGCAGATATCTTTTCTATTCTTAGGTAACATTTAATATGTGGGTAGTGATTTAGAAAGATAAAGGAAGGATGAGGGGGTGAGAATGTAAAACTCTATATACCGTTAACAGAGATGCATCTGGCAGATGTGAATTAATGAGGTGGTGACAGCTTGTTGAATTATGGTTCTTTTACAAACAAATACTACAACGTAGGCATACAGTTCTTAAAAGTGACAATGTGTGTCAGTGCCATTTTGCCACAAAGAGTAAAGCTATTTGAGATCATATTGTGTCTCACAGGATTTACTATGAAATTAGTGCAAAATAAAAAATTGGATAACTTTTCAGAGTAATGGAAAAGAATACAGGCATAGATTATCTAAACATATTTCAGTTTGGCTTTGGGCTCTGTTGCATGTATTTTAATAGAGCTATCACTACTATTTGGTAATTCACTTTCTCAGAATACTCCTACTGCACCATGAAATCCTGACTCTGGAGAAGCTGGCAGTCTGGCGGTTGTCTGTCCTGACCCTTGGTCCACGTTTCGCTTGCAATTCTAACCAAGTGCAATAAACCAGTCTCAGTCACAGTGACCTTTTCAGACCTTTTCTTATCATCTAGGAAGTGCATTTGAGTTATGAAGATCTTCATATACACAGTAAATGTAAGGAGTTGACATAAAGTTCTAAATTAGCAAATTAGGTGCTGGGAATTCTGGGTAAAAGCTTTTAAATGCTGACTGCTTGTAGAGTCAAGCTTGTGTTTTATGCTTGTGTTTCTTCCTGTTTTAATTTTGGATGCCAAAAAAAGGGCTAGGACTCTGCGGGTTGGTAGATCAAGTCACATCAGAATCACAGTTTACTCATACATATATTTTTATTTTAGTGAAAATTGATAAGGATAAACGCCTGGTGGTTCTGGATGAAGAGCTTGAGGTTTGTTGGATCAGCTAAATATAGTTTTATCGTTAAGCAATTATTATTGCCCCAAAGGTGCTATACTAGTTACAGTTACTTCTAAAGCGAGTTCTAAACCTTTAGACATGATCATTATGCATGAAAAGCATGTGCTAATTATTGTGTAGTGCATTGTCTTGCTAATATAATCACCGTCCCTAAAACATTAATGAAATCCAGGGTAATAAGTAGTAGAAGTTAGGGCTATATGTCTGGTAAAAACTGAATCAACTTTATAACTTGCTTCTAAATTGGTTGGCCAGTAATTGAAAACTAAAGCCCTTTAAGCTAAGTGTTTACTGTGTCAAGTTAAGTAACTAATTTAGAGTGAAAAGAAATTAACTTTTTTCCCCTAAATCAGATATTGTTGTTGCTCTGAGGAGTTGGCTTACCTCACTCAGTATTTCCTGACAGTTGGAACATGAGCATAGACTACTCTGCCTCTCAGCCCCATGTTTAGTTAATACACAGAGCTAAACTGAGTGGGCTGGAGTAGGCTTTCATTGCACTGAGGTTTTAATAACCTCAGCTTATGTACAATTTAGTAAAATAAAATTTTATGTTGTGGTATGAGGTTATGAATTTATACCTATTAGTAGAATAGGTGCTTGGTATATCTCTTAAGAATTTATGGGTAAGAAAATGTTTAAAAGTTGTTTTCTTTATGGTTCCAGGGCATTTCACCAGATGAACTTAAAGATGAACTACCTGAACGACAACCTCGATATCCTTTTCTTAGTGCTTTAGAAAGATTTGTTTTTTTAAGTGGCCACCATTTTATTTATGAAGTTCGTTTGTTCAATTTTTTTTTTTTTTTTTTTTTTGCGGTACGTGGGCCTCTCACTGTTGTGGCCTCTCCCGTTGCGGAGCACAGGCTCCGGACGCACAGCCTCAGCGGCCATGGCTCACGGGCCTAGCCGCGCCGCGGCATGTGGGATCTTCCCAGACTGGGGCACGAACCCGTGTCCCCTGCATCGGCAGGCGGACTCTCAACCACTGCGCCACCAGGGAAGCCCCGTTTGTTCAACTTTTAAAAGGCATATTTTACAAAATTTTCTTCACCATGATCATGACCAAATTATTCAATAAAATGTATGCTCGTATTGGAAAAGAACCAAAAAATTAATATTATTTTTTAAAAGTTCCTTTTATTATTACATGTTTATAATAAAAATTGAGAAAGAGAAAAAATCCATATTAAATCTATACTTTTAATAAGTTTATTTGTGAGAGAGTATAAGATGTTATAACTTTTTGGGGGGGCCCATTTATAATTTTGTGGAAAGATAATGAATAATGTAGGTGTGGCCTAAATGGATAGGATAGAATTTAGCCACCCACTAGCTCCCCTGGTGCGTGTTTTCTTTCAGAACTTTGTTGATAAGTACTTGTCTCAAACAGAGCGGTAATTTTAGTTTCCTTAACTTGAGAAAAACCTTCATTGTGTATAGTTATAAGTATCAGCATGATGATGGAAGAGTTTCATACCCTCTGTGCTTTATTTTCTCCAGTCCTGTTGGTAAGTGAATTTCTTTAAATAGTGCATATTTGGTTCTGATCAAATTAAACCTTTTTTTTTTTTCTTTTTTCTTCTCTGCGTTACGCGGGCCTCTCACTGCTGTGGCCTCTCCCATTGGGGAGCACAGGCTCCGGATGCGCAGGCTCAGCGGCCATGGCTCACGGGCCCAGCCGCTCCACGGCATGTGGGATCCTCCTGGACCGGGGCACGAACCCGCGTCCCCTGCATTGGCAGGTGGACTCCCAACCACTGCGCCACCAGGGAAGCCCCTTAAACCATTTTTATACTAGACAAATTTTATGCTCGTTTTAAGGAGGAAAAGTGTTGAATAACCTAAATTACAGTATGTGCACACGCACATACACACATGAGTGCATCCCTAAAAAGAAGTTACTATAAAGCATCATCTCTTAGAACTTGCTTTTCTTAGGATAGATTCCTAGAAGTGTAGTTAGGTCAAATTGTACAGACGTTTTAAGGAATTTGAAATGTAATGACATTTTAAAATATCAAAAGTACATTTTCTTCTGTATTTTAATTTTATAAGTATGTGAACTATGTGTATGATTATGATATATATTTGGTGTTTATCTTTAAAATAGTAGTTACCAGTGATATGCCTATAATCTTGAGAATAGTCCCAGAATAGCTTAACATTGGATATTAAAATGGCTTATTGGTATTTAAAGTATCCATTATCACCAGAACTCCCACTGCCACCACCATTCAAGCCCACAATAAAGTTTCTGCTCACTGAACTCCTCCCTGAACTTTATTATTTGTATCATTTATGTAGCACTTAAAATATACTGCAGTCTATTTTTTAATTAATATGTAAACAGACCATAACCTTTTTTCAGAGTTAATCTCCTGACACTACTGACCCAACAGCATCCCAAAACCTATATATATTAGGCCTCTGTAAAATTGATCTTGATATTTACCGTCAAAACTAAGTGCTGAAAAGTTTTAAAGTATTTGCAAGGCTCTAAAAGTCAAGATCTTTAGAGATCTAGCCTCATTTATTTTTGCTGAACTAAAGCCTTGTTCATTAGTAATATAGTTGTTTCTCTTTGTGCAGGCAGTATGCAGTGTAAGACTCAAAATACAGCCTTTACACATTTAGACAGAAGTTTTTGTAAACCTGATAGCATAGGAAATCCTAAGTGTGTCATTTTTATAAAGTAAATAATGAAAACTCATCACTCTTTCAAAATTTAAGTCTCATTTCTACTCTGATCTGTCTCTTCCAGGATGTAAGCCTGAACAACAGATGATGTATGCTGGGAGTAAGAATAAGCTAGTCCAAACAGCTGAACTCACCAAGGTGGTATTTATATTTGACTAACTTGTTGAGACAATTTTTTCCCTTTGAAAATAGAGCAATACCCAAGTAATCTGAAGAGTTAAGTATTTCTTCATGTAGGTGAAAGTTATTTAGAACAGAGCAGTAAACTAGAGCTTTTTATTAGTTGGAAATAGAGTGATAGAAGTCTTTAACCAAAAGTGTGTTTTTGGAATGAAAATTATAAGTTGATTGCAAGAACTTGTATTCAGAATATAGGCAGCTTTAGAAAACTACTCAATCTATTGAGAATTTTTCATCTTCCATAATGTAATTTCTAGTAGATAAATGCAGCATTTGAAGCTTCTCTGGGCCCTTGACCATAGAATAAATGAACCAAATTCTGTGCAAGAATTCCATGCTATGCAGTTAACTGTATTGTTTCCAAATCTAAAATTAAATTTTTAAGGATACGTATTAGCTTTATTAAGTTAGAACATTCTGTTTCATATGAGACACCTGCTTCAAGATTTAACATGTTCCCATTGTTTTATGGCGTTTTTGAAGGTTAAAGGTAAGAGTGGTACTTGCTTTCAAACTTTAACTTCCATGCATTAGTTTGAGTTGAAAAAGTATATACATTTAACATTTCGAAACAGAATTTTACATCACTGGAATGGTATTAAATAATATTTCCTTTCAGGTTTTATTTTAAGGAGAGCATCAGGGTTTTCCCCTTGGGTGACTAATTACCAACCCAGGTGATGCTTTTAAGTGCCCTCTGCTTTTTCCCTTTAGCCCACATGATTGTCATTGATACCAGCAACTTATAGACACTACTTATCCTCATTTGGACCACGGGAATATGCTGGAGTTGCTCTAAGGGGATTGGGTGGTTAGGAAGGAGCTCTCTTAACAGGCTCATGTCTGTTCTAACCCTAGGCATGCCCTAAAGTGCTGGAATTAAGGCATTACAATTTACAAGTTACTTTTACAAATAATCTGATTGAATCCTCACCACAACTCTGTAAGTTGATGGTGAAACTCCTGTTCTTAGCTGGGAAAACTGAGGTTCAGAGGATGAATGACTTGCCTAGGGTTGTATATTAATACATTTCAGAGCTAGGATTCAAACTTTCATCTGGCCTCAAATCGCATCCTTTCTGCTCTATTACATTGTCTTTTTATAGCCGTTATACTTTCTGGGCCTGTGTGTGTTCAGATTCTGGCTAGAGATTTGTGGCTGTGGACCACTAATCTATCCTTATGGAAACAGCTGGTATTTCCTCCACTTGTGGAGGATCAGCACCTGTTCTTCCAGTTCCTAACTGGATTGATTTTAAGTGTGTATATTTGGCTCTCTCTTTTAGTGGGTTATATTTACAAAACTACTCTTTCAGAACATTTGTAGATTTGTGCTTTTAAGAGTTTTGATTTTATGCTGTCTTGATTGCTAAACTTTGGTAACTGAGGCCCTAGCACTTAAAGAAACGTAAAGGTATATCTAATTTACACAGATTAAGTCATGACCAACATGAAAGGAAGGAGAATTTGGTATTTAATACTCAAATATACAAAATATTTGATTTTTTTCTTAAGGTATTTGAAATAAGAAATACCGAAGACCTAACTGAAGAATGGTTACGTGAGAAACTTGGATTTTTCCACTAATGTGAACTTCTGTGTTTCTAAAGTATTTATGTATTAACCTGACCATACTGGAACCAGACATAAATACTTATTTATGCCTAAAAATGCACTGTTATTTACAGTTTGTTACCTGCAGTAAAGAAAAATTCTTCATTTGTTCAAAGTTTGAACAAAGGGGAAATCATCTTCATAGTAATGAAACTTTGTAAAGTGTTTCCTTATATTTGTAATTGTTAGGTGGACTACTTCTCTCCAGGGACTTTTTGCACTCTTGTGACTAATTTCTACAACTTATGGTTCAGAATTTGTTACTATTTACAGACACCATTGAAAAGTGGGTATTAGATTGTGATAGACAACAGTTGCCTCCTTTTGACAAATACTGGATATTAGCAGTTTATATATGAATATAGCATATTATCACTTGTCAAATCTTTGAAATCAATTTGGGATAGAAGACTTGAGTGACCCAATTTTGAGCCATGAATAATAACTTACTATAGTATAATCTGCATTACAAGCATTTTTTTCATCAATTCCATGCCTTCTTAATTTTCTATATCCTTTTAATCAAGTCCAGAAACTTTTCATCAATTGCTTGTTCTTAAGGTCTGGAAGTTAGATTTTATAATAAAGTTATGACTATTAGGTTCTCTTCTTATGGAAAATAGTATTTTAGTCTTAGAAATTGATGGATTGTAACTAATTAAGGGTCTCATTCCTGGTTGTGTCATTTCTAGATAGTTTTGAATCTAGGTTAATAACACTTTATTTATAAAGCACCTCTTAATGTTGTCCTGTGAATACTAGTTATTTTACATGTGTTAATACTGTGCCTTTGATTTGTTAGCTTTAAATTTAGTTTAAGACTCTTACACTGCCAGTATTCCAGATTTGGTGAAATTAATACTTTTGTAAAGGGTCCAAGTAAAACAATTTTCCAATATGTGTATCTGAAATTTGTAATAAAATCAACTTGATATTTTAAAAATTCCAACTATCCACTTGGATTGGTGAATATATGGCAGTTGAGAGTTATAATTTGGGGCATATTTGTGATTAGTTTTGTGCCATAGGAAAAAAAATGGTTATCGTAAAACCTTGGCCATAGTTAATAACAGTAACACGTCAATAGAAATCTGATCTTACATCCTAAATGTCAGAAGATATTCTAAACTGGATACCTGTCTTGTTAGATGATGGCATCCTTGACATTTTTAAAGCAAGGATTCTGATATATAGTGTACTTTAAAAACATATGAGTAACTGTTTAAGATTATCTTGACATTAATTTGACAAAAGGTCTTGAGACACTAAAGACTACCCAGATTTGGTGAGTGAATTCTTTTATTAAGAATATCTTAATCATTTCAAAACTAGCAAAGGCTTTTTTTTAATGTTGGCGTATCTCCCATTCATATGTGCTTTGTGTTTTTTTAAGGTTTCTGTGCCAACTTTAATAAAGAGGTGAAGATAGTTGGAATTTTCACAATATTGAATCTTCTATTCCAACACTGTTTGGCTTCACTAATCTAAAAAACAGGAAGCAATAGGAAGTTAGTTGGAGATGAGGAAGTGCTAGAGGGGGTATTTGTTTTGGTTAATGAATGGGAAGGGTTCTTTATTCCAATTTCCAGAGAGAGAGAACTTCATCCAGGAAGTTTAAGAATTCTTTAAACAGCTATTTTGATACTGGAGAATAATGCTTATAATTCTGCAGAAATGCATATGTAATCCAAGTGACTGGACACTTCTTCTAATGTTTTTGAATGAAGGAAATGATATTTTGTTTCATCAGGTTCGCAGCAATAAGAGAATCTAGGGCTGCAAGAATGTATTTTTTAGTGAGGTTCCTTATTTTGTCTTGCATGTTTTAGGTGTTGTTGTGTTTTTTTTTAATTTAATTGGAAGGTCCTCCATAATGTCAGATAATATTGACCTCCATACACAGAACTCTTAGCTCCCCTTTTCTCTAACAGGGACAAAGAGCTGTGATAAACCATGCTTTTTTGAGCTTGTCTGACTCCTTATCGATAACGTGTATTTTTGCAAGACAATAGATGAGGCTAGGGAATCAGTAGAACATTTTTTTCACTTCCTTGGTCCTATAGGGAGAGTTATAGATTCCTTGTCCTAGAGTGTTCTCTGTTTTTTATATATATTTCCCTTTCATCTAACCAAATTTTGCATTGTTCTTTTAAAGTATATTTCCTATTTAATCTCTTTTTCTGCCTTCTCCCTAATAGTAACTCCAGATTTTGTAATTCCAGTTTTTACATTCCATTTCTGGTACAGCCATTCCCATTCAGCCTTCAAACTTCATCTTTCCTTTTTGGCAGCTGCTTTTTTCCTGGGAACCTCCTTCATGGTCTTCTAAGTCACCATTAGTTTTGAGATTGTTGGCCTTGTATAAGTTCTGCATAGCATCTAATGTTGTCAAAATAGAACTGACATGTTTTTTAGTATGATTTTTGTGGCAACATAAATGACATATGAAGAAAACTGTTCTCAGGTGACTATGCTGAAATTCCAAAATGTCAAAGAGTTTGAATAGTATTCACTTTGTTCTGGTATTGAAGCAATTATGTTAGGAAAAAAGTTGTTTGACTGGCTGTTTTTGTTTAATTGACTTCTAAAATAAATGTTCAAATTGTCTATTTCTAAAAAGTTTACTAAATGCCTAGTGCAGTTAAACATACTCTTGTTTAAGAGGGTGTTGCTGAATTTTGTATTGTCATTACTAAATGATCTTTGTAGCAAAATGTCAGCACTTTTCTCTCCCTTTTTCTCTCCTATTTTCAGGAGTTGAACGTAGCCATAAACTGTATCCTGGTCTGACACTTTAAAAATTTTCCAGTTAAAGGAGTTTATTGCCAAATTAAATTTGGCTGTCTTTGTTCCCCACTCATATAGATAGTAAGGAAGGGGTTCTTAAAAATATGTCTGGACTACCTTAAAACACGAGCAATGTCATTAATCCATAATGTGGACTAGTGATGAAAAGATATTTTCATAAGAGTTTAAATGCTGATATTTGGTGGAAGTAGAGAGTAACTCGTAATCTATCAATTCAAATATTCTTAGTATGGTTGCTTTCCCTGTTTGTTCAATAGACTGATAATACTGGAATCTACAGAATTTGAGCCTTTACAACTTATGTGAAGAAGTGTCTCAAACATTTCTGGACGAATCTTATTTTGTATTTCTGGAAAAATGTAACTCTTTTAGGCCACTTAACATCAGTGCCCCCAAGTTGAATATTCTTGAGAAACTTGTTTCTTATTATGCCATTTGACATTTCAAATCAGTGATCATCTTCCTATGATATTTAAAACAACTACATTAAGGTTGTGATAGAAACTGTGTTTTCTTGCTTTTTGGAGTATAGTTCATACATGTGTAATTACTTGAATATTGTTTGAGATCACTAACATGCCAGGGTAGTTCCCACTGATTTAGGTGGTCCAATGTAATCTCATTCAGGAGGCTTGAAACATTAATGGTTTAGTCTTGTGAATTTTAACAGTTTCCTGTCATCGTTTAACAAAATCAACAGCTGGCACAACTTCTGAAGCTGTGGTTTCAGTCTGTGCGAGTTCATATTGCATGTTTATTTTGGACAGTCTTCTGTTAAGCATGGTGCTTGTACTGGTTTAAATAAAATGTTAACATGAAAGGACTTATAGCTTTTCATTGTTTACTTGCCTCCTTTCCCTTTTGGAGTTATTTACTGTTACCTGCCGGGCTCAATTGTGGCATCTGTGTGAACCACACAGATTCAGTTGTTTACTTTATCTGGAAAAACCGAGAGGCAAAATAAGTGGATCACTTGGCAAAAGTAGGAATGGGGGAGGGAAAATATAACGAGATTATAAAAATTTCTAAAACTTGGTCTGATACTAAAATGGTTTGTTTGTAGGGGCAGAGGGCATTATTTCAAATGATGAATGCTTGCTTTCAAAGGGAAGACTGTAAGTTAGAGGGTCTGTGTATTTTGTAGGAAATCAAATTAAATTGAAGGATCTTTTATTGAATATGGTTTATCACCATTTATTAAACGTCCGTTAAAGACCCATTCTGCCTATATCACAGACTGTTGTCCGTGGTTTGTGTGTCATGGGTATCTATTGAATGAATACAAGTCAACAGTACTTAACATAGTATTTAGACTTTACCATATACTTCTTGTGATTGACTATGTAGTAGTCACAGTTTGTTTACAGTTGTGAAAGGAGCTCTTTTTGCCTTCCTATATTCAAGAATCTCACAAGGAGAATTGGCCAGAGGAAACATCTTCCTTATTTCTCAAATTTAGCCATTTAGCTACTCACGGCCAGCTCCTAAATTTTTTCACCTTCATTGTCTTTTTGTCCTTTTCAGTTTTCAGCATCAAAAAGCATTTCTAATCACTTACCCTCACAGTGAGGGCCCGCTCTCATTTGCATGAGGGCGCACCCTGAGTGGATACTCTTTCCTTGTGTGGTATATTTTTAGCTA
Organism: Hyperoodon ampullatus; assembly: GCF_949752795.1. Lineage (NCBI taxonomy): Eukaryota > Metazoa > Chordata > Mammalia > Artiodactyla > Ziphiidae > Hyperoodon > Hyperoodon ampullatus. The sequence continues at coordinate 133,716,195 of NC_136916.1, read as the reverse complement.
TGTTGGGAAGCCAGTTAGAGGAAAGATCTTATCGCTGAGCATCAGGGAGTTCTCTCATCCTTTGCTTGAGATCTGCCCCTAGGCTGCATGAAAGCTCCCTGCTGAGGTAACCCTCTTTTCCAATTACAGGAAAGAAAACGCAGAATGTCTGGGTTGCATCCAAAAGCCACCATGTGGTGCCCCGACAAAGCAGGGGGAAGGCTGTGTGTGTGTGTGTGTGTGTGTGTGTGTGTGTGTGTGTGTGTGTGTGTGGGCGGGGGGCGGTGGATTCTACACACTGTTACCTACACAATTAATGTGTGTGTGTGTGTGTCAGCGAGGGGGGGTAGGAGTGGGGATGGGGACCGGGGCGGGGCGGGGGGCGGTGGATTCTACACACTGTTACCTACACAATTAAGTATAGATTCTGTTACCCTGGAATTAAGTCCTGCCGTATTGTGACCTATTCCTTACCTGTAATGGATGGCGGATCCCAATACACCACAGACCTTTGTTAGGTAGAAATACCCCTGCCACTGCTCCTTGCTGAAGGGGCAAGCCTTTAGGCAGCCATGGTTTGTCCCACATGGTTGTACTCCTGTCTGCAGCTCCCTCCCCATCGTCAGTACACACAGGATCTCTCCCAAGGGCCACCAGCCTCTAAGATGTTGCCTAACTGGAAACACTGAGCTGGGCCAATTGCTTTCCCAGTGTCCGTCTTGTTACTTTATAAAGAGGTACAATTCAATTATAGTTCAATTCCTGATATTGGGACGATGATCTCATTCTCTTGAATGAGGCCATTAGCAGTGGGAGCTGAACTCGGAAGAACGCTATTAGATGGATTAGAGGCCAAGTGCAACCTACAGAGCAGAGGGAAAGAAGATGCCAGCTGGGGAGGTATAGAATGAAGCAGGTGTGCAGTGAGCAGCTGAATCATGTCAAAGATGGAGCCCTGAATTGAAGGGCCACCCTCCTGGCTTCTAGGTTCCTAGAGCCTCCTTTGATCCAGGGCCACTCTTCAGAGTCCCCCTCTTTCTGAGGCCTGGTTGGTTGGTCAGCTTTTTCTGGGTTCCTCTGCATGTCTATCCTTACTAGAAACCCTCCATGACTTAGGTCAATGTGGACATGTCTGTTCACTTGCATAAAGTACCTAACCCCAGCGCTACCTCTGGTTTCATCTGCCCCTATTCCCTACATTTACACTATCTCCAGCCCAACTTTTATACCAACATGCCCTGGCCCTATCCCCCACCAACAGAAACACCTCTTCCCCATGCTGCTGCTGCCTGCCAAAATCAGTGATCTTCAAAAAGCATCTCAAATGCCGTTTAAACCATGAAGTCTACTGTTTGTTGGACTAAATACAGCATCTTCTTAAAACACACACACACACACACACACACACACACTTTACGGCCAGGAGCCCATTGCCCAGGTGCACCCTCAGGACAAAACAACCAACCCCCCACCCCCGCAGTCCCCATGGGGCCAGTTCCTTCCAGCCCTGTGGCTGTCTCCATTCCTTGAGACCTGGTAACTGGCTTTGACAGAAACAATCTCTGCTTGATGGCGGTATGGCTCCATAAATGCCAACTAAGCGCCTAACCCTAAGCAAAAGGTAGAAAAGGTCTACCACTCAGAGAAATCCAGAGACAGTTTTAGTTATCTCTTTTCTTGTCTCTGGAGGAATTCTCTGGCTCCATAGCTTTTCTGGTCGCTCTTACGAGTTATGGAATTATGCTCAGTTTTTCAGGTAATACAAATTAAGTCTAGTCTAATGTCAGAACTTCAACATCTTAACTTTCTTTAAAGCTCCCTCCCTCCTATCTCCCTTTCCTCTACTCCACCTCCTTCAAGCTTGTTCCAGGCTGGGAAACCCACCGTGTGACGTGGGGATTGGCCTGTCCCGCATTATTGCCATGCTTTGCTCCTCCATTCACTAGGTGTCTTTGGGCCCTTGGGGATTGGAGGAAATGGGCAACATAAGGGAGCAGGAAAAGACTTATTAACCTGGTACAGATGTAACCTGGAGTTGGTGCCCTCTCGCGTGGCCAGTGTCAAATACCAACTTCTTTCCCCCATGGAATGATTTCATGGCTTTCTTGCCAATTCCCCCAGTAGGGGCTTTGGCTGCAAGACCCTTGACTCGGGTCATGCCCCCTATGACTGGTGACTTTACAACCGTCCCTCCCAGCTCTTGGCTTCTAGCAGTCAACTCTGGTACCCTCCCTTTGTTTCTCCAGTCTGGCATTTTGAGCAGGGCCTGCAAGAAACACGTGTCTTTGCCTTGCTGCCGTCGGGGACGGTACAACTCTCTCGTTCTGCCATCAGGGTCAGCTCTCAGATCTAGCCCTGCATACCTCTCTCATCTCATTTTGTCCTATTCTAGCCCACTACACCTGAGCCAAACTGCCTTATTTTTGTTCCTCCAACAGCAAGCTCAGTCTTTCTCACTAGCTGTAGCTTCTTCCTGGGAAGATTGCCCACTTTCCCCTCTGCACACCCCTGATCTCATCCCCTGCAATATTCCTGTGGCTGGCTCCTGTATTCTGAACTGAGCTTAAATGGTGCCGCTCAGAGGCTTTCCTATCATCCTTCCTAAGGTGGCAACACATTGATACTCACGGCCCATCTGTTCACATTCTCTGCATAGCACTTAACCACCATCTGATATTTTTCTAATTTATGTAACTGGTCTGATGAAGGATTCTCAAACGGAATATTATAACAAATTTTTGGTTGTTTTTTAAAAAACTGTTACCTCTGTTCCTTGTCAAGCCTCTCTTTTTCCCTCTGGTTAGAAAGCTTCCTTAATGATATATTTCCATAACATGTCAGTCGCTTAGTTGTTAAAAGTGCCTTTTCTGTTACTAAGATTCAGTTCTGTTCCTTTTAAAAATTCCGTCTCAGATTTGATTCAAACCTTTTCTCCCCATCAGCACAGGCTAAACTTGTGGCTGGCGGTGGTAGGGAGCACCCGTCCTCGGTCCCCTTGCACTGCCTTTCTCACTTATCCCCCTGGCGTGGGGATGGGGAAGCAGGAGACAGGAAAGGTGTTAGCTAATGCACCTGCTCAGGGCAAGCTGACTCTGTTCTCCTAGAGGGGTTTCTTCTTTGAGCATCCATCCCGTGCTGCTGGTGAGTAGGTTGCTTGCTTCTGGATGTCATTGCTTCTTTATTTAACACCAACTGGCTGTGGTTCCAAGAGTGGGACAGGTATTCAAACAATGATTCTTTCCTGGGGGTCATCTTTTGGATTTTTAGATGTCTTTTGGGGGTTTCTTCATGATTACTCTTTCTACGAATTTTGTTTTACTGGATTAATAAGTATCATTTCCCCCCATTTTCTTAGTTTTTAATGTATTCATTGCTATTTTTTGCCCAAATACCCCAAGAGATTAATAAAATGCCTAGAGCAATTCTTCCCAATACTTCAGCATATAGGAAAAGCTGTCAGTTCCCTTCTCCTTGGAGCCCTACTTCCCTGACTCCCATCTTCCCTCTAAATCTGCACACACACTGGGTGCTCTGTAGGTATGAGGCCAGATGTCATCCTGAAGTTTCCCCCTCTTGCCTCTTAGTTGGAGCCCCTCGGTTGGATCCCATGTATTCCCTCTCTTGTTAACTCATTACGTTGAGGCTCATGGCACATGGGAGGAGAGCTTTTGTGTTTCTGAAAATGTTTTTCCTCCATACTCACAGTAAATTTGTGGTTTGGCTGGTGTGCCAGATATTTTTGGTTTGCTTCTCCAGACCCACTCTCTGCCCTTCTCTGGTCTCTGCCCTCAAGGAGGCTGATGTTTAGAAACTATATCAACTGGCTCCTTTGCCTTCTGGTTTCTTTTTAATTTCAGCCAATCTCTAAGAAGGATAGGGGGTGAGGATAGGGTATTTATTCCCTCCACCACTCCATTAGGGCTTCCACCACAGGCTATGGCCCTCCACTGAAAGTCATTCCTGCACTCAAGATAGTTCTCTCTACATGATCTGCTTTTTCTGAATCCTGGTAACCACCACCTCCTCTTCATCCTTGGGCCTGGTGATGGGAACAGCAAAGCTTTGAGGACTCCAGCATCCCTTCCCACTCTTTAGTAATAGCCCTTTTTCAAAACCCCCTCAAATTATTTGAATTTAGAGTGGCATCTCTTTTCTGGGTATTAAATTCTAGGATGGAAATCAGTTTCCCTCAGAATTTTAAGGTCATTGCTCCTCCACCTTCTACCTTCAATGTGCTGTTAAGAGGTCTGATGGGGCTTCCCTGGTGGCACAGTGGTTGAGAGTCTGCCTGCCGATGCAGGGGACACGGACTCGTGCCCCAGTCTGGGAGGATCCCACATGCGGCGGAGTGGCTGGGCCCGTGAGCCATGGCCGCTGAGCCTGCGCGTCCGGAGCCTGTGCTCCGCAACGGGAGAGGCCACAACAGTGAGAGGCCCGCGTACCGCAAAAAAAAAAAAAAAAGAAGTCTGATGCCTGTTGGACTCAATTCTTTCATAAATTACATTCTTCTCCTCTCAGGAAGCTTTTGGGATCTTCTTATTTCTGGTGTTGTGAAATGTCTCTGTGATGAAACTTGGTATGGATCTGGTTTCATTCATTGTGCTAGATATCTGATGGACCATTTGAATCTGGGGATTCATATTCTTCAGTTTGAGGAAAATTATTTCCCATTATTTATTTGGTACAAATTAGGTACAGGCTTAATTTATATGATACATACACAATCATAGTTGTCAGCAATATTTGTATTTGTATACATACTGATATTTTCTCTTTAAACCTGTTTTCTATTCTAGAGAAGAATCTCCAAACAAAATCTCACCATGACTTAATTTCAGTACTAGCTCTTCATGTAGTTTGTAGATATGAGCTTTTATTTTATTTTATTTATTTATTTTTTGGGTGCGTTGGGTCTTCTCTGGGTGCGCGGGCCTTCTCTAGTTGTGGTGTGTGGGGGCTACTCTTTGTTGCGATGCACGGGCTTCTCACTGTGGTGGCTTCTCTTGTTGTGGAGTATGGGCTCTAGGCGTGCGGGCTTCGGTAGTTGTGGCATGTGGGCTCAGTAGTTGTGGCACATGGGCTTAGTTGCTCCGTGGCATGTGGGATCTTCCTAGACCAGGGATCAAACCCATGTTCCCTGCATTGGCAGGCGGATTCTTAACCACTGCACCACCAGGGAAGTCCCTAAATATGAGCTTTTAAATTGTGAATGTTCTGTTCTGTGTGGCATGTTTTACTTATACACATGTAATAGGAGGTGTTGATTAATAGGAGGTTGTTGTCCTTGCTCTATGATCAACTAAACTAGAGCTATAAGACTACAAATGCCAATGGGTTAACTTCTATCTGGAGATTTCCTAAAAGGTGGCACGGCTATTCTAATGCTTTCTTTCTCCCTTGAATTGCCCTTATCATCTCATCTAAGCCCAGGAACCAAGGATTGGTGGCTCTTCTCCAGTTTCATCTGCATTATCTCTTAACGTGCAAGTACCTTTCTTTTTCTGAGATCTCCAAAGTTTGCCATTGTTCCCAGGCTGCCTGGAAGTGATATCCTTGACCACCTGTAAACCTGGAACCCTGTAAGCCTAGAACAAACTCCAGATCAGTTCCCAGTAAGGAATATGAAGTGGATTCCATATTCCCATTAAAAGATAAACAGAGGCACGTTAAAATTGACAAGAGTTTATTTGAGCAAACAGTGATTCAAATCAGGCAGCACCAAACTGGAAGGGATTAGGAGCTTTCTAAGGGAAAGGCTTTTATAGAATAGAGGCTGAAGCAAAGCAAGGAAATTTTTTGACTGGTTATACATACTTAAGCAATTGCCTTATTTGGAAGAGCCTAGCTAACTGTTTGAGACTGGTTGTTCTAGCCAGAGCAACTAGGCAAGAAAAAGAAATAAAAGGCATCCAAATTGGAAAGGAAGAAGTAAAATTGTCTGTTTGCAGATGATATGAACTTAAATATAGAAAACCCTAAAGACTCAACAAAAAAAACTGTTAGAAGTAATGAAGGAATTCAGTAAAATTGCAGGATACAAAACCAAGATACAAAATTCCATTTATTACAATTCACTAAAAACAAACTATCTAAAAAAAAGAAAACAACCCCATTTACAGTAGCATCAAAAACAATAGAATACTTAGGAATAAATTTAACCAAGGGGGTAAAAGATCTGTCCACTGAAAACTATTAAGACATTGATGAAAGAAATTGAAGAAGACACAAGTAAATGGAAACATATCCCATGTTCATGGATCAGAAGAATTAATATTGTTAAAATGTCCATACTACCCAAAGACATCTATGGATTTAATGCAATCTCTACCAAAATTCCAACAGTATTTTTCATAGAAATAGAAATAAAAACAATCCTAAAACTCATACAGAGCTACAAAAGACTCCAAATAGCCAAAGCAATCCTGAGAAAGAAGAACAAAGTTGGTGGCATCACATTCCTTATTTCAAACTTTATCACTAAGCCATAGTATTCAAAATAGTATTGTACCAGCATAAAAACAGACACATAGACCAATGGAACAGAATCAAGAGCCCAGAAATAAACCCATGCATATACAGTCAACTAATATTTGACAAGGGAGCCAAAAATACTCAGGACAGGATAGTTTCTTCAGTAAATTGTGTTGGGAAAAGTGGATATTCACATGCAAAAGAATGAAATTGGACCCCTATCTTAGACCACTCACAAAATTAACTCGAAATGGATTAAAGACTTAAATGTAAGACCTGAAACTATAAAACTCCTAGAAGAAAACATAGAGAAAAAGCTCCTTGACATTGGCTCTTGGCAACAATTTTTTGGGTATGACACCAAGAGTGCAAGCAACAAAAGCAAAAATAAACAAGAGGAACTACATCAAGCTAAAAGCTTCTGCACAGCAAAAGAAACAATCAGCAAAATGAAATGGCAACCTACAGAATGGGAGAAAATATTTGCAAACCATCTATCTGAGAAGGGATTAATAACCAATATGTATATTAATAACCAATATAAGGAACTCATACAACTCAGTAGCAAAAAACCTCAAACAATTCTATTAAAAATTGGGCAAAGGACTTGAAAGACATTTCTCCCAAGAAGACACGCAAATTGCCAATAGGTACAAGAAAAGATGCTCAACATTACTAATCATCTGGGAAATGTAGATCAAAACCACAATGAGATATGACCTTGTACCTGTTAGAATGGCTATCATCAAAAAGACAGAGATAACAAGCATTGTCAAGGAAGTGGAAAAAAGGGAACCCTTGTGTAGTGGTGGTGGAAATGTAAATGGGTATAGCTACTATGGAAAACAGTATGGAGGTTCCTCCAAAAATTAAAAGTAGAACTACTGTAAGACTCAGCAATCCTACTTCTGTGTATTTATCCAAAGGGAATGAAACTACTTTCCTAAAGAGATACCTACATCCCCCTGTTCATTGCAGCATTATTTATAATAGCCAAGACATGGAAACCACCTAAGTGTCCATTGATGGATGAAAGGATAAAGAAAATGTCACACACACACAAACACATACACAGAGTAATATTATTCAGCCATAAAAAAGAAGGAAATTCTATCTTTTGCAACAAGAGGAATGGCCCTTGAGGGCATTATGCTAAGTGAAGCAAGTCAGACAGAGAAAGACAAATACTGTATGATCTCACTTATGTGTGGAATCTAAAACAGAAGAATTCATAGAAATAGAGGGTAGAAAGGTAGTTGCCAAGGGCTGGGGGTGGGGTGGTGGTGGAGGGAACTGGGAGATGCTGATCAAAGGATACCAGCTACCAGCTATAAGATGACTAAGTTCTGGGGATCTAATGTACAGCACAGTGACTGTAATTAACAGTACTGTATTATGTACTTGAATGTATTGATATATTGCTGTACTGTTAAGAGAGTAAATCTTAAATGTTATCACCACACCAAAAAAATAGTAATTATGTGAGGTGATAAAGGTGTTAACTAACCTTACTGTGATAATCACTTTGCAATATATGTGTATCAAATCATCATGTTGTGCACCTTAAACTTACATATAAGTCAATAATATCTCAATAAAGCTGGAAAAAGCATTTTAATATATATTAGTTTCCTTTCAATCATTTCCCATGTATTTTAAAAAGATAATTGTATATGGTATGTATCCAATTTCATGAGTAATGGAATTATACATTCTCCATTTAAAAAGGAACTATTTATAAACATAATTAGATAATTTTATAATATTTTTCTTAGTGCATATGTCACAGTTTACATAACAATTCTTTTATTATTGGGTATTTTGGTGGTTTCCAATACTATTGCTAGAGATATTTTTGTGCAAAAGGCTTTTCCATGTTTTGGATGATTTTCAAGAGGGTTATTATACTGAGGAGCTATGGACAAGGGAGCCTTGCCGATACCAAATACTTTCATTTATTTAAAGTACTACCTAATTTGATTTACCAAAATGGTAATCTTTATTTTTAAATTGGCTTTTTCTTTGATTACTAGAGAGAGTTTATTTTCTCATATGTTTATTAATCAACTACAACTGTAAACTGTGTGACCCTACCCTTTGTCCATTTATCAACTGGGGGTTTAGAGTTCATTTTTAGAGAGTTTTCAGTGTACTTATTCATCCTTTGTCTTTTTTTTTTTAACTGAGAATATTTCAGTTTTCTTCTTTATTTTGGTGTATTTTGATATATTGAAAATTTTATTTAGTTTGTAATTGACTCTGTTGATTGGGTGGGTTTTTGTGTGTGTGCGTGTAAGATGTAACAGACTGGTTTTAGTTTAAAAAGTACACCCACGCCCGGAGATCTGACAACGCTATGCGTTCCTTTATTTTAAATGGCTAGCCTTGAATTTAACTAATTATATGGTATCGAGAGAATTTAAATTATTAATGTACCTCGACAAAGGTTTTAACATCACTAAAAATATTTTTTTCCAATAATTTGGGATGCCTTCTTTAAAAAGCATTCAATTATTATGTGGAATTGTGTCTTTTTCTGGAATAATTATTCTAAGATATTGATATGTTTGTTGACTTTTGTGCCTCAATCATACTTATAATTATTACTGCTTTGTAAAATGTTTTCAAATCTCATAAAGCTAATTTCTTTTCATCTTTCTTTGTTTTCAAATATTTATTTGGTATTTTCAAGTATTCTTTAAGGTGAATTTTAAAATAATGTTCGAAATCTCATTTTGATTACAATCGTGGTAACATAAATTAATTTGGGAGAAAATGACATCTTTTTAAACTTCAATCAAGGAAAATCTTTCCGTTAGCTCTTTTATTTTTCTCAGTGAAGTGGTATCAAATTTTTTTTTTGCATATTGGTGGCACATATTCCTTGTTGAAGCTGCTGGGTATTCATTTTAATCCATCTCTAGTCATGGGATTAATCGTGAGATTCCTCCCAGGTGCTCCCAGTCAGAAGTACCTGACCCAGGGATGGTTGAAGAGGTGAGTGTCATTGAGACTGGAGTATGGCCCAGGAACTGGAAGCACCTAGCTTGACCTGCAAGACTGAATTTTCTGGTTTTCACGTCAAATGCAGAAGTTTGTTGATCCTCTTCCATAAGGGTAACAAAGCACCTTTCTGCCTGTTGCTGCAGTTGAACTGCCTGACCATGGACTCTATTAGCCTTTTCTCAATCTCACCACTTTGGCTTTTGCTCAAAACCAGTTAGACTTCCCTTTACTCATGGGTCATCTTAGTCCTTCCTGCCTCATAGACACTCTCATTATGAATTCAGATTCAGTTCCTATTACAACCTTTTTGGCCTGGGGGTGGTAGCGGCTCCTGGCTATCTTGGGCTGCAGTGTACTGCACACCCCCTTGTTAGTTTCCTTCAGCCCTGCCCACAGCACTGCAAACAGCCCAGTGCACTGCAATGTGGTGCGTGTCCAGGCTGGCACCTGCCCCAGCCTGGCCTGGCCAGGATGCGGCCCAGCTTCCAAAGGAGAGTCCTTATAACCTTGGATGTGAGAGGTGGAATCTCATTACTGTTCTACTCACCTGGGGCTCTCTCTGAGAAACAAATGGAGCTGGTCCAATAGAACTGGAGGAAAATGAGTTCTTTTAAAGTTGTAAACCTTGGACTTCCCTGGTGGTGCAGTTGTTAAGAATCGCCTGCCAATGCAGGGGACACAGGGTCGAGCCATGGTCTGGTAAGATCCCACATGCTGTGGAGCAACTAAGCCCGTGCGCCACAACTACTGAGCCTGCGAGCCACAACTACTAAAGCCCGCATGCCTAGAGCCTGTGCTCTGCAACAAGAGAAGCCACCATAATGAGAAGACCGCGCACTGCAACAAAGAGCAGCCCTGGCTCGCCGCAACTAGAGAAAGCCTGCGCGCAGCCCGCGTGCAGCAACGAAGACCCAACGCAGCCAAAAATAAATTTTAAAAAAAGACATATTTTAAAATAAATAAATAAAGTTATATACTTGTTACTTAAAAAAAAAATTAAAGGGACTTCCCTGGTGGTCCAGTGGTAAAGATTCCGTCCTCCGGTGCAGGGGACGCAGGGTCGATCCGTGGTCGGGGAACTAAGATCCCACATGCCGCGGGGCAACTAAGCCCGTGTGCCACAACCTCTGAGCTCCCAGGCCTCAACAAGAGAGGGAAAACCTGCACACCACAACTAGAGAGAAGCCCATGCGCAATAACGAATGATCCCGCATGCGTCAATGAAGATCCCAGGTGCTGCAACTAAGACCCGATGCAGCCAAAAAAAAAAAAAAAAAAAAGCCAAAAAAAAATTTAAAATGTTTCTAATGACAAAAGTATATAAAGATCTTAAGAGGGTACAGTTTAAAGATTAACCACAAAAGAGCGTAAAATTCAAAGATTAACAAATGATAAAGCAGATACACATGCACTCATTATCCAGCCTAATCACCACGTGTAGAAGCCCTGAGAATGGTGCTCCGCGCTAGCTAAAAAGCACTCGCATGCACCACAACTTGCTGTGTTAGATCTGCAAGTTTGCTTTTTTTTTTTTTCCTGTTTTCTGAGCCAGTGGAGTTACTAGACTCCCAACGTCGGGTTCTGTGATGTTTCAGGGTCTAATGAGGTTGGCTTAGGATGACATGAACAATAGATACAACAGCAGCCAAGCAGTGAACATACTGAACTTTTGACTGTTATTGAGTTTGAATAACTTCCCATTCTTGTTTAGGAAGAGAAGCAGGCTCCTGTGGGGAAACCAGCTTCTTTACTTCTGCTTAGACATGGTTTTGATCAACTCATTCTTGTGTTGTTTATGGTTCCAGCTTACCCTGGGATTCCACTTACTCCTGGGTTCTGTTGACTGCTTTCTCTTTAGTGTCTCTCCATGTGTGGCCTTGCCCCCTGTTGCTGAGTGTCCTTGTATATCTCATATTCAAACTCCCAGAGACACAGGGTCTGTGTGACACCCTAGGGGATATGGTTCTGGGAGGGCGGAGCAGCTCCCAGGCAGCAGTACCTGGCTCCTCTACTTCTCAGTCTATCCTCAGGATAAACTTCCCTAAACCCATGCCATCTGGGCATGACTCTGTTCCTTGCAACCCCAATGGGCCTGAATAACCACTCACAGATCCAATTGGCAGAACATCCAGTAAAGGAAATTTTTTTTTTAAGGAATTTTGCCTTTCTAAAAAAATTCTATTTATTTATGGCTGTGTTGGCTCTTCGTTTCTGTGCGAGGGCTTTCTCTAGTTGTGGCAAGTGGGTGGGGGCCACTCTTCATCGCGGTGCGCAGGCCTCTCACTATTGCGGCCTCTCTTGTTGCGGAGCACGGGCTCCAGACGCGCAGGCTCAGTAATTGTGGCTCACGGGGCTAGTTGCTCCGCGGCATGTGGGATCCTCCCAAACCAGGGTCCGAACCCGCGTCCCCTGCATTGGCAGGCAGAATCTCAACCACTGCACCAGCAGGGAAGCCCCAGTAAAGGAAATTTGAGAGCAGTATCTATAAGGAGACTGAAACACAGGGGGTGTTCCAGTTACAACCTCAGGAAGTCACACCTAAAGAAGATCAAGCACTCCCCGGTGCTAAAAGGTGGCTACATAATTTCTTGAAATAATTATGGTGTTTTTCTCTCGTATTTCCTTCTCCCCCTACACTGTGAAGGTGGCTAGGCGGTTTAGGCTTCCATGCCTCGGGGATTTTTGCAGACAGGACAGAAAGAAGAAAGCCATTTGAAGCCAACCACTCTCCTTGCCCTTTATGAGAGCCCTAATTGCACTGAAGAGACTCTGCCAGGTGTCCCAGAAGGGGAGGGTGATGTGTGAAGGTTTTGGGGGTCCAGGAGAGAAAGAAGAGAGGATAGCTAATCAGTCTCCTAAAGTAGAAAGGGATGAGAAGGCTGTGGATCTTGCACAGCTGTGGATAGCTAGCATCTAGGCACTGCTCTGCTCAACCAAGACAACATCCCCAAGTGGACCACACAGACCCTATCTCTCAGGGAGTTTGAATGTGAGATATACAAGGACACTTGGCAACAGATGGCAAGGCCACAAATGGAGAGACACTAGGGAGAAAGTAGTCAACAGAACGTAGGAATGGAGATCTGTGCCCTGTTCCGTGGGCCCTGGGGAGGTGCTGACATAATAGAAAGGGTGACCCCAGGGTGCCTGTGGGGGGACCAGAGTTTCCAAACTTGGCAATGATTCTAATACCTGCCAGTTCTGCCTCTGTGACCACATACATTTCCAAGACTCTAGTGTGACACTGGGAAGGGGGATCCCCAATAATACCTGGTACACAATCTTTCACGAATTCAGTGGAAGCAGAACTGGAGTTAGAATTAAGTGTTTTAAAAACAATAAAGAACATAGCACCTTCTCTATGACCCAGCAATTTCACTAATATTTACCTAAGAGAAATGAAAATATATGGCCACAAGAAAAGACTTGTACAAGAATGTCTATAGCATATTTATCTGTAATAGCTCCAGAATGGAAATAACCCAGATGTCCTTCAATAAGAGGATGGATAAACAAATTGTGATGTATTCATATGATGGAATATTACAGAGCAATAAAAGGGAATGAACTACTAATACAGCAACAACATGGATGAATCTCAGAAACATGCTGAAAGAATCCAGACATAAGAATACATACTGTATAATTTTAATGATAAGGTGCTCTAGGTAAGACAAATCTAATCTGTAGAGAGAAAACAGATCAGTGGTGGCCTTGGGCTAGGCATTGGGAAGGGGCACAGTGGAACTTTTTTGGGGTGTTGTAAATGTGGAATGCACTGATTATGGGTGGTTACCTGAGTGTATAATTTTGTCTAAATTCATTGACTATGCACTTAAAATGGGGATATTTTATTTTATGTAAATCATACTTTAATAAAGTTGATTTTAAAAATGAATGAGGGACTTCCCTGGCAGTCCAGTGGTTAAGACTCCGGGCTTCCACTGCAGGGGGTGTGGGTTCGATCCCTGGTCGGGGAACTAAGATGTGGAGCAGTCAAAAAAAAAAAATTTATGCAGCCTTAACCCAATGATTTAGAAATGTATGTGGTAAACAGAAAATAACACAAACAGCCATCAGCTCTGCCCCATACAGAGCAGCTGGAAGTCAGACATCACTCTGGAGGGCAGGAGCTGCCTTTCCCTAAAACCCTGGGCTGGGGAAGGGCTCCTCCTTGAAGCACATGGGATGAGGGTCATGAACCCTTGAACAAACTCTACCAACAAGAGGAGTGGCTTGAGGGGCAACCAATATTTTCTGCTATACCTCCCATTCTTCTCAGCTCCACGGCTGTTCTTTCCAAGGCTTACATCTCAGACACATGTCTAGATCCAGGTGCCACCCACAATCACCGGGTGAAATTGATTTTCCCCCGAAGCAAACCAGAAACATTGGGAACCGCTGGCCTACTCTGTGCTCATTAGTCAACGTAAGGGCCCAGGTCCTCCCCAAACATCATAGGTTCCTTATGGTATATGTCATCTGGATGACATGTTCCATGCCTGTGGGAGACCTTGAGTTGGTTGAGGACAAATTCACAGTAGTGTTGGGACTCTCCCTTTACGTTCCCACAGTGTCTTTTTTTTTTTTTTTTTTTTGCGGCACGCGGGCCTCTCACTGCTGTGGCCTCTCCCGTTGCGGAGCACAGGCTCCGGACGCGCAGGCTTAGCGGCCATGGCTCACGGGCCCAGCCGCTCCGCGGCATGTGGGATCTTCCCGGATCGGGGCACGAACCCGTGTCCCCTGCATCGGCAGGCGGACTCTCAACCACTGCACCACCACGGAAGCCCTACCACGGTGTCTTTGAGGAGCCTATTCATTCCCTCTCCATGAAGAGCGTGCGTGGTTTACCAGCCTCCTGGGCCAAAGAAAGAGGAACGTCTCCTCGGCAGGGACTGAATGTGGTGCTGAGCGGGGTGGTGAGCAACACTCCCACTTGGAAGATGGATGTGTGAAGACGACCTGCTGTCGAATGGAAGTTCTCAACAGACACCAACGGAAAGGAAAATTGAGCTCAGCTGCCAGGCGCTCGCTGGAGTTTGGCAAGGTGGTGCTGGTTCCCAGGGAAGCTTGCAGCCTGCTTGAACTCACGTTCTCCTGACTGCTCAGCATCTCCTCTTCCCTCTTCCTCAGCACTGGCTTTCTTCATCTAGTCTAAGGGGCTGGAAAGTTCTCTCAGGCGTGTATCTGAACTTTTGGGATCCAATTCTTAGACTACATGCTTTGTATCTGTGGGCTTTGTTTTCCAGCTCTCTGGTGGCTGACCTCCGCCTGTCTGGGCTGAGGGCATGGGAGTAGAGGCAAATGATGGAAAGACAACTTGAACAAAGGAAATTTGAGTGGGGGAAGAAGAGAAGGGGGGAGAGGGAGTGAGTGAGCGAGCAGAAGATTAATATGTCTTTGCAATATCATCCAGCCCCATCCATAGATGTAAGTAGAAGCAGGAGCTTAATTCACCACCTGCTACAAGATGACTCCCATGGGCTAAAAAGGGTTAATGCAACTTCTTAAATATACTGAGAATTGTTTGCACTTTCTGCTCATAATGGTCCTCCAAAATGTCAAGTAAATCCATTCTTTTCCTTGACGACTGCCTCATCTATGGTTGGTTCATCTAATTAGCCATTTGCCCTCATTAAAGTCGGTGTATTTTCTAACTGATTACAGTTGTGTAATATTGTCTGAAGCAGTGTTGTCCAACAGAACTTTCCGCGATGATGGAAATAGTCTTTAACTACATTGTCCAATAGGGTAGCCAGAAGCCACGTGAGGCTATTGAGCACTTGAAATATGGCTAGTGTAGCTGAGGAACCAAATTTTTAATTTTATTTAATTTTAATCAATTTAAACAGCCACGCGTGACTAACGGCTCCTGTATTAGACTACACAGGTCTAAAATTTACCTGCGTGCACTGGTAAAATGTAAAGGGGGCTTCACACTGCCCCAGCCTCTGAGCGAACCAGTCAGCATTCTATCTGACGTAGAATAAACCTTGTCGGGACACCTAAAATGCTACACTTGAATGAAGTTCAAAATTTCTCTCGCCCATTTTTTCTACTTTCTCAGGTGAGTCGTCCCTTCTAGAACTGAGGGTGGGTCCTCGGGAGACAGTTCCCCTTTGTGTGATAAGGTGCTGGACATAGTTACCAGGCAAGGGAAAGATACATTTCAAGTATTGACCTGAAATAGATTGCCAGATGTTTCTCCAGCAAAGATGGGTTTATTCCAGATCAGTAGAGAACTGCAATTCGGGATCTGCATCCACATGCAATTCCCCAAAATGGCAAGGGAGGAAGAAGAACACTTTTATAGAGGGGAAAAGGAAGTTGGGAGGACTATGGCAAACAAAGAGCCCACAGCTTTTAATTGGCTGAGTCCTTGCCAGGAAAGAGGAGGAGTCTTTCATCTTCCTTTTGGGCTCTGCTGTTATCACAGGGCGCGAGAGCTCCCTTGCTGGTCTCCCAACCCTATTTAATTCAGGTTTCTGTTTATTAATTTTTTTCACAAATGAAGCTGGAGAGGAGCTTGTTACCAAAAGGTAGGACCTCGAGGTATATCGTGATGAGACATTATTTTCCAAAGTGTAGATGGGATTCATTTATAAGAAGGTGGCTGGATCTCATGGTCTGGCTTGGACAATTCCACGTCAACTATTGTTTCCCCCGACATCAGGAAACTGCCTCTGCCCTCATTAGATCATGAGTTCCCCTGGACAAATATTGCCCATTGCTGTATTTTGCCATGCTTCTGTGGCCTGTAGTACTGTATATGTCTTCTTTGATGCCTTCCTTTCTCTCACCACTGCATACAGTCAACCAAGTCCTACTGAGCTTATCTCCTAAATATTATCAAATATATTCACTCCTTTCTCTCCCAGCTTCCACAGCTTTAGTCAGAGCCACAGCAACTTTTGCCTGGATCATTGCTATGGGCTCCTTGCTTCCAGTCTCATGCTTCTCTAATGGGGGTCACTGCGTCCAGCTGAGCAGTTTATATACTGCAAAAGGTGGCTGGCCAAGGAGGTTAGTGGGGCTGAAGTATTGCCTGCATTCTTGTGCACGGGTACAGGAGCTCTGTTTATCTGGAGAGAGTACCTTTGTAATTTGCACAAAGGTGCCACATAATCCTCATGTCTATCCAATGTGGTAGCCACTAGCCACATGTGGCTCTTTAAATTTTTTTTTAATTAAATTTATTTATTTTAATTTTTGGCTGCATTGGGTCTTCGTGCTGTGTGCAGTCTTTCTCTGGTTGCGGTGAGCGGGTCTACTCTTTGTTGCGGTGCACAGGCTTCTCACTGCAGTAGCTTCTCTTGTTGAGGAGCATGGGCTCTAGGCATGTGGGCTTCAGTAGTTGTGGCAAGTGGGCTCAGTAGTTGTGGCATGCAGGCCTTAGAGCACAGGATCAGTAGTTGTGGTGCATGGGCTTAGTTGCTCCGTGGCATGTGGGATCTTCCTGGGCCAAGGCTCGAACCCGTGTCCCCTGCATTAGCAGGCAGATTCTTAATCACTGCGCCACCAGGGAAGCCCTGGCTCTTTAAATTTTAATTAATTAAAATAAGTAGAACTTAAAGTTCAATTTCTCAGTCATACTAGCCACATTGCAAGTGCTCAATAGGCACAAGTGGCTATTGGCTACTATATTGAACAGTGCTGATAAAGAAAATTTCCACCATTGCAGAAAGTTCTCTCAGACAGCACTGGATAGACTGCTTCTAAACCATTCTCTATACAGTTTGCTGGTGTGAGCGATCTTTAGCACAAAGGTAAACATGTCCCTCTCTTGCTTAAAAGCCTTCAGTGATATCCATTTCCATCAGCAGCAATCATTCAGCAGGTGGTGAGCCAATTTTGTGGGTGACAACCAACATTAAAAACAAGACAGCAGGGAAAAGCAACAAATAACATACAAGGGAATCACCATAAGGTTAACAGCTGATCTTTCAGCAGAAACTCTGCAAGCCAGAAGGGAGTGGTAGGACATATTTAAAGTGATGAAAGGGAAAAACCTACAACCAAGATTACTGTACCCAGCAAGGATCTCATTCAGATTTCATGGAGGAATTAAAACCTTTACAGACAAGCGAAAGCTAAGAGAATTCAGCACCACCAAACCAGCTTTACAACAAATGCTAAAGGAACTTCTTTAGTCAGGAAACACAAGAGAAGGAAAAGACCTACTAAAACAAACTCAAAACAATTAAGAAAATGGTAATAGGAACATACACATAGATAACTACCTTAAATGTAAATGGATTAAATGCTCCAACCAAAAGACATAAACTGGCTGAATGGATACAAAAACAGGACCGTATATATGCTGTCTACAAGAGACCACTTCAGACCTAGGGACACATACAAACTGAAAGTGAGGGGAAGGAAAAAGAGTTTCCTTGCAAATGGAAATCAAAGAAAGCTGGAGTAGCAATTCTCATATCAGACAAAATAGACTTCAAAATAAAGACTATTACAAGAGACAAGGACAGTACATAATGATCAAAGGATCAATCCAAGAAGAAGATATAACAATTGTAAATATTTATGCATGCAACATAGGAGAACCTCAATACATAAGGCAAATACTAACAGCCATAAAAGGGGAAATGGACAGTAATACAATCATAGTAGGGGACTTTAACACCCCACTTTCACCAATGGACAGATCATCCAAAATGAATATAAATAAGGACAAATGCTTTAAATGATACATTAAACAAGATGGAGTTAATTGATATTTATAGCACATTCCATCCAAAAACAACAGAATACACTTTCTTCTCAAGTGCTCATGGAACATTCTCCAGGATAGATCATATCTTGGGTCACAAATCAAGCCTTGGTAAATTTAAGAAAATTGAAATCATATCAAGCATCTTTTCCGACCACAACGCTATGAGACTAGATATCAATTTCAGGAAAGAATCTGTAAAAAATACAGACACGTGGAGGTTAAACAATACACTACTTAATAACCAAGAGATCGCTGAAGAAACCGAAGAGGAAATCAAAAAATACCTAGAAACAAATGACAATGAAAACACGATGACCTAAAACCTATGGGATGCAGCAAAAGCAGTTCTAAGAGGGAAGTTTATAGCAATACAATCCTACCTCAAGAAACAAGAAATATCTCAAATAAACAACTGAACCTTACACCTAAAGCAACTAGAGAAAGAAGAACAAAAATCCCCAAAGTCAGCAGAAGGAAAGAAATCATAAAGATCACATCAGAAATAAATGAAAAAGAAATGAAGGAAACAATAGCAAAGATCAATAAAACTAAAAGCTGGTTCTTTCAGAAGATAAACAAAATTGATAAACCATTAGCCAGACTCATCAGAAAAACAAGGGAGAAGACCCAAATCAACAGAATTAGAAATGAAAAAGGAGAAGTAACAATAGACACTGCAGAAATACAAAGGATCATGAGAGATTACTACAAGCAACTATATGCCAATAAAATGGATAACCTGGAAGAAATTGACAAATTCTTAGAAAAGCACAACTTTCCGAGGCTGAACGAGGAAGAAATAGAAATAAAAAGAGATCAGTCACAAGCACTGAAATTGAAACTGTGATTAAAAGTCTTCCAACAGGGCTTCCGTGGTGGCGCAGTGGTTGAGAGTCCGCCTGCCGATGCAGGGGACACGGGTTCGTGCCCCGGTCCGGGAAGATCCCACATGCCGCGGAGCGGCTGGGCCCGTAAGCCATGGCCGCTGAGCTTGCGCGTCCGGAGCCTGTGCTCCGCAACGGGAGAGGCCACAACAGTGAGAGGCCCGCGTAACGCAAAAAAAAAAAAAGTCTTCCAACAAACAAAAGCCCAGGACCATATGGCTTCACAGGCAAATTCTATCAAACATTTAGAGAAGAGCTAACACCTATCCTTCTCAAAATCTTCCAAAATATAGCAGAGGGAGGAACACTCCCAAACTCATTCTACGAGGCCACAATCACCCTCATACCAAAACCAGACAAAGATGTCACAAAGAAAGAAAACTACAGGCCAATATCACCGATGAACATAGATGCAAAAATCCTGAACAAAATACTAGCAAACAGAATCCAACAGCACATTAAAAGGATCACACACCATGATCAAGTGGGGTTTATCCCAGGAATGCAAGGATTCTTCAATATACACAAATCAATCTATGTGATAAACCACATTAAGAAATTGAAGGAGAAAAACCATATGATCATCTCAGTAGATGCAGAAAAAGCTTTTGACAAAATTCAACACACACTTATGATAAAAACCATCCAGAAAGTAGGCATAGAGGGAACTTACCTCAACATAATAAAGGCCATATATGACAAACCCACAGCCAACATCGTTCTCAATGGTAAAAATGGAAACCATTTCCACTAAGATCAGGAACAAGACAAGGTTGTCCACTCTCACCACTATTATTAAACATAGTTTTGGAAGTTTTAGACACAGCAATCAGAGAAGAAAAAGAAATAAAAAGAATTCAAATCAGAAAAGAAGAAGTAAAACTGTCACTGTTTGCAGATGACATGATACTATACATAGAGAATCCTAAGGATGCTACCAGAAAACTATTAGAGCTAATCAATGAATTTTGTAAAGTAGCAGGATACAAAATTAATGCACAGAAATCTCTTGCATTCCTATACAGTAATGATGAAAAATCTGAAAATGAAATTAAGGAAACACTCCCATTTACCACTGCAACAAAAAGAATAAAGTACCTAGGAATAAACCTACCTAAGGAGACAAAAGACCTGTATGCAGAAAACTTTAAGACACTAATGAAAGAAATTAAAGATGATACAAATAGATGGAGAGATATACCATGTTCCTGGATTGGAAGAATCAATATTGTGAAAATGACTATACTACCCAAAGCAATCTACAGATTCAATGCAATCTGTATCAAACTACCAATGGCATTTTTCACAGAACTAGAACAAAAAATTTCACAATTTGTATGGAAACACAAAAGACCCCGAATAGCCAAAGCAACCTTGAGAAAGGAAAATGGACTGGAGGAATCAGGTTCCCTGACTTCAGACAATACTGCAAAGCTACAGTAATCAAGAGAGTATGATACTAGCCCCAAAACAGAAATATAGATAAATGGAACAGGATAGAAAGTCCAGAGATAAACCCATGCACATATGGTCACTTTATCTTTGATAAAGGAGGCAAATATACAATGGAGAAAAGACAGCCTCCTCAATAAGTGGTGCTGGGAAAACTGGACAGCTACATGTAAAAGAATGAAATTAGAACACTCCCTATCACCATACACAAAAATAAACTCAAAATGGATTAAAGACCTAAATGTAAGGCCAGGCACTATAAAACTCTTAGAGGAAAACATAGGCAGAATACTCTATGACATAAATCACAGCAAGATCCTTTTTGACCCACCTCCTAGAGAAATGGAAATAAAGACAAAAATAAACAAATGGCACCGAATGAAACTTAAAAGCCTTTGCACAGCAAAGGAAACCATAAACAAGATGAAAAGACAACCCTCAGAAGGGGAGAAAATATTTGCAAATGAAGCAACTGACAAAGGATTAATCTCCAAAATACACAAGCAGCTCATGCAGCTCAATATCAAAAAACCAAACAACCCAATCCAAAAATGGGCAGAAGACCTAAATAGACATTTCTCCAAAGAAGATATACAGATTGCCAACAAACACATGAAACGATGCTCAACATCACTAATCATTGGAGAAATGCAAATCAAAACTACAGTGAGGTATCACCTCACACCAGTCAGAATGGCCATCACCAAAAAATCTACAAACAGTAAATGCTGGAGAGGGTGTGGAGAAAAGGGAACCCTCTTGCACTGTTGGTGGGAATGTAAATTGATACAGCCACTATGGAGAACAGTATGGAGGTTCCTTAAGAAACTAAAAATAGAACTACCACAAGACCAGCAATCCCACTACTGGGCATATACCCTGAGAAAACCATAATTCAAAAAGAGTCATGTACCACAGTGTTCATTGCAGCTCTGTTTACAATAGCCAGGACATGGAAGCAACCTAAGTGTCCATCGACAGATGAATGGATCAATAAGAAGTGGCACATATATACAATGGACTATTACTCAGCCATAAAAAGAAATGAAATTGAGTTATTTGTAGTGAGGTGGATGGACCTAGAGTCTGTCATACAGAGTGAAGTAAGTCAGAAAGAGAAAAACAAATACCGTATGCTAACACATATATATAGAATCTAAAAAAAAAAAAAAGTTTCTGAAGAACCTAGGGGCAAGACAGGAATAACGACACTGATGTAGAGAATGGATTTTAGGACACCCGGAGCAGGAAGGGTAAGCTGGGACCAAGTGAGAGAGTGGCATGGACATATATACACTACCAAATGTAAAACAGATAGCTAGTGGGAAGCAGCAGCACAGCACAGGGAGATCAGCTTGGTGTCCACCTAGAGGGGTGGGGTAGGGAGGGTCGGAGAGAGACGCAAGAGGGAGGAGATATGGGGATATATGTATATGTATAGCTGTTTCACTTTGTTATACAGCAGAAACTAACACCCCATTGTAAAGCAATTATACTCCAATAAAGATGTTAAAAAAAAATAAAAACCACCTAAGAATAAAAGAAAAGAAACAAACAAAAAACCCCTCCAAAAACAAGACAGCAAAAAAGAATAGAAGGGCAAGTACTCGTGGATATTTAGTTTTGTGAAATTTTTGTTTGTTATATCTGTATTTCTTTGTCTCTGTATCCAGATGTCCATGTCTCTATAATTCCACGTGTGTATGATGTTCTGCTGTGTTGCAATGAAAAAGACTAATTGTGTGTGGTGAGCAAAAGAGATTGAAAAACATGGGCTTATGGGATATGAAGTCTGAGCTCCTTAACCAGGCATATAAGGCCCTCTGTGATCTAAACCCTTGATGACCCCTAACTCTCAGCACTGTCTTGTCCACGAATTTAGAACTGTTTAGGTGGTTTCACCTAAGACACCGAAATTTTTTTCTTTCTTTCATCTCTGTGCCTTTGCTCACGTTGAACCCTCTGCTTGGACGGCTGATCCTATCGTCTCTTTGCCTGGACAACTTCTACTCATGTAAGCCTCAGTTTAAGAAACATCTATTCCAGGAATCCTTCCCTGAACGCTGCAGGGTGGGCTCGCCGCCCTGCTCTGACCTTTCATAACATGCTGCAGATGTCCGTTAACAGGGTAATAATGCTGTAATGATTTATTTAAGTATTCATTTCCGGCACTATACTAACTTCTTTCCGTGCTAGTACTATTTTACTCACCTTTGTATCTCAAAGGAGAAGTACAGTACCTGGAACATACTGGCACTCAGTCAATGAATATTTGTTCAAAGAATAAAGGAGCGAAGTAGGCAAAATAAATTAATCCTCTATGCAGACAATACAAGTGCATGGCGGACTCCGGCCACCGGAGGGCGCCTTGCACCGGGGCTGGTGCGCAGGCGTGCTGGGAGGGCTGGCGCCCCTGCGGCGGCAGCGGCGGCGGTCTGGGTTGTGGTCGCGGGAAGTGAATGGTTTTACCCAGAGGGCCCTGCGCCGCCTTTCTCCGCTGGCCCCGGCGCTGCTCCCTGCTCCTCCTCCCCGGCCATGGCGTTCACGTTCGCGGCCTTCTGCTACATGCTGGCGCTGCTGCTCACCGCCGCACTCATCTTCTTCGCCATTTGGCATGTGAGTAGCCGGGGCCGGGGAAAGAAGGGCGAGGTGGCGGCGCAGCCTCTTTTCGCCCCGGGCCCGTGGTCGGGGCGGCCACGGCCCTCGGAGGTCCGCACGCCCGGGAATGGGGCCAGGCCGGGGCGGTGCCGGCCGCGCGGCCAGGGCCCTGCGCGCCCTCGGTCCGCGAACCGGGGGCTTCAGGTCCAGGAGGAGCCGAGGCGTCCGGCGGCTGTCTGGCTGCGCCCGCTGTGTCCCGGCGCAGGCCGCTCCCGCCGCTACTCCTCCCTCGCCGGGTGGGGCGGCCGCGGTCCTAGCGGGCCCTGAGGGACAGCGCTTCGCTGGCCGGCGCTGCATCCCCGCGTTCCCTCGTCCCTCGGGAGGATGTCAAGGGCGCAGAGGGGCGTGCTACGTGCTCAGCCGTAATGAAGTTTGCCGAAATATTATTATTTAATGCAGATTGCCTTTGTTTTCTGGTGTCCACAGGAGTGTGGCCCAAATGAGGTAGTTATAACCCACTTCAGATAAATTTCCAGCTCTACTTTTCACGCACTTGTTGGGTGCTCTTCAAGTAGAATCACCCCCCGGCCCCCGGCATTGTCTCCTGGTGAACTTTGATGCCGGTTGAATTGATTACTTTGTTGACCGTTATCTCCGAACTTTCCCCCTAAATCATACTTTGACCGACAGGTTTCTCGAGAGACTTCCTAGCCACCTCTGTGTTCGGAGTAGCCGATTTAGTAGAGGTAGTTTTAATTTGATTTTGAAAATGCTCAGAAACCTTACGCTTCTCTAGGGTAATTTTTTTTTTTTCTCTTTTACTCACATCATGTTGCAGGACAGAAGCACATCCTTACTGGTCCCTGTAAGGAACAAGTTAAGTTCCCTGTGAAATACAAGAGATTTTTAAGGATTCCTGTTTCTCTAACACAAAATTAGAAGCAGCCTTTTGGACATCAGCATTCATTAAAAATGTATCTTATTTTTGCTCTGCCCTCCATATTCTAGTACCTTCTGGGATATTGGTCTTAGTTTGAATGATTGGGCATGTTCACTCTCGTGTAAATTTTCAGTCAGGTTTCATCATGCCCATAGCAGGGATTTGTTATGGAACATACAGGGGCAGAGTGATTTACGTGGTGGCAGTGTCTTGTGCAAAAAAAAAAAAAAAAAAAAAAAAAAATTCTCAAATCCATTCCCTTTTGCTAAGGAGTGTAATTACATTTGTAATTATTTGAAACCCAACTGCTTGTGTAGTGGGGGAATGCTTATGTAGGCTGCTCCCTCAAAATGCTTTGTCAGTAGGAACCCATAACTTGAAGAGCATTTTGGGCTCTTCTTTGGTGGAATAAAGACAATAAGTAAAGGTAATTTGGGATGCATACTAGCTCTGCCTTAGTAAGCCTCTGATGAAACTGAAATGTGTGGTTCCCTGCCGTTTGTAGATGAGGAGTTAATCACTTCCTGCTTGATGGGCACTCTGTTTTCTGAGCTGATGAGGATTCTTAGAAGAGAGCTGTGGATGGCTTACATTTTGAACTAGATTGTGTTTTGCTAAGAAAACCTGAACTGCACTTTAAAGAAAAAAATGGGTAATTTAAATGAATATGTGTTTGGGTAATTTAAATGAATATGTGTTTGGGTGAAGTAGGTGATTTTAAGTCCTGTTACAGAATTAAAAATTTGTTTGTACTCCACAGATTAGTGGAGAGCTTATATTCTTAGGGATTTCTAGTAGTTCAGAGGATTGTGCATCCTTTGGGAAAAAATAGAAAATTCTAAATAAAGATATAGTTTTAGTTTTTCTGTTAACTATGTAACCTTCAGTTTCTTTTCTTTTTTTTAAAACTTTTTATATTTTTAATTTTTAAATAATTTATTTTTGGCTGCATTGGGTCTTCGTTGCTGCACGCGGGCTTTCTCTAGTTGCAGCGAGCAGGGGCTACTCTCCGTTGCGGTGTGCGGGCTTCTCATTGCGGTGGCTTCTCTTGTTGCAGAGCATGGGTTCTAGGAACGCGGGCTCAGTAGTCATGGAGCACAGGCTTAGTTGCTCCGCAGCATGTGGGATCTTCCCAGACCAGGGCTTGAACCTGTGTCCCCTGCATTAGGCAGGTGGATTCTTAACCACTGCGCCACCAGGGAGGTCCCCAGTTTATTTTCTTAGGTCATTTTAAGTATCTGTCAGAAGACTCATCTGGAAATTTCAAGTATAAATTCAGAAAATCCAGTTTATGTTAATTGTTGTATGGAGGATTTTTTTTATGCTGATGGTTACATCTCTCAGTTTAGTCCTAATTCATGTGATTGATGCTTTTTGGAGAATAGAGTTGGGAGCATAGATTTGTTTGAAAGCTAAAAATGCAGAAGTCATTCTCCAAAGATGTGCATTGAATTTGAAGGTATCCTGAATTGTGTAGTTTGCTATCTTTAGGGATTGTTTGTTTGCTTTGTTTTTGCACTTTTTTGGAAAACTTTGTGAACGTCCTTGTCCAGACGCACAGTCACAGAAGATTTGAAAACCACTAGTTTAAGAATCTTTTCAGAAGAGTTTTGACAACTCTAGCTTATAGCACTCAAACAGAAACCCATTCAGCAACATACGCATTAAAAGATCCTTTGAAATCACCTGAAGAAACTGTCCAGTGGGAAAAAAGTTAAAGCATAAGTTTCATACTCTGCTAGTAAATTGGATCTTGTTATAGGGAAGTAATTGTATTTACGATCACAGTCAGTCCTTGTCTTAAACGTTATTACTAAAATGCATTGGGAATATATCACAGCTAATGTCAGGTAATTGACTAATTATATCCATAAATAATCAGAAATTAGATTAATAATCAGAAATAAATAATCAGAAATTAGTATCTCCTATTTGTACATTTATATTTTTAACATTTATATGTGTTAGGGGTCATTAGCAAAGGAAAATGCCTTTTGGTGAGTTCTGTACTTTTTTTTAAGCATAGGACTATTTTTTCCTTTTTCCCCCCTTTCATTCAGTAAATATATTTTTTTAATATTTATTTGGCTGCGTCAGGTCTTAGTTGCGGCAGGCGGGATCTTCGTTTCGGCATGCGGGGTCTTTCGTTGAAGCGTGCGGGCTCAGTAGTTGTGGCACATGGGCTCTAGAGCATGCAGGCTCAGTAGTTGAAGCCCGAGGCATGTGGGATCTTAGTTCGCTGACCAGGGATCGAACCCGCATTCCCTGCATTGGAAGGCGGATTACTAGGAAGGCCTAATAAAAATTTTAATGAAAGTAGAAATAGAAGGAAAATAATTAAACATTAAAATGTAAGTTCTGTGAGAGCAAAGATTTTTGCTGTGTTCACTGCTATGTCACAGGGCTTAAAATAGTGCCTGGCACCTATATAAGTGTTCAATCAATATTTACTGAATGAGACTACCCCGGTGGTCTAGCAGATTCCAGGAAGGGCAGATTAAATTCTTTGTCCCTTGGGTGACTGGTGGCAGCAACTAAAATAGCTCCCCCATAAACTTGGGGCCTTTGGCTTCTTATTTTCACACAAAGTGATGTGTCACCCCTATTTGATTTTTAGTGCATTTTGACTTTGAAGTTCTGTGTTCAGTGACCTTAAGTGTTAAAGCCACATTTCTTCTCAGAGTGCAGACAGAAACATTCTTGATTCTTGCTGTTTTTTTTAAATGGTATGATATAAAATTTTTATTTATTTACTTATATTAAAGGATAGTTGATTTACTCTTGCCATGCATTTTATTTGTTTATTATTTATTGGCCACGCCACACGGCATGTGGGATCTTAGTTCCCCGACCAGGATGGGACCTGTGTCCCCTGCAGTGGAAGCATGGAGTCTTAACCCCTGGACCGCCAGGGAAGTCCTTGCAATGCATTTTAAGTGGACGAGATCTTTCTCCCCTTATCATATTTATAACTGTTTCACTCATCACACCATGAGAAGCTGGCCTTACCTGGGCTTTACCCTTCTTCAGTCTTTAGTTTGGTGACCGAATGAAAGGACCTGCATGTGGTAGGAATACACAGAGGACACGAAAGGAGGTCAGATTGATCATGTTTGCAGTGCCCTTAAACAGGCCTGCTCCTGCCTGTGTGGTGCCTTAAGGTGAATTAGAATAAGATGCCTCTTGAGGCACAGGATTAGAAAAGTCCTTCCTCCTGAATAGCCCCTGTTGCAGAGCCCATGCCAGGGTGCTTGGCAGCAGAAGCGTGCGTGGCATTGTGCCCCCACCTGGCCTTTTGTTCTGTGCAGAAACTGCAGTACTGTATGTGGTGGTCCTGGCTGTGGAGTTTAATATTCTCTTAGTGTTCCTCTATTCTGAGGCTATTTCTTGAATTTCCAAATCGAAGCAGGACTGTGAAATGTATGTGCTTAGGTACAAATGGGAACAAATTGAAGCATACAAGCCCATTTCTAGTGTCCCGCTGAACACTGTGACAAGGGAGGGACATGCACAGATGATTAAAAACACTTCACCCTGAGGGGCACACAGTCTAGTGGGGGGACACAAACCTGAACTTAAATCCTCTCCTCCAGTATGAGAAATGCCAGCCTGATAGCGTTATAAAGCCTTGTGCTATGTGGAGATTAGACAGGCGTGCAATTATTTCTGCCCAAGGGAGTTAGGGAGACCTACAGGGAGGAGTTGACATAGGAAGAATGTTTGTTTAGGATAAAGAGGAGCTTCCATAAATAGTCATGGCTGGGGGAGAAACTATTTCAAGCAGAGAAAATAACTTTAGTGGAGGCATTGAAAAAACTGAAAATTGAAGGTATTTATCACAGTGGTATCAGATTATTTTAATGATAACAATATACAAGTGTTTTCAATTCTTTGAATGTGATTCTAGTTATTTATTAATTACCATATATTGAGCTTACTGTAAACTGGTACATATAAAGTTGCTACACTTCTGCTTTTGTCCTATTAACTTACTTTATTCAGTTTTTGTTTGATGGGGCAGGTTTATTGCTGCTTTTTATTAAAGTGAGAGATCCTAACTATTTTGTTTTTATTTTAGATTATAGCATTTGATGAGCTGAAGACTGATTACAAGAATCCTATAGACCAGTGTAATACCCTGAATCCTGTAAGTTATAATATAGGCTATTTCTCTAGATTTTTAAATGGTTTTTGCTTTTAAGTTGATATAATTTGAAAATGGCCAATATTCTCAGTAGCATGATAAATTTGTACTTTTTGAAGTAGGCAGAATTTTAAAAAATATTCTTTTTCCTATCCTGCTTGACTATTCTATTATTAATCTGCTGGTGATCTTGTCAGCTGTCATACTAACATTCTTCCAATCTGCTTTTTACATTGTCGGCCAAAGACAGTTGAAAAGGTCAAAAAGATTAAAAGAGTCAAAATTGCATTAAAGGTGTGTACTGCTTTTTAGTTTAATGTTTTAATGCTACGTCCATTTCATGGGGAGGGTTAGGGCGTTTGTATTTGTAAACTGTTCTGTTCAGTGTGCTTGTTCATATGCCTGTTGAGGTTTATGATTTCATGAAATTTCATATTTTATGCAAATGTTTGCTTGCTGGCCCAGTCAAGTAGGGAAAGCTGTTAAATGCTCATGCATTTAAAAAAATGTTATAGCCATAGGCACTTCGATATTAAATTATTAGGTGCAGTGTTTGAAAGTTGGTTAACATGAAATGACTTTAATAGGTGAGATTGTTCTTTTGTGGTAACTTACTCTGAGGTAGTCTGTAGGTGGAGTCTTTAGTACCGTATCTATTTTTATCTTTGGTTTTGTCTATTCTGGAATTTATTTATTCTTTCAGCAGCTGTTTATTCAGAGCCTTTTAGGTGGATAGCTCTGTTCTTAGGCTCTGGAATCTTGCAGTAAGGCTTACCTTTGGATTCATGCTGTCAGAATTTTGTGGATAACAATTTGTATACAAATGTCTACATAGTTATTTCTAGTATCTATCCACTCTAAGTTTCTAAAGCAGACCTGTCTTCCACTAAGTTCTGAGCTCTTCTGGATTTAGTTATAATGTGGCCCCATTGTGCTTAGGGGTTTTATATATATATTTGACTTCATTTAGTTTACAGGAAGATTCTCCTTGAGCCTGTAGGTTTGATTTTTGCCTAACTGGTCAGAAACTGAAAGGATTTTTGTAGGAAAGCAGTGAGTTTGTCTTCAAGAAATAGAATGTAATAATTCATCTTTAAACATTACTTAATGAAGATGAAAACATGTATAGACTTTAGCTGTGTAAAACTGTAAAGCACTACTAGCATGCTAGAGGGATTTTATCTGGAAAGGGTCTATAAAGTTGGTTTGCTACTTTTATCATTGTTTCCTAGATAAATAGCCAGGATGGAATAGATTCCTGGTTTGTCTTTAAAGAACTGCTACAGTAAGACTTGATGTAGGTACAATTAAAAGTAATAACTTGCTGTTTCTCTACTCTTATGAAGCAAAATATGAGATGAATCTGCTTTTTCACTGGAAAGTAATGATGTTCATTGTAAAACATCTTAACTTACTGTTTAAACTAATTGTTACCAAGAAATTAACAAACTGAAATTTCTCCTTTTGATTGTTTATTAATAGTATTCTATCTTCTTTGGCTTTTCATTACGTCAAATAACCAAATGATGATGAAGATGGTAATAGCTGAAATCAGATGAGGGCTTTACCTGGGTTTTTTCATTCAGTTTTCATGACAATCCTAAGAGGTGAGTATATTATACTCATCAATAGGAGAGTAAACTGAGGCTTAGTGATATTCAGGCACTTTGCCCAGGGTCACACAGCTAACATAGAGTCAGAATTCAAACCCAGACTGCCTGATTTTTTAGGTTTAGATTCTTGTATTTTCCTAATTTACTATAACTTAAGAGGGACTAATTTCATTTTAAAATATAGAGTGTGATTTTTGGCTTTTTTTTTTAATGGAAAGAAATTGTCACTTTGTGCTTGGGACATCCTAATGCTACAGTGGATTGGAAGGAAGTTTCTACACCAGCACAAGTTGTGTTTTGGATAGGGTGCCGATAATTGGCTTAATAGCAGTGCATCTGACAGTTTTCCCTATTGAAAATTTGTTTTGACAATTCTGCCAAAGTATGGGGGAAGACAAATACCACTGTATTTAAAAATGTGAACCTTAACTACAGAATATTATGATTTGCATGTTTAAGTACTATCATTTCAGCCATATTTGCATGCGGTGTTTATGGATACTAGTTTTTGTGTAAATGTGGGTTCCTAAATGGAATCATTTTGTGCCACTAATGGGGAAATTTCGTCATTAAAGAATGATTGAAGAGGACTGGTCTTCATGAGAGATGCATAGTAAAAGTATCTGGACTGTTTTGAGGAGAAGGGAGGGAGTGTGGCATTTGTTTCATATTAAAACTGGTAGAGTTGCAGATTAGCTTTATTATCACTCTTATTAAAGAATATTGTTTAAGAGCAGTAGGGATCATGCTTTCAAAATCATTTTCTCCCCATACCCTAGTCTGGAAAACTTGGATGATGATTTGTATTGTTAGATCACTTGGTTTTAGAGGGCCAAAATAGGCTCATTATATTTTAAAGAAAAATCTTTAATTTAAACTAGTATTATAAACAGCAGCTTTAGTGGAACTCCTAATGAAATGTATTATATATTTTTCTTGGTTTGTCCTGGTTGTAGTCTTTGTGTTCCAAAGATTTTCCTATGGATATTTTCTTGCAGATGTTTAACTTTGATCTTAATTAAATGCTGGCTTAATGGTCCATGTTATTTACATGTTTATATACATGTGCAGAGTTTATCTTGTTATTATATTACTTAAATTTGTAGAAAATATCTGGTTAGTGGTATAGATTAATTGGTTTTACTGGAATTTTATTTAAAATAGTATTAATTAAAAACTTTGCTTTACAGCTTTGAATGGGAAAAGTAATTTGGGAGTGCTAGAAAATGGACTTGAATAAGTAATATATTATTTCTACAGCTATAGTTTCCTCTCAGGAAAGATCTGATGGGACAGTGCAGCACATTTGAGAAACTGGCTTTGAAGCTGTGACTTGTAGGAAGCTCTTTGGCTGAAACTTGAAATGAAAGGTTTTGGTATTTATATTTAACAGAGTCATTAGGCTGAAATCTGTAGGATGAGAAAGATAATTTAAAGTAAAGCATGAACTCTTGGTCATTTTACAAAAAGCATTTTGCTTGAACTAATTTTTCCTCACTTAATACTACCTGCTATCAAAAGATGTATTTTGTTTTTGAGTTCTGAGCTCCTACTGGTCTGCTGTGTTTGTAGCCCTTCATTGGAGAAAGCAGGCTGAAAGAAATAGGAAGGCCTTGTAGGAATGGGAACTCAGGAACCGGGAGAATTCCAATTTCATGGTTCAGATCTTAGTCTTTTCCCTCCTGCATTGCAGAAAGCACATCGTTTGCATCTGTGCACATTAATGTTCTTTCCCCCCGACTGTGCTGAGATTATTGGCTGTTGGCTTTCCATTGAAAAATTACTTTTGTGGTAATGTGATGTGGTTTGCTAAATATTGTATATGTAACATCCTTGGTTTCTGTTTAAAGGCTTAAAAACAGTAATGTGTAAACTTCTAAAGGGGAGTTTTGTTTTTGTGGATTTTTTTATATCATGTTGCATGTGATCAGATATTTCATTTTTGTATTTTCATCATTCTTGAATGGTGGAAAGAAAAAATATTCTGAGTGATTAGCAAATAACTGTGTTTGAACAATCTGGGTGGTAACTTTGTATAATTTAACCTGTTGCTCTAAGAGTTTGGGTTTTAAATTTTAAGTTATATCTTATTCTTTTAGTGCAAGCTATATCCTCTGGTCAGTTGGCATATAATCCTGCTTTTGTTCAAAAGCTTAATATGGAAATAAAACTCAGTAGCATCTTTCATTTCTGATTCTAGGAAAACAGTGATTTTTCATTAGTGAAACTTAGTTGCCACCTGCTTTCCAAATTAGCAGTTGATTTAATGCCAAGGCATTTTTGATAACTGGCTTGTGTTTTTCTTCCAGCTTGTCCTTCCAGAGTACCTCATCCATGCTTTCTTCTGTGTCATGTTTCTTTGTGCAGCAGAGTGGCTTACACTGGGTCTCAATATGCCCCTCTTGGCATATCATATTTGGAGGTAATATTTAGATACACTTCTAATACTTTTCCTAATTAAATTTTAATTATACTATGGTTGATATGGTTATCTTACATGCTAGTCACCTAAACGAAATTAGTTGGCATTTATTTTTAAAACCACATGGATGCACAAATAACTGTGTTAATACCTCTTATGGAGCTTATGTTATTATTCTTTAAAGGGTTTTTTTAAAAGTGAGGTATAACTTACATAGGATAATGTGTGAACGTCTAAAGTGTGCAGCTCAATGGATTTTTACATATGGATACACTTGTGAAACTACCGCCCAGATCAAGATATACAGCACTTCCAGCCCCCAGAAGAGTCCCTTGTGTCCCATTCCAATCAGTTAGCCCTGTACTTTCATAGGAGAACCAGTGATCTCTTGCAGCTTAGATTAGTTTTGTCCATCTTTGAACTTCATATAAATCAAATTGTACAGTGTGTCTAACTTCTTTCTCCATGTTTACTTTATGACTTTAAATTTGGTTATTTATAAAAGATTCATATTTCATAACTTCTAAATGTTATATCTGATCTGTATAGCATTAGAGTGTTTTGATTTAGATAGGCATGTCAAAATCTCATTGCCCTTGATTTTAGGAAATACATACAGAAGAAGTATTTAAGAGTAAAGTGGTTTCACATCTGTAACTGGCTCTAAAATGGCTCAGAAAAAAATGTACGTGTATTTAGAGAGAGAACAGAAAAGAGAAGGACAAAGCTGTGTGGTAAATGTGAACATTTGGAATATCTTGGTGAAGTGTTCTTTATGTTAAAATAAAAAGTTGAAAGAAAAAATTGTATTTCCTTTTTACAGTTATTCTTAATTTTCTTGGATTTCTCAAAGTGTAGAGGAGACCAGATATGACTTGTTTAACCACCTTGTTCTCTGTAGGGGCTCCAGTTTTAAAATTAAGATGATAAAAGGAAAGAACTCCACCTAGAACTAAAAGTATGCTTCCCAATGTGGACCACCTCTCATTGTAACAAATATTATTTGAGAAGAAGAATGCTCCCTTGCATCCTGAAGGTTAGCTTCCATTCTGAGTGGCTAATCAACTGTGTTTATTACAGGTATATGAGTAGACCAGTGATGAGTGGACCAGGACTCTATGACCCTACAACCATCATGAATGCAGATATTCTAGCATATTGTCAGAAAGAAGGATGGTGCAAATTAGCTTTTTATCTTCTAGCATTTTTTTACTACCTATATGGGTAAGTTTAAAAAACAAAACGAAAATATGATTTCACTTTGCTGCCAGAAACATTTGCAGGCATTATGGTATGAACACCTTAAAATCCACTTGAAGAATAACTCATGTCTTGAACGGTGGTACTGATAACAGCACAGTGCACACCAGCAAATTCACACACATTGAATAAACTGGTACTTGTCAAGGCAGCCAGCTGATGTGCAGTCAGAGGCAGAAGGTTGGGTCAGGGATGCTGCTTCCAAAGTCTCAGACAGTCAGTGAAGGACAGTCCTCATTCTCCATGGCAGAGCAAGAGGATATGGCTGTGTGCGTTTGCAAAAAAGTTTCTGCTTGGCTTCAGTGTCTGTCTCAAGATTATGTTTAATTTTTTCTTTATCATTCTTCATAAACTGTACACTCTACCCTTTATTTTCTGGTTTGCATGATCCGAATGGGATGAAGGAAAGAAAAGTTCTATCATATAGGATGCTGCAGTTATTTATTTATTTTATTATTTATTTATTTTTTTGGCTGCATCGGGTCTTAGTTGTGGCACACAGAATCTTCGTTACGGCACGTGGGCTTCTCTCTAGCTGTGGCGTGCGGGCTCCAAAGTGCAAGGGCTCTGTAGTTTGTGGCAAGCGGGCTCTCTATTTGAGGCACGCAGGCTTAGTAGTTGCGGCGTGTGGGCTTAGGTGCCCCAAGGCATGTGGGATCTTAGTTCCCCTACCAGGGATTGAACCCGCATCCCCTGCATTGGAAGGCAGATTCTTAACCACTGGACCACCAGGGAAGTCCTGATGCTGCAGTTATTGATTTTCCTCCCTTTATACTGTGATGGACTCATATCATCATTCCTCTAGGTCAGGGTTTCTTGATCTTGGCACTGTGATATTTTGAGCAGGATAAATCTTTGTTGTGAGGAGCTGTCCTGTGCATTGTAGGATGTTTAGCAGCATCCCTGGCCTCTGCCCACTAGATGCCAGTAGCTTCTCCCTGCCCCAGTCATAATAACCAGAAATGTCTCTAGACGTTTGCCAGATGCCCTCTGTGGGGCAAAATCAGCCCTGGTTGAGAGGCACTGTTCTATGTGTACTGTAGGTGGAGGAAAACGGCTGCTTATTAAAACTAGAAATGGACACGGGCGAGTGTGGAGTTATAATTTTTCTTTAAGCTTTATAAATACACTTTTCCCATTTTTTATTGATAAATACTCAACTGGAGAGGAATTTCTACCTGATTGTCAAAATATGAAGAAAATTAGTTGTATTAGATGTAATTTTGGCAGTAATTAAGTTTCTCTTCCCTCTCCTTTTTGTTACTTGAAAACTTGCTTATTTTTTGTTTACATCATACTGGTTTCCATTATGGAAAAGGGTGAAGTGCTAGATTTGAATTTATGGAAAATGTATTTTTATGATTTTAGACGTTATATTTGTGAAAAATGAGTGTCCGTTAGTACACCTAGAGACGTTCATACATGAAACAAAGATAGTGAAAAAGTTCTGAAAAGTGAAATTCCATGTGTCCTTTTAATTTCTGTTCATTTTCAGTTTTTAGTTTCTATAATAAGTGTCTGGAACAGTGCTGGCATATAGTAGGCACTTAAAACATATTTGTTGAAAGAAGGAAAATAAATGAATGCTTGAATAAATGATAAAATTGGAGATGTAGAGTTGTGGGAAAATATTCACCAGGAGATGGTGGCACTACATCATTCATTTGTTTTAAATTGTCCATCAACACACATGCACACACACACGAGTCCAGGCGGGAGGCCCAGCCAACACAGTGCCTTGATTGAGGAGAAAGAGAAGGGCAGACACCCAGTCTGGGGGTCATATCAGCCACGAGCCCCCATAAGAGCAGCAAACTAAGTCCCAGGCCTGTCGATGGAGTAGGGTATCACCCCCACCTGAAAGGCCTTTCTGAGAAGAGCCGGGGACAGCCAGCTGTCTGCCCGAGGAGAATGGAAACAATCGCCCAGATCACGAGAGCCCACAAGTCCAATCTGTCTCCATCATCTGTCCTCAGGCCAAGCACCAAGACCATTGACCCATTGGGCCCCCTCCCAGGCTGTCTGTGAACCTCTGTGAGCCCAGCCCTTACAATGAAGCCCATTGTCTTTCTTTAAAAAGCAATAGTAGGGACTTCCCTGGCAGTCCAGTGGTTAAGCCTGCGCTTCCACTGCAGGGAGCACAGGTTTGATCCCTGGTTGGGGAACTAAGATCCCGCATGCCAGGCAACAGCGCCAGAAAAAAAAAAGCAATAGTAATGGATAAACATCATATTTAATCTGTGGTCCATCCAGACAATGGAATATTATTCAGAGATTAAAAGAAATGATCTATCAAGTCATGAAAATACATGGAGGAAACTTAAATGCATGTTGCTAAGTGAAAGAAGCCAGTCTGAAAAAGCTACAGACTGTCTGATTCCAAATATATGATATTCTGGAAAGGGCAACACTATGGAGACAGTAAAAATATCAGTGGTCACCAGGGATTAGCAGGGAGGGAGGGATGAATAGACAGAGCACAGATAATTTTTAGGGCAGTGAAACTATTCTGTATGATACTGTAAGGGTGGGTACGTTTGCCAAGCAAATATACGTTTGTCAAAACCTGTAGAATGTACAACAGCCAGTGAACCTTAATGTAAACACTGGACTCTAGTTAATAATGATGTGTCAGTATTGGTTCAGTTGTAACAAGCATACCACACGAATGTAAGATGCCAGTAATAAGGGAAACTGTGTGTGTGTGTGTGTGTGTGTGTGTATCTGTGTCTGTATGTCTGTCTGTGTGCTGGGAGCGGGAGGTCCATGAGAGGTCTCTTTACTTGCAGCTCAATTTTTCTGTAAAGCTAACACTGCTCTTTTAAAAAGTCTATTAATTAAATAATGATAACAAAAAATAAATAGTCTGTCAAGTTTGCTCACCTCCTTGCTTTGTATTTCCATTTAGACACACATGCTTTTGAACCATGCCTCTCCCACCTTGCCCTTCATGTAGGATCAAATGGTTATTGCTTTTTATTTTGCTTGTTGGTCCCCTTTTCTTTTTTAAACTTTCTGCTATTGCCTAGAGCCTTTCTCTAATGGGAAAGTTCCTTGATTGATCATTCCTGTCTGTAAAATGGGGATAATGGTACCTACCCTACCTCCTAGGACCTAACAGAAGGCCTGGCATGAAGTGAGCCCTTGGAGATGCTCACTCCTATTCTTAGACATAGCTCTGGAGCAGTGTGCTGTTTGGATTGCTTCTCTAAGCTCTGATCCCCATTAAGCTTTCAGCTGTGCTGTTCTACTTGCTAAAATTGGAAAGGAAATAGGGGACAACTACAGCACATGCACTGAGCCAATCCTACCTTAGGCAAAAGTCCATAAATGCAGATTAAAATCATACTGTGAACTTGTCATTCATTGGTCTTTCCATTTTCTGTGATGGTGTGATATCATGAACTAGTTTGCTATATAAAGCAGACTCAACTTTTTGGTGCGCTTAGTTTTTATAATTAGGAATGTTTGAGTTAATAATAGCCTTTTTCTTCTTTTCAGCATGATCTATGTTTTGGTGAGCTCTTAGAACAACACTCAGAAGAACTGGTCCAGTTAAGTGCATGCAAAAAGCCACCAAACGAAGGGATTCTATCCAGCAAGATCCTGTTTCCAAGAGTAGCCTATGGAATCTGATCAGTTACTTTAAAAAATGACTCCTTATTTTTTAAATGTTTCCACATTTTTTGCTTGTGGAAAGACTGTTTTCATATGTTATACTCGGATAAAGAATTTAAATGGAATTACGTATAAATTAATATAAAATGATACCTCTGGTGTTGACAGGTTTGAACTTGCACTCCTTAAGGAACAGCCATAATCCCTTAAATGACTGCATTAATTATTGACTATCCTTAGTCCATTGGAAGCTTTTGTTTATAGAAGTTGTAGGGCTCATTTTGGTTTTATTGAAATGCCATTTAATTATAAATTAGCTGTAGATATCAGGTGCTTCTGAGGAATTGAAAATATATATCTGACCTGTGGAAACTTCATGGGTTTCCTCATCTATCATGTAGGTGATTATATATGGATGCATTAAAAAAATGAGTGGGATTTTTTTCCCTTTGACTTGAAATATTATCCCTGTATATTGCATGAATGAGAGATTTCCCATATTTCCACCAGAGTAATATACTTGCTTTAATTCTTAAGCATAAGTGAACATGATAGAAAAATATATGCTGACTTACTTGTGAAGAATGCATTTAAAGCTATTTTAAATGTGTTTTAATTTGTGAGACATTACTTATTAAGAAATTGGTTATTAGTGTTCTAATCTGGTGGTAAAGATGTTAAGAGTTTGCAAGTACTTTAGATTTTCAAAACTGAATGAGAGAGAACATTGTATAACCGTCCTGCTGTTCCTTTAGTGCAATACAATAAAACTCTGAAATTAAGACTTATTTTCAGTGCATTGTTTTAAAGATTACAATAGCTATTCTTAAACTTGCTTATTCCAAATAAAGACATATCACTGTCAATTTTTTAAAAAGATAGTAGAGTATTACATTTTTTTAATACCATGCTTGGATCTAAAAAGGAAGATTTTTAAATGGTTAAGCACATTACCTTCTTTTGTCACTTGACAAGATTCATAAATACTGATGGCACAGCATCATCATTTTTCTTACCAATTAAAAAAAATTATTGTGAAACTTAAAATGTTTAAAATATTTTTTTTCCTTTTTGAAACAGCATGTTTTAAGGTAAAATGACTTATAAGTTTGGTTTTTTTGCTGCTGCTTGTAAGGCAGGTAAATTATAATTATGGCTTGCATGTTTCCGTAAGCATTCTTGTGCTTTATTTGGGATGAGGAAGTTAAGGCAATTGAAAATAGTTTTAAGTGGTTCAAAGTTTCTTCAAGGATCAAAGAAAGAAAACCATAGGCAGAAATTCCACATAATGATCAAGGGAGTTTATGGATGTGTTTGTGGAAGTCTTACTCTAAGTACCCCTTGAATTAGATGCTGTACTGTTGTATTCTCTACTAGTGAAAAAAATGCCTCTCCACCTTTGGGAGAGTGGCTGTTACTGTTTTGAGATTGGGTAATGGGGGTGAATATGTTGAAGAAGAGGATGTAGAACCAGAAGAGTGAGGAGAGTCCAACCATTTCATAATAAGAGACGCTTTAAAGACCTTGTCTTTTGTAGTCTGGAACACGCTTCGAGGGATCATCAGTTCATGCAGTAAATTGTTTACTGAGCCCTTGCCAGGCACTGAAGACTCATGATCTGAGTATAAGCAATAATTCAGTTTCTAATCCACCCAGTTGTACCAGCTTGCACTCATTTTTCTTTCTTGTTCACAAGAACATTTGATCATGAGAGACTTGGCCAAGTCTTCTGTACTTCACATAGGTTTCCTGGGGCAGTTACTTTTGTATTCCTGTCAAAGCATTTTCATGAGCCCTTGCTGTCTCTTAGCAAACACCACTTTCCTTTATAAGTTAACATTACTTTTAATAATGTATTCCACAATACTCCCCAGGATTAATGCAAGGTTTACTGTTGTAATTTGTGGAAGCCACCTTCTCATGCTTCAAAAATTAGATATGTAGTCCTTAGCTGATTCCTCAGATGATTGACAATTGAGGTTCACCCATCTCAGTGGTAGATTGTTAGTTCCTAGGCATGTGATTGGGTAGCTGGATGCTCTCATAATATCTACTCATCTTTACCTTTTCCAGTGTTTTATGAAATTAAGTCACTTACCAAGAGAAAGCAGAAACATAATATTTGCATTTGACAGTATCCCACTTGTTCTTTCCCTTGCTCTGAGTTTGCTTTCTTCCCCCCATTAATCTGGTTTGGGTGGCCCTAGCCATATTTCTATTTTTCCTGCATGCCCAGCTGAAACGTAGTTAGCCTGGGTTTGTAATCCTTTCCAGCTTTAGTCAGACTGCACTCTGTGTAGCCACAGCTGTTTATTTAGGAATTCTTTTTTCCCTGGTTACAATTACTTTTGCTATTGTGTGTTTTATCTTTAAGAGCGTTCCAACTCTCTGAAACCATTAGTGTAACACACTGGTTTTTATCTGTATCAGCAGCTCCTTGCTGTTGGTACAGATTCTCCTGCATTAAAAATCTTATATAACAAATGTAGTCTATTTAGCAGTTATTCTACTTAGTAACAATACTATATCATGCCAACATGTCCTATTAGTGTTAAGGAGGTATGGGGTAGAAACTTACTTGAATGCCTGAATCTGAATTTTATTAATAATGTTTGATGATTTTCACAATATTTAACTGATAGTACCCACTCCCTATCCCAGGACAGAGGAGAGTTGGGTCACAGGCTGTACATAAACTGCTAATTTGTTTGAAGTTTGAATTACTTTTCATGGGAAGGGGGTGGTGATAGGAAATGACCAGATGATCCACTTTTGAGACATACCAGGTATTACTGAAGCATTTGAGAAGCCTCATGGATTACACCATGAATTGCCAGACCTACCAGTCAAGTTTAGATACCCAGGTAATGGTCTTACACAAAGCAACAGAGTGCATGGCAGTTTGTAGTATGTGTCTTTTAAAGCCTGTTCAGTATTTTCCAGCTTGAGGACCACTTATGTTAGTAGCTCTCATCTTCTCTGCAGATCAACAACATATTTTGAAAATATTTCAGATAATTGCATAGAAAGGAAGTAAGATATAGATACACTTTGAAACTAGCAAATTATTTTCCTTGATACAACACTTCTCTTTTCCTCCAATTATATATATTCATGAACAGTGTTCATGGAATATTTTTGCCATAGTACAAAGAATGACTTCTGTGGATTTCTTCTTACACCCTGGAGGAGGGTGGGCTTTCATTTCAGGTATGGCTATAGCATAGCAGCATCAAGCCCATTAAAATAATCTATTTAAAAGTTTTCATCTAAGTTACTTATTTAAAGTGTGCATCTCTCAGTAATCAGTTGTACAGTATAATTGGAAATCAGAAGTTTTGACAGCCGAAATATTTTAAAACAACACTCTTTTCAAAGGGGAAAGATAGTAATGTCGAATAATTTAAGCTCTTTTGTTCAAACCAGTCATTGATCTGTGGTCAGACCAGCAGCTAATGAGTCTCTGGCACTAGTATTATAGCTTAGCAGATGGTTCTGAACTAATACTCTGGGGCGATGCTAAGAGAGAAAAAAATGGGGTTCTGTTTCTGGATATGTTGAATAGCTTTCTTAGAACAATTTTACTTTGATTAAAATGAATGGTTTTAAAGCTAAATGTCTGAAAGGAGTAAACAACTCTGCTGCTTGTTCTGCTTGTTTTTGGAAAATAGTATTAACCACCTAAGGTGATCTGGGGGATTGGAGTGAAGGTTTTACCCTGCTTTAGTTTCATTAATGCACATTGTGGAAGATGTAGAGAACATCTTGACATGGAAAAGAATAAGTTAACGTTCATTGTACAGTGGTTTCCTAAATTTCTTTGGTTATCATGTTCTTATATTCTGGAGAAGAAAAATTTCTCAAATAATAAATTGATGACTAGG
This sequence comes from Hyperoodon ampullatus, assembly GCF_949752795.1. Classification (NCBI taxonomy): domain Eukaryota; kingdom Metazoa; phylum Chordata; class Mammalia; order Artiodactyla; family Ziphiidae; genus Hyperoodon; species Hyperoodon ampullatus. Next base: position 133,675,193 of record NC_136916.1, on the reverse strand, counting down.
TAGATCTTAAAACTACTAAGGGAAACACAGAATATAGTTAGCCATCTGTGCTCATGGTTTGTTAGATTTAAAATCTAAGTTAACCTTAATGGTGCTGTACACCATCCAAAGACCTGTACACCATGTACAGCCCTTATGTTGTCCTGCCTTCTTAGAGCTTGCTTGCTTTATTTTGCTTTTGTATATTTAATAAAAACTCTCAAATGTTTCCTTGTGTAGTTTGTGGATAACAGTTGAGTTTGTGTTGATTCTATTTCAGCAACTAACCGGCTTGTGTATGACGAGGATTCTAGCTGGTCTGTCTCCCCTCCCCCATTGTTTTGAGGGCTGTCCTGCAGATTAACCAGAGAAAATGCTTTTCCAGGAATGTTGGAATTACATGTTATTAAACTTAATTGTATAATTATATTTGAGTAGTGACATCCCATGTTTCTTTGTTATGGAATAATTGATGTTTTTCCTTATACCTAGTATTAAAATAGTTTAGTCAAGCATTTTAAATGCGGAACGCTTAACAAGCACTTGCAGTGGAAATTAAGAGATGCATGCACTTTGAAAATTTAGTTGATTATTAAAGGATTTGATTAGTCCATGCCAATACTTATCTTCCATTTTCTTAAGTATTCAAGAATAAGCTATATGTTTATATTGGGAGAAAGCTAATATAAGATTTGGTAATGTCAATTTCAATGACTGTTTAAAGTTTAATGGAGTATTGTGATTTTTAAACTGTATTTGGTTATAACACCAAAATCATGAGGAAGGTCAGTCTATTATTGCAGCCTGTACTTTAAAACATAAATAAATAACTTTCTAGCTATAACTTTTGGCATTTATTACCTTGGGTAAGAAATCCCTAGGGATATGCAATTCTCCCACCTTCCTTAATAGTCTTATAAAACCTTAAGTTCTAGAAGCATCGTGTATATAAAAGTATTAAAACATTGATTTTATATTATGGTACATGCTGGCTCTCTGGTCTGAAGTTCCCAAACAGCACTAGTAACTGTTTTATTCTCTAATGAAATTAAAGTAGTCCATCAGAGCAAGAAGAGTGACAGAGTAAGACTTTGGGTAATTATATGATTATTTAAAATTAAGGGTTGATGTAGTGAGATTTGCTTTGTCTTGTATGGAAGTGCCTCTCACTGTTGGTCACCTTTGTGACTATCAGTAGCCAAGAGAGCCGTGGCACTCTGCAGCAGTGAAACCGAGATCTCTTAACTTTGACTCACTGTATGATCCTTGTCTACAAATGACTACTTTCAGTAGCTCAACATGGAATTTAAAGACAAAAAGACATGTTCAGTAGCATAGAGTGAAGTGAAGGAGTGAGAGAACTGGAGACTTAATCTGTAGGTAAGTGCTTTTATAAAATAAACGTGGAGGAGGGATTAAATTGATTCTGTGTAGTTCCTAGGGTGAAAAAATGGATGCTGTAAAAACAGAGCAGCTGCCTGAACCAATTGGAATATTCCAGCAAATGCTGGATAAACACCTGTTGGGATGATCTGGTATTGGGAGGGAGGTGACGAGATGATTCATAGGATCCCTCACAATTCTGTATGTCTATGAAGTAGAGAAAACAGTGGGAGAAATTTTCAGAGGAATAGAGGGTAAGAGTTATTTAAATAATTTTAGCATAGCTACTCATACCAATTTTCATATGTATTACTATGTCATATGCTACCCAGTAGTTACCGATAATATGAGGTAAGAGTGTGGTAAAAAATAAACATATATTTTTCCATATGCTTTTTTCAGCATTGCCTCCAGGTAAAATACATCACAGCAGCTAGTGCATTTTTAAAAGGAAAATTGTATACCAGTTTTTCTATCTCCTATAAGAGATGAAAGAGACACAATGAAATTTGTCAATAAAAGCTTTAAGAATATCTGCACATATACATGTACATTCATTACATTCAGTTTGATAACAATAGTAGTTTCATTTCAATACAGATGTTGGAGAACTCAAATTTCTGCCATGGTCATATATATATGCTATTTGAAATTCTTTTATCTAGATACAGATCTTGAGAGTGAACCTCTTGATGATAGGTGTGCAGCTAGTTTGTCCCGGAACTCATGAAGATAATTATATTGCTGAAAAAAGTAAAGATATATTGAAATACATTGTAGAAAGCTGATTACCAGAGTAGTCATACTAGTCGGAATTGGGAATCAAAAAAATACTTGATAAAAACAGTTCTACATCCTTTTGCATAAGGAGGTATTTCTATCTTGAGGAAGTTTTATCTTTCAATAAAGCTACATATAGTGTGAAAAACTTGTTTTAAAAATCTCTAAAAATTAGGAGGTAGCATGAAATAACAGTGTTTTATAAATCTTTAAAATCCTTTCTCCCTTTACTGGCAGGAGGAAATAAGATTAAAAACACATGAAGATACTCTTTTTGCTAATGCATTTTCCCCTGGGGAGTAAGTACAGGGGAGAGGGCACTTTCTGCAGCAATTAACAGCAGCGTATTCAAGAAAATCTATTTCTTAATTTACAGAAGCCTTAGTTTTCTGCTTTTGGTGATGATAAAATCCATTTGGAACAATTTACATAGTAGATAATATTAAAATAAAATCACTAATCTTAACAGATAAGGAAAATAAAATCTTCAAATAATTCATTTGGAGTTTTAATAGCTGCCCAGAGGATATTCTCCTCTGCCAATAATCTCATTTTGTATTACTGGTTCAGAAATTGAAATTGCATACTGCTAACTTACATCAGCACAGAGATGGAAAAAGCACGTTTGCCCCAGAATGCTGAGGTGATAAATTGACAGCCCATATTAATGTGGGCTTCATTCTCTCTACAATTAAAGATGTAAAACATACATATACATATGTTTGACACCATGTATTTTGTTTTGTGTCAAAGAGACACTTGGGAACATGTTGAATATGAAGCATCATTTGTTAAAAACAGATAATAAAGGGAGCTGCTTCTGTTTTCAGAACCCGCTCCTCAGACTTCATCCTAAAGTTGAGACTGGGTAATTGGGAAAGGAAGGCAAGTTAGCTTTACAGATCTACAAATCAATAATATCCTTGGGGCTTTGCTACTGCAGTGTTTTGGTGTTAAATAGAAAGTAAATGTGAAAGATGTCACTTAGGTTATCCACAGCAAAGGGTAATTAGCATGGTTTTACATTTTTTTCTATTATAGTCATTCGTCTATCTTTGTTAAATGTTTTGGTGATACAGTAATAGGATCTTCATGAGATCTTTTTGGTCAAAAATATACCCAGGAAACTACCAAGTTTATATTAACTGCCTCATTTTTCCAGGTGAGAGGATCCATTCCCAGAACAGAATGGGCAAAAACTGAACAGTAGTGGATCCTGAAAGAGTAAACTGGAAAGTTCAAATTTTTCATTATTTTGTTTGAAAAACTGAACTTTTTCAGACGTCCAGGTTATATTTAAATGTAAATTTTTAAAAAGTCAAAATATAAATAGGTGATACATGAATAATAGAATGCTTTGGATTTTCATTACCCTTTTGATGAGGTGTTACACTGTGACGGTCTGCCCCTGACCACAGCCTCACGAGAACGGTCACCCTCCTTACCCTTATGGTCTGTATTGCTCCAGACCCTCTCAAGTCCCTCAGGCTGTCGATGGCTTGCTGCGGTGATACTGTGTCAGACAGGTATAGGAGGAGACAAGCGGCTACTAAATAGAACATGAGACAAAAATTGTACACTGCGTGTAATATATATTCTTATAGTATATTATAAATTAATGATATGCTTATACTTAATTCAGACTTCTGTTTGTGCAGAAGACTGAGTTTGGAAAATGAATTAAAAGACTGAGGCCTTTTAGTATGTGTTTTTGACAAATTATGATTTTAAATGACTGTGGTTGAATTAAAATTTAACATTGGCTTCATTCTTTTTTTTTAAACAGCTTTACTGAGTTATTATAATTCATATCCCATACAATTCATTCAAAGTGCACAATTTAGTGGATTTTAGTGTATTCACAGTTAAATGCAGCCATCACCACAGTCAGTTTTAGAACATTTTCATCACCTCAGAAAGAAACCCTGTACACTTTTGTTATCATCCCTCTATCACCCATCACCCCTCCCCTAAGCAACCACTAATTTACTTTGTCTTTGTGGATTTGCCTGTTCTAGACATTTCATATATATGGAATCATATGTGATCTTTTGCGACCAGCTTCTTTCACTTAGCATAATGTGTTCAAGATTCGTACATATTGTGGCACATATCAGTACTTCATTCCTTTTTATGGGTGAATAATATTCCATTGTATGGCTATACATTTTGTCTATCCATTTGTCAGCTGATGGACATTTAGGTTGTTTCCATTTTTTGGCTATTATGAATAATGTGGCTATAAGTGTTAGTGCACAGGTTTTGTCTGGACCTGTTTTCATTTCTTTGGGGTATATGCCTAGAAGTGAAATTGCTGGGTCGTAGGGTCACTCTATGTGTAACTGTTCGAGGAAGTACTGCCTGGCTGTTTTCCAAAGCAGCTGCACCTTTTTCACTCCCACCAGCAGTGTATTTAGGTTCCAGTTTCTCTACATCCTCTCCAAAGCTTGTTCTCCATTTTTTGGATGACAGCCATCCTAATGGGTGTTAGGTGGTATCTCACTGTGGTTTTGATTTGCATTTCCCTGAGGACTAAGATGTTGAGCATTTTTCCATGTGCTTATTGGTCATTTGTATATTTTGTTTGGAGAAATGTCTGTTCATATCCTTTGCCCATTTTTAAATTTTTTAATTGTCTTTTTACTATTGAGTTGTAAGAGTTCTTTATATAGTCTGGGTAAGTCCTTTATCAGATATATGGTTTTGCAAATATTTTTTTTCCCATTCTGTGGGCTGTCTTTTCATTTTGATAATGTCTTTGAAACACAAAACTTTGTAGTTTTGATATTGTCCAACACTAAAAGGAATAACTGTTACTCCCACTGTGGTATTTCATTAGCTGTTCCCCCCCACCCCAATACATTTTTTAAAAGTTTAAAGTTAACATATATAACTTTGTTTTTATGCTTATGTTACCCATGGATATTATTTAGAAGTTACTGTCAATATCTTAACACCTGCAAAGGGAGAACATTAGAAAACAAGACAAAACACAAGAATGCAGGTGCTAAGACCTGTAAATTATGTTTTGTAGAATCCTCCAAAACAATGCTGAAAATACCTCTGACTCCCACCCAGGCTTTCTAGGGAACACCAAATTTAGGGCCTTAAATAATCCTTTGGGTCTTAGTAGATATTTATTGTGTTTCGTCTCATTTTCATACAAAGTGAGCATATGGCCCAGAAACACAAGTTTTCATACTTCGAGGTTAAAAAAAACAACAACTGAATAATAGAAATAGATTTCTTACCAAGACAGGATCTTCCAAGTCCTCCATAACAGCTGAAAGGGAAGTACAGTTTTGAAGTTTGTACATTTTCATTCCATCCCAACAATTACAACCAGAGACTTGCTCTTTCTGCCTTCTATTTCTACTCTAATGCCTAGCACAGTGCCTTGTACCCAGAGATTAATAAATATTTTTGAATAAGTCAATCAAGAGCAAAGTGTGCTTATTTGTTTGTTGGGAGGTATTCCGTACACTTATAAGGGACAAAGAAGGCAGGGCCTTTTTATTGACCTCTTTAAACATCTGAGGAGTGGAACATGTTACTAAACTGATAGAAATCAGACTACTTTTACCAACTGCCACTTAATTTTTCTCTAAACAAAATCTTAGTGGTTATGGGACAGGTCCGTATGATAATTCTTCATTCATCTAGAAAGAGTAAAGAGGTAGTGTATCCTAGAGGTTTAAAGCCTGGGCTCTGGAGCCCCACCGACTGGGGTTGAATCCTGAATCTGTCACTTATTAGATGTGTGAACCTAAGTTATTTAACCTCTCTGGGCCTCAGCCTTTTCACCTATAAGATGGGGCCAGCAACAGTACCTATGTCACAGTGAGGACTGAATGAGATAAAGCTCACAACAGCTTGGCACAGAGTAAGAGGTAAATGAGCGTTAGCTGCTATTATGTAGCATTGTGAAGAAATGAGCAGTTCTGTATAACTGGACTTGCTAGAAAAACAAGGACTGATTCTTAAGCAATAAAACCATTCACTTTAATCAGTTTCAAAGATCCTAAAAAACTGCATTCCATACTTCCTAACTTTCTCAGAGGGTGTACTGATCCTAGTTCAGTGCTGACAACTCATCATGAGCATCAGTTACTGTGGTGTATTTGTAGATGGAGCTGTAGATACATGTCTTGTGATAGGATGTGAAACAGAGGACCAAACAGGTACTGACCCCTGTATAACTGATGAACTTGCTTTCTACAAAGTGTCCCAGCTGTAGGCCTGTTTCAGAGACGAGGCTCTACTGTATAAAGGCAGAGAGAGGTAGAACATTTTAGTGGCTTTCTGCAAGATTAAGATGTACCACTTTTGGGACTTCCCTGGTGGTGCAGTGGTTGAGAATCCACCTGCCAATGCAGGGGACACAGTTTCGATCCCTGGTCCGGGACGATCCCACATGCCGTGGAGCAACTAAGCCCGTGCGCCACAACTACTGAGCCTGCCCTCTAGAGCCCGCGAGCCACAACCACTGAAGCCCGCGCGCCTAGAGCCCGTGCTCCGCAACAAGAGAAGCCACTGCAATAAGAAGCCCACGCACCGCAACAAAGAGTAGCCCCCGCTCACCACACCTAGAGAAAGCCCGCGCGCAGCAAGACCCAACGCAGCCAAAAAAAACAAAAAAAATTACTTTGTATTTTGCTAGCTTTATCTTTACTCCCATTTGATTGATTCCTACTCATCCTTCAAAACCTAGCTCAAATTTCAACTTCTGAAATGCCTCTGTGCCCCCCCATAGAAACCACTGCCATCCTGTGTACTGCCTCGTATACACCTGTTTTGAGTATTATTACACTTACATGATAGTGTCGTTGGCTGTGGGTTCCTTGAGGGTGGGGACTGTGTCTAGAGTGTGTGTTTTATATTCACAATATTTCATACACAGTAGGTGCTATGGGTTGAACTGTGCCCCCCTGCAAAAGATATGTTGTACCTAATCGCTGGTACTGTGCATGTGACCTTATTTGAAAATAGGGTCTTTGCAGATATAATCAAGTTAAGATGAGGTCATTAGGGTGGGTCCTAATCCAATATGACTGGTGTCCTTATAATAGGAAACACCCTATGAAAACACAGACACACAGGGAGAATCATGTGATGACAGAGGCGGAGGGGAGTGATGCAGCCATAAGCCAAAGAAGGCCAAGGATTGCCGGCCACCACCAGAAGCTAGGAAGAAGTGAGGAAGGACTCTATCCACGGTTTCTGACTGAAGATAGCCCTGCTGACACCTTGATTTTGGACTTCTAGCCACTAGAACTGGGTGGGAATAAACTTCTGTTTTTTAAGCGACCCTGTTTGTGGTCCTTTGTTACAACGGCTGCAGGAAATGATGTAACAAAACAGGCGAGCAGTGTTCACTGATTTATAAAGGAACAAAAATGTCCGGGGAGGACAGACAACAGAACAGGGAAAAAAATGTACCAGACCCTGTTTCTGAGGGAAGAACTCTAGAGCTGTTTAGCAGTGTGGGCACCCAAAGATAGTAGAAAGGATAGAAAAGCATCTTTGTCCAAACAAACATTAGTCACTGTAGGGACACCTCTGAAAGCTCTAGGACAATGAAAATTTCCAGTCATCAGATGCTTTATTTTATGGGAGCCTGAAGCATTTGACATACGCAAGATTGCCCATCCACCTTTCCATTCTGTTTGTGTTCAAACACCAGAGCATCTGGTTTGCTAGAACTTGCTAGAGTAGATTTTGTTAAGCTTTTCTAAACTGAGCTAGTTTGGTCTCTAGTAATCTTTCAGTAGAGGCTGCTTTCAAAGATTCGTTTGAAAAAAAAATCTCAGAATTGGTTTGAAAATGGGTTCAAAAATTGTAAAATATTTTTCACTGGCTCCATCTAACCACCTAATGCTATTGTACTTAGATTTATCAGAAAATTTAGCACAGGCAACTATTTATTCTAAAATTTTGCTTCTACAATTAGTACTAGATGAGAGATGATGTGTTTCTATAAAGTTTGGAAACTGTAGGATGTAGGATGGCTTCTAGTTATTTTTCCCCTACTTTGCAGGTGATAGTTCTCTATATCAGAGTTTAGTTTGGTCACAAACAGATATGTGTCCCCAAAGACCCTTGTACTGGTTGGTTTGCTTTCAGAACATGAGCTACTGGCATGAAGCCCTGGGGCTCTTGGTCTAAGGAGAGAGAAGCTGGCTGGGCTTGCCCTTTTCCTAGGTGCCTGAGACTACTCAGTTATTTGGTATAGTCTGTATACTTTCTAGCTCAAAGCAATGACCTTAGAGCTTTTGAGGTATTACACTACTTAATGCTCCATCTTGCTCCAGAAAGGATTAAGAAGATTAGGATGCAAAAAACAAACAAAAAAAATCCCAAAAAACAAAAAACCAAAAAAACCCCAATAAGCACAAAGACCTATGTTTAGTAAATGATGAGTTCTCTTTGCTCTTCACAAGTACCTCCTCACATATTAGAATAAGTCTATAGTTTTCTCCTTGTGGCTGGCTCCCCTCTGCTCTGTGGGTCTCACTTCTGTATAACTAATGTTCCTTTCCATGGCACCACTTAGAGTCTTTCCAATGCTACTGTCTACTGCTGATTGTCACTTTCTTCTTCCTTTCTCCAAGCTACTTTTTTCTTTTCTTCTCATTTTTTCCCCTTAATCCATTTTCTTTTGTTTTAAACTTTCATACCAGCAGCTTATTTACAGCCACTGACAAACGATGAGAGTCCCTCTTTCATTCAGGTAGCAAATTCATATCATCAAATATAATTTTTAAGTCCTGTTTTTAGGATTGCTCATTGCTTAGGGATAATTCCTTTGCTGTTAATTTTTTTAAAATGGACTTTCTTGCTGTTGGAAGAAACTAAACAACTGAAAGGCCGACCAGTAGGTATGGTGTTACATAACAAGAATGATGCCCTCACCTTTTTGGGAAGGAGAGGGTCCCAAAATCATGAGTAAAGGTCTAAGACAAAAGGAAAGAAAGCAAAAAAAAAAAAAAGCCTGTTACCCTGTCCTAAAATTTCCTAATCTACTCATTTATTGTCCTTACTCTTCAAAAGTAATAATGGTACATAGCACAGGGAGATCAGCTCGGTGCTTTGTGACCACCTAGAGGAGTGGGATAGGGAGGGTGGGAGGGAGGGAGACACAAGAGGGAAGAGATATGGGAACATATGTATATGTATAACTGATTCACTTTGTTATAGAGCAGAAACTAACACACCATTGTAAAGCAATTATACTCCAATAAAGATGTAAAAAAAAAAAAAGTAATAATGGCAAATATCTGAGTGCTTGCTCTGTGCCAGGCATGGTGCTAGTACTTTTCATGTATTATCTCCTTTTGATCCTTGCAACAAACTATAAGGTAGGTAATAACTGCATAAGGATGCAATAATTTGAGAAATCATTTTGACTGGGACATTTTTCATGTAGTATATGGAGAAAAGGAAAACATACTGTATTAAGGTTTTTCGGTTATTTTTAAGGCAGATTTCAAGCTCCTCCATTATGTCACAGCAGCTGGCTATGTCAGGAGTGCCTCCATCTGGAATCGGATGATGATGAGTGATAATTCCATTCTGATGGTAGAGGTCCACAAGGTTTGGAACTCTGTATTTTAACAGTTCCCCTCTGGTGCAGAAAACAAATATGTCTTGTATACCATAGCTCTTTAGTTCTTCTGCAGACCAAGATACACAAGGACACACATGGACAAAACATTACAAATTTAAATACAGTCAGGAGGGAAAATATGGAGTTAAGTTCCTTAAGCCAAACAAACTAAGTAAATAACAAATGATAACCTTTGAAGTGCTCATTGATAATCTAAAACAATACTGATCTGTCTTCAAACTAGGGTAAAAACCAAGTCACTAAGCACAAAATAGTAATTAGAAACATCTGAACCAAAAGGTTATTAAAATGAAACCTGACTTTATAAGTCAAAATGTTTTTTTACTGGATTGTAAGACATCCATTATATTGCTGTTTTGAAAAAAAAATTTTTTTTACAATAAATACTGCTTTAAAATAAATTGTAAAACACCTAATATTTCAAAATAAGAAGGAATGATAGCACATTTTTTCCCATTTTCTTCTCACCAAATCAATGGTGTTTGCTGTGTACAAGTCTGTGTTATTTTGTTTTACCCTAAGCACTGTATATAAAATCTCCAGCACAGCCATGGTGCCAGAGCTCTTGTATTCTCACCTATTGTACCACACCATCATGTATTTAATTTTATGGACTAGGTTTCTAGGAAATAAAGCATTAGCTGTATGAAAATTATGTGACTTAGTGAATTTCAGTATAATGATATGAACCAAGCGAGAGTAGCAGGCCATTCTGTTCACTGGAGCTTCCTTAGGGCAATATTCACTACAGAGCATTTGGTTCATAATGAATAATTCTGACTCATCTGATTCCCCTTTTTCTCTCCCCACCCACTAAATCCTAGGACATTTAGCTATTTAAGTACAAAGTACTTTTTAATCATGAAACTCTAAACCTGTACTTGAAATATGGCTAGTCCAAATTGAGATGTATTGTAAATGTAAAATACGTATCTGATTTCAAAGACCAAGTACCAAAACACTCCTATCTCAATAATTTGTTTTATACTTAAAACCCATTGAAATGATACTATTTAGCCTATATAAGGTTAAATCAAGTATGTTACTAAAATTAATTTTACCTGCTTTTACTTTTTTAATGTGGCCCCTAGAAAATGTCAAAAGTACATATATGGCTTCTATTTGTGGCTCCCAATATGTTTCTGTTGGACAGTGCTGCTCTAGGTAATACTATTATGCTTTTGTACTTGCAAAAGGGTTTAACTTGTAGTTGACATCCGTAACCATTTTTAAGAGAGTAGGTAAATTTCCTATTTGCCTCTTGCACGCATTGAATAATTTCTATTATATAGTAGATTTCAACTTTCTCAGAAAGGACTCTGAGGACAGACAAAGGAAGTGCTGCCAGGAGAGTCTTAGGTATCCCCCTTCAGACACTGTCATCTGTTTCGTATATTGGATTCCATTTAAGATTTCATTGGAAGAAAAAAAGGTTTGGTAAAAAATTGGAAACTCCTTTTACAGAAGAGACTAAATGAATAGGGTTTTCCAAAATGTGCAAGATTGGCTCTGGAACCAATGACTTAAATGATATTTTGCTCATAACTGAATGTTCTCCAAATGGAAATTTCCTACCATGGTGGGTATCTCTAGAGCAGAAAATCTCTACAAATACTGCAAGGGTCAACTAATCTATTAGTCTTTTCTGGTAGGTAAATTAAAGAAAGTATATTAGCAAATTGATATTCTAGGATAATTAGGACAGAATTTTAAGATTTATAAAATCTATAGTGGTCAAAATCAAACAATATATACATTTTTGTATTGGTTTATTATAAGGACATTGGTAGGACTATCAGGCTTGAGATATTCCAGGCCAACCAGAATAAAATATTTTGGAAGTCTAAATTTGTTAGTATCATACAATATATAAATTCCAAATTGGGACAGGTTATCAGGATATTTGTAGGATTATTAGACTTGAGGCCAAGAACATCCTTGGGCATGTAGAGATCAGACCCTATTCCATCTTTTCCACCTAGACACTGGTTCTGTAAATTTTCTATGTGGGATGGACAATTTCAATACTACCTCTGGGTTCCCAGCTCAGGCTTAATTTCCAGTATCACAGTCAAGTCTGCAAAGAACAGTATGTTCAAAGATCTGGGCAGGGCTTCCCTGGTGGCACAGTGGTTGAGAGTCCGCCTGCCGATGCAGGGGACATGGGTTCGTGCCCCGCTCCAGGAAGATTCCACATGCTGCGGAGCAGCTAGGCCCGTGAGCCATGGCCGCTGAGCCTGTGCGTCCGGAGCCTGTGCTCCACAATGGGAGAGGCCACAACATTGAGAGGCCTGTGTACTGAAAAAAAAAAAAAAAAAAAAAAAAAAAAGATCTGGGCAGTGCAATGTCAGCTTTCTATTTACATACTTTTCCCCCTCCAACTTATACATTATAACTCAAATGCAGTTTTTATGTATAGAACTACAATAATCAGTGAAAAGCAACACTATGTTTAGTAAATGATGAGTCTTCTTTGCCCTTCACAAATACCTCTTCACATATTAGAATAAGTCCATAGTTTGAAACTTTATGAAATACCAAACATTTTTTTTGGAAAATTCAGAAGAGACTACAGTTTGTTCTTTTTTTTTTTTTTTTTTCTGTACGCCAGCCTCACACTGTTGTGGCCTCTCCTGTTGTGGAGCACAGGCTCCAGACGCGCAGGCTCAGCGGCCATGGCTCACGGGCCCAGCCGCTCCGCGGCATGTGGGATCTTCTTGGACCGGGGCACGAACCCGTGTCCCCTGCATCAGCAGGCGGACTCTCAACCACTGTGCCACCAGGGAAGCCCCAGTTTGTTCTTTTTGACAAAGAGATTTTTAGTATTATTTTTTAAGACCCTATTAAGATGGTCCTGTCATATTACACCTACCTGTATCTTTTTGGATATTTCTTCTAACATCTCTAAATTTACAACCTGTAAGTAGTAACAAGGCAAGTGCAAGAGTCAGTTTCTGGTCATAAATAACAAGTATATTAAACACATATATAGCTACTGTAGAAAGTCATTACACATGGTCACTTATATGCTTCAATTCCATTCTGAATGGGAATTTAAATTTCTTACATTCTTAGGAATATAATTCCAGGGATTCATAGATCCCAGCTGAAGGAACTCTTAATCCAAGAATTCTTTATTCCGTGTCCTTTCTGTAACAAGTACCTGGCTGTAGTCCTTAGCCTCACATTGTACCCCTGTGTTACATTTTATAAGATAGGTAAATCAGAAATGTAGAACTGTGAATGTGGATGTGGAAGGGTTGAAGAGTGGGTCTATGTTCCTTTATCTGTAGCCCACCAAGAGGGTTTCCAGAACGGAGTTCCTATGCTGATAGTCTGTGAACTTCTCTTACTGCTCAGTACAGAGAATTATATAAAAAATAATTTCTAATATATCGATAGTGTCACCTACCTGGAAGAGCACATAAACCAAGAAATTGAGAACAGTTCACTCGTGACAGGGATAGCCTGAAAGGAATAAAACTTTATCAAGTTTAGTTCAATTTAAAGTTATAGATGGACATTTATACAAACGTGTGTGCCTGCCACTAAATGAAGGTGTTTTAAAGTTTTACAGCAGTCACAAAACAAAAATTCATAGTTAAATATCAATGTATTGGTCACAAAAAGGCTTAGAAAGACTAGGAGTTTTAAAATAGGAACTTATCATTTGCTTTGTTGCAATTTAAGTCTGAAAAGTGGCAAGCTAATTTAAACTAATTTAAAGATAGTAATGCCTAGGTTGCTTACAGCTAGTATAAAGTGTACTTAAGTTGTCCTGTGGTTTGTTACCTGAGATATTTTGTGTTAGTAACCTTAGGAAATAAGCTGGAAAATGACCATCTGACAATTTCATCTCCAGCATTCATTCAAAATTACTATTTTAAGATTTCTTTATAGGACTTCCTTAAACAGATACAATTTCATAGAATAAAAACCACAGGCTACCTATTCTTTGTTGTAATGGATTTTGGTTAAAATGAAATAATTTCAAGAAATCCTATTCCCAGTTTGCAGTGTCTGGGGACAAAGCGGGCAGAGGCTCACCTTGTCTGCAAAACAGAAGGTGAATTTAGAGGAAAATATGGGGCACTGTATAAATATCACCTGACTTTGAAAATTAGATGAGTTTTTGAGTTCGAAGGCGGCTTAGAAGGGGAAATGAAAGTTAATTGCTATTTGATGGCAGAACAAAAGAACTATAGGGACAACACTTTTTTTCTCTTTCTACAGCAGGGTCAGTGCTTAAAGAGAGAGATTATTGCACTTACAGGGATTGTAGAGAATCTGCTGTAACCGTAAGTCGCTGCCAAAATTCAGAAGTTGATTTTATATAAAAACATTTGTTTTTGTTATTGTATCTATGGTGATGTGGCTTTTATCTTAAACAGGGTCTGCTGATAGATGCATTATTGTGGCAAGTAGTTCTAGGACTGGAATAAATGATAACATAGGATATCTCATCCTATGTTTGGTACACTATTCTTTTGTCATAAAAGAATAAGAAGGTTTTGGTACTAAATGGGAGCTCATTCAAATCTTAACTCCTTGTTTCTATTAAGGTTTTCTCAATGTATAAGGAAGGAACTCCCACCACTGCCCTTACCCCCCCAAAAAAGCTTTATTCTACCATAGATAAGAAAGATAAGAATTATATAATCAGCAGAAGAGAATCATTTTCAATATGTAGACTAAATTCTACAAAGATTATTATGTACACATCAAATATTTTAGCTCATCATTGATCAGAAAGGTTAACATACCATGATATGTCAATTGGAGTCTGTTCATCTTCAATAGGCTCTTCGTCTGATGAGTCAAATTCACTTGTTTGCACTGAACTAGGCTTCAAAAGAAATCAGTTATGTTAAATAACTGTAAAGAATATTTACATATAGTTTTAGTATAGCTGATCCTTGCTTAAAGACAAACTGATGCATATTTGCAATTTACTCAACCTGGAATATCAGAGAGGTCAGCAATATCAATAATAAACTATTGCTGTTTACTGTCTTATTAATAATTACAGCCCCATGTAGTGGAAAGAGTGTTGGATTGGGAACCAAGAAACCTGTCTTCTGGTCTTGGCTTTGCCACTTACTGTATAAACTTGGACAAGCGATGTCAGTTTCTACTGGATCTCAGTTTTCCAAAACTATAAAGTGAGATTTATTCATTCACTCATTCACAAACATTTCTTGGACACCTTCATTTGCCAAGCTCTGGAGATGCAAAGATCCATAAAATAAATAGCCTGCCTTCAGTATAATTGGAGAGACAATGTGTAAATAGATTCAAAAAAGTTAGAAGTGCTAAAATGGCACTATGCCCTTCAGAGCAGACAAGGGAGTGACTGCTTAGGGAGCTGGAGAAAGCTTCACAGAGGAGAGATCCATTAGTTGGGTTTTGACGGATGAGCAGGAGGTTTTTAAGCAGATAGAGAAGTTAAGGCAATTAAGGCAAAAAGAGAAAGGGCTTTGTACAGTATAGTTCCTTGGTGTCCGCAGGGGGTGGGGGGGATTGGTTGGTTCCAGGACCTCTCCCCCCACCGCAGGTTCCCAAATCCCCAGATGCTCAAGTCCCTTACATAAAACGGACCAACATGGGACAGTTGGTCCTCCGCATCCACGGACACCGAGAGCTGACTGTATCCAGGAACTGTGACATCAGAGCAGAGAAGAGGAAGCTAAAGGAGTTTTCTCTACCCCATTTCTCAATAAATAACCCCCAAACAGCCTAGCAATTTGGTTGGTGGGTGGGTGGGAGTACAGGTGGAATAACATGTCCCTAACTTTGTGAATCACTGGCCTAGAGAGACTGAGATGAACTTTGTGTGCTGATCTAAGGAGTTGAGAATCACGTGGGAAGCATTTCTACATGGAAGATGTGTTATAGGACCAATAAAAAACACACCTTTCTTCTACTTCCTAGTTGGAACCAGCTGAGGGATGAGACCCTGGAGAGGCAAATGGAGATCAATATATCAGTTTTATTACTGAGTGTCAGATGCAGGATGGAGGATGTGGCTTTAAAGCTGAGGTCAAGTGGGCTTGTCAATTCTTCACTCCAGAATTGGACTTATCCACCCAGGCACAGGCAGTGATGGACAACCCATGGCTCCCCTGTGGCAGAGAGCACCCCAGATAGTACTCTCTGCAAAGAGAAGGGAAGGAAGGGTTGAGCTACTTGTGTTCAGTTCCTCCCAAACTCAGGGATCAGATCACTCACTCTTCCCCTTCCGGGGACAAGTGTAGAAAGAGGCCAGGAGTGAAGGACAGCTGATGTCCCTCCACATGGAAATATGGGGATTAGCAAGTGTAACCGCCTAATGTCTTTTCTAGCTCTGAAGCTATATTCTATCCTATAATGGTCTTATTTGTAACTGCCAGATCACTTTACAGAGCCAATTTAGGCCATGGATTTGAGTTGCTTTGGGTCTATCCGTATTATTATTATCAACTCAACTCAAATGGAGCCCTTTCAACAGGTTGTCAGCTCTGGTGGTAGGTGATGTGAGTCAGGTGGGGCTTCAGCCCCTTAAGCCTGTTTTTTCTTTCTTTAAGGCAGTTTTGATGATTCAAGAGTTTCAGTCTGCGTGGCCCATTCACTCAGGCTCTCCCAGCCAGCTTTACAAATCCTAACAGAGTTGGATGTTTCTGCTTCCCCAAGCCCAGAGATTCTTAACTCCAGGGAAAGGGACGCAGTGCCAGGTGGCCCCGCGGAATGGTCGCCGTGGTGACACACCCACAAGCTGGGGGTGTTAATCATCTTTCAGGAAGTTTTCCCCGTCCGCGGAGAGGACTGCTCCCCAGGGGGCCCAGGGCATCCCAGGATATGCTTTGGGGCTGGGGTATCAGGCTGAATGATGCACGGAGACACTTAAGCTCTCTATGCCTCAGTTCCTTCGTAAAACGGGGCTCAACCCTCTCTGGCAGGGCTGTCGTGAGGCTTAGGAGACCCCGCATGCGACAGCTCACAGCCCACAACAGGCGCACAGCCAATGTCTGTCTTCCCCTCGCCCGCCTCCGACCCTATTCCTTCGCTGCCATCCTTCTCGCAGGTCCCGGGAAGCGCCACCTCCCTTTCCCTGGACGGTTACTGCGCGAGTCGTGTCGCAACCAGGATGGGGCTGTCCCCGGGCTCAATAAATGGCGTCGGGGCCGCTCCCATCCCTCCGGCTCGGTTCCTCCAATCCCCGGCCCCACTCACCGGCTTCATAACTGGCCGCGACATACAGACCGACCTCCTCCACCCTCGGGCAGCACCAGCGTCTCAGCCTCCGCCCCGCGCCGTCTGCCCCTCCGCTCAGCTCATTGGTACATCCTTCTGTGAGGTGGGGCGAGGCTTCTTCTTGGAACCAATCGGACACTCTCCCTGTTTCTTACTCCGCCCCCGGTGCCCAGGCTCGGCCTCTAACCGCTCATTGGTTCCTACGGGGCCTTTGAAACACGCGCCGGAGGAGGGCCCTGCTGAGTGTTGATTGGCTGGGAGGGCGCCCTCCTCCCCCCAGTTGGGAGCCGGGTGGGGCGGGGAGAGGGGCGGAGCGATATCTTCTAAAGGCCGCCCCAGCTCTGTGGGGACGCTGGAAAGCGGTACTTTCTCGAGGCAGGATCCGAAGCGGTACCAGGGTAGGGAGTTTTGTTTGTTTTTTAAAATTATTTTTTATTTTTTAAGGGCATGATGGGAAGCATTGACCTGGAGCATCTTGTGAAAACACACCACATCCTGTAGACTTTATAATTGTGGTCATATCTAGTCATATAAATACTATGGGAACCGCCAAAAATCCAGAATATAAACATATCTAGTATGTTTGATATTTTATGTTCCTTACCATTCCAGGATATATACAGGTTAGGATGTAGATCAACCTTCCTGTTAACAAAATATCAATGAAATAGTATGTCATGAAGAGGAGATAAAGTCTCCAGATGGTTTTAAGTGCTAGTTTCTAAGTAATTGGCTATTATGTTTAAAAAATATGTTTGATTATTCTCTCCCCCATTCTCCAGTCCCCATTTAGTTGGCCATGGGGAAGAAGGTCACCTGGAGCAATATTACCTGCTGATGTGACAAAAATATGCAGAGCTTTCAGCTCCTTGACTCATGTTGTGGAAACCAGTGGGTAGAGAGCTAATGGGAAGAATTCTTTAGCAAAGAAGATAGCACAGTTTGACTTAGAGACTGTATTAGTCAGGGTTCTCCAGAGAAAATAACCAGTAGGATATGTACATGAAGAGATTTATTTTAAGCTTGGCAAGTCAAAAGCTGATAGGGGAGACTAGGCGGGGCTGGAGACTCAGGAAAAAGTTGTAGTTGGAGTTCCAAGGCAATCTGCTGTAGAACGAGGTCTACCTGATATTGCAGGTGAAGTCCAAAGGCCATCTGCTCCAAAATGCTTGCTTGCCTTTTTGTTCAGGCCTTCAATTGAGTCAATCAGGACCACCCACATTATAGAGGGGAGTCTGCTTTCCTCAAAGTCCACCAACTGAAATGTTAATCTCATCCGAAAACACCCTCACAGAAACATCTAGAACACATTTTGAGCAAATATCTGGGCACCATAGCCCAGCTAAGTTTGCACATAAAATTAGCCATCAGACAGGTCCAGTCATCACTGAACTTGATTCATTAATTTATTCAGAAAATATTTATTGAGCATCATCTGTGTCCTAGGTACTATTCAAGGAATATCTGAGTGAACTAAACAAAGTCCCTGCCTTTATGGGGCTCACGTGGTGCTGGGGGAGACTGTCAGGTAGTGATATGTGCTGTGAAGAAAAATTAAAACAAGTGGAGTCTGATGAGGATGCTATTCTAGATAGAAAAGTCAGGGAAGGCATCTTTGAGCTGTCACTTGAGAAGCACCCAAATGAAGAGATAGAGTGAACCATTTGAATATTTAGAGGAAGAGTTTTCAGTCTGCCTGAAGAGTAAGGAGGTACAAAGCCCCTGGGGTGGGAATGTGCTAGGTGTGTTCAAGGAACAGCAGGGAGGCCAGTATGGGAGAAGCTGATTGAGTGAGGCTGAGAGAGGTAGGCAATGAAGCAGGGCCTTGTGGGAGGCTTAAGAGCCTCTTTTCTGAAGCATTGAGAGAGGGTCCAAGGAAAGACTGGGATCTGGGCTCCAGGTACGTACTTTCTGGGTGGGCTTCAGGATGTTTGATACTCCCTCATTCCCTAACTCTCTCCTTCTTTCCCCTTCTCCCAGTGTTGTCTCCACAAATCTCTTTAATCTTCAATATCAGACATCCCTTCCATTTCCTCAGAACATAGCTCCCCCCTTTGGAATTAATGAAATCCCAGCCCCTTCGAGTATGGTACAAATTCTGCCACCTCTGGCCTCAGCTGGATGTGAACATAGTCTCAATCTGTTCTAGCTCCTGCTGATTCTGCAGAGAGGGGAGGATGAGCTCCAGTCCCGTGGTAGGAAGAGGGTAGAAGGTGGAGGGCTGGAGTAAACTGGGAGCATTACAATTTCTGTTTGTTCTCTCCACCAGCAGGGCCGGTCTAGGCTTTCTCTCTACCCAGAGACAAATACATCTCACCTCTGTGATACAGGGTTTTCTTTTTTTTCTTTTTTGTCTAGTCCAGGGTTTGGCAAGCTATGGCTCATGGATCAAATCTCACAGGCCTGTTTTTATAAATAAAGTTTTATTAGAAGACAGCCACACTCATTGTTTAAGTATTTTTTTAAATTAATTAATTAATTAATTTTTGGCTGCATTGGGTCTTCGTTGCTGTGCACGGGCTTCTCACTGCGGTGGCTTCTCTTGTTGCGGAGCACGGGCTCTAGGCGCGTGGGCTTCCGTAGTTGTGGCAGGAGGGCTCAGTAGTTGTGGCTTGCGGGCTCTAGAGTGTAGACTCAGTAGTTGGGGTGCAGGGGTTTAGTTGCTCCACGGCATGTGGCATCTCCCGGACCAGGGCTTGAACCCGTGTCCCCTGCATTGGCAAGAGGATTCTTAACCACTGTGCCACCAGGGAAGTCCTCTGGTTGTTTAAGTATTATCTGTGGCTACTTTTGCATTACAGTGGTAGAGTTGAGTAGTTGCAGCAGGGACTGTATGGACTGCAAAACCTAAAATATTTACTCTCTGGTCCTTTACAGAAAAAGTTTGCCCACCCCTGTGATATAGTCTATGAGAAAAATGTATATTTCTTCTAGTAACATGATTTCAACTCTGTTTCTTGAAAAGGAAGAATCCTGGCCTTATTATGCTAAAACATTCTCCTCTGCTTGGCTTGGTCCCTTCATTATGGGGGTCCCACATAAACTGACATGGGGTATGGCTGAACTATCTGGTTAAATGGCATCATAGTAACCTAGTTTCTCTCTAATCCCCAAGATTCTCCCTGGAGAGGAGGAGTGGGGGCTGAAGTTCAGCCTGCCACACCTGTAGTCTTCAGTTAATTTTTTGGTGTGTGACTCACGGCTGTTAACAGAAATGTGTGTGGTCAAAACAATGTGGAGGATTTATCCAAACCATCAGAGGGAAAAGTGTTAACATATGTTCACAGACAGATGAGTATCTTTAGAGATGCTCAAAGAGAAATGAAACATGATTGCCATCAGAGGTTGTACTTGGATGTATGTTTTACAAATAGATCCATATTTTAAAAATATTTTAATATTAATGCTAATGGATTTGACATGTGTGTTAGGGAGAGAACACTGGAATCTTAGAGTTGACTGCAACTTGGAGAGATCATACCTCCCCATTCGTGACATGCCAAGTTTAAAAATTTCTCTTGTCCTGACCATTGGTTACAGTATATAACATCTGCAGTAGGCATATGTTCTTTTTCAATTGCTTCTTCCTTTGGTGAGTTACTCCTGTCTCATTTCATGCAGTCTTGTTGGGCATGTGACTGGGACTGATCCATAAATGTTCCCTATTCCTCTGGTCACAGTTAATGGTCCAGGGAATGCATGTGACCCCAACTGGAGCATCCTTCCTTGTCTTGTGTGCTTTGGTTGCTGGTATTCTTATTTTCTTCTTTACCTTCCTAAGGTCTCTGTTTTACCCCAGAATGATGATGAGTTCTAATTTGCACTGGATAACTGGAGTAGATTGTAAAATATATTTAAAATATCATTTAAATTTTAAAATGCTATTGTATTTTATAGTGGGAATGGATGTAACAACTTCGTTCATTCCACAGACTCTTCTGTCCTGTGACTTTGCCATGCTCCGTTACGAGGTGGAGTATAATACTCCTCTTAAATATGGGCTGGCCTTAGTGACTAGTTTGACTGGTAGAATATACCAAAGTGATCAATGATAAGCTTGATAAAATTGCATCCTCATGTATCCAGCTCCCAGATCAAGTAATGGAACATTACTAGCCCCCAGAAGTCTCCTTCGTCCACTAGCCACCCCAGAGGTTAGATCTGGTTTGATTTCTGAAACCATTGCTTAATTTTGCTTGCTTACAAGTTGTATATAAATGGTCTTTTGTGTCTGGCTTCTGTTGCCCAGCTTTGTGTTTGTGAGATTCATTCATGCTGTTGTGTGGGGTTGTACTTGTTCATTCTCATGGCAGTATTCTGTTGTATGAATGCTATAATTTATTCATCTCATCTACTGTTGATAGGCACTGGGTAGTTTCCAGGGCTGGGCAATTATGAATAGTGCTGCTAAAAATATCCTTGTCCACGTCTTTTGGTAAGCATATGTACATAATGCTGTTGAGTATATAGTAGGAGTGGAAGTGCATATGTTCATCCTTCGTCAGTAGGGCCAGTTTTCCAGAGAGGTTGTACCAATTCACGCTCCCACGGGCTGTGTTAGAATTCTAGGTCAACATTTTGGCCAACATTTAGTATTGCCTGTCTTTTTCATTTTAGCCATTCAGTGGGTGCTAATTTCAAATTGTCAAGAGACTAACACTAATCAGTTGGATATCAGAGAGAATCAGTAGATGCCATTCTTTAAGAGGTAGCAAAAGTTCCATAATTTTTAGGAATTTTTGGAAAATGTTTTTGTACTTTGTTATCATGTGTAAATATTTTATGCATTATTTTATAAACGTCCATATCGTTGCAGTGTCTATATTTTGAGGGTACATACCTACTTTAGACCGTGAAACTACTGATATGAACAGAGTGGCCCTCAGTTTAGGAAGCTTCCCAAATTTAGGCTCATCAGTGAGCACCTTGCACTGTGATGGGAGAAATATTATTTAAGTTTCCCAGGCATCCCCAGCTTGGGGCTAAAATAAAAGTCACAATAACCATCCTTTTTTTTTTTTTTTTTTTTTTTTTTTCCGTATGTGGGCCTCTCACTGTTGTGCCCTCTCCCGTTGCGGAGCACAGGCTCCAGACACGCAGGCTCAGCAGCCATGGCTCACGGGCCCAGCCGCTCCACAGCATGTGGGATCTTCCCGGACCGGGGCACGAACCCGTGTCCCCTGCATCGGCAGGCGGACTCTCAACCACTGCGCCACCAGGGAAGCCCACCATCCTTTATGAAATAATATTTCTCTGGTTCCTAGTCTATCTACTCTATGAAATTGCAGCCCCTGTTTATTCCTCATGCTAGTTCAGTGCATACTCATGGATGACATCCCGTATGCTCAGAAAGTCAAGAGCAAGGCACCCGCTGTCTCTGGCTCTCCTGCTCTCCCTTGCTTGTCGGGTCACTGCCCAAACCTGGAGCAGCAACCATGCTGACACCCGCCGAAGGTGCTGGGACCACCGCTGACCACTGACGTCCCACCCATCTGCAGTGCCAACTGCACCTTCTCTGTCGCTGCTGAAGTGGCTGGCACAGGATTTTGCTAACACTTGCGTCTTCAATGTCCCCTGGAGATTTTAATGAAATAGCTCTTTTTAGTTTCACTGGCTGTTTACAGCCATGGAACTTGGGTCACAGGATGTTGGGGGTGGCCAACACTGAGCAGTACTGAGAATTGTCCCTCCCCTCTGGCTCTGTCTTGATGTCATGGAACCCAATTTGTGTACTTTGACTTTCTCTTCCTTTAGGGTGACTTTCTTCCCAGGAGTCCTCTGGCCTCGCTGGGAAACAATCCTGATGAGATTATCTCACCCTCTGCCAGCTGTGCTCAGGTATGTCTGAGTCCCGAGTGCTTAGTCTCAAGCTGGGGTGACCTCATGTCCGGTTTAAACCTTAGCCCTGGTTTATGACTGTTGGTTGCCCTGGCGTAATTATTAACAGCTCTCTCTTTTACTTTCAAAAGTGTCCAGCGTGAGGTAGTAACATATATGGACCTTCTCTCTCCAGCCATCTTTAGGAAAGTTATCCAGAGGTAAAACAGAAGCAACAGCACATCTTAGAACAGTCAAGAAATAGAATATATAGGAAAGGGTTCTGAATGCCGAAGGCTGGGTGTGACACTGCAGCTACGGCCTCGTTTGCTGCCCCTGCTTTTCCTCCCAGCCCCACGGCTGGCAGCCACTTGGCTCCACCTACAGCCTGGTTTCTGCTCTGGTTTTAGATGGTTTCTTCTTTTTTTTTTTTTTTTTTTTGCGGTACGCGGGCCTCTCACTGTCGTGGCCTCTCCCGTTGCGGAGCACAGGCTCCGGACGCGCAGGCTCAGCGGCCATGGCTCACGGGCCCAGCCGCTCCGCGGCATGTGGGATCCTCCCAGACCGGGACACGAACCCGTGTCCCCTGCATCGGCAGGCGGACTCTCAACCACTGCGCCACCAGGGAAGCCCTAGATGGTTTCTTCTTTTCACAGGGAGATAGAAGGAGAAGGAGTAAAAGGCTCTGAAAGTCAGTTGGAGGTTAATACCTGCGGTGAGGGGGTCCTACCTGGTGTGGCCTGGGCCCAATTTTGCTAATCTGGCTTTTGCTGTCTTCCTGAGACAGCTTCTGTTTCGATCCTATCTTAGTTCTGAATGGAGCCCTGATGATCTCTTGCCATTTCCCCTGTCCCTGGCCTGCCCTGGACCTGAATTCTGGCTCCTGACCCTCAGTCACATGGGTTCTGCTGTCCACGGCCAGCTTTCTCAACACGGCCTGTCCTACCCTGTTGCCTGCTTGCACCCCATCGGTGTCCCCTGCTCTTTGGAAGCCGTTTTGTAACCTCTGGTTGCCCTTGCATGCTGGGTTCCCACCAGGAAGGCGGGGTGCTCTAGCAGGAGGGGAGAGGGCCTTGAAGTCAAAAGACCTGGCTTCAAGTCCTAGTTCTGCAATGAGCTGTGGGACCTTGGACTAATCACCTAATCAGCTGACCTGAATTGCAATCTCCTCATCTGTAGCATGTGGAATGGAATCACTACTTGAAAATGAATGAATTGACTTCTGAGCTCAGAGAGTTTCCTAGTGAGTTTGTTTGGTTATGAATCAGTTATCTGGGGCTGGAATAATCCTTGGGAGGTCAGATTTCTGAACTTGAGGAATCAAGCCTCTACAAAAAAAGAAGCTGGGGAAGAGAGCCTGGAACAGTTGGCTGGATTTTCCATTGTTGTCTTAGGAGAAAGTTTGACCAGCTCCTGAAGCTGGGCTATTCACCTGTCCCAGTTGCTTTCAGCCCAGAGAGGCCTTGAATCAGACAGTTCTCACAGGGGAGTGTCACTAGCACCTTTCTCCCATCTTCTCTCATTGGTTTTGGGAAACCAGTTTGAGAAATTTGCCAGGAATGGAGAAGAGTCTTAAATTTCTGTCTTTCAGTAATACTTAGTTCATTTTCAATAGAATCTAAAATAGGGACTTCCCTGGTGGCCCAGCAGTGAGGAATCCGCCTGCCAATGCAGGGGACACAGGTTCGGTCCCTGGTCTGGGAAGATCCCACATGCCACGGAGCTACTAAGTCCGTGCGCCACAACTACTGAGCCTGCGCTCTAGACCCCGCGAGCCACAACTACTGAGCCCGTGCGCTACAACTACTGAAGCCTGCACACCTAGAGCCCGTGCTCCGCATCAAGAGAAGCCACTGCAATGAGAAGCCCATGCACCGCTGCTCGCCTCAACCAGAGAAAGCCCGCGTGCAGCAACAAAGACCCAACACAGCCAAAAATAGATAAATTTAAAAAGAAAAAGAAAAAAGGGTCCAAAAATATAGAATCTAAAATAAGGAGAAAGAGCATTATTTTCATCACATCGAAGTGAATTCAAAATGAGTTGGAAACAGGTATGTTATAAGCATCCATATTAATGATCTAAAATATAAAACAGAAATTGGCAAGGCCAACCTGATTATAGTTCTGTTCTTCCTGGAATGGGAGATAGCAGGTGAGAAAAGTAGGATTTCAGAAAACATCTTCCTCCCATGCAGAAATCCCCAGTGTGGGACTCAGATCTGATTAAATGAGTCAGGCTTACATTCATTACGGTATATTACAAACATTTTTCAGCATTCAGAAGTGACTGGTGTCTCTGTGGATTTGGCCAGTTCCTGGCAATTATGCACTTGGATGCTAGTGTAAACCAGTGTGCCAAGCGCCTGGAATGACGATCCATGTCTGAACAACTTTCAGTCTGGGAAGGATGTTATTCAAACACCATGCTCCTTCCCAAGATGGCCAAATCCTGGTTACAGTTCTATCCTTTAAATCTATTTATCCTGAAACCTGACCGGAAAGGATATGGCCACATCCCTTGCCCCTTTCAGCTTCTGCAGCAAACACCTGGGGGACCTTGCATGTGCTTTACAGCGTCTGTCTTCAGATTTATCAAGAAGTAGTTCCGTGCCTAGCGCCTTAATCGGAAAATCACATTCTGAACATAACGTGTCAGATGGATTATTAGAAAATGCTAATTTGTTCAGAGACTGTTAAATCTGGAGTCCTGGCCAAATCCTGAACTGAGTCATGGCGTTCTTTTTCTGAAATGTCCTTCCACTTTAATTTGTATGAGTATTAACCAACCTGTCCTCCACTGTAGCTGATTCACACTTGTTCTTTGTGCTGCAGCCCTTTATTAGGAAGAGAGGCTGTCACGTGGCATGTTCTGTATAGCAGTGGAAGCTGGTGCAAAAACTTAACACTTTTTAGGAATTTGATCTAGGACTACCTTGGCATATCTGGAGAGGACGAGAATGTGTGCTCTCTGAGGCAGGAATTTTTGTCTCTCAATGACTGTGAACAGCATCTAGACCAACATCTGGCTTGAAAGAGCCGCCGGTAAATATTTGTTGAATGAATAAATAAGTGAATAAATAATTATAAGCCCACCCTCTTCTTTTTTTAAAATTAATTAATTAATTTTTGGCTGTGTTGGGTCTTCGTTGCTGCGCTCAGGCTTTCTCTAGTTGCGGCGAGTGGGGGCTACTCTTAGTTGCGGTGCGCGGGCTACTTATTGTGGTGGCTTCTCTTGTTGCGGAGCACGGGCTGTAGGTGCGCGGGCTCAGTAGTTGTGGCTCATGGGCTCTAGAGCACAGGCTCAGTAGTTGTGGTGCATGGGCTGAGCTCCTCCACGGCATGTGGGATATTCCCGGACCAGGGCTCGAACCTGTGTCCCTTGCATTGGCAGACGGATTCTTAACCACTGTGCCACCAGGGAAGTCCACCCATCCTCTTCTTAATTGCGCAGTAAATATCATCTTGTCCGTTCCTTACTCTCTTTTGTTTTCTCACTCTGTTTTTATTCAGTTTACACAGAAGGCATTTAAAAGCATTTCTCTACCAAATGGGGCAAGTTGAAAGCAAATATGGCCTTGATGGGGGCCTTGTGGGCACTTGTCAATCTTTTCACTCATCCCTCTTGCCTCCCTTCCTCGCCCAGCCTTCATGCCTCTCCTCTAGAAGTAGCCCTGCTTCCCGGCTCGGCACATGGCCTGGCCTTCCTTTGTCTGCACCTGTAACATTATGTGGCCGCGGCAATGCTCGCCTCCTTCCCCCTGGTTTGAATCCCTTCTATGTAAGACAGACTCCTTCCCTTCTGTGGAATCTTGTAGCACCAGTTATTTCCTCTCTTCCGCCAGCTCCTCACTATTGACTTCCGCAGAGCCCATAGGAGAGCTCAAGTCTTTCCAGTGTTAAAACACACACAAGGGCTTCCCTGGTGGCGCAGTGGTTGAGAGTCCGCCTGCTGACGCAGGGGACACGGGTTCGTGCCCCGGTCCGGGAAGATACCACATGCCGCGGAGCGGCTGGGCCTGTGAACCATGGCCGCTGAGCCTGTGCGTCCAGAGCCTGTGCTCCGCAACAGGAAAGGCCACAACGGTGAGAGGCCCGCGTACCGCTAAAAAAAAAAAAAAACACGCACGCACACACACACACACACACACACCCATACCCATACCCATACCCCAAAACAAATACCCCTCCCCAGCCCGTCCAAACTTGCTCCATATCACTTTTACCCTTAGAGCCTAGTTTTTCAATAGAAAGGTCCGTATTCAGAGATTCTACCTTCTCACTTCTTTTAAATCTATTATTCTTTGCAAAATTCAGTAAGAAAAAAATGTTCTTTCAGAAGGCAAATACAAAATCAGAAAATATGTCTCTCCTTTAAGAATGGAACCAGACATTTTTCTTCCTTGCTAGGTAGATTTCTTAGGATAAGAGCATGAATCCCAAGTCACGTTGCATTTTGTCATCACAGAACTTTCCATTGGCAAAATCCCTTGACGACAAAAGAGAAAAACACGAGAACAATCTTTTATTGTAAAACTTGTTTATAACCCAAGAGGAAATACACATCTGGAGCCCTTGTACTGGAGTTTGTTTTCAGGTTGAGGGACTGATGAGGTGAAAAGAAATGATGGTTCTTCAGCTGAACCAGTTGATGAAGAATACAGTGAACCAGCAGGATGTTTGCTAATCTTTCTTTACGAGCATTATTGAAAAAGGTATAGAAAGACCATGTAAACGCCTCCTGGTTAAAGGGAAGAATTCTAAATGCTCTCTTCCTCCCATGACAGAGTCCTTATAAAGGAATTTCTGTTTTTTTCCCCTGAATCCTAAACACAACACAGTATCTCGTTCAAGAATTACCTTCCCGGGCTTCCCTGGTGGCACAGTGGTTGAGAGTCCGCCTGCCGATGCAGGGGACACGGGTTCATGCCCTGGTCCGGGAAGATCCCACATGCCGCGGAGCGGCTGGGCCCGTGAGCCATGGCCGCTGAGCCTGCGCGTCCGGAGCCTGTGCTCCACAACAGGAGAGGCCACAGCAGTGAGAGGACCGCGTACCGCAAAAAAAAAAAAAAAAAAAAAATTACCTTCCCGTCAGCCACACTCAGAACGCCAGCCTGTACCTCTGGAGTTCTTCTCATGTGCTCTGCACAGGTTCCATCCTGATGACATCCTCCTGTCACATGCAGTGGACATTGCAGGTGACTTGTCTGTGGTCTTTGATCATGATGACCCATCCCTTTGTGAAAGTCCCTCTTCCCTCAGTTCTGCAGCTGTCGGTTCTCCTAGCTCCTCTTTTCCAATTCCTCCTCCTCTGTCCTGGAAACTCGGCCTTCCTCAGGGTCCTTTCCTTGGCTTGCTTCTAACTCCCCATACTCACCGTTGGCTGCCTTAGTGGTCCTTTCACTGCCAATAAGCCCATGAATTCCTAATGTCCACCTCTGGCCCTTACCTCTTCTGAGTTCGGACTCATGTGCACAGTTGCCTTCCACCTTGATGGCCCTCAGGCAGTAAAGCTGAAGAGGTACAGGGCTGGAATTATGATCTCTTCCTCAAACTTGCTTTTCCTCCATCTCACTGTAGCCACACACCTGAGGGTCATTCTAGCTCTCCCTGTCTCACCCCATATTTAATTGGTGGCCAAGTGTAGCCTTTTCAACTCCTTACTACCTTTCGTCTTGGCCCCCCTTCTCTCCATCCCCACTGCCACTGCCCCGGATCCGACCTTGTCACTTCTCACCTGTAACATGGACAGTTTCCCACCTGCCTTCCTCCTCTTGCTCATGCACTTCACCAGTGCATTCTCCACCTGGATCTTTTGGTGATACCAGAGGGATCATTTTAAGATGCAAATGTGATCATGTCACTTCCCTACTGAATACACTTTACTATTCCCCACTCGTGAGGGTGTCAACTAAGGAAAGTCCCTTGCCATCCAGCTCAAGAAAGATTAGGTCATTAGCCACTGCAGCTGCTGACCTCCAACACACCCTGAATGGAGTTCAGGGTGGAGATCAGGAATGAGGCACTCTGTGCTTCGGGAGAAACTGGCAGAACAGGCCTTCAGATAGTTAGATATTTTCAGGAGAAAATTTTATGAACCAACTTCTTGCATCTTCTCATATCTAGAAAAGCACTAAAATCATTAACAGGGACATCTGCTCCCTCATGACTAGCAACAAACTTCTGCTGAAATGTGTGCTTGATGGCACGTATCCCCCCTTCACCAAAATCATATATATACTGGCCTCCCCCAAACCTTTTCACAGCAGTTCCTCAGACCCATCTGAGAGGCTGTCTCCCATGCTATAGTCCTCAGTGAGCCCCAAATAAAACAGAACTCACAGCTCCTACGTTGTGCGTTTTTCCACCCTTGAGCACAGCATAAAAGATTGTTAATTGGCTCCCTTGCCTAAACTATGCATCTTAACTTTCTTGGGGGAATCTCAGACCCAGAGGCCTACAGTGGAGGGGACAGTGGGGACCAGGTGGGGATGTTGTGAATTAGAGAGTTCGAATCCCATTTTGAGGGGACACTCTTTGGCTCCAGCCAGTTGTTGCCAGGTGGGAATTTGGGCACAGTACAGCCAAATCAAATCAACTTTTTGTGTGTGTGTGTCTTCAGCTTTCTGTTTATTAAATGTTAGAAACTAATTTTAAAAATTAAAAAAAACATCGTGTGGTAGTTCACTATGAAAGTGAAAAAGAAAAACAAACAATCTGTGGACCAAAGTAAACACACCTGTATAAGATGGTGCATGATTGATGCCTGTGTCTGTAAGCTCCCCCTGCATCCTGTATCTCAGCTGCATGCAACTGCTTCCAGTGCCCTAAAAGTGTCTTATACCTCCTCGCCTTTGTTTCTGCTGGCTTGCTCCGTTGGGAATGCCCTCTTTCTTCCCCACACTCTTCCCATCCCACCCACACTCTTCTCCCAAAGAAATGCTAAGGAATTTGGGATTTTTCCTTATTCGTCAAGACTCCCCTATAGGTCCTTTCTCTCTGATCCATTTCCTGACATTCCTTCACCCCATTTTAGGGAGAACCAACTCTCTTTCTTTTGCACTCCGATAGGTTTTATGGAATTTTGTTTTTATTTTTTTATTTGTTTTCATGAAACAACCTCTAGACTTTAAGCTCCAAAGGGATAGGTTCCATGTCTAATTTATCCATATACCCTCAAGACTTGCACAGTGATTGGCACAGAGTAGCCACTTAATAAAAAGTTGTTGAGTGAATAAACTAGACAGTAGTTAGTTGCCAAGATGTATACTTTCTAAAATTGACATTCACTTTAATTCTTATCAAAAAGTGCCAAAAAGTTATTTTATAGTTGAAAACTTAATATCATTCCAAAATCCTCATAAATACTGATGCCTCTTCTGCAAGTCAGTCTCCAAAGATGTCCACCAATGAACATGCCTCCCAGTATTCATGCCCTTGTGTGGTTCCACCCCCCACCCCCCACTTGAACCTGGGTTGGCCCTTTGACTTGCTTTCTGATCAGTAGAATGAGGTGGAAAGGACACTGTATGACTTCCAAGCCTGGGTCAGAAGAGGTCTTACTGCTTCTGCCTGAGTTTCTTGGAATTCTTGCTCTTTTTTACTCTCTCTGGGAACCCAGCTGCTGTGCTGTGTGGAGCTCAAGTCACATGAAGAGGCCATGTATAGACCCCTGCTGGGCTCCCAGCCAACAGGTAGCATCAACCACCAGCATAGGAGTGGGGCATATTGGACATCTAGCCCAATAGAGCCTGCAAGTGGAAGCCATAGCCAACTTTGCAGTGCAACCGTGCAGACATCCCAAGTGAGAACTGCCCAGCTGAGCCCATTCAACACACAATCTGTGTGAGATACAATTAGGTTATGAGCCAATTAAGTTTTGCCATGGTTGTACAACGATGAATAGCCAGAGCATCTTAGAAGTGAATAAAATCTTCTGCTTGAAATAATTATGTTAAGGATAGTTTAACCCAACTTGCTACAACTGACCTTGGAGTTCTGTGCTACATTATTTCACAGAGAACCTACTAGACCTCATGCTTCAATGAGAGTTTTTAAATGTGCAGTGTCCTTCATTTGGAGAGTTATATACTCCTGATACATTTACATATTTATAAAAAAATCTTAGTAAAGTTTTCTGACAGGCTCATACACATCAAATTCTTACACAGCGAATAACGTGCTGATGAAAAAATGCCAGTATAAATTCCATCCTGTAGTAGCCAGTGCATTTTTCATTTCATTAGAATGAAATTGTAGAAAAGATTTTCTATGGTCCTTTCTATAGAGGAGTCATTCTTTAGCCAAATAATATATGGCAGATTTCAGTAAACAATATTTATTTAGCTTTTATATGTTAGATAGTTCTCTTGCCCCATTAAAAAAATTAAGCTATAATTTATAGACAGTAAAATGCACCATTTTTAGTATACAGTTGTGCAAGTTTTGACAAATGTAGGCAGCTGTGCAACCACCATAACACTCAATACAGAACAGTTCCATAGCCCCCCTGCCACCCCCCCAAATTTCCCTGGGCTCCTTGGTAGTCAAGCCTCCCCCTTGATCACTGATCTTTTTTTAAAACAATTTATTGTGATATACATATAACATAAAATTAACTATTTTAAAGTGAACAATGTAGTGACATTTAGTATATTCATAATACTGTACAACCACCATCTCTGTTTAGTTCCAAAAATATTTCCATTATTCCAAAGCAAAACTCTTTGCAGTATTCTCTCCCATTCACTCCTTCCCCCATCCCCTGGCAACTACCAGTCTGTATTCTGTTTCTATGGATTTATCTCTTCTGGATATTTCATATAAATGGAATCAGACAGTATGTGAGCTTTTGTGTCTGGCTGCTTTCACTTAACCTAATGTTTTGGAGGTTGATGCCCTTTGTAGCATGCACCAGTACTCCATTCCTTTTTATGGCTGAATAATGTTCCATTGTATGGATATGATGCATTTCTTTGTCCTTATAATTTTGCCTTTACAAGAAGGTCATGTAAATGAAATCATATAGTCTGTAGCCTTTTTTTTTTTCAGTACACGGGCCTCTCACTGTTGTGGCCTCTCCCGTTGTGGAGCACAGGCTCCGGACGCGCAGGCTCAGCGGCCATGGCTCAGGGGCCCAGCTGCTCCGCGGCATGTGGGATCTTCCCAGACCGGGGCACGAACCCGTGTCCCCTGCATCGGCAGGCGGACTCTCAACCACTGTGCCACCAGGGAAGCCCTGTAGCCTTTTGATTTCAATGAGATGTTTTGATCTTTGCTTTTAGAGTGTATGGGTACCTTCAGTAGTCCCTATCACTTATGAAACTGTTTTCCTAATGGTTCTTTGGGGGTATGATATTTTGGGGTCCT
Organism: Hyperoodon ampullatus; assembly: GCF_949752795.1. Taxonomy (NCBI): domain Eukaryota; kingdom Metazoa; phylum Chordata; class Mammalia; order Artiodactyla; family Ziphiidae; genus Hyperoodon; species Hyperoodon ampullatus. The sequence goes on along the minus strand of NC_136916.1, from coordinate 133,643,011 downwards.
AACTTGTGTGTACCCATCTCCCTCTGCTTCATTGAACTTCCTCAGTTTTACACTGAGGCCCTGCCCAGAGCCTGGGCACACAACATATTAGTTGCTATTGATTTAGGGAAAGGTTGTTGGTGTGAAATCAGAGGACACACGTGTCTGATCCTTCACTTTATATTCAAAAGCCATTTTATGGGTATAAGTAAGATTTGCAAAGCATATATAAGGAGTCAGGTTTTCTCTCCTATGAGCTGATAGTTAGGGGCAGAAATGAGAGGATCAGATGCCACTGTGTTCCCAGAGAAAGGAGCAGCGGCTGCCTCCCACTCGCTTTATGTGCTGGGGGAGGGTCAGCTATACTAGGACATTCAGATGTGTAAGGGGATATGAGGAAGGAGGGAACTTGTGACTATGTACAGGGTTGGCTCTGAGAAAGCAAGTCTTTCCTACTGCACCGGTGAGATGTCCCTGAGGATATGTAGATAAGGCAACAGAATGTGTCAACACAGAGAGGGCCTCCACAGCCTGCCTGCCTGGCTTCCTGGCCGAGCATGCCTTAGGAGAGCAGACACGGTTTCACATCTCTCTAGAAGGGCTTGGGAGATCGCCAAGAAGCAGAGAGAGAGCAGGTGGGCCTGAAGGGGTCTCTTGGTCAGGAGACCAGCCGTGGTGAGAGTATGTGCTGTGTGGCTGGGGACCAGATGGGATTTCAGCCCCCTCAGCAAACGCTGGGCTGCAGGGTCATCCATCTGAGCCGAGGACCAGACGGGGTCTGAACATCTCAGCAGAAGCCGTTGTACGGCAGATAATGGCAACAAGGGACGGGATGCCTTCTCCAGGTGTCATGATGCTGCACGAGCCCCAGGAGCTTGAAAACCACCCAGGGAAAAGGAGGGGGAGGAGAAACTCCAGACTGATTTTAGACTTGAAATAGCTAAATGTCTTTGGGAGCCAGGAGTGTAATTTCTGCCAGCAGGTGGAATTGGAACTTGAGATAGAGAATATGAGGAGTAGACTTATTAGTCTCTCTGGAGCTCAGTCTTTTCATCTGGCAAAGACAGAGGTCATTCAGAGTCCCTCCTTTATACGGTTATTGAGAGCGTTAAATGAATTGATGTGTGCCCAGCATTTAGGATGGTGCCTGGCACACAGCGAACAATAAATGTTAGCTCTCATTATCTGCAAAATGCATACATATGTACATATGAATACATACCTCAAGCAAACAAGCTGAAAAACAGGAAATGATGGGAAAATAAAGACAGTGCTTGAACACCTCATCTATTGCAGTTCTGTGCTACCATACAAGTGAACCAGGAAATCAGAGTTCCTGCCCTTTGGAGCTTTCAATTTAAGAAACAATGAAACTTCTGACAGTTTCTATTGTTGTTGCTAAAGCTGAATTATCAGTACATATTGACTACCTGCTGAGTGAATTAAGACAATGGCAACCACAAGGCTGGCTGGTATTTCAGGCGTGGCTTATGGGTCTTTGCACATGGAGGGTCGCTTGGATCTCCCACTCAGCTTTGTGCCTTTATGGGCTTAACTTTATCAACTTACCCACAGTGGGTAGTCTTCCTGTGACCGCCCCTCTCACTTTTTCTCTGTTTCTCCCTCTATATATATTACACATAAAAATATTTCCTATTCAGTCACCTTTCCTGTTCAGTAAACCTTTTTAGTAGTTTCAAAGATTTATTGGTCAATTAGATAATACTGTATCACTGTAAGTGTTATTGCTAGTAATTAGTAGCCAAAATATTATATGTGATATAGTTTTCCTTGTGGCTTCCTTATTCATTCCTATTTTGCCCATTCTAACGTTTTTAGGATCGTTAACCATATTATTTTTTTTACCCTTCACAATTCTGTAGTTATGGTTAGTGTCTATCAATGTTTACTATAATCCTGTACTATTGGCTTTCAGCCAGTTAATTATTGTTGGAGTGATTTTTAGAGAATTGGCCGCCTTCCTGAGTACTGGCTTCAGCCCTTCTCTCTTTTTTTTTTAATTCAAACAGAAAGTCACAAAAATTATAATCCTCACCAGTTCACTCAGTCCCATGTAATTAATTCTTTTTATCTTGATCTTTTCTTAGCACTTTTATGAATTCATCAGTTTTCCATTAGAGTTCTGAAAATGCTTATTCATTCAGTTCAGCAGTATAGTCAGTTACCAGAAACCTGTACTTGTCAGAGTCTTTTCCATGAATTCCTTGAAGATGAAACCCTTTTATAGGAACATTTTTGCAAAAACATCAGAGTACACCCAGAACTGTCTGTAAATGACAAAAGACTTGAAAATGACCATGGTTAAAGATTTGATGAAAGTTCATAATAATGCAATTGACAAGGAAATTTAGTTATTTCTGAGCTACACATTTTAAAGTAATAACTAGAATGATGACTTATAACATTATACCAGAACATATAAGATTTTTAGGAATTTCATGTAATGTCTGAAACATTTATATTAACATATTTCCATATAAATTACCCAAAGAAAGTTTAGTATTAGTTTTTTTAAAATTTTTTAAATTTTATTTTATTTACTTTTTTATACAGCAGCTTCTTATTAGTCATCCATTGTATACACATCAGTGTATACATATCAATCCCGATCGCCCAATTCATCACACCACCACCACCACCCCCCTGCTGCTTTCCCCCCTTGATGTCCATACGTTTGTTCTCTACATCTGTGTCTCAACTTCTGCCCTGCAAACCAGTTCATCTGTACCATTTTTCTAGGTCCCACATACATGTGTTAATATACGATATTTGTTTTTGTCTTTCTGACTTACTTCACTCTGTGTGACAGTCTCTAGCTCCATCTGCATCTCAACAAATGACTCAATTTAGTTCCTTTTTATGGCTGAGTAATATTCCATTGCATATATGTACCACAACTTCTTTATCCATTTGTCTGTCGATGGGCATTTAGGTTGCTTCCATGACCTGGCTATTATAAATAGTGCTGCAGTGAACACTGGTGCAGCCCTTCTCTTGATCATCCTACTTTCCTGTTCTTCAGGATTTTCAGGCAGTCATGGTTCTCTTATTGCATTCATTATGCAAAAGTTCAAAACTTAGCCCTGTGAAAAGAGCAGAGTCCCTGGTCTGTTTTCCAGCACCAAAACCAAATAAACCATAAACAAAAAGTCCATTTAAAAAAAATCCACATTACATTGGGAAAAAGCTTTTTTTATGATACTAAGTCTTCTCCAGGAAATCACCAGACCTGAGGCCCCTGCCGAGTTTGATTTAGACCCTTATTTGTTCAAATGGTATTACGTTGATTTTGGATAGTGTATTACAGAGCTCAGATGCTGCTTCTTTCTGTTTTAATGGGGGGTCGGGGGAGGATCGCCTTTTCTTCCAAAATACTCACGTTTTTCTCACATGTCACAATTCATTTGTGACTAAATCACTATAGTGAAGCACTTGGAAACCTTTTTATTCTGGAGAGTTCTGGGTACAAACACATCCTACAGTGGCGATGAATATCAGGCTCCTGCATCCTCCAAGGGAGAAGGATGTTCTGGGTGATAAACCAAAAGGTGGCACTCCAGCAGGCTCTTTTAGCTCAAACAGAAGCAAACGCAAGGACAGGAAAGAAGCACTCCAAAGGCCATGGCACGCTGCTCTCAGGAAAAGAGAATCAGTCATTTATTTTTAAGCCATCTATCAACCAGCCTCTACATGATCTTCACTTTTTCTTTTTTCCCCCAGCTTTATTGAGATATGATTGTATATATTTTTAAAAGCTGCTTCTGACCCCCTCCCCACTGGGGCAAAGGAACTGTAAGCTACAGACAGTCCAGCTTCCTAAGACATTGTGAGAGCCGATAAGGAGAAATTGATGTCCTCTTTAAGCTCTTTCCTCACTCTGCTTCCCCAATTGCTTTCACTTCGTCAGGAGAGCGCACTGCAGCAAGGTCCCTCCCGCGGCTTGCTGGCCGGGGAGCCGAGCGCCACTGGAATGTGGGGCTGTGAAAACCCGGGATGGGAAGCCCCGAACAGCTTGCTGAATTATTACTCCATTCTCTGCCAAAGCAGCGGGAGGCAAGATGATGAGTGAGGGAAAGAGCCCGTGGACTCCAGTGTGGGCTGAGGGAACCAAAACAAACACGGAGAAGACAGGCCAATATTTAAATCTGCTTAAAGGATGGAGCGCGCAGGAATGTTTGACTCTATTTTGTCTAGGGAACAGATTTCATTTTTTAAAGACCGTCCTGGTCAGCGGAAAGCAGCGCGGGGAAGGCGTCTGTTTTTCTGCCCCCTTACCCACGTCTCTACCGGCTCCTAGGGACATCTCCCCCTTTCTTTATTGGTACTTACCGTGTCCTGGAAGCTTTATAAACTGAGTTGGGTTCTGAACTCGCATGCCCTGTTTAGATGCCCAGTGCATCTCCCTGTTCTTTCTCCTTCCCGAATAAACTTTGCCTAAGAATATTGGGGGAGAGGAGTAGACCGTGGAGGGAGCAATCAAAGCATGTCACAAATTCTGATTTCCCACTTTGCATGTTGCTCAGCCCCGGTTGAACAGCGTTAATCTGGACAGAGAGAGCCTCTCCTCACGCCCTCTCCAGCTGTTGCATGGTGCCTCTCTCTGGGTGTTTTTTTTTTTTTTTTTAATCCCTTCCTTGCATATTCTTATTTTTTAAAAATTCCAAAAATTTTTTATATGTATTTTTTATGGCCGCACGGCTTGTGGGATCTTAGTTCCCCGACCAGGGATCGAACCTGGCAGTGAAAGCGCCGAGTCCTAACCACTGGACCACCAGGGAATTCCCTGGGTATTATTTTTTACCACCTTACACAGATCTTCGTTCTCCACTCATCTCTCCACTTTCCCACTCAAGGCCACCCTCTCAGACTTCCATTGCATTTTCAAACATGTCCATACCATGTTCAAGTGGTGGTTGCCAGCTCTCCCCTTGGCCTCCTGCCACTGTCACTGGCCAGGGGAAGTCAGTCCCTTACCTCCTTGATCTGTGGTTTCATGGCAAGTACTTTTCATTGACTTGCTACCAAGTATTTTGATGAACACGAGACGATCATTCAAACACATGTTCTGTCCTTGCAATTACATAATGAGATGGAATGTTGGCAGTGAGAATATATGTGTATATGTGTACACACACACACACACACACACACACACACACACACAAACCCTCCTTTTGGTCTGGGGAGGGAGCTTATTACCCCAAAGGGCAGAGAGTCAAATCTCTGTTTACACTATGACTGTCCAAGAAAGCTGCCAATTTCACTTCCTTTTTCTATTTTTCACTTTCAGGAAAGTGTTGGAGGAGCTAGCTTATCATGGGTGGTATGGGCTTTGGGGATGGTAATCTTTCAGTCACACTATTAATAAAAGTAGACATTTTTCCAAGCTTAGTCCGTTCAATAGTAAAAAGCAATCTAGGCTCATAACTGTAGAGGGCGCTCATGTCTTAATAATAGCCCTGCCATTGCTGCTAGAAGCAGCAGTGAGGTGGTGGGAAGAGAGTAACCTTTTATTACTAGATTATTTTATGGGAAAGGATATAAGGTGCATTTAATTTTCATATCACCTCTCTAACTTCTTTCTTCTTATGAATAAACTCGTCTAATCTGTATCCTTTGGTTACAGTTTTGTTAAAAGTGCACCAGCCCTGCCCAGTGAGAATTCTTCTCTTTAATATATTATACCTTGTACTGGTCCTGCCCCTGGATAACTGATACTGTGTGTGCAGGGAGCTATAGGTGATCTTCCAAAAATGGCAACTGGAGCAGGACACTCTTTGCATAAAAACCTTTAGTGGTTTTTGATCTCATTTGGAATGAACCCCCCGACCCCCTTCTTACTGTGCTGACCAAGGCCTTATAGGATATAGCCTCTTTCGACTTGTCAACCTTCTCTCTCTCTCTCTCTCTCTCTCTCTCTCTCTCTCTCTCTCTCTCTCTTCCTTCCCTGATGTCCAGGCCGAATCTGGGACAGTTTATGTACCATACTCAGTGGTCCACACTCAATGTCCTCCTCAATTGCTGCTGTATCTGCTCATTGAGCCCATCCACCTGTCTTCCCATGGCTGGCTTCTTTCCACTTCTCAGTCACTTGCTTCATATAAATTCCTCAGAGAGGTTTTCTTCTTTGTCTGCCCTACCTAAAATAGGCCCTTCTGCACCCAGCTTTTTTTTTTAATTAGAAAAATTTGAATTGCATTATGATTCACATAACAGTTTACATAGTGTAGAATTCACCATTTAAAGTGTACAATCCAGTAGGTTTTAGTCTATTCACAAGATTGTACAATTGTCATAACTACCTAACTTCAGAACATTTCCATAATCTACCTACTGTCCCTATGGATTTGCCTACTCTGAACATTTCACACCCACTTCATTTGAACTGTTAAAGCACCCTGTTTGTTTCCTTTCTGGCACACATGCATTTTTTTTTTCACATCTTTATTGGAGTATAAATGCTTCACAATGTTGTGTTAGTTTCTGCTGTACAACAAAGCTATATGTATACGTTATCCCCATATCCCCTCCCTCTTGAGCCTCCCTCCCACCCTCCCTATCCCACCCCTCTAAGTCGTCACAAAGCATTGAGTTGATCTTATGCTATGCAGCAGCTTCCCACTAGCCATCCATTTTACATTTGGTAGTATATATATGTCTTCCCCTTCCCCCCCACCCCGTGCCCTCAAGTCTGTTCTGTATGTCTGCACCTTTATTCCTACCCTGCTACTAGGTTCATCAGTACTGCTTTTTAAAATTCCATATATATGTGTTAGCATATGGTATTTGTTTTTCTCTTTCTGACTTACTTCACTCTGTATGACAGACTCTAGGTCCATCCACCTCACTGCAAATAACTCAGTTTCGTTCCTTTTTATGGCTGAGTCATATTCCATTATATATATGTGGCACACATGCATTTGCTTCCTTGTTTATCATATATTCTCATGCTCCATGAATATGAGTAGAGTTTTTTTCCTATTCAGTCAGCCTAGCAATGCAGTGAGCTCAGCCTCTTGTTATGGGAGCAAATCAATGTGGTGGTGTGATCACCCCTGGGACTTTTGCAGAAGAGAGTCCTCCTGGGGCAGGATGACCTCTAAGAGGTCTTCTAGTTCACAGCTCCTACACTTTTGTGCAACATCTTTTTACTCATTACATTTCCAGGAGCAGCTCTTTGAGGCTCCAGGTCTTCCCCAAGTATTTTCTGTTTTTCACTTGCAACCCACAGGTCATAATTGATTTAATCCCATTCAACAAAGTGCCACACTGGGCTTCTAGAAGACTCTGAGGGTTGGGATCATGCCGGAGCAATAATAACAGTAACATTCACGAAGCATGGGTCACGGGCCAGGCATGGAAATGCGTGTGCTATCTGCATTTTTTCCACTTATTTCAATGGTCTTATGACAACCTTGTGAGATAGGTATTGCTATTATCATCCCATTTTGAAGATGGGAGCACTGAGGCCTAGGGAGTAGACACATTTTACTCAGCCGGCTCTTGGCACAGTAGGGACTAGAGTCTTGCAGTCAGACTCCAGGGCCCACTTTCTTAACCGCTTTACTCTCTGTTCAGCTTCTTAGGTTACAGCTATGTGTTTGCTCAAAGTTCAGCATAATGTTTGCATGAAATGTGAATATTATTGCATTGTTAAGATTGTTCACAGCAATGATACCATAAATAAAGAAATACTCCTTGCAGTTCTTAGCAGAGCAGCAGAGCAGCAGTCTTTGTTATATGGGATTCTCTGCTGCCCTCTCGGCTAGGGATGTGACCAACTAGTGTTGTTTGGAATGCCTTGGGGCTCTGTTAGCTTTTGTGCATGGATGGAGGGAAGGATTCCTGTCAGGGACAGAAGTTCATACTTCCAGAGCAGCTGGCACTTGGAAGAGTGTGGTTTCCTGCAGGAGGGTTGATCCCCAGGAAAACTGCCTCTGAACAGCTTAGGCAGTATATGAGTCAGGGTTCTCTCCATATATATATATATATATGGAGAGAGAGATTGAGAGAAAGGGAGAGAGGGTTGTTTTGTTTTTTAATATGCAGAGTGGGCTGGTTGGCTGGAGACCCGGGCATGAGCCGAATAGTAGTTCAAGTCTGAATGCCATCTGTGCAAAATTCCCTCTTGCTCAGGGTCAGTCAGTCTTCTGTTCTAGTCAGGTCTGCAACTGATTGGATGAGCCCCACCCACATTACCACAGGGAGAGTAACCTGCTTTATTCAAAGTCCACCAATTTAAATGTTAATCACATCCAAAATACCCTCACGGAAATATCTAGAGTGATGTTTGACCACATGTCTGAGCCCTGTGGCCCAGGCAAGTTATCACATAAAATTAACCATCAAAGCCCATACTTGATGCTTGGATCCAACCTGGGCTAGGCTGGAATGCAAAGGGCAGCACTGCTGGAGAACTTTCTATTTCTCATTTGGTGAGGGGAGTCCAGCTCCCATCTACTGTAAGTTACTACCAGTCGGCTCCCCAAGGGCAGTGCTTGTGGTTAAGAATGTGTGGTTTGTCCAGAGAACAAGCACTTGCCTGAGACCCATCTTTTGGTTGGGGAGGGGGTACATGAGCACCCCACTTTTTAGTGACCCTAAAAAAGGCCCACTTTTTTTTTAGCTGGGTGGGCCTCAGGGACCTAGTAATCACTCACCCAAAGAGGACCCACTTGGTGCTGGCTTGAGCCATCTCTGGATTGCATTCATTTATTCATTCAACAAACATTTGTTAAATGTTTATTATGTGCCAGGCTCTTTCTAATTCTGAGGAAACAGCAGTGAACAAAGGCGGACAAAAATTGCTATTCTCAAGAAACTTACGTTCTGGGAAGTGAAGAGAGACAGATATTTAAAGAAAACAAATAAATTTAAAAAGTGCCATAGACCATCTGGTGATAAGTGCTGAGGAGGAAAATAAAGGTGAGACAAGAAATAGGGAATGCCATGGTTGGCAGTGTGGGTGGGAGGCTGGTGGTTTGCATTATGGAGTAGAGTGGTCAGGGAAGCCCTCACTGGAAGAAAAGTTACCTTTTGAATAAAGAGCAAGTCATGCAAATAACAGGAAGAGAACTCCGGGCAGAGGGAACAGCCAGTGCAAAGGCCCTAAGGAAGGAGTGTGCCTGGAATAGAATGAAAGGGGAGAGAGTAGTGGGTGGTGCAGGTGGAGAAGTAGGAGAAGGCCAGGAGGAGTGGGGCCTTGAGGGCCACAGCGAGGGCTCCAGCTTCTTCTCTGAGCGAGCAGGAAACCACGGGAAGGTTTTGTGTCCGGGAGTGATGTGGTCTGGCTGCTCTTATGAGGTGTGTGTTTGCGGTGGGGGGCAGGAGGAGTGTCTCCATCCATTTGGGCTTATATAACAAAGTACCACCAGACTGGGCGGCTGGTAGACAACAATTTATTTCTCGCAGTTCTGGAGGCTGGAAAGTCCGACATCCAGGCACTGGCAGATTTGGTATCTGGTGAGATCCACCTTCTGGTTCATAGACGGCTGACTTCTCACTGTGTCCTCACATGGTGGAAGGGGCGAGGGAGCTCTCTGGGGCCTCTCTTATAAGAGCACTAATCCCATTCATGAGGGCTCTGCCTTCATGACCTCATCACCTCCTAAATGCCCCACCTCCAAATGCCATCACCTTAGGGGTCAGTATTTCCACATATGGATTTTGGGGGGACACAGACTTTCAGACCATCGCAGGGAGTGTGAAGCAGAAGGAGGGAGACTGTTTTTGTTTTGTTTTGTTTTTGTTTTTGTTTTTTTATACAGCAGGTTCTTATTAGTCATCCATTTTATACACATCAGTGTATACATGTCAATCCCAATCGCCCAATTCAGCACACCACCATCCCCCCCTACCCCGCGGTTTTAGGAGGGAGACTCTTGCTGGAATTCAGGGAAGAGATGGTGGTGCCATGGACCAGGTGGTGGTGAGAAGTGGCCTGATTCTAGGTCTGATTTGAAGGCCAGGCCAACAGGATTTGCTGCACAGAGTGTGGCCCCTGCGGAGCGTGTGCGCAGTTTGGGGAGTGACTTGGTGGGTAGGGTTAACATTTACATTCCCATCCAGCCCTCTTGCACCTTTACAGTCGAGGTGAGAAGAAGATGGCCTTAGGTTTTTAGGATTCTTGCTCTCAACAAGAGTGACCGAGGACTGCCTTTGGGGCTGTTTTAGGATGCGTGACCAGGTCTCAAAGGGATAGAGACCCATCCAGGGGCCGGTGGTTGTGGCCAAGAGTAGATTCACCCAACCACCCACCCTCCAGGCTCTCATGCGCTGTGGACATACGTGGCCCCGTGGCCATTCAAAGGAAGTGACCTCATCAGTGTGCCTTTCAAGCCACACAGGATGGGTCCTTGTGCGACATTCAGCCATCGCTCTGGTTTACACCAAATCCAACAACTTGTGGCCTGCAGATCCTCAGTATAAATAGTTGGAAAAGCCTGACCTTGACAACCTCATTTCTCATTCCTTTCTTGTTACAGGTAATAGAGCTGAAAATGTGGTTTTAATTATAGCACTAATGAAAACTGAAAATCCAGACAGACACTTGACGAACTCTGCTGTGCTTTATATTACATTTGTGCTAACTACAAAGTGCCCAGCTGGGTGTAACATTATCCCTCTTTCCTCGAGCATCCGCCTGACTGAAGCTGTATAATTGATGTGTACTTTGGCAGGAGGTCAGCTTAAAGGGTTTTTTTTTTTTAAGGTTTTTTTTTTTTAAAGCATCTTTAACGGTATTTTGGGGGAAAGGAATACGTTTATTACCTGGGCTGGGAGAACATTTCTCTAGGTTGCCTGACACTCCCCACCCCCATTCCAAACTTCTTCTAGAGTATTCCACACATTACCTTCAGGAACTTCCAGGGCCAGAAATGAGCAGAGACTTACTTTAACTTGGAGCCACGTACCTTTGTCCTTGGCCAGTAACGCTGCCTGGGTGAAGCGACACCTTACCATGCAAACCTGTTCAGCTCTCTGTGCCTTCCTGTCAGAAGGGTGTGTGCTGTGTCTATGAAAGGGAGAGTGATGGTGGCCGGGAGAGGGGGCTGCATCCACGTCATGCGTCCATCTGTCCTCACCTGCTGGTCCATGGCCATCATGGGGCCTCTAAGGAAGTTTAGTCAAATAAATTACAGGATGCCCAGTTAAATCTGAATTTCAGAGAAATAACAAATGATTAAAAATTTAAAAGTATTTCTCCTATTAAAAAATCTTAATATTTAACTGTTGTTTATCTGAAACTCAGATTTACACTGGGTGTCCTGTAGTTTTACTTGTTGAATCTGGCAACCCTACTCGACAGGGTTTCTGAGACTGCATAAGGTTTCTGTAAGGACTTCTAAAGAATTCTCGCCCATGGCTTAAAGCAAATATAGATCCTCATTTGGAGACAAGGTAAGGTTACCTCTGTTATAGCTCACTGCGGGCTCCATTCACATCCCACCTGATTAGGAAATCCCTCTCTCATCCAGCTCCTTAGGTCACAGAGAATGCCATGAATCCACCCCCAAAGGTTCTAGAATGATTGGAATTCATGGCATTGCCTACCTCAGAAATAACAGAAGTTTCTTCAGAGACCCACTGATGGTAATGGCATCTTTACTGACTTGGTTGGTGACCTGGTCAAGCTGCAAAATCTCTTTCTTGTTTAATTTATGCTCTTTCCGTTTTTATTTAAATTTTTAAATAAGTAGTATCTATTCATATTACATATACTGATTTCAAGAAAACATAAAATGTATATAGTAAGAAGTCTCCTGTTCCCTTCTAATGTCCAGCCATCCAGTTCCGTTCCCTACTGGCAACAAATACTATTAATTATTTAGTCTTCCAGACATATGTATGTGTATATATGCAAATTAGTATATGTCTTCCCTCCTCCCCATTTCTACATAATTGTTAGCATACTGTACCCACTGTACTTGTTATACTGAAAGCATCCTCCTTTTAAAATTTACTATATCTTAGAGATCTTGTAGTATCATGACATAAAGACCTTTCTTATTCATTTTTTATGGCTGCATATTATTACATTGTGTGGCTTTATCATATTATTTATTCAGCCTCCTTTTGTTGGACATTTACATGAATTCCAGTTGTTGCTGTTACAAACAACAATACAGACCATGTATCATTTTGCATGTATGTGAATGTATCTTCAGTTAAATTCCTAGATGTTTGTTGAGCCAAAGAGTGTATACATTTATAGTTTGCCGAATTTCTCTATTAGTTTCCTATTACTCCTGTAACCAATGACCACCAATGTGGTGGTGTAAAACAACACAGAACTGTTATCTTACAGTTCTGGAGGTCAGAAGTCTTTTTTTTTTTTTTAATTATTTGGTTATTTATTTTTGGCTGCTTTGGGTCTTCGTTGCTGCACGTGGGCTTTCTCTAGTTGCAGCGAGCGGGAGCTACTCTTTGTTGTGGAGCACGGGCTCTAGGTGCACGGGCTTCGGTAATTGTGGCGCACAGGCTTAGTTGCTCTGCGGCATGTGGGATCTTCCCGGACCAGGGCTCGAATCCGTGTCCCCTGCATTGGAAGGCGGATTATTAACTACTCTGCCACCAGGGAAGTCCCCAGAAGTCTTAAAATCAGGGTGTCAGCAGGGCTGTGTTCGTTCTGGAGGCTCTACAAGAAGAGTTCATTTCCTTGCCTCTTTCAATTCTAGAGGCTGTCTGCGTTCCTTGGCTTGTGACCCCTTCCTCCATCTTCAAGGCCAGAAGTGTAGAATCTTTAAATCTCCTTCTTTGACCTCTGCTTCCAACATCACATCTTCTCTGACTCTGATTCTCCTGCTTCCCTTTTATAAGGACTCTTGTGATTATGTTAAGCCCGTTTGGGTAATCCAGGATAACCTCTCATTTCAAGATCCATGACTTTAGTCACATCTGCAAAGTCCCTTTTGCCATGTAAGGTAACATATTCACAAGTTGCAGGTTGGCATGTGACCATCTTTGTGGGTCATTATTCAGGCTACCACACTCAGAGAATTTGTACCAATTTAACCTCCCATCACAGAATGTGCATTCACACTGTTCGCAACTTTACCGGTCTGGTAGGTTAAGTAAATGGTAACTCCGCATTAAATTTTAAGTTGCATTTCTCTTATTGATGAGTAGGTGGATGGGGAATCTATCTGGGAGCCCTATCCTTCTTTCCTTTCTTCTTGAACTGTTCAAATCATTACTTATTTTTCTATCAGGTTTTCAGTTGGGAAATGACTGTATGTTGGAGTTTCTGAGAAACAAACTGCACATATTTTTTTCTAGTTTGTCATTTCTATTTCAGCCTTCCTTATAAAAGCTTTTTTTTTGCCACACAAAAGGTTATTTTTTTAACTCTTTATTTTATATCAGAGTATAGTTGATTAACAATGTTGTGTTAGTTTCAGGTGTACAGCAAAGTGATTCAGTTATGCATATACACGTATCTATTCTTTTTGAAATTCTTTTCCCGTTTAGGTTATTAATAATATTGAGGAGAGTTCCCTGTGCTATACAGCAGGTCCTTGTTGGTTAGTTAGGTCTTTGTTTGATTTTTATGCAGTGAAATTGATCAAATTTATTTATGGCTTCTAGGTTTTATGTCATGGTTACAAAGATCTTCTCCACTTCAAGGTAATGAAAGAGACACAATTTCCTTTTAAATTTAAATAAGTAAAAACCAACACAGGAAACATGGTCTTTGTTTAAACGGCAGAAAATATAGATTGATAACAAGATAGAAAGAAAACCACTTAAAACATGCATTCTGTTGTTTATTCTGTATAAGAGTGGCCTACAGATTATAGTATGTTTGCAAGAGGGGCATGGGCAGTGGGTTGCTGAAGCTGGCCACGTGGCTTCGCCAGAGCAGTTGAGCCTATTCTGAGCATCTCTTCCCAACACCACGTTCAGTAAAATCAAGTTGATAGCTTAAAACTGATCATATTGAGACTATTTACACTATGGAAATTGGTAAATGCCACAAATCAGGGCTTTCCTCCTGGGGAACCAGTGGTTAAACATTTACCAGCACACGACTAGAGGACTTTTCTAAAAGCCTTTTAAAAAAATCCAAGAACTGATTTTATTTAGATTTTTTTTGTTTATTTGGGAGAAAAGAGGGGGGGGGGAGGGCTCATGGGGATTTTCTGTGTGTGGAGGGGGCAGTTTTATTTTTTTATTTTATTATTATGTTTTTATTGGAGCATAATTGCTTTACAATGTGTTAGTTTCTGCTGTACAGTGAAGTGAATCAGCTATATGTATACATATATCCCCTCCCTCTTGGACCTCCCTCCCACCCCGCTATCCCACCCATCTAGGTTGTCACAGAGCACCGAGCTGAGCTTCCTGTGCTTTATAACATGTTCCCACTAGCTATCTATTTTACGCATGGTAGTGTATATATGTCAATCCTAATCTCCCAGTACGTTCCACCCTCCCCTTCCTGCCCTGTACCCACACGTCCATTCTCTACGTCTGTGTCTCTATTGGGGGGGCAGTTTTAGATCGGTGGTGTCTCTGTATATGCACACGCGCGCGCGCACACACACACACACACACACTAAAACATCATATTTTATATTAAATCTGGTAACCTGCCTCTTTGTCTCCTTAATGCTATATTGTTGCCACCATCTTTCTATCTCAATAAACATTTATCCAAGGCATTATTTTATAATTGCATAGTGTGCCACAGAATGACTTACTGCATTTGGCCAATCCTCTCATATGAGACATTTACGAAACTTCTGTCTGTGTCGGTTGCCTCCTCTGGTTGATATGATATTAGGCTACTCAACTCTCTCTCAAGGATGCGGAATTTATCAGTGAGAACACTTGCAAACAGTGCTTTCATGCCTTCAGATATATGAGACCTTTACAATGTTGGCATTACTATTCTAATTACCCCTAAATGGGCAGGCCTTTTGGGAGATACCTTGGTTTCATTTAGTATAACCTGCTCAGATCCCTTGGAAACATAAATTATGGAGCTATATATGTGGCAACAACAACTTAGGAAGAAAGAATGCTAGAACTAGAGATGTGGATTCCAAGAGACAAAAGCCCTGCAGTGAGACAGACAGGGAAGGTGACAATTAAGCCATAGATAAAAATAATGAGGATAAATCCCATCAACTCACTGAGTGGTTTCAGACAGGCCAGCAGGTATGGAGGATTCAGAGTGGGGATAACTGGAGAAGATAAATTTGGTCTAGGAGACAAAGTGAGAATGACACTTCCTAGTTAGCACAGACTTTAAAAAGTGCAATACAATAATTATTTCTCAAGGATCCAAAATATCCTTAACCCTGCATTAGGTGTTTTGGGGAATTTAAGAGAAGTATAAGGAATGAATGGGTGGACTGGTTTCAATCAAGGAAAATTTGGAATTTTCATAAGTTCATAAGCACCTTTGAACAACCACTTTGCAAAGCATCACTTTGATTTTTCTGTGTCTGGAACCACTGGCTGCTGAGTATGCTTTTGATGATGACATACAGGATTACCACACTCAAGTCAGTTCAGAGTTATCCTGTGACTTTATTTGAATAACATAATTGCTCTGAGTGGGATTCATCTACAAAAGCGAGGTAGGTGCTCTAAATTTTTTCAACAAGTAGTACTGAGAAAGAGTATTACTAATAGTGGAATTTTAATTAGTGCCTACACCAAAGCTTTGAAAAGAATCTTTTGGTGTTTCTTTGGGTCTAAGAGTAAACAGGCACTACCTAGTTGAAATACTATATAGTCTCTGCGGTTTCTGATTCTTAAAACATTGTTGCCACTGGAAGGCAGTGTTGCCCAGTCACCGTGTTCAGCCAAGAACTTGGGTGGATTTGAAGATTTGGCCTGAATTTGTAAGGAATTCAAATGAGGCCAGAGAAGTGCTTTTATCTCTGCCTCTTTTCTGAAGCTGGCAAAGATCCTGGGCTCCCCATCGATGTGCCATCCCTGTTGGATGTTTCCTCCCATCAGGTGTGCTGGCAGTAATTATGTGAAATCAGTCGGTGGGTATTAAACTTGTGAGACTTGATTCCCTTTGGTCTCCACTTTTCTTACATGTAAAATGGGACCGTCAGCTCTGGCAATCTTATAGCTTCATTGAATAAAAAAGCAGATGGTGGGCTATCCAAACAATCAGATAGAAACAACTTGATCAATGAATTATACAGGTATCCTTTCAGAAATCTCACTTTGACTATTAATTTTCATTAGACCGAGTTGTTGCATGATTATCCTAGATATTTTTTTTTCCTTATCACCTATTGCACCTGGTAGAATTCTAGGTCAATCATGAGTTATCAAAGAAAATTTGTTCAACAATTAAATAGTCTTTTGGCATTTTTTTCTTCTTATCAACAAATATTCAGGTAATGTTTTGATTTAGAAACATACTTTAAGTTAGGGAGTATTCTCTGTTGATTTTTTAACAGTAGACGTCTCCTCTTTAGACTATTAATAATAATCCCTTCTCTTTGTACAGTGCTTTAACAATGTAAAGCCTTTGTATATATCTTCTCATTGGAGTCTCATAACAGTCTGGTGAATTTGGTAAGGGAGGAATCATGATTTCCATTCTGATGCATAGGAAACAAGTTCAAGTTGAATCATGCACCCAAAGACACTTAATCATCTTCCAGTTCTAAACTGTGCTTTCCCCTTCCTCATACACACAATGTATAAACAAAGGCCCCTTCATCTTGCAGGCTATGGTAGTAAGGCTGGAATTGTAGCCTTTTATTCATGGCAATTTTTTGGTCCCATCTTTCCTCCCTTGCTTCATAGACAAACATACCTGTTTTTGGTTGTGTCAATAAATGATCAGCACAGCATGATTTTTCATGGACTTTTAGAATGAATAAGAGGCTCTATACATTAAAGGCTTTCCACTTAGGGGAGCTTTATTCTAAAGAGTGTTTCTGTAGAAACGTTTTTTACTTGAGAGACTATGGATCACTTTTCAAATGCTGAATTGTCTTATCTGAAATACATTCCTACCTGTGCTGAAAGACACAGGTATAATCAATGCCTTGATCATAAGGACAATCTTTATCAGATGTGCCTTAGATCCCCAAGAGCCTGAGGGGACGAGAGAGAAGGCCTTTACTAGTGTCAGAATGTGATCCGCCCCCTCGTGGACCAGGCACGAAGGAAGGTTTCAGCAAACTGCCTCAGAATCCCCCTAATGCCTTCTGTGTTTTCAGCATCAGATAATTAACATATTTCTAGATGTAAGTCACATTAGTTCAGTTGATGCCTTTATGTCCTGCAACTTCTTAGGTTTAGTGTCATTGTGAAGATGGAAAGCTAGAACATACCAGGCGGTAAATTAGTTAATGAGGATTCCTTTATCTAGTATACTGGCTATCAAAATGGATTGGAAATTGAATTCACCTTCTTCACTGCCCTCCAGCAAGATTCATCAATGAGGAATAGTCTCTCAGAAGTTGCTTAGAAAAATCAAAGTCAGATTTACCAGTGGTATTCACACACAGTTTGTACATACCATAAGATAGGGTCCTTGTATCCTTGAGGAATCCAGCTCTGTGCAGGTATGCTTTTAAGGAGACTAGAGTCATTATAGTTGGTGCACTTCTTTTTATGTTAACGTGCTGTGTGATAGTGAAGGGGCTCACGTTGTGCCCATATCATTTAATAATGTATCACAAACATGTAGTTTTAATTTAAACTTTTTTTCAAAAATTTAAAAGTTTTTTCTGAGATAATTGGAGATTCACGTGCAGCTGTAAGAAATAGCACAGAGAGAGCCAGTGTGCACCTTGCCCAGTTTCCCCCAGTGGTAACACTTTGGAAAACCCTAGTGTAATATCACCACCAGGATATTGACACTGATACCACCCACGGATCCTGTCCAGATTTCCCCAGTTTTTAACTCGTACTTGTGTGTGCAAGCATGCGTGTGTGCATGTATTTAGTTCTCTACAGCTTTATCACTTGTGTAGGTTCATGTATCCACCACCACAATCAAGACACTGGAGAGCTCCATCACCACCAGCATCCCTTGTGTTGCTCTTTTAGAGCCATACCTGCCTCCTTCCCACCCTGTTCCCTTCCCTACCCCCTGGCAACTATTAATCTGTCCTCCATTTCTACAATTTTGTCATTTCAAAAATGTCATATAAATGGAATCATACAGTACGTAACCTTTTATGACTGCCTTTTCCCACTCAGCATAATTCCCTGGAGATGCCTCCAAGTTGTTGTGTGTGTCAATAGTTGGTTCCTTTTCATTGCTGAGTCATATTCCATGGTATTGTTTAACTGTTCACTCATTGAAGGACAACTGAGTTTTTCCAGTTTTTGGCTATTATGAATAAAGCGTCTATGAACATTTGTGTGCAGGTTGTGTGTGAATGTAAGATTTCATATCTCTGGAATAAATACCCAACTCATAACAATTTTTAGGAGTAACAGAAGTAGTAGAATTTGCATTCTGCCTTCCAGAAGATACTTTCTTCTAAAAGATGATCCATTTCAGCTTGTGTAGAGACTCAGACTTATAAACATGTCTTGTAGACATGTATATTATTTTCATCTTGTCGTAGGTGAGCAGAGAATCTTTTTCCATGAAAATAATTTGAATTTCAGTTCATTATATAATGTTTCACTCATTATATAGATGAGGTATAAGTATTTTAAAAAGAACAAAAAAGATGTGCTGGCAGGGCTTCCCTGGTGGCGCAGTGGTTGAGAGTCTGCCTGCCGATGCAGGGGACACGGGTTCGTGCCCCGCTCCGGGAAGATCCCACATGCCGCGGAGCGGCTGGGCCCGTGAGCCATGGCCGCTGAGCCTGCGCGTCCGGAGCCTGTGCTCCGCAACGGAAGAGGCCACAGCAGTGAGAGGCCTGCGTACCGCAAAAAAAAAAAAAAAAAAAAAAGATGTACAGGCAGAGTTATCACTTCCTGCCTTGCCTTCTCACCTGTAAACTCTACGGTTATTTATTTGAAGTATCTCTATTGTTGCCGTGTTGCATTATAATCATCTATTCATACACCAGACTCCCCACCCCAGTGATCTCTCAATTCTTTGAGAGCAGGGTTCCTGTCTTAATCATCTCAGTAATGCAGGGTAGATATTTAATACACACTTATTAAAGACTCTATTTCTTTTTCGCATATGACAGTTTATAAGTCATCTAATATGTTTAATTTTCGTACAGCTAATTAGATTAAAAAACTAGCAAAAATGTAGCCTAATATCTTCCAACTATGCTATTACAATCTTATATATAGAAAAACTCCTGATTAAGACCGTGCTTTGGAGAAAATTGGAGAGTGGTTTAGGATGAAGCGAATTTATTAATGACAAAAGTGATATAATCTACTATTTCACATGAGAGAAAATAGATTAAGAATTCAACTTTTCCCTGGGTAATGTCAAAAAATGACATAACCCAGCATTTAAGCCCAAACCTACATTTTGTAGTGGGATTAGCATGTGTGACATTTTTTAATACTTTACATTTTGACAGTTGGAAGATATTTAATATTACTTAAATTTAGGTTTATACAGGGTATGATTTCTGCAACACTCTTTGGAGGCGATAACCGTCATGGCAGGAAGAGTATCAGAAGTCTAGGATAATTTTATTTTACCATCAGTGGTTTGAGTTTGATATTTTATTTTAAATTTCATGATGCATTTCTGGTATTAATACCATAGCCTTTGTATATTACATTGCTTTGGTCCTCACTTAAGATGGTAAGGCCCAATGGTCCTGGAGCCCAGAGTTGGCTTTATTTATAAAAATAAATTTAATTTTATTATTATTATTATTATTTTCTGGCCATGCCACACGGCTTGCAGGATCTCAGTTCCCTCACCAGGGACTGAACCCAGGCCATGGCAGTGAAAGCCCAGAATCCTATCCACTAGGCCACAAGGGAACTCTAAGTTTAACTTTAAAATATCTATATCATAAGGAAATTATTAACATAGAACAATGAAATAATTATACAACTATTTAAAACTATAAATGTGAACTTCTCCCATAACTCTTTTATTTCTAAAAGTAACAATATTTAATAATTGTCTTATGATCTCTCCTTTTGCTACTTCTACTAGGCATACATATTGATACCTAAAGCTGCCAAATGACAGAAAGGTTAGAAAAATTATGTTTTGAATAATATAAAAAATTAATTTTCTGAAGTAGTCCACACATTCTGATGTGCTCTGACATGTAACATTGTCCTTTTTTTTTTTTTTTTGCGGTACGTGGGCCTCTCACTGTTGTGGCCTCTCCCGTTGTGGAGCACAGGCTCCGGACGCGCAGGCTCAGCGGCCATGGCTCACGGGCCCAGCTGCTCTGCGGCATGTGGGATCCTCCCGGAGCGGGGCACGAACCCGTGTCCCCTGCATCGGCAGGCGGACTCTCAACCACTGCGCCACCAGGGAAGCCCCACATTGTCCTTTTCTTTAAAATTTGACAAATGTTCTATGAAGGAGATTATAGATATCCCGCCTACATGAAGATTAGAGAGAAATGATAAACTCTTCCATTCTTGACATCTTTTCTATTATATTTTGGAGAGTTTAAATTGGTAGGCTAATACGTGATATTGTTTTAGAAGCAGCAGCAATTTATAGTTAGGTTGAAGCAAGTTCTGGTAATAATGACAGGTGAGGTTCAAGACTAATCCTCGGGGATCTATGCAACATGGCAAACAATACACTTTCCAAGACGTGTTTGAATTATGAATCCAGTGGTGGGCAGTCTCTCAGTTCTGTGCAGAATAGCTTTGGTGTGTGTTGATGGAGCATTTTGTACCTGCGATTCAGAACTTTTATGAAGGCCAATACCCTGAAACTCATTCAAGCAATAAATTCACTTGTCTTTGAGTTTACAAGGCAATAAACAGTGAAGGCCTTTGACCTTAACATTTACTGAATACATTTGCAGCAGTTGTGTTTATTGACAACTATTTATAGGGAAGCTTTGGGCACTGAATTTCTTAAGGGGAGGGGAAGACAGATCTTGCGGGTTGTTTTTTAAAAATAAAAACTATGAATTTAATTTTTGGCTATTGGACAGATTTTCAGTTTTGGAGTTGGTACCTGATTCTAACTGCATGCAAATCATGCTTCGGGCAAGACATGAGAGGACCAACAGTGGAGTAAGTGCCTGCTTGTTCAATTCAATGCGTTCGCCACTCTTTGAAAGTAGGACAGAGAGAATGGTAAAGATATTTAAAGAGTTTCCCCAGGAATTCATTGTATGTCATGGGGTAAATAACTTCTCTTCTGTATAAACATACTGGGTCTCCCTAAGATGTTGGGGGAATTTATTCATCCCAAGGACATTATGCGTTTTGAGTTGCATGAGTTAAAAACATGAAAGTAAAAGAGGAATCCTTATTATTGAAGTCATTGCTATGCCATGAAAAGGGCAGCCTGTAGCTCTTCTTTATTCCTGAAAGTTGGGAGGGATTACTATTGCTCCACATTGCAGATGGGGAATTAGGTGCAAAGTGATTAGGAGTTTTGTTTCTTAGAGGGCGAGTCCTAGTGATGGGTGAATTAGAAAAGATGCTGCAGACACCTGGGATACAGGGCAAGAAGCAGCCATCATGGGAAGAAGGGCCACTTTTACTCAAGGAGATTCCTCTGAGCCAACTTTTCACTGTAGACTCAACCACAGTTACATCCCACCAGGAGGAAGCATGTACTTACAATGGCCGAGGAAAGCAGGTAACCTCTTATGATCGCGCTATTTGAACATGTTTGAAATAGGGAGAAATCCCTTGCTGATTTTGGTAGGGCTCATGCCTTGGAGAACATGATGTGCTGATCATTATCTTAACATCTGGTGGTGGTGGGAGTACTTGAGAGGGCAGTTAACAGAATCCATTCCTCCTAGATTCCACAGTAACACTGACACCACACTCTTAGATGAATTCTGCAATAACAGCGCTTGGCAGCCTTGTAGTTAGCTTAAAAAACTTCAGCTCACAAAATTCTTTGCAAGCTTTCTTCTCACAGAAGGAGTGAACTGCAAGCAAAACAAAAGAAGTATGTGTTCTTTGGGTCATGTTGTCACTTTGTGTTAGATGGTGTATCTGTGGACCCCCTCCATTGAGGCTCCGGCTGCATTTATGCCCATTGGCTTGGATCTGGGCTTATGTATCTGTTTTAACAGGTTGTGAAAGAAAAGGTGAGGGGAGTGGGGTTGGTTTAGCTAGCTAAATCTGATGTTATGGTGTCAGTGGTTAATGGTTCTAGTTAGCTCTGCCTAGAGAAACATAAGTGTTTCAACGACACAGGCCACCCTCCTATAAACATGGTCATTGTTTGGAGAGTAGAGGAATGGTGTGAATGACTCAGGACAGTTCATTCATTAAGACTGGAAAATAATGGAGTATAATGGAGTATAATTATAAAATATAAAATATAAAATAATGGAGTATAATCTGCAAAAATACTGAATCACTGTGCTGAAACTAATATTTTAAATCAAATATACTTCAGTTACAAAAAGACTGCAAAGGCAAAAAAAAAATTATGCATTTCAACTTAAAAAAAAAAGACTGGAAAGGTGATTGCCAGAGCAGGTGCTACTGTTAGAAATCAGTGAGTGAGGTTAAGGACCCATAACTGGAGTCACTTGTTATTTCATAGAAATCAGAGTTTTACACTATCCTTTTCCTAATTATCCTATACTCATTAAGTGTTTGATAGTTATTCCAACTTTATAGTCACACTCAGTACAACATTTCAATATGGTCACGTCCCATTGCAGTTAATTTCATCTCAACTTAGTCATTTTGGTGGCATGGCTCTGGCCAGTAACTGAAGACAGCACTGCACACGGAGCCACGGTGTTGTGCAATGATATTAGTTGGGCATAGCAAGTAGCTGCTTTCTGAGGTTATCATGTGTAATTCCTTTTTCCAGTTCAAGAACATAGCTTGTTTTAAACAACTTTTTGAAAGGCAGCCAAAGAAAAGGTTGGCTCAGATATGCCCTTACCAGCCTTGTTTATGGGATATAGCATTCCACTTCTTGGAGGAAGATGATAAAGGAAAGCTGGCTTTGGCAGGTGTGTAGGAATATGTGTTCATGTATTTAAATTCCGTGTGTAAGAGTAAAGCCCAAAGAGAAAGACTGAAATAGAAAACCGTTACAGTGGGATTATTGATTACTATCTTATGTTCAGTTACAGGTAAGAGTGAAGTTCTAATAGTTGTTAATGAGAAGTGTACATTAGTGAGAGCTACCTTACAGAGGACTAAGTGGCGTCACTTCTTTTTTTTAATTTTATTTATTTTTGGCTGCATTGGGTCTTTGGTGCTGTGCAACAGGCTTTCTCTGGTTGCAGCGAGTGGGGGCTACTCTTCGTTGCAGTGTGTGGGCTTCTCCTTGCGGTGGCTTCTCTTGTTGCGGAGCAGAGGCTCTAGGCGCACGGGCTTCAGTAGTTGTGGCTCGCGGGCTCAGTAGTTGTGGCTCACGGGCTCAGTAGTTGTGGCTTGCCTGCTCTAGAGCGCAGGCTCAGTAGTTGGGGCGCATGGGCTTAGTTGCTCCGCGGCATGTGGGATCCTCCCGGACCAGGGCTTGAACCCATGTCCCCTGCATTGGCAGGTGGATTCTTATCCACTGCGCCACCAGGGAAATCCCACCACTTTTGATGGACTGAGGTTGAGGCAAGAATATCAAAAATAACATGAAGAAGATTTGCAGGACTTCTATTTTCTTTCCTGATCATGCTTATCAAATGTACAGGCAAACAAGAAAATTTTCTTTGAAAGCCTGTTTCTCAAGGGAGGCAGAATTGTTTTTGTGATTCGGCTGATCTTACATTAACTCTGGGGGCACTCACCTCAAAAAACGAAAAACGGGAAGCTTAGCTCCCTGAAAAAACCAGGAACTCCCTGAAACAACTCGAAACTTCCCAGAAAGTGGTGCACACAGCCTACTGTCAGAAACAAACAAAAAACAAACCGAAAGACTGTGGAAACCTGTTCGTTAAGCATCGAGGGGGAAATGACCTCGGCCAGACAGTCTAAACACAGAAATGCTGGTCAGGAGATCAGATCCACAGTCGGAAGGGGAGAAGAGGCTGATAAGACTGCAAAGAAAGCAGCGTCAGTCACCAAAATTGGTTTCAGAGGTAAAGTGAGGAGGGCCAGGATGTTCATGATACGATCACATTGTGCCGCTGAATCCTGGCACACACCACATCACAGGAGCTGTGACTAAGAGGCACCGTTTAAATAACCCCACATGTGCATGGGCCAATGTGGAGCCTACCAAGTCGTGCTTCGGTGCAAAATGAAACACGTTCTCATTCTCATTGAATATGAAACAGTCTTCCTCCTTTGCAACAGGGCGTCTCACCTCTGTAGTCAGTGCCAACAGGTTGGTTGTATAACTAGGGTTATGGATGATCCACATTTTGAACTCAAGATTCAAGACACACGAGGCTCATATCCAGATGTTAATAGGGAGATCGTATTTTGTGAAACGGGGGTTTTATGTGGCATGACTTACCCTTTCATCGAACATAGGTGTACTTCAGGGAGCTTCAAGACGAGATCTTTTCATGTTTCTCTTTCTCCTCTTGGTTTCTTGGAAATGTAACCTTTTGGGGGGAAGATGGCAACTTTGAACATTTCCTGTGCGTTTAGGAGTTTCTAGGATGTCAGTTTCTGGCCCCAGTTCCTCCTGTGCCCATAAGGATAAGAGGTGAACAGTGGGGAATCTCCGGGCGCCAGAGTCAGTGGTGTGAGCGGGCCTCACCCCTCTATGTGGCCAGACGTTTGAGAATCGCCCTTCATTACTTCTGATTCTGCCCACGGAGGACACAGATACGAAACACCACACGCCGGGGGTTCAGTCGAAGCTAAAATGGATTTCAAGGTGTTCTGAGGCTTGTTTTTGGCCAATCTCAGCATAGCGTTGCTGACAGGGAAGTGTTCAGGTGTCCACATGTGGAAGCCGAACATTGCTGCTGAGTGGGAATTGTCAGTAAGTGGAAATCAGTGGCGGATACCTTAGCTTTTCTTCTTGTTCAACATTAATCTCAGGACTACGTTTATAGGCTGATTCCAGATGTGCTTGACTCCAAGGCTGAGTTTTCAGAGGTGACAGGTGGTGTGTTTACCTCAGCAGAAAGAAGGTCAAATTGTATTATAGATCTCAGGGCAAATGTCTGACTATCCCAGGGGAGTGCCTGACGGCTCATTTGGCTGCAATCTGGCCCAGAAGCTGGAGGAGAATGCTCACCCCTGGGAGTGGGGAAGAAGTGTCGTTCTCAACGGCTGCGATAGAGGTCGCAGCTTGAAAGGAAAGTGCTTCATTGGGGAATGAAATACGAGCTTTTAACGTGGTGTCCCCCGGGGTCATTCCTCTCCGTGCACCACTCTAAGCTTCTGGCTGGCTCTTGGTGTTGTTATTCTGCAGCCGTGGTATTTGGTGAGCTCTGTTTTTAGGAACACTTAATTGGTTTGACCTGCCCTACTACTTCTTACATGAGGGGGAGCATTCCAGGAATAGAGCTCCAGACTCGTGCCCTGCAAACCTGAGAAGCGTACAGACCTCCTTTAAAGGGACAACAGTGTCTTCCTGCATCTCTGGTGTTGACTCCCATCCTTTCTATTATTATACTCTATATACACATAAAGTTGGACATATATTCCTAATGCTTACAAAACCAATACTATTCAAAATAACTATTAATCAAATAGCGTGGGTGGTGTCATTTAGCTAAAGTCGACATCCCTGATTCACGGTAGAAATGCAAACTTGAGATCCAGCCCGGTATTTAATTTGTCATTTTAACGTCAATGATGCTAGCTCAGAGAATTTCTGTACATGCAAGTGAGCTGTAGGAAAAATATTGGTAACTTCAAGGCATTGATAGTTTAGAAAAGTCAGACTTCATAGTAAACCTAAGATTTACTGAAAATAAATATTCAAATACCAATTTTAATGAGGCATCAGTTAATTGTGAGGTGTTTTCTGCACTAGAAAGTAAGACTAGCATCACAGTGGATTGGCATCTGCATCAAATTGGTGTCTGGTTCAATGATTGTTGAAATTGGGACTAGAAATATTCCTTATGGGTTATTTGCTATTATGGTAACAAAGTGGTACAGATAGTTATGTACAAAGGCAGGGACCACTCAACATTTTAGCTTGCATTGCAAATGGAATACAGACTGTTATGGCAAAGGTTCTTTTGAGCACCTTATACCTATATTGCTATGTGCCTTGTGATGACTCAGACGAGCAAGATGATTCAGAATTTGCTTATGTTACAAATCTGAGATTTTGTCATGTGAAAAAAAATAAGTTAAAAATTCTAGTAGAGCACAATAACCAAAAGGTGGAAACAACCCACTTGTCCATTAACGGATGACTGGATAAATAAAATGTAGTATATCCATACAATGGAATATTATTCAGCATCAAAAAGGAAGGAAATTCTGACACATGGATCAACATGCATGATCCTTGAAGACATGCTAAGTGAAATGAGCCAATCACAAAAGGACAAAATACTGTACGATTCCACTTATGTGAGGTACCTAGAATAGTCAGATTCATAGAGACAGAAAGTAGAATGATGGTTGCTGGGGGCTGGGAGGAGAGGGAATGAGGAGTCAGTGTTTAATGGGTACAGAGTTTCAGTTTGGGAAGATGGAAAAGTTCTGGAAATGGATGGTGGTGGTGGTTGAACAATGTGAATGTTCTTAATGCCACTGAGCTGTACACTTAAAAATGGTTAAAATGGTAAATTTTATGTTATCTATATTTTACCAGAATAGAAAGATTCTAACAGAGCAATTTCAGATACCCAGGAATGCTGCAGTCTGAGAAACACTGCTCTGGACTGTGAGTCTGGGCACTGGGGCCAGTCCACTGTTCTTGGGGAAAAGAGGAAAAGATAGGCGGTAGTATTAGGGTTTCATAAAGCTAAGTTTATCAATTTAAAAAGTTTTCACTGGGCTTCCCTGGTGGCGCAGTGGTTGAGAGTCCGCCTGCTGATGCAGGGGACACGGGTTTGTGCCCCGGTCCGCGAAGATCCCACATGCTGCGGAGCAGTTGGGCCCGTGAGCAGTGGCCGCTGAGCCTGCACGTCTGGAGCCGGTGCTCCGCAACGGGAGAGGCCACAGCAGTGAGAGGCCCGCGTACCGCAAAAAAAACAAAAAAACAAAAAAACCCCAAAAAGTTTTCATTTATGCTAGGCTTATGTTTATGCCACTTCGTCTTTTTTTTTTTTTTTTTTTGAGGAGTGGGGATACTTAAAATCTTCTTCCTTTTGTGGAATGAGGAGGGGAGCAGCTGATGATGATGACTTTTTCTCTAAGGTACTAACTTAGCAAAGTAAGTAGTTGGGAACACCATGTTGCTTCCACCAGTTAAAAGGTTATGGAAAACACTGATTAGTGAAATCCCAAAGTCTTGGTACTGCTGCTTTTAAAAACTGGCATGTGGTCCTGTTATTCCTCCCCATTTTGATGGCTATACTTACTCAAGGTGCATTGAATAGGAGAAAAATTATAGCTTAGCATTCTAGAGCCAGATTCCACCATCTCCCTTAGCGGCCTTTGCAAAACATAAGGACCTATACAGATGTAATCTGTTGTTAACTCTCTTTCAATATTTATTGAACACCTATGGTAGGCTTGGGGAAACAAAGATGAATAAGGTTTAGTCCCTGCCCCGGAGGAGCCCATGGCCCAGCAGGGGGGGGCAGTCACATAACCAACTATAACACACGTGATAAATTCTGTCACAAAGAGATGGACAAAGTGCTATGGGAGCACAAAGGAGGGGGTAGTAAAACCGTAACATTATCCCAATGTTTTACAACTTTTGTAGTAAGGAAATATATTGTCTAAGACTTGAAGTCAAACCTTTTGGCTGAGGGGTGGGCCCATTTCCCCTCATTTTGACCCCAGATTAGAAAACAAATCATCCCCGCAGGACGTGGGCAGCAGTGGATCGTGAATTCAGGGTGAGGATCTGTGACGAAAGGCAAGTTTGAGGGAGATGGCATGTATCGAGGCTCAAGCATGTCAGAGGGGGGACTTAGGGGCTCATGAGTTGAGTGGACCAGACAAGAATCAGGGTGGCCCAGACCCCAGAGAACAGAGCAAGGCAGGAGGGCTGCACGCCAAGCCCATATAAGGACCCCGTGTGGCAAAGGGGCAGGAGGACAGCTGGGGTACATTATTAAGAACTGAGTTGAGGGCTTCCCTGGTGGCGCAGTGGTTGAGAGTCTGCCTGCCGATGCAGGGGACACGGGTTCGTGCCCCGGTCCGGGAAGATCCCACATGCTGCGGAGCGGCTGGGCCCGTGAGCCATGGCCGTTGAGCCTGCGCGTCCAGAGCCTGTGCTCCGCAACGGGAGAGGCCACAACAGTGAGAGGCCCGCGTACCAAAAAAAAAAAAAAAAAAAAAAAAAGAACTGAGTTGATCACTGAAACAAAGGGAATGACTCTGTAGGAAAAATAACAAAAGACAGTGTTTATTGAAGCTTACTGTGTTTTAGGCTCTGTGCTAACATCTTTTATTTAATCTTCACAGGAACACCGGGGATATTAACGTGGTTGTTATCCCCATTTTACAGGTGAGATAACTGAGACTTAAGTCACTAACTTGCCCCAAATCACAAAAGTAGGACACTGTAGAGGTAGAGCCGGGGCTTGACCCCAGACCTGCAGGACCCCAAAACTCGTTGTCTCTAGACTTACCTCTCACGCCAGTGCCAGCACCCTTCCGCCTTCCAGCTGAGTGTCTCCAGCTGGATATTCCACAAGCACCTCACATTTAATATGTGAAAGTAACATTCACGCCTCTGCTGTCCACTCTGGCCAGCTTCCCTGTTACTCTTGTCCCAGGCTTAAAGCCCCAGCTTGTTCTTCCTTTCTACTTCTTGCTTGCCACATCCAGAGGCTGGCTGGCCTCGGCGTCTGATCCAAACTTTCCATTCCTATTGCCACGGCTGCAGTCCAGCCCCACAGGGCCTCTCACCTGCTAATTTGTCCTGGGCTATTAGTCTCCACCATCACCAATTAACGAGAACTCTGCTGCCAGATAAAGCTGCTTTTAAAGCCCAGCTCTGATTACATCACACTCTTTGCTCAAAATTTAATATATGAATAATAACAATGGATTTCTTCCTGTGGACTTAAGAGTGTTCAGCCTCCTTAGTTAGGCAATCAAGGCCTTAAACGATATTTCTCAGCCCAACTTTCCAGAGTTAAATTGCATTGATTACCTTCATATCCTTTTTTTTTTTTTTTTTTTTTTGAGGTACGCGGGCCTCTCACTGTTGTGGCCTCTCCCGTTGCGGAGCACAGACTCCGGACGTGCAGGCTCAGCGGCCATGGCTCACGCGCCCAGCCGCTCCGCGGCATGTGGGATCTTCCCGGAGCGGGGCACGAACCCGTGTCCCCTGCATCGGCAGGCAGACTCTCAACCACTGCGCCACCAGGGAAGCCCTTCACATCCCTTTTTGCCCCATATATTCTTTTTTTCCAAGCAAACTCTTCCTGATGCCTCACCTTTGACTCTGTGCCTTTATTCGCGTGCTACTTACTATTTGCCTGAAATGTGCTCTCCATCATCTCTACCTGCTCACATTCTAACTGTTGTTCTGGGTCAGTTTCAGATGCCAATTCTTCCCTGAAGACACCCCTCTCGTTCCTATTGGGAGTGACCTTTCTTTCCTTCGGATGCTGGTGACATTTTATACAGTGTAAGGCAGTAGTCCCATGCTGTCTTTACTTCATATATACTTGCCCATTAGATTTTTGACTTCCTGAAGACAGGGATCTTGTCTTATTCCTATTTTGGTTCTCCTTAGGGCCTAGACCGGAACTCAGATATGCATTGAAGGAATGAATGGGGTTGGAAGAGGTTGGCAGATGAAAAATTGGGGAGCTGAGAGAAAACTGGGTTCTAGCTGCATCATCCATACTTTAGATGCCCCTAGAGTTTTTCCTGAAGAAATAACTCCAACTTCTTCCATATAATTTTGTCTTAGGTTTTGCTTTGCTGCTGTCAAATCACATTGTCTTCCTTCTGCATCCAATCATTCTCTTCACTCTCAGAAACTGTTCCATCTCGGGGCTTCCCTGGTGGCGCAGTGGTTGAGAGTCTGCCTGCCGATGCAGGGGATGCGGGTTTGTGCCCCGGTCTGGGAGGATCCCACATGCCACGGAGCGGCTGGGCCCGTGAGCCCTGGCCGCTGAGCCTGCGTGTCTGGAGCCTGTGCTCTGCAACAGGAGAGGCCACAACAGTGAGAGGCCCGTGTACTGCAAAAAAAAAAAAAAAAGAAAAGAAACTGTTCCATCTTTTAGAATTAAATCAACTCTCTTCAATCATTCCAGAAACTCATTTATACTTATTTCAAGGATTTGTGTGTTATATATTCTCAAAATACTCTTATCGCCTGGTGTCATTTACATTTGGGGTGATTTAAATTTGTGGTTATGCGTCCTTGTCCTATATCCTGTAGTTATCTCTTTACTGAGGTCTGGGCCATTGTATGGCACAACATCAGGGTCACAACGTCACTAGCCTGTGTGGATGGTGTTCTCTGGAGTTGATCAGTACGCAGCCTGATCAACAGTATGTGGCAGCCCTGATTATGGACCATGAAAGTCAGGTACGTGTTTGGCTGGTTTCTGGTCACTTCATAAGTCATCATGGGCTCATTTGGATCCTGGGTAGCTCCAGAGGGGTTGAATGGGAAGCCAACTGCATGCTGTTTGCTTTAGCCACTCACAGAGTCTCAGGGAATCAGGCTCCAGTTTGGACATCCAACCCTTGTCTGGTCTGTTACAATGCATGCAAAGACTCCACAGACTGCTGATGTGAGATCTGGGAGCCCAAGAAACCACTTGCAGGTGCTAAATTTCCCATTTGGGTATTCAGATTGGCATCAAGAGGAGAAAATACTAGGAATCCAACAGCATTGCCAATTATGAGGAGTGAGTTGTGGCCTTTTGTGTCAAAACTATGTGCTTGTTTAAGCCCTGGGTACTATGGTGATCGATCCTGTGTAAACACAAAGACAAATAACGCTTTATATTAGTCTACCACCTGTGCCTGTCAAGTTACCTAATCGCCCCTTCATAAGCCTACTTCTCGTGGAATAAATGTACCAGGCAGTGTAATGAGATGTTTTCTCTTCGAGCATTTGGGACTGCTTACTCCCACTTGGGATGCCTAGCCCTCTGAATTCCACGGCAACTAGGCACGGGGCTTTCCTGAAGAGGAGTCATAGTGTGCAATTTTCTTGGAACTCAATGTGAGTTTGAAAGGAAAAATGACCCAGAGGAGGACAAGCAAGAATAGACAGCCCATTAGCAGCCGAACCATATGACAAAGTAAAAAGCAGCTTCAGAGCTGTCAGCGCAACAGCTGGGGGATCATGCCAAGAAGCCAGATGCTGCTGCTAAAATACTATTTTCCACAAAGTTTGGGCCTGTGATGTTCATCTCAGCCCCACGTGTGGCCCTGGGCATGGGGCTTTATTGCTGGATGAAATAACAAAGTCGAGGAAAAGAGGGGGGCATTGCGTGTATGCCTGGGGGCTGACTTAAAAAGTTGAAGCAGACAATAAGATGTGGAAATCCTGTTCATTATAACCTACCAACATTATTAGAATTTGAACTCCATACATACCCCCTCTACAAGGGATTTATTTGGAAAACTGCCTAATAAGTGGCATATTTTAATTTGGAGCTACATATTAGGTTGGTGAGATCCCACTGCTAGCTCATCCTATCCAACTTTCTAGCTTTTGTGTGTGTGTGTGTGGTCCCAGGAATATTCATATGTGTGAAGTATTCCGGTATTGATCTTTGTCCCAGATAAGTGGAATTTGTTCTCATTTTACAGGTGAGTGCACTGAAAAGAATCTTAAAGGAATTCAAAGTGGCTTGCTTAAAGTTCCATCTGACATCTGTAGGCATAGAAGTTCCTGAGTGCTGAAGCCTTTTTCTCAGCACTTACCACAAGACAGCATTTTCCTGCTCTTTCCCTCTACTTGTTTTACTCCCCCAAATTCACCTGTTTCCATCATGTGATCTCTCCTCTTTCCCCACCGCTCTGGAATCATGATATATGAAACCAGTGTATTTTCTTTCATACCCAAAAAGCTACTAGAGGACTCATTTCTTGACTTTTTGGAAGAGAAAAGCAGTTTTTTAAAAAGATTATTTGTACTGGAGAGAAGTTGTGGAAACAGGCTGAACGGATACTTTAAAAAAATCTCAGGGTGTGAGGGAATGATTCTTTGTGTGTCAGGCAAATAGAGCAGTCTGAAGACAAATTGTAGAAACCATGTTTTATGCATTTCCAAAAGATCTGGGGGGATGAGAGTACTTTGCCTCCATGTAGGGGAGCTGGGTTGATGGAATTTCTAGGATATCTGCTCTTGGTTTATTCTCCCCACTGACAGCAGATATGGGACTAACGTAAACTATTGGATCACGTAAAACTCAGATACCCTGTAGCTGGTAAGGAGTGTGGTTCTGCCTTGGCACATTTTTATGTGGTTAGGATAGTTTGAAGATTCTGGGGCTTGCTGGTCAGGCCATTGAGCACCTGGGGGTGAATTTCAAACAGGCATAAGGAGGCCTTTTCCTCATTGTTTGTCTCCCATTTCTGAGCTTTTCTTCTGTTATGGAGCAGCAAGGAGATCTCACTGCCTAGCTTAGCTTGGGTTTTCTTTCAAAAGCAGAGCCAACAAGAAGAGCTTATGTGAAGGTAGTTTATTTCATGAAGTATCCTAAGGGATAGGAGTGTGTGTGTGTGTGTGTGTGTGTGTAGGGAGGGTTGGGAATAGTGAGACAGGGAGAGAGGAAAGCCAAGGCAAGGGTACATATTAAGATGGTTACCACTGTACCAATCCCACTGGGAATCCTCTGAGGAGCCATGTAAAATGCACCCCAGAATCATTCACCCGAGGGACAGAAGACAGGAGCATTTGTCTACTGCCTCCTCTGCTCCATAGGTCAAGGGTTGTCCCATGAGATTAACTTCCTCACCCTTCCACGTTTCTGCATGTGTGAGTGCCAATGTGTTTTGCGCGACCACTGTGGCAGAGATGCCCTGGGCAGAACAGGAGTGATCCTGAGTGCAGCTGAGGCAAGGTTGCTGCTGGGCACACCTGGGTGCTGCTGGTTGCCATGGCAATGGCTGGAGTCAAAGGTGGGCTGAGAGGATCTGAGGTGGAACACGAAGGTATCTGACAGTCCATGCCTCAATGGAGGTGTGGCCCCGGGCATCTCAGGGTGGCCTTGAGATTCAGGGCAAAGCACGGTTCTTAGGTGGTAGGCTCTCCACAAGACTGTGTTGACTTCCATCTGTTTCACTGATTTTTTTTCTGAAGTTCTGCTGTAGGACTATAGGATGCTGCATTTTCTCCCCATTGGTTTTAGACACAGGGCTTCAGCTTGTCACTTCCTACATTGCCTGGTGTATGAGTCAGGGTCCCAGGGGCACACTCAAGAGGGCGAGCCAAGAGAAGAGCATAATCACAGAGGTCTGGGTACAGTTCAGGGAAACCAGGACTAGCGGGAAGTCCTACCACCTTTAGGCTGCAGGAGCAAGAGGACGGAGCAGTTGCCAAGCCCTGGGAGCTGGAGCTGTAGCTATAGTAGAGGCTGCATGAGGGAAGCCATGGCCTGGAGACCAGTGGGAAAGGAGCTGGGAAAATAAATACCTTGATTTCACTCTCCTCTTGGCCTCTGATCTCCTGCTGGTGCCCCCCCGCATTGGCTGACCCCAACCAGAAGCCAGAGGACAGGGAGCCCAAGATAAGGACCATGTGGGTCAGCCTTTCTGGGCACAGAGCAGAGTGTAGAAGGGTAGAGAGTGGATCTGGAGGGACAAATGGAAGATATCCAGTGAGGCTGGCGCACACTGTATGTTGGCAGTTTATGGTCCAGTGCTATCTTATCGGTTTTTTGGGTGCTATTCATACCTACTTAAAGGTAGCTTGCTTTAGCACAGATAAGGAATCTTTAGCCCTGAGAAATGACTGGCTTAGTATCGATCTAACTTGGGAGGATGTGGCTCAGAGTGTGGCTAGACAGATCACTGTGGGATTTTAAAACATTCAAAGTTCCTTAGAAAATATTTTTTAACAATGAGATTAGAGAGACATTTATTTACTGTGTAAAAATCATGTTGGCCCATAAACAAGGTATAGAAGGGGAAAGATGAGATTCAAAAGCAAGTTCATGGTTTGCAGTGTTGATAAGGGAACTTTTCCTTCTCCTAATTTCCTTTGTCACTATTTTAATGCAGTTTTTGCAATAAATTAAAAATAAAGAGAAGCCACTAGTTACTAGATAAGGTTGTTTGGACTTCTGGACAACCATGCTGGTTTTTCCAAGTATCTTGGATAAGGAAGGCTTTCAACATGAATATTTCTTGCCCGAGTCTTGGAAACTTAAACTAGAATCCATGTGAGGTTCATTTAACAGAGCCCTCTAGGTTTTTAAGCATTTTTTTCCCCATAATTACTTCTGTTTTCTTTATAAGCAGTTTTATGGGGAGTGGAGGGGAGGTATTTTCCTTTACCCCTTCAAGTGGCTTTGTGCCCAGTTCTCAGGTCACTGTGGATGCACAGAGTGAGAGGCAGGCTCTTACACAACTTTAGTTCAGTGGGATATCCAATGTTCTGAGGCCTGTTCTTTCTTTGGGGAGGCACAGGGACAAAAGTTACATGTTGTGGGGAGCCAGGGCTGTTTCAGTCCACTGCAAAGAGCAGGAGCTTTCCCATCTCACCTCTTCCCTGCTGGGGTGGCTGCCGCACTCAGCAGTCAAAGCTGGGTGTCACTAACATTTATCAGTGCGCACAGCCCAAATGCTGGACTGTGTTTCTAGGACATGACCCTGAGAAGTGGGGATGGGTGGCTTTAATACATCTTCTTCTAACCACAACTGCAAACATGACTCCAACATCTTTGGACTGTCATGAGAACTGGCCCTGAGAAAAATGCTCTGGTTGAAAGGCATTGTTTCTGATCTCATAGACTATGACCCGTTGACAAGTGATCTGAGCTGAACTGGCTCAGTGGCCTGGCTTCCAGATGTGAACTCGTAGTTTGGTTTTCCAGCCCTCTCATCTCCATTTGCCCAATAAGGACACTTGAAGCTTTTTTTTTTTTTTTTAAATAAGTTTCTTTATTTCTTTTTTATTTTTGGCTGTGTTGGGTCTTCGTTGCTGTGAGGGGGCTTTCTTTAGTTGAGTGAGCGGGGGCTACTCTTCGTTGCTCTGTGCAGGCTTCTCACTGAGGTGGCTTCTCTTGTTGCGGAGCACGGGCTCTAGGTGCACAGGCTTCAGTTGTTGTGGCTTGTGGGCTCAGTAGTTGTGGCTCGTGGGCTCAGTAATTGTGGCTCACGGGCTCTAGAGCGGAGGCTCAGCAGTTGTGGCGCACAGGCTTAGTTGCTCTGCAGCATGTGGGATATTCCCGGACCAGAGCTTGAACCTGTGTCCCCTGCATTGGCAGGTGGATTCTTAATCACTGTGCCACCAGGGAAGTCCAACACTTTTTTTTAAGGGGAAATAAGTAGCTGGCTGGTTCCTGGCATGTATCTGATATCATCAGGTGGGGACTGCATCTGAAGAGAATTTTGTTTGTATGAAATAGAGATACCTACTATTCTATCTAAACTGTGACAAGACAGTTTTCTGTCTTAGCTCAGTGTCAGGAACCAGTAGAGGCTTAAGGCAGAATTTACCTGCAGTTGATTATGGCCTCTGGATTTATAGCATCATTAAAAAGACTACCTGGTAAAGTTTCTTTGCCTAAGTGTGGTTGCTCAATATTCTTATCCTGGGTAAGACATTTGATGTTGAGTTGTCTGAAATGTCTTGAAGTTCAGCTGTGCATTTGAGATGGAGTCCAATTAGACAAGGCATGGGCCTATGTCCTGTGGGAGGAGAGTGATGTGGAGTAGAATTGAAGACCTGGGTTCTGTAGACATGCCCACAGACTGTTTTGCTTCAGTGCCAGCTTTCTTGCCTTTGGAAAACTGGAGTTGTGTTTGTGTGTACAGTCTTCAAGCAACAGGCCATGTGTCATAGTAGAGATCTTGGTAGCTTTGGAGTTGGATGGCCTGGGTTCAAAGCTTTACCTGTAAATAATCCCGGGGACTAACAGCAAGATAATGGACTTTTATGTGCCTTCTTTTGCTAATTTCCGAAACAGAATACTAATTGCTTACCTTGTGGGATTCTTGTGATACTTGAATGAAACAGCACGTCTAATTATTTTATACTAAGTTTGCTTTTATTTAAATTATTGTAAACTAGGTCTTTTCCTGCCTGACTCTTATCTCACTTCCCCAAACCTCAAATACAAAAAATGGGAAATATGAGAGAGAAGGTGCTAAACCCCAGAGAGAGAGTGTCTGAGGCTGGTGATCAGGAAAGGTGTATAACTCAGCATCCCGATTGGGAGGGGATGCACGGTATCAGCCATATCTGCAAAGCATCCTTTAACAAGCACAGGCAGAGCTCCAGGCTGTTTAAAGGAGCTCCTTAAGCCCACACATCAGAGGTGGGAGTCCAGTTTCCCCAGGGTTGCCATCCACCCTCCAAGGCAGAGTCACCGGACAAGTGATTCCCAGACCTGGCCTTTTCTCAGGCCCTGAGTCTCTGACCGAGAACTCCCTCGGGCTCTGCTTTGTAACTGTAGCTGGGCACCACACGAGACCAAGTGCAAGTGCAAGGACAAGACAAAAACATTAAGAGTTGTTTCAAAATCGGAGACAAATGTAAACTAATATAAAAAAAATAGCACTCCCCTGACCCTGTATCTTTGAGGTTTTCAGGGCCTCAGAGCTGTCTAATGGATTGCTTCATGGTCTAATCTGCCTTGTGTTTCTCTGAATTTAGTGATGCTGGGAGAGCAGGGCACAGGACTCTAGGAACTGAAACAAAGAACAGAAAAACAAGGAATGCTTGGCAACAGTAAATTTTTAAAATATTTTTTGTTCTCTTCTCAGAATATATCACATCATACTCTTGAAAAACAATTCATACAGAAAGGTTTTTCAGAGAAATTAGTATGTGTGTGTATGTACAAAATATCTATGCATCTGTAAATTATTTATATTTACCACTGATAGACCTTGCTTATCACATTAGAATAATAAGGAAAACATTAGTTTAAAAAAAAGCAGATTTAAGTGCTTTCCTCTTCACTCTCTCTTCCTCCCTCTTTCTTTGAAGATTTGTAAAATACATCTGCAAGATAAAATTCGGGGATGGTAAAAAAAAAAATCATGCTTTCATGGTTGATACTTAACAATTTGGAAATGAGATATTTATTTGTTGTAACTTTAAAATTCAATTCATTGTGTTTATCGAGCACCTACTAAGTGCCTAGAAAAAATCAGTACACAACTCAGTTCTTATTTCTAAGGAGTGTAGGGTCATCATGTCAGAGGTAGTTGGAGGAACTGGACCCGCAGTAACTAGAGACAGCAGGAGAAGGGGGGCAGAGAAGCATTATGATAACATGAATGCGTGTATGCAAATGCTAAAGAACTTTCGAGGTGGTCAGGAGAAAATGAACCGGTGATGCCTGGAAGACCAGAAATGTCAGAGGTAGAGTTGGAGATGGAACGTATGGGGCTTTTGAGAGATTTTCTTCTCCTTACAATTAGGCCTTGTAAGCAACTGTAAATAAAGCCGTTGTTTGTGTCCACACGGAGCTTGGCACACACGGAGGCCAAAGATTGGAGCAAATGATATATGCCACATTTCCTTCCTCCCCTGAGTGGAGGATGGAAAGCCCTTCTCACTTTGCTCCAGGAGACAACAGACGTAACTGATTTTCAATGAACGCATTGTCCAGCTGCCAGAAACAATGGCCGGATCTTAGCCTCGGCCATCTTCGGAGATGCGGCTCTGGAAGTGCAACGGCTCCAGGTTTTGCTTATTCTCTCCGGATGCCCGGAGTGGGGCTTTTGCACGTCGTGGTCTGTGCCTGATTTCGGCGGGTTGCACAGTATCAGTTCTGATGCTCTGTTTTAATTTGAGGCCCCCGGGATCCTTCCTGTCTTCCCGTTTAAATGTCACCACTCAGGGAGGTCTGTCTGGATTGCCTCTATTATTCTTTGGCCCAGCATCCTGTTTATTTCGTCTGAGGCACTTTTCACAAACTAATTATTTTGCTTCTTAGTTTTGATGAAGAGAGCGTTGCCTGTATAATAAGACAGCGTTATGTGCCAGTAGTTTTGGAGAAAGAAAGGTTAAAGCCTCAGTAGGTTTTCAGCTCTCCTTTGGAATAGCCTTCTGGAAGTTTACTTAGGACCATATGTCTGTCTCTCTTTCCCTTGCTGAGCATCACAAAGTTTCCTCTTTTCCGCCTGAGCGTCACGACTCCGTGGCCTTCCTCTGAGAGGTGCTTAGGCCCCTCTGGAGTAGTTTCAAGGCAGCCAGGCACTGGGAGCGGTGGGTCCAGTCTCTGGGCGGTGAACGTACTTGTCCCGTCTGTGCGACGTACTTCTTATCAATGACAAAAACGTATTTCAAGTTCCAAGTCTGTGGTCTCTTTACTGCCTCATACAGCTGGTCTTTTCGTGTCTGTCTCCCCTATTGGATTATTCACAGCGAGAGGAGAGGGCCCAGGTCTGTCTTGTTGTTTGTTATATTCCTAGGCTGAAGCATAGTATGGGTCTGACCCATGCGTGCTGGGTTCTCTGTCAAGGGAGATCATTGCTTCTTCCCTTCCCTCTAGCCACACTTTACCTCCGAAGCGCTTCCATCCCCCAACAGCTGTGTAGCCCACCTGAGCCACCCAAATTTTCAGGGTGAAGAGGAACGTAGAAAAACTGCTTCTAGTTCTTCCTCTAATTAGTTTCAAGCTCTCTTCTGGGGAGTTTGGGGAAGGAGTGAGAAATACAAAGAGTCCCAAGACATTCCCCCTGAGCCCCCACCCCCCCATTCCAACTTTCCCGTGCAGGCTGGTGGCAGTTTGTTTCTCCTTGGACCCTCCTCGCCTCTCGCCCTCTCTCAGGCCGGCTCCCTATGTGGGCTGTTCTTCTTGTTCTTGGATGCTTGGATCGCTCTTTATCTACTCGCCATCTGTGTAAGGGGATCCTGCCAAGATGATCAGATGTGAACTCAGCACCAGAAACATTTTAATTAATTTATGGTGATAAAATGCGAAAAGAAAACCATTGAGGAAAGCCTGGGCCAAAGAAAATTAAACATAAGAGGAAACAAAGAAACCAGAGCCATGTGGCCTTGGAAGGAAGGGTCCGGTTGGCAAAGGAGCCAGCAAACACTTTCTTTCTCTTGCCCTCTTCGCTTTTTTAATAGCACCCAGGTGGAAAAGCCACAGAGGGCCCAGGGACTCGAGGGGGTGTGGGAGAAAACTGAGTAGCCTGCTATTGGCCTAGACTTCTTGATCAGGGCAATTGACCACGGGTATGTAGAAGACACAGTGCAAGGCTGCAGGATCGCAGGCCCCCAGGCCCCCATGGTAGCAGGGATGGCCAATTGTTTCAGGTAAGCAGAGGACGGAAGTTTCTTAAGCTGCAGCTCTGAAACACTTCCGTGGATGTAAATAGTGGTTCTCAGAGGATGGGGATGGAGTGATAAGATAGATGTTTAAGGTACAAACTTGCAATGAGTAGTAAATAAGCCACAGAGGTCAATTGCACAGTATAATGAATATAGACAACATTGTGCTATAATTATGTAATGTAATAAGTATCGCTAAAATGGCAATCATGCTACAATACATAAATGTATCTAAGTAAAAAAAAAAACCCTTCAGTGGATGTTTAAAGAAGTCTGTATTTAAAGTAAGTATGGCTTCACTGCAGCCTAGCAAACAGTATTTGGGTAGGGTAATGCCTATATTGGGAAAATCCTAAAGAAAACCAGTATTAGCTAGCTTTACCCCTCCTAAGACAAAAACAGAACAGCAGTACCTATGTGTAGGCTGCTGGGTCATTTGAGTGATTTGCCAGGTTGATTTGATTTAGTATTTCTTCCTTTTCCCTCTTTTTTATGTGAAGCACCTACTGAGTGCTGAGTAAAGACAAATTTCCCAGTCACTCCTTCTAACTGAACTTTAGATGAAGATAAGAGAAAAAGGGAAAACACTTGTGAACCAGCACGTAGGAA
Source organism: Hyperoodon ampullatus (assembly GCF_949752795.1). Classification (NCBI taxonomy): domain Eukaryota; kingdom Metazoa; phylum Chordata; class Mammalia; order Artiodactyla; family Ziphiidae; genus Hyperoodon; species Hyperoodon ampullatus. Next base: position 133,602,879 of record NC_136916.1, on the reverse strand, counting down.
TTCTATCCAAATAAGAAATTACTTTGTTTCTAATTTATGCAGATATTATATCTTTATAGATTTGATGGTCTCAATCCAACTGGTGTAATTCAAGGAAAAAAACAGACTTTTAAAAGCAAGTGGGAGAAAAATGTAGCAGTGAAGGGGAAAGATGGGGACTCTAATTGCAGACAGGGAGAGAAGTTAGACTTCTTAGGGATTTAGAGGAATCGAGAGAACGTATGGCCTGATTGTCCTAATTAGGAGGGAACTGTATAAAACTGAATAAATAAATTCATGTTGAACTTTGTAAGGGATTATTTATACAGCTGATTTAACAGAATGATAGAATTTTAGAGTTGTGACGTCATACTATGGGTCTGAATCAGAACTACCTAGAGAGGTGTTTTTTTTCCCTTTAAAAGAAAACCAGCATTTATGGGGTGGGGCATTGGCATGAGCATTTTGAGAGAGTCTGATGTGTGAGAGAGAGTTTGTTAAGAGAGTCTGATGTGGATTCCCATGAATTTATTCTTCCATTCATTTCACATGTATTGAGTGCTGGGAACACTACGGTCAGGAGAAAAGGACATGGTCCCCGCTCTCACGGAGGTGTGGTCTGTGGGGAATGCATGACTCTTTCATTTTCAGTTAAAGACACTGTTATTCTGAAAGCTTAAGTGACCTTCCCTGGATAACCAAATTAGGTGGTAGTAAACTGGAATGGAACTGTACCCAGATCTCCCAATTCTTATTTCCATGTTCTTTCCACTAACTACCCTTGTTGATTTTTTTTTTTTTTTTTTGCGGTACGCGGGCCTCTCACTGTTGTGGCCTCTCCCGTTGCGGAGCACAGGCTCCGGACGCGCAGGCTCAGCGGCCATGGCTCACGGGCCCAGCCGCTCCGCGGCATGTGGGATCTTCCCGGAGCGGGGCACGAACCCGTGTCCCCTGCATCGGCAGGCGGACTCTCAACCACTGCGCCACCAGGGAAGCCCCCCTTGTTGATTTTTTGATGATCTTTTATTTAGGCTAATATTAAAATGTTTGAGGTTCCAGTTGTACTCGAAAAGCAGCTAGGTTTGGATCTTGTTTGCTATCCTTGCTCTACCATGTGTTAGCTTTATGACACTGGGCACGTGTGTAACCTATAACAACCTCCAACAGAACAGAACTTAGACTAGAACCATGCCTACCACACTGGTGGAGGGAGTGGATGGGACTGTTGAGGAGACAGCATAAGCGGGAACACCTGTCCAGAAGCTGGGACTTTGGGAGAACTCATTTACTGCAAGTTCTGGCCAGTTCTTTGCAGGAAGTCCCAAAACTTCCTGGGTATTGCTGGGGGTGGGGTGCGTGGGGAGTTAGCTTGAGTACTGGCAGAGTGACCAAGTCTACTTCACTCTTTGGAACATGCCAAGTCAGTGTTGGGCACGTTGGCATCAGCTGAATCCTGCCATCCAAGCAGCGGTGGTGCACTTAGAATGCCAATGGTTGGTCTCTGGGGCTCATGACAAGGCACTGGCAGCCTTTCCAGAGCAAGCCAGAAATTCACTGGCACAAGAAGAGTCTGAAGTGAGAAGGCAGCCCTGGAGACAGAGCCAGGCGTGCAGTGGCGGTGATTACAGAAGCTCCTACTGAATGGCTTCTTGGTTTCCTGTGCAGACCCGTCAGCCTGCCCCAGGGCATGTTGTGGTTACTTCCCAGGCTGCCTGCTACTGACCAGCTCAGCAACCTTGGCCACGGCCTGAATCTTGAGTGACTTTCCCTGTCAGGATAGAAGTCACCACCCAAACTTGCTCCAGGTATCAGCACCAAATCTTGGGACCAACTTAGAAAGGAAGAGATGAGAAGAAACTGGTGGGATCAAGGTGGAGCCATCTGTACCGCCAGCAGCAAGAATCTGATTTAAAATGTAGCTCTCCACAAGAGGGAAGAGATATGGGAGCATATGTCTATGTATAACAGATTCACTTTGTTATAAAGCAGAAACTAACACACCATTGTAAAGCAATTTTACTCCAATAAAGATGTTAAAAAAATAAAATGTAGCTCTCAAAGCTTTTTCAGATCTTTATTATTTAAGAGACAATATCACCTCTCCTAGATATATGAACAAGAGAAATCATATACATGTTGACCAGAAGACACATAAAAGAACGTCTATGGCTACATTATATGTAATGCTGGACACGACTCAAATGCTCATCAACAGTAAGAAGAATAAAGTCATGGTGGTATAATATAATCACACAATGGAATGTATAGCAATGAGGATGAACAAACCCTAAATACATGAAACAACAAGATGGACTCTCACAGACAAAATATTAGCACAGGAAGCCAGATGCAAAAAAGTACCCACACTGATGCTACTCATATGATGTTTAAAACAGGCAAAACTTATTTATGATGTTAGAAGTCAGGACAGTGGATACTTCTGATGAAGGGCAGTGACTGGTGGGACATGCAAAGTAAGTTTCTGGGGTGCTGATGATGTGCTGTTTCTTGATCTGGGTGTTGGTTGCATGGGATTATTGAGTTTGTGAAAGTTCATTGAGTTGCATACTTAGGATTTGTGCCCTTTGTATCTGTACATTGAGCTTCAGTGAAAAGTTTACAAAAAGGAGGAGGATGCAGGCTTCCCTGGTGGCGCAGTGGTTGAGAGTCCGCCTGCCGATGCAGAGGACACGGGTTCGTGCTCTTCTCTGGGAAGATCCCACATGCCGCGGAGCAGCTGGGTCCATGAGCCATGGCCGCTGAGCCTGCGCGTCCGGAGCCTGTGCTCCGCAACGCGAGAGGCCACGACAGTGAGAGGACCTCCTACCGCAGGAAAAAAAAAAAAAAAAAAGAGGAGCATGTTAATATTTCCGCACCACTATGGTCATAGATTGCTCCCTGGACTGGAAGTCTGCACTGTGGTTTTTCCACCAGTAAAATAATAAAGTAAAACTCGGCAGTTTCTTCTGTCTGGGAGAGAGTAGGCACTCAATACAGTTGTTGAATAAATGAAGAATGGGTCATAGTTTTCCTGTGGGACAGGTAAGCTATTAGGTAAGAGTGCCAGGGAATTTAAAAAGCGCCCCTAGGGAAATTTCTATTATCACAGACTTTTATTATCTAAACCATGGTGTCAGACCTTGAGGAGGGGAGCCTCACACCTGTGCATGCCATCTGGCTTAAATGCGCATGTGCAAGGTCCGGGTCCTCCTTGTTGCTGTGGAGAGCAGCCCAGATCCGGGATGATGTGGAACCTCCCTGTAAGGAGCATTTCCTCTGTTCCATAGCCCCTGGAGCCCTTCATTAGGCCCAGTCCAGCTGCATCTTTGAGCTCCTCTCTCTGTAAATGGTGCCTGGTCCTCTTCTCTTGGTCTTTGATGAGTAAAACGTGAGTAGGAGATGTTTGACCTAGGGGCGTGGCTTGTGGCAAGGCAGGAAATACCTCATCTTTTTTTTTTTTTTTTTTTTTTTTTTTGCGGTACGCGAGCCTTTCACTGTTGTGGCCTCTCCCGTTGCGGAGCACAGGCTCCGGACGCGCAGGCTCAGCGGCCATGACTCACGGGCCCAGCCGCTCCGCGGCATGTGGGATCTTCCCGGAGCGGGGCACGAACCCGTGTCCCCTGCATCGGCAGGCAGACTCTCAACCGCTGTGCCACTGGGGAAGCCCAATACCTCATCTTGTTGGGGTACAAGAAAGGGAAATTAGAAGGCCCCGTTAACCAGTATAGGCTGACTGAGTCCAGGTCTGCCAAACATCTTCCAGGAAGTGTGATGGGGCGGGGACACAGACCTGCAAAGAGGGGCAGATCTGTGGTGGCAGCAATTCAAGTCGCCCTAACTCCAGCCCAGGTGGAATCTCTTTCAGTCCCACGCACCTTCTAGTCAAACTTGTTAGGAGGGCAAAAGTGTCAAGGGCTGTAGAGCTGGTTTAAGCCACGTAAAAGGCCTGTTGAAGTCATTTTCCATTAGAAGATTGCAAATGGTGAACATGAAATGTGCATTCACACAGAGACTCTGTCCTATCCGTAAAGCCTGGATTTTGCTCTCTTTTTTTTTTTTTTTTTTTTTTTTGCGTTATGTGGGCCTCTCACTGTTGTGGCCTCTCCCGTTGCGGAGCACAGGCTCCGGACGCACAGGCCCAGCGGCCATGGCTCACAGGCCCAGCCGCTCCGCGGCATGTGGGATCTTCCCAGACCGGGGCACGAACCCCTGTCCCCTGCATCGGCAGGCGGACTCTCAACCACTGCGCCACCAGGGAAGCCCTGCTCTCTTTTTTGAAGGCTCAAAAAACATCATATTATGCAACTCAAATCCAACAAACAGCACAATATCAAGAAACCTTTGAAACTGGGTGACTCCTTTGTCTCTAAAGGTAGCTGTGCTTCCCTTGGCCCTGGTGAGACGGACCAAGAAGTCTTGGTTTTCAGAACACAACCCCAGAACTGGGTTCTCAACGGCTGTGTTGAGTGCGGGCAGCTACATGCTGATGAGCTGTGAGCTGGGCTCTCTTGGAGATTTGCTTTTTTCTGATGATGAAGTTGCTTAATCAGCTTGTGTAACAGGAGTATGTCTGTGTTTTGCTCAAATGTCAGATAATGATGACATTTGCACAGAGATAAAGTCAAAGGGGGCATCCTGCCTTCCAAGGGCAGTCTGTTTCACAGGGTCTCGTGAAGCCCGTCCGGAGGCCCAGACACCCCAGCTCTGATACTCGGATCTCACTCTGGGTGTTATCCTCGGGGGACAGCCGTCTTTAGGGTAGGTGCGGTGGTGACCTCTTCCTTTGCATTGCCGGGGACTGAGGGGAGAGGGGTGGATGCAGGGCTGGGGTACGGGAGGAGAATGGAGAAGAGTTGGGGGGCGTAGTGTTTGGAACCACCAGAATAGGCCAAGAGGCTCTAGGCATTGAAAGACAAAGCAACAAACATATCATTAGCACTAAGCCCTGGGTCTGCCACTGACAGTTCTTCCCCCTGTGCTCCTAACACTACCTCCAAGAGATCCATTTTTGGAGTGACACAATGGTTTCCCTTTTATTCATTTGAGAGAGAGAATGAGGAAAATTGATTGTAAAGATCCCTGCAAATCTGGCTATGTCAACTTGGGAAGGTCTGTGGTCATGTTCCCTGCGGGCCTCAGTTTGCTTCTCTGCTGTAAAGCAAGAGTATTGGGCTCTCCCATCTCTCAGGTCCCTTTCAGCCTGAAAGTTCTGCATTCCAAAGTTTCTTCCAAACAGCTTCCCTGGGAGGTGCTATCACCAGAGGCTTCAGTTAAAATCCAAAAATGTCTCCTATGAAGGATAACGTTGTAAGCCTCACTTACACAAATACCTCAGCTGAAATGTGTTTGCCAAATATACTCGATACTTTGAGGATCCAGGACACAGGCTTGGTTCATTTATGTTGGAGGAGAAGAGAGGAACATTCAGTAGAAAGGGGAGCTGACCAATAAACTCAGGGTCGGGTGATGTTCCGTGGCAGGCACTCTGCCCACCGTCGTACGTGAAAGGTTATTTGAGGCAAATGGCAAGATTTCTTTATAACCCTTATAACTGGCATCGGGAATCTGAAATCCTTCGTGACCCATAGCTGGAAAGAGAAGGCACCCAGCCTTTGAGGTGGACCCCAGTGATGCCCTTCCTTGTATTCACACCCATGTGTTGTCTCCTCCCCTTGGGTGTGGGCTGGACCTGGAATCTTATACCTAATTCATTGTAAGGGTACTGGGGGGGAGGGTCTATTACATATTTGTCATCAATATACACATATACTGAATACTTCTAATTTTACCAGTGAGAACCAATTTCTAACCGTCGTTATCCTTGTAAACAAGCCACTGTATTCATTTAAAAAAGCAACGGGGGCCCACTTCTGACATTGAGCGTATTAATTTGCAAGCCTTGAGTTTGACTGAGATATGGATTTGAAGCCTTTGTAGTAGCTGCCTCTGGATTATGGGTTTTCTGAAGAGAACTCTAGCTGACCTCTGCAGGGCTATGCATACTTGAGTTCAATGTTTTCTGAGCTTGGGCAGCTCAACCCCAGACTTACAGCCTAAACCGAGGTACACACTCAATGTCCCTTTGCACAGGCTGAAGGATCTTAAAGCAAATTAGAGACAAGTGATAAATAAGGGTAGGTTTGCAGAAGGGTTTTAATTTCTTGTTCATATTGATGGCCTAAGCTTTAGTCTCCTGTTTTTCTTTCCATTTACTTCTTGCTTTCTCATTCTTTATTGAGTACCCTGGGGTCTTTCTGACACGTGATGGGAATAAAAGAGATTTCTTTTTTTTTTTTTTTTGCGGTACACGGGCCTCTCACTCTTGTGGCCTCTCCCGTTGCGGAGCACAGGCTCCGGACGCGCAGGCTCAGCGGCCATGACTCACGGGCCCAGCCACTCCGTGGCATGTGGGATCTTCCCGGACCGGGGCACGAACCCACGTCCCATGCATCGGCAGGTGGACTCTCAACCACTGCGCCACCAGGGAAGCCCAAGAGATGTTCTTTAGCCAAAGGTTACACTTTCATACTACTCCAAGCATGGTTCAGAAGAAGAGGTGCAGAATAGAGGGAGGGTTTGAGGTGGAAGAATTGCTCTGGCCGTCTTTGGATTGCCAAGGCGTCTGAGTCCCTGGCTGTCAGAGGTTGCACAGGTGTAAGTCATGGCTCAGACTGGGTGGGTGTCCCAAGGCTCCATCTGCACTGGACATCTGGTCACCGGGCCCCTGCTTTTGTGAAGATACATTCAGACTGGGCTGCCCGAGCACATCAAGAATGGCCAGACGCTGTGGGGCTGGGCTGCCCAGGCTCAATGTTGTGAAGAAGTATAGCTCAAAACAAAGGACAGTGCTGGGACCTACATTCTAAACACTGTTCTTTTAGGCGCTCTGCCCAGCACCTTTGGCGACGAATCAGCCCATTTTACACTGAAGATCTATAGGCTTCAGGGTCCTTGGAGGGCAGCTGGGTGACCTAAGGCAGCAAGCTTCATTACTAGATAGAATTTTGGGATTCCAGGCCCCAGGGAACACGTACTCTTGTCAAAATACTCCTAAACTGGTAAGCAATGGGAATCAAACATCTTAGATAAAGATTTTTATTTGCCAAAAAAAAAAAAATTGATCAGAAAGCTGCTTCCTGTTGTCAGAAAGGTTTCTCTTTCCTGTTTTGAAGGAAGCAACTGGTGCTAGGCAGTGGGCTTCTACCCGCCTCTTCTCAGGAATCCATCCACCTTAGAGGATCCCATGGGCTTCAGCCACCCGTTAGCGTTCTACCTTTGCTGGTGGTGACTGATTCCCTTTCCTCCTGCAGACGAGAGTTTTCAAAGTAACCCTGAGTTGGCTGAGGAATTGCCTTCCAGCCCGTGTACACATCGGTTTGGTGGCGATGGCTGGCATAAGTGCAGTGCAGCGGCTCACGCACTTCCTGAGAGCGCCGGCACCCATTAGACATGATTTGTGTGATAAGCGGAAACGGCCTCGCCCTCTGGGAGCCCCCAGCCTCTGCGTCCCTCAGCTGGTTGGGACTGCTTGGACTGGGCCCGTGGAAAGACCTGCCCCTTCCTGGCTCGTCTCCTCGGGGCTGAGTTTGCGCTGACCAAGCTCCGATTGTGTTTTGCTTTCTAGCCTGCCTGGGTGGGTGAGAAAGGAGCAGGTTTCTTTTGGGTGGGGAGGAACATTCCTTTCTTCCTGTGGGGAAGGTGGTATTTATGTTTCTCAGAAAAGAGATTCCTGGAGAATAACATATTGCTATATGCTTTGGATGTTTGGGATAAAAAGAGAACAATTTAAGCCATCTATTTCTCTTCTGAAGTGCTGTCAGAAGGGTCAAGAGGGAGTACAACCTAGGAGAGCCCTTCTTCAGATTTAGTGTGTGAGGAAAGCAGTGGTGCTGAATTCTGCTTAAAATCACCTTGGAGCTTTAAAAAAAAAAAACCAAAAAACACCAATGCTGAATTCCACCCCAGGCTGTTTAAGTCTGACTCTCTGGGCTGTGAGGTTTGAGTCTTGGTATTTTTTAAAAGCTCCCCAGGTGATTTTTATGTGTGGCCAATGTTGAGAGCCACAGCAGTAGAGTATTGTGTAGCTTATATTAGAGTGTGAGGGAGTTGGAATCTTGATTACCTGGGATTAATGGAAAAAAGAGAAAATACCTTCTTTGAATTGGGCATTGTGCTGGGCACTTGCCTTATATTATCCCATAGTCTCCACAATGACACTGCAAGGTAGGTGATGTGTCACTCTCTCCGCCTTACAGGAAAGGAACTGAAGCTTAGAAGGATGAGCCGATTTGTGTAAGTTCACCCAGCTAGGAAGCAGTGGAGCTAGAATTTGTGTAAGATATGTCTGATTCCAGAGCCACTAAGCCATGTGCCCCTGCAGAGGACCTACCTAGGTGCTGATGGAGGGGAGGACCCAGGCTTCAGGGGGATGGTGTGTTTATGGCTATGGCAATGGCACAGTCAATAAAGACAGGTAATTTCAAGATGGTTTCAAGGTTCATTGCTGTGCAGCTTTCATTGGCCCTTCACACATTGCCTGCTGCTGTTGTTTCCCCTTTTCCCTTTCATTTAGTCCTGCTTCTTCTGGCTTTCCAGAAGATAAGCTGGGCAGGAACACAGTACACATCAAAACCGGAATTCATTGTCTTTCTGTCCAAACCTGTTTCTTCCCCTGTGAGCTGTGTCCTGCAGAGGTTCACCTTCATCCTACCAGGCGCTTCAGCCTGAAAACTGGGACTTGTCCTTAACCCTTTACACATCATTGTATTCCCCCTTCCCACACATGTTGATGATGGATGAAATCATTTGATGATTTCATTACAGGAAAAAGAATGCCGTTCATTTAGAAACAGGAGCTGTTTCTAAAAAAGAATGCTGTTCATTTAGAAACAAGTTTACAGTGTAAACTTTTCTGAGTGTGCCTTTTCATACAGTTTTGAGGTTTGTAAGCATGTTACTGTTCTACCTATTCAAAAAACGAAATAAAGTTAGCAATGTAAAGAAGGTAAAAAAGCATCCTGAAACTAGATGAAAACTGAAGCACATGAACCCAGCTGTGTTTCAAATGAATAACATTACCAAAATAAATGGGGGAAAAAATAACCAATTGAAGTAATTCATGAACACAGTATATTGGACTAAATACATCCAGTCTTGGCAGGCTGGGGAGATGGAGAGAACAGCAAACAAGTCCTCAACTCTTTCTAGTAGGTTTGTTTTGGGGAGAAGCCCTTCTGAAACTCTTTTAGGTATATTATAGGATTGAGGAATGAGTAAATGAGTTCATATTAGTAGGAACAATAATTAGTTGTCACTGTGGAATAAGAGAGGTACAAATGTGGAATGGGGAAGTCAAGAAAAGAACTCTGTGGGGATGGATTTGAATTTGAGGCATTGGTGTGGACTCAGAATTATGTGTGTGTATGTTCTCTATGGATACATACATGTATATATCCTAGCTTTGTCCACTGAAAAGGCCAAGAAGTAATGACACCCTAGTAACAATAAGCACACTTAGTACCCAAATCTTGGTCCCTAATGCCATTCCCCAATAAAAGGAACCAGGGATCCTTGAAGAAATGGCTGATTCCAAGGCTGAGGCAGGGTAGGTATGGATGAACCTGGTATATTTTTTATGTCAGAAAGTATGAAAATGCTAAAAAAAAAACCCAAAACCCAAAACCCAATGGGGTATATCACTAGGACACAGAAGTCAGTTTGAAGGGATGTCCAGTGGTCAAAGCAGAGATAATCTGAGCACTAATGTTAAAGACAGTAAGTGAATTATAAAGCATTGAAGAAAAAGGAATCCGTGAGTACATACTGATAATAAAGAGATAAATACTAAAAAACAAAAACAAAACCAAAAACTATGGAGGAGAAGGGAGGGCTCTTGCCTATAATGGAATGTCAACTACCTACTGGTAATCATGGAAGGAGTGCTAAAGTTGAAAAATCATCATTTTTGCCTAATCTAAAAATGTATCCCCTCAAATTGCTTATTAATAGCAAAGTAAAAAAAATAGCCACTGTACATAGAATGGAGAAGTTGAAAAAACTTCGACTGGAGATCAAAATTCATATCACAAATTAGGGATGGAAGGACATCCTATTGGGTCCTAGAGTGGATCCTGTACTGGAGGGGGGAAATGCTATAAATGACAGTTTTGGAACAACTGACAAAATTGGAATTAGGACAGAAGAGTGAAGTATTGAATAAAGGTTAAATTTATTGAAATTAATAGCTATACTGTAGTTATAGGAGAGAATATGTATTTCTATTCTTAGGAAATATATCCTGAGGTGTTCAGGGGTAAAAGTCCATGAGGTATGTAACGTATTCCCAAATGGCTCAGAAAAGTAAGTATACACACATACATACACATACACATATGTACATACTTTTCAAAAGAGCAAGAGTAAGAAAGCAAATGATAAAGCAAACGGCAAAATATTAACAATAGGCAGGTCTGGGTAAAGTATAGGTGTACTTTATACTATGCTTGCAGCTTTAAGTTTGAAATTATTTCAGAAACAATTATTTAAAAACCTAAGTAATGTGAACTCTCTCAAATGTGCTATACTGTATACCAAATTTTAACACTCAGGACACCACCAGTTTACAAACGGGTATTCTCAGCAAATGTAACACAGTTATTTTTAGTACAATGAGTATGCACTAAGAATGTAAGAAATTTATTTGTTCTATAAGCTGCGATCACACCTAACATTTCATAGCAAAAGGGTTCCCCCTACTAGAAACAGGTTGAAGACCACTGATGGATGGGCTGAAGAGCTGAATTCCTTAGAAGGCATCCAAAGTCCTCATGACTCATCTCTGATTTACTCCCCACAGCCCCCAGCCTCGCCCATGTCTCTCAGCTTCTTGTACCTTCCCTCCAACCGCTCTCACAGTCCCTTCACCCCCTTCCGTTGCATTCCTGTGGGTCACTGTGCACGGTGTTTCCTCTGCACGCCCTTCCCCTCCACACTTCCAAGTGGTGAACTTGTTTTCCACCATAAAGGCATCTCCTATGAAGCCTCCCCTGAGGCCCCAACTCCAGCCCAGGCAGAGGGGATCACCCCTGCTTGGGGCCATCTCTGTATCTTGTGTCTGCCTGTATTGTAGCAATTACCTCACTGTTCTGTAATTATTTACTTCCTTCCCTGTCTTCTTTGAAATACCCCTTGAAAGCAGGGACCAGGTCTAGCTGGGTTTTCCGTAGGTGTGTATAGAGAGGGGATTGCAGTATGGTGGAAATCAGTGGCATGCTGGAGCTGGCTCGCACCTGCTCAGCCAGGCTCAGGACAGCATCTCTTCCCTGCTCCCCATTTGGTGACCTCAGGGTGGTAGCTTGAAGCTGGCCAGGGTGGGAGTATTTACACCACGGAAATGTGCACCCCTTCATAGAACCAGTGGGGAAGGGTCCTTTTCATTCTGGTGCCGAAGTGGTCAAGATGTGAATCTGGAGGTTGCCAGGGTTGTGCTTTCTGGAAAACCCAGTCTGAGAAGATGATGCTGAAGCACAGAGAGAAGCACAGGAGCAAGACGTAAAAACAAAGCACTCGAGAATTTCATCCGTCTACACTTCCCTCTACAGGCTAGGTCTACACTTGCCCCATAATTCAGTCAGGTGAGCCAATAGATTCCCACCTTCCTCCACTTATTCTGTGTTTGAGTTGAGCTAGATCAAGTTGCATTTCTATCATTTGGACCCAACAGAGATCCACTGAATCCTCAATTGTTTTGAGGAGTTTGAGAACAGAAATAGTCGCATGTATTTTTTATTTCTCATGGTACCTAACACTGTCCTAAGCGCATAGAAGATGCTCAGTAAATCCATCAGATCCACTTTATGGAACATCCACAGTGGCCTGAGCACGTGGTCTGGCTAACTGAGTCTGCTTGTATTTGTTATGCTGAGGAACACATCACTTGGTGTGTTTCAATACTTAACTTTCATTTGTATAATATTGCAACAACCAGCCCCTTTTTTTAAACATCTTTATTGGAGTATAATTGCTTTACAATGGTGTGTTAGTTTCTGCTTTATAACAAAGTGAATCAGTTATACATATACATATGTTCCCATATCTCTTCCCTCTTGCGTCTCCCTCCCTCCCACCCTCCCTATCCCACCCCTCTAGGTGGTCACAAACCACCGAGCTGATATCCCTGTGCTATGCAGCTGCTTCCCACTAGCTATCTGCTTTACATTTGGTAGTGTATATATGTCCATGCCACTCTCTCGCTTTGTCACAGCTTACCCTTCCCCCTCCCCATATCCTCAAGTCCATTCTCTAGTAGGTCTGTGTCTTTATTCCCATCTTACCCCTAAGTTCTTCATGACCTTTTTTTTTTCTTAGATTCCATATATATGTGTTAGCATAAACCAGCCCTTTTTATCCTACTGATATACATAGAGAACATAGGTTTTGAACCCCAAATCAAGACACATGCATTGACAGGAAGCAGTTTGAAAGATATAGTTTAGAAGCTGAAATTGTGACATTCCTGGGATATTTTGCTTGTTTATGGGGACAGTTAACTCACAGATAGCTGCACGTATTATATGTTTTTTTAAAAATTTGTTCTAAGAACATTTTTAAAGAATTTCACACCACCATTGGGTTAGATGCTCCCAAACAGGAGAGGAAACCAGAGGCACCCAAAACATAGGTGATACCTCTGAATCAGATGCCCAAAAACCTGTTATCTCTTAACACCCACGCCATAAAAAAAGGCATAGTTTAGTTCCAAAGTTCTATTTTAGATTTGGTTTCTCAATGACTTTAAACCTAAAAATAGAAGTGCACCAAGCAGACACCTCATTTTTCAATATAGAATTAAGTTCTGCCTGATAACGGATGGATACTTTCCACATTAATGTAGAATGTGAGCATGCATTGCGAGATAGTGTAATGCACTCCAGGAACCGACGGTGATATATTTAGATGCTGATTAGAAGTAAAACTGATACATCATCCCTTATAATGTACATGAATAGTACCAGTGCATAACAGTGCCTCTTGGGACTGAGGTCATTTATTTTTCCTCCTGGATATATTGTTTAAATCATGTTCTCTCCCTCATGTTATATATTAAATTGTTTAATGTAAGCCATAAGAGAGCAAATGTCACTAAAGGTCTCCTCCCCTTAAAATCTGAAGAATCAAATCTTCTAAAGCAGGTGACCTGTCAATTTTCATTCCTGAATGTCATTGGTACGAACAAGTTTTCTTATCAGTTCATTTCACATTTCCAAATCAAATGACTATTAATCTACAACATCTGAGCTGAGAGACTGGGGGCTTCCTGACTTTTATGCAGGCTGCTTTCTGGGTCCCAAATGTGTGTCCACATGAATGAAAGCTTCTCTGAAGTTACTAGGAAAATCAGTTCATTATTAGAAAGTTTCTTAAGAGGTGAAGACCATTTAAAGTCAAGTTGATAATAAATCCTACAATTATTTTTGGAAAATATCTTTGTGTGCATGTGTGTGTGTGAATCGTGGTGTAAGAGTGAAGCAACAATATATCTTGGAAAATAGAATGGGCCAAAATTAGGCTGTTCTGTTCTGTTATCATAAGTACCTCTTCAGTCTCGAACTACGACGATAATAATCACCATCGATGAGGTTTACAACGTGTCTGGCATTGTGCAAAAATTTCACATATATCATCTCATTTAATCTACACCAAAATAAATCCACTATGAGGTGGTTATGATTATTCCACATCCAATCCATCAGCAAAATTTTTTTTGTCTCTGCCTTCAGAATATCTTCTGCATCTGTTTCCTAACACCTCTCCTGCCACTGCCTGGCGTAAGCCGTTCTCCTCTCTTGCCTGGATTACTGTAAAAGCCTCCTAATCAGTCTCCCTGCTTCCCTCTGGTGTCTGTGGTATTCGTTAGTGCAGTTCATCCCATTTTCCATCTTGCAGGCACATGGTAGGATTGTACTTTCCCACTGCCCTTGAAGTTAGATGTGTTCAAACGATTTGCTTTGGCCAATGAAATATGAGTGGAAGTGATGTGTATCACTCCCAGTGACATTGCAGAGCCTGTGCGTGAGTCACCATGCTCCCTTTTCCCTCTGTCGTGGTGATCTGCAGCGATCCAGATAGAGGCTGCTCCATCCTTGGGTCCCAGAATGAGAAGAGGTGGAGCAGAACCCCAGCTAACTTACAATGGACACGAAGTCTGAGTGAGAAGTCAACTTTGCATCTATAAAGCACAAAATTTTTGTGGTTGTTGATTACCTTCTCATTTTATAGGTTTCCCAGGGACTTGATTCTTGTGGAAAAGATTATGTCAGATTGCAACAAGAAAAGATGACCTCACCTATCTTGATGGATGCACTTCCCTTATATTCTTGTCTACAAACAGCAGCTGGAACCATCCTTTCAAACATCCATCAGTTAATGCTACTCAGAACTTCTAAAGACTCCTCATCGAAACAGAATGAGACCCAAAGTGCTCACTTTCAGGCCCTTTATGATCTGACTCCTTCTTTGACCTAATTTCCTACTACTCTCCCCTCACTCCTTTTCCTTAAGCCACACTTGTCGCCTTGTTGTCACCTGACCATTCCTCAAATGTTCCTGCCTCAGGGCCTTTGCCCCTGCACTTTCCTTCTGCCTGGATGGCTTTTACACAGATATTATGAGGCTCCTTCCTCACTTTATTATGGCCTCTTTTCAAACGGTCCCTCCTCAGAGAGGTTTTCTTTGACCTTCTTATCTGGAATAGCAACCCCAAACTCTAACTCCTTACCCTGCTTTATTTTTCATCGTATCACTGACTGACATTGTAGTTTCAATTTCTTTGTCTCTTGTCTGTGTTCTTCCTGAGGGTAGGGATTTTTGCTTGTTTTGTCCACTGCTTGAGATTACTGTACGTCACTGGCCCACTCCAGGCACTCAGTAGATATGTACTGAATAACTGTGAGCCCCATTTTACACATTCTGAGAAGTGAAGTAACTTGGCCAAGGTCACACAGTAGTTAGTAAGGGAGTTGTGATCAAGCCTTGGCCTCTGACTTCCACGTGCTCATAAACTGGAATCTTGTCCTCACAGCATCCTGTAAATTCCGTAAGCATGCATGAACACTGGCCTTTGGGTCATACCAGCTGTACTTCTCTGGTTTTCATTCATGAGCCTTGAGGTTAGGATGAATGGTTTTGAAAAGTTGCACACTTCGTTGTGGTTCATTTTTCACGTGGGTCGTAATCAGTTTTCTAATTTCATCCCTACAATATTCTCTCGTGCTAATGGAGAAGACTTGTCTGATAATAAGTAACAAATCATGGGTGATCCCAGAGTCACTACTTGCAAAATGAAAGGTTTCTGTACTTTTCCTTGAAAATGCCTGCTGTTTTGGAAACCTACCTTGAACACCAAAGCGATGCAGCATTTTGAAGAGCCTTATGCCTCAGACTGAGGCCTGGAGGAGCCCGTGGGCTGGGCTGGGCTGATGTGTTTGGTTCCTGGAGTGTAGGGCTGCCATCCACACCCTGCTCAGCCTCAAAGCCCCCCTGGAGCCAGGCTTGCCCTGCTCACAAAGTAGACCCAGGGAGATACCACTGAAGCCAGTGCCCGCTGGATAGATTTGTCAGTAAACGTTAGATTTGCTCAGAGGATCAGCCAATAGCTGCGGTTGAGGTTTTTATGGAATCACAGACCTTTTTTTTTTTTTTTTTTTTGCGGTACGCGGGCCCCTCACTGTTGTGGCCCCTCCCGTTGCGGAGCACAGGCTCCGGACGCGCAGGCTCAGCGGCCATGGCTCACGGGCCCAGCCGCTCCGCGGCATGTGGAATCTTCCCGGACCAGGGCACGAACCCGAGTCCCCTGCATCAGCAGGCGGACTCCCAACCACTGCGCCACCAGGGAAGCCCCTGGAATCACAGACTTTTGAAAGAGGAATTGTCCTATGAAGTTCATCAGACCAGTATTCGCAGAGTGTGGTCCATGGACTGTCTGCATTAGATTCACCAATGGTGAGTTGAAAATGGAATATTCCTAAGTGCCACTTCCACACTACTGAATCAGGGTGGAGCTCAGATCTGCATACTGAACCAGCTCCCCAGGTGTTCCTCATGAACACTCAACTTGAGGTCTAGTGCAACCTTCTTATTTTATAGGTTTAGAGAACTTGAGGCCTAGGGATTGGATTCTTGTGGAAATGTTTATGGTAAATTGCAACAAAGGAAGGTGAAAGTAATTTTCAGGGTAAAATAAAAATTTGTCATCATTCATCTCTTTTTTTTGATAAGAATCTCCTTAATAAAAAAAAATAGACAGAAAAACACGGGTCCACATAGGAGGCATGAGGCAAATAGAGGTTTTCTCTAATATTCCTTGAAGTTGGTTTTCAGATTCTCTGCACACCCCATTCTAGAGCTGTTGACTCTTGTCTGAAACAACAGCCTCCCGTGAATCTGGTTCTTGTGTTTGCCAGCAAAACTGAGGCTTCTAGGAGTTAGGCAGCAGCTGGAGAAAGTGAGAGGAAAAGTGAGAGATTAGAGAAGAAAAAGAAAAATGAGTCAACCCCAGCAGATTATTCATCAAAATAAATATTGTGAAGAGCTTTTTCAGAGGCCCTCATGCCATTAGGCAAGGGAATAAATGTAGAGTGCGTTAGAGAACCTCCTGTATCTATGTGGACTACCTAATTATTTTTTTCACTGGTGTGAAATAAGGCTTAGGCCTTATCAATCAGCCCAGGAATGACTAATGATTGGAGAACAGAAGATTCTCTGTAGTTTATCCTTTGTATCAATACATGAAAAAAAAAAAAACCTAGAATTTTGTGGTCAACTGTGGCTTTAAATGAACAGATAAGAGCCCAAGTAAATGGAAGCACTCCTCCATTCCTAAGGGAAGTTGGTGAACTGCCCACATAATTTGCTGATAAAGGCCCATCTGTTAAAACAAAGTAGAGTTGCATTGGCAATACATTTCAGCCGGAGACCATAAGTGGTTATTTTTTCTTGACAGTCTTGTTGGCTTTTTTTTTTAAGCCCCAGAAAACTATTTGAGAATGAAATATAGATGATGATATTGGCCTTAAGTTACTGTTACGCTTTCTGCTGGGAGAGAGAAAAACCCGTCGGCCCAAGTCCTCTGGTAAACACCGTTGCGTGATAAATTGTTATGAGAATAAAGTCATAAGGAAAACTCAGCTTCGCAAATGACACACGTAGAAAAACAGCAGATGTCTGATGAAGTAAAGAACCGACTTATTGCCAAGACCTTGAAAAACAAAATTAATTTCCTTTCGTCTTTGATAATGGTGAGGTAATGTAGTTAATAGGAAGAGCCTGCCACGCTCAAGTAGTTATAAAAGGAGAAATGTTCACCAGGCACCAGGTCAGAATCCTCAGTTTTAGTTGCTATTACTCTCACCATGTTGGTTGCTAGATGAGGCCAGTGAAAGAAGCAGGGAAATTGTTTCGTGTTGTTTGCAATGTAAATAGGCTTGGGCTCTATTAGTATTTTAAGGAGATATTTCCTTATGAGGGGAAAAAAGCAGTTAAATCAGAGGTTTGCCTCTCACAGTGATTTCAGATATTTGAAGCCTTTGAAAATCATTGTTGGCGAAAAAGATACTCACTCCACAAGAATAAAAGTCTTATTTTACAGAATAATTAAATTTCCATATGGAGGAGACTGCTTGGTGTTTAGGTCAGTGAGGCACATGGCTAGTGTCGTTTTCCATCCAGGTGAAATTTTAAAGCACACACTAGGGAAAATAATTTATCTACTACTTAAGCCGTGAACAATTTCTAGGTGGGTGCAACTGTCTCCTTTCAGCACCATCTAAAAATAATCAAGGCAAAAGCTTATTTTAAGGAACATCCAACTCTTGCTGGCATCTTGAGTTTCAGAATGTGGTTGTTACTCAGTTTTCTGGTTCCAATAAACTAGGTTTGAAGTAAGCAGTGTGGCAGGCAGCCTCACTCTGGTCTCAGCATCAGAACTGGCCCCATTCTACTGCACACCTGCGTTTGTTTTGTCTTCTCTGAACTGCATGCCTTTTGAACAACCTCTTGGTGAGGTTACTCAGTCTCAGAAAGGGATATAGCCCTCTTATGACAGCTGGTGGCCAGAAAGTCAGAGTATCAGCCACTAGAAGCACCAGTTTGATGGGGTTGATGAAGTGCCCCTCCCCACCACCTTTGGTGCGTTACCCGGAATGTGTGTACATTTGGGATTGACAGTGTACACGTGGGTACCTTGGGGGTCCCTCTTTCAGTGGCTCCACCAGCAGAAATTGCAGACAGGTCAACACCCCTGACCTGGAGACTGTTACCTCAATGTGAAGGCCAGAGTTCTGAACTTTCTTTTGGTATTTTGAGGCCCGTCTCCCTTCTCTGGGCGGGATTCTTCTCCCTTGAGAAAAAAACTTTGAAGAACTAATGGATGGGTCTTTTCCAAAGCCATGATAGTTTATGTTGAAATCTGGGAGAGATGCAAGCTTTATCTGTTTTGTCTGTCCTTTTCCTTTTATTTTCTCTTTTCTGCTTCTAGACCATTTATATTGGAAACACATTTAAAAGGTCCTTTGTTTATTATTTTTCCTTTTTTCCACTTAATTCATCTGGTATAAATTTGGGTTATCTAGGAGGGTAAACCTGACATTATACCTGTTGGCCTAAACTCCTTTGCTATCATGAGAAGCTGCCTGGTCCATGATGTAATAGCAAATAAAAACTATGTTCGTGATAGGAACCACTTACAGAGCATGATATCGTAAGAGTGTAAAGTGCTTTTTGTACAGCCTTGTCAAATTGTGACTATCTTGTCACAACAAAAAGACAAATTAGGTACTGAGAATAGCCCCATTTTACAGATGAGGTAACTGAGGCTTGGAGAAGTTAATTAATTTGCCCAAGATCGCAAAAAACTGTTCTGTGCCAAAACTGGGATCCCAAGGCCTTTACTCTTCACCACCAGGCCACACTACTTCCCAGTGCTCTCCAACATTGTGTTTTCTTTGCCTTTTTTTTTTTTCTTTACCCATTATCCCCTGTTACCCAGGAGTGGGGAGATGTCTGGTGACTTGGACACTTGCTCTAGTAAACTGGCCTGAGAGAGAAGGTCCACATGCACACAGGCTCTCCCTATGGTGAAAAGGCTCCTATTAAATTCAGTCATTTGGTTAATACACCATGGAGGCTGCTGAAAGTTTCCTGTTAGAAAGACGGGTCAGGCTGTGGAAAATCCTTCCCCACCATAATGTAACAAGTTTGAAAGCTGTTGCTTTTTTGGTTGAACTGGGAGATTTGGATATGTCTTCAAAACCTTCCATCTGTTGCTATTTCAGCTGGGGGATTTTTTAGCTCAGTAGTTAAGCCCCAGAAGAGATGCAAAGAGAGCCTGCGAAGCAGAGTCGTAAATCTTAAACACTTGCATTTTCATACACATTCAAGCAGAAAGGAGTGAGAACTTGGAAGCTCATCTTACAGAAGAAGAAATTAAGGGAGGAACTGGTAAACTTCATGTAGAAATTGGGGTGGGGGGGTGAAAAGGCAAGTGGAAGGGACAAGAGCTTAATAGGTAGATATTCTTATGATGATTTCTGGGAAAGAAGAAAGAAAAAAAAAAAGAAAGAGACTCAGAATGATCTACATGATGGGCAGATTAAGAAAGAAAAGTCAGGTATGCAGATAAAAGAATCATAACGGTCTGAGGGTTGGAAGAGAGTAAATTATTTCCTTTTCTGTTTTTCTCTGAAATATTATCCTAATGTTTTTATAGCTTTGTTTGAATGGTGTTGATGCCGAGATAGCTATTATTATAGAAAAATTAGGAATTGTAAACTTCTGTATACATTTTACTCTTAGGAACATTAAATTTTCAGCCCTTCACATTACTTTTGGTAGAAATTTACCACAAAAAAGGTGGAACTCAGCTTATATCTTCCATAAACGTGAGCTGTTTGTCACTTGGAGCAAAGAGCAAGTTTCTGCAGGTGCTAAACCTCAAATAATTCTGCTTTCTTTCCTTGGAGTTGATGAGAACAGTATTTGAAAACCCAGGAAAACTCATGAACAACCTGAAGTAGTTGTACTGTTACAAATAAACACTGGTCTAGAATAGGTAGGAAGGGGTTGGAAGCTATAACTACAGATCACATGACACAAATGCTTGCACAGCTTTCAAGGACATCACACGCTTGTGTACCACGAACTGATTCTCTTTACCACATCGATGTTTTGGCTTCTCAAAACAAAGAAGTGGTTAAAAGCATGGGCCTTTAAGGTAGATGAGACAGACAAGCTTCAGATACCAGCTCTGATACTTACACGTTCCATGTGTTTTTGCAAATCACTTGAGACTCAATCTCCTAGTATATGAAGTAGGGATAACACCCCCTACAGCATAGGTTGGCCGAGCAGACTAATGTGAGAATGTCTTATGCACATTCCTGGCAGGGAAGGTACTCACTAAATGGTAACTATTATCATTATCTAGAGGCTAAATATCTCTAAGCATTTTAATATGTGGGCAACTTTGTGTTTGGAAACTAGAGAAGCCCCCTGAAATCAGGCAGGTCCCACAGCAACCAGAGGCTAAGCAGAGTGTCAGGAGTTTGAAGTCATTAATGCTCTTCAAATTCCTTAAATAACAAGTCAGATATTCCATAGTCTCTCTGGAGAAGCTGTGCCTTTCCTCTGAGGAACACTGGACAATTCATTCATTCATTCATTCATTCATCTATTGTTTACTTAGCTCCTACTGTGTGCCAGCCATTGCTTAGGTGCTGGGTGTTTGAGAGTGCAAAAAGTAGGTGAAGTTCACCCTTCATGGAACTTATATTCTAGAGAGAGGGGAGGGCTAACAGTGAATAAACAAACGCAGAATATTGCTTGATGATTATAAGTACTCTCAAGACAAGTCTCAGGGGAATGTGATGGAGAGTACCTGGGTGGAGGAGGAGGACTGACTCAGGTGGGGAGGTCCAGGAAGTGTCTCTGAGCAAGTGATTATTGAAGTAAGAAATGAAAGATGAGAAAGAGACAGGGACGAGTCTTCCAGGTATAGTGAACAGCAAATGCAAGCACCTGTGAGCAGGCAGGAGCTTGGCATGCTCAAGGCAGAAGGCCATCATGCCAGGAATGTGGTAAGGGAAAGGGACAGTGGTGCAGGCTGAGATCTTGGGGAGAAGACAGAGACAAGGAGCAAAGGATGAGGGAGGGGAAGAGGGGGCACTGAAGGAAACAGTTCCATGAGCAGATTCCAGTGAAGTCCCCCAAAGCGGAGGCTTCCATTGTAGCAGACTCCTTGCTCCTCAGGCACATGAGAAAAAGACCAAGAGACTAATACCAAGGGGGCTTGCCAGGAAAAGGAACACTAGAATTTCGGTGGTAATTTTACTTTGGAAAACAAACAAAAAAAGATCCTTATTTTATTAATCTTCCTGGTGGGCCCAGGTGAAATGCGGCCATTGGAAAGCTTCTGAAACACCTATTTCAATTTCTCCTCAAGAAGGTTCTCAAATTTTTTATATATATATATATCTGTATTATATAAAATTATGTATATTATTTTATATATATATAATTTATATATATGAACAAATTATATATATATCTGACACATATATCTGTATTTTTATATATAATGTATATGTAATTTAATATATAAATATATATAATACGTTATATACACATAATATCTACCTACCTGTTTTATACATAGTCATATTTCTATTAAAGGCTCAAAAGCAACCATTTCAGTATGTAGCAATTTTGATATTTTTGAAAATAGGAACATGTTATATGAAGTACACCACTTCCTAGAAATAGATGTGTAGGCAGTATTTCAGCCTTAATTTCTCCAGACTTTCCTTGCCCATACAGGACTCACATGCTTGATGGTTTCCTGCCAGGTGACATGACCACAGAGCACACAGCTCTTTAACTCTGCTGGGGAAGGCATGGTGCTAAAGAGGCCAAGGTCATGGGGTCAAACACCAGTGGCTGGTTATCCTTGTTTTGTTACAAGGCCAAGAATTCATTTAGCTTGTTTAGGCACATGTGCCTCTGGCTGTGAGGAGCCCAGGTGACACGTGTGTCAGTGGACAAGGCAGATCTGTTGTGGCCACAGGCGCGTGGGAGAGCAGGAGATTGATTCATAGTGGCCTCCACAGAGACACTTTGAGCTGAGGCTTCTCCTTTGACAGCAAAATCCTGTGATATTTGAGAAATCTGATGGAAAGTCATCTTCTGGGAAATGTTACTTTTCATGGAGTCTTGCTCATTGGGCAAGTTAGTTCTCGCTGTGTTTGCTACACGACTCTGGCCTATCCACTGTTTCCATGACTCTACTCAACAACTTGGTTTAATTAACATTTTAACGTAAATCTCAGCACATGGCAAGACCTACTTCAAATTATATATTATTGAGGGCAGGGAACTAATTTGATTTTCTTTTCTTTTTTTCTTAGGAAGCAGAAAAATAAGTTATTTCAAAAGAGGGCAGAAATAAGATTCATCCTGAGCACATACTTTTGTGTATCTGTTGGGTCACATCTTCCCTCGGAACATGTTCCCTTATTGACTGTCCCACTGGAGCCTTAATTTGTCTTGTAGCAGTTTTTAAACACCTCACTGATTCCCATGTTGTAAGCAGGCAGGAGCCATCTTCAAATCCACAGATTCCAAGGAGAGAGTAACATCTTTCTCGGAGGAATAGCACTTTCTACCTCAGAAGAGTGTGTAAACGTTTTATGGAGTCGGCACACTTTAGGTTAAGTAGATACATAATTTTTCAAAGTGTAAAAAAGACGGTAGGAAAAAATACTTCATTGTAGAATAAGATATTCAAACATGGTGTGAATGTTTAAGGCAACTGATGGCCAAAATAGGTGAGTCCAAGAAGGTGGTCTGGGTTTGGAGGTGCTTTTGCATCTAGAGGAATTCTCTTCATGACTTCAGTGACTGAGCACTGGAGAGGGAGTCTTGTCCCTCAAGGCCAAAGATGCTTGAGATACCAAATGGTTTCATTTTTCAACTCTGGTCCAAAGAGAGGGTTGACTTGGACCAAAACTGCAATCAGCCGAAAGAGATAGCAGCAAGCTGAACAGGTCACTACCATGGTGATGATCACTCTTTAGGTATGAACCAGGGCACCGAGAAGTCAGCGAAGCCCAGACATATTCATCAAGATGAGGGGCTCCATGAGGCCGTTATCTGCCATGGGTGCCACTGGAGCTTCTAGCCCCTGCCCCGTTGTCCCACTTTGGCCTCACCTGGCTGATTTCCTTGACAGGGGAAACATGTTTTTCTTTTGGCTGGCTTGGTCTTCCTCCCTACCCCCCACCACTTTGGCTTTGTATGGTTTGGCTCAGAGACATTTTTCCCACAAGGTGGACCAGTGGTGCTGATCCCTTTTAGGCCAAGGATGCCAAGTTCTGTGTTCAGGCAGGCAGGCAAGCCATTCTGGGTGAGTTTGCTGCGAGGTGCAGTAAACGTGCATCCAAAGGCTGTTTGACCCTGAACTTTCATGGTAAACTACTTGAGAGGGCTGGCAAAGTAGCCATTGAACACAGGGTCTGGACAGTTGCATGTTACCTTAATAGAACAAAAGACTTACCCACCGCCCCTCTAAAGGATTAGTGCAAATCATTGTGCTAAGAGGAGAAAGAGAAAAATACTCCTGCCGGGGGACAGACATCAATAAATCAGGCCAGGCTTCTTTAAAATGTTACACTTGAAAACTAATGAAGTTAATGTAAATGATGTGTTTCCTGAAGGTCACAAGACTAAGGTGGAAGGTACATGGAATCGGTATACCCGTTTCTAGGTCCCCACCAATGTACTTTATGATCCCTTCTCTCCATGAAATATTGATTTTCTCCTGACTTAGTTGGCAGAAATGCAAGAATAAGGGGAAAGTGTTTCAAAAATAATGTACTTGGAGATAGGCAATGTAAACATATCCATGAATAAAATAAGCACTGTTTGATCATATAAAAGTTTGGTTGGAGAAGACTGAGGATGATTTTATAGAAGAGAAAGGCTACTGCCTCTTGACTGAAATTCTTAGTGCTGGGCTGGGAGGGAAGCTGCAGACATTTTTGTCTCAGGTTGGCAGTTCACGTGGCAGCTCTGAAGTCAGATGCCCCCATTCAAATATCAGCATTTCCAAGCGCTTCCATGTGACCCTGGGGAAGACAATTAACCTCTTTAGGACCATATACCTCATCTGTCAAATGGTACCTATTTCATAGGACTCTTGTGAGGAATAAAGGAAATAATGTAGAGTTTGTCAAGTGCTTCGCTCTTTGCCTGGTAAATGTGAGATCTCAGTAAATGGTAGTTATCAATCTGAAGTCATGCTGTAGGAGGAAATATACAAACAGGTTGGCAAGGAGTTTTTATTCTTCCTGTGGGCTATAAATGTAAAGCTGACACACCCTGTTGTCTATATTCTGGGCTTAAACTGTAACTGTCATTGTGTCACAAGACACCATTTTCCCCCTCCTGTTCCTCATCTTCTGGCCTATGTTGCTGATCTACTTTGCTTTCTCTTATCTGGATCCTAAGTTAGAGTGGTTTAATATGCCTCAGTGATCTTTGTGGAACATTTTCCGTACTAACTAATGAAAAGCTCGTATTGATCTAAGTATACGTTTATATATCATACAAAGGAGGAAGATGCAAGACTTTATTTCTAAAAATTGTGATATATATGTGCTATATATGAAAGCATGTGTGAGTAAACATAACACGGTAGTTAATGGGGCAATCTAGATAGCTAGATTCCAAATGAGTTCCCTGGACTATTTTAGCAACTCAGCTGAAATTCTCTCTCCTTCAGTTTCGCGGGTTCAGTATCAAGGAAACAGTCATAGGAGAGTGATACAGGAATCAGTGAATTGATTTTTTAAATAAATATTCTCAAGAGTTTAAAAACAATTGGTATGTCCCAAATGCACAGCATCCTGGATTCAACATTTTTGGGGTTTGCTGTACTTTTTCATCCATAGTTTCAGATCGTTGTCTGTGAAGTACTTTTGAATTCTTTAGGACGAACAGTGAGAGATGCATATTAATTTTTATTATACTGCCTAAATCGCAAAGTTAATTATTAAAATGAGATTGCCTTGCTTAGGTAGCTCTACAGTAAACTTTTGCAAACCGAGTTGGAGTGGAAGGAAAGTTTGCTTTTGGAAGATCTAGTCTTCCCCTTAAAGTTTGTATGTTTAAGGCCAACAAAGACTGAAAAAGTGTTTTCGGGCTATCTGGGCATTTTTGATTTTTCATTCAGGAGTAAACTATTTTGAGCTTTAACACCTAATCTCCATGGTTCTCAAAAGGAAAGGCATAGCAAGCCACTGCTATTCCATGGACAAAGTAAATCCTGAAGGAAAATATTGTATCCTTCTGTTTATTCCCATGTCAAGAGTTTATTGATCAAGTGAGCTCTCCTGTAGCTTGGGCGGCCTTTGATCTGCCAGGGAGAAATTGGGTTTGGGATTTTGGCGGAAGGGAGGGGAGGAGGTTGGGGAAGGATTTGGAACGTAATGGCCCTTGTTATCTGTAGTGGCCAGAGACGCCCTGACACGGGCCAGCTTGGAGCTGCTGCCTGGGAGGAGCGGAGGCCAGGGGATGGCCGGCCGGAGCTGAAGGCAGGGCTTTGGCATTTTCAGCAGGGGAAGCACTTAGTTGAAGCCGCTGGAGTGATTTCTTGCTGCTAATAGATTTGTTTCTTTAGAGGCAGATAAGTAAAGGAAACGATGACTTTTAAGTGAATAGTTCCCCTGCGCAGGGCTGGTTAGTGTCAGCTAGTCCGGTGGCAGGAAATACCAATGGGGTTTTTTTGTAGCCCAGTGACAAAAGGCTTTGCTGTCTCCCCTCCCCCGTCCCCACCTTCCCACCCTCGCTCCTTCTCGCCTACAAAACGCAGACGCCGGCCCCTGTGCCCGCTGGTGGAGGGCCAAGGCTTGTCTGAAAGCCGTTTAAGTAATTGCTCATAATTGCACATGTTTCCCCGACTGGGCTTTTACCTCTCCACCCCTGAAATTAAAAGGGGCCAAAGATGTGTGACCTTTTTCTAATGGGATAGGTTCTGGAACAAAGGAATTCAAGGAGGAGGCCCAGGGCCTTTATCAGGGCTCATCTCTGACAGCTGGCCCAGGCCTGGGGGAGCGCGGCGAGCTTGTCCTTTTTCACTTTGGAGGGGAGCAGGGGCGGGAGGGAATTCCTCCTCCCCAAACCTCACAGTTTTGTGTGGTGTGTCTTGAAGTTCTCACTTCTCTTTCTTCCAACACTCTGCCTGAACATAAAATCTCTGCCGGATGCTGAACACCCTTTAATTCTAAAAAGGAATTGACAACGCCCCACAGCAGCTGAGGAGGTCAGCCTCTCCCTGGATAACTCCTTATCTCTGGATAATTCACTTTGCTTCTCTGAACCCCAGGTTCCTCATCTGAAAAACAGGGAAGCTGGGATAAGGCCACCTGTCAGAGGGGTTGGAGATAATTATATGCAGTACACAGTGCCTAGCACCAAGGAGTCCAATAAATGGTCATTATTTCCTAAATATAATTTCTCAATTTCATTTCACTCCTGTTCCTTTTACCTCTCTGAGCTGAGGAGAGACAAATTCTAGGCCTTGAATTTCATGACCCAAATTAGTTAGAATTAAAAACACAGAAAGGAATTTTAGAATCATCTAGTCTACATTAGAACCACCTGGGGTGTTTTTCAAACTATTGCTGCTCAAGCCACATGTCTAGAGATTCTGACTTATTTGGTCGGGGGTAGGGTCCAGGTGTTAGTATGTTTGTAAAATGATTTAGCGTTATTCCAGTGTGCAGCCAGAGTCGAGAACCACTGTTGGTATTGAACCCCCTCATTTCACACATGAGAAACCTGAGGCCGAAAGAGATCTGTTAATTCCTTCATTAGCTCATGGATCCATCCAGTTACGCGTGCAGCACCAATTATGCTTTGAGCATCTACTATGTGTCAGACAACGTTCTAAGCATTGGTGGTAAGTTGGTGGATGCATCTCCTCCTAGGAGAGCACAAAAACTAGAATGGAGACCTCGCTGGGGATAGTTTCCATCTATCAGCTAGCTAGCTAGTTGCTCTAAATTGCTTCTTTATATCAGTAAAAGTCATGCCTGGGGCAAGGAGCAATTGGTCACTGGAGATGAGTGGCTGACAGGGATTGAAGCTTCCAGCCCAGATGGCTGTCTTCTCCATGCTGAGATTCCTGTGATCATTTCTGAATCCAAACATCACAGAATATTCTGCACCTGAAGACTCTGCATGTCCTAAGCCATTTTCTCCGGGCTGTCCTCTTGCCCTCAGATTTGCCTCACACATTTGGGCACAGCTCATGAGCTCCCACCAGATTCTGGGCCTGGAAATCCTGCTGACACAAACAAAATGGAGACAACGTGAAAATTCTGTGCCTCGGTTTATGCTATTATAGTTAATGATCTGTCAGTGTTTCCATTATAAACCCCTATTTTCGGGGATGTATAACCCAGTCATAAACGTTCTCTCCAGGCTGAGCTTTGGCACTTGTGATTTCAGCCTGGGAGCCATGTGTGTGTTGGTGTGTGCATGTGTTTTTACAAGGATATGAGGGAAAAAAATAAGTTAGCCATTTTTAAGCAACGGATGGTGAGAAACAGGGGGAGAAAAGGTGGTAATTGATTGCAGATGCTCTTTTGATGCTGCCAGGACTTGAAAACTGCTGAGTTGCTTTACCCCCCAATTGGGGATATGAAGGATTGAGATGCTATTCTGTGCCTTAATTCTGTGCAAGAAATGTTAATTGACAAAGTAAAAATCCACATACGAAGGGGGAAAGTATGAACCTGGGTAGCTTCCACAAGAACAGGAATTGACTCAAGTCCAAAGGCTGTAGGGGCCAGAAGCCAAAGAATCAAAACAATATGCTTCAAAGACAAGTTCCTCTCACCTGGGGCTGGCTGTTTCTCTCCATCACACCCTCTTACTCTATCCCTACTTAGTAGGGGTTGGAGAAGGTACAGCAGGGCCTTCCAAGAACCTGCTTCGCCTAGTTTTTGATGGTAGTCACAGCCGTCATGGTGTGTGGTTGATGGATGGAGTTGTCCATTTTCCCTTTGCATACACAATTCCAGAAGACTTCCGATAATTTGTATTTAATGAGATTATGTCCATACACTCATGTGAAAGGCACCAGGTTGATTGATGTTGGTTAGAATCCAGGAATCAATCCATAACACTCAAAAAGTTGTAAACCCTGAACAAAACAAAACAAAACAAACAAGCACAACCTCATTTTGTGAGCTGCTTCTCCCACAAATTTTCCAGAAAGATGCTGTTGCTTAAAAATCTAATAACTAATCTTGAACAATGAGGAAATATGCAGAAGAGAAACCAGGGCCAGTAAAGTCAGAATCTGTTTTGTGCAGAGACCTGCCAGTCCATCAAAGTGTGAAGCTGCACACCTGGCTGATGAGCACAGAGACCGGGATTGCCTTCATCCCCAAATCACAGTTAGGTGGGGACACAGACGTTTCTAGATCCGTTTTCTCTCACCACTATTCAACAACTGTCCATGGTGGATAGTACTGTGGATGTGTGTTTGTGTGTATATATACACGCACGCACCTTTGCACCATGCTTCCTTGTGCCTGGAATGTTCTTCCCTCCTCTTTGCATGGCTGGTTCTTTCTCCCCATGCTAGTCTAGGCTCAAATGTCACCTTCCCAGCAGACCCTCCCACCCCGTCACTCTATTCCAGGGGTCTGCAAACTACGTCCTGGGGGCCAGATCTGGCCATCACCCTGTTTTTATATGGCCTGAGAGCCAAGAATAGTTTTTACATTTTTACATGGTTGAAAAAAAACATTTTTGCGACATAAAAATTATGTGAAATTCGAATTTCAGTGTCCATAAAGATTTATTTGAACATAGCCATGCTTGTCATTTACATATTGTCCACAGGGGCCTTCAGGCTACAATGGCAGAGTTGAGTTGTTTTAAGAGAGAGTATTTGGTCCACAAAACCTAAAGTATTTTTTCTCTAGCCCTTGACAGAAAAAGTTTGCTGACCTCTGCTCTAGTCTAACACTACATTTTAGTTTCTCTATAGCATTTGCCTTTGCTTATAAATTATCTTATTATATATTTGCTTGTGTATTTATTTGTCTCTGTCTCCCCACTAGAAGCTTTGGAGGGCAGACCTTTTCTATCTTGAACTGCTGCATAGTTTAAGACATAGAGGGGACACTCAAAATATAGGTACTGCATGAACTAATGAATGAATCAATGCAGTTCCTGGACCAAATCATTGGCTCTGAAGCTTACATTGGCTCATGCACCCACTCATTCATTCATTCAGTAACTATTTACTTAGTGCCTACTATATGGCAGGCACTTGTGCCCTTGACTTACCCAGTCATTTGCTTTCATGGGGGTTGACCTATCAAGACTGCTGCCTAGCCTGAGCTACTGTGGAGGTGGCCCCAGTGGGCTTGGCAGACTTTCCAAGCCATCAGACAGTTCTGACTCTCAGTGTCTGCTGAAGCCGTCTCCCGCTTTGTTGTATCCTTCCCTGACAGCAGCACTGAGGTTGTACAGCTCAGAGCCCTCAAGTTGCCTCTTGGGACGACCCATCTACCCTCCCTCAAGAAGAGGCGTCTGTCCTATTTTTGCTCATTCAAGCACAACCTTCGCTTCTGCTTCTGTCCCAGAAACCCTCCTCTCCCCACGTTCCCATTCATCCGGGTTTGCCCCGGCAGCCTCCCACTCACACCTGCAAATCTCATTCACATGGCGTCAGATTCATCACTGCTGGCCTGAAAGCGTTCTCCTGAACCGGAGCAGAAGACGCCAAGACAGAGGAGGGCAAGAGTCTGGTGGCGCACAAGCTTCCCCTCCCTCCTCCTCCTTCCTGCCTGCTTTGCAGATGGGTTTCTGTGAAGGAGTCTCTGTGCTTTCCTGGAGTGGATGCTTTTCCAGTAGGAGGATGTTACAGTCTACTTTCGTATGTTACATAGCCCAGTTCCTGGTGATGATAGGAAGGTAATTACCCACCCTGAGTTTACATAGCAATTGCTACGCCGAACAAGATGTTGAAAGGTTGCAGGGTTGGACACAAAATAAAGGACACAATTCATCTTTAAAGAAGCGTATCTCTTTTCCTCGTGTTAGGATGAAATGCCCATTTTTATATTTACCTGGTTAGCAGTTGTAGTGACCGTATGATCTGGATTTTCAGGCTAGCTCTGGTTTAAAATGCACTTTCCCACTGTAAAATCACGAACCCCGCTATCTACTCAGTGAGTCTGGTCACTCCATCTGTGAGATTTTCATAGGAAAAGTGGATCTATTTTGATACCCCTTCGACACTTGACGGGTTGTCAAATCTTCCTGTGGACGGTAAGGAACAGAGGGCTGAGGCAGGGTGGAGGATGACCAGAGAAGTTGAGGACAGCAGTTGGACAGCACTGATAAGGTGAAGCTGACCAGGCACGGCCCACTGATTTACCTGATTGAGAATCGGGACTACTCCTCACGGGTCGTGTCTTTCCCCCGTCTTGGTTCTCACTTTAAATTTGAGTCTGCTCGTGTTCCTGCAGGGCCTCCGAGAACACCAGAGTAGAGAGTTCAAATAAAGGGTAATGCCATTATGTTGACCACCTGGCAACCTTGAGCACTGAGAAAAGCTCCAGGCCCATGTGGGTGCTTCATAAACATCATTTAACATTTAAAGGAGGGAAGAGACTAGTAAATGTGCTCTTGGTTGGCAAGAGGATGGGGAATCTGATCCCTTCCTTCTGACATTTCAGCTTTGCTTTTTCCACACACAAAAACACACACAGCCGGGGAGAATAGATGAAACACATATAGGAGATTCAGGAAAGCAATTCATAAGGAAAAAAAGAATTCCTGTTTTTCTTGTTAAATGGGCATTCAGAATACCAACCCCACAGTGCAGAGGTGGATACATCCTGACATCATTAAAAAAAAAAAAAAGGGCTGGGCTTCCCTGGTGGTGCAGTGGTTGAGAGTCCGCCTGCCGATGCAGGGGACGCGGGTTCGTGCCCCGGTCCGGGAAGATCCCACATGCTGCAGAGCGGCTGGGCCTGTGAGCCATGGCCACTGAGCCTACGCGTCCGGAGCCTGTGCTCCGCAACGGGAGAGGCCACAACAGTGAGAGGCCCGCGTACTGCAAAAAAAAAAAAAAAGGGCTGAAACATACACTGGCCAGTCAGGTTTGGACTAGGCTAAAATAAGAGATGGTCTGGCCCCGCTTCTCTTCCTTACCCCATCCCTTATTCCAAAGACCCAGGTCTCCTTAGAGCAGAGCATCTTGGAATTCTAAGTACCTGTGTATCACCTGTGGGTCTTGTAAAATACACGTGTGGCTTTGCTGACTCAGATGGGGCTGCGATCCTGCACATTGAGCAAGCGTCCGGCTGATGCCTGTGCTGCTGGGCCACAGTCCACACTTTGAGTCGCGAGGCCTTTGAGAACAAATTCTTGAGTCTAAATTGCTTGCTTCCTCTTGGCCTGAGATCTAATTCAATCCTTGGGACAGAACTCTGAAGTGGGAGACATTTTTCTTGGGCTGGAGCGTTGGAAATGTGTGTGCGTGTGTGTAGCTTGGGCTCCTCATCAGCTGGGTGTCCTCCTCAGCTTCCAGTGGGACTGTGATGCTCTTCTGCCTTCTCTGCCACTTCTCCATGCTCTGTCCCCTCCAGGGTCCTCTGTCCTAGGCTGACAGTGGGAGCGGCTCACCCAGGAGAAGGCTCTGCCATCTTGGCTGTGAAAGCTGATCAGAGGACCCTAGCTCCAGGCCTGCTTCCTCATCTGTAAAATAGAAAAAAGAATACTGCCTACATCACAGTGTTTTTAGGATTCAATGAGTTAACCCATGGAAGGGACTTAATATGGTGCTGGGTTCAGAGTTGGCCCTCAGAGAACCCTGGTTTGTTCCGTCACATGCGCTGGTCTCTACCCTTCTCAGGGAGCTGCTGGTGTTTGGGAGGGTGAAGTTGTTGCTGTATTTGTGACCAAGTTTTCATGGTGCACTTTGGTCTTCAGGGGCACAATCATGTGTACTGTGGTTAGAGGACTGTGCAGTGATAGAGCTCCGGGGGCCAAAGACAGGGCTAGTTCTGGTCACCTCAGCTAATCTCAGTGGCAGGTTCTGTGTACGGATGCTTGGGGAAAAAAAAAAAAAAAAAGATTGGCAACCGGGGCTTCCCTGGTGGTGCAGTGGTTGAGAGTCCGCCTTCCAATGCAGGGGACACAGGTTCGTGCCCCAGTCTGGGAGGATCCCACATGCCGCGGAGCGGCTGGGCCCGTGAGCCATGGCCGCTGAGCCTGCGCGTCTGGAGCCTGTGCTCCGCAACGGGAGAGGCCACAACAGTGAGAGGCCCGCGTACCGCAAAAAAAAAAAAAAAAAAAAAAAAAAAAGGAATTAATTATCTAATACAAGAAGTCCAGAGTTAGGGTGTTTCTTGGGTGGGTCACTACTGGCCACTGCCGCAAACCTATTTTTCTCTTTTTTCCTGCTGGAAGAGGCTGGATTTTGTTTCCATAGGAAGCTATATGACCAGGGGAGATTGTCCTTCCTCTATAGCCATGAGAGTGGATTTTGATTCATTTCTTTCTGTTCCTTCTGCCCAAGATTGGTTTAGGCAGGGGCTCAGGACCCAACAAACACAGAGGAACTTCTGGGGAAAGTTTTCTTGCTCTTAAAAGATGATGTATGTTAACTTCCCAACCCAGCAATCCCACTCCTGAGAATTTACTTGAGGGAAATGAAAACATACATCCACACAGACCTGTCTGTGAATGTTTACAGCATCTTTATTCATTATAGTTAAAATTGGAAACAGCCCAAATGTCCATTGTTTGTCCATGAACGGGTAAACCAATCATGGTATATCTATACAATGGAGTGCCACTCGAACAAACTACTGAGATATGCAACAACACGGATGGACCACAAATGCATCATGCTTAAGTGTAAGAAGCCAGACACAAATGGCTACTCTCATGTATGATTCCATTTATCTGACATCCTTGCAAAGGCAAATTATAGGGACTGAATTCAGATTAGTGGTTGCCAGGTGCTGGGGTGGAGGGAGAAGACTGAATACAAGCAGACATGAGGGAGCTTTTTGGCATGATGGAAATGTCCTGCACCTTGATTGCTACATGACTGTATACATTTGTCAAACTCATCAAAACATACACTTTAAAATGGTGAATTTTACTGTATGTAACATATATTCATAAACCTGACTTTTAAAAAAGCCACATGTGAGAGGAAGCAGGCCCTTTCTGCCTTCCAGACAAGGCCTTCGACATGTATTATCTGAAGCTGCAGTAGCATCTTGACACCATAAGGGGGAGCCGAGCTGGAAGGTCACACCACACGGAGGATGGTAGAGTGGAAAAAAATCTTTGAGCGGCTGAATTACTCAGCTCTAGAATCACCCCGTCTTTGACTTGTTGTGTGAGGTAATTAGTTCCTTATTGTTTAAGCTAATCGAATCAGATTTCTGCCCAAAGCATCCCGTCCCAAGTGACACTGATATGTGTGTAAAGAACTGCCTGCAGTAGCGTTGTCCATCAGGTTGGGACTGAAGATGTGGTAGAAACTCCATCAAGCATCATGATCCGTCTAGGACAATAATCTACAGAGACTGATGATTTTATGCTTTTTATGTCTCGAGTCTCCTAGATTGTACTTCACATTTATTACTACAAAAGCTTCTAGGTTATGTTTCCCTTAGACCTCTGAAGCATATACATTATAGCTACATGAATCACATTTTCCCACTATGAATAGGGGAGCCTGCAGCTGTTGGCTGCTGGTGCTCTGGAAACCCAAGGTACTTGAGGCACAGATGGACTAAACTTTCTGGAGTAGCCTGGAAACTTGGTATTGCCATGTGGTGAGCCTAGTTTATCTTCTGATGGAGAGGGCTCCAGGCTGGGACTGAGCGGAGGACTATGTGTTAATGTATCCTGAACAGGAAGGTAGATGCCTCTGGGGCAGGCAGAGGCGGGTACGTTGTCAGTAAAACTGTAGACACACTTTCAGAGACTCGCTCGTGAAAGTAACCTGTGGCATTCAGACAACACTACTCTGGAATTGAGGTCAGAGGCTTTTTTTCTGGTTTCAGAGCCAAGGAAGTAAGACACCTGTATAAATAACTCAAAGTTGCAGATACAAATGATGACCAAGGTAGGATCTGACAGTCTGGAGTATTACTCTGTATTCATGTGGCTCCAACTACTGGGCATAATTTTGTGTCGTGAATCCTATTTTAGGACCAAAGAGAACCCTACACACCAAGGCTACATTGTGTCACTTAGTTCAGCAAATCATACAATTCTTCCAGGTAACAAAGCCATCTTTTCCTGTCTGTCTCCACCCCCTCTCCATTCAATGCTTCCTTCCTTTCTTTTACTTAGGCCCACATTACCCCTGGCTTTCTAGCACTCCCAGGGTAGGCCAGGCATACCTAGGTAGTGATTCATCCTGTGGACCTTTCTGTGTCTCCTCCCCAACCAAAAAGTTGGGGTCCCCAATCAAAGGACCCAGTTTTACACATCTGACGACTGGAAAAGTCAGACTAACTTCTGGCTCCTTCCATGTCAAACCTTGTTTCTCCTGTTACCTACATACGTGGGTACGGGGTTCCATAGAACACATTCAGATCGTGATGTGACCTTTGGCCCTGTACCTTGGTCCTGATGCAGGGCAAGTCAGCACAGTGATGGAAGAGCATTCCTGGGATTAGGTCCTGTACAGGGATGGTTAATATTGACTTAACTATCCATGGTAAATGACTGTGCTCCACATACATACATTCTGCTAAACACAAATGTACCCCCAATTTAACTTCTTAGCCAGAACCCCAAAATGTCTGTAGCCACTCCAAAGCCATCCAACTCGAGGGGAAGTGTGGCTGAAGGAAGGCCAAAATGGAAATATAAAATGGGGCTTAAGCCAATGCAGTTAAAATATTATACATTTGCATGTTTCATAAAACACACAACTATGTAAACTCTTTGCAGAGTCCTCTCCCAGGGTCTTGGAAAATACCTGTTCAAGGGAGGGGCCTGGAAACTTAAGCATTATTAATTTAGGGAAAAATCCATCTCTGACTTATAAATTAAGCTGTGTCATATAAACACTACCTGGGCCTGATGTTGAATCACTGTGTGAAACACATGTGCTGCCTACACATTATGGGCTCACAGAATGTTTGCTGAGTGAATGAATAAGAGAATTGAGTAGCCCATTGTAATTTTTTTTTTTTTTTTTTTTTTTTCCGATACGCGGGCCTCTCGCTGTTGTGGCCTCTCCCATTGCGGAGCACAGGCTCCGGACGCGCAGGCTCAGCGGCCATGGCTCACGGGCCCAGCCGCTCCGCGGCATGTGGGCTCCTTCCGGACCGAGGCACGAACCCGTGTCCCCTGCATCGGCAGGCGGACTCTCAACCACTGCGCCACCAGGGAAGCCCAGCCCATTGTAATTTAAGCTGGCTTGAAGAACTAGGAAGCATACAGTTTACAATTCACAGATATTTGTTTTCTTTCTTTCTTATAGCTTCCCCTCTGCTCCCAGGTTATAGGTTGGGCATTAGGAGTTAGACTAGATCTTTCTGAGTCTATCAGTGAATATTTAAAGAAATTGGAGGATGTTTACCCTTTTACCACAAATATAAATACAACCTAATCAGCTCTGGTTGAAAAAGGGCCCAGAAAGGGGGTTTGTTTATCCATAATGAGTGGAGCAAAGGGGCCCCTTTGTGAAATCAAAACTGAGCTCTGGGGCCTCCCTGGTGGCGCAGTGGTTGAGAGTCCGCCTGCCGATGCAGGGGATACGGGTTCGTGCCCCGGTCTGGGAGGATCCCATATGCCGCGGAGCGGCTGGGCCCGTGAGCCATGGCCGCTGAGCCTGCGCATCCGGAGCCTGTGCTCCGCAACGGGAGAGGCCACAACAGTGAGAGGCCCGCATACCGCAAAAAAAAAAACAAAAAAAAACTGAGCTCTGAGTCTGCCCCCTGTTTGCCAAGAAACCAAACAGGAATCATAATGTGGAATGACATAGTGTTGAACGCTGTCCACCGCTGGGTGAGATCGTCCATCAGCGGCTGGAAGGGAAAGAGGTGAAACCCGCTTCATTTACTTTGAGACAGTTCTGACAAAGAAAGCCCACGGGGCTTGGTTGCAGCACAGAGGTGGAGGTGAAGTGGGCCTCCGCTGAGCAGTACCCCACCTGCTCCCCAGACGCCACTGGCCTCCTACTCACCTGACCTGCAACGCATTCGATTTTCACCACTCAGCAGCCCGGGCTTTGATGCCCAGAGCCTCCACCACGCAGTCCTGGCTGGGACCCTGAGTCCGCATGCAGCCCTCAAAGGAGGCGGCCTGTCTCCTCCTCAGCGTTGTCCAGCTCCAGCTTGATGTAGACCTTCCACCTGCTGGCCTGCCTGTCCCGTCTCCAACCCCATCTTCCATGCACCGTTCTGCACTTGGCACATCATGTGCTAGTTTTCCGCAGGCATCAGGCTGGGTCACTCTTAAGTGCATTTGCTTGGTTGTTCCTCTTCTGTCTGGAAGGCCCAAACCCTCTGCTTCCCCAGGGCAGGTCCCGCCCAGCTTTTAAGTCTTACTTCATAGAGCAACCCCTCCAGGGTGTCTTTGCTGCCCATGTCCCCACGTGCTCACTCTCTGCCTTTACTTTCTGCTCTGTGCATCTTCTTCCTGCCCCCAGACCTTGGGACACAGTAGCTGTTCCTAATGTACATTTTGCTATGTTGTTTGAGAATGTTCAGTTCCGCTATAGGGGAAAACAAATGGAATGGATGAAACTCATTAATATGTTAAGCCTGGAGTAGCCTGTTCGACAAATAAATTAATTAGAGCATATGTGTATGAATATAGAGAGGAGTTGAAGGACCAAGTAGCTACTAAATATTCATAACACACTAAATACACACAAAGTGCTGAGTATTTATGAAGTCTTAATTTGGGTATTCATTGACATGCCGCTTTTGGCCTGTGTGTCCTTAACCAAAGAAGTGCAGTATAATCCATGGCAGCTCAATAGGCTAATTGCCAAACTACAGCTATGGCCTGATGGAACTGCTCTGATAGAGCAAGCGTGTGCCCCTGACCCCAGGCACCTTCATCTGTTGGGCCCTCTTACCCATCCCTAACTCTGGTCCTTACAACAATAGCGTCCATGGGGAAGGCTGAACCCAGAATTCCGGTCGTGTGGTTTCTTCCTCTTGCTTGCACTCTAGTCTAAGTGTGATGACTGACACCATATCTTTTCACCTTGCTTCTCACCGCATGCTTTAAATTCACTTGATGAACCACGTGATTCAAGCATTAGGTAGTCTGAGAGCCTTTCTGTTCCGTGACCCCTGGGAGAGCTTGCCTGTTAGTATACTTGGAGGCTACCATGTGTCGAGGTAATTTATCACCCAACATGGCTCAGTAAGTATTTACTTAATGAGTGATTCTGTGAATGAATGTACTGCAGAATTCAGAATTGTCTTTCAGGGTGCCACAGGCTCATTCACAGTCTTAACTACTATAGGCAAAAAAAGCCATGAAGACCTGACTGTTGCTGCCTTTTATGCATCCGAGATGATCTCTACCTTTCTTGGGTAGGTCAGGGAAACTCTTGCAAGCCTATAAGCAGGGTAAGCACATTAGAAGCAGATGGATACGCTATGAAGCGTGAGGACAGAAGTACTAGGTAAGAATACATGGGAGCTGGGGATGTCGTTTCTCAGAAACTGGTGGTGATGGGAAGAAGATAAGAATAGTGGTCCAAACATCCCATCATGAAGCAGAACAATTCAGGGAGAATGCAGAGAAATATGGGATTTGGAAATATGAGTGAGAGTGTGATGTGTAGAGTGTGGTGTGTGGTGGTTAAAGCAGTGGAATCCTGGGGCACTGGCAATGTTCTGGGTCAGTGTGGAAATGAATTCTGCGTTAGTACAAACTCAGGAGGGGTCTTCGGGGGGTGGTTCAAGATTCTTTGCTTCATGAATGTACAAGAGCAGACAGTTTCCACTTCATTGGTGTTTTGCTTCTGTTTGTGATAGGTTAATTCTCCACATACGCTTCACTTTTTTTTTTAAACCATAGGTTCCTTCTATGTTGTTTGATATGTATTT
This sequence comes from Hyperoodon ampullatus, assembly GCF_949752795.1. Taxonomy (NCBI): domain Eukaryota; kingdom Metazoa; phylum Chordata; class Mammalia; order Artiodactyla; family Ziphiidae; genus Hyperoodon; species Hyperoodon ampullatus. Next base: position 133,564,714 of record NC_136916.1, on the reverse strand, counting down.
TAATAATACAGATCACCTCTGTCTCCTTTCTTAAATTGGTTTCTCCAAGTATAAATAAGCAAATAAATACTCAAACAATTAACTGAGATTTCCTTGTATTGATGGTCTGTGACCATTCTGAAAAATAACATCTGCCCTCTACTTGGCTTCGGGGAATTTTATGAGCGTTAATGACATGTCTGAAAAGCGTTTCATTTCCTTGGAAACGAGCTTAACAAAGTGTTTTTCTCTCCACAGTGATATAACAAGCCACTCATGCTGTGCTACTGATTTATAATAATTGAAACTTTGGTTACTAAAAAATTTAAGTGGTTTGACGGCAGTTCAAAATAAAAATCTCAATATATATATATATTTTATCCCTACATGTTTTTAGGTGATAGATAGGTAAATGGCCTTTTCATGACTTAAAAAAAAAATCCATGATATTTATTCTCCCATCATATTTTAACCAGTCCTTACATCAGTTCACGAGGTCATGGACTTGGCCTGTTTTTCATTTTGCAAACATCTGGATTTATAGTAAATGATTCATGCAGCCTGATACGTAACTGCCCTCCTTTAGCTCTTTCTTATTATCACTTGTGGAATCTGATTTACCTCCTACCCTGTGAGCTATTCTTTCATTTAGAACAATTTCCTCGGTTATACAAGTCTCCAGTTTATGGTATAATCATGATTCATTTGTCCACTGTAATGGAAATTGCTATCCAGAATGGGTTTTCTCATTTTTAGATGGGAAAATTCATGTCCTCCTTTGCAAAGGACACAACGAAGGTCTGATGTGACAACAAAAACAACAAGGCCCCAGAGCAGAAGGTCGCATACAGGGTAGAATGGAGGGAACAAAGTCGGAACTTTTAGATACACTGTTCCTTTTCTTCTTATCATCACCGCCTGACAGGTTATATGATTATTTATAGATTTGTTGCTCTCCCTCCCTGCTCCCTTAGCATGTAACTTTCATGAGAGGAGGGACCGTCTCTCCAGCACCTATAACTGTGCCTGGCACATAGTAGACATTCAATACTAGTTGTCGAGTTGTTGAATGAGAGGTCCATCCAGCCAGCCAGCCGTCAGTAAAATAATAAAATAGTAGATACTAATAGTTACTATGTATTAAATGTCCCTGCTTTGAGTTGAATAGTGTCTCTCAAAATTCATGTCCACCAGAACCTCAGAATATGATCTTATTTGGAAATAGGGTCTTTGCAGATGATGATTAAGATGAGGTCATACTGGATTAGGGCGGACACAGAGACACACAGGGAAGAAGGCCTACATGTGACCATGTAGGCAGAGACTGGATTTAAGTAGCTGCAAGCTGAGAAATGCCAAGGGTTGCCAGTAGTCAGGAGAGACTCATGGAACAGATTTGCCCTCAGAGGTCCCAGAAGGAATGAACTCTTGCTGACACATTTATTTCTGACTTCTGGTCTCCAGAACGGTGAAAGAATAAATTTTGGTTGTTTAAACCACCCAGTTTGTGGTACTTGTTATGGCAGCTCTAGGTAACGAATATAATCTCCTTAGTGACAAGTGTGGACAAGTGCCTTTATACAACAATTGCCAGTTTACAGATAAGGAAGCTGGTTCAGAGTAGCTAAATGTCTTGCTGTAGGTGACGGAGCCCAACCCAGCTCTGTGTATTTAGAAAGTGTGTTCCAAACTGTTGCCATGCTTGGCCAGCTTGGAGCCAGGAGATTTACAGAGGTTGTAGGTTGAAAATCAGGGTCCCTACCCCATGGTCATACCGTGGCTGCTTTTACCAAGTTAAGGTTAGTGAAAGGGGTACAGAATGAAGGGGATGTGCCTTCTTTATTAAGAGCTTTGTACCCATTGGAGTCAGTGGGAGTGCAAGTCAGCCAGAAACCAGGGAATGTGCTCACTGGATTTCCAGAATTTCTTCTAAATCTGCGCTCTCATTATCAATTGTTCTATCCTTGGAAATGGCTAAGGCTTTGAAGACCTTTTGGAGATATCTTCTGAAGTTGAACATTTGCATGCATATCCCATGACCCTGTGATTTTATCCCTAAGTGTATATTAACAACTGAAATGCATACATATGTTCACCAAAAGGCATGTATAATCAAGTTCATAGAGGCACTATTTGTAGTCACCTCAAGGTAGAAACTACAAATGGCCATTAACACTAGAATGGAAAATAAGTCATGTTATATTCATTCAAAGGCAGGTTTTACAGCAATGAGAAAGAACAAACGAGTGTCCCATGCAGCAGCATCTCACAAAGATAATACTGAGTGAAAGAAGCCAGCCAGAAAAGAATACAAAGCAAAGGATTTCATTTGTATGGTTTATCTCTGGATGGGTAGGGAAGGACTGGTAATACGTATTTTGTTTCTTTCTTTTTTTTTTTTTTTTTTTTTTTTTTGCGGTACGCGGGCCTCTCATCGCCGTGGCCTCTCCCGTTGCGGAGCACAGGCTTCGGACGCACAGGCCAGCGGCCATGGCTCACGGGCCCAGCCGCTCTGCGGCATGTGGGATCTTCCCAGACCAGGGCACGAACCCGTGTCCCCTGAATCGGCAGGCAGACCCTCAACCACTGCACCACCAGGGAAGCCCCTGTATTTTGTTTCTTGATCTGGGTGCTGATTACATGAGTGTTCAGTTTTTTTAAAATATAAGCTGTGTATTTGTGATTTGTGTACTTCTCTACACAATAGGTAATACCTCAATAAAAAGTTTAAAAAAAACGTAATATGAAGAAAATTGCAAAAACCCTCTGCTATCCTATTCTACCTCCTTCACTTGAATGATTTTTCAGTGAACTGTCAAAAGAGAGATATCTCCCGGATTCAGGGAACAACTTTTTAAAAACTCTTTTACTATTCTAATTCTGGGGAAAAAAATAAGTTAGGTAAATAAAGTTTCAAAAAAGGACAAGCTTACCCATTTTTCTCAACCAGGTGCTTGCAGTTCTGCATTAGGTTTACTTGTCCAATGTCAACTCCATGGACTGTGGTAGTGGCAGAGGTTAGGGAGAGGCGTCTGTTCCTCTCCACACACCCCGACAACTATCCCATGTCTTCTTTGGTGCTATAAGGAGAGCCAGTCACACCACAGTTGGAGATGTAGGATAAAATAAGATGAAAATACCCTGGGGAAAAGTCTGCTTTGGCTTAAATTCACAGCAGTGGGTTCAATGAATGATTGCAGAGCCTTTCCAGATTTTGATAAGATGGACAAAATTCAGAATGCTGGTTGTCTAAAAAGAGAGGGGTAAAAACACTAAAGGGAGTGTCAGTGCTTAGGGTGAGGAGAGAAGCCAGGGTTCAAAGACCTCAATTTCAAAATTATGTTCTGTAGGTGGATGTGAGGCAAAGGGCTTGGGAAAAAACCCTTTGTTCAGACCAAACTGGTAGAATTAGATGTTCGTCAGGGCAGTTCTGGTGCTGTAAGAGTATTTTTTAAATCCAGAGAGATTCTTAGCCTAGTGTAAGAGAAACATCATCTTATGTGTGTTGTTTTCACAAGACTGGCTCCTGAATTCCTAGAACTCCAACTCCATCTCATTGTCTTCTTGTTTGTCCCCTACTGCATCTGCCCTTCCATCCTGGCACCCTGCTACTTGGCTGCCATGCTAAGGCCATCTCTGCATGGAACTAGTAACCCCATGGTGGATAGAACCCTCTTGGCTGAGCCATTGAGTTCTCCCATCAGTATCTGCCTGGAATTGCCTTGATTTCAGCACTGAAAGTCCCATATCCTGAGAAATGCTTCAGAGTTGGGGAAACCAGGATGGTTAGTCACCCTAGCCCTGCTGGACAGGGCAGCTCTGATAGCTTGTCCTGTATTCTTGACCTCTTCCTGGACTGGTTCTTGAGATTTGGTCAGACAGATCTGAACAAAACCCAATAGAAATAAGAGAATGAAGGTAATTTGTGTTTGAAGAATGGCCTTTGGAGTCCCTGACTTCAGGTCATGAGATGTGAATTTGATTCCCAGCTATGTATTTACTTGCTGCGTGACTTGGAGATGGCACTTTCCTTTTCTGAGGCTCATCTTGTCTGTGGACAAAAACGTCCTACCAAACAAAGTGTTTACATGACTTAAATAAGGTAAGTCACGTAAAAGTGCTTGGCTCACAGCAGTTGAATTAATAAATATCAGTTTCCTTTTCCTATCAGTTTGTTTCTTTCTTTCTTCCCCATGTTGTTCTCATTCCTCCAAACCCTCAAACACATTGTTTACATTTTTTTCGTGCTGCTTCTCTCCACTGCAGGATGGTATGGAAGAAGCTTTAGAATTAGATCTCTACCTCTAAATACAAATTCTGGTTCAGTCACTTTCTCTTTGTGAACCTCAGGGAAATTAAATAACTTCTGAGCACCTTGATTTTCTCACCTCTAAAATGGGAATAATAAATTCTTCTTTAAAACATACAGTAAATACAGACATTACCATTGCTTTTGGTACCCTGCGTCATCCCTGCTCAGCCCATCTCTCGTTTCTACTGTAGCTCTGGTTCCCTGGGAACGGAGACTCATACTGCCAGTACCCCATCATGTGTGTCTCTGCGTTTTAGCCTCTAGTCTTATTTAGGCTATGCTAATACAAACAGAAAATGAGATATATGGAACTTCAAACAGAGTCAGATACTAAGTTATCATATGATGGTCTAGGATGAACAGCATATGAGTTTGACCAAAATTTCAGAAACAGAATACAAATTTAAAAGAGGAGGGAGTCTAATGAATTTACCATGACTTGCATCTCCTGTATTAATTTGGGCTATATTTTCAATATACTTAGGAGTAGAATGCAAGGTACTATTAACCTATGAAGTACCCATCAGTATTTATCTCTCTCTCCAGGATTTTGTGTCTTAGCAGATTATGAAAATCTATTGCACAGATTCAGATATTGGCTCCAAAGAATGTAGCTTGATTCATTCCTGTCAGTAAACCTTAGAGCATTACACTATTGTGCGAAGTCTTAACGATGCTCTAGCTCTCTCACCCCTAAACAGATTAGTTAAGTGTGCAAGGCATATGTGATATAAAGTTGGAGAAGATACAGTTTTGTGCCTTTAAAGAACTATAGCTTATTTGAGATAAAAAGCTAAGTGCAGAAACACTTTTGTTGAGTGTCTAGGTGGCATTCACATTATAAGCACCATCTCTAATCACCCCCCCAAAAAACTTATATAAAGCTTGGGTTCCTCCTAAAGTAGACACCAAGAATTTGAGGTGGTTTACAATTTTATTTAAACCTTGAGGTGGATTATAAAAATATGCAAAGTATAAACTATATGGTTAAGGGAATCCAGGGAAAGGCAAATAGAGCTAATTTGGGATAAAATAGCACACAGGAATGTGTCCCATATGGTTCTGTGCAGCTGCTTGAGGTGGATTGCGTATTCGACTTTGAGTTTCCTAAAGACCAAAGGAAAAAGAAAAACAGTCATGGTTTCAAGAGCTGCAGTATCCTTGAGATAAAAGTGAATCAGTATAGGAGAAGCAGTTTTTCTCTGGAGACTTGAAAGCAAATCCTCCCTCAGGTCCTCATTAAGAGCACACCATAGGGTAGTGACAGTATCCCAGATGGTATTCTTACAGTGAAAACTGTGGAGGGCCGGTAGATGGCTGTTTCTTATATTGTCCCCCAATATAAGTCTAAGACAAAAGCCCATGTTAGCAATGTCAGCATAAATATTTGTAGTCCCTCAAACACCTCTCTTTAAATATAATTTCTTAACAATATTTTACATTGTGTTTATTTGAATCAGGATCCTCACGTTGCATTTGGTTGAGGTCTTTTATATCTCTTTTAATCTATAACAGTTCCATTTCATTTGTTTTCATCCTTGCCCTCTAGTTGTTGAAGAAACAGGTCATTTGTCCTGTGGAATTTCCCACATTCAGGATTTGGCTGATGGTATCCTTGTGGTTTCACTGAGTTTTAAATTACAATTATTTTATTTCCACTACTACAGGTTCCTTTTATTTTTTTTCAGATTTGTCCAGTCATTTTTTTTTTCCATTTTAGTCTCTTCCTCCCTATTCATTAAGAGGTCTTCGTAGCTTCAATTCCTCCATTTGTTTAAAAATATTAAGTGTACTTATCTTTCATTTAGAATCTGATGCTGCCATTTTCTGAAGCCTTTACAGTTCTGGTTCTATTGTTTATTGTTTCTGATGACTCTTGTTCATGGGTGCTTGTCTCCTGGTGGATTTTGTAATTTTTGATTGTGAGTTCATATTTGTTGGCATTATCTCTGAGGTAGTGCTGTGAGACCTGGGTTGAGGGTTTGTTTCTCTGGGTAGATTTCCAATTGTCTTTGCCAGGTACCTGGGGGCACCACAGACCTGGGTCCACTTTAAATGAAGTTCTCGTCTAAGTTTTCTGGGCCACACAGATAGTGTGATTTCTAGCCCTGAACCCTGTGTGTGGCCAATTTGGGTTTTTTGAAACTCCAGAGGACAATTTTTTGTTGTTGTTTTGTTTTTTCAACCTTGATCCAGAGCCAAGGTTTCCTTTGTGCTTGTCATTGCTGGACAGGCTCTCTTCTGGTTCACCATGTTCCTGAGGTGAATCCTAGCTCTGTGCAAATGGGTCTCCAACCTGGCTTCTTGTCTTTCACAATGACTGCATTCGAACTCTTTCACCTCTCTGATCTCAGCCTTAGCTTCTTAGCAGGTCTGACGGTATTTCACTTATTTTTTTAAAAAAACTGATTAATATATGTCTATATAATTATACAGTTTATATAAATTATAATTATATAACATGATATATGATTATTATCTATATGTGTAGTATAATGGATAATATACTTTATAATATTACATATATGTGTATGTGTGTATGTATGTGTGTGTATATATATATATCTTTTTAAATTCTTTTTATAGCTGGTGGATTTCAGAATCTCTAGTCTGGCATTTTTCCAAAATAGAAGTCCCTGGTTCTCTGTCTTCAGTCAGATATATCCAGTATGCCTGTGTCAGGTAAAACCAAAGAACCTTTTAGGACTCTTCTGTGCTCCTGAAGACATGGGACCCATTGCACCCTCCTATGCTGACCCAAAACATGTTGCTGTGCTTCTCCGTTATCTTGATTAGAACTCATTGTCTCACTTAACTACCCTTGGCTTATTCTCACGACTAGTGAACTCTGTGATGGACGGGTGGCCTGCTATGAGTAAATAGATCTGCAGTTGCCTTCCCTGACTCTCAAGTTGCTCCCTGGAATCCTCTGATGTTTGAGCTGCCATATTAGACTTCTTGATTCTGAAAATTGCTTGCACTGAAGCTTGCTATGATCTTTAGATACCATATTTGAAGAGCCCCACTTTCTTCAATAAGGGCCAGCTTCTGTTACCTAATTTATCTCCCCAGCTACCCCTGCTCTTGGCCCACCCAAATCTCAATCATCCAGCTCCATCTTGGGTACCAGTCACTAGGTATAGCCCAGGATCCTCAGCTAGCCTGGGGTTTCTGGGGTAACAACATGCTTGTGGCCAAACCTCCTTGAGCTGTGACAGAAGAGATATTTGTGGAAAAGAAAAGTATTAACATGAAGCCCTCCTTTAACAGTCTAGTCAAAGGAATCTCTCTTCCTTGAATTCTGACAGAACTTTTTTGTACCACTCTTAAGGTACTCATTCACCTTCTCCTTACGCTGTAGTTATTTACATTGATGTATTATCTTCCTTGCTAGAAAATCAACTGCTTAAGAGTAGAAAATGACATTGGGGTCAAAAGACGTGTATTCGCATCCTACCTTATCATATTCTAGTCATATGGCTTCGGGCAAATTACTTTAATATGTAAGCTTCAACATCCTCCTCTATAAAATTGAGGATAATACTTAATTTAATTTTAGGGCCAGATGTGTTAAGGAACTTAGAGTTTTTTCAGATTTTATTTGAATAAAAGTAATACTGTGCATGTATTATATATTATGTAATACCCCAGCGGTTCCCTATAATCAAATACCTTCTTATTTCTGTGACAACACATAAACATTCATAGTAAGTGGATTAAATGACGATGGTAGTTACACTCACATCACTTCATTCAGGCCAGTTTTTGCTGCCAAGTGAGTTAAAAAAATAAATTTCAGTTTTCAAAGCTTTTTGGCTTTTTAAATTGTAGATAAAGGATTGTACGCTTGTATTACCTACCTCACAGAGGTGTTGCAAGGATTAAATAAGATAATATAAATAAAACCTCCTAGCACTGAGTCCAGCACACACATAGTAAACTCTTGAAATTTTATGTGAAGCTGATTTTTAATCACTGAATGAATGTTTGTGTAGTTCATGTGGAGTTATGGGGATTTTTTCTGTGAATGATAAAAATTTTCTAGTCCCTGGCTTGTTTTCTTTGGAGATTTACTTGAAGGTACCAGATGCCAACTGGTTCTTCTGGCCATAGGGAGAAACTTCCTATTACCTGCATAAGTCAAGAGTGGGTGATCTGAGAACCAGAATGATCTGGAATGTTAGAACTGGAGACCAGTTGGCCCATGAATGTGAACTGCTTTAGATGCTGGTTATCAGTATTGTCATTCACTCTCTTACTTTTATAATTAAGGGAATTGAATTCTTAAGTGGAGAGAGATGTGACTTCATTTGCCCAACATAGAAAGGTGGAGAAAGTCTGAATGCCGCATTAAGGAGGCCTTTTCACAGATGCTCTATGATGACTGTCCCTCTTCATTGAGAACTACTTTCAAGAAAAAAAAAATTGTTTTTGAGATATTCATTTGTATTCAATGTAAAAGTATTACATTTATGATTTTAAATATGTCCAGTCTTTAAATACTATGCACCTAGTTCTATTATTAACCTAAATACTTGGTAGTTGTAGTACATTTGTTCATTCGACAAATATTTGAACTCCTACTGTGCACCAGATCTTGTTCTAGCTCTTGGGAGAAAGTGTGAGCAAAAACACAGGATTTGCTCTCATAGACTTTACCTGAGTGGAGAGGGGGAAATAGAAAAAAGTCAGGTGAACAAATAAATAGACCAGGTTATGTCAACTCCTACCTGGTAAGTGGAATGGAGAACGTATATCAGGATGCAAAAAAGAGACTGCCTGGGACTGAGGGGGCTTCTCTTTGGATTGAACTGTTGTCTGAGTGCCACCCAAAGAAGGATTCAGCCATTTGGAAAGAGAGCATTGAAGGATGAAGGGACAGAAAAGCACAAAATCCTGAAGCCAAACGGAGCTCGGGGTGCACAGAAACACGGAAACACAAAGGTCATGGAGATAGCCACACATGGGTCTGGAGACAGTGGTTCAGAGGGAAATGTGGTCCAGTTACCTAGGCCCGTAGGCCAAGAGAAGGAAGAAGGAGTTTTTCCTAAGTGCACAGGAGGTGTTTGGAGGAATTTGGGGCCTAGGAGCAATGTCAGGAAAGTAAGGCTCACAGTTCAGGGGGGCACCAAAAAACTCAATAATCAAGACAAATTATATTTTAAAAATATAGATGAATGAAAAATCCACGATGAGCAAAATATCACAGTTTTAACTAAAGGCAGGGTCTGACCCTGCACATAACCGACACAGAGATTCTTCTCGCCTTGGTCTCTGGCTGCAGGGGAGTGAGACTGGCTTGATTGTCATCCTGAGGCTCTGTGCAGAGGCTGCCCAAAGCCAGGGCTCCAGAGGGAGAGCAGGACAGAGCCTGCCATTGGAGTCCAGGGAATAGAGGGGCCAGAGGGTGTAGTAAGAGATAGGATGAGAGAGGCAGACGGATTTCTGATATTTTTGAGGTAGACACCACTGGACTTGTGGTTGAACTGACCTATAATACTGAGATCCATTACTGCCACTACTTTTCAAGTTCCCTTTTGTGCTTCTACAGTCTGCTTCTCTGTGTTGGCTCGAGATGTTGGGAGTTGACAGAGCATGAGAGCTGGAGGGCCAAAAGCGGTTTCCTCACTTTTGCCTGCTTTGTCCACACCCATGTCCACTCTTTGTGTCTTGGTCTTTAGCATGGCTGCCAGGGCCTGGGCTGACACTGGCTTGTCCCTTCAGAGTAGGCAGGACAGTGGCTTCTCCTTCAGGCCTCAGTCTACCTGGGGCCCCAGGTGGTGGTCATGGTAAAGCCACCTGATGCCAGAGTGTGCTTGGAGCTTTGGGGCCGATTCCCTCTTGTTTCATGCTCTTCCCATCCTTCTTCACAGGGCAGCAGGTGGGTGCCTCGGCTTGGACACCTCCTCTTAGCCCTTTCTTGGACTCTCCCTCCACGGAGATAAGGCCTGTTGTTCCTTCAGCCTCTCCTCCCTTCAGGAGGCCTGGCTGCCCTCGAGAGATGCCTGGTGTAGTATTTGTATACAATTTCGCTATCCAATGCATTTGCTGAAGTGTCTGCCTTTGCCGCTCAATTGTGGGTGTCAAAATCCTCTTCTGAAACCATAGTTATAAACACCTCCCCCCAAACTTGTTCTGCCTCTGGTGTCTTTCTTTCTTTCTTTCTTTTTTATAAATTTATTTATTTATTTATTTTTGGCTGTGTTGGGTCTTCGTTTCTGTGCGAGGGCTTTCTCTAGTTGTGGCAAGTGGGTGGGGGCCACTCTTCATTGCGGTACGCGGGCCTCTCACTATCACGGCCTCTCTTGTTGTGGAGCACAGGCTCCGGACGCGCAGGCTCAGTGGCCATGGCTCACGGGCCTAGTTGCTCCACGGCATGTGGGATCCTCCCAGACCAGGGCTCAAACCCGTGTTCCCTGCATTGGCAGGCAGACTCTCAACCACTGTACCACCAGGGAAGCCCTGGTGTCTTTCTTTTTTCAGTTGGTTAGGCTTCCACCCACCTGGTCTCCCAAGCTAGAAACTTGAGAGTTATGCCTGACTCCGTCCTCCTCCACACCTTGAGCCTCACTGGATGCTGATCCACATCTTGACCCCTGCTCTCCAACTGGTCCAGGCCCTCTCTGCGCCTCCCCTGAATTATTGCAACAGTCTTCTGATCAGGTTTCTTGCTTCGTCTCAGGTACCGCAAACCCACCCTCCACACAGCCATCACAATTTCAGTTGCAAGTCTGACCAAGGCCCTGCGTAAAAGCCTTCCACGGATGGAGCCTGGCCTCCTCTTTGCTCCTGGTTTTGCAGACTTGCTCTCCAGCCCCCATCTCCTGCCACGCATTGGATGTTGGAGACGTGGTTCAGCAACACTGACTGTTTAGTGCCCCCGTCTTGAACCTGGCTGTCTTCCTCTTTGGTGCCTTACCCTTGGGGGTCTCCTTTGCCTGAATTACCCCTGCTGCCCCTCTTTACAGGAGAAAGTTCCAGCCACCTCTGAGATTCAGCACCTGTCTTCGTCCCTTCAGCGACTCTTCTCCAACCTCCCTCCCACCACTCTCCCAGCCTCCCAGCTCCGTACCTCCAAAATAGCCCATGGATACGCTGTCCTTGCCCTGCCCACTGCAAAGTCTTCTTTTCCCATCTCCCACTGGCACAGCAAACCCAATGCCTGTCTATCTCTAAGCCCCTTGGGGTCTAGGACTCTACCACGCTCATCTTTGTATTTTCTGCCCTTAACATTTCTGTCAGCATTTAGTAGGTGCTCATTACATTTCTTTGTTCAATGCAGAAATCATTCTTGTCTTTATTACTAACAACATTGTAATTTGGGACGATTTTCTTCATCTAACTGAGCCTTAAAATTTTCAGCTGTAAACATGGATAGTAATGTATAACTACCTTACAGGGTTGCTGTGAGGATGGCTCGCAGAATACATGATTATAAGTGTTAGTTCCTATTTCCCTTGTTTTCTATTAAAACATCTGTTGAGGATAAAATGCCGACATGTTAATAATAGTAATAATAATAATAATTCTTAATTCTATTCATATGTAGTAGTAACCATGATAGCTGCAGCTTATTTAGCTTACCATCTGCGAGACAATATTCTAAGCGCTTTACATAGATGAACTCATGCGTCATCCTGACAAGCTTGTGAACAAGGAGGTATTACTACCTTACCTTGCAGTTGAGGAAACTGAGGCATAGAGGTTGTATAACTTCCCCAAGGCCCTCAGGCGTTAGTGGTAGAGCTGGGGTTTGAACTTGGGCTGTCTGGTTCTGGAGTGTGCTTAACCAGCTCCTTACTCAGCTTACCTTTCCCATGAAAGTAGTTTGAGGCTTTAAAAAATTTATTTATTTATTTAATTTATTTATTTTTGGCTGCGTTGTGTCTTCGTTGCCGCGCATGGGCTTTCTCTGGTTGTGGCGAGCGGGAGCTACTCTTCGTTGTGTTGCATAGGTTTCTCATTGCGGTGGCTTCTCTTGTTGCGGAGCATGGGCTCTAGGTGCGCGGGCTTCAGTGGTTGCAGCACGTGGGCTTCAGTAGTTGTGGCTCACAGGCTCTAGAGCGCAGGCTCAGTAGTTGTGGCACACGGGCTTAGTTGCTCCGCGACATGTGGAATCTTCCCAGACCAGGGCTCGAACCCGTATCCCCTGCCTTGGCAGGCGGATTCTCAACCACTGCACCAACAGGGAAGCCCCTAGTTTGAGGTTTTATCTTTCTTTCAAAGAGGGAGAAATTGAGGTTCAAAGAGAGTGGGAGACTTAGCCAAAGTCACTGGACTCAGACGTGGCAGAGTGGGGATTTCCACATGTTCTCCACTGCAGCAAAACCTTCACTTTTGGGTGGTTGCTTTGCTTGAAACGTTGCCAATATTAAAATGGACTCTTAAAACAGACTATTGACAATACTTTTAATGATAATGTATCATAGTAACAGTAATGGAGCAGTTCTCTTTTTTGGTAGAGTTAGGAAATTAGGCCCATCCTTTTGGGGCCAACAATGTCCGAAGTGGAGTAAAATGAAAGTAGAGTGTTTTACGTTGTTATTTAAATTTTAAGTAACATTTCTAGCTCCCAATTAGCTCAGAATCGTAGGCCTGGTAGCCTTCACCGTTTTCTTCTAGGACATTCCCGCTTCCTGAAGGAGAGAGAGGACCAGCAAAGGCCCCACCGAGCTGCAGGCAGATGTGTTTTCCAGCCCACTGTCTGGGATGCGTTCTGGGGACGAGTTCCTGATATTTATGTGAAGAGGAGTATGACCGGGTCGCTCTGTCTTCTCACTGAGTTTTGCCAGAGGTTGCCCTCACCAAAGTTGGAAGAAATGGGGTGTGTAGGAATTTGGGGCTGGTAAGTTATTCATTTACTTAGCCATATTTTAAAGGCTGAAAAGCCATCATGAAGTCTGTGGAATGCATTGTCCTGAGAGGTCAGCAAGTCAAGTTCTGCGGCTGTGTTTTCAAAAGGGCCAGATCATCTCGTGACCAGTGATGATATTTGTACTTACGATTAAACTCAGGCTTGGGTAGGGCTTGAGTTTGGGGCATGGGATGGGGAAGAAATGGTTACTACCCTTCTCTCCTTAATCCCAATCTCTGAATCCCAAACTACATGCCTATCCCCATATACACTTGGGAGTAGAGACATTTCTGGAATAGAAAACCGTCGCAGAAGAGTTGTGAAGAGAAACATCAGAGGACATTTAGGGGATGATTCCTCTAGTCTCCAAAGTAGAATCCAATGTGGTCCTCAGCAAGGGACCTGGAACATGCCAGCCACACAGGAAGAACGGTTGTAGATGTAATGATGGGATCCTTGTACTGACAGGGGCTAGGATAGTAGAGATGATTTGGTACAATCCCCTCATTAAAAAAAACCATGAGTAACTTGACATATTTTCATTTTTTGTAGACATAACATATTCTCTGGGTATCCACTCTGTAATATGCACGCACTCGGGATGTTTATCCTGTTTAATCCTTACTGCCAGCCGATGAGGAAGGGACTGTCCTTACCCACGTTTTAGAGCTTGGAAACCAAGGCTCAGAGAGTTTAAGTAAATTGCTCAAGATCAGATAGCTGGTTTGCCTTCACACCTGTGGTCTGAATTATTAAATTATCTAGCTCCCAAGGAAAAATGCATAAAGAGAGAGTAGTAAAATAAGCCACTCCATGATCCTACCACCTAGGTGTAACTCCTGTTAGCACTTGGCATTGAACAGATATGGAAAAGGACAGCCCGCCCGCCTGCTCAAGTGACTTGCTTTGCACTCTGGTTTTGTTGTTGTTCCATAGAGCACTTTTCAGAATTAAGTGTGTAATGATATGTGTTTCCCCCAGTAGGCAATAAATTCTATGATTGTTTCTATTTGTTCATCTCTGCATCCCCAGGGCCTGGCTCGAAGTGGACTTGAATCAACATTTTCAAATGAATAAATGAGTGCACAGAGCTAGGTTTTGGCAAGTCCAGCATTTTCCCTGCCCTCTTCTAAGTTTTGTGACAGGAATTGGTTTTCCTTTGATCACTGGGAGTAGAGAAGTGTCATAATCTTGTCCCCCCAGGGAGCTTGACCTCTTGATGACATTTTCAAGGCTGCAGTGAAATGTTGCTGGAACATCAGGTGTGTCGTGCCCTCTTTCCCCCCTTTTATCTCCTCCCATCCTCATCACAGTGCAAAAAAAAAAAAAGAAAAAAAAAAAGAAAAAAAGCCTCTCTAGGTGGACGCCCCAGGAGGCAGGATGTGGACCCTCTCTTGGAGCCCCAAGAGTAACTAAGGGCTGTAGCAGCCGTGGGCCGGCTGTGAAGGGGCCTGTGGGCTGCAGGAGTGCACAGTGAATGTGGACACATGGTGGAAACGGTTGTGTTCAGGACTTCTCATTTTGAACGGCTCCCGTGCTGTGATATTTCTTATTGCAATGGGCCTTGGGCCACATATTGGAATTTTCAAGAGAAGCCAAGAGAAACAGAAGGGGAAATAAAGCGTTCCTAGTAGGAATTCTCTCCAGAAGAGAAGAATAGATGTGATTCTCTGCTTTCTAGAAAAATAATTCGGTATGATGGTATTTTATGGAAGAGCATCTGTCTCCCAGAGCAAAAAGAATGGAAAAGCGTCCTCTCATAAATCTATTGAGCCCCAGTTAACATGCAGCCAGGCTTCATGGGAACCCTGTGCTGAGGATTTCAGTGCACTTCATTACATAAATACCAGGACATGTAGTCTCCCCCCCAGACTAAAAGGTTCTCTGGGACAATTAGGAGACTATGGCCCTCTTGCCCCCTTGTCATGCACATTCATGTCACAGGCCTCAGCAGAGGACTTGGGGTGCTTTGATGCCCAATGTGCTCAATTTGGTGTCAGAGATTTCCAATTCCTTGCACCTAAGCACATGTCCTGAACAAACAAATAGCACTGGGACAGAATTCTCTAGCAGGCTGTGGAGACTTAATTACCTCAACTCAGTGGTCTTCGCGCTGTTGAGAGCATCCCGGGTACTTGGCAGCATTAACATTCCTGGAATTGTATTTGGCCGGCCTTTGTGAAGGAGTTGAATACTGCCTCATTAGCTCAGGCTCGTGGGGCATTTGTGTCTCTGACAACAGTTTAATTATGGACATTGTTTACTGATCAGTATTACATTGACAGACTAGAGGGCTAATCTGAAGATTAACACAATAGCTTGTTTTCATTTTATTCCTTCAGCCAGTGAATGTAAGAGTTAAACAAACCTGTTTTTGTAGCCCTTGTTTTCCATAATAAGATTGGGGGACATATTCTGAAGCATTTAAGGGTGTCTACATCTTTCTTCTTTAGTTTAATTTAGCCTGGAAGGATCCAAAGAAAGAAATGACAGCTTTTGGAAATACTAAGGTTGGAAAACCAAAAGATCCAAGGGACAGGCTAGTTAAGACAACTGAATTTAGGGAACTTTGTACTGAGCCTTTGTCAGTTCCTGTAAAAACCTTTTCCCAGAGGTCAATAGTTATTTGAGATTCTTAGGGCTGAATGTGACAGAAGTTTGGAGAACAGAATTAAAAATTTCCCTTTATGTATATTTGCATAAATTGCATTTGTAATTGAAGATTCAGCCTGCTTCGACTTAGCACTTTGAGAACTGTGAGGACAAAGCATTGTGAAAACATTTTTTGTTGAGGAGAATAAAACGGGTCATTTTCAGACTCTGGAACGTCAGGGCTGATTCTGAGATACCTGTATGAACGTGTTTCTGTGATTACAAGTTTTGTTGAATTAAGGAAATAGCCTTGAACATTTAAAGGCTTAATCCCTCCAACCTCTCAAACAATGGAGCAGAGTAGCAGTTGGAAAACTCAACTTTGCAAAGTCAGATTTGTCCTCAGAACAGAAGATGAGGGTGGAGCGTGGGAGATGGCAGTGAGTGTAGCCCAGATCTTGGAGCCAGAGCTGGGATTGTCTTGACTGTCCCATTGGCTGGGTGGCAAGCTTCTGGAGGTGGATGAAAAAGTCAAGAGGAAGCAGATGGACTTCACCTCATAGGTGTAGTCAGAACCCCTGGGCCCCAAGTCCCCTGGGAACAGGCTTGTGTTTCAAAAAAGCCTTGACCACACTGTCCCTTGGAGGCAGGGATCCCCGACTCCACTGACTGAAACAGGAAGAGGCGTGAAAATCCCTTTGGTCCTCACTACCATTAGTGACCAGGAGGGCTCCACCTGGTGCTGGGGACCCTGAATATTTGCTTGACTGGGCAAAAGGTGAGAAAGCTGGCACCCTAGGAGCCATACCAGCTGGTTGATGAGGGTTGTTTGCCCTGGTAAGCTTTGTTTTCATGTTTTTCAACAGAATTAGTAAACACCCTGAAAATGATTTCACATGAAAATCTAGATTTCTGGTGAATCATTGGAGGCTCTGAAAGCAGGGCCAGCATTTTCACAAGGAGGTAAGGGTCTCCCCTCCCCACTCTCCCGGGGGCTGGATATGTGCTCTCCCATCCCCACAGCCCACCCCAGCCATTCAGCGTTGGAGCCTCAGGAGTGGGGCCTCTGGTGGGTGATTGGGTCACTCAGGTCCCGCCTGGCCCCAGGCACATATTGTACACTAGGGGATTTGTGGAACCCAGGAGGCCCCTCTCACACAGGTACTGGCTGTTGACAATTAGAGGATGTTCTTTAGGTAAGAGTTTTCTTCTCCCTTTCAGAATGTAATAATACTTTGGTGGAGATGTCCATTAAGTCACTCATACTCTTGTGACTAGTGTGAATTAACTTGTCAGATGGCACCCAAGAGTAGGAGAAGGGTGTCTGTAAGGAGGCAAAGAGGAGGAATAAGCCTCAAGGAACAGTCCTGTCATCGTTTTGCCATTTGGTTGAGGACAAAGTCTGAGCAGAAAACACAACAGAACTGACTCCCCCAAATCCATTAGTCTGAAGCCTTGTTCCAGGCAAGTGAGTAAGAGGAAAGTGTGTTGAGGCCTGCTATAGACTGAATGTTTGTGTCCCCTCAGAATCCATATGTTGAAACCTAACCCCCAAGGTGCTGGTATTTGGACGTGGGGCCTTTGGGAGGAGATTAGGTCATGGGAGCAGGAATGGGATTAGTGCCTCTATAAAAGAGACCCCAGAGAGCTCCCTCACCCCTTCCACTGTGTGAAGAGCTAAAAGATGGTCCTCTGTAAACCAGGAAGCAGGTTCTCACCAGACACCAAATATGCTGGCATTTTGAGCTTGAACTTCCCATCCTCCAGAACTGTGGAAATAAATTTCTGTTGTTTATAAGCCACCCAGTTTATGGTATTTTGGTTATAGCAGCCATAACAGACTAAGCTAAGGCCTATGGAAGTCTTACTGCCTCCTGTTAATAGAGATATTAGAACTGTTCTACTTTCTTAGGTTTCTGGAGTATTTCAAGAGGAGGGAGAGAGTTATAGGGTAAGTATAAAGGAAATAATTTTGCAGATATTTTGAGCAATGTCATTATATATCACCTCTATCCAGCCACTTAAGAGCAAAGATGACTATTTTAACTTCATCTCCTCTTAACTCTCCATCCAGGAGAGGTACTAAAGGTGGTAGGCCAGAGGCAGGGACCTAGAGTAAGGAGGGGAAAGAAAAGGACTTGGGTGGTCCCCACCTTTGAATCCTTGAGTGCTGGCCCCGAAGAGCAGCCACCCAGGCCTTGCCCCAGCATCTCCTGGAACAGTGTTTTTCCCACTTAGAATAAGGAGTCTCAGAATCCCTTATTTGATTCAGTCAATCCACACGGTGTGATTCAGCTTCTAAGAAGAATAAATCAACATTTTAAAGCCGGCCTGGATTTATTGTAAACAGCCTCTTTCCACTAAAAATGGCCTGCAGTGTGATTTGGCCCAGGGCTAGGATGGCGGCTCCATTTTGGAGATACATTTGCCTTTAAAATAACACAGCCTCGAGGAAGCGCACCTCATTGTTGGCCGTGGGCATGTTTTCTTAGGAATCTGAAAGAACTTCTCTCTGAGTCACCTTAGCTGCTCCCTCTGAGTCATTTCTGAGACTCAGCTTGAGGAGGAACAGGACAGAGAAGCAGGTGCTGGAAAAGCTGGGACAGACTGCAGCGGCTGTGACCCAGTCACACTGCTCTGCCTGCCTTGACCTGGGCGTGGACCCAGACCTTCTTCTCTGGCTTCCAGAAAACTCCTGGAAGACACTCACCCTATCTACTGGGAGGGAGTAGACAAGATTTCCTTACAGTGCAAGCTTGTGTGGTGTATATACTGCACGTGGCACTGTAGCTTTTCCAAGATCGCCAGGCCTGATCCTTTGTCTTTGAGGCTGGTCTCAGGCAGATGGGGCCTTTATCTGCAGCACCCGTGTCCTCTGTCACCAGCACGGGGGGCTGCCTGCATTCCCCTGCTTGGCCATTAGGTGTACATGGATTTGGGCCTCCTAGGGTCCTAGTGGAACCGGTGCCCTGTCCCTCTTCCCTCTTTGCTGGTGAACCAGAAGGCTCCATAGGCCTAGCCTCTACTTGACAGCTGCTCAGGCATGTTTCAAAGGTGTCACCTACATGGTGAGATTTCTCACTGGAAATGTGTATTTGTAGCTTTATGGTCCCCTGGAATAAGAATAGGTGCATTCTAAGTTTTGCTTTACTATTTGCTAGTTTGGTGAACTTTGGCAAATTAACCGAACTGTTCTAAACCTCACTTTCCCTGACTGTGTAGTGGAGATTGTAATTGTGGTAACTATGGCTTGCTTCACTCACTGACAGTACCTCCCTCGCTTCATAGGGTTGTTGTGAGGATTAAATGAAATATATTTCTGTGAAGTACTTGTCAGGGTACCTAAAACCCCTTGAGTGTTTAGTAACTGCTAATATTGTTATGTCGTCTATGGGTGTGTTGGCTAAGAATATGCACTTTTAAGCATACGGGGGTGTGAGTTATTGAAAAACCTAATAGCTGCCGTGAGTGTCCGAGCCTTTAAAATTGGACCTGGCCTCAAGTCCTCCTGGCAGGTCTCTTACGCTGACCTCATGCTGGTCTGAGCAGGAAGTTTGTCGCTGGCAAAGGGAAGGGCTTGTCTCCCACAGGCTCATGGGTATCTCTGGAGGGAGTTTCCAAATTCACCAGCCAGTCTTCGGCCAGCTTTCTGGACCCAGGCTGCAGCAGTAATTTGACCTAAACTATTTGGATCACTGCTACCTTCTGCACCCTTGGACAAATTAAAAGCAGTGTGTACACAGAACTCTTTGGCCCATGTTCACAAGCTGAGCCAAATTCAGAGTTGAAGGTTAGACACGAAATAGCAGACAGAAGGAAGGCAGACAGGCACTCACACCTGGCTGCTAGGAATGAACAAAACAGATGCCCGGAAAGTCAAGAAGAATTCGTATGTGAACGCAGAGTCTTATGGATTTACCATTTTGACTCCAGCAGCTCCTAGAAGACTTTCAAAGTGAGGGAGTGCCCCCTTAGGAGTGCTGCAGCAGTCGGGCACCTGCGTGGGAAGCCACACCCGGTCATTCCTGGGAGGGAGGACTCTGATTTATGGAGAGAGGGATTCTGAGCTCAGCTGCATTTTTGTGGCTGGGATCAAAAGAGCTTTCTCAGTGACCACAGATCACATCCTGGGAATCCTCCCTAGACAGAACATTCTTAAGAATGAATGCAGCCTTGGCCACAGCCCATGGGGTGAAGTAAGTCTGGGAAGGCACATATCCAGGAGGATGGCATTTTTGATACCCTAAAACAAAGGTTTTATGTACCCCCAAACAAGAAACCTGCAGATTTAGGGAAAGTTATAATCTTCCTTCCTTGCCTAAGGGAAACCTGTTTGGTGGAAAGTGAGCTAAACTGAAGTTTTATCTTGACAAATTACTTCACTTTTGGGGGATGAGTTTATTCATCTGTGAAATGGGAATGTTGGATTAGAATTAGAGGGACTGTTTTTTTTTTTTTTTTTTTTTGTGATACGCGGGCCTCCCACCGTTGTGGCCTCTCCCGTTGTGGAGCACAGGCTTCGGACATGCAGGCTCAGCGGCCATGGCTCACGGGCCCAGCCGCTCCGCGGCATGTGGGATCCTCCCAGCCTGGGGCACGAACCCGCGTCCCCTGCATCGGCAGGCGGACTCCCAACCACTGCGCCACCAGGGAAGCCCCAGAGGGACTGTTTTTAGGCAGTTTGTTACCGTCCTCACTACTCCCTATTGCCTCACATGTGGCTTGCTGCTCTCATTTATGGTACCTCTCTGACCCCATTAAAATTTTGAATTTACAGTTTCTGGACTAGAAAATCTCTAAGCCCCACCCCACTCCCCCACTCCCCAGCTATAAGATTCCTGAAAATCAAAGTTGTGCATAGATTTTAGAACATTGGATTATCTGGCAGGATGCTTATGTGTCTTTTGGAGTAGTAGGAGGAGACAACGGACACTAGGGTCAGGCATGGGGTGCCTGTTGATGGATGGAATTGCCTGTCTGGCAATTCCAAAGCAGAGAGGAGCATCCATGCTAAGTGGGAAAACGTGTGTACAGGGTTGACACACCCAAGATGTTTCACTGTTTGCTTTTCCAGAGTATTTTCAAGAGTTGGCTTGCTCACTTGTTCCAGGGCAACTTGTCCTTGAAAGGGTCAGCAAAGTCGTGCTTTCTCCTCTAGTGGGGTGTGTAAGCCTGGAGGAGAGAAGAAAGGGATGAGGAATGCTGGGATTCTTTCTGCCAGCCAATACCATTTATGTAATTCTCAGTTGCCTAAATCTGTAATGAGAAGAAAAAAGACTGCTCAGTATAACTGGAGCGCCAAATCCCCTTCTGGAAGATAGAAGACATACTGTACCCAAAATGAGCTAGTGTAAGGCAGAGGGGGCTGCGCAGCCCTCCCTTTGTTTTTATTCCATTCTTGACAAAGTCACAGCCAAGAATTTTGTTTGATGAAGAAATAATTGTATCATACTTGTAAGTATATAGAGATAGCACCAGCCATATTTAAAGGACTATTAGCACAAATGCAAATATTTATATCTGCTTTGTGGGTTCTATACCTGGCACAATAGCTTGAAGTTGTACTTAGGTAAGAATCCTGCACATAAGAGCAAAGTTGATGCTTTGCTTAATTAGAGATTTCTCTCCTGTCCTTCCTAATGGACTGAGCATTTGATAATTATGGGGTGCTGATAACTTGGCTTTACTTCCAAGCATGGGGCTAAGAGAAGAGGTGTCGGGGAGAGGACTGGGCTGGTGGGGAAGACCATTGTAGAGTAATGAGAGTATGATATGATAAAGGGCTCCTAGCTCACAATATTATATCCAAAACCCAAGGAAAAATAATACTCTGAATACCAAACCATCAGCTGAGAGATAGGATCTCTGTCATAGACTAGGAACATTGGAAAGAAGAATAAGTATGTCTCTACATTTAACCTTATTTGTATTAGTACATTTGTCTTACAGCCCTCTTTCTGCAAAGAGAACTCAAGGAAGAATTAAGGAGAACTGAAAGAAAATCAAGGAAGGTGGGCTATCCATTTGGAAAGTGGGCTCTGATAAATACCAGAATAGAGCTACAGGGTCCCTTAGAGATTCTAGCAATCCAGTGTATTAGAAAAGACTCTTCCAAAGTAGGCGGCCCATAATACAGCTAAGTGTCTATATTATTCCTGGGGCTTAGAGAGACTCTGAATGTGGAGGAAACTTTTACTTTTCTGATGAAAAGCTCTTTCAAAAAAATAAAATAAAATGGTTATATTAACTTATAGGGATTTAGATAAATTAGTCACTCATCTAACTTACATATACAGCTTATTAATGTAGTTTTACATACGTATACAAAAATCACATATCATGTAAAATGAGTTAAATTAGAAATATTGCATTTTTCGCTCTCACAGTTTATGAAACGAATTTATTAAAAGTTTTCACCTGTGTATGTGGCATCCAGGCCTTTTTCCTGAGTCCTCTTCTGACGCCATTGGACATAGCAAGTAATCCTCACCTCTGTTTCAAACACAGCTGTGTTTGAATCTGTTTATCCTAAGCCACAGTTAGTCATTTACATAACATTAGGGAGTTATTTTGTTTTTCATTCATTTTTTTACTGGTATAGTTGAGATCACCACAGTGTAACTTTTACTCCATGACTTTTTCCTTACTCATAAGTTTAAGACATTACTCTATGAGTTTTAAAAGTGGTTCTTTTTTTTCAAAGTTCCTTTTCCATGACACATACTTGCAATTAATTTGGGCTAAATTTCTTTCTTTTTTTTTTTTTTTTAAAAAAAGCAGCTTTATCAGTTGACCTCCATAAATATCCCAGATTAGTTTTGATTGTATTCCATTAAATCTAATCATTTATTTTTTGATTAAATAATGTAATTGAGAGCATGCTCTATAATATAAATGTTCCCTGCTCCTACACGCACATGGCCTCCCCCATTATCAACATCCCCACCAGAGTGGTACATTTGTTACAATTGATGAATCTATATTGACACGTCGTAATCGTCCCAACTCCATAGTTTACATAATGGATCATTCTTGGTGTTGCACATTCTGTGGGTTTGACAAATGTATAATGACACCATCATTATGATATCATAAAGTATATTTTCACCTCCTTAAAAATCCTCTGTGCTCCACCACTTCATTCCTCCCTATCAATCCTTGGCAACCACTGATCTTTTTATTGTCTCCTTAATTTTGCCTTTTTCTAGAATGTCACATAGCTGGAATCATATAATACATAGACTTTTCGGATTGGCTCCTTTCATTTAATAATAAGCATTTAAGGTTTCTCCATGTCTTTTCATGGCTTGATAGTTCATTTCTTTTTAGCACTGAATAATATTCCACTGTTTGGATATACCACAGTTTATCCATTCACCTACCGAAGGATGTCTTGGTTGCTTCCAAGTCTTGGCCATTATGAATAAAGCTACTGTAAACATTTGTGTACAGGTTTTTGTATGGACATAAGTTTTCAATTCATTTGGGTAAATACCAAGGAACGTGATTGCTAGATCGTATGGTAAGAGTATGTTTAGTTTTGTAAGACCTGCCAAACTGTCTTCTAGAATGACTACACCATTTTGCATTCCCACCAGTGATGAGAGTTCATGTTACTCCACATTCTTGCCAGCATTTGGTGTTGTCAGTGTTCCAGATTTTGTCCATTCTAATAGGTGTATAGTGGTGTGTCATTGTTGTTTAATTTGCATTTCCCTGATGACATATAATGAGGAATATCTTTTCATATGCTCGTTTGCCATCTGTACATCTTCTTTGGTGAGGTATCTGTTAAGGTCTTTGGCCCATGTGTTAATCAGATTGCTTACTTTCTTTTGCTGAGCTTTAAGAGTTCTTTGGATAACAGTCCTTTATCAGATGGAACTTTTGTAAATATTTTCTCCCAGTTTATGGCTTGTCTTCTCATTCTCTTGACATTGTCTTTCACTGAGCAAAAGTTTTAAATTTTGATGAAGTCTAGCTTATCAATTATTTCTTTCATGGATCATGCCTTTGCTGTTGTATCTAAAAAGTCATTGAACATCCCAAGGCTATCTAGGTTTTCTCCTATGTTATCTTCTAGGAGTTTTATAGTTTTGTATTTTACATTTAGGTCTTTAATTAATTTTGAGTTAATTTTTGTGAAGGGTGTAATGTTTGTGTCTAGATTCATTTTTTTCTTTGTATGAAAAAGAAAAGACTATCATCTCTGCTCCACTGTGTTGCCTTCACTCCTTTATTAAAGATCAGTTGATTACATTTATGTGGATCTATTCTGGTCTCTCTAATCTGTTCCATTGATCTAGTTGTCTATTCTTTAATACCACCCTGTCTTGATTACTGTGGCTTTGTAGTAAGTCCTGAAGTCAGATAATGTCAGTCCTCCAACTTTGTTCTGCTCTTTCAATACTGAATTGTAATTCTGGGTCCTTTGCTTCTCTGCATAAACTTAAGGATTAGTTTGTTGATATCCACAAAATAACTTGCTGGGATTTTGATTGGGATTGAATGGAATCTATAGATCAAGTTGGGAAGAACTAATATCTTGAAAATATCGAGTCTTCCTATCCATGTAAATGAAATATTTCTCCATTTATTTAGTTCTCCTTTGATTTTGTTTATTAAAGTTTTGAAGTTTTCCTCATATATATCTTATACATATTTTGTTAAATTTATACCTAAGTATTTCATATTCTGAGTGCTAATGTAAATGGTAATGTATTTTTAATTTTAAATTTTATTTGTTCATGGCTGCCATATAGGAAAGTGGTTTACTTTTGTATATTGCTTCTCAATCTGTATGCCTTTTATTTCCTTTCCTTGTCTTGTTACATTAGCCAGAACTTTCAGTAAGATGTTGAAAAGGGGTGGTGAGAGAGAACACCCTTGCCTTGCTCCTGATCTTAGTGGGAAAGCTTCAAGTTTTTCATCATTAAGTATGATGTTAGCTGTAGGTTTTCTTTGTAGATATTTTTTATCAAGTTGAGGAAGTTCCCCTATATTCCTAGTTTACTGAGAGTTTTTTATCATGAATGGGTGTTGGGTTTTGTCAAATGCTTTTTCTGTATCTATTGTTATATACAATCTATTTAATATTGTATATAATCATATGATTTTTCTTTTTAACCTGTAGATGTGATGGATTATATTAATTGATTTTTGAAGTTGCATACCTGGGATAAATCTGTACTTGGTTGTGGTATATAATTCTTTTTATACGTTGTTGCATTTGAGTAACTTGTTTTTAATCCAGTGTTTCCAAATCGATTTCATTCCGGAATGCTTTACACAAAGCAACTATTAACATTTTGTGTAGCAATGGTTCTCTGGTACTCACTTACCTCTCTCTCTCTCTCAAGAAAAAGTGCAGAGAAAGGAATGCGAAGGAGAGATATTTCATAGAACCTGGGAAGGTCCTCAAGGTCTTTAGGGCATTTTCAGAGACAGCTAAGAAGAAGAACAATGTACGAAATCAAGCATCAGTGGAAATTTCCCTGGTAAAGGGGGCTCTTATTATTTTGTATGCTCCTCTAGGGCATTTGGGTATGCCAGGTGTGTATGTCCATGAGGTCTATGGAGCTCCATCCTGACGAGACCTCATTACTCATGAGAAGGCAGGGGCAAAGGTGATAAGTGAGGGAGGATTCCAAGTGTTCTGTGGGTTGACATCACTCAAATTATCTATTATTTTTGAACCAAGATTCTCCCCACTCCCCAACCCTAGTCTCAACAGAACTGGTACCCAATTCCTGGAGAAAGGGAATTTTGGAAACAGTATTCAATTGCATGGCTGCCCTTTTTTTGTCTGTGTGACTTGATGAAAAATTTTAAACCTTGTGGGAGGAGAGACCTTTCCCTATCATGGCCCAGCCACCAGCCATGGCAGAAGAGTGACTGGCGTTACACAACCCTGGGTGACTTCACCAGGCAGGGAGTGCTAAGAGCACACCTTCAGCTAGGAAGGATTAACATCACAAGCCAGCCATGTGGAGAGCACAGGATGACAAGAAGGAGAATGGATTCCAGGGGACAGCCAAGAGGAGGGCTAAAATGGTAGACAAGGAGCCCTGGTGAGACATCAGGAAGATCCTTGGGCAGGAAGGAGGGTGCTGTGGACTGTGTAAGCCAGACCCATAGCTATACATGTTTCTTCAGGTCACCCTGAAACTGACATGTCTATGATAGAAGTCCCCAAATCTGTGACCAAGAAACCTTGGGTAACCGTTGAAAAAAATGCCATGGGCAGCACCCCATGGATATTCAGAATCAGTAGAGAAGATGACCTGAATCCATTTTTAACAAGCTCCCTAGGTGATTTTGATGGGCATCTGGGTTGAGGGACCACTAATGTGGGGAAGCACAGGTTTTATTTTGAAAATATTTCTTGAATTTAATTCTCTGTTGTGAAATAAACTTAGAGAAAATAAAATACCCTCTCCTAAACTCATAGCACTGTTTATTGAATGCAGAAGTCATCTTAAAAGCAATTAAACAATTGCACTAGCTAGTGAGTGGTTTAAAGAGTCTCTTATTTATCCATTTGCCTGCAGACCTGGGTCCTCCCCTGTTCTCCTCCATTCCCATCCTGTCCCTCATTTGTCCTTGTTTGAGGACTTTTCTCTGCGCTCACCCACGCAAGCCAGGATCCTGCTCTGATGTGTGCAGAATCTCTGCATGTTTGAATCCTTTCTGCCACATCCTCAGAAATAAAACAATTTCTAATTTGTGATTTTAATTTTTCACTCTTGCTTGGATTGTCTACCCTTTGATACTTAACATATAATCCTACTCCTCATTTCTGAGTCATTGAAGTAGAAATGGCCAGGGGGCATTTTTATGTTTTTCATGATAACATTCATGATACCAGAGAGCTGAACTCTGTCCTCAGAGGTCAATTTCATGCACGTCTCACCAGGCAAATCCATCTGAAAGAAGATTCTAGATAAGTGGGAATGCACTGCAAACTCCATACCTCCAATCGGGTAGCTCTGTTTTAGATTTTGTCACTTGCTATGGACAAGTCTTATTTGTTCTGTGTCATTTTGCAGAAGTATTGGGCAAGATGCTTGGGTCTCGGTTTCTCCATCTGTAAAACGGAGGCAATAATGTAATATTACACGATGTAAACTTTTTGCAAAGAATTTTGTGATGCAAGTGTGGCTGGTTCAAGTGTAACTAATCCAAAATGTGTTCATCATTTTAAAATGAAAATCTGCAAAGAACAATTTGATAGGAACTGCATTTTCAATGAGCGGCTTGAGGTCACAGTTCATAAAATAGTCCTGCACCACTTGGGTCGTTTTCTGCAGAATTTGTAAACTGAAGGGATGGAATGCTCTCTGCTGTGTAAATTCTGCATCTGCTATTTCTTACAACTGCTTTCCCTAGGGCATAAATGACCGAAGCAGTGGTTAGTAGAGAAACCAGGTGTGCCTGTTCAAAGGAGGAAAGTAAGTATATTTATGAAAATCATCTCCCCAGCACCCCGGCCCCTCTTCAGGAGAGATTCACAATCCAGGCATCCCTGTGGGCAGAGCCAACTGATGCAGAGCTGGCTCCTTGCATGGATTTTCCAACCTGTAGCTTGGCAAGTTCAGGATGGAGGATTGACCCCTGCCTGCGGCATGAGAGATGCGTGCTTGTTCTCTGTGGTACAGCAGAGTTCCTTTGGTTTTAGCTTATTGAGATTTTTCCAGAGTAAGATAACTGTGCTTGCCTTGGCACATGCTTTTAAAACTTGAACCCTAGACCTTCTCATTGGTAAGTAAGGCAGATGAGGGAAACTGTGTTTTCATTTCATTTGGAAGCTATTTCTTCAAGAACCTAGGGCTATAAAGGATGGCAAGGCAGAGCTAAAGCATAAAGGATCGAAATGTTTAATCTTTCAGGAGCATAACAAACCCTCACAGGGATGCCCAGGCGATGCCTGAAGGTCACATTACCTTGGTAAAGATGACAGGACCTGGGTTCTATATGGTTTTAACATTTGCAGGATGGAAACTGGATTTTGTCAGTACCTAAAGACTATCTCATTCCCACAAAACTTGAAAGAGATTGTATAAAGTAATGATGGTTTGACTTACACTGAGAAATTATCTAATTGACTGGATACTCTTATTGTCTGGATGGAATATTTATATTAACTTACAACAAGAAATATAACTACCAATTATACCAGGCTTTTATACCAGCTTGCCTAGCACTTCTCTCTGTAGGGGGGCTACAGAGGAAATTAAAATACAATCAGAGGGCTTCCCTGGTGGTGAGCGGTTAAGAATCCGCCTGCCAATGCAGGGGACACGGGTTCGAGCCCTGGTCCGGGAAGATCCCACATGCCGCGGAGCAACTAAGCCCGTGCGCCACAACTACTGAAGCCCGCACGCCTAGAGCCCCTGCTCCGCAACAAGAGAAGCCACAGCAATGAGAAGCCCGCACACCGCAACAAAGAGTAGTCCCCACTCACTGCAACTAGAGAAAGCCTGCGCACAGCAATGAAGATCCAATGCAGCCAAAAATAAATAAATAAAAATAAAATAAAATAAATAAATGTATACAAAAAATATATAATGAGAAGATTTCATGTTGAACATGGAGAGTGATCTTGTCAATATTCATATTGAGTGCATCAAGCCGTATAACCTGGTGCGTGCCACCTACAGTATCAGATATGCCAGGCAAACAGGATGTTTGAGCCAGGGGTCAGAACCCTTTCTTCCCTGTGTGGTGCTAGAAGTTTCCTGTCACATTTGAATTATCTCATTTTTTTTCTGTATTCTGATGACAAACTCCTCACCCAGTGTTTCTCAAATGTGCCCTATGATTCACTAGTCCTACCTGATTCTTTGGGGAGAAAAAGGACTCTCTGGATGACAAATTCAATGCTGTATGCCATATCCTCATTTTGTGGGTTCACTATGCTCATTAGCACATTAAAAGTTCTGAGCAGGGCTTCCCTGGTGGCGCAGTGGTTGAGAGTCTGCCTGCTGACGCAGGGGACACGGGTTCGTGCCCCGGTCCGGGAAGATCCCACATGCCGTGGAGCGGCTGGGCCCGTGAGCCATGGCCGCTGAGCCTGCACGTCCGGAGCCTGTGCTCTGCAACGGGAGAGGCCACAATAGTGAGAGGCCCGCGTACAGAAAAAAAAAAAAAAGTTCTGAGCAAACCTGGTTAACTTTGCTTAACCCTACATTTTCCAAACTTACTTGACCAAGGACACTTTCTTGGCATCCTGAGAAGCTAGGTGTTCCAGGGAATATTCTTTGGGAAATGCTCATGTAACCACGAGTGCCACCAATTGGGAAACACTCAAGTTCTCTCTCTTCTTGTATTTTGCCTGGATAACACTCAAGAGTTTTGTGGCTGCCTTTCTGTTGTCTCCAGGTTCTCCCTGTAATGACAGAAGACAAAAGAAGCAAAGGGAAGCAGGGTAAATCTAAAGAAAGGTAAAATGGTCCTAGGGTGAAATAAGTACAGGAGGCTAGAATGGCTGGCTTCTAAATTTCCTTCTAGTCCTAAATATTTAGGGGATCTAAAGATTCTGGGGAAAGAACATTCCATTATTGGACTTCTATACTTTTTTTTTCTTTAACAAATGGAGAAAAATACAACAACTTTGCTTTGTAAGACAGAGAAGATTTTCTGAGAACCTACATGAGTCACTGTGAGATCTTGTTTGTAATGGCTTTTAAGTCTTAGCAGGTGGAGTAGTGGAAAAGGCCAGGCTTGACATTAGAAAATCTGGGTTCAAATCCCAACGCTACTCCAGTGTTACTGTGTAAGTGACTTCAGATTCATCTTTGTCAATTTAAATGGAGATAATGATGTGAGTTCATAAAGTCATTGTAAGGATTAAATAATGGTTGGATAATATCCAATAGTGCTAAGCATGGTGCTAAGTCTTCTACATGCTTGTTTCTTTTTAATCTTCCTAAACAATTCTATGTGGTAGGTATAGCAGAAGCAGAAACTAAGGTGTGGGGAAGTAAAAATCCTGCTCAAGGACACACAGCTGGTAATGGGGGAGCAGGCGTTTGAATCCACAAGTCCATTTTCTTTGCTATAGTATTACATGCAGAAGCCTAGAGTCTAACACGTAAGTATTTAATCCATGTTTTAAAATATAATTGATTTTCTTTTCATCTAACATAATTAGCCCATAGCCAGATGGCTGGACTGATTCATGTTAAGTATGAGATTATAGGAAAAGGCAGAGAAAATGATCCTCTAGGGAAGAAAAATCTTAAGCCAGATAAACCTTATATATTGTTAATGTAAAATTTTTACTAGATTATATTTAAGAAGGTCTGCATGGTACTTGGAAGTCCCTGCATACAGAGATTTTTGTTTTTGGTTTTGTTTTTGTTCATGTATTATTATACTGGACTGAATGCTCCGTATTGGCAGACTGTGTCATAATTTATAGTGGACATTTGTGGTCACCCAACCTTTTGGTGATTGCCCACACTATGAGACCTACCTTTCCAAGGCAGAAGCCAGAACACAGATCTCTCAGATTCCTTTGTGGCCAGGGGTCTGGGCTCTGTGACATGGTCCATGCAAGGTGGATTTGGAAGTGAGTCACGGAAGAAGACCGCTACATGGAAGGGAATCAGTCTTCTGCTAAGGTTGATGATGGAGATACTCAGGGGAGGTAACAGTGGCAGAGTTCCTGGCCTTCAGTCCTAAGGATCGCAGGCACTGAGTATGGGCGCAGCAGTGTTTTTCTTAGCGAAGTCCCTATGCTGTGCAGTGTTCCTGGCTGTGTAGCTTCAGGGTTTGGCTGTCTGACTCCTTCTGAGCTACCTAATACCTAATCAATTTCTTTTTTCACTTAAACTTGCCAGAGTGGATTCTGTTGTTTGATACCACAAATCGTCACTGATACGTTATTTAATTGTAATACCTGACACTCTACCAGGCATGGAATAGACACTCAATGAGTGCTCAATGAATGCTTGCTGATTGCATAAATGGAGGGTAATTATGAAACTGGTGACGTGTGTATGAATCCTGCTATATCTATTAATTTTTTACCTTAGATCTTGATCCCTTGGAAACTTTGCCCAGGGATTTGGTATGGGACAATTTTGTTTCTGCCAGTGACTTTGTAGGAGCATTGTAAATATTAATAAGTCCCTTCTTTACTTGGTTTTGAAGGGTTGTAACTGAAGGTATATGGATAAGTTTATACCAGGTTTCCCTCCTCTATAATTATGTGCAGAAGTTTTCCTCATTTCTGCTTGTAAGAAGGAAATTGGAACATATGAGGTCTGGAGTTAACTTCTGATTTAAAGCCGACATTTTTCTAGTGAATATTCTACCTGCAAATTGCTTTATCCTTTGAGGGATGTTTAACTATGAGTCTCTAAGAGTCCCAGAATGGTTTTTTAATTTGTCATTTTTGTTTCATATTTTAAAATATATTTTACTATTCATAAGGGATTATTCAGAAATTGGTCCAATTTAATGTTGTTTTGTGATAGTTCAGGGAGAGCAGATCCTAGCTTGCCACCCATACTTTAGACCCTGGAAAGCCCCAAATAACGAAGTTTTATGCCCAGATAACATATAAGATTTATCCCAGAAGCTATATAAAGTAGGACATTTATATGTCTGGACAAACTTTCCTTTAGTTTCCTTAACAATTTTATAGTTCTGTTTGAGCATCTGTTGGTTTCTTGGGGACATCCTTGAAGAAGAGCACCTGAATAGAAAAGTCATACGAAATTTTAGATTTGGAATTCAACTCTGAAAGAGGTAGAAGGAGGCCAATGAGTAGCTGGGAAGGAGACTGAAAGATCACATCCCCACCTCCTGTCTCTCTCAGGCCAAAAGGAAGCCAAACTTCCCTGGGAGAACCCACCCACTCCTGTTCTGGTTTCTTTATTAAAGCACGACACCTATGACCTTCTCCAAGAGAAATATCTATCTCCTGGAATTTTAAGATACCTTCTTTATAATTTGTTTTTTGGTTCAAATAGATGTTAACTATGCGAAATTTCACCAAAAAGAAGTTGTTTTGTGAAGGTTATTTTTCCCCTAAAGACAAAAAAGAACGGATGGCCTCATACTCACTCACACACTAGGATGCTCTTAAGGGTCTGGCTTATCTTCAAACAGGACATTTAAAAGATAAAGTTGACACTCCATTTTAATCCCACCCCCAGCAAAGTCTCATTTTTGTGGCACTTCTCTTTGTCAAGAATCAAGGAAAAATGTGCAAGAAACAGGTTTTTGTTTTTAAAACAACTGCTAAGCAACCACTATCATCCACCGTCTGTTACCAAATTTTGGCCAGATAGTGGCCGGTTGGGTACTTCCAGAAGCTCTCTCCGGAGCTTGGTGCTTTGATCACACAATAATCTTTCAACATCTGTTTATATACCCACTGAGCTGTTTCGCCTCTCATGTTTGAATCTGTTAGTATAACCACAATTTTGTAATTCTGCAAGGGAAGTGTCATGGGAAATAGTGTATCACTGTGCTTATAAAAGAAGTGCAATGGAAATAAATACTAATGCATAATACTTCTTTCTTGGCATATCTAAATCAGACTCTTGCTAATTAGTTAGTCATTTCTTTGGGTTTCACCCCCGGAAGATGCCTCTACTGGCCAGTGGTTGCCATGGAAATCATACTGTGCTTAACTTAAAACTAGGCAGCTGATATGTAGGGCTGGCATGGACAAAAGGTGTTAACTTCACCCACCAGGGCTGTAGAAACGTAAGAGCAATTGCCTCACCCTCACACAATCTTTGTTTCACATAAGTGTGTTCTCTTAGCAAGGCTGAGTATTTTGCCCTGTGGGAAGGGAAAAAGTAGAAATATCCTTTTAATTTTGAGGCACTGAGCATTGACACTTATACTCTCTATTGTAGGACACACTTGATTTAAGGAATCAGTGTTTATACCCCATAGTGTTTGACATGATTATATAAGTATTTAAATTTTCAACCTTGCTGTTCTCTATCAGGATTGCACTTTGGGCTTTCCCTTAAAACCAAAGGTCAGATTTTAAAATATGTGTATATATTATCATCACAGGTGATATGATATACATTATATCATATAATACACATATATAACACTAATATTTTAGTATATATGTTCAATCTATTTTTTGTGCTTGGGTATATTTACATGAGTACACTTGTGTGTATTGACAAATCATTATACTATACTTGCTGTTTTGTAATTTTTGTTTTTCCATCATATCTCAAACATTTTCTGTTTTGTTAAATATCTTTTTAAAAATATAATACTCTAGTATAAGCATGTACCACACTTTATTTAGCCAGTCCCTAAGTGTTGGACATTTAGTTGTTTTTTAGGTATATTAAAAGTACACACTCCTTATGTGTAAATCTTTGGATTCATCTCTGGTTAGGTTCTTGGGATAAATTCCTAGAAATGTAATTATAAGTCAAATGGTATACACGTTTTGACACATTGCTAAACTGCCTCTAAAAGGTTGAACCAAACTGCACACTTACTCATATTTTTATATATGTTGGGTTCTCTCTGCTTGTATATACTGGTTATTATTATTTTTAAATCCTTATCCATTTCATAGGCAAAAAAGAAAGTATCTCATTGTTTTTAGACTTGTATTTTGAGGTGTGATAGTCTTATCTTCTGTTATGATTCCTAGAAACTCTTTAAAAAATATTTTTATTTATTTATTTTTTAATATTTATTTTTATTGTTTTATTTGGCTGCGTCCAGAGTGCATAGGCTCCGTAGTTTGTGGCACGCAGGCTCACTAGTTGTGGCATGTGGGCTTAGCTGTCCTGCAGCATGTGGGAACCTAGTTCCCCGACCAGGGATCGAACCCACGTCCCCCGCATTGGAAGGTGGATTCTTTACCACTGGACCACCGAGGGATGTCCCCCTAAAAACTCTTAGTTCCTCCTACTTAACTTGTTTTAAAATGGACAGACACTGTAGCGTTTGAAATACAGTGAAAGTTGTGTATGGAAGTTTAAAGCTATGGTTGAGTAGAGAATTCACAGTTCCGTGGATGTCCAACTGTTGTAATAAATACAGGCTGCTTCTTTGGTCATATAAAATGGACCACTTTATCTAATATTGTTTCTTAACGTGGATCTTAGAAATGTGCCATATAATCAGTAAGCTCCATGGGAAATTATGTGGAGATTTACAGGGTTACCACTTGAGGAGATATATCTGTGAATTCAAGGATATATTAAAATTGGCTAAATCCAGGTACCAGGTAAGCAGCGTTCAAAAGGAACATAACACCCGTCAGAACACATTTCTGTGTTCCTCCTTTCATCATTAAGACTTTGGAACGTACATATGTGCACAGGCTTTTTTGAAGTAAAACTATGGTGTTTCTGAACAAAATGTAAGCAGAGGCACTTGGGGGTCAGCTCTTCATCTCCTATGGTTTCTACTGTGGCCTGAAGGACAGGAAGATAAATCATTATCCAGTTTTGTCAAATAATGAAATCATTGAAAGGTAGCTAGAGAATGCAAACAGATTCTCTAAAAGCCAGGGGATGTATGCTTTTGTTAGAGCTCTGAGAGATCAACCTGCAGACCTCTGTTAGGAATCAAACAGATGGCTAGTGGATAAGCGACCACCACATTTGGACAAAAAGGGAGCAATTCTTGCCCTTATCATAACACACCACCTCTGGCTTCTTTCCTTGACCAGCCCCTACTTCTCCATCAAAAGAAAAAAATTAAAAAAGCATACTTAGTCCCTTCTCTGTGCTCTCTTGTGCATAGCTTTATGTTGGCACTGGCTTACCATGTATACTTTGTAAGTCTATTTTCGATAGTCTGCCCAGATACTATATATACATCTCACCCATTTTTCGACCTCAAGTCCCTAACACAGTACTTGGTACATACGGGCACCAGTATTTGCATGATCTTTCAGTGATAAGGGTATCAGTCTTGGGCTCCTTTGTATATTGACCAGGAAGGCAGCGTAGAGCACAGAGGAGGCACAGGCTCTGCTAGGCCTGAGTAGCTCTGGGAAACTGCTATATTTCACCTTAGACTCAAGGCCTGCATCATCCTTTGGGACTTTGATTTTTTGCAACCAGTTTTCCCTGCTACTATCGAAATCATAGGGGTTGTGGTTTTAAAACAATTCTTATTGATACCTGTTTGATACTAACAATACGAAAGGAGCACATATTTTGAGAATTTATTTAAATCTAGCATGACGTGATGGCTTTTGGGTTATCTGTAACTTCAAAGGATGGGGAAGGGACTATCGCAAGGAATTGCGAGCATTTCTGTTATTCTTTTAAGGAGTCTGCTGTGTTCGAAATCGTCTGTGGAGTCTAAGTGATCTATGCAGCACAGTGTTCTCAGTTCCTGTGAGAAGTGCAAGATGGCTTTTATGTAAAGCCTAAATTTTTGACTTTAGTTTACCTGGGAAATGCCACTGATAGCTCAAATAAGCAGCAAAGGGACTAAAAAAAAATGCACAGATTTGTTATTTCAAAACAGACATGCAATTTCAGTTTAAAATAGTTTGTTTCAACAATACTTTGCTACATTCCATAAGGCTTTCAGATGCTGATTATTCTCTACTAAAAATTGTTTTCTATTAAAAATAATCAAAGATGACTATTCTTTATAAGTGGGTACGTAGAAGACATTCAGTAGATACATATATTTATTTCCAAGTCTCAAACCTGCAGGTAAAGAATCATTAAAGTTTAATTTTGGTTAGAAAGACAGATAAAACAATAGGCTGTTACTAGGCTTTGGTTTACTTCTGAGTAATGAATATGTACCAGATAAATATGATCCTCTTGAAAACTATATGTAAGCATTTCTCTACTTTTGTATTTACTGTAGCCCAGTAGAAAAAAATCACCAGTTTAGGGATTTTCAAATAATTTGAACAGGAAGAAAAAAACCATGGGAAGTGGGCAAATTTTGTCTCAGTGTCTATTTTTTTTTTTACATCTTTATTGGAGTATAATTGCTTTACAATGGTGTGTTAGTTTCTGCTTTATAACAAAGTAGTGTCTATTTTTTATTTGAGCAGAATTCTTGCCTCACATCAAATTACATAGGCAAAAGTTGTGTTCCTCTGAGAATAGCAATTGTTATTCTCCATGTGTGTTTCTTATTTTGGCTGATAGACTATTTTAAAAAAATTCTAGTTCCTTTCCACTTTTGCATGTGCTTTGATTTTTGGCTCAAGTGTACACTACAGTTACTAAGTTGTAACTGTGACTTGGCCCCAAAGTCTGTCAGCTTTACCCATACGAACAGCATCACTTCGGAGGAAGAAGTTTTGAACTTTTAGGATTGCTGTCCCATTTTCACAGTTGCAAACCCCTGTGATGGGAACTTTATACACTCTTAGAGATTTTTTTGGGCCAGGGGTATAAGAAAAAGGAGAATAAGAACAGAGACAGGTCTTTGCTGAAAAAGACCAAAGAAGACCTTAATTATTCAGCAGGTCTTTCTCACTTTTAAGCCAGAGACATAGTTTTTTAAAAAGTGAAAAATTCTGATTTAACTAAATAACACATAGAACCCAATGAGCTTCTGGTTGAGTTTTCTTTATCTTTTAGAATGTCCTCGTTCTCTCTCCATCCCCGGACCTCTGGTCTCTCAGTTACAATATCACTTTTCAAAGGGAAAAATATTGAACAATCCTTTGTATTTTTGTAAAGTTTTGTAAGGCATCATCCATTATAGATTCAGGCTTTTCACAACAATCCTTTGCGTTTTTGTGAAGTTTTCCAAGGCATTATTAGTTATGGATTCAGGATCTTCACAAACTCTAGGAAAAAATAAAAGCAAAAAAGGGGGGGGGTCATTTCTGAATATGGGATTTAGTTCTATTCTACAGCATGAAATCTGAACATTAAAAATGTGATATAAATAGGGAAATGGTTAAATAAATTATGGTGCATCTGTCTTATGGGATATAATGCAGACTTTTTTTTGATATTTTTAAAATTGAAGTACAGTTGATGCATAATATTACATAAGTTACAGGTGTATGACATAGTGATTCAAAATTTTTAAATGTTATATTCCATTTATAGTTACTACAAAATACTGGCTATATTCGCTGTGTTGTACAATACATCCTTGTATATAATGCAGCCTTTTAAAAGAACAGTGTAGATATATCTAAGCAGGGGTAGCAAACTTGGAGATTTAAAAGGGCAGCCTGGACACGGGACTGGGGGTTGCAGGAGCTTGTGATGTACTGAGAGTTTGGGTCCCATTGGAAAGATTCCTGTTTCCAATCGGTTCCTGGTGAGAATTGGGTACAATGTTGCTGAATCTTTTCATTTAAAAGAAAAAATGGAAAATACAGACTTTCTATGTTGAAACAAATGAAAACATTTTTTAAAGATATGTGAACTGTGGACTTCTACTTTGCAACTTCTAGTCTATACATAGTGACCTGGAATGATGTCTGAGACAAATTGTTAAAGGAAGAAAAACCACCTACAGAACACTACATATAACATAAGCTTATTTATTTAAAAAACACTCTCCTCCATGACACGTGTGTGTGTACGTATATGTTTGTAAATGCATAGAAAAAAGTCTGTAAAATACTCTCCACATTTGCTAACTGCTGTTACTGGTGGGGGGGAGGTGTGATGTGTATTTTTGGGGAGGGAGTCAGGGTATTTGAGGGAGTCTTTTGTTTTCATACTATACACTTTTTGTATTCGTTGACATTTAAAAATAATCAAAATGTTTTTATGTATTGCTTTTGTAATTAAAAACTCTCTAAAACTGGGTCTTAATGTTCAGTTACCAAAGTTTTCTACTTTTCGTGTAATGTCCTTTTTACAGAATGGAGATGAAAAAAATAGAGAGAAAGGATAAGAATATTTTGGAAGGTATTTATCTCATATGGATACCGCATAGTCTCATTCATGCTAACAGCACAACATTGACAGGCTGTTGACAGTCATTGCTGAAATGTAAGCATTTTCATGTCTGCTGTAGCTGACTCAATTTTATGACTCTAAAAAACATCAAACCCCATTTAAAAATATATATTTATTTATTTGGCTGCACTGGGTCTTAGGTGCGGCATGCAGGATCTTTAGTTGTGGTATGCAGGATCTTTTAGTTGCGGCACACAGGATCTAATTCCTTGACCAGGGATCAAACCCAGGCCCCCTGCATTGGGAGCGCAGAGTCTTAACCACTGGACCACCAGGGAAGTCCCTCAAAGCCCATTTTTATTGTAAATATATATTGGTTTTATCTTTTCATTGAGAAATTGATAACTCCCAAGTCATTAAGTGTGTGCTTGGTTACCTTGATTGGTGATGTAATGCCACAACCCTTATTCTTGCTATTCTGTCAACGGTTAGACACTTCCCTAAACTGCAGCTGTCTTGGGAATGTGTTTTATTGATCAAGTATTATCTGGATGAACCACTGTCAATCCATCACTTCTACTGGAATGACAACACAAAGTCAATAACCTACTAGTTGTTGATCACTTCATACACGTACAAATAATACAAAGGTCTGTACGTTGAAAAATTATTTAGAGGAACAAGTTAATAACTATTTACTTGAAACTGCTAAAAAGAAAAAGAGGTAAAGAAAAGAGAAAAAGAAAATGAAAGAGCCCTATCATTTAGATGAAAAATTGTTGGGAAAACAAAACCATTTATTTCCAATATGAGGTGTATGAAATGGAAATACCAAATGTGTTTTCTTATCTCTGCATTTTGCAATTGTCCATATGCTGCAGAGCTTAAATTTGAATGATTCATAGACAACATGGTGAAATGCTATGTAAGTTCATGCTGTATGTGAACTCTTGTAAATTGCAGTGCTGACATGAACTCAAAAACTTCACCATTCCAATTCGTTGTTTGAAAACACATGTTTCAGTACCGGAGTGGCACAAACTCCCTAGGCAAGAGTTGCTGCTCTGAATCCGCAATACTACTGGTGATTTAAAAAATCTTCTAACAATTAAATACTTAAATAATGTTACAATCACTGCTCCTATTTCTTATATCAAATTGTACTGTGGAATTCCATTTAGATCTTTCCTCAGTGAGAAGGAAAGAAAAGCGAATGAAAGTGTACCATTCAAAATATTAAAAATGACCTGGGAGAGAGATGGAAGGTTGTTTCATTACCTAGGGTTAATGAATAAGGGGGAATAAAAGAATGTTGTTGCAGCATTTTATTATCCACTCTCCAGCCTAATGCAGTTGGGGGACTCTTCGGTAAAACTGCTGCTTTATCTTAAATGAACTGCAGTATGTTGCAGTACTGAAGTGTTTCGGAGGAACAGTCACTCCATTATTTTTGCAGAGATTACCTGCTCCAAGTGAAACCTATACGGAATCCTTTCTGACCTGTTTGGTATTGTGATATTGATAACCAGCCACACTTTCCAGCCCCTTATCTTGCCTTCTACGGGATAATCTTTTCTTCTGGATCTTAATTCTGCTAATAGCACCCTTGACTGGCTGCCAGACAACAAACACAGGCAGGTGAAAAATGAATGGCTCCAGCCTGACCGCTGATAACTTCCAAAGGCTTTTTATTTTCAGAATTCCCTCCAAAAAATACAAGATGACAGGATGCCTGTCAATCGCATTCCTCTTGCTCTGTTCTGCTGGCACCCACCCTCCCCCGCCAGCCACCTCCCTTCTTATGATTTATGCTTGTAAGGGAATGGCTAATTGATCTCTGTTCTATTTGCTTCTTTTCCTCAATGCATTTTTCCTTTTCTTTTTAAAGTTTAGAACATAACATATGTGTGTTCAGAAAAGCTAGAAAACCCACAGGGGTTTATAAAATGTTCTCTTCCCTCCTTATTCCAAACAGTTAATCACTGAAAACAGTTTGATACAAATTCTTCCAGACCTCTTCTACAGACACGTCAACATTATATGTTTCTTTATCTTTTTTCTTTTCAATGACAAACTGTTGATGTTGCGTTGCTCTTAATATATCATGAAGATCATTCCTTGGTGCATACACATATCCTTTATCCTTATTTACTGGCTGTAAGGCATTCCATATTATGCATATAGCATAATTCATTTATGCAGTCCCCTTTTTATAAGTATTTTTATTTTTTCTCATTTTTCTATATTTTATGTGTAATATATTTCTAATTTCTTTTTCTACTGTAAGGTACACCCTTGTATTTTCAAAATTATCCAAGAATTAATTATACTTGAATTTTTTAACCCCTATAATTTTTGTGTTTTGGTTTCCGTGCTTTAACAAAAAAATCAGGAACACATGATATTACCAGATTAAAGGTGGGTGTTAGAGAAAGTCATTCCCATGCAACTGGTTAAGGCATAGACTTAGCTTCTGTGATTCTGAGCCTTGATGTAGTTTACAACGAACAAAATGACTGTGAACCACAGGTATGCAGAATAGTTTTAGAGAAAATACTTTCCTGATTTATTATCTGTGGAAATAAGTTATACAATTCTGAAAAAAAAAACCCGTAAGTTTTTATTCTGTGAAATCAAT
Organism: Hyperoodon ampullatus; assembly: GCF_949752795.1. NCBI lineage: Eukaryota > Metazoa > Chordata > Mammalia > Artiodactyla > Ziphiidae > Hyperoodon > Hyperoodon ampullatus. The sequence goes on along the minus strand of NC_136916.1, from coordinate 133,524,482 downwards.
ATACTACATTGTATAGGACTTGAACTCTGAAAAGTGCTAAAAACAGCTTACTGCCTTCCCCTTGCACGGGGCTCTGGAAAGCCCATTGTACAGCCCGGCGGGGTGGGTTGGAACAATGGCCTCTTTGCTCCAGAGTAAAATTTTGCACTCCTAAAAGATTCTTGATCGTTCTGTGACTCTCAGACCTGGGCACTATATTTAACAATCTAGTGAAATCAATCTCAGAATAAGACTCATTTGGTACCAAAGCAGTGATTTAGGTGGAACATTTGAACATATGATTATAAGGTAAGTCCTACTAAGGGGGCCTGGCATGATTAGCTTTGCTCGAATATATAAAAGTATCAACTGTTCCTTCAGGGAAATCATTTTAATAGATAACAGCATGTTGTACAATGTTTCATCAGTGATATTTAGATCTAAATTAAGAGCAGTTGTGAGATGGGTTGCCGATTTTTCTTGTGATAAAAGGGAAATAGTTCAAGAAATATAGACCAGATGTTATCTTAATCCAGACCTCATGTAAAAAAGCACACTATGGGACAGTAATAATAGTCCATTCTACCTGTTTTTAATTTTCCTACTCTCAGACACCCCCTGTGAAAAATAGATTAAACCAACACATCATTTATGCATCAGCACTAGACTGGGGGTTACTTTGTATGGAATGTACAGATTGAAGTTTGCAGCCATTGGTTTTTGATAAATGTTTTAAAACGCTCATTTGACAGTAGCATTTAAGAGGAAAAAAACCCTTAGACAGTTAATGGCTTAGAAGGAAAGTTGACAGTTTGGGGATAATCCAGACTTCAATAAAGATTCTTAAATTCATTGCTCCTTGACTCTGAGCTACAAGATCTGTAATATATTTATATAAAGTCAGTATCAGAAAAACGGGTAATGGGAAACTTCTCCTGATCCTGAAAAGTGCCTCTAGTTCTTTTGTAAGCATCTACCTGTAGCCCAGTTTGCAGCTGTCTGAGTAAGAGGCATGGCTCAGTAGGTCTCTAGGGCGTGACATCCAATGTTCTCTCTCCCAGGTGGGTAGGTAGAGGAGGGCGCTAAGGGTTCATTTTGCAGGAGGGGGGCTTCTTAGTCACGTTTCTATCATGGATGCTGGCTCATGCGTCTGGCCACACCTCCTCTGTGCCGGGGATAGATGGAGTGAATTGTGGTATTATAGGATAAAATCCCATTCTAGGCAAGTCTTGGAAAGTTGTATGTACATGTGAGAGCTATTCACAGAGCCCCTTAGAACAGAAGGCTGCTGGGGCCCGGCAGGGAGCCTACGTAGGTGACGTGGAGTGGGCGGAAGATCAGAGGGAGAAGGGGGGCTGTGGAGACCCGATGGGTCTGTTAAGGGTGCAAGAGATACTCAGTTTTAATCTTAGGTATCATTCAGGTATGCTGGCTAATGATAATAGTTACTTGGATTTCTTTGCTTCTAGATAAATTGGAAATCTCTATTTTTTTTTTTTTTTTTTGCGGTACGCGGGCCTCTCACCGTTGTGGCCTCTCCCGCTGCGGAGCACAGGCTCCGGACGCGCAGGCTCAGCGGCCATGGCTCACAGGCCCAGCCGCTCCGCTGCACGTGGGATCCTCCCGGACCGGGGCACGAACCCGTGTCCCCTGCATCGGCAGGCGGACTCTCAACCACTGCGCCACCAGGGAAGCCCGGAAATCTCTATTTTAATGTAAAGAAATCTCGATTTTTATCGCGGCAAAATATACATGACATAAAATTTATGATTTTAACCATTTTGAAGTGCACAGTTCGGCGGCATTAGGTACATTCACATTGTTGTGAAACCATCTACGACTTTTTTCATCTTCCCACATTGAAACTCTGTACCTGTTAAACAATAACTCCCATTGCACACTCCCCCAGTCCTTGGCAACCTGCTTTCTACTTTCTGCCCTTATGATTTTGAATACTCTAGGTATTTCATGTAAGAGGCATCATACAATATTTGTCTTTTGTGACTGGCTTATTTCACTTAGCATAATGTCTTCAAGAATCATCCATGTTGTAGCATGTGTCAGAATTTCCTTCCTTTTTAAGGCTGAACAATATTTCATTGTGTGTATACACCACACTTTGTTTATCCATTCATCTGTCTCTGGACACCTGCGTTGCTTTTAACTTTTGGCTACTGTGAATAATGCTGCTATGGATCACTTGGTTTTTAGAACGACGTGCTGGCCACACGGGCACGTCTTCAGGCTGGGTTGAGCCTTGGGCGGCCAGTTTGTGACCTCTCCCTAAGAACAAGTGTGTGGCAGCTAAATCCTCTTTCTCCAAGGGAAAGTAGCCCTGTATAGAAAAGGATACTAAAGCAGTCATTTAATAGAGTCCCCAGAGGCCCAAAAGAATTAAAAAAAAAAAAAGGCTGGAATTCCCTTCCTGGGCATACTTTCACAGAGAGAGAACTCAGTTCATTGTGATTCCTGCTGCCTCTAGGCCTTGCCTTCCTTCTCTTGTCTGGTGCCAATGGCAGTTACTGTGCTAAACAGAACAATCAGGACAACCTCCGTGAAAGCAGCATGTACCCTGTGGAAGAGCCCTTCAACAGCTGGCAAAACTCTTCATTATTTTTTCTAAGAGAATCCACGCTCTTTTCAAAATGTGTTATTTCCATTTTTATTTCGTGACAGAGAAGCAAGACTGTGTAATAAGAAAAATGAACCTTTAGGGGCTGCCCACACAGCTCGACCTCTGCAGGGGGAGTTGTTCCAAATAGCTTCAATAGGGATTACAATTCAGGATTTACATTTTTAAATAATTAACCTTCTGATCACCAGTGACAGTCTGAGGGCATTTTAATGATCATTGTTGTTATAATTGGAGTAACAGCAAAAGCACTACTTTTTCTTATCAGAATCTAGGGAAAAATGCTGTTGTTGTCATTCTGAAGAAATTACTTCAAGTTTTCCTAACTCTAAGTTACCTACATAGATATATCTTACTCAGCACTGCATTGCCAGTGCTGAGCACAGAGCCATACACGCTGCGGGTGCTTGATAAATATTTGTAAATACTGAACTTTTTGACAACTGTATGCAATTAGAAGAGGAAGCTCTTAGAAGGGTTTCAAGAATGATGAAAACCATAAAATGTGGGATGAAAAGTACATCTTAATTTATGTGTTTTGAATATTCTTTCTGAAATCTCTATTTACTTTTAAAACAAAGACTTAACAAAAATGAGCTCTTAATGTAAAAAAGATCCTGTCAGTAGTTGCTGCAGGACATATAGGTTAATACTGAAAGCGTGTTATTAGTAATGACCAAAGACCTTTAGCCTCCTGTCCAAAATTCTGTTTTACTGTATAGAATGAGAATGTAAACTCTATCATGTTGGGCTATTTAGTAACTTATTAGTGCATTCATCTTTTCATCATTTGACAGGTGGAAGTAGTAGTTCAGTTTTTAGTTTTAATTATAAGGGATTCCAGATGTAGAATGCTACACAAATTAAAACCAGAGCCGCTCATATGTCTTTTCAAAGCAGGCTGACTTCAAGGTATCTGCTTTTCATTTCAAAATGTTATTAAAGCTATTACTAAGAAATTCATAGTCTTAGCCTGTTCCAATAATTGACACCTTTAAAGTGACTAAACAGATTTAGAGTGTGCAGAAAAGTAAATTTGTCTTAGAGAATGACCCTAATCATCTATTTCCATATAATGGACAAATCAGTGCCCTTGGTATTAGCCTGGGATTTGATGAATTAAGCTGAAGGGGTCCCCTCTTCCCTGACTCTTTCTCAGTTTTCCTTTTGTCTTCCTAATTAAACTTTACTTACAGAAATTTGCAATTTAGAAGTGAAGACTGAACGATTTTGCTGGCTTACCTGAACTTGCAGTTCCTCAAATTTGTTTTTGCCCGTTGTAACGAGCAAAACCATCTTCATGGAAACAAAACAACTGAAACCAGAAACTTTCTGTTTTTCAGTTATTTTGATAAGCAGTCTTGGGGAAGTGCTGTCCACAAACATTTACCAAAACCCATTTCCTAGCTCGCTGTTCATTGTACAGCTACAAAAGTCGCTTCATAAAGAGCAGAGATTTTCAGTAATTAGAAGGATAGCTGGTCGGGCTGATAAATGAGAGAAGTAACTTGTTTGGTGTAAACCGAGCCTGTTTCTGAGGCAGAAATGTTAGGCTTTTATCCTCTGGAGTGTGATTGAAAGGGTGAGAAGTTAATTTGGCAGCCTCACTTCTATGGTTTCATAACGTTTCTCCCCACGCCCTCCCTCCAGCCTCGCGAAGAAGCCCTGGGACTGCAGCGCTCTGCGCCCGCCCTCATACAAGGCAGGACCGTGACCCGAAACGGAACCCCTCTCCCCAGGGCACTTTCTGAGCAGCAACAGCTTGGCTCAAGTGTTTCTTATGAGCAGCCGTCTTGAGCACTTGATCTAAATCATGCCATTTCCTTCACAGCATGGCACAGTTAACAAGTCAGTGCACCAACACAATCTACAGATGGCAGTTCAAAAGGTGCGGGTCCCCCCAGCAAGATAAAGGGCAGGCGGTTCCAGGGGGATGCTCATTACCGGGATGCAGCCGGGGGCTGGGGAGGGGTGTGAGTGCAGAGCTGGGCTGAGGGTGGGAGCGGGCTCGGGGAGGGGGCGCGGCAGCCCAGCTCCGAAAACGCACGCGTGTCTACGCAAATCAAGGCAGTGTTCGGAGAGATAAGTGATTGAAGTAAAGTGCAAACAGCTTGCGGAGAAAGGCTGCATTCAGCCGGGGCTGCCTCCTTCCAGAGCCTGGAAAGGAGAGAGGGTGGTGACAGAGTACAGCACTTACCTTGCTCCATTTATCTGCAGACCCTGGCAAGTATAAGGCAATTTCCTGAGCAAAGCCCCCAGCATCCAGAGCGGTGGGCGCGGGCTGGGCGAGCGCTCGAGTCGCCCTGGCCCTGGGAAAGGGCCCTGATCCGCAGAGGCCCAGCCGCCTTCTGCATCTCGGGCCCGCTCTCCTCCGCAAATTACATTAGCGCTAATGTCCAGCGAAGAATCTATGAGACATATTGGGCCTTTAGACTTCAAAACAGGCCTAAATTGGAACCATATTGCGGGAATACTTCTTAGCTAACATTTATATTACTTCAGTTACCAAATCCAGACTGAGTCCCCGGACTCGGCAGGGGAGGACTTAATATATTAGGAAGTAGAGGAGGGTGTTCTCTTCGGGCCTCCTTTTATAAAAATGTACAAAAACTTGCCTCTCACTCGCAAGGAAATGACTACAAGGCCCTAAAATGTGGATTTCCAGAGGCAGATGGGGGGCCGCTCCTCGCCCAGGCCGGCCCCCCACCCCCCAGCTGCGTGTCTGCTGAGCCTCGGGGCGAGTTTGCGCACTGGACTCGGGCGAAGGGAGAAAGGCTCAGGTATCAGGCAGGTAATTAGACGCGTAGAGCGAGGTTCGGCGGGGCCTCGGTGAGTTGTCAGAGGATGAGATCTATCTCAGGAGACCCAATCAGCCTCCCTTATACTGATCTTTGTAAGCGAATCTCTTTGGGAACGTGCGGGCGGGGGCTTTACCACGCATTTCAGCGCTCTGGAGAAAGGAACTCTGCAGTTGATTTCTGAGTTCCGTCAAAGCAGCCGGTGAAGATTTTTCCTTTCTGCACTTATTTTAATGTGAACATACTGAAATGAATAACATTCCTACAGCTCATAAATTTCACCAGCAGAGCTGCCTAAGAGGGGCTAGATTGTGAGAGAGATACTACTTTTAAAGACTGTACAGGAAGAAGAATGCAAATTTACAAATAGTGCCTCTGAGGTAATTCTGTTACCCAGATTGGCCTGAAGTTTACACTGGTGTTAATAATCTTACCCCATCGTGAGCTCCCCTGTTCTCCTGTTCTTATCACCCCACCCCCCTACGCCCACCATAAGGGTGAGAAGTAGAGAGGAAGAAAAGGGAAATAAAGCTGCAGGGCGATAAGCTGGCAGATGTGAAGTTCAGGCTGGGCAGAGGGGGGTTTAGTTCCAGCTGTGCCCCAGTAGGACAGAGATCTCACAATGGTCTATCCTATTAAGTCCCCAGCACCATAATCCAGGGGCTGCCACCGTTGTCCTTATCAGGTTCCTGAATATCCTTTCACACAATGAGAGCTTGAAAATCTCTCACTGATTTTCAGAAGGGGAGGCAATTTTCAGAATGATTTTCAGAATGGAAATCAATGGGTTACAATGCACTGCTATGTGCTTTAGATATTCCCTCTCTAAAGCTTATTTCTTTTTGACATTTCCAAGACTTGGGTATGACTTTGGAGAGAAAGAAATAGTCATGTATACCTGTAGTTGAACAGTGTTTGTTTTGTCAGAGACCCACATTGCATCATGTACCTTAGATCTGTTATCATTAGGGAAGGTTTCATTTGCTATCTCCCATCTTAATTTTATTTGGAATTTCCATTGGGACATACATGGAAATGATCAGTTTCTCTTTGCTTAGTGTTGAAGAGGCTATCAGCTTAAAGTACCTGTGTGGACTGCTAGATGATATCTAACATGCAAGTTTTGAAAATTGGCCAAGGATTAGAACTGACTTTGTAGCTCCATAGAAATGAGCATAATGCAGTGATCTTGGAATCTTTGTTGGAAGTTCGAATAACACGTGTTGGCTTGCTGTGGAAGACAGAAACAAATACTGAATATATTTACTGTAAATCATCACTATGAAATACATGTAGGGAAGACTAGAAAATGAGAATGTAAAAGACAAAACAAGATAACAAAAATCAGATCTCGAATCAATCAGATGTTTTACTTTTTAAAGTATCACCTTAAGAGGTTTTGCATTTATACTGATGATGCTACCGTTGTTGTTAAAAACATTCTTGAAAATGCTCATCTGAAATTACCTTCAGAACCAGTATGTAAGCTACTCAAGAAATCTGCTAGATAGTGGGAAGCAGCCGCAGAGCACAGGGAGATCAGCTCGGTGCTTTGTGACCGCCTGGAGGGGTGGGATGGGGTGGGTGGGAGGGAGGGAGATGCATGAGGGAAGGGATGTGGGAACAGATGTATATGTATGACTGATTCACTTTGTTATAAAGCAGAAACTAATATATATATATATATATATATATATATATATATATATATATATATGAAGAAATCTGCTAATTTCTTTATGCTGGCACTTTACTTTTGTCCACCCCCAACTCTGTTACTCACCTGGACCATTTATTTACCTGATTCATAAAACTTGATACCAAGTGAACCCTTCAAATATCTAAATCCAGCCCCCGAGAGTGAACTTCTTTTTTTCTGTTAGACCATTCATGAGAAAGAGGCTGTACTTTTGAAGGCAAGTACAGAGGAGAACATAGGAAAATGTTTTGAGTAAGGGAAGCGCCATATACTTGATGCTATTAAAGAGCCGATTCTTTATCTGTTGATCATACTTTTTAGTTAATGGAAAAGCAAAGAGTGAATCAAATGGGAGAATTGGAATAAAAACTTTCAGCAACCCCTGACTTCCTCCTTTTAGGGCCTTGTAGTACTTACTACACTGAACATGTCAGATTTGATATGACTTCAAAGTACAGTTTTTTGTTAATGAGCATCAATTTACATTTTTTGGTCCCTTTTCTACCATTGGCCAAAGGAACTTTGAGAAACTTTGCTGTTTACCATGCGTCACTCCCTCCCTGTAATAAGTTTCTACATTCCTCTTCGTAAGGTGTGTGATTTGCCCTTCCTCCAGTATACTGGCCTGATTCCTGACTTTGAGCTTGATCGTGTGACATGCTCTGGCCAGTGGAGATGAGTGCATGTGGAGCTGAGAGGACACCAGAAGAACTGTAGCCAACACACAGCCCTCATGAACAAAATAGATATGGTCATTGTAAGCCATTGATGTGTTGAGGTTGTTTGTTACTGTAGCAAAATATAGATATATTAGCGATAATGTCATAATTTATCTATATAAGGCAGATAAAACTTAAGTTAGTGAGCCCATAAAGAAAATTTCCAAATTTCAGTCATCTAGGAAGAGAAATATCTAAGGAATTATACCCAGGACTCCAGAACAAGTAAAATGTTTAAAGAACTCTGCAAGGATCCAAGTTTGTGCATTGTGTTTATTGGGGCAATATTTGTTTGTGGAGGGTGGTCAGGGCATTTCCAATCATTAAAAATGAACTTCAAGCATCCAGATATCATATTTGATAACTGGGTGTTGGCATTTTAATGATACAGTAAGCTGCAAACACTGTCAATAGTGTTTGCAAGGCAGGTGGTGAGTATTTATTATAGGAGCACAAGTTACATCGTAATTTCTAGTGCGGCCCTCCAGAGTGTAAATACCAAGTCTCCTATAGGAATAACATGTACACTTGAGCAAGCAAATGTCAGCCCATCTGATCTTGTGTTAAGACACAAACTTTTAGTCCTTGGGTTCAGAAATTGAAATGATACAAGAATCTCTACATTTTCCTTTGCTCCTTTCCCACCCCTGCGTATCTTTTCTGGTTCTAGTTAGGAAAAGAGGATAACTGTGGATAATTTGTGGTTCCAAATATCCCCTTGGGCTGCTTCCTAAAGACAAGCTCAAACTTCATTGAACCGATCTCCTAGAATAGTGTACCAAGTTTTTTCAGTCATCCGTGATGTTTTAACCTTGGGGAATAGTGAAAACTGGGGGGTTGAAATGAAGCAAAGCATTATCTCCAAGGTTTGGTAGATGACAGAGCTACATGGAAACTTCCAGCTTCTTCCTCTTTGTCCAACCCTTCTCTCCTGTAGGTAGAAAACCTATTTTCTCTATGGAATAAACTGTATGAACTGAATATTCAAGACTTGGGTATTGGTTACAAAAGGATTTTAGAAAACCATCTCTCAAAATTTGGCTGTAGCAGGTCGAGTCGAAGATGTTTATACCTTATCAACTGGCACTTTAACCTCTAGGTGTATAATAAGGTGAGCAATATGAATTTGTCATTTTGTAAGTGAAAATGGTTGAATATTGACAATTTCAAATGATCCAATCTAAACATCGAAGGGAAACTTTCACACACATTTAAAGGAGGCAAAAATGTTTATTGCAGCATTGTTTGAGTAATGAGAAACTGTAAACAACCTAACTGTCCATCAGTAGGGGAGTGAGTAAATTAGAATATGTTATAAAGCTGGAAAATTGAATGAAAATAGCTATATCTATCAATTAATCTATCATTAATTGCAGAGGGATAATGATTAGTGAATTAAAGAAACTCGCAGCCTTCAGTTGAAATTGTACATGGTGATATAATCTATATAATGCTTAAAGGCACACAAAGTAATAACATATATTGGTGGGGGAATATACAAAGAATACAAACATTCAGGGGAAAGATCCACTGGTGAGAGCAGAGAGAAATGGGCTTGGGGAGGTAACAATTATGTTTTGTTAAAAAAAAGATCCAAAGCAAATATGGAAAAATGTTAAGACTTTTTTATTTTGGTTATGGATATAAAGGTGTTCATAGTGTTATTATCTTGTCTGTACGTTTAAAATATTTTACAATAAAACATTCATTGAACAAATCCCCTCTTAATGAAACCTGACTTACAAACGTATTGCCTTATTTTGTCCTATTATGAGAGTTAGAAGTTGGGGAGTAACTCTTTATTTCTCTTTACTTTCCTGCCAGAACAATCCTGCTTTACCACAAGAGCAGGTGGATGTTTGGGACTTACTAAGGAGAAGTCAAATACATGGAAATACAAAATAAAATAAGCACTTGGTATTTTTCAAAATATTACCCCGGTTACTCTTATTACATCAGTTTTCTTTTAATGCAGGAGCCAGCTGCTCTCACTGATTGACTTTGATTCTCTCCGTTGCCTTTTGTACTTTTCTTACTCTAAGTAGGCATATGAATAGCAAACATCTCAAAAAGATAAAGAAACATTTCAGCTTGGAACTGATGCAGAAAGTAAGTCGCCATTTCTATAACAATAAGACTGTATTTTTTATTCTTGAAGTTTTGGTACAGTGTCAGCAAGGGAGTGAATCTGGTAAATTAAGCCAAAATGAGTGCTCCGTGAAAATGCAGTGTAACATTCCACAATTAGTCTCTTCTGAATAAGCAGGTCTTGGGTCTTACATAAGATAGGAGGCTATGGCTCCTGTCTCTAAATTCTGGGTGGACATCTTGAAACCCCTGTAGCCTCGAAACCAGTGTCTGTGTCATGGGATGGTGGCAGGGGAGGGAGGTGGAGTGTGGCTATATATCTCTAGGGTTGCTTTTAGCCACAAGCATCAGAAAACCCTGAGTCAGTTGGCTTCAACAATATGGAGATTTATTGCTTCACATTATAAGAAGTCCAGAGATAGGATGGTCTCTTGGGTGTGTTGCTTCAGAGGCTCAGTGATGTTGTCAATAACCCAGGTTCTTTGCATCTCCATCCTCAGCCAGGATGCAGGATTGACTGCATACTTAGGCTGGTGGGAAGATGACTGTGGCAGTGCCAGGAGTCACATCCACTCGTGTCAGTGTTCATGGTAGAGGAGACCACCTTGCTTAGGAAAGAGAAAATTGTTGCCAGAATCCTCCAGCAGACTTTTCCTCACCTCTTGTTGGTCAGAGTTAGGGTGTATGCTTATTCTTAAAACATTCCTGAAAACGCTCTTGGGATTATCTTAGACCAGTTGGCTTTGGTCCTGAACCGTGTTCCCCTAAGGACCATGGCTGTATAGAGCATTAGTGGCTGGTCACAATTAGGGTTCTGTCTGGGAGAAAGAAAGGAGGAATGGTTGCTGGGTAGACAACCAACAGTGTTTACTACTGTGGCTTGGAGCATATATGGGGGTTATTAGTTTCACCATAATCTTCATTAGCTCCCTCTCCAAGTAACCCCTGCCAATAATTATAGTATCTAAGTAAAATCCATGCGCTGCTAGATGATCTTCAAGTTCCCAGCCTCCCCTTAACTCCTATAAGCCCCTTCTGTATAGAAATTCTGCAACCATCACCACCGCCTGCCTGGCAGGGGACTTCTTAAGCAGCAGCTCAAGTGTTAAAAGCAAACAACGTTAGAAAAAGGAAAAAAGGTTCATTTACATATGTATCAACATATTCATTTCCATGATTTTAACACTTAAAAATTCTTTTACCTCGTTTATATTTTGAGAAATTCCAAGTTTTTCCTCAGGGTATAGTCACTTGCCTGATTTGAGATTTTAGGAATATTTTCAAGAATTTTCCAGAAAGCGTTTCCATTTTGGCAGCAGCCACTTTTTCTTTTTTCTTTCTGTGAGTCAGATGAGAGACTTGTCACATTCCAAATTACTCATTTGCTTTGTGAATCTGCTTGTTGTTGTAGTGACCAGAAAATTTGTTGGCTGAGAGAAAAAAGTTTTATTTTGGGGTGAGAGGTGGGTAGAGGGAGGGGAAAGGAAGTGGCTTTAAAGAAAGGAGTGGAAATCCATTGACTATTTTGAGTCTTCTACAAAAGGGATGGAGGAGATGAATGCTTTATCTTGGCTCGCAGAGAAAATTTCCCAGGACTTGTGCAATGAAGATAGGTTCACTAATTGTGTCTCCTTTGTCAGTCATACACGCTTTTCCTGTTTCTTTCTCCAAACACACATCCAAATGAAAATCCAAGATCTGTGATCTTTTTTCACTGGATGTGGTGAGTCTCTCCTGCCATAGGGAAGTCTTCTGTTCTGAGGCAGGGAGAGCCCAATGCGCTTGTTATTGGGTTTTTCTTTAACAGGAGAGGCCACTGTAATAATAATTACATAAGCCATCTCCCCAAGTCAGCAATTAGGAGGGATATTTTAGGTACTTATCTGAAGGAGAGAGGAGAAGCAAGATTTGTCTCCCTCTAGTTTCATCAGGGATTCTTATAAAATATAATTTAATTGGAAAAAAAAAAAAAAAAACGACTTGGGTTCTTTCCCCTGAAGTGTCATTCCTTCCCCTTAACTGAATTAAGGTTAACAAAACAAAATTCTAGCTCTCGCATTGTTACGCCGGCCACAGAACTCCAGCACTCCCTCTCTGCTTTATGGAACCCAGTGAGAAGTGTGAGTTGACAGATGAGGCCTAGGCTCCTATGGACCTCTTCAAATTCCACCTTTGCCACTTCCTACCAGTGTAATTTATCTGAAATTCAGACTCCTCATTTGGAGGTAGTACTAATACCCATCTCCCTGGGTCCTTCTGAGATGCAAGCACACAGTGTCTATGACATAAAATGTGTTCAACCAAAGTAAGATATATACAGGCACCTCTATGTTCTCACTATTGTTTGCGTTTCATTAGGAGGGTTATCACAGACTGGCTGTACTCTATGTCCCAAGGGAGTATAACTTTAACTGCAAAACTTGCCTCAATTTCAGTTCAAGAAATCATACTCATGGACAGCTGTCTGAAAGATGTGGAATCTCTACTTTCATTCAAATATTCTAAATTCTACAGCTAGCTCAAGCTAGACCATTGAGGAGTACTTAACCAAAGTTAGTTATGTACTTTTTAATTTTTATTTGTATTTTTAATTGAAGTATAGTTGACTTACAACATTATATTAGTTTCAGATGTACAACATAGGAATTCGATATTTTTATTGCTTATACTCTGTACAAAGTTATTGTAAAATATTGACTATATTCCCCACGTTGCACATTATGTCCTTGTAACTGAGTTACTTTATACCTAATAGTTTATACCTGTTAATCTTTTTCACTTATGTTACCTCTCTCCTACCCCTTCCCCTCTGGTAACTACTACTTTATTTTCTGTATCTGTGAGTCTGTTTCTTTTTTGTTATATTTGTTCATTAAAAAAAAGTTTTTTTAGATTCCACATAAAAGTGAAAACATACAGTATTTGTCTTTCTCTGTCTGACTTATTTGCACTAAGTGTAATACCCTCCAGGTCCATCCATGTTGTCATAATTGGCAACATTTCATTCTTTTTATGGCTTAAGTAATATTCCATTTTGTGTTTGTGTGTGAATATATATATATACACACACATATATACACACATATATGTATATATATTACATATCACATCTTCTTTATTCATTCATCTGTTGATAGACACTTAGGTTACTTTCATTTCTTGGCTATTGTGAATAATTCTGCTGTGAACGTTGGGGTAGTTATATACTATTTTGAGCAGATCAAAAAGAGAACAGAAGGAGCTTTGTCTGAGGTAGGCAGGCGAAAGGTAGAGGAGTCTAGTAGAGAAACAAGGGGATTAATGATATTTCAACTTCTCAGTGTTTGAGTATCTATTATAAGGAAGGATGTGTGTTTATCTGAGAGAGTCTGATATGGGAGTGACTGAGAGGTAAGAGGTAGAAGACAGAAGAAAACAGACTTATAGGGGACAGTCAGCTATTCCAAAAAGGAGGAAAGAGAGGATATGAAAGAGACCTTAGTGGCATAATACACTGAGCCACTTAGCAAGTGGTGTTCATCCAGAACAAGAAGTAAACTGATAAATAAATAGATAATTTTACATCCTTACCATTTGCATCCCATGGTACCTGATATCTAGTGCACACTCAATAATAGCTTTCCACAAGTGGTTGTATGACACAAGAATTCCTGCTATAGAATCACTAGCTTTTAAAAGGTAAGGCTTTGAGAAGAGACTGCTTTATTTTTATCTGTCTTATCTTTTAGGTTTGTTAATCTTGTGCCTAACATTGAGTGTAGAACTTTGAATTCTACCATTTATACTAGAGGCCATTAGAATTATAATTTTGTCATTGTGATATTGGTCTCAGCTATCTTTGATCACATTGGATCAAGAATTTAATATAAAAAACAAAAGCAATTTTCTGTCTAAGGTGAAGCAGTTCTAGACTGCCAGCTGTATATATATCACTAGGCAGAACATTGGGTTTGGAAGAAAGAACTCAGCTGAATCTTAATTGAATGAATTCAAACTCATTAAAAATGTTTTAGCTTCTGCAATGCCAAAATGTCTTTTGCCTCAAGTGCTTTTTTCTCTTGGCCTTTAAACTCTGGTGCAGTTTAGAAGAAATTTAATCTGCATGTTTGTGATTCAGTTACACTTAACTCATCCCTGCGTGGTTTCTTAAGAGCAAGTTGGTGTTCAGCTATCTTTGGGGCCAATTTTTCCCCTTGGTACTTGGAAGGTGAATTTTGCCCAAACTAAATGAACTCAAACCCCAAAAGGTTCAGGATCATCAAGAAGCTCAGAATCTGTAAAGTTCAGGTTCGTTCCACACTTACCAAAAATGTGTCTTCCTCCTCTTCCTGTGGGTTTCATACAACCCTTTGCTTTGGACTTTGCAGAAGTTCTCATACACAGGTCCCTGGATTGATATTTGGCTATGCATGCTTGCATATCTCCCTTTTCAGCTGCTGTACACCCTCCAGAAACAGGAGATTCTTGCTCTCAAAGGCTCTGACTCTACCATTGGATTCTTTAATTCAGAATTTAAAATTTCCCTTTCCAGGCTTCATCTGCCAAGAGCCAAAATCCTTGATCCCAAACATACTTTCCTCCCATTTTTAAATATGTTTAATTTCACTCTAAAATGAGGCCCAAATTCAGCTCCCCTGACCACCTCTTCCTAACAAGCCCTTATACTTAGAAATTCTTATTTTCTTTCTCAGTATAGGAGATTTTTTTCCATTATGGTCTTCCTAAATTCTAAATAATTAATCTTAATTGTACAGGTAATTATGTATTGGATGCATTCTATTCCTCCAGGCGTCAACAGCTGCAGTGTCCATTTTGTATTACTTCTGCATGAGACATGTGGGTTGACATCAGTCACCACTGTTTCCTTTTCATTGTGGGCAAAGCTTTGATTTGGGTGCCTACCTTTCTCTTATGTGACTTAAAAGTGCATCTTGATTGGTCTGAACCAATCATGCTGATCCATCTTTGGTTTAGAAAGGGACTAGACTCCAATCCTGGCCAAAGAGACACAAGGGCTGAGTCTGCTGGGGCGTTCTGGGAAGGATTTCCTCACTCTACAAAGGGGACTTGCTGGGCAAACAGCCTCTCTTTCTTCTGTTGCTTCCTATTGTTGTGTTTAGATGTTGCTGTATCTAGGTGTGATGCTTGGAACTGCATTAGCCGTCCTGTGACCTGGGAAATTGCAGTTCTGAGAACAAATCTGACACACGGAGGGCTTCAGAGTAGAAAGAGGGTGAGAGTCTGGGACTTGGATAACATTGTTGGGCCACTGAGTTAACCAGGCCCTCTTAGGACACCTTGTCATGTGAGATAATAACATTTCCTTGTTGTTCAAGTCATTTGGGGTTGGGTGTTCTGTTCCTTGGTCTCAAAGGCTTTCCAACGATTCACTTACTTTCCTGAATGAAATCCAAATCACCTTTGGTTGTGAAAGTATCGCTCGTTTTTCAGAATGCCAGCTGCTTTCCTACCCTTACATGTCCTTTTCCCCATCACCTTTGGTTGTGAAAGTATTGGTAGTTTCTCAGAATGCCAGCTGCTTTCCTACCCTTACATGTTCTTTTCCCCATCACCTTTGGTTGTGAAAGTATTGGTAGTTTCTCAGAATGCCAGCTGCTTTCCTACCCTTACATGTTCTTTTCCCCCAGACTTAGCCACTTCTCTCCACCCACGGTTTACCACAGCGGGGGTTGTTCTTTCGCTTCTCCTAACCCATCTATCTGAAATTTCTTTTCTGCCCCCTGAGCCACTAAATCAGTTCCTCCCTTTAAATCTTATCCTGCAGCAGACCCTTTCTCGTCAGCGTTTGATTAGCTCCCTGTGATAGCTCACATGAAGGATGCTCTATAAAAGTGAATTACGCTGCACTATGTTATACTGCTCTGCCCTGGGGCCCAGTAGGAATCATGGGAAACAGATGAGCACAGAGGTCAGAGGCACAGACTGCAGAGGAAGCCTGTGGAGGGACTGCAACACTGTGACCCTCTCAGGGACATATGTAAAAGCTCCAGTAGTCTCCAGACTCTCTAAGGTATAAGCTAGAAGTAAAACACTAGTTTATGTGACAGCCTGGGAGCCCCAGGGGTGAACTGAGGAGTTTCATCACTATAGATCATAGAATTTTAAATAAGTGTGATATTCCAGAAGCTGAAATATTCTTTGAAAATGAAACACGCCATAAAAGGCCAAGAATGAGGTCTCCCCTGGATGTTTGCCAGGTTGAGCCTTTGTTTCCAGTGACTCCAAGAGAGTCCTGTGTATAATTTAGGGCAAGTTAAGGAGCCTTGATTCCTGTCCTGAAAATTAGGTACGAGCTTTAATTTGTCCTGCAATGATTTACTTGATGGGACTCTTCAGAGTGGCTGTAGAGCACATAGGTAGCACAAAGATGACACATGGATTTGTGTGAAAGCATTTTCAGGCTCTGATCGTGACTTATCCTTACGCTTCTTTTCTCCGTGGCTCTTCTTGTTGCTCCCTCGTTTCCAACTAACTCAGTCCTCTGCATTTTTCTGACAATATCTGCATTTCCTATCTGTCTGCATTTGCTGACTTTGTTTCTTCTTCTGGAATGCTCACTTCTGGCAACTCCCTTTTAGCTTCTCTTAGCCAACTTACAAGCTTCAGACCGCATGCCAATTTCCTGACATGAACCTTCCCTGGTTCTCTCAAGAGGGAGCTTTGGAATCATATCTGGCCTTGCATCTGTCTCTCCTGGATTATCTGGGGATGGACCTCTTCAGTCTCAATTTCCTCATATAAAGATTGGGGCTAATAATATTTCAGGATTGTGGTGAGAAGCCATGCCTTGTACATGTCAGGTGCTCAAAAATAGTAGTACATTTTCTTCTTTTCTCCTTCTAACTGGAAGTGATTTTTCTTCTTTGGAACCTCCCCTGCAACTTATTTGGAACTGTTTGAGATTACGTTTTTAAAGTTATTTGTGTAGAAAGAAGATGCCTGTCTACATTTGGCAATCATTTGCCCCCTATACATTTTGTGGATGAGAAGTGAGATCAATAGTTGAGATAGTTGAGGGTGGAGATAGAAAGGCCGGAATTTTCCTGACATTTATTTCCCCTTGAGTCATTCTATTTTACTCTTATCTGTTCCTTTAAGCCAGGGTGACCATTCCAGCCCATGTGGCCAGACCCAGTAGGAGGACCTTTTGGGCACCTGATCTTACACACAATAAACTTTCTGAACTCTACTACCTTGGATCCTACCTTCCCCACTTTCCTTCCTTCATTCTCCTGCCTTCTTTTCCTGTTCCTGGCCTGCAGCCAGCCCCTTGATCTTATGCTGTACTCAACTTTTCTGGTCTGATCTCCATATCATCTCTTGAATATGGTTTTGTGTGTTCACTCAGACTCTCCCTCCCGCTCCCCTGGACTCTGATGTTCCTGTCTGATCCTGATTAAGACTCTGGAACCTAAGTGTGGTATAAGCCTTACTCCCAAGCCAATCCCAGGAACCAGAACATTCCTTTGGGGATAACTGTAGGTACTTAAAGGAATTCCCCCCTTTAAAGTTAATTTACAAATATTAGAGAACCTTGCTCTAGACCATGCTACAGTTAGTGCCTGCCTCCCGGCTCCATTTTACAGGATGGACATTTTCAAAATGACAGTAGTAACCATTTCCCATTTCCCTCAACCTTTCACTGGGTGGCCCTGAAGTGGGATTTTATTTTGTGAGATTTAGGAAGGTGAAAATATTAAGTTAGAGGGCTTTGCTAATTTTGTCACTAATTTCTTGTCTATCAGACTGCTTTGAAATCTCATCTTGATGACTTCATGTTGTTTCCTCCTTGCTCTGTTCAGTGGATTCTTGATTGTTGGAAACAAGAATCCACTGAATTCTGTTCCAGGTTTAGGCAAATATGGGTTTTGACCTTCCAGTTTTTCTTTTGGTAAGGCCCATCGAGGCCAAGTAGGAGAAATGGTATGCTGCTTCTCACGACTTTCGGTCTCTGAAGCCACACACACACACACACACACACACACACACACACACACACACACACGCCATCCCCTGGGGTTAGAATCAACAACGAAAGCAGATTTGGGAACACAACTACTCGGAATATAGTTTCAGCACAGATTCTAAGTGAATCTTGGGAGGCTTAATTCTTCTAGTTTTATAGTCACTGCTCAATTGTCCCGACGTTCTATACTTTAAAATCCTCTATGATTGAATCTCAGTAATGCTTCCCTTTTAATTTTATCTGACTAAAAATGTTAAAGTTTCAGGCAGTGATTCCTGTTACCAGAATTATCTGAAGGCTGATCTGGTTAGTGGACTCTTGTCCTCTCAATATGTTACCCTTATCTCTCTCCTCGGCTATGATCCTGCTTGGATAGGCTCAAAGCAAAATTTCTCAAAAAGGGCAGTTTCATGTTCTATCTAAACTTCTGATCTATTACCTCGTTGGAATTTCCATCAAAATATTATGTTAGCTCCTTTCCTAATGGGGCACGAAAGCTTTCTTTTTTCTCAGTCGCTTTCGTCTTAGCCACCTGTGGGTATGGATGAAGTGACAGAAACAGCCATCACTCAAATTTCCTTTGCCTTTGCTCCCACCTGTCGGCGCAGGGTCCTTGGTTCCCAGTTTCCAGCAATATTCTCCTAAGTATCTCTGGGAGTCTCTGGAGATAGTCTCACATGTGCTCACAATCAAACCCCATCCATCCTGCCAGTGCTGTGAGCCGCTGGGCTCTGAGGGCTCCTGACAGGTTCCAGTGCTGCCCTTCGGGACACCACATCTGGCACTGGGAGTGCTGGGGGACTTCTACCACCTCCCCAGGCCCTGCAGGCTCCATGGATACCACTTTCACCCTGAATGCTGTTTCTGGTGGATATTTGCTGAGCACCAATTTCTCTCACTGCAGTGAGGCAGTGAAGCCCTAGAGCTTTCCCAAGCTGTGAGGTGTTTAGTTTTAAACTAGGGAAACATCTTCCTCTATGCCATACTCTGTCAAAGTGGGTCCTGAGGGCGGAGGGAGGATGCCGCTTATGGAATTTTAAAAAATAAAGAGTTCTTTCAATATTTATTCATGATCCCCAAATCCAATGTGTGGCTGGACCAGAAGGCAAAATCAAATGGCAGGCATTATACTGCATCCAGAATTGCTCCTTCCTTGACAAAGAAATCTTTCCATGCCTGGCTTTTTTTTTTTTAATTAATTAATTAATTAATTAATGTTTGGCTGCGTTGGGTTTTCGTTGTTGCGCGCGGGCTTTCTCTAGTTGCGGCAAGCGGGGGCTACTCTCGTTACAGTGCGCAGGCTTCTCATTGCGGTGGCTTCTCTTGTTGCGGAGCACGGGCTCTAGGCGCTCGGGCTTCAGTAGTTGTGGCATGTGGGCTCAGTAGTCATGGCTTGCGGGCTCTAGAGTGCAGACTCAGTAGTTGTGGCGCACGGGCTTCGTTGCTCCACGGCATGTGGGATCTTCCCGGACCAGGGCTGGAACCCGTGTCCCCTGCATTGGCAGGAGGATCCTTAACCACTGTGCCACCAGGGAAGCCGCCATGACTGGCTTCTTGCTATCGCATACTAGTAAGTTTATTGTCTCACTCATCAGTTCTGCAGCAGGCCACGTCATTTTCAAGTACACAGAAGGCTGACTCAAAATGACTTAAACGATGGGGAAAACTTCTTACTTCACATAAGAAGAAGCCCTGTAGTCAGGCATCTCCAGGGTTAGTAAAGTCAAAGACCCAGGTTCTTTCCATCTTCTTGCTCCACTACCTTGAGCAGTCAGATTCTGTTCTCAGAATCTCATGATTCCCTTCATCACTGCAAGATGGTGAGGATGCTTTTAGTTACCAAACCTAGAGGAAGAAGAGGCTGCTTCCTCCTAGGTGAGGTGCCTCTTTTTTTTTTTTTTTTTTTTTTTTTTTGAGCAAGGAAACCTTTCTCAGACTTCCCCCTTCCCCACCAGCAGATGTCTCTCATCTCATTAGCCAGAATTGCAGCAAATGCTCACTGCAAAGATCAGTTTCCAGCAATGGGAATGGGATTAGCACAGCTAGTTTAATAAAGCACAAGACTGTGTGTAGTATGTGGGCCCAAAGAAAATGTGAGGTTAGAAATTTTGAATAAGTAGCCAGCAGTCTGATAAACTTGGGTGTGAGCAGATATGACTGAATACTATGCTTCAAACAAAAGCAAACCAAAAGAACAAAAAAGATGCTCAGTCTTTCCTGGACTCAGTGGTTGTAGCTAACTTATAGAGTACAGCGGGTGTCTTATTTTAGAAGAACTAGATCTTCAGGGGCTTGAAAAGAAAGTGCCCCACCTCCTGTGAGTCCCGTAAGGGGCTGAGCTCCAGGACAGGAAGCAGGGAACTCTGGAAGTTCTGGGGGTGGTGGCTGGGGACCAGGAAGTACAGGGAGGCTGCCAGGCTCCTGCAGGCCTTGTAAACCCCCAGGCTTGCTGAGTGAGGGCTGGGATTCCTGGGGAGAGGACAGAAGCCAATGTGCCAGGAGGAGAGGAAGTGCTAAGTGAACAGAGCAGGAATGGGCTCTGAGGCCTGAGGTGGTTTTAATTATTTATTTTTGGTTTATTTTCAGGAAGCTCAGGGAATTCTTATACTTGAAAGCAGCATTTCTTGTACTGGAAAACAACTTTCTAGGAAGTGCTAAATATTCTTCAAGTTTTGACTCTCTCCTCGCCACCGGTGCATTTCTATTCCAAGAAAAATACTACCTTCTCATTACCTGAAACTCTCGCTTTCAGTATTTGACTGGACTTGAGTTCTATTTTCTAAAAAATCACAGCAGAATTTTGAGATGCCCATGGTCTCTGAACATAGGAGTTTTGCAATTTATCAAAAATAGGGCATGCTGGGCTTCCCGGGTGGTGCAGTGGTTGGGGGTCCGCCTGCCGATGCAGGGGTTACGGGTTCGTGCCCCGGTCCGGGGAGATCCCACATGCCGCAGAGCGGCTGGGCCCGTGAGCCATGGCCGCTGAGCCTGCGCGTCCGGAGCCTGTGCTCCGCAACGGGAGAGGCCACAACAGTGAGAGGCCCGCGTACCACAAAAAAAAAAAAAAAAAAAAGAAATAGGACATGCTTACACGATCAATAAGTATGTTGAGTCAACCAGCTGATACCCATGAGTCAGTTTTTTATTAGTCTTCTGAGAGCTCAAGGTCAGTGGTCACTATATTATGAATATGCTTTGAGACATAAAACAGTATAGGTTTTGATGTACAACAAATAAAAAATCACATGTGGATCTTGGCTATGTTCTCACTGAGTGACATTTAGAATTAACTGAATTTGGGACTTAGGATTCATCATCTGTGAAGTGAACATTATTAATATGTATCCCGCCCCCTTTGCCTTCAGTATGCTTAATACATGTTGGCTCTCTTTCCTTCCCCACCAAATGTTTCTGTGTCTGAACATACAACAAGGGAAAGAACCCACTCAATTTACTGAACACTTGCAAAAGAATCTGTAAACCAAAGATATCATATATATGAAAAAGGATACAATTATATATTCACATATAATATAAATGTTAACATGGAGTTTTTATAATTTATTATATCCTGAGTTTTAAATCATGGAGTTATAATTTTATAGCTGAAAGGGTCTTATCCTTGTCCAAGCCATGCCTACTCTGCAGTCAGTGTGGTCTTTCTAAAACTCTGATTATGTCATTTCCCTGCTTTAACCCTTGAATGGATTCGTATTTCGCTCTGTAAAAACAGGAACCTATCTCTCTTGTTTGCTATTCTGGTAACCCCAGAACCTAGAAGGATGTCTGGTCCTTACTAAGGTCAATTAATAGTTTCCGAAGGAATGAATCAAGTCCAGACTCCTTTTGGTGATATGCAAGATACCTGATGATGGGTCCGGCCACTGCCTCCTTTTCCTCCTCTCTGCTAACTCTCCAGCTGCCTTTTCACAAACCAGCCATACTAAGCTAGTTGTGCTTTCACAAGGCAGCGTCCCTCAGGCTTTCCCCTCGCAGTCCTATCTGCCTGGGATACACTTCCACCCTCTGCATGTACCTGCTTTGCTTGCTAACTCCTATTAATCCTTTACACCTCTGCTTTAGAGGTCACTCCCTCTACTGTGCACCCCTTCCTGTACCCCCCAAAATGAATTGGAAGCCCCTCCATGTGCTCCCATAGCATCCTCTATTTAGCTTTTTTTTTTAAAAAAATTATTATTTATTTATTCATTTTTTGGTTGAGTTGGGTCTTTGTTGCTGTGCATGGGCTTTTCTCTAGTTGCGGCGAGCGGGGGGGGCTACTCTTCGTGGCGGTGTGTGGGCTTCTCGTTGCAGTGGCTTCTCTTGTTGCGGAGCACAGGCTCTAGAGCGCAGGCTCCGTAGTTGTGGCGCACTGGCTTAGTTGCTCCGCAGCATGTGGAATCTTCCCGGACCAGGACTCGAACCCATGTCCCCTGCATTGGCAGGCAGATTCTTAACCACTGAGCCACCAGGGAAGCCCTATTTAGCTTTTTATAACAATTATCACACTATTGACATTGTCGGTCATCTTGTTTGTCGCTTCACTAGACTGTAAACATCATGAGGGCTAAGACGTATTGATAACTGATACTAAATATTTACTGAATAAATAAATAAATATTCTAGATCAATCCCTTCATTATCTTCTTGAGGAAACTGGGGGGCCAGACAAGTTAGTGATGTGTCCGATGCCACCAGCACTTTGGCATCATAGAAGCTGGGCCCTGAATTAAGTTTCTCTGCCGTCCAGTGTTTTCTTGGCTGACTTGCTCTGGTACTCAGCTAACATTGTTCCAGAAACTGCGGAATAATTGTAATTTAACATTTGACAAATGTGGTTAGGAACTCAAATAAATAATAATCATATAATTAAGTCAAAGCTCAGACACAAAGGATTGTTTTTTAAAATCCTCTATTATTTTAAATTACCCATGTCATTGTTTTCCTCTATTCTCCTGGAGCTGTTAAAAGAATGTGACATAATAGTGTGCTCACTGTTGGAGGCCTGGGTTTCTGTATGACAGCCAGGATGTAACTCCATTCTGGCAAAATCTGATGTTATCGCTCAGGTTTTTGTTGCACTGAAGTTAGGACATCTTCTTCTGGGAGGATCCTGGTGGGAAAAACATACAGATATCAAATCCTTCTCTTCAGCAGTGCCAACTAACAGGGATCACAATTAAAATGAGAACAAGGCAAACCTGGGATTGTTAAAAGGCGCAGAGGCTTTGAAACCCTGAAAACCCTGGTTTAATTCTAGTTTACCACTTTGCAAACTTGGGCAGAATATTCTCTCGGAGCATTTGTTTCCTCATCTGTAAAATGGGGCTAAATGGGAAGCTAATTGAAGGCTTAGCCTGTATAAAGAGCCTCATTTAGTGTCTGGCTAGGGGCCCTATTGCAGTCACTCTCCCAATTCAGGTATTCCTGCAGGGCAAAGCCCTTCACCATGGCGCCTGGTCAGGGAACCTAGTAGGTGCTCAGTAATGCGGGAAGATTAATGACTGTAAGGGAGATGTATTATCACAGAATAGCTAAATTCTTGCTTCAAAGAACCTGAGGTTACTCTGTCTCTTCCTGTCTGTTTTCTACTGGGACATGGGCTGGGATGTGTGTACGCATGTCTTTTAGACACCATCTTGACATACATATACCTCAGAAAGAACTGCAGTCTGTGCTTGTTACAATGATAGTGGAAGACAGTGCTTTGTAGAAAAAGGATCAAAGAATCTCAACAGAATGTAGATTTTTCCATATTTGCTTGCTCAGGTGATTGAACTGGGTTAATCTAAAAAAAAAAAAAAAATTGATGTCTTTCATGAAGTGCCTGAGTCACTTAGGGCCTGCATCCAAAATCTGAAAAAGTTCTGTTGAACATAAATCCATGGAGACCTTGGAGAAGTGGCTGTATACCCTTCAGATAATTTTCTTGAGTTGTTTGAGGTGCCCTTTGGGAAAAAGTATTGCAACTGACTTGCTTGCTTACTGCTCCAACTCACATCACCTTCTCCTAAGGCTAACACACACTGCTTTTTTTTTTTTGTAAAGTAAAGTGTTTATTAGAAAAGCAGAGTACATCCTGACAGATGCACGGGTGAGCTCAGAGAAAGTCACACCTCTGGGAAAGTTTAAATCCTTTATAAGGGGGCAGTCTTCTGGGTCTTTGTTTTCCTCTGGCCAATTGTCTTGCTATGTTCTTTGACTCAGGGCCCACACTGCTTTTTGAACCCATGCTTTTAGTGTTTAGTTATGTGCTATCTTGAATGTGTCCTTTGGAACAAGATTTTAAGTTTTCTGAGAACAAGGACCAGGTCTTTGTTGAGGCAGTACTGGGACTTCTAAGGAGGGCAAAATACAATTGTTCATCATTTGTGTGAGTCGCATCTTCTGTTTTTCAGCAACTCAAGAGCAGGTATTCTCCCCATATTATAGACGGAGGAAAAGATTTACATAAGCTCAAAGGCTTGAGTTAGAGTTACCATGAAAATCTTACCTCTTACCTTTTGGCAAATTGCTATTGTTCTCGGCCATGACTTTGGCAGGATTCCTTTGGGAAATGTAGGAGGCATTATAATTTTAAGCCAGAAAAAATGTGAATTCTAATTTGTTTCTTCTCATTTTTTAAAATGCATGTGGAAAGGAACACTTCTGATAGGCAATGAGACAAAGATATAATATCAGGTGAGGGAATGAGGTGCAGAAAAACCAAAATGATTTCGCAAATGGATTGAAGCTAGCCAGAATTTCACTGCATTTTAAAACTTGAGCCCGGCAGAACACAAAGGGATGTGTGTCTTACTGTGTCTTTAGCGAAGGCCATTTAACACTGGGAATTTTTCCAGCAGTGTATTTCAATAACAGCAGTCCTTCTTACAACATTTGGGGCTTGCCACGTTGAAAATCAATACCGCTCAGTGTCTACTGAAATTGCACATTTGTTCTCTGTGAGATGTATATAGGATGGCCACATAAATTATCCTCCACACTGGGACTTCTTTTTGAGGGAAAGGGAGAGCCATTAATCACACCAGGACAATTGGTATAAATTGGGACTATCCCAAGAAAAAACTATGATGACAGAAAATGTCAATTATAGAAACATAGATTTGTATAGTCTCTTTCTAAGGAAGGTTGTTTTATATATTTGTATGAATATATTTATGTAGGCTTAAAAGAACAGGTAATTAAGGTATTTAACTCACAATGGTGAAGGAATTGAACTGAATCATCTACACACCCTTAACTAGTCCCATTTGAAACTTGGGCTCTATTTGCCGGTCTGTTGGATGCCTTCACACATTCCAATGCAAGCATCACAACTGGCCACTTGGAAATTGAACATACAATCTTGCTCTCATCAGTTTAGTTTGTAAGCAGTTTTAGATTCTGCAGGGCCCTATCAGCAGGTCATATGCTAGACTACAAGATCAAAGCAAAAACACAGGGGGTTCTGGGCTTTTCTGTAAGGCCCCAGATTTTAGTCCTTTGTTTATCAGTAACTAACTGTGATTTTTGGCAAGTCACACAACCTGTGTTTTGGTTTCCTTATCTTTAAAATGTGGGGTAATTCTATCTGATGTGCAGACCTCAAAGGTTTATTGGGAGGATCCAGTGAGGTGATGTATGGGGAAGCCTTCTGGAAAGTGCTATCCATATGTGAAGTATTATCATTCTATGAGAGAAGGGGGACATGAGATGTAAGGGGAAAACAGGGCTTTCAACTCTAGCTGGCCTTGCAGATTAGGCTTGTGCAAACAAATGATGAAAATAAGGCCACAGGAAAGACATTATACTCTCTTTTATGAATAAGGGTAGGGAGAGAGAGAAAAGTGAGGACAGGGAATGCAGCCAGTAAAGACTCAGGGATGATACAGTGGTATGGCTTCATTTTTTCTGTATCACTGTTGTCCCCAAGGCCTGGCAAGACTGCATCAAATATGAACATGTTGGAGAAGAAGAAGTGTTAGGGCTTCCCTGGTGGCGCAGTGGTTAAGAATCTGCCTGCCAATGCAGGGGACACGGGTTTGAGCCCTGGTCCGGGAAGATCCCACATGCTGCGGAGCAACTACTAAGCCTGTGTGCCACAACTACTGAGCCTGTGCTCTAGAGCCTGCGAGCCACAACTGCTGAGCCCGTGTGCCTACAGCCCATCTTTCACAAGAGAAGCCACCACAATGAGAAGCCTGTGCACCTCAATGAAGAGTAGTCCCCACTCGCTGCAACTAGAGAAAGCCTGTGTGCAGCAACGAAGATCCAACGCAGCCAAAAATAAAAATACAATTTTAAAAAATGAATAAAATCTATCCAAAAAAAAAAAAGAAGAAATGTTAGACAGCTGGGTTCCAAGGCTGTGAGGGGACATTAACTTATTCCTGATTGAAGGGGTTGGTTTTTTCTATTGCCCAGTAGGAATCAGAATATCATACTTGCCTTTCTTCTCCTGTTGACTTTTTGTCAAGATTAAACAAAATCATTTACATAAAACTGCTCTATGGAGTATAAATTCCAGTAAAAAATAACTTCAAGGAATGAGTCTGTTGATATTAGTTATTATTATAGTTAAAAGTCATTTTTTAAATTCAAAATGATTATCACTTCAAAAAATGTTTCTAGGGCTTCCCTGGTGGCGCAGTGGTTGGGAGTCCGCCTGCCGATGCAGAGGACACGGGTTTGTGCCCTGGTTCGGGAAGATCCCACATGCCGCGGAGCGGCTGGGCCCCTGAGCCATGGCCGCTGAGCCTGCGCGTCCGGAGCCTGTGCTCCGCAACGGGAGAGGCCACAACAGTGAGAGGCCCGTGTACCACAAAAAAAAAAAAAAAAAAAAAAATGTTTCTAGAAGTCACATGTGCTTATACAAACTTAGATATATGGAAAGGTGTAATAAAGGAAATAAAAACCACACATAATACTGCCACCAAGGGATAACAATTGACAGTGTTTTGGTGAATAGTCTTTCTGACTTTTTGGTATTTGTGTAAAATTTTTAAGAAATAAAAATGGAGTCTTTAATTTGTCCTTCATTCTTTAATTTGTTCATGATTGTTTGAATATTGATAGACAGAAGGCTAGTAAGATAGACACCAGGTCCTTTTTCATGTGGTTTATACTTTCCTGGGCGAATATAGACCCATCAACAGATGATTATAATATAATGTGAAGCATGCCACAATGAGGAAGCAACAGGTGCTTTGTAGCAGCATCTTTCTAGGTTTAGGGAGTTAGGAGAGGTTTCCTGGAGGAAGAGGTATTTGGGTCAAGGCTGGAAAGATGACTAGAGTTAGCCAGACTGTCATGGATGTTGTGGTGTGTGACCCAGATCCTCCTTAAGGACTGAAACACTCATTCCCCTGCTGGCAATAGTGTTGTCTTTTGATGATTCTCAGCTGAGGTCTTTCCCCAGGAATCACCCTCTGCTGAAGGAAGCTGCCTTGCTCAAGGTTCTCTCTATCTCTAGGGGCAGCTGAGGTAAAAGCGCCACCTTCTTACCTTAATTCAGACATCTCTGAAGGGCCATCTCAGTTCCAGAGCTCCTCAGAAGATCAGCTGAGGCTTCAGTTGCACCTGCACTGCAGATAAGTTTTTCCTTCTGCCCAATCCTGCTTCCCTCCCCATTCACGGGTATTGTTCCTAGGAGCACTGCCTAGTAAAAGTCCTGCACGCAAATAAACCATCCTCTCAACATAGGCAAAGAGTGCGAGTGATGGTGGGGAGTGCAGGGAGAGTGTTACTAAAAGATGGAACATTATATCTAAGACCTAGAGGTGTTGGAGGAGTTAAATGTTTTTTATAAACTCTGCAAAGTAGTGAATGTAGTCAGTAGAAGAGACATGATTCCAAGAGGGAGTCAAGCTCTTGTCATCCACGTCAAGAAGATGGAAAGACTGGACTCTATCCCAAGGCCAATGGGAAGCCCTAGGAGGTTATAAATCATGGGTGAGACATGAGCTGGTTTTCTAATTTGTATTTTAGGAAGATCATTTTGGCTGCAATATGGCACCATTAATTAAAGCTCATTATTGACATCACTGTATTTTTTATTTGAATATTGGAATGATTTGTGACCTCTTTCTGCACTCTGCATCTTTACAGAATAAATGGTAAACCATATGTCCCCCAGCAAAGTCATGTAATGATCACCAGTATTGTAGCAGTATTGTGGAACTTTTAAAACTCTGAAGAGATTCAATTATAGTTCTTGAGGTTTTTTTTTTTAAACCTGATTCACACTTTTTAAGTATTTAGTGAGCACCAACTACATGTCAGAATGCACTCTGCTATTGCTATGGAAGATCAAAGACAGAAGCTCCAAGAAGGAGACCATGACTGTCTCGTTCATCACTCTGCCACTGCAGTGCCTGGCAAATAGTGAGTGCTCAATAAACAAATAAATGGAAGGAGGAGTCTCTGAGACACGGGAGAATGACTTAGTCCTCATGAGCACAAAATGGGGATAATAGTATCTTACCTCCCAAGGTTATTGTGAGAATATGTAGGTAAAACACCTACTCCAGAGGCTTAATATATAGGAAAAATTGTATTTATTCAAATAGTTCAAATACTGTTTGCTATTCTCAGTATTGATAGAAATAAACTAAGACCTTAAACGGTTGCAACCAAACTTCTGATATCTATTTCTCTCTTGTCCTCTTTACCCTGTAATATCACTTCAAAAGAAAAATGTGATTTGCCAACTATGTTAAAAGATTCAGTCACTCATTAATTTATTCGACAGCTATTTTTTGAGGTCATCTAAAATGCCAGGCATGGGTTATGCAGTGGTGAACAGAACAGACACAGTTCCCGTTCTTGTGGAGCTTATAATCTAGAAGGGAGACATTAAACAAAGAAAATCTCATGAATTATTACCAAAACAGTCTGTCATTAGAGAGACTATTAATAGAAGCTAATTTAGTAATAGAAAGGTAAGTCTTCTCTGAAGAAGTAATCTTTAAACTGGGAACTAAGTGTAGGAGTTTCATTAGCATAGGGGATAAAGCAGCCCAGGAAGCAGGAAAATCCTGTGCAAAGACCCTGTGGTAGGAAAAAATCTTGGCTTATTGGAAGGATGGAGGGAAAGCCAGCGTGGCAGAGCGAAGGGAGATGAAGCTGGAAAAAAGGCAAATCTTGAAGGGTCTTGGTTGCCACGTGGTCTTCTTTTATCCAGACCAAAGGATACACAAACTGCCTGAAATCTGACTGTTCTCTGGCTGTATCACAGAGGTCCATGATGCCTGTGAAACAGGAGGACAGGTAAACTGAAGTCTTAATAGTCACATCTAAGCCTTGGGAAAAGTTGGTTATTTTTTCCCCTCTGGTTATCATGATAAATGAAGAAACATAACAAAGGCACCTAGCTGCTTGCTGAGAGCGCTTATCTATTAAAAAAAAAAACAAAAACATTTTTACCCCTAGGCAAAGTGGAACTATTAGAAAGCCTTTTTTTCTGCTTACCCCTTTTTTTCTTCCATGTGGTTCTTCCAAGGGAAACAACCAGTGGGAGCAGGGGACAATTTAGAATAGAGATGCTGTGGTGGTTCCCCAGGAGACATAGGGCAATTCTGGGTGTCATCAGTGTTTGAGTGGTGGCTTACACACTGGATTTGCTCAGAGAGGCCTCCATTTCCCTCTCAGTGATTAGAACAACCTGTGTTCTGGAACAGTATTTAAACAGCAAGATTGGCATTGCTATCTTCCAGGATGGTGAAGGCTTAATTAACATTTGAAAATGCTTCGAGATCTTTGGATAAAAGTGTTCTGGAAGCATGAAGTGTTATTATCTTTGGAGTGATACAGGTCATGTGACACAGGAAGTGGCTTTGAAGGAAAGGAAAACCTTTCATCAAGCAAACTCCTTGGGGTGGTTTGAGCCTGTTTTGAGTGACTCAACATGCCCGTGTCATCTCTCCCTAGACTGTGAATGAAAGGAATAACTTGGCCTATAGCTTAGCAACTGCCACCATCATTAACTGAAAGAATTTAGTGAGCTTATACCTGAAACATACTACAAATTTGCAGAATCCTAAAGCATTTAGCACAGTTGTCCCTTATAAGCACTAAGTAAATATTAGCCGTTACTATTACCTTTCTCATCAATATAGTTTAAAATCTCCGGACTTGTTTTTTTTCTGATCTTAATGCCTTTTAACCAGAGTTCAATGTTCTTCAGTGATAAACTAGCCTTACTTTCATTTTAAAGACTTGGTAAAGAGCAAAATAAATGAAAACCATTACTGTTGAGGCTCTAATGTGAGAGCTATAGATAAAGAAACTTCAGTGCCTAACACCCTTCCTGGCAGGTAACATTAGCTCAAAGCTGGGTAACTAGTCGTTCCCTTTCCGAACAAGAAGGACTAAAAATAGAAATTGTGTTTCCTAACTTCTACTTTCCTGATGATTCCTCGGGGTCTTCAGTGGACAGGATTTCAAAAAGAACACTTTAAAGTAGTTCCAATTTCTTTAAGGGCAAAAGTGCAGAAAGATTTCATCCTGTTCCTTACATTAACTATACGTCTTCATAATATTTCCTGGAAAAGTAGAAGTCAGGACAGGGGTCGGGAGTGGAGAACAGGAATATGGTGCAGTTGAGAAAAGTATATTTTTGAGCCATATATATATGTATCTCTCTCAAATCAAACCTGAGCATGTGTGTTGTGTTTGTTAAATTAATTTTGCTGGCTGGATGACTAGAAGTTTCTTTTTCTTTTTTAATACACACCTGCCTCAAATATGATATTTTGAGCAAGGGAAAGGTGTTTTGGGAAGTGGTACAGGAGAGAGAGAGAGAATAAGGGAAGGATGTAGGAAAGAAGATATAAACCAAGTAGGAAAGGGGCGAGGGCGGAGGCGAGGGCAGCCCTAGGGCATTCTGGGATAGCGAGGCCGCCCAGGGCATGCTGGGATAGCGAGGCCGCCCAGGGCATGCCGGGAAGGGTTCCAGCCCTGTTATCCGCACCTGTGGGTGGGAAGTTCCCTCAGACGCGGGCCCACAGGACCGTGGGGTGAAGCACCGAGCTAACCTAATTAAAAGCTCGTTACACCAGCAGATCCCCATTAACAGGCAGACCCACATACAAATCCCTCAGCGCAGGAGCACTTTCCTGCTTCCCAGACGGGATTCCAGCCGCAACCCGGGGGCCTGGAAACTATGGCCAGTTAAGTGACCTCCTCGTCTGTGACCCTCAGGTACAGTTTCTCTCTGGCTTATTTCACATTCCAGTAAATTAGTTTTATTCGCTCTGAACCACTGTAACAAAGAAAGCTCTCTGGTCATCATGGGTAAAATAACAAGGGATAAAAGAACGCGTACTTCACCTAATCAGAAACAAATAACTAAATCTCCCTTGAAAATCAAGCCTTTCCTGTCCCGCCCTTTTCTTTTCATTTATCTTTCACTGGTGGGATTTTGAAATTACCATTCTATAGGCAGACTGTGGTACCGGCCTTCCTTGCATTGTATTTTGTATAACTGTTGCTGACCCTGACAGAAGATCTCAAAACTTGTTTAAGTATGAAGTTGGTAAATGATCCTATTGTTTGGGTGGTGGGGGTGGAGATGGGGTGGGAGCAGAGGGTTTATCTAGCCAAAAAAAGGAAAAAAAAAAAAAAAAAAGAAAAAAAAAAGAGGAAAATGCACCTTAACCAGGCTCAAATTAACTGAAATGGATCAAAGTAAACAGAGACATCTAAAAGCTTTTGTAAGTTAAAAGTGGCTATCTGTTGCAGGTCTTGCCTCATTAACTGCTGATTGAAGCTCTGCTTGGCCCTCTGGGATACCTAACACCCCAGGCCTATCACCAGATGAACCCCGGTTAGGTGCTTTTGCCTTTCCCTGCGTTGCTTTGCACAGCTCCTTGACCTCAACCTTCATGCAAATGTTTATCCTTCCTACCAGGCAAAGGGAGTAAAGGGAGAATCTTGCTGGGAATGTCACTTCTAGCCAATGAGGACTTGCTGGAAAAGAGAAATGGAAGGCAGAGTTGTGGTTTCTCTGCAGATCTGTATTCTGAAAGGTAGACTTGCAGTTCTGCTGTTTTAAATAGAGCTTCTGCACAAGAATATGTAGGGGAAGGAGAGTCCACAGTTTGCTTTTCCCTTAGGTGTTGGCCTCATTTCCATATGTGAATGGTGAAAGGTGACGATTAGGCCATATGCTTTAAGATACAGATATCTCTTGGCTCCCATGGTCCCAGCCCTTCAGCAGGCCATTTAGCTGGGACAGGGAGCTGAAACTGAGAGGGTTGTCTAGGGGAGGAAGAAAGAATCGTGCTGGGGGTGACTTGTGGGGGGAGGGAGGAGCGGGGCTCTTTGAGTAGGACCAGATAGGTCTCTGTGTAGAGTAATATTACAGCTCTTTCTCTCATAAACAAGCTGCATGCCTGCTTCTAAAGACCCATCTGGCATAGCTTTGAGAATGGCAATAATTACAAGCTGATGATGGACATGGAAAAAAAGCCCTGCTGAGCTAACTCATAAGGAAGTACAGGCCAGGACTGCAGGGAAATTACAGGCTGAAAACCTTTCTAGTTTAGGCCTTTTGGTGTTCTTAATCACAGACTTTAAATGTTGTAATAAACACTGTTGCATTTTATTGACCAACTCCCATGACAGGCAAATCTTTTTCATTTTATTTTATTTTTACCATTTGCTCTTTGGAAAGCTGCACAGCAGTGTCTGTCTAGGCCATGACATTAGGTCTTTAAT
Organism: Hyperoodon ampullatus; assembly: GCF_949752795.1. Classification (NCBI taxonomy): domain Eukaryota; kingdom Metazoa; phylum Chordata; class Mammalia; order Artiodactyla; family Ziphiidae; genus Hyperoodon; species Hyperoodon ampullatus. The sequence goes on along the minus strand of NC_136916.1, from coordinate 133,491,880 downwards.
TTTTCTGCTTATAGGAAAATTAGGAAAATAGGTTGACTTTTATTTAGTTAATAGAAATATATAAACTTTTTTCCTAAATTGCTCTCTGCATTCTATGGATCAGATGGACTCTCAGACTCAGTGCTTGGACTGTAGCTGTATAAGATATAGGTTGGCTGTTTCAATCAAGAAAATTGAAGGGATAAAAAGAACAAACTTGGGAAGAATAATCTATAATTCTGTACAATCAAATAGTGTTTATTATATAGAAACAATTAAAAATCCAAGTTAAATAATATACTGTTAGGTTCTGGACTTGTTTGTGGAGATGATCTTTATTTCAGGGATGAATTTGACATTGAAAGGATAATCCTTCTCAAAGTGTTAGAGCCTAATATTTTACAAGTGGATCTAAGACATTTTGTCCTCTCAGACATTTTAGATCATTTGATGGAGCAAATGTTTTCAGGAAATCTTCCTAGGAAGAACAAAATAGAAACACTGGAAATTTTCTTTCCTCAGAAACATGATTAATCTCAAAATCTATAGGTTAAATGTCATGGCAAAATTAGTCTTGAATATAACGTTACCAATTGCTGTTATAATGAGATTGTGATACCTAATGTGGAGTTTATTCTACCTCAACACGTTACCAGTTTCCATGAAAATTATTTGATCTTCATTTTGTACATTTTAAATGTCTGAGGTTAGAAATGGTGAATAATGGTATGAATTGGGATTTTTTTGTGATCTAATTAACTTACACAAATAAGTCCTTGTTCAAAAGATACCTTTATGGATTTTACAGCAGAGCATGTAAAGTTCATTATTCTTTAAGCACTAGATACTGCTTTTGTAACTTATTTTCAAATCCTTTTCTTCTTTGCCACAATTTCTCATTCATACTCCTTAAAGCCTTGTATTTTATTCTTTGTGTTTTGCATACAGTCTTGGCTATCCCAGATGGATTATTTAGTTCTGTCCTTTTGCATTTGATTACTTGTTCAAGGACATAAAGTTTTGGGGTCTATGAAGTTAAAGCAATGAAATGGTTGTGCAATGGAAATTTACCAATATAAACTCAGTCTCTTGTCCTTTCATAAGCATTGCTTTACCTGAAGCTCCCTTGTCAATGAGAAATTATTTCTTTATATCTAACTGTCTCTTTTCCTATACAGGCTGGAATTGTTCCTAACAAAAGAAGCATGAATTGGTGGAAACTATATATTAAATGCAAGACTATTTGTCTAGTTTTCATTAGGTTGCTGAGTGAAAAGCCTTAATTCCTCTCTTTTCCCAAGGTACTCAGATATCCATGAAGGCCCCCTCATCTCACACTATCATTTCTCTCACTGGGCACAATCCAGCTTTAAAGAATTCAACACTTACTGGTCTTTAGAGAACTGTCAGCAATGACAGCAACCAGGGACACTGACATGTCTTATTGTTTACAAAGGATGAGCACAACAGGGCCTCTCGGATGACTTGATAAAGCCTTGCAACTTCTCTCTCCCTGATTCTGGCCTCTCTGGGCCAGCTGCCTTTTCATGGTCAGCTAAAGACACAAGTATCAAAACTTGATCTAAACACCGACAAGTCAGCAAACACAGCGCCAAAGATAAACTAGGGCTTCTCAAGGTTGCTTTGTAAACAGTGAAAACAGAAAACAAGAATATCTCAGTCCCTGATTCCTTAATGCATACAGTTTTCTTATGTACTTAAAATTTGATGGGAAAAAATCCTGAAATAGCAGTAAAGTAAGTTCATGGATTATTATCGTGGTCTTGAATATTTAGTCTCTTTTTCTCACTTCAGCATCCCTCCATTCCTCTAGAAATACCAGCCAATGTTGTAGTTAAATTAAGTTCAACTTTTATTTGTCGTTGTTTTGTTTTGTTTTTAGGTATTCTGAACATATTCTTCTGTTTAGGGAATCCTGAAATGTCTTAGAAATTGTATAAATGCACATGCTTTTCTTCATTCCTGCTTTGTGAAGAAGAACTTTCTTATCAGGAGGGGGATGACCCCGGGAAGTTGAAACTCCTTTCCTCCTTTCCTTTTGCTGCCATTCAGCATTGAACAAATGGAGGAAGAAAGGAAAGTTTCATGTGTTTATGTTTCCCTTGCGTCAATGCTTTTGTTAAATGGTATATATCCTAACTCCATCAGCTGCGTGGGATTTAGGAGTATTGTCTTCAGTAACTTCTTTGTAACTGATTGGGACAATGCTGTTACCTTCTGGGGTCTTTTTTTGTTTTTTTTTTTGCAGTACGCGGGCCTCTCACTGTTGTGGCCTCTCCCATTGCGGAGCACAGGCTCCGGACGCGCAGGCTCAGCGGCCATGGCTCACGGGCCTAGCCGCTCCGCGGCATGTGGTATCTTCCCGGACCGGGGCACGAACCCGTGTCCCCTGCATCGGCAGGCGGACTCTCAACCACTGCACCGCCAGGGAAGCCCAATGCTGTTACCTTCTAAAGGTGCTAGGCCATTCCCAGAAATGAGCTCTTCCAAGGTGCTTGGACAAAAGATTTTTACAAGAGGCCTTTTTTCCCCCCTTGTTTCCCCTTTCTTACAGAAATGACATTGTTGAAAATAATGTATGCCACAGTCAGTAGAACAGAGGACCTTTCTTAATTTTAGTAATATGAAGGCCACGTCAGTCACAAACACTGTACCTTGGTGTTGTCACAGAAAGGGATTTAATCTTGATTATGAGGCAGAATCTTCCTGGTCTCTGCTAACAATGTGCTCGGCTATTTCTGAACAGTTCTCATAAAATGTATGCCTAATTTTTACCAAAGCATCTGTCTGTAGAATTGGCTGCTTATATTATAAATCACTGCTTCATAGCTCTTGAGTCTCAGAGTGCAAGTAAAAGTGGCTATTCCCTTTTTACAGATGGTGAAACTACAGTTCTTGGAACCATCTTGCTCTGTGGGATACAGTATGAGTGATATCATGAACCCAGGGCTATGTGCTTTCAACTTTGCTGTTTTCTCCTATGAGCCCACTTTGAAGATGGAGGCACAGTTCTAACTGGGACACTCAGAACAGAAGGCCCATTGGTAGAGGCTCTGACAGTGATAAGCAGTGGAATGCAAAACTGCAAGCTTACCGCTATTTGCAAGCAATAGCACCATCTGAAAACACTGGAAACAATATAGCAATGTGGCTACGAAATGATACAGAAGAAGACTGTTCACTCCAGGTCTGTGTTTGAGCCTATGGAATGATTGAATACTATTGATTCTGATGGTGACTGTACCTTTCTGTACCACCTTGATCTGCTGGGGCAATTTCCATCCTAAACAAGTTAAATGCATTTTTGTAATTTGATAGGCTAAAGTGTTAACTCTTGTTGAAATATCTATATTTGGAGTTACTTGTAGATATGGCACAAATACAGTCTTTTCCATACACAAAGATTAACTTTCTTGAAAAATTATCCAAATAATTTAATCTCTCATCAGACCATCATTTTAGAAATAATTTTTCACTGGTACCAGGTACAGAGCAGATAGAGATTTGTGCTCATATGGGATGCATTCTGCAGAGGTCTCCATGTATAGATGGGATCTACCAGTGCTACTTCTAGCAAAATAATAATGCTACTAGTAATCATCAGAAAGAGGACTTCATGGTAAATCAAGGCTCAGAAAGTGATATGCCACGCAAGGGACACAGTATTGTATTGTTAGCCTTTCTTCTCAAGCTCAACTATACCAGCTTCCTGCTGCTTCTTCTCTGGTCTGGCTGTGGCATTCAGATATTTGTTCAGTCCCAGGTTTTGTTTGTTTGTGTGTTTTTGGCTTGAGTAATTGTGTAGCTTGAGGTCCTTCAACTCTTAGCTCATCTTGAGTCCTTGTGTCATTTTCAAGACTGGGTTTCTTTCTTTCTCAAATAAATTCATTGGCCTGCCTGCTTAGCTTTAGCACAGTCCAGGCGTCTATCTACAGAGGTACGAGACCGTGAGATCTGCTAACATGCAAAACGAAGATAAAAGCATTTAAAAAAATGTCTTCCTGCGTACGGGCCTGCTTTATAATAAACCAGAACAGTGCATGAATTAAGATGTTGTTGAAATGCCTGAGTGTCTCTGCCCTTTTATTACATCCAGGGTGATGAGGTCATGGCTTACTGTTTAGCTTATATGGTGCAATTAAGAGATTCATTTCTTAACGTGATTCATCTCAGGAAGAGTTGATTTAAAAGTTTTAGGGTAGAGACAGAAAGATGTTGGAAAATTATGATTTTCTTTTGGAAGTTTGAGTTCATTTTTTCATTCCAGGCGAGAATAAGAACTGTAATTAGTCTGTCTCAGATTTCTTAGTAGCAGGGAATTTGATTACTTAATGCCAATAGGCTAAGGAGATGGTTTTACTTCTTGGCTTTTTTTCCCTTTTTGGAATGAAGGCAAAAATGTGAACTAAATATTTGTTTTATTATGGCATCATTAGATCTCTGTGTAGAGCTATTTAAATGAAACAGTATCTCAGATGCGTGTGTATATATATATAACATATATTATACTTATATATTTATTATATTTGTATTATGTATATATATATATAATTTTTTATTGTGGTGTTTATCTGTTGAGCCTTGATTGAACCCTTTTAAATGTAGCACTTAAGTCTCTACTGCTGAAAAAGATGTGGTCTCTCCATTTGGTCAGGATGGTAGTTCTCAATCAGAGTCAAACCCTTCACAAGTATGTGTGAATTTAGAAATGTTGAGAAGCAATGGATTAGGTCATCTCTATTCTTTTATGAAAGATGTATTCGTTGTCCTCAGTTTGGGTGACATTTATTGAGGTTCTCTCCTTCCCACCAAGTCTTCCTGATTGTGATTCTCAACTTAGTCTTTCATCCATGTTTAGCTTTTAGTGAAAGTTCATAATTCCTATACTGGTCAATTCTAGTATAAGAACCATTTATGAAGTACTTGTCTTATTTAAGGCACCATGCTTGGCACCTAGGACCATCTTTAGAGGGATTAACTACTGTCTCTGTTCTTTAGGAAGAGATGGAAAATTCTACAATAGTGAATACAAGTCAAATTGGGACAAACATTATAACAAAGGGGTAAACAGTGTTATGTGTGCTTTGAGGAGGAAGCAATCTGTTTTGCCTTGGAATCAGATAAGGCTTCCTCGAGGTGCGACATTTGAATTAGTCTTTAGAAGAGAAGCAAGATTTGAATAGATGAAGCTAGAAGAAAAATACAGAGTTCTAGAAGTGTGAAAGTCCATGACATGATCTGAGAAAGGAGGTGAGTCTGTTTTGGGTAGAGCATTAGCTGTGTGTGAAGAGAAAATGGCAGGTAAGTTTTGAAGTTTAGAACAATTTCAGTTTATTAGTAGCCTTGAATACTATGCTAAGAAATTTGGCCTTTATTCTAAAAATACCCCAGAAAGCTAGTAAAAACTTTTGGACTAACAGGGTGTGCCATGATTATGACTGTACCTCAGAAAGGTAACTGTTAGGGATGTGAAAGAAGACTTGGGGCAGAGAGAAAGCAAGTGGTGACAGTGGATTCATTGGGGGCTATTACAATAACCCAAGTATAGATGACATGACATAGGGCAGTGACAGTAGAGGCAGAAGTGAGAGTGTAATCCAAGAGACATTCAGAATCTAGAACTGGATGTGGTGGGTTATACAAATGACTCTGAAGTTTCTACTTCAGGTGATTGGTAAATGGAGAAATCATGAGCTGAGATAAGCAAATTTAGGAGAAGGTTTGAAGGAGAAAACAATGAATGCTTAAAGTGATATTTTTAATACTTTGATTATATCTACCATTTCTTTCTTTTTTTGAAGACAAGCTTGTTACAGTTATTTATTCTAGATTCCATTATTAGAATTATACCCTACTTTGCTTTTGATCTAGGATCTTGACACTTCCTGACTCCTCAGAGGAGGAGAAGAAAAGGTACATTTTCTTTTTGTCACTTCTGAACATATTTCTGTTTTACCCTAATCTCAAGGTATGTCTGAAGAGTATCTTGAGCCTTCCTTGAGATAGACTCTTTGACCTAAATCCCCTTCCTCCGGCCATACTCTTGAGGATGAGGCAATTGGAAATCCTTAAAAATGCTTATAGGATTCTCACAGTTAGACAGAACTGGCCTTTATAAGGCTAAACTTGGAGCCAAAATGGATTCTTGGATCACATATCTGCTGCCAGTTATGAAGCTGCCAGATTCCAATCCAGTGGGTGGAAATGGACACCAGCCCTGGAGGAAGTGATGGCTACACATGGGCATCTGCTACCTCTGCTGCTTCCTCTCCTTGAGAAGGAAGGAAACCGTGGGCTTTCCTAGGCATTTTTCTTGTTCTTTTAACACAGGGGAACTGAAGAGTCTTGGAGTTTGGATAGTGAACCTAAGGTTGGAGGGGTTTCCAGAGAGCAGACGGTTCCCATCTCCGAACTGTTGTGACTTTCTTTCTCCACCGCTTTTCCTGTGCTGTACAACTTATTCCATCTCCAGAATTCTGGTGCACAGTGTTAGAAAGTCTTAGCCGAGAGCCTGGAGTTCAAAGACAATGCAAGGCTTCAAGGTGGAGACACCAAAATGGAAGAAAGGGACTATACCATCTCATTCCTGTAAATGAGGATGTAACTTATATAAATATTCAAACTCTTTCCTAACTCATTTCTTTTATTATATTTGCATATCACATATCCAGTGACTGGTCCTCTTCAAAGGTAGTGAAAAGTGTTACCAAAATTCCAAATATCTACTTTTCATCTGATAAAGCCATTCTGAAGTTTGCCATATGAATTTGGTTTGGTTATAATTCCCCAAATTAAATATTTAAAAATCCCAGGCAGCAAATTCAGCTCTGAATCTCTGGAAAACAGTGTATAATGGGTGGATCTAATTAGATTGTGAACTTAAGGCACCATGTGGTTTATATAAGCATTAGCAATTTATTCAGGGCATTTTGGGTCCCATTTCCCACCCAAGAAAATGGGGAATATTATGCTTCCTTTTTTTCCCCAAGTTGTGGCACAAAATTGCTTCTCCAGTTTCGATTCCTTTGATTATTTCAGCAGGAATGGATAAGATAAAATAACTCTTCAAAAAGTACATAAATATGAGCCTTTCCTGCTGATAGTAGCCAAAAAGGATGTATTAAACACCTTCTATATACCCTGTACATTGATGGGTGCTGTGTGGAACAGAAAGAAGAAACAGGGCCTGTAGGAGAACTTTTCTGAACAGGGAGGAGAGGGCTGTAGCTGAGGAAGGGCGAGAGCTGCTCACCATAATTTCTTTGCTAGACTCTGATCCCTTGAAGACCAAGCGGAGGGGAAAAGCTCAGAAGAAAAGCACATTGTCAGCCACCCTCCCGTTTTAGAGGTGGGGATAGCAGGGGTGGGGAAAGGATAGACATGGGGTGGCAGACTTTTACTTTCAACAGACTGGCTTTAATTCTCCACAGTAGTGAGTTTGAGGGCAACAATGCAAAGGGTGGCTTATTATTTTTTGATGTTAGCTTATAAGTGACTTTGACAGCAAAGTCCTCCTCTTTTCCATCTTTTTAACTCTCCATGGTATCCCCTCTAAAGGCAGCAGTTAAGTGCTGGGGTCCAGCCCTCGAAGAGGCTGATAATCTCCAGACATGTCCACAGACACTTGTAAGTTGAGAGCCGAATCCTCTGTCAGACACATTTTCCTGGTCAAATCATGCCTGTCCCACCTAACTGATACTGATAGTCCTGGGAGCCGGTTCTGATGCCAGCCTGTATTGAACTCCTAGATGTGAGCAAACTTTCTTAAAGGGCAGTTTGGGCTAAAACTTGACCTTTCGGAGCTTTGGAAGGTGGGCAGGGGAGCAGAGGGTTGCTGGGGAGAGAGAGGTTTCCTGGTTATTGCTACAGGGAGTCTGTTTACTTGCCTTCAAGGGTCACAGCCATCTGAATGGGCTTTTCTGGCTCTGCTCTTGGGTTTGGTTTCAGAGGACCTGGTCCTGTGGAATTCCGCTCCCGGTTGGCCCTCCCCTTACTGTTAGGCATGGGACTTTTATGGTTCAAGCCTTCCCCAGGAACACTGCAGCTTGCTTGCAAGAACAGCAATTGGAAAGGCCGTTTTAAGTGGAGTTTACTGTTATTGTATAAACCTTCATTTAAAATTGACTATAAAATGTTTCTGAACCTGCCAAACACACATTAAAATATTTTGCTCCATTTATGCCTATGTGTAACATTTGGTTTCTAAAGAGCTTTAATCAAGTAATCTTCAAGTAGGAAGTTATTCATCTTTATTGCCAGTCGGTTCTCAGTGGTGGTCGTGGCAACAATCTTTTTATTGCTTCTGTGTTTAGTTGTTCTTTGACATGATAGAAGTCAGCTGCAGTTCAATGAGCTCACTATTTGTGCAACTTAATTGCTTGCTTCCTTCAATACATACTCAATTTTTCCTTTTATGAGCAGGGCTGTTGGAAAAATTAAGCTTAGGGATATAGCCATCCACTGTTAATTAACCTCCTTCCCAAACACATTAGTAAAATAGGTCAAATAACTGCTGAGCGCTGAGTGTGCTGTTCCCAAGGTCCTCCTCGACTGAGAAGTGAATCCTGTATTAAGTGAACAAATGTTGGAACTTTGAGCATTTTCTGGAAATAGTGATGACGTAAGAGTAATGCTTTATAACACAGCATTCCCTGTGGCACCATCTTCTCGAAGTTGAATATATTGTTTGACTTTGTCTAGTTCTACTGTGGGTTTAGCTTGTTTTGTGTTATATCAACATTAAGAGAAATAAAAGGCAGTGGTAGCCTCCTTTTTTGCTTTCTAGGTTATTGCTTGCTTTTAAAGGGGCATCTTAAATTCAGCTTTCCCTTTACATAGTGACCACCGCTGTTATTTTGACTCACAATTCCTAGAACAATCTGAATCTTGTGAGGACGTATAAACATTTGTGATGAGTATAAAAATATGCTCAGTGAGGTAACTAATCTATCAAAATAGATTTATATAGAGCTCTTATAATTCCTCTCCAATGTCAGGTTATATTCAGATGGAAAAATCACTTTAATTGCAGTGGTGAAGGGCTGATTGGAGCTTTGCCAACTTGACAGAAGATATTTTGAAGTTTATAGACTTAAAAAGAAAAAAAAAAAAAAAAAGGAAAATTTGACAGTTCCTGAATTTGTTAGAAGGCAGAAAAATGTCAGGGTTCAGTTTATACTTTTAGAAAGAGGAAAGCAAATACAAATAAAATTAAAATGGGAGGATATGCCAGTTAGAGCTCAAGACTGAAGATCACATTTGTGATCTTTATCCTTTCTGTAGTTTCCGTGTTTAGCCTTTAATTGGGAAGGACTGGGGAAAAAGAAAGAAACCTAACCAACTTCCCAAATAAATCCTAAACTGTTAAATACGGGAACTTCTTTTCTTTGAAATTATTACTCAGTTGCAATCTAAATCTTGCAAGTATTTTTTATTTAGGTAGAGAATCTATATTTCTAAAATCATATGCTCTGATAAAATCATTACCAAATAATGGTTGGTACAATACTCATCCAAGCTTTTAGTGCCTCCCCGACTTGGGCGTGTTTTCTGTTTTGCACTTACAGTCAATGAGAAGCTTCTTGCAGCATCTTTTTTCGAATGTCACTTCAGAATATCAATGACATGGAATTGATGTTGAAATGGTAACCTTTGGGTGTCTTAGTTTGCCTACCAGCTAGAGGGATAATGACCTTTTGCCAGTCTAGACTCCAGGGGCTAGTTAGGAGACTTGGTTAGCTAATGCTTGTCAGGAGCCTTGAAGCAAAAATGTTTTCCCTGTGTGCTACTTTGTCCTACGGTAAAGCTTGCAAGAATGACCTCATTCATATTCATTAGTTTTGGGTTTCTAAAGGTTATCCTCTCTTATCTTTTGCCTGGCTGAGGCCTGAGATGCAAATGGCACATTGTTGACACATGGAAAATAGTTGAACCATCTGAAAGGTTGAGAATGGGAGGAGGGGCATTGCATTCACACATGCTTGTAGATGCTTTTGTGACTATCATTTGTGTGCTGGCTCTTAGATTCCAGGTTAAGGGAGGTGGGGCTGTAACTTTTGGTGGAGAAAGAACTGCTATGAATCAAAGTCAAGGGATTGAGTTAAAGCTTTATTCTCATCTAACCAATTATGATGGCAAATTTCGTATCTTTTAAAAGTAGAAGATACTTGTTTAAGAAAGGGAAAAAGTAGAAATCCTGGATTGGTGGGTACAAGAAAATAAAGAAACTTGGAAACTTTTAAATCATTTATTTAGCCTTGCTCATCATTTTCTTTCTTCCTTTCCTTTCCTTTCCATTCTCCTTCCTTCTTCCCTCCTCCCCTCCCTCCTTCCCTCCCTTCCTTCCTCCCTCCCTCCTTTCCTTTCTTCCTTTTTAAAAAAATATTCTCACACAGACCCATTGCCAGCCTGCATGAAGCAAATTGCAAATATTCAGTTTAACTTTTAAAATATTGTCTTTAAAATAGCCAGACTTTTGTCTCAGGTGAATATATTGGGTCATATTAAACCTCCAAGAATTGGTATCTCGCTCATCTCGTTGATTCTTTTATTATTTCTTAAGCATATGTTCCTGTGGCTTTTCTAGCAGTCATTGATTGACTTTAATTAAGTAAATTCCAGAAAGGAGAGCTGGGAGCCATAGAGATACTTCCTATAACCAGCAGGTGGCATTGTGGATACTACAGTGGTAAAGAAACGGATTTAGGAGGCAAAGATGAAAGGGGGAAAACTGGGATAATGAGATAACTTAAGCTTGGCTAAAGATCTTTGGGAGGTTAACAGGGCATCTCAGAAAGCTATAAACCAGTTTCTGAATGTGGAAGGTTGCCATGGATCGGCCTTATAAGAATATTTTCTCTGATTTTTAAAGTCTTCTTTCCAGCTGTATCAATTGATATCTGTTTAAATTCTATATGTATGTTATTGCCCAGACTTGAAAAACAAACTTGAAGGGAAGATTTTTAGGGAATTTTAGAAAGCAACATTTACTCATATTCTAAAACTGCAGAATGTATTGAATAAAATGGAACTCAAGCTTTATGTGTTTATAATATAAAAATTACATTTCATGCTCATAGAATAGTAACTAGGGAAACAGGTTAATTTGAATTAGTTATATTAAAAAGGCAGTGAGGAGGACATTTTCCTGACCTCCCATTAGCCTCTGCATTCTCAGTCATCTATGACTCACTTTTCTTTAAAAAAATTATTTGGAAAAGACTTCTGTAAATCAGTTTTTAGAAGGTACTTTGCTGTGTGTGGGTAAATCTTTGCTTCTTTGGAAGTTTATATAGTGCTGCATTTAGGTAATCAAGTTGAGTAAAGAGATAGCAACAATTATTTACTTCCAGATGAAGCCTTCCTGAGATAGCAGGGATTCTCCAAACTTCCGGGGCTCTCTTGTGAGGGTAGGGGCTTGTCTCTTTTTTCCTGAATCAGAAGGGAACTCCTTTTGTAGCTTAGACCAGAGGCAGATGGAGGGCCTGGGAGGAAATGTAACTTCTCTCAATGAACATTTCCTAAGCTGAGCCCTCTTGGGAACATGGGCCTTTCTACCAGAAATGTAGACTTCTCTCCCTGATAAGTTTCTGCTCTCTGGGGTTCAGGTTAGGGATATTTGGAATACTTTTTCTCTCTGACCCCAGGGCTAGAACGCATGGGTATCCCAATGGTGGTAGAGCCCATCTTCTAAGGGGAGAGCTGAGGGGGTTGTGAACATGTGGATGCCGGGCCAGAAATCAGTATTGGGTGGATCATCACATCCTATGTGAGGACAAGGAGCCAGGGGTGGAGGCGGCAAGAAGAAGAGTGAAGCTAGATTTAGGACAGGGTGGCAGAAACCAGTACCCAGGAGTGGCAGGATGGGATCTTAGGGGCCAGTTTTAGTGGCTTTGACCTCTCGTCCAAGTCCAGGACCTTACATGTCCAGTCTCCCCAGTCCAGCGGGAGCTGAGGCAGGCAGCTGGCTGAGTTGCTGAGGGAGGATGTCATGAGTGGTCTCTTCACATGACTGGAAAGTCTGACCAACTGAGGGGACCTGGGAATGGAAACCAGTTTACTGTATATTCAGAAACAGGGATATTTCTGATTCACCAGGGCAGGCTCCTCTCTTATTTCTTGGAACAGATTGCTCTCTTCTGAGCCTGGAGCCTGGGCAGTGCTTGAGCATCAACGAGGAGCATAAGTTTCCTGTCACTTCCTCTTTGGCAGGTTGTGTCTGCAGACACTGGCTCCCATACCCCATAATTACTTTTTCACATTTTTTAATATAGTAACACATGGTTGGGCTTGTGGTAGGGGAACCGAGTGATGCCTCCAGGCCATGAGCACTATAAATAACTTCAGGGATCCGTTTTATATGGTTAGGGAAGGAAGCAGCTTCTTTCTTAAGAAATAGCTCCAAGCAAAGAAGCAGGGCTTAGGAACAAATAACTTTTATTTTCAGGAGCCCCTTTGCCTTTTTCTCTATAGATTAGAAATCTTATTGGTATTAATTTTTTTTCTCACCATCTGTTATACCACTTTTTATCTTAGAGTGGTTATTGCAGCCATCTTGTCATGTAGAGAAAAGTACGCATGTTTTGTTTATGAATGTGAAACGTAAAGCTATCAAGTCCATTATCCAGGGTTAGCTTCTGACTGTGAACTCCTTAACAGGCAGCCATCTGCTGGTGTATGTGTTGACTGAAGACCCATATTGTCGGACGGGACTACAATAAGCAATCTAAAATCATTCCTTATGACTCTGACAAAATTTTTAAACCATCTAAGACAGCCCAAACTTAGAGCTTCCTGGGAATAGAAATTTAGGACATTTGTTGTAGAGTCTAGTATTTACCATTCTACGTTGCCAAGAATTCTTCCTTTCATCTAAACTTCCAATGTATTTAAAATTTTTTGCTTCTTATTTATTGACTGGGAGGTTGAGAACAGCTGATTAAGATTAACTTTCAATAATTGCCTTTTATATATTTCAATGGCCTGGTCTCTAAAAGTGCACATAACTTAATAATTAACACTTAAATAAAATAAACACTATTTTCTATTAAGTAGAAATCTAATAGAAAAATTTCTATATATAGCAGAAATATTGCAGAAACACTTTGTAGGCTTCACTGTAATCTATCTGCTTTAGTTTAACTCATACTTGTACAAATCTAATTCTCAATTCTCTTCTGAAGCAGAGCAGGTAGTTTGGATTTTCTTTGCATTGTGTATAATGTCTTTATATAATCTGTTTACATTGCAGAAGGGCAAAGACACTAGCTCAATAAAGGAAATATAAAAGTGACCACCACTGTCCTGGGCATTAAAATGCTTTGTTTCACTCTTAGCAACATTAAGTCACTGAAATAAAACTATGTCTGTAGGTAAATGGGGCTCATTTTACCTCTTGGAGCCTTTGTAAGTATTGCATAGTCAGTTTGGGACAAGGGACTCAAGTTGTGGTGAGAGGCAAGTCTGTGGGACTGGGCAAGGGGCAGTGGGACCATTCCCAGGGGAAAAGTCGGAGGAAAACCAAACTTTCTAGTGCTTCATTGTTCTGGGTTAGTATTTGCTAAACTCACAGGGCACCTGGCACTGTGTTCCAGGTTTCCAATCTGACAAGCAAAGATGGAAATTTCTCTCTGTGGCAAAATGAAACTTCATTTTACTTCTCTCCTGGAAATGTGTCTTGTAGACATCAGAGGACTTAACCTGCAGGGCCCCTAGCTCATGTGTACAACCAGTGCTGTGGTGTTTGTGTGCGTGATGAGTCACAAAGTGACTGTGGTTGGATTGTCATCCTCAATAAATGATGCCGTTTGATAATTTTATTTTAGAGACTTCTCTAGTGCTGAGACTCTGATAGAGCATATGTTTTGATGTGGTGCGCTGACAGCCACAATATCTGTCAAAAGGAACTATGATGGATTAAATAGCAGAGTGCTTTGCTCTGATGATGTAGCAGCACGTATAAGGGAAAAATGCTTGTATTGTTTCTTGGGCCCTATCCCCTGAACCCCTACACAAGGCCCTATTGGATTAAGTGGGCTGGCACCAGAACTGCAAGTTCTTGTTAATCATACATGCCCAAAAGGTCCTAACACAAACAATACCTATTATAAAGTCTGCTCTTTACAAACATATTTCCAGAAAATACTTGTACCTGTTCTCTGCCATGCCACGTTTTTTGAGATGATTACATGCTTATGCTAGGGAATGGCATTTCGCCAAAAACAGAGTCGGCTTGCTGGAGTTTCAATAGTGCTCATTATGAAGGAGAAGAAGTTTCTATTCCTACCCCTGGAAGGAAAAAGCCACTCACAGATAAAGTGTATGATATGATTACCGTTGCTTTAGATAACCACAAGTATTACTTCCGACATGATAAGGGATTGTTTTCTGTCTCGATCATACAGAGCTTGGCTCAGCCCTTTTAAAAAGTGGAGGCATTTTTGAAGGCCACTTGATCAGTTTGGAAGCTGTGGGAGTGTGAGGTTGCCATGCAGATAAAAATCAACCCTGGTTTCGGCTACCACAGCAATTGCAGTGAGGGGCGGCGGGCAAGGGGGACTTAGGAGGTTTGGAAACGGGAGCAGAAGGCCCTAGTGCCTCTGGCAAAGTGATTTAGAGGCCTTGTGAGCAAACATCATGCAGATCAGGTTCTGTTAGATGGTCCCTTTCATTGTGCTAACATCATTCAGATTAAGTTCATCGAGAGAGCTGGAATGCTCAGCTTCTCAGAAAGGTGTATCAATGAGGCAAATTTACTTTTAAATAGTCAAGCAGGAGTGTTAGCTCTCAGTACCTGATTTGGTGGAGGGGATGTGAACAGGGAAGTTATAGGACTGATGAGAATTTAATGAATTAAGTTGCAGCAAGGGAATTATGGGTATGTTCCTGACAACTGGGGTGCTATGCAAGCACAAGTATTGTTTTCCTCTTTCAGTAGCCTTTGGTGGGAAAACCAGACTAGAGGATAAAACTCTAAGTTGAAGAACATTGTAATTATCAAAAGGTAAGAAATGGTAGTTACTCCTTCCTGATACTTGGACAAGTAGCTAATGGATGGATTGTTGACTACAACTTAGTATTCAGAGGGGGAAGATCAGAGTAAAATCTGAGGATTTAAATTAAGTCCAAAGGCTGGGATGGTGTTTATATGTATACATGTAAGCATGTATGTATGTGTGCATGTAGTCAAAAAGAAAAGCTCCAATTTGAATATTTAGTCATTTCCAAGAAGCATCCAGAGATCAAAAGAGGCCAGATGTATAGAAGAGGCTCCTTAAAATGGAATGGGATGGGTACTCTGATGCATTTTGTAAGTATAAGAAAAAAGTTTAAGCATAAGTATGCCTACACAGTATACTTATACAGTGTAAGTATAAGAAAAAGAACAAGGGATTTAATTTCTCCAGCTTTTCCACTTTTGTTCCTATGGTTGCTGATACCACACCCTGTGGAATTGCATTTTTATGATCTCCTGGTACTACCATTGGTAGACAAGGGTGGAGAAGCAGGGGAATTTTGCCTATATGAACACTTGTTCTGGCTCATTTTTAATACTCAGAATGGCACTCAAGATGTTAGTTTTCCAAGAGGAGAAAACTCTGTTTGAATGGTAATGGGGGAAAGCTATGCATCCCCTGTAACTTGGTATCTTCAATTTTCTGTCCTTTATGGGAGATGCAATTAAGTTTGGGAACTTTTCTCTTTGATAAGTAGGGATGTGATTATTTCACTTTTGGCAAAGTGCTTGGGGATTATCCAGACGGAAATGCTATTTAAGGGCCAGGTATTAGCCTTTTAAAAATGAAAATATCCGCAAATGAGGTTTAATTGTGTTTCTCTTACAGTCCTTGGTATAGGAATTGCCAGTGGTGGAAATATGGGCTCAGAGGTTTCTGGGTATGGGCCAGAAACCATGGGTAGCAGAGTCTCCAGTCAAGGGCTTGGCCAACAAAGCTGCTATATACCTTTTTTCATTATTAGCCCTCTCTTTGGTGCCTAGACAGAAGCCTGTATTCCTAGGTTTGTATTGGAATTAGGGCTCCCCCAGCATCCTACCTGCCTGTCACATGCCGAGTTTCCTGAGGGTTTTTGTATTGGGAGACCCTCTGACCTTAGGGAATCACGAATTTGAGAAGACCCTTGGTTGTGTGGCTACCTACATGCCATTATGAACTGGGTATAACCTCCATGGAGTTAGTCTTAACTAGTCAGCTCTCAAGTTTGTAAATTATATTTAATCTATTTTAAAAAGGGGATCTTGCTGGACATCATTCTTGTCACTTTCCATTCTATCTTTAAACTTCAGCTCCTGAAGTTTTCCCAGCTAGAGACAGGGACTCCCTCCCTTTCTTGGGAGGGGTTCAAGAGCTCACCCTACTCCGGGGTTAAGGCAGATTTGCTGTTGTTGCCGTTGCTGCTTTCTTTTCAAAGTACCGCAGGTCACATGATGACTTCCAGGCCCAGATGGGGAGATGATGTGGATAAAAGTATTTAGCAAGAGATCAAAAACTGGGCTGCACTTCTAAATGGCTTCCCTTTTAGAAAAAGCACATTAGCCTCTCACCCAGATGCGGTTGTGGGTAACTGTCAATACGGCACACAGGTGGCACAGTTATCTGGCCATTTACTGCCTGATGCCTTGGCGACTGCTGCCAGCCCTTCAGAAATAGGAAATGACTAATGATGTGGTGGAAATTATGAACCAGGATTAATAAAACTTGAAAAGGAACAGCCTTCAGTTTTTGATCCCCCTTAGAGGAAGTTAAGTCTGAGCCCTAGATTCTTTTCCCTGAGGTGTTCTTCTGATTTCTTCTGATTACTTGGCTGTAGTGGGAGTCTAGGCTAGAGCTGGGAACAATGAACCAGATGGTGCAGGAAGCAAAGCACTGCTCCCCATCACTGAAGGTCCAGACACATGCACGGCTCTGCACCCCATCTGTGAAGAGTTCAGTTAAAGGAGCCACAGAATAAAGCACAGAATAGAGATTTAATTTTTAAGGATTGAAATTTTGTGCCTGCTCATGAAGAACATTCTGGAAGAAACTTCATTCACTACCTGAGTGATTTCTATACTTTGTCATTAAAGATAGTTGTGGGAGTCTGACAAGGTTTCAGGGATTTGACATTTTTCTTTTTAGTTAGGGAATCAGAATGCCTTTTCCTTATGACCCATGGTCAGGCGTTTTCAGCAATACTCTAGGCCCGTGTTCTATCCCTCTTCCTTCCTCCCCTCACATTCTCAGGCTCCTCTGTTACACGTGGGAAAATGCCAAGTAGGCAAAGGGAGAAGTGTACATTTTTTGTTTCATAGATGATGAAGTAGGTTAAGCCGGTGTGAGGTATAGTGAAAAGAAAACCAAACTCTGGATAAGGAGACCTCAGCTCTAAGCCCCTTTTGGTTGCATGACCTCTGGGAAGCCCCTTCAAGCTCTCTGAGCCCAAAGGTGTCACTTTTATGATGATGGGTCTTAACCAGGTATCTGCTAAGGTCTCCTCCCGCTCTCATTAAAACACATCTGTGTGTGCTCTTCTGCTCTGAACCAGTCTCAGTTCCCTTGTCTGAAAATACTGCAGTTTTCCCAAGAGCCTACCCTCTCAGCACCCCATGAGGAGCATCATGGGCAGGGCTGAAACACGACCATTTGCTGCAACAGAGTGTTAACACTTGGGTGATTCCTGTAGTAGAAAGTCTTAATATTGCTGCAGGTCAGATGGTTAATAAGAAAACCCCCAGAAAGTATTTCTAAGACCTCTGAAGTCAAAATAGCTCTTGAATTTGCTCATTAAGGCCAACTGGGCCACAAAAAAATCAAGCTAAACTGGCCACCAAAAGTTTTTGGTGAATCAAAGCATCCTTAAATCTCAAGCTATGTCAGGGTTGCCAGGATGTCTCTTATGGCTTGGCAGGATATTGGGCAAATGTGGTGAACCTGAGTGCATGTGGATGAGAAAGTGTGTGTGTGTGTGTGCATGTTTGTGTGCCTGACAAATAAGAGAGAGACTTAGTAAAGAAGATGCTGGTTTATAGCAAATTCGTGTGAGAACTGGGAACTAAGGAATGAAGCTCAAAAGAGAAAAATAGCCTATGATCTTGCTTTATCCACCCAGCATCTCCTTCTGACCTGCTTAAGGTTTTATGAACTCCTTAATGCTAATAACAATAACTAACATTTCTTGAGTACTTACTACGTGCCAGGCAATCTTATAATGAGGTACTTAATTTCTTTGTGTCTCAGTTTCCCCATCTGTAAAATGGGGATAACCATAGAATCTACCTCCTCTGGTTGTTGTAAGGATCAAATGGGTTAATATGGGTAAAAGGCTTACAGTTGTTAACAAAGACTAATGAGTTATAATAGGGAAAGTGTCAAAACAGAGCCTGGTGCATAGTATGTGCTCAGTAAGTGGTAACTTATTATCTCCATTTATGCACAGGGAAATGGAAGCTTAGAGGGGTTAAGTAACTTCCCTGAAGTCCACAGCTGGAGGGAGTTGAACTCAGTGGCCTGACTCTGGAGGTTGACCCTCCATGTTCCTATTCTGGCCTTCATCAGCAATACTGGCCCTTGTTGCTAAACTTTGTCAAGTTAATGCTAGCTAGATCCTTGAGGGCCTTTGGAAAACAAGTTCCTTTAGAACCTGGTCCTCTAGGAGGATGAATTAAAAATACTTTCTCCCACTCTATTGCTATCTCAAGGCCTTTTCTCTGGTGCCACCCTTGGACTGCACTGGACCTG
This sequence comes from Hyperoodon ampullatus, assembly GCF_949752795.1. Taxonomy (NCBI): domain Eukaryota; kingdom Metazoa; phylum Chordata; class Mammalia; order Artiodactyla; family Ziphiidae; genus Hyperoodon; species Hyperoodon ampullatus. Next base: position 133,473,146 of record NC_136916.1, on the reverse strand, counting down.
TGGCAGTTGTCCATCTCCAGGTCCTTGGGCCTGGTGTGAGAGAAAGGCTATATGTTTAAAATAAAACCTTAAGCTTCTTTTGGCTCTTGCTCCCAACTTCACATTCCTGTCAGTCAGCTTTGTGCAATATTTTTTTTTTTTTTTTTTTTTTTGCAGAAATGAAGGGAGTTTCCCAGGTTTTATTTGTGGAATTGCTTTCTTTCTAGCTTTGTGCAATATTGAAAACAAACGCTTTTAAGCAGATTTAATGGATATACAGTAGTTAAAATAAAGAGTATATTTTCCTCTTGCCTTATCTTAGCGATGCCATTACAAAATCAGAAGGTTAAAAAAAAAAATGGAACAAGAGGTGAGTGCCCAGATGTCAGTGAAAATACATTTCTTTGAATACATGCTTTATTTTGTTCTCTAATGGCTGTGTCTTTACATTAGAAAGGCAAATGGATAGACCTGTAAGAGTTTTATCAAATTGAAGACCTCCCTCCCTGGTTCCTGGGAAACTGCTGGCCATGAGGCTAGTGCTTCCTGCATTGATCAAGGCAATGAGAGATGGGAAAAGAGCAAGGGCAGATCTTTAAGCTTCCCTCATACCGTATGTCAGCTTACAAATGGTGGACGTTGCTGGGAGGGAAGATTGGGTCTCATGTAGCTGCTCAGAAGGGGAGTCCAGGCACCCTTCCCGGGCTGAGGGGGGACCATGCCTAAGGTGGGGCCAAGTGGGGGTGAGGTGCCGAACAGCAGGGAAATTGCACTGTGGTCAGTCCCTCCTTTTCTCCCTCTTCTCATCTCTCCAGGAAGGCTTGAGAAATTTTACTCAGGGGAAATAGGATCAAGTGGGCTCTGAGGACAGCCTTGAAAGAGAAAGGATATACAGGATGGAAGAGAGAGCTTAGATGGCCAGTTGTTGCTAGACACCCAGATCTTTGCCTTACGCTATGCTGGATGTCTGCACAGAAGCCACAGGTCTTCTTTAAGACCTTCTGGCAGTGCTTGCTGCCTTCAGTTCTCTGATGCCTGCCAAGAATTCTGATTTCCTCAGTAGCCCCAAATCCAGCTCTGGGCACAACTGGCTCAATTGCTGAACCTTCTGCCCAGTTCTATGCTGAGGCCATGTGCTACTCTGGCTCTGCCCTTGGGTGCCTGTCCGTCCTGCACTTGGTTCTGGAATCCTGCTTCAGCATTTAGCTAAAAGGCCAGCCACCATGTTTGTGGAGCTGGACCTGCAGGGGCCCTGGTCTGCTGCTTTGCAGAGGTTTGCTTTTTTCCTGTTTGCCATCCCGGAGACATCCATGGTTGTCTCCAGGATGGCACTTGAAGGAGCCCAACAGGCCATTACAGTCACACAGGCAAACAAAGATCTTTTAAGAGAACAATCGTCATTTGTTTCCCAGTTGGCATTTCTGGAGATTTAGCAGGATAATCTTGGATGTACGTCAGCAAGCATGAGCAGGAATCATCTTAATCCTTAACAAGGCATACAAATGAATTGGGAACTCGTGAAAAGTGTACAAAGAATTTCTCTTTCTCCTCCTGAGTTCCAGCTGTATGGGTGTTGGGGGAGGGGCAGTTTTCCTTTGATGGAGCTACCTGCTGCAGGGTAGGGGTTCCACTTTAGGAATGTTCTGGCCAAATGTACATGCCCTTTTCCTGAAGGGAAAAGAGAGCCTCTGTCCCAACCCCCTGTCACATGCACGTCCCCTGAGGTCTTAGCTGGAAAGCATAGCTTAGACTCTTCCAGCTCTTCTTTTAAAGTCCTGACTGGGGTTAGCCTCAAAGAAGTGACTCCTGGATTCCTGATCCCATTTGGTTCTACAGAGACAGAAAAATCCCCAAACCCAACAACAACAACAGCAACAACACTCCACAAAAACCTCTACAAGTAGAAGGACACCTTCAGCTTTTGCTTCCAAAAGGAGAGAGAATAGTAAGGATGTTCAAGAGTGTCCTCTCCAGAGTTCCTCCCTCTTCCAGCACCACCAGCACCTTCCAGTTGAGTCAGACCTGTCTGTGGAGAGACCAGTTGGTGGGGGGAGTGAGTATCTGTTACCTCGGCCACCCCCAGAGTGACACTCCACCATGCCCATGATGCCAACAGATCCTTCCTTGAGGAGGCTGGGCCAGAGAAGAACGGAGTATGTGGAGCCAGCATTTTTCTCTCAATAGTGCAAGAGTTGTTGGGAACCTTTCCTTTTCTTATGTGTTATATGATACACTGTGCTTGTTGTGGTTATTGTTAGACTCAGTTTCCCTAATTTTATCCAAGTGGAAAATTTCTATCAAATTTGCATTCTCCAGGGGTTTTTTCCCTCCCCATATTTAGGCAAATTATTTTATCAAATAAAAGGAAAACTTTTGTTTAAGTGACACTTGCCTCTAAGCAGTTATCCTTTGACGACTTGCTTTTTTTCTTTTGTTTTCAAAGAATTAAATGAACATTAAATCTGAACATTTATGTGATTAGCAAAACCTGGGATATAATCATTTTTTAATTCTTAGATTTGAAATCACCTTAGGTTTCATTATGCATTCTGTGGACCCCTAACCCATGCACTCCCTCAGGTGGCAAACCTGTGGTATTTTCTGTGGATTAGGTAAAGACCCTAGAAAGTCCTTGTTTTGTCATTCTTCCTCTGTGCTACTGTCGAGTGGAAAGTGAGAAACTCTGTAAACTGCACTTCCTTCTACATGTCCCTCTAACTCTTCTCAACTCCTAGTACAACTCCTACTACTCCTAACACTAGTTGAAAAAAGTTAATGAATTAACAACTTTTTTTCTAAAACTTCATTTAATCACCAGTTATAACTTTGACACTTAGCAAACTTCTATTGTAATTGTTTCCAATTAGCTATAATAACTTATCTAATTTTTTACTGCATCTTCGAACATCTAACCAGAATCAGATAAAATATTAGAATTGAAAGGTACTCTAACATCTAGTCCTAGGATGTCAAACGCGTTTCAACTTGTTAACTCCAATCTTTTGGTCAGGGCTGTCTATCTAAAGTGCTATCTGAGGATGACTCTGAGGCCAGGTCTGGGCTTGGTAGGAAAGGTCTCTGTGAGGAGTTAAGACAATAGTCAATAATGCCTAAAACATATAAATCAAGAAATATTAGCATAAGCCTTTTATTTAGAAATATGGAATTGAACATCCATTTATAGCCATGACATAATAACAGGGATCAGATTTACCCTCCTGCTAAAACAAAAAAACAGACACAGTATATGAAAAAATATGTTTCAGAACACTGGGAATCAGGCAGAGAAGGACAGTGATCTGTGAGAAACAGGAATCAAATGAGATGAGTCCTACCTATGGTTGCCCCACCTTACTGACTTGAGAGGGTTGTGAGGTCACGGTGTGGGGAGGGGGAACCCAAGTGGAGCATGGTGGACTCCCTGAGTTGAGAAAATGTTGCTGGGGAGGGAGAGTAACTTATCCAGAATTCTCAGGACAAGGTACCAAAGAGAAGAAAGCAGCACAGAAAGAGAGCTCCAGAGATCTGCAGAGGGTCCGCCCTGACTCTTCATCTTGGTACTGATGAGAATTTTCATGTGAGAAAACTAATCAAGTTTGGGGATAGAACCATCGGAATGGATTAGAGGGAGCAATATTCAGAGCCCACGCAGGGCCAGGAGTAGTTCCTGTTTCTATCAGCCAAAGTGGGGAACCTCATAATTCACAGAACATTAGGTAGACAATTCAGAAGTGTTTTGCCTTAGTAGTGGAGAAACAATTAGCTCTAGACCAAGTATTGCTCCTAACAAAGCTTAAAAGCAAGACCTGAAAAGATTAAATTGTTTTCGGGTATGAAACTTAACCATAGTCCAGAACAAAACTTAAGAATATTATAGGAATATAAAAATATCCAACATCCAGCAATGCAATATTCACAAAATTTGGAATCCATTTAGAAATTACCAGGCATGCAAAGAAGTGAGAAAATGTGACCCACAATGAAGAGAAAAGTCAGTAAAAACCAGTCCAGAGATGACACAGATGATCTAATTAGTAGACCAGAATATGAAAATAGTTATTATAACTGGATTCCCTTTGTTCAAGAATCTAGAGGGAAAATTGAGCATGTTAGACAAATGTAAGATACAGAAGACTGAAATTGAACTTCCAAAGATGAAAACTATAAAGTCTGAGATGAAAAATGCACTGGATAGGATAAACAGAAGTTTAAACATTACAGAATAAAAAATTAGTGAACCTGAAGGCATAGAGATCAAACTATCCAAAATGAAACACAGAGAAAACAGACTAAAAAAACAACCCAAATGAACAGTGTGTCTGCTAGCTGTGGAAAACCTCAAGCAAGCTTGTGTAAGTGTAATTATAGTCTCTGAAGGTGGGGGAAAAATATGTGAAGATATAATGGCCAAAATTTTTCCAGTTTGGTTGAAAACTATAAACTCACAGATCCAAGAAGCTCAATAAACCCTAAGCACAAAAAAACATGAAAAAAACTGTAGCAAGGCACAGCATGATCAAATTATGTAAAACCTGTGATTAAGAGAAAATTTTATAAATAAGGAGTAAAGTACTAGAAGAAACAACTAAAATAGTAAAAAGCGGTTGTCTGTGGAGAGTGGGACTGGGGTACATGGAGGGGGAGAGTGGAGAGTGCTGATATTCTTCATTATAAACCTGTTAATACTATTAGCTTAGTTTTAAAAATATGTGTACACATTATTTGTGAAAATAAAAATCAGTAACAGTGGACAAGCAAGCAAAACACTCCTGTCACTGAAATTCTACCAACAAGAGTCAAACTGAAAGACAGATGCAGCCAAAAGGCCTGGTCGTCAACCATGAGCATTACTACTGCAGAACAGGGTACAAATGGAATAGGGATTTTCATCAGCTGTTTGAGGAGTGAGCAGTATGAACTTCACACTTGTGCTTTTTGATGGACATCCTTTAGCACTGTCACAACTCATTTTCCCTTCTATTGCCCTTTTCCAGGACTGTGGGGGAGTGAAGAGGTGGAGAAGAGGCCAAGCATGGCATCAAGGAGAAGTTTGAGGCCCTTCCTGGCAATGATTTCAGGACCATTGTTTCTGAATAGAGGTTATAGAAGTAGTAACAACAGTCATCATCATTGTTTTCTTCATATCTTTTGCCTGGATAGTGTCAGTAGTGTCTAAGTGTACTCTTTGGCTGGAGACTTGCCCTCCTACAGTCCATCCTCCCAAGTGATCTTTCTGAAGTGAATCTGATTGTGTCACTCCCCTGCTTAAGACCCATTATCTTTGGAACAGGTCTGTACTGGATGATCAGCCTTATTGCTTATCTCCCATCCCTTCCCACTGGACTCTTTGTTCCAAACTTACTGAGCTATTTTCGTATTCTAATTGTGTGTGTGTGTGTGTGTGTGTGTGTGTGTGTGTGTGTGTGTATCTCTGTCTATGTGGCTAGTCATCCATCCATCCATCCATCCATCCATCCATCCATATTTTGAGGCAGAGTCACATTCTCTTCTATCCCATGGACTACTGATTCTCAAGGGAAAACTATATCCAAGCTCCACAAAGTATTCAGTGGATGGGTGGAGTGAAATGTGGGATCTTAGCTATTTGGGTTGCTTCCCAGTCAACCTCCTCATATTAGTTTTCTATATCTGTGTAACAAACAAGTTACCATAAACTTTAGCAGCTTCAAACAACAGCCATTTATTATCCCATAGTTCCTGTAGATCGGAAGTCCAGGAATGGCTTAGCTGGGTTCTCTGCTCAGGATCTCACAAGGCTAAAATCAAGATGTCAACCAGGCTGTGTTCTTATCTGGGGACTTGACTGGGGAAGAATCTGCTTCCAAGCTCATTCAGTTTGTTTGCGGTATTCATTTCCTTGCAGCTGGGGACTTGACTGGGGAAGAATCTGCTTCCAAGCTCATTCAGTTTCTTTGCGGTATTCATTTCCTTGCAGCTGTTTTCTTGCTACCTGTTGGCCAAGGAGCACTTTCAACTCCTAGAGGCTGCCCCTCAGGTCCTTGCCATGTGGCCCTATCACAAATCCTCTCACCACATGGGAGCTTACTTCTTCCAAGCCAGAAAGAGAATCTTTCTTGCTTGTGTTGTCCAACTCTAGACCCTCTTTTAAAGGGCTCACCTGATTAGTTTAGGTTCACTCCCACTCTAGGTGATCTCCTTTTATTAACTTAAAGTCAACTGATCTGGAATGTTAATTACATCTAAAAATTTCTTTACCTTTGCCATATAGCATAATATAATCGTGGAAGTGATATCCCATCATCTTTGCCATATTCTATTGATTAGTTCCATGTGCTTTCAGAAGAGGGAATTATACAAGGAAGTGAGTCATTGGAGTGCCTACCACCCCGCTTCACACTGGTTTGTGCAGTGCTTATCTCCCTGCCCTTGTTGGCCACTTGGACAGCAGAGCTTTCATGAAGATGGATGAATGAGAGGGTGATAGATTCTAAGCTCTTTGGAAATAGAAGCCATACAGCAATGTGGTAAATATTACAAAGTAGCCTCATGGTTACCTTGCTTGTACTAAAGTCCTGAGTAGATTGAGAAGATTTCTGCCTCTTTACAGTTAGTTGTGTAGTTGCTGCCTACTGGTAAGAGGAGATCTTGAGACACAGTGTTGGAGATCAAAACTCTTTATCTAGTTGAAGTAACTAATTCTCATTGACCTGCTTACTACTTTGGAAAGCTTTTCAGGAATCTTGGGGAAAATCCCTAATTTTAAAAGACACCATTGTTCCAATGTAGGCTGTCTGAATTTTTGCTCTAGTTCACAAGACTCCTTGAAGTTTTCTCTAGGTCCACATTGAGAGGAGCCTCTTACTAAGCCCCATGAAGTGTGTGCTTGTGTGTATATGTAGAGTGAGAGTGGGGATGAGAGGAGAGAGAGGGCTTGCTTTTCTCAGCAGCAGATTCTATTCTCTATTACTTCAGAGTTTTAAGGGAGAGGACCCTGATGGATAGAAAGAAACATGTAAAGAAATTACTTAAAATGAAGTATAGATTTGTCAGTACAACTTCAAAAAAACACCAAGGACTTGGTTTTTTCTTCTACTCCCTACCTCTAGGTATTTCTTTATACAAGAACTTCTGGGGTTTTATATTCCAAGATTGCCTCCAGATGGTTTGAAGTGTTCTCTCTCAGCCATTTCCTAGTGGCATTTCTTTTCTTACCTGGGGAGAGGTACCACAGAGATCAATGCCAGAGGGCATTATTGAAAACATTGACCCAGAAGGCACACTCCAGGCCACTGGAAGCATCTGCTTCACAAATGTCAGGCTGGGGGACATCACCAGATGTTAGTGTTGAAATACCGTTTAGAAGACAAACATTGACTCCAGGGGCCAAAGGTCACCTAAACAAAGAGCCAGACCGGCAATGAGGCTCAAAGTGAGGGTACAAAAACTAGATTCATGTGGCCATGACTCTTTCTGTGTTCTAGCTCACAGCTCGTCAGACTTGCCAGGAGTGTAGAAACTTTCTGCGTTGTTTTCTGAGGCTTGGATTCTGAGTCCTATCTGGTATAATACTGGCTAGGAGGAGGGACAGGGGATAGGGTAGGCACAAATTTAACATGCAGAGAGAGATGAAAATAGTTTCTTTTTCATGTGGGATCTGGGGGGTGGGGGTCCATGATGCATGATTTAAAAACCACTACACTAGAGAATTTTTAGGGTGTCTCACCGTGCCATAGGGTTAAGTGAGGTCATTCCTTTTCTTTGTGTTGAGGAGGATTCTCAAATAGCCTTTCTGAGATAGAAAGAATGAGCCTTCCTTTGCCCTTTTCGTCTGCTGCTCTTGTCCATATTCTTTGGAGGCCAGGGGATTATGAGCAGGTAGGCAGAGTATGTTTCTCACTGATCCATCTTTTTATTCTGCTCCAGTCACACATTCTTTTATGCTTTTGCGTTTGAGACATGTTCACAAATCATAACACCATGTAATAGTTATCTTGTTGGATTCAGATTGAGAGTGGGAGTTGGGTCAAAATGGAGACTAGGATAGAAAGAGTAGAATGAAGGAAGGACTGGCTTCCTCCTTCTTCAACGAAATACATTAAGACAGTATGAGAAACCAACAAGATTCTAGCCTGACTATGAAATGCCTTGACCACCATGCTGGGAATTTGGAGGCTTTTATTCATAACATCCCCAAATACATTATTATACCAGGAACAGTGAAGATCAATCAAACTATTGCAGTTCAAGCATTCTGTTCTATATCTGGGCAACATCCTCCCCAAAAACAATCTTTGATGTAGAGCAGATTTGTAGAGAATTATAAAAAAAAATTACTCACCCGTTAAATATTTTTCACAGACCTGAAAAGAGTATGAGGTGGTAAAATCAATAAAGTTGGCATTCTTCTTTTTTACTCATCTGGCGCACATCGTTTCTTAGCCCAGGTGAGAAGACTTGTAAGAGTGATGACAGTATCTTTGAAATGTTTTTCATTTCAATAGAATGTCTTTTTGAAGAATTTTGGACTTTCAGTCTTTTTTTTTTTTCTTTTTTACTTGAGAGAAAGCTGAAGGATTTAACAGTTGTTTAACCTTCTAGGCACATAGTAACAAGCCAGCAAAAGAGCTCAAAGAGCTGAGACCAAGACTCCTCAAGTTTCGACTGACTGACTTCATCAGAAGAAAAAAAGTTAGAGTTGGGCTGCTCTGTTCTGGGACTTTAAAGATGAGGGTGATTGAGTATCAATGACTCCAGTCAACTTCAGGATGACTAGTGGGTACTGGAGAAAGAGCAAGAACTGTTTACCATGCAGGCTACAGAGCTGGCATCTGTAGGCCATCGGACATGCAAGGCCTGCAAGGTCACTACTTCAAAACACAGAACTGCCTCTTTAAATGAATGAGTTGTTCTCCTGGAGGCCCAATTCTCTGCTTTCAGCCAGAGAATTTACCTGGACAGCATCCATTCACCCACTTCTGGAAAAAATACTCTTGAGTTTTCATGGGAAGCTGCCCCTCCTCCACTGTCAGACCATATTACTTGGGTAAAACTAGACTCCACTTCATGCTCCAGGGTTGGCCACCCCAGGAGATTACGTTCTTCTAGCCACTGTGACTGGCTGAAGATGGGCATGGGACTCAATTATTGTGAAGGAGACTCAGTTCTTGGAAATAGTTGGAAAAAGAGAAACTTTCCGTAGAGGGTTGTTGAGAGGATAGAAAAATGGCCTGGAGCTCCTGGCTTCCGTCTTGACACTGTAGTGGGGGATCTTGCCAGAGAATGGAGCCAGCATAGAGGAAGGCTGAGTCAAGGCACAAAGAGGCAGCTTCATGAAAAATTGTTTGAGCACCTGGATCTACCCATGGCTGAGGCCAGAATATCCTTAAACTTTTGTTTTAATGAGCCAGTAACTCCCCATCTATGTTTAAGGTAGTTTGAGTTGTTTTCATTTACTTGCAGCAAAGAGAGCCTTGAATAACACATGTCCAAGCAGGGAGGAGAAATGAGATATCCTTTTACTCCTTCCTATGTTTTCAAATATATTAATCTATTTTATTTTTAAGGAAACCCTTTACCTCCCTTAATAAAGCCAAACCCAGATTGTCTAAACTTACCATTGGGGAAATGTCTTCACATTGGGAGGGAACCTTGATCCCCAAGATTCACCTTCCCTTTGGAGATTTCTTGCTCACCCTACTGCTACAATCCACATAAAAACCTTTCTCTTCTCTTAATAAACATATGTCCAGGTTCTGCAAGATTGGCAATGGGGGGAGAATTTCCCTGTTGGAGGAACCAGCTGGACCTCATAGCCTCAATGCCTGTTCCCCTGATGTTTGTCTTTCATTGATATTATTAAAACAGTCAGCATGTTTCCTCACAGGCTTATGTTGAGCAGATGAGGAAAATGAGCCACCCCCGCCTCTTGCTTCCCCTGACCTGCCTCATCCTCACCCAGGATTTATATATACAGTTGCACAACCTCTCCCATTCCTCTGACCATAATGAAGCCAGGGCAGACAGAAGGAGCAATTGTTGCTATGACACACTCCATGCTGCCTTGCTTCCTCGCCTCTCTCCTCTCCTCTCCTCTTCTCTCCTCTTCTCCCCTCCCCTCCCCCGCCTCCCCTCCTGTTAGGAAACCTGTCTCTTCAACTTCTTATTTGAGATTTATGTGCTCAGTTTGACCTTGAAAACTTCTTAGTGATTAAAGTGTATAGAGTTGACATTTTTTTTTTCCAACAAAGGTTTGGAAACATATTCCACCACTGCTTCATTTTTCTTATAGAGTCCCTGAGCACTGCATTTTAAAAAAAATTAATTACTTTATTTATTTTTGGCTGTGTTGGGTCTTTGTTGCTGCATGTGGGCTTTCTCTGGTTGCAGTGAGCGGGGGCTACGCTTCGTTGTGGTTCACGGGCTTCTCATTGTGGTGGCTTCCCTTGTTGCAGAGCATGGGCTCTAGGTGCGCGGACTTCAGTAGTTGTGGCATGCGGGCTCAGTAATTGTGGCTCATGGGCTCTAGAGCGCAGGCTCAGTAGTTGTGGCACACCAGCTTTGTTGCTCTGTGGCATGTGGGATCTTCCTGGACCAGGGATCGAACCTGTATCCCCTGCATTGGCAAGTGGATTCTTAACCACTGTGCCACCAGGGAAGTCCCCTGAGCACTGTATTGCTCCATAAAATAGACTGATTACAACAGATTCTTGATGAGATGCCATTCTCTGTGTTGAGTTGCATGTTAGCTTCTATGTGATATTGTCCACTTTGAAACAACTGGCCATGTCAGTACAGACACTTCTGACAGTTCTAACAGTGGTGTTCTAACACAGCCGTGGAGCCTTTTACACATAAGTTGCCTTTTCTACAGACTATTCTAGAATCAGAATTTCTGTGGTGAGCCCAGTTATGTGCACTTTGAAAAGGCTCTCAAGGTAGTTGTGAGGCACAGCCAGGTTGAAAATCACTAGACCACATACTCAGGTCTTGAGGGATTCAGAGTCAAAATTATTTGAAGCTGGTTTTGAGTTCATTAAATAAAATATAGTGTCTTGCTTTCACTTTATACTTGTTTTGGTTGCCCATTGATGCATGACAAACAACCCCAGTGGCTTTAAACAACAGTGATTTATAATTTCTCAGGAGTCTACAGATGGTCTGGCAGTTCTGCTGTACAGGGTATCTATAGGGACGCTGCAACAGGTGGAAGGTGCCAAAGGGCCTATGGCCATGGCTGGCATTTCCTACTGGCCTCTAGCTGGGAGTTCAGTGTGGCCTGTGAACTAGGGTTCTTGAGTCTCTTCCATGTGGGCCTCTTCACATGGTGGCTGGGTTCCCAGAAGGTGCATTCTAGGAGGATAAGAATAAATGTGCAGGGACTAATCAAGCTTTGCTAAAACTCATCACATGGCCAAGCCTAGAGTGAGTGTCAAATGGAGTGACGCAGGGGCATGAATTCTGGAAGTTTGGTCATTAGGGGCACCACATTTCAGCCTGCCACACCACCTTCCCATGACTTCATGGAAAGATTCTGATAGAACCTAGTAGAATGCCTTGCACATAGTAATTCTCAAAGGTGCTGAGTGAATTAACACACTTTTCCCGCTGTATAGTCCCTTTCCTCCCTTTATAACTCTATGATCCAGTCAAAATGTGTGTGTGAATGCATATGTGGTGTGTATGTGTGTATTTATTAATATGTATATATTTTTATTGAGGTATAGTTGATTTGTATTAGTTTCATGTGTACAACAAAATTTTTATAGATTATACTTCATTTATACTTATTATAAAATATTGACTATATTCCCTGTGCTGTACAATATATCTTTGTAACTTATTTATTTTATACATAGTAGTTTGTACCTCTTAGTCGCCTACCCCTCTCTTGGCCCTCCCCTCTTCCTTCTCCCACTGGTAACCACTAGTTTGTTCTCTGTATCTGTGAGTCTGCTTCTTTTTTGTTATATTCACTAGTTTGTTGTATTTTTTAGATTCCATACATAAGTGATATCATACAGTATTTGTCTGACATATTTCATTAAGCATAATACCCTCCAGGTCCATCAATGTTGTTGCAAATGGAAAAATTTCATTCTTTTTGATGGCTGAGTAGTATTTCATTGTGTGTGTATGTATATGTATGTATGCATATATATGTGTGTGTGTATATCTCTGTGTGTGTATACACACAGACACACACAGACACACCTGCCACATCTTCTTTATTCTTATTCATTTATCTGTTGATGGACACTTAGCTTGCTTCCATATTTTGGCTATTATAAATGCTGCTATGAACATTGGGGTGCATGTATCTTTTTGAATTAGTGTTTTTGTTTTCTCCAGGTATATACCCAGGAGTGGAATTGCTGGATCATATACATGGTAGTCCTATTTTTAGTTTTTTGAGGAGACTCCATACTGTCTTCCACAGTGGCTGCACCAACTTGCATTCTCACCAACAGTGTACAGGGGTTTTCTTTTCTCCATATCCTCACCAACATTTATGATTTGTGGTCTTTTTGATGATAGTCATTCTTACAGGTGTGAGGTGATATCTCATTATAGTTTCGATTTGCATTTCTCTGATGATTAGTAGTGTTGAGCATCTTTTCATGTGCTTGTTGGCCATTTGTATGTCTTATTTGGACAAGTGTCTATTCAGGTGTTCTGCACATTTTAAACTTGGATCTTTTTTTGATACTGAATTATATGGGCTGTTGATATATTTTGGATATTACCCCCTTATTGGCCATATCATTTGCAAATAGGTTGTCTTTTTGTTTTGTCAATGGTTTCCTTTGCCGTGCAAAAGTTTTTAAGTTTAGTTAGGTCCCATTTGTTTATTTTTGCTTTTATTTCCTTTGCTTTAGGAGACAGATCCAAAAAAATATTGCTACTATTTATGTCAGAGTGTTCTGCCTATGTTTTCTTCTAGGAGTTTAATGGTTTCCAGTCTTACGTTTAGGTCTTTAATCCATTTTGACTTGATTTTTATATGTGGTGTGAGAAAATTTCCTAATTTTATTCTTTTGCAAGTAGCTGTCTAGTTTTTTTCAGCACCACTTATTGAAGAGACTGTCTTTTCTCCATTGTATTTTCTTGCCTTCTTTGTCATAGATTAATTGACCATAAGTACATGGGTTTATTTCTGGGCTCTCTATTCTATTCCATTGATCTATGTGTCTGTTTTTATGCCAGTACCATACTGTTTTGTTACTCTGGCTTTGTATGGATAGTATCATCTGAAGTCAGGGGGTGTGATTCCTCCTCTGTTCTTCTTTCCCAAGATTGTTTTGGCTATTTGGAGTCTTTTGTGTTTCCATACAAATTTTAAAATTATTTGCTCTAGTTCTATGGAAAATACCCTTGGTATTTTGTTAGGGATTGCATTGAATACGTAGATTGCCTTGGGTAGTATGATCATTAACAGTATTAATTCTTCCAATCCAAGAACATGGTATATCTTTCCATCTGTTTGTGTCGTCTTCAGTTTCTTTCATTAGTGTCTTATAGTTTTCTGAGTACAGGTCTTCTACCTCCTTAGGTAGGTTTATTCCTAGGTATTTTATTCTTTTTGATGTGATGGTAAATGGGATTATTTCCTTAATTTGTTTCTGATAGTTTGTTGTTAGTGTATAGAAATGCAACATATTTCTGTGTATTAATTTTGTATCCTGCAACTTTACCTAATTCATTGATGAGCTCTAGTAGTTTTCTGGTAGAGTCTTTAGGATTTTCTTTGTATAGATCATGTTTTCTGAAAACTGTGGTAGTTTTACTACTTCTTTCCCGATTTGAATTTCTTTTATTACTTTTTCTTCTCTGCTTGCTGTGTCTAGGACTTCCAAAAGCATGGAATAAAAGTGGTGAGAGTGGGCATCCTTGTCTTGTTCCTGATCTTAGAGGAAATGCTTTCAGCTTTTCACCATTGAGTATGATGTTAGCTGTGAGTTTGTTATATATGGCCTTTATTATGTTGAGGTATGTTCCCTTTGTGCCCACTTTCTGGAGAGTTTTTATCATAAATGGATATTGAATTTTATGAAAAGCTTTTTCTGCATCTATTGAGATGATCATATGGTTTTTATTCTTTGATTTGTTAATGTGATATATCACATTGATTGATTTGCAGATATTGAACCATCCTTGTATCCCTGGGATAAATCCCACTTGATCATGGTGTATGATCCTTTTAATGTCTCATTAGATTCGATTTGCTAATATTTTGCTGAGGAGTTTTGCATCTTTATTCATCAGTGATATTAGCCTATAATTTTCTTTTTTTGTGTGATATATTTGTCTGTTTTTGGTATCAGGGTGATGCTGGCCTCATAGAATCAGTTCAGAAGTGTTCCTTCCTCTGCAATTTTGGGGACTAGTTTAAGAAGGAAAGGTATTAACTCTCCTCTGTTAGATAGAACTCACCTGTGAAGCCATCTGATCCTGGACTTTTGTTGGTTGGGAGTTTTTTTTTTCCTATTACTGATTTAACTTCATTACTGGTAATTGGTCTGTCCATATTCTCTATTTCTTCCTGTTTCAGTCTTGGGAAGTTGTACATTTCTTGGAATTTGTTCATTTCTTCTAGGTTGTCCATTTTATTGCCATAGAGTTGTAGTAGTAGTAGTAATAGTAATATTAACAGTAATAGTAATCTCTTATGATCCTTTGTATTTCTGTGGTGTCAGTTGTAACTTCTCATTTTTCATTTCTGATTTTATTGATTTGGGCCCTTTTTATTTCTTGATGAGTGTGGCTAAAGGTTTATCAATTTTGTTTATCTTTTCAAAGAACCAGCTCTTAGTTTCATTGATCTTTTCTATTGTTTTTTTTTTAGTCTTTGTTTCATTTATTTCTGCTCTGATCTTTATGATTTCTTTCCTTCTACTAACTTTGGCTTTTGCTTGTTTTTCTTTTTTTAGTTTTTTTAGGTGTTAGGTTAGTTTGTTTATTTGAGACTTTTCTTGTTTACTGAGGTAAGCTTGTATTGCTATAAACTTTTCTCTTAGAACTGCTTTTGCTGCATCCCATAGGTTTTGGATCATTGTGTTTTTGTTTTCATTTGTCTCCAGTTATTTTCTGATTTCTTCTTTGATTTCTTCAGTGGTCCATTGGTTGTTTAGTAATATATTAGCCTCTATGTGTTTGTGTTTTTTGTAGTTTTCTTCTTGTAGTTGATTTCTAATCTCTTAGCATTATAGTCAGAAAAGATGCTTGATATGATTTCAGTTTTCTTAAATTTAAGGAAGCTTGTTTTGTGGCCTAGCATGTGATCTATTGTGAGGAATGTTCCATGTGCACTTGAAAAAAATGTGTATTCTGCTGCTTTCAGGTGGAATGTTCTATATATCTATACATATCTATGAAATTCATCTGGTCTGATGAGTCATATAAGGCCAATGTTGTCTTATTCATTTTCTGTCTGGATGATCCATTGATGTAAGTAGCGTGTTAAAGTCCCCTACTATTATTGTGTTACTGTCAGTTTTTCCCTTTGTGTCTGTTAATATTTGCTTTTTGTATTTAGGTGGTCTTAGGTTGGGTGCATATATATTTACAACTTCTTCTTGGATTGATCCCTTGATCATTATGCAGTGCCCTTCTTTGTCTCTTATAACAGTCATTGTTGTAAAGCCTATTTTGTCTGATATAAGTATTGCTACCCCAGCTTTACTTGTATTTCCATTTGCATGGAATACCTTTTTCTATCCCCTCACTTTCAGTGTGTGTGTCTTTAGAACTGAATTGAGTCTCTTATAGGCAGCATATATACAGGTCTTGATTTTGTATCCATTCAGCTGCTCTATGTCTTTTGATTGGATCATTTAATCCATTTATTTTTTAAGTAATTATTGATATGTATGTACTTATTGTCATTTTGTTAATCATTTTGTGGTGTTTTTATAGTTTTTTGTTGTTATTCCCTTTTTCTTCTTTTATTCTCTTCCCTAGTGATTTGATGACTATCTTTAGTGTTATTTTTGGATTCATTTCTCTTTTTCCTGTATCTATTATAGATTTTTGGTTTGTGGTTACCATGAGGTTTAAATATGGCAAATGATATATATATGAGATTATTTAAGTTGCCGATCTCTTAATATCAAATGCATTTTAACAACCTTGCATTTTTATTCCCCTCCCCTCATAATTACTGGTTTTGACATCATATTTTACATCTGTCTCTTTTATGTATCCCTTAACTGCTCATTGCGGATATAGATGATTTTACTACTTTTGTTTTTTAACCTTCCTACTAGCTTAGTACATGGTTGATTTACTACCTTTACTATATATTTGCCTTTACTGATGAGCTTTTTCCTTTCATAATTTTCATGTTTCTAGTTGTGGCCTTTTCTTTTTTGCTTAGAGAAGTCCCTTTAACAATTCTTGTAAAGCTAGTTTGGTGGTGCTAAACTCTTTTAGCTTTTGTTTGTCTGTAAAACTTTGGATCTTTTCATAAAATCTGAATGAGAGTCTTGCTGGTAAAGTATTCTTGGTTGTAGGTTTTTCCCTTTCATCACTTTAAATATATCATGCCACTCCCTTCTTGCCCACAGAGTTTCTGCTGAAAAATCAGCTGATAGTCTTATAGGAGTTCCCTTGTATGTTATGTCACTTTTCCTTTCCTGCTTTTAATATTGTCTCTTTATCTTTAATTTTGCCATTTTAATTACAGTGTTTATTGGTGTGGTCCTCTTTGGGTTGATCCTGTTTGGGACTCTGTGCTTCCTGGACGTGGATGTCTGTTTCCTTTCCCAGGTTAGGGAGGTTTTCAGCAATTATGTTTTCAAATATGTTCCCAGCTGATTTCTCTCTCTCTTCTCTTTCTGGAACCCCTATATTGTGAATATTAGTGCACTTGATGTTGTCCCAGAGGTCTCTTGAACTGTCCTCATTTCATTTCTTTTTTCTGTTCAGCATCAGTGATTTCCACTACTTTGTCTTCCAGCTCACTGATCCCTTCCCCTGTATCATTTAGTCTACTATTGATTCCTTCTAGTAGGTTTTTCATTTCAGTTATTGTATTCTTCATCTCTGTTTAGTTGTTCTTTTTATTTTCTAACTCTTTGTTAAAAACTTCTGACTTTTCACTCTGTTCATCCATTCTTCTCCTGAGTTCTTTGGTCATCTTTATGATCATTACCTTGAACTCTTTGTTGGGTAGATTGCCTGTCTCCACTTCACTTCGTTCTTCTTTTGGGGTTTTATCTTGTTCCTTAGTTTGGAATATGTTCTTCTGTTGCCTCATTTTGCCTTACTTACTGTTTTTATTTCTATGTATCTGATAGATTGGTTATGTTTCCCAACCTTGGAGAACTGGTCTTTTGTAGTAGACATCCTAAGTGTCCCAAGGGCACACTCCCCTCTGGTCACCAGAGCTATATGCTCTAGGGGTGCCCCCCTGTGGGCTGTATGGATCCTTCTGTTGTGACAGGCTGACTACAGTAGGGTCTCTGCTAGGTGTGGCTAGGGTCTGGTCTGGTTTGTTGCCAGGCCCTGCCTTATGTGGAGGCTGCTGGCTGCTGGTTGGTGGGGCCAGGTCACAGGGTGAGTGGCGGCAGAATCCCTGGGGGCTGTGGGGCAAGTGCTTTCTTGCTGTTGTGTGGAGTTGCGGGTCTAAGAGATCCCAGGATTAGTGCCTGCCCACCAGTGGGTGAAACCAGGTCCTGGGGCTAGTGCCTGCCCCATGGCCAACAGAGCCAGGCCCTGGCATCTGGCTGCAGGGCCCAGGGGTTCCAGAGCTGTGGTTGTCCTGGGGCTGGTGTCTGCCTGCTGGTGTATAATGCTGGTCCTGAGGCTAGAGTAGGCTCACTGTTGGGTGGGGCTGGAGCCCTAGGGATTCTGGGGCTGGTGCCTGTGCACTTGTGGGTGGAGCCATGTCCAGGGGAGGCTGTGAGCTCAAGGGGCTTAAGGCAGCCTGTCTGCTGGTAGGTGTGGCTGTGTCCCTGCCCAGTTAGTTGCTTCGCCTGAGGCATCTCAGTACTGGTCCCTACAGGTGAGGGAGGGGAGCTAGTTTCTGAGGCTAATAAACTAAAAGGAGGATTTCAAAATGGCTCTTGCCAGCACCAGAGTCCACATGGTAGACCGAGCTCCCAAAAATGGCTGCTGTCAGTGTCTGTGTCCCCAGGGTGAACTTCAGTTGCCTCCTGCCTCTCCAGGAGACT
Source organism: Hyperoodon ampullatus (assembly GCF_949752795.1). Classification (NCBI taxonomy): domain Eukaryota; kingdom Metazoa; phylum Chordata; class Mammalia; order Artiodactyla; family Ziphiidae; genus Hyperoodon; species Hyperoodon ampullatus. The sequence goes on along the minus strand of NC_136916.1, from coordinate 133,455,015 downwards.
CTCCAAGATCAGCAGGTAGGTCTGACCCAGGCTCCTTTCAAATTACTGCTGCCCTGCATCCTGGAGTGTGTGAGATTTTATGTGAGCCCTTTAAGAGTGGAGTCTCTATTTCCCATAGTCCTTTGAGTCTCCCAAAAGTAATTCCCACTGGCTTTCAAAGCCAGACATCCTGGGGCTTGTCTTCCTGGTGCAGGACCCCCAGGGCTAGGGAGCCTGATATAGGGCTCAGACCCCTTGCTTCTTGGGGAAAACCTCTGCAATTGTAATTATTCTCCCATTTGTGGGTCACCCACTCAGGGGTATGGGTCTTGACTATACCACAACTGTGTCCCTCCTACCTGTCTCATTGTGGTTCCTTCTTTACATCATTAGTTGTAGTAGATCTTTGCTGGTGGATTCCGGTCTTTTTTATTGATAATTGTCCTGTAAATAGTTGTAATTTTGTTGTGCCTGTGAGAGGAAGTGAGCTCAGGGCCTTTCTACTCTGCCATCTTGGGGACTCAATGTGTATGTATGTGTGTGTGTGTGTGTGTGTGTGTGTGTGTGTGTGTGTGTGTGTGTTTAAAACCACCATCTCTGCTAGCTTCAAGGTTTGTCCAAATGCAGTCTTCTCTATAATGTCATCTTTGGTCTTTTCCTGTTCCTAAACTGCAAGCTATCCCCCTTTCTTAAGTACTCCCATAGTATTTTAATTTGTACCTTTCTCTTTAGCATTTATCATTATTATTTTTGTATTTATAATTAGTAATTCTCCATATTTACTTCTATTTTTGATGACAAAATTCTTATCTAAGCCATCTTTCTCTCTTCTTAATATGATATCCTACATATAGTAGGACCTTAATTGACATTGGGCGAGTGGATGACTGAATGGGTGGATGGATGTATGATTTGGCACACTGTTAACTGTGTCCCCAGATCCTTCTCAGTTCCTTACTGCTGCCCTGTCTGAAGTTCTCAGGAAGATAAGACACAGGCCACTCCAAGCAAATGGGTGTTATTTATTCCTAGCTGGAAATTTTGCCTAAATTCTTCTTAGGTTTTCTACTCTATTGAGGTAAGACAGACAAAGTAGAGACCTCAAGGATTCTCTTCATCATTCTCCCCTAATGCCGAAGACAGAACAGGCTGAATGCAGACCCTCTCCATGTTCTCTTTCTTATTCTGGACCCTCACTCAGAGCTCTCTCCCTAAAGCCGTAGGCGTCTTTAATCTCCATTTTAGTGAGCCTCAGCCAGAGCAAAGAGAACTCATCTTGATAAAGAAACTATCACTCTGTTGTTTATAACAAATATCTCACCAACCTTGATGAGATATTCCTTGACTTTGGGGACATGTGTATATTTGTGTGTGTGTACTTGTGTGTGTGTGTGTGTGTGTGTGTGTATTTGCATGTGTTTTGACATGGAGAGTGATACAATGTAGTTCTAGACATCTTTAGCACATCATTTATGGTTTTCAAAGAACAGTAGTATACATCTTTTATATACATTATACATATGTATAAGCCACAGGAACTCCTTTGGATGGTTGCCTGAGCTGTCCATTGCCCAATCTTATTCTTAGTATAAAACAACCTTCAGGGTAAAAGCTGTCATCTGTTTCAGTGGACATATGGGAATATTGTGATGCCTGAAACTTTTTAGCTGAAGGAGACTGGGCCAAATCCATTCCTGGGGCATTCATGTGTAGATCCTATGTATATGGTCCATAGTGAGTAACCTGTTTACAATTTCTTTGTAAAAATCACATGGCAGCCAGTTGTCTTTCGCCTTTTTCAGTTGGAAAGGTACATGGTAACTAGCTCTTTGGATTTACTGATGTAGGTTAGCTGAAATAGTAATGTACAAATGTGGTGTCTTCCCATATATGCTGGTGCGTGGTAGTTCTGCTCATGGCCAGTGCTGTTTTTTTGTGTGTGTTTTTTTAACTTTACTTACATTAATTACTATTACTTATATATTATTTATTCAGAGCAAAGGTCTAAAGAGGCTATTTTGTAAAATGACTTTGATGTACAATTTATTAAAAGTATTAAGGGAACTTTGTTTTAGGGCATTAAAAGAGTAATTCTAATTCTAATTCAAGGAAAACCTGGTAACTGAGAAACTCATCCATTTGCTTAAAAGATAATGAGGGGCCAGTTAACTGTGAACTTAATTATCTCAAGAAACATTACTAGTTGCTAGTTACAGGCCTTCAATAGCAAGTTAGCTATTCCAGAACCAATATCTGGATAGTGGGTCGGTCAAAAGTTGGCAGTCTTGATTGTAATCTAGTGGTTTAGTCTTTCTAAATGGCTGGCATTCAGGTAGTACTAATTCCCATTATGTAACTCATCAAATACTTCTCTATCTGACTGATGAATCAGTCACAGGGTATCAAAATATCTTTAAAGATGCTGATTTTTTAAAAAAGAGAGGCTTGTGAAGTAATGCAAGATCTAAAGCAATAGTCAAGTCATAGGAATTGGGTTAGAGCCTGCTATTTTATTGCCCCCTTTTGAAAAAAAGAGCAAATCTAATGACAAAGAGTGAATTGGAAGAACATGAAACTTATATTCTTACAGGTTTGTGTCTGCTAATAGCCAATGTAGGGGAAAGTTATTTTCTGGGCTTTAATTATTCCATTTATAAATAACATTTAATCAATGAAAGAAAAAGTAAACAACTAGGGTGATATGTAATCATTAAACTCTGTCCCAAAGATAATCAACTTGGTTTCTTTATCCTGAATAAACCAAATGTCAGAATAGTATTTTGGGCTACCTTAGAATATGAAAAGGGTCTTCAACATGAAAGCAATTAAACTAATGTCTGAAAGTATTCGATAATACAACTGTGTTAAACAGACACGGTTATTGCTGTCTAAATGTTGTTTACCTAAAATGAATAACACAGATGCAAACAAGCAATGGAACAGAAACAGCAGCAGACAAGTTGAAGAGAGTTTTATATTCTGTTTAAGAAAGAAAATGAGTCTGATTTATAGACAAGTAATGAAATGCAAAAATAAGGAGTTGAGAAAACCACCTCCTCACTAATTGGATAAAGAAAGCTGGACTTCTTACACTTACTCTGGAAAAAAACATTTTCAGGGTCCTCTTATTGCACAACTTTCATTTTGTTTTATGGGAAGAGGTTGTGTGTGTGTGTGTGTGTGTGTACACATACACAATTATATGTCTTAAATATATAATACAATTTCTGTATGTTTATATTATATATAAATATATCTTCAAACTAGACTATTGAACTAGACTATGTTGCACAGATCCCCTGCCTTTACTTATGTTTATATATAAATATGTATGTTCTGCTGAAACTATAGACATTTCTTTGGTGAAAATCTCCTTCATTCTTTACTCACCTGTAAAGAATGTACTCACCTGTACTTTTTCTTCACTCTGACAACTGCCACTTGGGGTGGGAATAGAGCCTGATCTAATACAGCGGAGGGGAATAGCAGATTTTATCTCATTCCAATTTTTCAGAGGCTGCAGAAGGTTAGCAAAAGACAGTAACCTGAAGTATGGTGTCAGAATTCATTAATTCATTTAGGAACTGGCCCTTCGATAATAATCCGTGTTGACTGTACCTGGAAACAAAGTGATCATTCTGTAGAACACTGGGAAATGATCCAGTGGTCTGGCAGACTTCCAGAACAATCCTTCAAGGACAGAGCTTGGTTCTCCTTATCACTCTGGTGATATGGAACACCCAGATTCTAGGGTGCAAAGAAGGTGATGGATGAATGGGCATTTGCTACCTGAGAAAAGAAATGTAGGAAACCACTTTCTGGGCAATCCTTACCCTTCCAAAGGAAGACAGTACCTGCCGATGGAGATTGTTCTCGTCTGCACTTTATTATGAAGAAGTCCCTTTCCAGAACATTTACTTAGAAGCTCACTATTGTAGTCTTGCATTCTTTCTCAGAGATAAAAATGAAATTTATACCTCAGCTAATGGTTTGGCATATCATTTGACTGTATTTGGGACCGGAGTTGTCTTTTTCCTTAATGATGGAAAGCCTGGGCCTTCTTGACTCATCTCCTTTCACTTTCCCCTTGTCCACTGTAGTCCAGCCACTTGAGCATTCTTTCAGTTGTTTGAACAAACTGAGCTTGTTTCTATGTCAGGTCCTTGGTACTTGCTATTTTCTCTTTCTGAAACAGTCTGACCTAGATCTACAGAAGGCGGCTGTTCCTTGGCATTCTTGCCTTTGTTCACATATCACCTTCACATATCACTCACTCTAAATTAGCCTCCTCCCCATCTTCCACCAGTCATTTTCTGTCATATCACCCTATTTTTAAAATCACTTTCTATAATTAACTTGCTTACCTCTTTGGTTACATGTTTGTTGGCTGTCTCTACTAATACGGGGTGCCCACCATGCACAACGTGTCTGTATCCACAGTGCCTAGAATAGTGAATGGCATACAGTGGTCATCAGTAAATATCAATGACTAGACTGAATTTTAATTTACTTTTTCTTCTAGCTTTATTGAGTTATAATTGACATAAAACATTTTGTAAGACTACACTGGATTTTAGATTCGTCTCCAGCTCCCAGAGTTCATCTCTTGCTGAGGAAACTTGCTTTCTTATAGCTAGAGACTGCCTTTTAAGCATTCCAGATTAAAATATTGGTGGTGGAGCAAATAGAACAGTGTTTGGGCTGTTTTTCAGTAATGTTGAGGATGGTTGTTGAAAGGGTAGGAGAGGGGTAAAAGAAAGAAAAATGTATTTAAGTATGAGGTACTACGGATTTTCTCATTCCTACCTTCCTGGCTGGCTTAGAACAGATGTTTGTTGGAACTGAAATTGCTTTTTATATTCCCAAGATGTTTGGTCTTCTCTTTTATCATGAGTGGGCCTTTGTGTTGGGAGGGAACTGTAAGACTTCCTGCTTACTCCAGCATAGACATCTGTTAGTCAAACAGACATCTCTACATAGACTTCAAATATCTACTTTCTTCTTGTATGAACGGAAATATACTGACTATAAGAGGGCCAAGGACAAAAAAATTTTCCATCGGATATCCTTATAAGGAAAACGTGAGACGTGCTCATAATGTGCAAACAGCTATTACTCTGAAAAAGAATTATTAACATGTATTAACTTTGATAAAAATAAAAACTAAATCATTTCCATTGATATAAACCATTTGTTTTTCAACTGGGATATTCATAAAGTTCAATTATAAAATTAATGACAGATGCACAAGAAGTAATATATCTGGCTTCCACATGCATGCTCTGGAGTTAGCTTTTAAATGCCCATTTAAAAACTCTTTTTTTAAGGACTGAAGTAATTAAAATGATAAGCTTATTCTTTTTACCTGTGCTATTTAATAATAATGTAGATAGCTCATTTAATCTGAACTGTTTGACCTTTGCATTTTCACTTGTTCATCTTATACCTGTCCCAAAGTATTTAATTTTCCAAGTGACGCCAGGGCTGGGATTATGAAGCACCCTTTTGTAAAAAATCAAGGAGGGGCTTCTCCTCCTCCAAGATCATGTCTTCATAAGCATTGAAATTTCCTGAAGATGTGTATAGTGAAATAAGAACAATACTCACAGTAAGTTTTTTAGACTTTTTTGTTAGAAAAAAACTTCAATTTACCTTTAAAATAATGTGAAACAGCTTTCAACTATCTCTTCATTAATCAAGTTAAATAGGACTTTTTTTGGAAAGAACCTTAAAATTGAGTGAGAGTCCAACCGAGGGAACATAATCAAAGGCAGCAGGAGTCATGCCTTCTTTTAGATGGTACAAACCAAAGGATAGCATATCCAGGAGAACTGTGTAAAACTCACACATGCAATGCAATAAGGAATATTTGCGCCTCTATCTTATGAGCCTTTGGGGGATGTATGAATTAAGAGAAAATTATTTAGAAAATTAGATTATCTAGGATAGGGATTTATCACCTGAAAATTTCCAGGAAAACCTGAAAAATCCATGGACAAGTCAGCGTATTCTATGACCCCCTGAAGTTATGTGCAAAATTTGGTGTGCATGTATGCATTTTTCATTTTTGGTGAGGGGAGTGGTCAGTAGCTTTTGTTTGGTTCTCAAAAGGGTGTGTGACTCAAAAAAGGTGAAGAATCGTGGCAACAGAGCTAGGCCAGCATGTCTCAAATTCTGTTTCATGGAACTTAATGGACTAGGTGATGTTGTTAAGTCCTCATGTGGTCAGATAGGCTTGGGAAACATTGTTTAATATATCTCACCTGTTGGAGATTCATAAAACCTTAACTTATTAAAGGCTCTGAGATATCCTGCAGTAAATAAGCTTGTTTTGCTTTATTTAAACTAGCATTTTATTTGACACAGAAGCCCTGTTTTTGTAAAATACATGTAAACATCCCATGTGCACTAGAGTTCCATGCAAACGAGTTTGAGAAATGTTGAACCAACATGTGTTGCCCAGATTCCCTGCGTCTCAGTATTAAGACCTCTTCTTCAGGGCCTGTTGTTGAAAAATTCTTTATTGTGTATTCTAAGATGGGACTCAGCAGATTAGAACAGTCGTACAATTTGAGGGTTGGGAGGCCACCTAATTGCAGGACTCCGTGTAAATACAGATCATCTAATTAATCCTCCATTGGGTGCTTAAATTATCTCCATGAACATCACGTAAGTGGTGTTTCCATGATTTTGCAATCCCTTCCCTAATAGAGAATTCACTAACTCTAAGGCCATCACACCATATCTAGGCTGTCCCATCTCTGGTCTGGTTCTTTCTCCTGGAGATGCATCTGTCTTCAAAATGATAGCCCATCTGGCATTTGAAAAGAGGCAGCAGCAACCGATGTTCTTTAAGCCTGCTTCTCTAGAAGAGCAGCTGCGCTTCTTCCATTGTTCCTCATGGCTTGGGGCGACTCACCCTTGGCACTGATGTTTGGTTTCTCCTTTACCAAGCCTCACACGAGGCATTCTGCCCACCCAGATGCTTTGCCAAGGTGATTGGAACATTTCATTGAAAGGGTGTATCCTCTTCAGTCCCCTTTTCAGGAAAATTCACACATGCCTGTTTCCACCTAGTGTCTGTTGCCACAGTCATGTATTCTCTGAAAATGAGTCCACGCACCCACAGCTGGGTTGTAGAGCCGCTTTTGCATTACCTAACCCTGCCCGGCCATGGTTGATGGACTGGGGCTGGAGATCTGACCTCATCTGGGCCAACTGAATGATCTGTCCTGATGATTGGAATTGGGTTATGTTGATGCTACCTACTCCCTTCTGGGATGAGAGGTTTGTATGATCAGGAACTGTTGAGGCCACCAAATGTATAGAGAAACTGAGAAACAACTGTAAGAGAGAAGGATGAGTCAGATGGGCAGGGAGAAGCAGAGGTGTGTGTGTGTGGGGGGGTGAGGGTGGCAGGGGTGGGTGTAGAGAAGAGCCATTTCCCACTCTTTGTTTCTTATGAGGACCTCCTGCTTTTAGGTTCACTGAAAACTCCTGCTTCTTTATAAAAATCTCCTTTTTTGCTTGAGCAAAAATGTAGATATCTATTTTTTATAATTAAAAGATCCTTGACAAAAGGAAACTCTAAGATCTTGGAAGAAATGAAGAGCCTCTGGGGAGGAATTGGATTACTGCAGAGTTCTCACCTGTCTCCTTCCATTCAGCACCTTACCCCACCTTCACTCAATTTACTAATTTGTCCTACTTCCATGCCTCTGCTTATGCTATTCTCTCTCCTACTGTGCCATCCCCTGTCCTGTCAGTCTATCTAAATTCTACCTCTCCTTTAAGGATGCAATTATTCCTCTTCTCTGAAGCTTTCCCTGACCACTCTGTTAATACTAGTTGAATAAGAGCTAATCTGATTAAAGGAATAAGAGAATGGTCTCAAAAGTAAAGACGGAAGTATTACAGACTTTTTTAGCTAGATAAGAAGGAGAATTGGTAACTCAATGGCAACGAGTAAACAGAGGATTGTCCTGCAAATTGTCCTGAAACTCATTCTCCATCTTCACTCAAGCCAAGGAGGTAACTGTTCTTGCATCAAGAACAATTTTGGACCATAGAAAGAATTTCTCAGTCTTTTGGGGATTCACTTCCAGAGCAGTTTTTCAAGAGATTGTGGATTTTCTTGTAAAGATTTAAAATAGCAAACATTTTTGGGGGGCCCTTCTAAAGAAGTGACTTCTTAGGGCTCTATCTAGCTTTTGGAATCTCTTCATTAGCACTTGGTGCATAGAAGATGTTTAATAAACATTTGTTGAATAAGGAAGGGAATGAATGAATACAGCTTTCATGCCTGAAGTTCAACCACTAGACAAGCAAAAGGCTGGCAATTTGTTTCGAAGAAATGCTTTATCTAGTGGTTAGAAAAGGAACCAAATATAATCGGACACACAGAGAAATGCACAAAGTTCTTTAATTTCCAGAGTTAGGCAACTACAGTAGTTTTAGAGTTGATATAGGGACAAGCAGGCCTGATGCTTAAATGCATGAGCCACTAAGAACAGCCACCACATTCCTGAATTCTTGTGCTCCTTGGCTAGGGAACCAGCATTCCAAAATCCCCAGAACACATCTCCACCATTGTCCAGGGAGCCAGAGTCTCTGCTATCTACTGTGGTATTAGATCATACTGAATATTTGAAAGGGGGTGTAGAGCAACTACCTCTTGATCTTTCTAGCTCATTTGGGGCCACCGACACAGTTCAAAGAGCAGGCCCATCTGAGATTAGCAAGAATCCAGCCCTGTCGCCAAATCTCTTAAGAGAGTCTAACAGAAGGAAATGGAAGCTCACTTCCATTCACCAGTTTAGAGATGCTTTATCTACAGAAAATGAGAGGAAGAGGATGCCAATAACAACAAAACCCCCTTTGGAGTGTGAAGTGGTGCGTACCCCAGAGTTGAGGGGAAAATGCTGGTCTAGAACCCTAGCCCAGGCTCCTCAGATCCCCCACCCCAACCCCGTGGGCAGGACAGGACCAGTATTGCTGGACTCTGTGTTCATGTCATCAGGTGGGAGCAGGATGCCAAAGAGTGTGGGCATCTACCCACCCCATTTGTTTTCTTATGGGTGCTGAGATTGAGAGTCGTGCTTTAATTAAGTTCTCAATTGCTGAACATCCTGTAGCGAGAAAAGCAACAAATTCAGACAGACCAGCAGACTAAGTTGATTTTTATGAGAGAAAAGATTTTTTTCCATCTCAATTGGTGTTTACACTTAGTTGTTTGAACTAAGTTAAATCCTGGCAAAGCAATTGGGATACACAGTTGAATGATTTATATGTGACTTGGGAAAGGAGATGATTGAAAAGCTATTTCTAATCTTCAGTTACAAAATAAACTTTATTACTTTTTTTATTGGACTATAATTGCTTTACAATGTTGTGTTAGATTCTGCTGTACAGTGAAGCGAATCAGCTATATGTATACATATATCCCCTCCCTCTTGGACCTCCCCACCCACCCACCCATCCCACCCATCTAGGTCATCACAGAGCACTGAGCTGAGCTCCCTGTGCTATACAGCAGCTTTCCATTAGCTATCTATTTTACACATGGTAGTGTATATATGTCAATCCCAATCTCCCAATTCATCCAACCCTCCCCTTCCCCCCTGTGTCCACACGTCCGATATCTGTGTCTCTATTCCTGCCCTGGAAATAGGTTAATCTGTACTGTTTTTCTAGATTCCACATACATGCATTAATATATGATATTTGTTTTTCTCTTTCTGACTTACTTCACTCTGTATGACAGACTGTAGGTCCATCCACATCTCTACAAATGACCCAATTTTGTTCCTTTTTATGGCTGAGTAATATTTCATTGTATATATATGTACTACATCATCTTTATCCATTTATCTGTCGATGGACATTTAGGTTGTTTCCATGACCTGGCTATTGTAAATAGTGCTGCAATGAACATTGGGTACATGTGTCTTTTTGAGTTATGGTTTTCTCAGGGTATATGCCCGGTAGTGGGATCGCTGGGTCATATGGTAGTTCTATTTTTAGTTTTTTAAGGAACCTCCATACTGTTCTCCACAGTGGCTGTATCAATTTACATTCCCACCAACAGTGCAAGAGGGTTCCCTTTTCTCCACACCCTCTCCAGCATTTATTGTCTGTAGATTTTTTTGATGGTGGCCATTCTGACCGGTGTGAGGTGATACCTCACTGTAGTATTGATTTGCATGTCTCTAATAATTAGTGACATTGAGCATCTTTTCATGTGCCTCTTGGCCATCTGTATGTCTTCTTTGGTGAATTGTCTATTTAGGTCTTCCCCATTTTTTGATTGGGTTGTTTGTTTTTTTAATATTGAGCTGCATGAGCTGCTTGTGTATTTTGGAGATTAATCCTTTGTCAGTTGCTTCATTTGCAAATATTTTCTCCCATTCTGAGGGTTGTCTTTTTGTCTTGTTTATGGTTTCCTTTGCTGTGCAAAAGCTTTTAAGTTTCATTAGGTCCAATTTGCTTATTTTGTTTTTATTTTCATTACTCTAGGAGGTGGGTCAAAAAAGATCTTGCTGTGGTTTTTGTCAAAGAGTGTTTTTCCTATGTTTTCCTCTAAGAGTTTGATAGTGTCTGGTCTTACATTTAGGTCTTTAATCCATTTTGAGTTTATTTTTGTGTATGGTGTTAGGTAATGTTTTAATTTCATTCTTTTACTTGTAGTTGTCCAGTTTTCCCAGCACCACTTATTGAAAAGGCTGTCTTTTCTCCATTGTATATTCTTGCCTCCTCTGTCATAGATTAGGTGACCATAGGTGTGTGTCTAGGACTGTGTCTAGGACTTCCAATACTATGTTGAGAGTGGACATCCTTGTCTTGTTCCTGATCTTAGAGGAAATGCTTTCAGTTTTTCACCACTGAGAATGATGTTTGCTGTGGGTTTGTCATATATGGCCCTTATTATGTTGAGGTAGGTTCCCTCTATGCCCACTTTCTGGAGAGTTTTTATCAAAAATGGGTGGTGAATTTTGTTGATAGCTTTTTCTGCATCTATTGAGATGATCATATGGTTTTTATTCTTTATTTTGTTAATATGGTGTGTCACATTGATTGATTTGCATATATTGAAGAATCCTTGTATCCCTGGGATAAATCATGGTGTATGATCTTTTTAATGTGTTATTGGATTCTGTTTGCTAGTATTTTGTTGAGGATTTTTGTGTCTATGTTCATCAGTGATATTCGTCTGTAATTTTCTTTTTTTGTGGTATATTTGTCTGGTTTGGGGATCAGGGTGATGGTGGTCTCGTTGAATGAGTATGGGAGTGTTCCTCCCTCTGCAATTTTCTGGAAGAATTTGAGAAGGATAGGTGTTAGCTCTTCTCTAAATGTTTGATAGAATTCACCTGTGAAGCCATTTGGTTCTGGACTTTTGCTTGTTGGAAGATTTTTAATTACTGTTTCAATTTCATTACTTGTGATTGGTCTGTTTATATTTTCTAATTCTTCCTGGTTCAGTCTTAGAAAGTTGTACCTTTCCAAGAATTTGTCCATTTCTTCCAGGTTGTCCATTTTATTGGCATAGAGTTGCTTGTAGTAGTCTTATGATCCTTTGTATTTCTGTGGTGTCTGTTGTAATTTCTCCTTTTTCATTTCTAATTTTACTGATTTGAGTCCTCTCCCTTTTTTCTTGATGAGTCTGGCTAAAGGTTTATCAATTATATTTATCTTCTCAAAGAACCAACTTTTAGTTTTATTGATCTTTGCTGTTGTGTTCTTCATTTCTATTTCATTTACTTCTGCTCTGATCTTTATGACTTCTTTCCTTCTACTAACTTTGGCTTTTCTTTCTTCTTCTTTTTCTAGTTGCTTTAGGTATAAGGTTAGATTGTTTATTAGAGATTTTTCTTGTTTCTTCAGGTAGGATTGAATTGCTATAAACTTACCTCTTAGAACTGCTTTTGTTGCCTCCCATAGGTTTTGGGTCATCATGTTTTCGTTGTCATTTGTTTCTAGGTATTTTTAAATTTTCTCTTTGATTTCTTCAGTGATCTCTTGGTTATTTAGAAGCACACTGTTTAGCCTCCATGAGTTTGTGTTTTTTTACAGCTTTTTTCCTATAATTGATTTCTAATCTCATAGTGTTGTTGTTGGAAAAGATACTTGATATGATTTCAAGTTTTAAAAATTTTCCGAGGCTTGATTTGTGACCCAAGATGTAATCTATCCTGGAGAATGTTCTGTGTGCACTTGAGAAGAAAGTATATTCTTCCACTCTCAGGTGGAATGTCCTATAAATATCAATTAAATCTATCTGGTCTATTGTGTCATTTAAAGCTTGTGTTTCTTTATTTTCTGTTTGGATGATCTGTCCATTGGTGTAAGTGAGGTGTTAAAGTTAACACTTACTGTGTTACTGTAGATTTTCCCTTTTATGGCTGTTAGCATTTGCCTTATGTATTGAGGTGCTCCTATGTTGGGTGCATAAATATTTATAATTGTTATGTTTTCTTCTTGGATTGATCCCTTGACCATTATGTAGTGTCCTTCCTTATCTCTTGTAACAGTATTTATTTTAAAGTCTATTTTATCTGATATGAGTATTGCTATTCCAGCTCTCTTGTGATTTCCATTTGCACGGAGTATCTTTTCCATCCCCTCCCTTTCAGTTTGTATGTGTCCCAGGTGTTAATTGGGTCTCTTGTAGACAGCATATATACAGGTCTTGTTTTTGTATCCATTCAGCTAGTCTGTGTCTTTTGATTGGAGCATTTAATCCATTTACATTCAAGGTTCCTATTACCATTTTCTTAACTGATTTGTGTTTGTTTTTGTGGGTCTTTTTCTTCTTTTGTGTTTCCCACCTAGAGAAGTTCCTTTAGCATTTGTTGTAAACCTCTTTTGGTGGTGCTGAATTCTCTTAGCTTTTGCTTGTCTGTAAAGCTTTTGATTTCTTCATCGAATCTGAATGAGATCCTTGCTGGGTGGGTAGAGTAATTTTGGTTGTAGGTTTTTCCCTTTCATCACTTTAAATATATCCTGCCACTCCCTTCTGGCCTGCAGAGTTTCTGCTGAAAAATCAGCTGATAACCTAATGGGGATTCCCTTGTATGTTATTTGTTGCTTTTCGCTTGCTGCTTTTAATATTTTTTCTTTGAATTTAATTTTTGTTAGTTTGATTAATATGTGTTTTGCTGTGTTTCTCCTAGGGTTTATCCTGTATGGGACTCTCCACGCTTCCTGGACTTGGGTGGCTATTTCCTTTCCCATGTTAGGTAAGTTTTTGATTATAATCTCTTCAAATATTTTCTCAGACCCTTTCTCTTTCTCTTCTTCTTGGACCCCTACAATTTGAATGTTGGTGCATTTAATGTTGTCTCAGAGGTCTCTGAGACTGTCTTTAGTTCTTTTCATTCTTTTTTCTTTTCTACTGCTTGGCAGTTATTTCCACCATTCTGTCTTCCAGCTCACTTATTTGGTCTTTTGCCTCAGTTATTCTGCTGTTGATTCCTTCTAGTGCATTTTTTGTTTCAGTTATTGTGCTGTTCATTACTGTTTGTTTGTTCTTTAGTTCTTCTAGGTCTTTGTTAAACATTTCTTGTATTTTCTTGTTTTGTGCCTCCATTCTATTTCCGAGATTTTGGATCATCTTTACTATCATTACTCTGAATTCTTTTTCAGGTAGGTTGCCTATTTCCTCTTCATTTATTTGGTCTTGTAGGTTTTTACCTTGCTCCCTTGTCTGTAACATATTTTTTTGTCATTTCATTTTTTTTTTTTTTTGATGGGTGGGGCTGTGTTCCTATCTTACTGGTTGTTTGGCCTGAGGTGTCCAGGACTGGAGTTTGCAGGCAGTTGGGTAGAGCCAGGTCTTGACGCCGAGATGAGGACCTCTGGGAGACCTCACTCCGATTAATATTTCCTGGGGTCTGAGGTTCTCTGTTAGTTCAGCAGTTTGGACTCGGCACTCCCACCACAGGAGCTCAGGCCTGACCCCCGGCCTGGGAGCCAAGATCCCACAAGCTGCATGGCACAGCAAAAGAAAAGAAAAGAAAAAAAAAGGGTCAGTACAATAACAAAGAATAAAAAATAAAATAAAACTAGAAAAATAAAAAATATACTAGGAAAAATAAAAATGTAAGTGAAACAACTACAAGGTAAAACAGAACCACAACAGAAACAAAAGGGGGGGTGGGGAACAAGCCAAAAGTAGCAGAACAATAACAAAGTATAAAAAATAAAATAAAATTAGAAAAATAAAAAATTTATTAGAAAAAATAAAAATGTGAATGAAACAATAACAACAAGGTAAAACAGAACTACAACCTAAAAAAAAAAAAGAAAGGCCAGAAAAAGTGTGGCTGTGGGGTTGGAGCTTAGCAGGGGGCAGGGCTTAGGCAGGGGGGTGTTTAGGGTGGGGAAGGGCCTAGGCTCAGGGCCCCTGTGGCTGGAAAAGACAGCACAGCTGGAGGGGGCCCGGGAGTGCGGAGTTCGGAGGTAAGGCCCTGGGTGGGAGTGCAGGGGTGGGGCTTAGGCTCAGCACAGCTGGAGGGAGCCTCAGAGGGTGGAGGATCAGGCCCGGGACCTCAGCAGGCTCTCTGGGGTCCAAGCAGGCAATGGAAATGCTGGCCACATTCCTGTTCAATCCTCCGCTCTCCCGAGGGTCTCTCCCTGTCCTGTTTATCCCCTAACTGTGGGTGGGTCCCTCAGGGTGTGGGAACTCCTCCCCTCCTCCAGTAGACCCCTCAGGGGCCCCAGTCCCGTCCTGCCTCCACTTCTCCTACTGCCTCCCTCCCTGCCACGTCTTACCCAGTCACTCGGGGGTTCCTCCCATCCCCTTAGGTGTCTGTGGTCCCCCGCCAGTGCCTGGTAGGTGCCCTAGTTGTGAGGAGATGTGAACTCCGTGTCCTCCTAATCTGCCATCTTGACTCCTAAACTTTATTCCTTTTATTCCTCTCACTCAAAGGTACTCTGGTCTGAGCAGTGATGCCAACTTCCAAAATAGTGGTGATAGGGAGCCAGGATGATTAAAAGCTTTCCCTTTAGAATTCTCTGCAGGCCCAGCTCAGATCCTGCAGGCCTTTCCAGCCTTTCTTTGTATGAATTCAGTCTGCAACCTCTCTTCAGTTTGCACTGTGGTCTTTACTGTTATCATCTTAGGACTTCTTTTTCTGCTTCCTATTTGAAGAAAAATCTGAATTTCCATTAATGCTAATGAGAAACTTTGGCCTTAATGGTATAGAAACATGATTCTTATGCTTCTCTGGTTAGAGTTGTATTTAATTTTAATTGTTAACTGAAATACATTCAAAGTACAATCTGGCTTCTTAGTTAGGTCAAGTGCATAAAATTAATGAAATACCAATGAGGAGGTTGATGCCCAGACACAGCAGGAATGCTCCTGACAATTGAGAAAGAAAAAACCCATTCCAAGGGATGATTTATCAAGGAAACATAATGGGGAGTAGAGACAGGTGAGGGGTAAGGGAGGATTGAATTTTAAAGATGATGTCATTTACACTACAGGAAAATGTGAATGATAAAGTTTTTTTGTTTGTTTTGTTTTGTTCCACTTCTTTGTTTGAAGAGTAAGGAGTTCTTCCTATGGATCATCTCTCTGGTGTCATGAAAACCTCGTGTATAAAGTAAGTAATGTTTCCATTTTGAAGAAACAAAATTGAGAATATCTAAGCATGAGAATTATAGGTGACTTTCAGAGTCACCTGATTGGTGGCTTTCTCTTTCTTTAAAAAAGATGTTATTTTGTGGTTATTTTCATGGAGGCAAAATTGAAAAAGAATATTTTTTGCTTACAACCTGCAGAATTCCTAGTCCTATGAAGGCAGAGAGATTGTCTGCTTTGTTTTGAATTATACCATCAGGGCCTAGTATAATGCCTGGCCCATAGCATATCTTCAAAATAAATTTATTAAAAATAATGTCTGAATTAATATTTCATAAAGCTATAAGCACTTCCAGATTAAAGACATCACAGCAGATTTTTTATGGCTGGTTACTAATAGGTATTTGGTAGATTCATTCCTATTTAGTGAATATATGTGGTATCCACATCGGTTTTAGTATATATTCCTGAGAATTCATTGCACAAATACCAGGAAAACCTAACCAACAGCTGCTTTTGTCATTTCAAAAGATTCTCTTTATTGTGTAGTACTATTTCTTTGAAATGTGAATTTAATTTGTTTCTACCTATGATAATTTTAAGGATCAGTCTGTAAAATCTGGTTACATGAAATGAAGGGAGTTTGGATGTTGATCAAAAAGTAAATAATGCAAAGGCTAATAGAATTTACCTCCAGTTTTATAATAACCTTCATGGAGTCTATGTTGAGACCAAGTTTGAGAAAAATAAGGCTTTTTATTTCTAAGGTCAGAGCTCCAATGTGTGAAGTGCAAACATTGTCCTTCTAACGAGGTTTTAAAAGTAGATCTTGATTTTGAATAATTCCTTGAAAATGTTTCTGGATAGTAGATATATCTTATATATTTACTGAATGACTGGATGGATACATGAATATAAAACACTTCTGCGAATCAGAGAATGCACTGATTGGCTCCTCAGTGCTATCAGAAGGCAAGGAGCTTTTTCAACCAAATTCATAAATCAAATTTATATACTTAATATAAATGGCAAAGAAAAAATCCTGCTTGTTTTAGGTCTCATTAACTTCTAAAGTTGAGGCTAGTCACTTCTGTTAATTTTCAGTAGCAGTAAATACCAAGAAGTAGTAATACTAGGCACCAAAGACAACCTAGATATGTTTAGCAAAGTAATTCCTAAAAGGTAAGTTGAATGAGAAATTAAAGTGCCACATTAAGCCTCAAATGAAATCCATAAGCCTTGGCCAATACTTTAGCTCACTTTTACTCATAACTCTTATTATTAATGTCATTGCAATTGTAAGTGTGGACCCACTTGCTGGATACAGGGGTTTGCAAAAGGGACTGACCTTCAGGAGTGCAATGCATTAATAAGAGAACAACATCTCACAGTTCTCTGAATATAGAGCTGTAATGCAAGACTGTTATATAAAGGACAGATTTTTCTTTCAAAAGAAAGATAAACCAGCTCAAAACCATACCCTGGCACACGGGAGAATAACACTGCATGCTGATGGTGCCATGCCAGCTCTTAACAATACCCCCAGGATTGCCCCACATCACAACTCAGGTTTGAATTCAGGTTTAGGTGGAAGAAGTAGTATTCAGCAATGATAAGGGGTCAGACAAAATAGGCATGAACCATCATTCCACTTGCTCGCTTCTGGAAGAGATATAGCCACATGCACTGTAGGCAAAAGGAAGTGAACATAGCACTGTTAAGCTCTCAAGTCAGGTTTTTATAATTCATTTCCATTACTGGCAATTACTGAGATACTTACTTAGAAATATTCCCCTGTGAAATAGATTTCTTAACAGCAAATGTCAGAAATCAGTAATGCTAGATTTTTTTTTTTTTAGATGAGGTGGTTTGGTGATGTGGAGTGTTGATTTCTTGATGTTTTACATTTTTAAGCACCTTTTTCTACCTGTGATTCCAAGTTGGACTTTCACTGGGAAATGGGTCATATGTAGGGCCCCTGATTTCCTGTGATTCCCTGACCACAAAAGTGGACTCTGCAGGGCTAGAACCCATAGCCATGGCCTTTTCTTACAAAGCCACCCTCTCCCAAATAGGGGCAGCTCTTGTTTATTTAGAAATAGCAGTCAAACTGTAAAATGACACACATTTTGACAAAGGCATGGGATTTGGTACCTAGAATTCATTATTTTTCCCATTAATGGGATTTGTATGAAGCACTTGCCCTACCCTCTCTTACCGCTGCAGCACTACCTCTGCCTAGGCCAGCTTTGAACACTTTCATTAGTCCGAGACTGATAATCAAAACTCAAAGCCAGTTTCCTTTGAGCACATAGGCATGGCAAGAATGGCTTTCCCAAGTAATAGCTTAGGAAAACAAATGCTTATAATATTTAAATTGTTTCTGTTTTTCATAATTTATTTGTTTTTCCTCCCACCCTAGCCAGACTTGCTAATCCCCAGCATTTCTACTTTCCCGTAACAGACAATCATAAATTTCTAGAAAAGTAAGGGTCCATGGGTCTGAAGCACTGTGACGTTGTTTGTTCAAGATATTTGGAGACATTGCCAAATGCATAACAAAACACAGTTTATGGTCTTCATTTGGCATTGATTTGTGCTGCAAAGCTCGGAGTATCATTTCCTCCAGAAGGTTTTGCCTTTTTAATGAGAGAAAATATTATCAACAACAGAGTTCTTGAAGAACTTTATAATGTTTAATTTTTGAAAACCAAAACCCTTCAAAATAAAGCAGCTTTAAAATGTTCTTATTTTAAATTCTTACTTTTAAATGGTGCCTTCAAAGTGATCTTTCTAAGGAGTGTTCCTTACCAACAGTCACTGGTGTTGTATCCTGGGGGACACAAACCGACTTGAAGCACCAGCCATGTTGTTACCAGTACATACATTACAAGAAACTGGCAGCAAGAAACTACTTTCCAGTGTGTACCCTGCAACTGGGCAGAGTTCTGCCCAGTTCTGAGTCAGAGTTCTGAGTCAGAACTCTTCCAGTGACCTTAGAGCCTCAAAATGGATGGAGAGGGATGAATAGTCCAGATTTCCAACAAAGATATCTTCACTCAAGTGTGAGCAGACCAGCAGACTCATTATGTCCAATAAAAAGGTGGTATAATGTTTCAGGAAATCCATTGCAAATGAATTAGAATGAAAAATAAATAAAAAAGCAAGTCAGTTTCTCAGATAAGAATGGAAATGTCTGTTACCCACTGGAATAGAAAGGGTGAAACAAAGGGGAAGACTGGAGGGGCCTAGCAACCCCCAGAAGGTCACATGTCCTCCATAATGTCGACTTCCCTTACTCAGATCCTTCCTTTGCTAGGAAAAACAAAACAAAGCTAAGGAACAAAACTATTAGGTAGGCCCAGCACAAATGTTAGTCAACTTTGAAAGAAAAAGCATTGTTATAAGTGATGCTGGGCCCAGTCTGTCACTGGCTTGTCTGCAGGCTCCATAAACCAGATTCCTGGTCACACCCCCATAGTTTCTCATTCTGTAAGTTTAGGGTGGTAGGGGGAGTTCCACAGTTGGCAATTTTGACAAATTCCCAGGTGATATGATACTGCTTATGTGGTATCACACTTTGAGAATCATTGTTCTAGCATAAATCGTTAGCTTTGTGATCCAAGGAAATTGAAGCACATGAGTTTAAGGTAACCTTGTGATAGTTTGGATTTATTTTCATGTAGGTGTCTGCCTCTGCAAATTACAAAATAGGCATTTACTTGGATAACTCAGGGTCAGAAACTGCATTAAAATATTTTCATTGAAATATTTTAAGTATAAGGAGTTTTTTTTTTCCCCAGGGGAGTAGAAGGGGAATGTTTCTAAATCACCCTGTGACTTGCTTTATTGCCCTTTCTTGTTTTGCATAGGGATAGCAAGGTACTGTTTGCTCTAGGAAGCATCTATTGACCTGTTCTCTAATAATGGCTTTAGTCTGATTTCCTGTTTGTACAAGGTCTGGAAAAAACTGTGTTAGGAAATGGAGCAAGTGAATGGGCATGGAGTTTTCTTGATAAGCTAGTTGCAAGATACATTCTTTTCATATCATGTCAGTGGGAAAGGTCACTGGCAGTCTGATGGTGAGTTTATGATGTGTCGTTACATCATAACTGGATGAACCAAAGAAGTGCCTCCTGTTTTCCTTCAGGCCAGGCTCTAACTAGGAAGACCCTGGAAGAGGTCATGGAAGAACCTCAGAATCTCTAGGAGCGATGTTGGGGCAATTGATAAGTATTTTATCCCACAAAACTGCAAAATGACAAGGGATTAGAATAATCTTAGTGTTAACTTAAACCAACTCTCGGTTTAAATTAATGCCAGTATAAAGTTTGTAACTCCTAATCTATTTTGCCTGCATTTCCAACCTTTGTTTTTGTAGGCCTACCTAAGTTTCTCCATGTGGATATCGCTTGTGTTTGTCTTAGTTATAGTGCCAATGAGATTATGATCAATTAACCCTAAACTTTTAAAATGTATAATAATTCTTTAAAGACAACTGCTCATCTGCAAAATAAAAGCCCTTGTGAATGCTCTTTAAAACTCACAGCTCAACATAAAAGTCTGGGTCTCATACTGGTGGCAAAGGGCAGCTTTTAGAGTCATCTCTCACATCTCCTAAAACAGACTTCCAAAACAGGTACTTCAGGTGGAGTGTCAGGTGTTCAGTTTAATCACATGGAAAGCCACCTTCATTGTGGGCAAGAAACATCTCTGCAGTGATCATTGTTATTCTGATGCTTTTTGAGTCGAGTTTCTGACACTTGTACCTGAGTCCTATGATCACAGGACCCTTTGGATTGTAGAAATGGGGGCAGAACCCAGAATCACTGAGACTTCTCCAAACAGAAATAATACTCAGTCAGAATGAAGGCTTAGGACACAACCAGCACTGACCCTACTTGTCCTCTCTACATATCTAGATGTATCTAATGAACTTCACAATTCCCGGCCTTAGACACACACCACCTCATCCTTGGGGTCTCTCCCTATGAGTCTGGCTAAGTAAGGATCCACTGTTCTCTTCTGCATTATTTTGCTGCTGGAAAACTTAGGTCTTAGGGCCACTTGGGCGTCTACATTAAGAAGCAGAAGTTCCTCTTTGCCTCTGGGAAATCTAGATGAGTGGACAATCAAAGGCAACCAGAGGACACATATGGAAGTAGCTCCAAAGGTGGACTCTTGTAAATTCAGGAAGTAGGAAAAACTTATCTATTGGCACTTGCCCAGCTTCCCTTTTGGTGTACTCCTCTCTGTCTAAGGTGTACCTAGCGCCCTTAAGCTGTGATCTGGCTCTCCAGTGGGCCTTTGGGCCTTGTAGTTTTGCCTACAGTGGCAAGTAGGAGTGTGCTAAGAGGACCACGAGGGAGAGTATGTAAAATTGAAATGGTCCCAGAGAACCACACTGGAAGATAGGATCTATGAGGGGAGGGATCTTGTCTGTCCAGTTCACCCCACAGTCCTTAGCACCTGGCCCAGTGTGTGGCACATAGTAGGTGCTGCACAAATACTTGTGGACTAACTTAGTGAATGAACATATAAAGTCAGGATGTATGGTTCAGTATCGATGCCATTCAGCTAGGTACCTGCTCTTATCCCAGTGGGCTATGAGTTAGAAAAGAGTAGATCATCTAATGTAGATGACTTCAGTGACTGATAAGAACTGAAGTGCCTCAGGCCAGACTGGGAAGTACTCAGGAGACAGCCACTGATGGAAAAGGAGGTGACTTAGGACCTAAGGAAAGGAAAACACATGTTTATTGAATGCCTGTGTTGCTAGGTGCTTTACACACATTATCACTTTTGCTTGTTGCAATAGCCTTGAGCAGTAAGTCTTAGTCGTGTGATTTATTGATGGGGAAACTAAGATCAGACAGGCAAACTTGTAAGCTAGGATTTGTACCCAGGTCTTTTGGATCCAAAGCTAATCCGGATTAGATAAATTGATAATGGAGAAAGGGTTGCGGGGGCTCTTTCACTGAAAGTTTGATTGGAACATGACATGAATTTGGTATAACATCTCCAGTGCCCCCACTGTGACTCTACAAGACATTACCCCCAGCTATTCACAGCTCCCTGACTCAGCTTTTCAGTGAGTCTTAGTTCAGAATTCCTAATGAGAACCAATTGACCCAGCTTGGAGAGAATATAAAACAACCAGGTACCGAATGTAGCTTCATGTACTCATCTCCTCATTAGGTATGAAAGTGGTACAAGATTGTTTTAGAAGAGAGTGGTGTGAGAAGACAATGATCAGCATTTTGAGGACAGACAGGTGTAGCCAATATTCACCTGCAACCCTCTTCCTTCTTTTGTTCTTCGATGAACATCCATCCCTGTTTCCTTGCCAAGATGAAATGCTTCTACTCTTTTTTACTTCTTGCCCAAGTACATTGGACACATTATATTTGAGTCTGTTGTCAGCTGAGTCATAGGTGACTGATGCATGTTAAATATTATATTTATATATATATAAACTGTGCTAACATCTGCTGCCAAAGTAAAGAAATGATGCCTTGTGGCAGTTACTGACAAAACAGGACAAAGTCTTTTTTCTTCATTCATCTTGCCCTCTACTAAAGTAAAGGCCACTGGCTTACGAATGAGGAGGCCTGAGTTCTGGAGTCAGCCTTCACTTTTACTATAGCTGTGCTGGATCAGTCATTGCAAGGAACATGATAAAGGTAAAGGATGTGAGGGAGAGCCCCACTCAGATTTCCCTCCAACAGAGAAGCTGCTGTGAGGATCCTAGTGAGCCAACAGCCTCCAGCTGCCACACCTTTGCGACCCACTCTAGCACCTGCTCACGCCAAATCCATGATGTCGCCAAGCTGCTTCCAGCCAATGGCCAAACGTGCTGAGGGTATTCGAGCTGGGCTCCTTCTGCCCATCATTGACTCTTCTCAGTCTTTGCTCTGGGTCTTCTCACTGGCCTGACTAAGATATCTCAGAGTTGTGTTACATACAGTCTTAGGCTTTTCCTACCCAATCCTCCTTCATTCCTTCTTTCCTTTCATAGTGTCCCACCTACTCCATGGTTTGAAGTTGTCCCCTGCCTGTGTCTTCTCACTCTCCCTTTTATCTTTCATAGTCATTTCTCTCAATAAATCTCTTGCATGTCTAATTCTGTCTTGACATCTTCCTCTTAGAGGATCTGAACTGACAGAGGATGTTAACATTCAGGGGAATTTCATGGCGCCCAATTGTAGGAAGTAGAGCTGGGACTCCCGGGGAAAGACTTTTTCTTCAAACAGCAATAGAGATGGTTTCTCAGATTCATCCTAGTCCCTGAACTTGAACTGTCATTAGTACAGGCTAAGTGACTCTAATTTGTAGAGGTTAGAATGACTCCAATCTATACAGTAGAGTTTTAGAACTCCTGCCTAGTCGAACAATTATGGGACTAATTACATTTACAAAGTAAATAATTACATTATACATGAAAGAGTTAATGAAACTTCAAAGGTGCCTAAATGTAAAATGGAGCAACCAAGATGCTGAGAGAACAAGACACTTAAAAATTAGGTCTCCATATCCTTGACTTAATAAGTTCCTCCAGTCTTGAATGAAAAGCCCCTTTCTAGTAATTTCTGAGGAATTTCTTCTGTTGTGGGGAAAAAAGTACTTGGGATGTTTAGGCCCAATACAAAACTTTGCAAAGGGAGCCCTAAGCAGCTTTGCCATACCTTCTCCCAGGAGACTGAAAATTTCTTCTATTTTTTGCCCACTCATAGTTAAGATAGAGGTTGAAGGAAAGTCAGTATGCTATCAACTTGTGGATTTTAGTATAGGATGATCTGACTTTCATTAGGGAACACCCAACTGTCAGAATTTTCTCTTGGGATGGTGTTTTCATGTGTTCATGGCATTGTAGGCTTTTTCTAGTATGCACATTCTTTCAGCCTCTACCTGTACCCAGTTCCAAAGCTACTTCACGTTTTTAGGTATTCGTTATAGCAGCACCCTACTTCTTAGTTCTAATTTCTGTCCTTAGTCTGTTGGATCTGCTACAACAAAAATAGCATAGACTAGGTGGCTTATATGGGAAAACCCATATGGATGGATGGTCTATAGAATAACTGGCCTGTACTCTTCTAAAATTTCAAGATCATGTAAGTCAAGGAACAGCTGAAAAATAGTCTCTATATTAAAGAAGACTGAACAGACATGATAATTAAATACTACATATGATCTTAGATTGTATATTTTTTACTATAAAGCAGTGGTTCTCAAAGTGTGATCCCAGGACCAGACCTTCAGCACCACCTGGGAACATGGTTAGAAATACAAAACTTTGGACCCCTTGCCAAACCCACTGAATCAGAAACCTTGGGTTTGGGAGCCAGTAATCTGTGTTTAATGAGACTTTCCACTGATTCTGATGCACACTAAAAGTTTGAGATCCATTGCTATAAATCAGATTGTTGGGGCAATTGTTAAAACTGTAGAGTAGATGGAAATAATAAATCAGTGTTAATTTCCTGCTTTCATGTCACTGTAGGGAATACATTACTAAATTTACTCTTATATGGTTCAAGAAAAAGTTCTTGATAATATATATGCAACTTTTCTGTATGTTTTTTAAAATCTCAAAATTAAAAAAATGGGAGGGGCTAAGCTATGTATTTATCATATTAGGAAAAAAGTCTGACTCATATTCATTCCAACTGCCTTTATGTAATCAAATGTGGCACTAAATACAAAGGATGTATATTCCATTACATGTATGGTTAAATCTGCTATGGAAAATAGTTTGTTCTCCCAAGAACCATCTGTGTTTATTTTCAGGTTGAACCAACCCTAAGGTTGCTAACATTCTTTAAAACCATGTTGATGAATGACACAATCTCTGAATCACATCAAAGCCAATATGGTTTCTTTGGGGATTCCATATCAGTGGAAAAACATTTCTGCTGAATAGCATCTGCCTATCCATATGTAGAAAGAGTCAATACACAAGACTGAAAAATAATTGTTTTCAAATAATTGGCTAATGACATACACAGCCCCTTTTTCTCAGCTGCATTACTAATTGCCTGAATATGATCCATGATCTGATTTTTTTCCCTTGGTGTAGTTCTTTGCAAGACTTTTCCATTGTACACAACTAAAATACAGCAAGAGCAAAATATAGCCTGAGACAAGTACGTATGTTGGATTAGATTCAAATATGCAGGGTTTTATCTAGAAGGAAAAATCCTTTTAGAGTTAGAAAGGAAGTGAATCAGGCCCATGGACCTTGGCTAACTGACCAATACACAAACATTGGTGGTTGGTGGTTGTTTTTCTACTTTTGGTTGTCTACTTTGAAGCCATTGTTCAACATCCAAATCCCCAGCTCTGTTCTTCCTGGCATTTTGGTGGTTATGCATTTGTTCTGAGACTGTAAATGGAGAGTTCTCTTCCAACTAAAAAGTGTTCCTTCCCCAGCCATAATCCTTCAGAAGAACTGAATCTGATCAGTTATGTCACAAGTGAAGAAGACTACATTTGTTTTAACGGAGTTTATTTAGAACATCCTGCTGCTAATGTCAGCACACAGATTGGGCAAGTTCCACCGAAATAACTTTCAGACTATTTGTACTCAATTAAATGTTTATTTAAAATTTCCTTTTGGTTTTTACTGCCGAAAATGTATTGTTCATTTTTCACATACCAGGCACTGTTGTTTAGTCTCAAGGGCATTACTTGTTACAAATTTAACAACTGTGACATATTAAAAACAACATTTAGGGAAGAAATTAGGGCTGAGAGGATGTGACCAGATGTTTCCGTGGTGTTTCGCCAAAATGTCACTTAAATGCCAACAAGATTTTAAAAGGAATTTTTTCCCAAAGTCTCTCTACCCACTTGACTGACCCCAAAAGATGTTGCTATCATAGTTGTATTAGAAAACCCATTTAATTTTCTTTTTAATCACAGTTTTATTTAGGATACTTAAAGTCTTTTCACTGTCATTTTTTTTTCTTTTATGATTTTGCTATGGCAATAAAGATAATCCTGGCTATGCCACGTGCTACCTTTGTGACCCAAATTTTCTTATGACCAAAATAGGGATGCTGGTACCTACCTATGATTATTATGGAAATTAAGTGAGATAATGTATGTGACACTCTTAGCCCAGTACTTGGCACATAATAATGGCACATTAGTTTGTTATTATTATTACAAACAGTGCTAATTATTGATACAAGCAAAAACCCCCACTAAGTGCCCTGCTGCTGAATTTCTTTAAAAGGAAGGCAATCTTTCCTGCAATCTTTCCTTAAGTATCCCTTAAGTTCCAGTCTTCTTTTGAGATTGTCAAATCACACTAGGAAAAAGATCCTACCAAGAGGCAACTTCAAAAGAAAGTCATTATTTTTTAGATAAATCTGCTGGTAATCAGATTAGACCTCTCTGAGCTGATTTCTAAATTCAGGAGCATTTAGAGAAGGAGCATGCAGGTAAATACAACAGAATAAAGAGATTGTATGCACCCCAAGTGGAGGATTCTAGGTTTGCTCTCCTTCTATGGGTATTCTGTTGATGTAGGAGGGTTAATAGAGCTTTAGACTGGGGCTCTAGAGTTTTATGATATACAAAAATATAAAAATCAGTGAAGCAAATGCTGTACAACGGAGGGAAAAGGGATAAGCTTGATCCAGAAATATTTTGGAGGGTGGAGACATTCCAAGCATACCATTCCATGACTATGCCAATGGAATGTGGGCACAGCACAGGAACAATGTCCAAGGCTGGAGAGCTTTAGAGGACCAGGGAAATTCTGAGTGAAAAACACAAAGCAGTGAAGAACATCACCCTCTGCTCCCAACCAAGTTTCCCTGTTTACAGATTGAATTGTGAATTCTGAGTGAATTTTAGGTCCATGAACTATGGATTCCAAAATTTGGTACCAAATAATTATAGATACATTTTTCAAATGTACAGCTCTCCTCTGGCATCTCTCTCTCTCTCTCTTTCACACACACACACACACACACACACACACACACACACACACACACTTATTACATTTAAATCCCAAACCAGAAATTTTGTCTCTTTCTATTATCTTTGACTCCAGGTGGGTAAGCTGCCATAATGAAAATTTACCAATTAAAAAAAATAAACATTTATATGGACTGATTTTCCATATTAATCATGGAAATTTGTTCCCAAATTCCTTGATTAAAGTTTATTTGCTTGCTGTAATGGTTGTTGGTTTTTCTTCATTAGTGTTTGTGATCATTCAAGACATGAAAAGATTTTGGGTTTTTTTTTGATTTTATTCTTTTTTTTTTTAAATTGAAGTACAGATTTACTGCTGTACAGCAAAGTGATTCAGCTATACATATACATGCATTCTTTTTTCTTTACATTTTTTTCCATTATGGTTTATCATAGGATATTGAATATAGTTCTCTGCTATACAGTAGGACCTTGCTCTTTACCCATTCTGTATATAAAAGCTTACATCTGCTAACCCCACCCTCCCACTCCATCCCTCTTCCAACCCCCTCCCCCTTGGCAACCACCAGTCTGTTCTCTATATCCATAATTCTGTTTCTGTTTCATAGATAGGTTCATTTGTGTCATATTTTAGATTCCATATATAAGTGATATCATATGGTATTTGTCTTTCTCTTTCTGACTTACTTCACTTAGCATGATAATCTCTAGTAGCATCCATGTCGCTGCAAATGGCATTATTTCATTCTTTTTATGGCTGAGTAGTATTCTATTGTATATATATGTACCACATCTTAGGTTGTTTCCCTGTCTTGGCTGTTGTAAATAGTGCTTCTATGAACATAAGGGTGCATGTATTTTTTTGAATTATAGTTTTGTCCGGGTATATGCCCAGGAGTGGGATTTCTGGATCATATGGTAATTCTATTTTTAGTTTTCTGAGGAACCTCCGTACTGTTTTCCACAGTGGCTGTACCAACTTACATTCCCACCAATGGTGTAGGAGGTTCCCTTTTCTCCACACCCTCTCCAGCATTTGTTATTTGTAGACTTTAATGATGGCCATTCTGATTGGTGTGAGGTGGTACCTCATTGTAGTTTTGATTGCATTTCAAGACATGAGAAGGTTTTAATTTGAAAGACCCCTGTCATGCCCAAAAACTATATTGGCCTATAGTTTGTGGGTATGGTTGTGTCTGTTTGCAGTAGTTTATCTTCATTCTGCTCTGTAGATAAACTGAACAAATGAGGAGACACTTGGATGTCCAAAAAGGACTGAAGATTTTTCAATAAAAAGTTCAGTCAAATGTCTTTCAAAAAATACTTTGCAGACTATTTTACTAAAGAAGCATTCCTTTTTTCTTTTTTAACCTGATAATCTATTTAACTGAAGAAGAGCAATGCAGTTTATGGCAAAGAACCATTCAGGAGGTTGCCTGGAGGTGGGAAGGCTCAGTGTTTCTCAAAGGTGGGGTGTAGCTCACCTCTATCAGAATGCCCTGGGGAGCTTTTAAAGCTTCAGATTCTTAGGCCCCCCCTCCAGCCCTACTGAGTCCAGATCTCTGGGTGGGACTCAGAAGCTGCATATTTAATGAGCTCTGCAGGTGATTCTTACGTATCTTAAAAAATAGGGGGTCTCTTCAAAGTAGAAATTAGTAGTTATGTCATAAAAGCCAGTAGTGCCTTCTGCCCTGGCACTTTTCTAGCTTTGAAGAAGGGGTCAATGGTACGTTGCCTTTGAAAAAATTCCAGTTTGAACCAAAGAGCACGTCATTGTCCCTCTTCTCAATGTTTTCTCCTAGCTCTGTTTTCCTCCAGGGGCTCAATTGTCCAGCCTTCTTCACAGGGAATAGCATTTGGAGTTGAGCAGCTCCCAAAACCTTGTTATTATTATTTTTTGTCCTTGTTTGTTCCTAATATCTCTGCATTGCTGATCAGTGACCATGATCTGCGCTTTCAGGCAGGAAAAAGAACACATTCTAGCAGCTGAGTCACCTGACAGTTACCAGGTATGAAGTAGATCTCAGTCTCTGACAACACCTTCTATTGGGCAGTGGTTCTTAAACTTGTGTGCACATTGGAACTTCCTGGAAAGGTTTAAAACTCCCAATGCCTAGGCCATACCCCTGACCAATGTCATCAGAGCCTCTGAAGTAGGACCCAGGCATTAGTACTTTGATAAACACCCCTGGTGATGCCAGGGTGCAACTTAGGCCAAGAACCATGGTTCTGGGGACATCTGTAGAAAGTGCATTGAGGCCTTTAGAGCACCTTAGGCTGATCATCAACATTTTTCTTTACAGATGGCACTTTTCCTAGTTTCCAGTACACCCTAGAAGGACGAGAAAGTTAAGGAGATATTTCTTACAGAAATTTCTTCCTGGGAGAGAATTTTAAAGTTTCTGTAGAGTGTTCAGCCACCATTACAGGAAATCCAGTACACATGTGTAGTCTTAACCACAGTGTGTACTACCCCTGCACACCTATGAAACTACCCTACACCAACCCTTCACTTTGTCTGTTTCAAGATAATCTACGAAATTTATCAGTTTTTGGCTCTTTGCTGTCTTCTCAAGAGCCAGTAACAGATCTCCAGTGAGCTGAAACAGGGAAAGTTGTTTTAAACCATTGACTGCTTAATAAATTAGCACTAGACGGCTCTTTGCCTAATTTATCTCTGAAAGCCAGTTTCCCAGGGTATCAGAGCAATACCACAAGAAAAATTATTTCCATTAAACACCACAAAAATGTCTTTCCTGTGATACTTCACTGAAAGGGTGACATGTACGAGATTCTCAGTCACAAAACAGGAAAGAAATGTTTGAAAGTTAAATTAAAAAGTAAAGCACGGTTAGGATTTTATTGAGCTTAAGCCCCATTCCTACCCCCTAAACATATAAATCTGTTCTGTGTTCTGTGTCTCCCACTCAGATGGGTGATAAATTTTGGATGCTGAATTCTTATGTCTCTAAAAATAACGTTTACCTAAAGTGAAGTGCAACATCTGGGTCCATTGAAGGAGCATGAAGTGGCCTTTCAGGTTAATTATTTGTGTGGCCAGGTTAGGTTTCCCAGCCCTGAAAATGATACTGGTTTTGTTTCTCTTGGCCCCTGCCCACCACAGGTAAAGAATACTGTCCCAGTGACTTTCCCATAGACCTATTCCTTCATGCAGAATGTTGCCATCAGTGCCCTGACACTGAGGAAATGGAATATTTTCCATCTGCTCCCTGAGCTGAGGACCTGCTGTGCCTGGAGGTCTCTTGGTTATTTGGTTAGAAATAGACTGAAGAGTCCCCCCAGTGCTGTCATAGTGGATGCCATCAGAACAGATCATGGGTCTCTAGTATTCTCAAAGGAGTGTTTCTCTCTGCGGTTCTCATCAAAGCGCATGTCTACTTGTCTACTCCAGAAAGTGGATTGAGATGGTCCATATGCATTTTTAGACACTGCCTGAGTAGGCTGGCATTAGATTTATCAAAATAAGAACTCTTCATCCCCTTTTATAACTCTCAAGTCCATATTCCAAAACAGGCTGATACCATGGAAAAAGAAGCCTTATGAAGGAATGGAGCAAGAGCAACCAGCTGTCCAGGGTGATCCTGGGAAATTATGGTCTTTCCTTTTTTTATGGATAACATCACAGACAGTCTGGAAATAAATTTTTAAAATCTCTAGATCTTTGTATAAATTTGAGTCCAAACATTTGTATCCACAACATAAATTTTTCCAGGCACTGACTCAAGACCCGGGAGTTATCTTTTCATTTTTCCCCTCTTCCCTACCAAATTCTGTTTGTTATTTCTTCTCTTCTTTTCCATTTTCTTGGCCACTAGCTCACTTTAAGTCTTAATGCTTCATTTTAGTCTATCATAAAAGGCTTCTAACTCATCCTCAAACTTTTAGCCTTTCAAAATTAAAGGCCATTCTTTTTTTTTTAATCTATTTAATTTGTTTATTTATATTTTAGCTGTGTTGGGTCTTCACTGCTGCACATGGGCTTTCTCTAGTTGCAGCGAGTGGGAGCTACTCTTCATTGCGGTGCGTGGGCTTCTCGTTGCGGTGGCTTCTCTTGTTGTGGAGCATGGGCTCTAGGTGTGCGGGCTTCAGTAGTTGTGGCACGGGGGCTCAGTAGTTGTGGCTCGCGGTCTCTAGAATGCAGGCTCAGTAGTTGTAGCACATGGGCTTAGTTGCTCCGCGGCATGTGGGGTCTTCACGGACCAGGGCTCGAACCTGTGTCCCCTGCATTGGCAGGCGGATTCTTAACCACTGCGCCACCAGGGAGGTCCCTAAAGGCCATTCTATACACTACCACCAGAGCAATCTTCTTGGATTATTGCTTTGCTCAAATCACTTCTGTATTTAAACTTTTGTAATGATTCTCCCATTGACTACTGAATAAAATCGTGGCAATTTATCCTGGTGGTCAAGGTCTTTTAAAGTTTGGTTCCAAATTATGTTTCCCATGTTCCAGCCAAATGACACCTCCACACCCCCTCATTTTTTAACCGCATCTTGTTCTTGCTTACTTCTGGTTCATATCATCTGAACTGTCCTTCCCCTCATCTGTCCTTGATGAAATCTTGCTTTTCCTCCAAAATCCAACTCAGAAGCTCCCTCTTTCTTTCATAAAGCCTTTCATGGCCACTTTACTCAGAAGTTTTCTTTGCTTTCCTGTCCTCAAACATTTGATTAGGGCTACTCTCAGGTCCCATAACAAGCATTGTCTTGTACTGTAGTTATTTGGGTACCTAGTTTAGCTTTCTCATTGGGTTTCACTTTATGGAAGGCGTGAACGTGCCTTGTACATGTTGGATGATGAATGAGTAAATGAAAAGAATCAGTTAAATACTACCTCCTTCCCTTCCTAATCCTTATACTGAAAAAGTGTGGTTTAGAGAACAGGCACTGGAGAAATCTCTAGTACATCTAGTTTGAAGACAGTCACTGGGCCTAAGGATGTAGATTAATGGTGAGGAGACCTTAGCACATCTGAGTTTAGACTAGTTTCCACAGACCATCTATGTGTTCAGAGGCTTATCTGAATGAATAGATCCTCCCAGATCTTTGGAATTTCAGGGATGGAAGGGGGCAGAGGTGTGGGCCTGTTAAGTCATAAAATATGTATATAAAAAATTTAACCAGAAATTGCATAACTTTCTGAAATTTTGAGGCTCAAAGCTGGCAAGTATGTGGTGTAGATGGCCTAGGAACTGCTGAGTGGGTTCACCTTTGGCATGCTTCCTCCGGAAACCTGGCTACAAGACTTGGGCAAATCATGAGTTTACAGGCTGAAAGGCAAAAGACACTTAAAAAAATACTTCAAAGGATTAAAATGGTGCAACAAATGCCCAGTCCTGGTCAGCCTATTTGCATCACAAGATGGCTTAATACCCGGAAATAGTAGGCCCTTAAAAACAAACTCCTCTTTACTCAAATTATTTTTGCAGGCTGAGATTTTGGGTAAATGCAAGCCATCACATTTTGTATATATTACTATGTATAATTGTTTAAATAATAGCAACGTAAATCTGGCCCTCTGTTTTTTTATTTGCCACAGTATTATGACTGTGTTAGCATTAACAAAGTGAAGAAGTCATTCAAAGAGTGAAGGTGAAGGTGAATTAACTGGATAATACCAGCCCCCAAGTTTTTCCCTTTCTTTAATAGCAGGTATTGAGATCTGAACTTGTCAATAATTATCTGTATTGTCTCCTAATTTCACTATGCTTAGGTAGTCTCAGTTTTTTGATTTGTAACATGAGAGTAATAGTAATTTTAACTATCCCATGGGATTATAATGAGGATTAAATTACAAAGATGAAAAATATATTTAGAAAGTACTTTGTACCTTCTGAAGCACTGCACATGTGTTTGCCTGTTATAGGTATATATGTGTTATTCAGATAAGGCAGTTGATTACGCTCTGGCCTGTATTTGATCCACTGAGCCATACTCCTCTTCAGATCATTTTAAGTTTGGATGGGTGGATAGGTAGACAGATGGATGGACAATGAATGGATAGATGGATAGATGGATGGATCTATAAATGTGTATATTCATATATATTCTGTTTTAAATATACATAATTAACAATTATACTTAATCGGATAATAAATAATTTAGAAGTAAATCCAAAGTAGGAGATTAGGTTGAATGGATTTTACAAACACTGTTTGTGTGGTTTTAAACATAATTTTAGATTCTTTCAGTACTTTGAAAAATGTCCTCTAATGCAGTGCTTTCTAAAAATCCATGAACCCATGCTGGTACATAAACTATTTGTTCCCAGTAGCAATGATAATAAACCTACAGGCTAGTTCACTACTTTTTTTTTCCTCCCTAAAAGTTTTTTGGTTTCTGTTCTGGCACAAGCTCTTTAAGTTCTCATGCACTGACAAGTTGACTAAT
Organism: Hyperoodon ampullatus; assembly: GCF_949752795.1. Classification (NCBI taxonomy): domain Eukaryota; kingdom Metazoa; phylum Chordata; class Mammalia; order Artiodactyla; family Ziphiidae; genus Hyperoodon; species Hyperoodon ampullatus. The sequence goes on along the minus strand of NC_136916.1, from coordinate 133,422,089 downwards.
AATACAGTACAGTACAGTAATACTACTGTCAACTGTAGTAGCACTGTTCTGATGGCAGGTTTACTATTTGTTCATTCACTCAGCAGGCATTTATTGAGCACCATATTAGTTAACATAATGGTAGAGGTTATAACAAATAAGTCCTGAAGTTAACATAATAGAAACCCATTTTTCAGACATATCACAGTCTGTGCAGTTGTTCTTGGTCTGGTGCTCTTCTATGTGGTTTTTGGGAAAATGGCTCTTTCTGTTTTGTGGCTCACTCTTTTATAGTCTGCAGAGTCCTCTTCATTTAGCTAGCAATTGAAAAAGAGATGGCAGGGAAGGCATAGCCCCTTATTAGCCATTTCAAGGGTGACATGCATCACTTCTGCTCACATTCTCTTGGGACAAGTGCCCTCCCTTTCCTCGAGGCAGAGGGACTGGAAAATATAATCCCTGGCTTTGTGGATACTTCCCAGCATTAACACTTCATTAGGGAAGGGGAGCAAAAAATCTCAGTGGTCACCTAAACTAGGGCTTCTCAAACCATCTGAAGCGAAGGACCAATTCTGTTTTTTAAAATGTTAAATCTATCACAGCCTGATAATTGGGAAAAAAACAAACTATAAAAATAAATTACTAGAAAAATAAAATAAACCAAAAATATACAAAATACAAGTCCAGTTTTTAAATTATTAAATTTAAATTTATTTATTAAATTTATTTTAAATTATTAGATTCAGCAGACATAAAATTAGCACAGTTTCTCTACTTAGCTCGTAGAGGACTGGTAGCACCACACACAGACTAGCACTGTCCTTACTACACTTGAGTTGCACTGTTCTAGACTCTGGAGTTAAAATCAATAGGGAACATTTTTTTCATGTAGGGAAATATAATAAACAAATTAATAAATAAGATAATTTTAGGTAGTGATAAGCATTATGAAGATATGTTACCAACAAATGTGACCCAGCATCTTCTGGAGAGGCCTTCTTGAGGAAAATCTTTATCATGATTAAGATAGAACATCAGATTCAGGAAAAGGTATTTAGAACAAAAAGATGCAACCATGTTTAAATGTATGTGTTATACTTCATTTTCATTTCTGATTTCAAAATTTTCATAAGGATTCAGGATGTAGCCCCTTTAAAAAAACAGGAGGTAAAGAAGATATATTTTAAACTTCTTATCCTCTTTTCCTAAGATAAGATACACATTAATGATTTTTATAACAGTTTTATTGAGATATAATTCACAAACCATACAATTAAGTAATTTAAAGCATGCAATTAATGGTTTATAGTATATTTACAGATGTGTACAATGATCACCATATCCAATTTTAGAATGTTATCATTATCTAAAAAAACCCAACTCTGTAACCTTTAGCTATCAAACTCTTGTTACCCATTGCCCCCAGCCCTAAGCAACTATTAATCTAGTTTCTGTCTTTATATATTTGCATATTCTTGACATTTTATATAAATTAAATCATATAATGTCTGGTCTTTTGTGACTGACTTCTTTCACTTAATGTTTTCAAGGTTCAGCTATGTTGTAGCACGTATCACTACTTCATTCCTTTTTATGGGGGAATAATATTTCATTGTATGGCTATACCATATTGTGTTTATCCATTCATCAATTAATGGACATTTGGGGTTTTTTTTCCACCTTTGGCTATTATGAATAATGCTGCTATAAATGTTTGTGTGAGTCCTCCAGCTATGTTCTTCTTTTTCAAGATTGTTTTGGTTATTATGGATCCCTTGCAATTCCATATGAATTTTAGGAATGTCTTACTAATTTCTACAGAGAAGCCAGATAGGATTCGTATAGGGATTGTGTTGAATGTATAGATTAAATTAGGGAATATTGGCTTCATAACAATGTTAAGTCTTCTGACCCATGAACCTGGGATATTTCAGTTTATTTATGTTTTCTTTAACAGTGATTCATAATTTTCAGAATATAAGTTTTGCACTTTTGTTAAATTTATTCCTAAATATTTTATTCTTTTTGATGCTTTGTAAATGGAATTTTTTAACTTCACTTTTGGATTGTTCATTACAAGTGTATAGAAATACAATTTATTTTTGTATATTGATCTTGTATCTTATAACCTTGATGAACTTATTTATTATTCAAATAGTTGTTAGTGGATTCCTTAAGATTTTCTATGTACAGGTTCATGTCATCTGCAAACAGAGATAGTTTTACTTTTTCTTTTCTAGTCTAGATGCCTTTTGTATCTTTTACTTGCCTAATTACCCTGGTTTGAACCTCCAGTATAATGCTGAACAGAAGTGGCAAAAGTGGACATCCTTGTCATATTCCTGAACTTCGGGAGAAAGCATCCAGTCTTCTACTATTAAGTATGATGTTTGCTATGGGATTTTGTAGATCACCTTTATCAAGTTAAGAGTTTCCTTCAATTCCTAGTTTGTTAAGTGTTTCTATCATGAAAGTGTTTTAGATTCTGTCAGATGCTTTTTACTTCATCTATTGAGATGATTAAGTGGTTTTTGTTTTTTATCTTACTGATATGGTGTGTTACATAAATTGATTTTCAGATGTTAAACCAACCTTGCATCCTGGGATAAGTCCCAATTGGTCATGGTTTATAATTCTTTTTATATGGTGCTGGATTTGGTTTGCTAGTATTTTGTTGAAGATTTTTGTGTCCATATTCATAAGAGATACTGGTATGTAGTTGTCTTTTCTGTGATATTTTTGTCTGGTTTTGGTTTCAGAGTAATACTGGCTTCATAGAGTAAGTTGAAAAATGTTCCCTTCTTTTGTACTTTTTGAAGAATTGATATTAATTCTTCTTCAAATGTTTTGAAGAAATCACCAATGAAGCTCTCTGGGGCATGGCTTTTCTTTGTGCATACTTTTGATTATTAATTTAATCTCTTGCTATAAGTATATTCAGATTTTCTATTTCTTCTTGAGTCAGTTACAGTAGTTTGTGTCTTTCTAGGAGTTTGTCCATTTCATCTAAGTTGTCTAATTTATTGGCATACAGTTGTTCATATGGGATTGTTTATAATCCTTTTTATTACTGTATGTTCAGTAGTAATGCCCTTTCTTTCATTTCTGAATCTAGTAATTTGACTCTTCTCCCTTTTCTTCCTCAATAAATCTAGCTAAAGTTTTTTCAATTTTGTTAGTCTTTTCAAAGAACCAGTTTTTCGTGTCATTGATTTTCTCTATTGCTTTTCTATTCCCTATTTCATTAATTTTCACATTCATCTTGATTATTTCCTTCCTTCTGCTTGCTTTGGGTATAGTTTGCCCAACTTTTTCCAGTGTCATAAGGTAGAAGTTTAAGTTATTGATTTGAGATCTTTCTTGTTTTTTAATTTAGGTATTTACAGCTATAAATTTCCCTTTTAGCACTGATTTCTCTACATCCCATACATTTTGATATGTTGTATCTCCATTTTCATTCATCCCAAAGTATTCTGTATTTTCTGTTTTGAATTCCTCCTTGAACCATCAATAATTTGGAGTTTGTTGATTAGTTTTCACGTATTTGTGAATTTCCAATTTTTTTCTGTTTTTGATTTGTAATTTCATTCTATTATAGTCAGAGAACATATTAGTACTATTTTCACTCATTTAATTTATCAAAGTTTGTTTTATGGACTAACATATGGTCTATCTGGGAAAATGTTCCATGTGTACTCAAGAAGAATGTATATTCTGCCATTATTGGGTGGAGTCTTTTACAGATGTATGTTGGATATCATTGACTTACAGTGTTGTTCAAATCTTCTATTTCCTTGATCTTCTGCTTCTGTTCTATCCATTATTTAAATGGAATACTGACATCTCTGACTACTCTTGTTGAATTGTCTTTCTCCCTTTATTTGTTTGCTTTATGATTTTGGTACTCTGTTTTTAGGGTCATATATGTTTATAATTGTAATATCTTCCTGATGGATTTTTCTTCTTATACAATGTCCCTCTCTATTGCTGGTAGTGTTTTTTTTTTTGTTTTAAGGTCTCTTTTGTCTATTAGTATAGTCATCCCAGTTTTCCTGTGGTTGCTGTTTGCATGATATATTGTTTTACATCCTTTCAATTTATTTGTATCTTTGAATATATAATATTTCTCCCATAGAGAGCATATAGTGGGATCCTATTTTTTTAATCCAGTATGGCAATTTCTGCCTTTTGCATGGGTTTTTATACCATTCACATTTAATGTTATTATTGATGTAGTTGGATCTGTGTCTGCCATTTTACTTTCTTCTTTATATTTTGGTTTTTGTTCCTTTGTTCCTCCTTTACTGCTTTCTTTTATATTAAATGAATATTTTCTAATGTAGCATTTAAATTTTTTCATGATTTTTTCACTATTTTTGAGTTGTTTCCTTAGAGGTTGCTTTAGTGCTTATCATATACATCTTAGCTTATCAGAATCAACTTCATGTTGCCACAAACTTAATCTTAGTGAGATATAGAAGCATTATTTCTATAGAGCTGATTCTGTTTTCCCTTTTTTGTTGTACATATATATTTGTATTTGTTATGTATATTATTGTTGGACATATACTTCTGTAAATATTATAGACCCAACAGTACACTGTCAGAGCTCTCACTTTATATAATTTTATGACTTTTAAAGAAGCTGAGAGGAGAAAGGAGAGCAGGTATATATTTACAGCTTTTGTTATATTAACCTTATTTATTGTTTTTGGTTCTCTTCATTTGTTTGCATGGATCTGAGTTAACATCTGCAGTCATTTCCTTAGGCCAATAGAGCTTTGCTTTCACTCACCTCTTTTGTGCTGTTATTGGCAAATACATTATATTTCTATATGCTTTGGTCCAACATTATATTATACATATTTTATACAGTTGATTTTTTTTTTTTTTTTTTTTGCAGTACGCAGGCCTCTCACTGCTGTGGCCTCTCCCATTGCGGAGCACAGGCTCCGGACGCGCAGGCTCAGCAGCCATGGCTCACAGGCCCAGCCGCTCTGCGGCATGTGGGATCTTCCCAGACCAGGGCACGAACCCGTGTCCCCTGCATCGGCAGGCGGACTCTCAACCACTGCACCACCAGGGAAGCCCCTATACAGTTGATTTTTAAATCAATTAAGAGATAGAGAAAATATGCATTTTACTGTCTTTTGTAATTACGTAATTACCTTTAATGGTGTCCTTTTTTTTTTCTGGTGTGGATCTGAATTACTGTCTGGAGCTTTCAGCCTGAAGAACTTTTAAAAAATATTTCTTGTAGGACATGTCTGCTAGCAACAAATTTTCTGTTTTTGTGTATCTGGAAATTTATTCCATCTCTATTTTTAAAGATAGCTTTGCAGGGCTTCCCTGGTGGCGCAGTGGTTGAGAGTCCGCCTGCCGGTGCAGGGGACACGGGTTCGTGCCCTGGTCCGGGAAGATCCCACATGCCGCGGGGCAGCTGGGCCTGTGAGCCATGGCCGCTGAGCCTGCGCGTCCGGAGCCTGCGCGTCTGGAGCCTGTGCTCCGCAACGGGAGAGACCACAACAGTGAGAGGCCCGCGTACCGCAAAAAAAAAAAAAAAAAAAAAAAAGATAGCTTTGCAGGATATAGGATTCTTAGGTGACACTTTTTATCTTCGAGCATTTTAAATAACATTATCTCCTAGAATCCATTGTTTCTGATTGTAAGTCAGTCGTTAATCTTATTGGAGTTCCCTTGTAACTGATGAGTCATTTTTCATTTTCTGCTTGTAGGATTTTCTCCCTGTCTTTCATCATTTTTACTGTAACGTGTCTGTTTTTTGTTTAATATTTATTTATTTATTTATTTATTTGGCTGTGCCGGGTCTTAGTTGCAGCACAGCGAGATCTTTGTTGCCACATGCAGGATCTTCGTTGCGGCATGTGGGATATTTTAGTTGTAGCATGTGGGCTCTTAATTGCAGCATGCGGGATCTAGTTCCCTGACCAGGGATTGAACCTGGGCCCCCTGCATTGGGGGGAGTCTCAACCACTGGACCACCAGGGAAGTCCTAGTGTGTCTATTTGTGAGTCTCATTGTGTTTATCTTACTTGGAATTTGTTGAGCTACCTGGATGTGTAGATTAATGTTTTTCAATAAATTTGGGAACTTTTCAACCATTATTTCTTTGAATATTTCTTCTGCCTTTCTATCTCTCCTTTCTAATACTCACATATGCATATATTGGTATTTTTAATGCTATCTCACAGTTCTCTGAGGATCTTTTCATCTGTCTTTATTCTTTTTTCTCTCTGTTCCTCAGGTTGTATAATCTCTATCAATTATCTCGTTTGCTAATTATTTCTTCTGTCAGTTTGAATCTACTGTTGAGCTCCTCTAGTGTATTTTTAATTTCAGTTGTACTTTTCATCTCCAGAATTTCCATTTTTCCCTATAATTTTTATCTTTATTGATATTCTCTATTTGATGCAATGATGTCATTGTGTCTTCCTTTACTTCTTTAATTATGATTGCCTTTAGTTCTTTGAACATATTTATAATGGGTACTTTGATGTCATTGTCTGTTAAATCCAACATCTGGTCACTCTCACAGGTGGTTTATGTTTTTCCTGCTTTTTTTCTGGTGTAAAGAACATACTTTCCTGTTTTTTTGTTTCATAAATTTTTAAATGGAAACTGGATGTTTTAGATAACATAATATTATAGCATCCCTGGATATTGGTTTCCCACTCTGGGACTTATTTTTGTTATTTGTTTATTTGTTTATTTGTTTATTTGTTTGGTTAACTCTCTGGATTACTTTCGGGAAGTCTGTTTTCTCCTGACACTGTGAAATCGCTGACTTTACTACTTAGGGGGCACAGCCTTGGGTATGCCCAGTCACCCCGGGATGAAAATAGTTTTGGCAGGGCTCTCTTAGGTGGTCTCTTTCTCTGACCACACTCACCCACTAAGTGCCACTAATTGCCATCTGATTGCTATATTGTTTTAAACAATGTACTAGGGGCATAAATTGCTTTATAAACTAATCCAATCAAATCCAGACTCCTTTGAAGATATAATTGCAGAGGTCAGTATTTGAGATTTTTTCTGACCCCAGTTGTTTTCCCCAGTTGTCCCTTTTCCCAGTTCTCTCCAGCAAATTAACCAGCCTACAGCTTAGCATGCATCTCCAATGAATCTATCAGTACCCTCCCAATTTCCTTTCACTACCACTTCCACTGTTTTTGTTTCCTTAGGATTGAACTTCTCCACTTACCACTGCCCTAATTCTGTGCTGAGCAAGTAAGAGGATTATGATTTAGCTTGTCGTGTATATATATGTCTACAGATAAAAACAAATGAAAATGGACTAATTAGAATAATTGTGAATCCAGTCTGTTGAGAAGTTACAGTTCTCACTATAAAGGAAGTAACTGACATTTGACCTTTGTGGGTTTAGTTAGAATGAGCTGACCTCCCTAGGTCTTATCACCTCTAGACATCCTGACAAAACTGGTCTGGTCTGCAGAGCTAAACTCAGACCTGGAGCAGGTTCTCTCCTTGCCATCTGGTCATGTAGGCTACCTGTCCCAAACCCAAGCCACACCTTATGTTCTTTCTGGGACTTGCTAACTAAAGCATTTACATTGTGTTTTCATCAAAGAACTTAGCAGGAAAGACTTGGACTCATTTGAATTTTACCTAATATTATATAATGGGGTTATCTATGATCTCTTTGGCAGACATTTTCAGATAGAAGAAGATTGGAACTTCTCTAGCTGTTGTTATTGTTGAGAATGAGCCCTCCTAAAGTTAGAAAGAAATGTGAAAAGAAGTTGAAAGGATAATGAAGGATGGGAATAATTAGACATGTGAAGGCCAGAATGTAAAGTTACTGTCTTAGATATTAGGCAGTGGGTTAAAGGTAGCTAAAGACAATAATGGCCAAAAGAGTATAGAGATCCTAAGGGGAAGAGGAGAATAAATCAGGATAAAGAGGAAGAGGAGAATAAATCGAGATAAAGAGGAATTACAAGAAAAGACAGAATCGATACTCCTTTCCCCATTTTCCCCCAGTTAACAAAGTGTGTTCTCTGAGCCCTAACAAATACTGAAGGTCAGTTTTGACAAGGGAGCATTTCTGCTAATGGCATCACACTGGGCAATATAGCTAAGGCACTTTTTCTCATTAATTTGGGTTTCTAACCCATCATGAAAGAAGGTTGATTTATTTATTCAAATGTTTATCGAACTTACTGTTTGTAAGTCAGGGTGCCAGGAACTAGGGACATGACCGTAAGCAAGATGGACAGGCTGGTGGCTGATATCAAGTTAACAGTCAGTTATTATTCAAGGTGGTAAGTGTGAGGAAATGCAGTATGCACAGGGTGTTATGGGAGCAAAGAGGAGGGGCATGTAATCCAGACTTGGCAGCTAAGAAAGGCTCCTCAAGCAAGGCTCCTATTAGGCTGGAATCTCTAGAACAGGACCTTATCTCTCTTGTTCACTTGAACATCCCTAGAACCTAGCACAGTGCCCAATATGTGATAGAAGCTCAGTAGAAATAGAATGAATGATTGAATTAATCAAAACTTATTTTTACTTCATTTGCTTGGTACAGAAATTGTCCCAATGGGTGATACTATCCCAAATTCTGTCCTTTGATTCTTAGAGTTTCCTTATGAGAAGAGAAAAAACATTTCTGGGAACACTGATCTGACATTTACTTGCCATTAAACTTCCATGAATATCAAAATTTTAGTCTGAACCCTCAAATAAGAAAGATAATGAAATGTCAAGGTGATATCAAATATATCTTTAAAATAATCAAGGGAAAAAATCAATATGTAATGCCAATGGAAACATTGCAGTACAACATAATTTGAGCCTTAACAACTCAATGAAGCAAGTACATGTTCCTATTCAAGCTCTTTCAGAATGTATCTGTAGTGTTTTAACTGGATATTTACAGATAGCTGAAATACCTAAGAATCACTTGATTATTATTTGCAGCTACTTCTGTGCACCACAAAGAAATTAGCTGCCAACTCTATTTTAGTGGCTAACATTTGGAAAACAGACCCAAAAAATGGCTTCAAAGGAATATCCTCATATTAAAACTCATGCAAATAGTCTGATATGGGGCAAGGAAAATGAATTTCAAATGAGAAGATTTACCACTTAGTAGCTTTGTGATCTGGGATAGGTCAGTCCTTCTGAGCTTGTTTCCTAGTCTGTGAAATGCAGATATCATGATGTTGCCTAACCTCATGGCACTGCTGTGAAGATCAAAGGAGATCATGTAAGTGAGGAACTTTGAAAACTGTAAAAAGCAATATGTGTCAATTATTAAAATAATATTATGAATGGAAAATGGAATTCAAGTTGCTAACCATGAATGTGGCCCATGAGGGAGAATCTTTAATGTTCCATATTCAGCTCCAGAGCCCTTGACCTGTCAGCAGTTCATCATTTAAGATATGGAAAAAAATCTCACGCTGGGCGAAAGATTTAGGAATTGGGTAAAACAGTTGAAAAAACAAAAAAGTCCTCTGATCAATCTCACAACCCAAATTGTGAGCATCTGCACATATCCTTTAAAAGAATATCCCTTTTAATCATTTGAGAAGCATTTTAGGCTCCCTGGAGTTCTCACTGAAGCTGATATGGGAAACTCACTTACCCAAGTGGCTTGAGTGACTAACTAGACAATCTTTATTAATTTGATAGTTCTAACTGTTTAAATAAAACCTGCCTTGATGGTGGAAGGCTCAAGAGCAAGGCTGGAAGGGGCAGGATCTGGGACGAATCGCATCCAGGGAAGACAGCTGAGACAGCTGCTTCGCTAAGCGAGTGTTTGAGAAGCAACATCTTTATAAGACTAAAAGGGTTTATTTTCACTATAACTAAAAGAAACTAAGTATCAGTCACCACTAGCAAGGGTGATCTTTATCTATCTTTGTTGGCTTGAGAGAAAGGGAAGGAATCTTAAAAGGCTCCAGCAGCTGCAGGCTCCTCACAGAGGACATCTCCCTCACATTGCTGACATGTCTTGGATTTTTCCAAACTTACATTGTGTTAGAAGAAATTACCTCAGAGGTTGAATGTTCTCCTACACGTGTGACCCCATGTGGATGCTATCAAGTACCCCTCTCGCAGAAGAATCAGGATTCCCTAGTCTGTTTCTCGGAAAGGCCAGCGATTGCCTTGCGAAAGGTTTTGTGATCCCCTCCTGGCTTGGAAGGCTCTCTCTCAGCACCTGTGAGCCCTCACCCTGGAGAGATGGCTAATGTGCTAATTACCCCAAACCCAAAAATGTAAGCTGTAAACAAAGGAGAGCTGTGTTTATAATCAATCAGTTTTATGACCTTCTGATGGTGATGATATCAGTGGCGTTTACACTGGGAGACCGCACAGCGTTCTCCAGCAGCTGGCCGCTTCTGTTGCTTGAGAGCAGAGAATGATGTGGCCCATTAATTGTAGTCTTTGCACTGAAGGGCATGTTACCTTGGCCAAATGGCCAATCTGGCTCTTGGAATTGCCAAATAAATTATTTTCAAAAATCTCCAAGTCAGCTTGGATGGTTTTCAAATAATCTGTGGTTTGGAGCCTACACTCCTCTGAACCACCCCCCTCACTCCCCACCGCCGTCCCATGAAAAACTAAAACTGCATTCTTTCTGAGCTGTAACTTGATATATACATGATTTGAAGACAGCAGGGAGACACTTTAATCCCAAAGAGAGAGAGGCTTGGCCTGGATGCAGGAAGAGCTCACCCCTTCTGATTTAGGACTGACCTTTGCTAGTCACTCTCCCTGCCCTGAAGCTGTTTCTCCACCTGAAGGCTGAGGTGGGGATGACTCGGCAACAGATGCCTGCAGAACACTTCGCAATCATCAGACCAGGAGGATCCATACAAAGTGTAAATATCATAAAATGTGGCAAGAGAAATGTTTACACCAACCTGTGGTTTCTTATCAAAGCCAAAATTTCTGGGTTCTTGAATGAAAACTTCTGGCTGCACATGTGAGATTTGCAACTGCCTTTGGCACCAATGAAATATGATTTTTAAGGTGCCCAGCAATGTCCTGGGGGTCTCCCAAACCTCCTTTGTATCCATTTCCTTTCATATTGAGTCTCTCCAACTCGTGGAGATGAGGCAGGAGAACTTTGGCTGCATTTTGGAGTTGTTAACAATGTAGAGTACTTGCCAGTGAAGCCCCAAATGCATCTTGCCCCCAAGTACCTTGCCCTTCATTTATAGACCCCCGGGAAAACCCAAGCCCATCTGCTTCTCATTCATTTACACTTTACTCATCAAAATGTTGGTTTTGGTTGGATTCCTTTGTTTTTGTTTCAAGAAATCCTTAAGAAAAGATGGGTGGGGGGCTTCCCTGGTGGCGCAGTGGTTGGGAGTCCGCCTGCCGATGCAGGGGATACGGGTTCGTGTCCCAGTCCGGGAAGATCCCACATGCCGTGGAGCAGCTGGGCCCTTGAGCCATGGCCGCTGAGCCTGCGCGTCCGGAGCCTGTGCTCCGCAACGGGAGAGGCCACAACGGTGAGAGGCTCGCGTACCGCAAAAAAAAAAAAAAAAAAAAAAAAAAAAGATGGGTGGGTAATTAGCAAGGAGTGCTGATGACCCTAAGCTCTCTGTCCTTTTTCTAGCATAACTTTTGGTCCATTGTATGGTGACAAGCAGTATTTTTTCCCCATTTATCCCACATACTAGGCTCCCTAAATTATTTATTTTTTTTTAAAAGAATAGAGTGTTTTGCTTCTGTCCCACAACCAGAGATTTGAAAACAAGCTGGAATCTGCACGGGTTTTATGAGGGGAAACTCATGGGATCTCAGACTTTTCCTTTTCTTTCTTCTGTTTTAAAAGAGCCAACTGCTTTTTCTTACATTCATGAAAGTGAGTGAATGGCTGGGAACTGTTTATCTCACTGACTTTAGGGAATAGGAAAAGGAGTCTAGTATTCTTCCCTCCCCCCACCCCCCGCTTTTCTTTGTCAAATACTCTTAAAACTGAATGTTTGTGAGCTGCAAGAAAAATAAATGCAGTATTTTCTGGTCTTACAGTTTTTTGTTTGTTTGTTTGTTTTGTTTTGTTTTGTTTTATCCCCTCAAAGCAGCTTCTTTTCCCTAGCTTTTAGTCAAAATCAGTAGTTGCAGCATCTTAAGTGGGGCCAGATCCCTTCCTCGCTTGCAGTTGTAAACTTGCTGATCTTTGGAAGTAGAAATAAAGTTAGATTACATCCTGTTTCCCCCACCAGCAGAAATAGAATAGATAGCTCCCTCCCCAATGCTTAGTTTACACATTCCTGAATAACAACCATAATCTAAACTTTGTAGGAACATGATGAGAAATATCTCATTTGAAGGATGCATTACTGTTGCTTATGTATTGTATTGACTACAACCTTAAACAAGGTTCTTATTTAAAGATTAAGGGATTTACATGCTTGGGTTAAGTTATCAAGTTTTGATAGTAGTGAGCCTATTATGAAGTATCTCAGTAACACCTTACGACATGTATTGATTTTAATGATGTGACAATCAGGCACCTATACAATTTGGCAAATTCATTTGCATTTTATGTAGCAATGGTTTTACTTTCTGTTATGTGTGCCAGATAGTTGAAGACCAATATAATCTGCAAAACTGAAGTAATTGGGCAAAGGAGACCTAGCTGCTATTATGCGACTTAAGAAGTTCCAGAATTACCACTGCAGCTATAGCTTTATGTTAAATACTGTTCAGGTGGGTGGCAGCCTAGGACAAGCATTGAGAACCTGTGCTGTGGAACTAGATAAACCCAAGTTGAAATCTGAGATCTGCTACTTAGCATTAACTAGGGCAAGTTACTGAGCCTTTCTGTTTCCTCATTGATATTATAGGAACAATAATAGTGCCCTGTCCAGTGGTGTGTTGGTAATAGCTTGTTTCCACAGTATGAATATTCCCACTTGGTTGATTTCAAGTTGTCAGCTGGAGTTGGGAGAGATCAGCACAATCAGTTTTCATGAGCTGGTGCAAGCCACTGTTAGCACTCCACTAACAGTACCCAAACCTTAGGGTTGTTGGGAACATTAAATGAAATACAGCATGTGAAGTACTTAATTTTGTGCTTGTATATATTTTACTTCCTTGATTCTAAGATGCCATCAATTGTAAGAAAAACCACAATTTAAAAATAGATTTTAATGAAAAACATGTTTATTGGTTGTATATATCCTATATCAGAAATGAAAAAAATAAAAAGTTTGTCACAGAATTGAGTAAATTGTGTTTACTCTTCACTACACTCTGTGCTAAGCATTTATCATAGGTAAGAGACCCTCATCCCACATGTTCTTGGCTTAATGACTAAATTTGTTTGCTTATTAAATTAGAAGTACTCTATCAAATGCTAATACTCTGGGCCTTCTAGTTCTTTCATTAGAATTTTTACCTGTAGGAGTCTCTGTGTCACACCTTGTATTAACCTACGAGTACTACCACAATAAAATATCACAGACTGGGTAGCTTAAACACAGAAATTTCTCACAGTTCCGGAGGCTTTTTTAAAGTCCAAGATTAAGGTGTCAGTAGGGTTGGTTTCTCCTGAGACCTCTCTCTTTGGCTTGCAGCTGGCCATCTTCTTGTTGTGTCCTCACATGGCATTTCCTTTGATCATAGGCATGCCTGGTATCCTTCCTCTTATAAGGACACTAGCCCTATTCAGTTAGGGCTTCAACATACAAATGTGGTGGTGGGAGGGACACGGTTCAGTCCATACACACCTCTTTAGGCTGTGTATTAGTTTCCTAGAGTTGCCATAACAAATGACCACACACTTTGTGGCTTAAAACAACAGAGGTTTAGTCTCTCATGGATCTGGAGACCAGAAGTCCAAAATTGAGGTGTCAGCAGGGCCATGTTCCCTCAGAAGGCTCTTGGGGAGAATCTTCTCTTGCCTCTTCTAACTTGTAGTAGCTCCAGGCATTTCTTGGCTTTATGTGGCCTAACTCCAATTTCTGCCTTCATCTTCACATGGTCGTCTTCTTTTCTCTCTTCTTCATCTGTCTTTTATAATGACAAGTGTCATTGGATTTAGGGTCCACCCAGTTAATCCAGGTTGATGTCATCTCAAGATCCTTAGCTCAGTTACACCTATAAAGACACGTTTTCAAATGAGGTCACATTCCCCGATTCCAGGTAGACATACCTTTCTTGGTAGGGTGGGGGACATTCAACCTACTGCAGACAGATTAGTTCATCTAATCAAATGCATGGGACAAAATATTGATTTATATCATAGGTAGATATGGTAACAGTGTCCAGTAAAGAAACTATTTGAGAAATCTTATTTTTTAAAAGCTTTTCGCTCTACTCAGTGCTCTGTGGTGACCTAAATGGGAAGGAAATCTAAAAAAGAGGGGATATATGTATACGTATAACTGATTCAGTTTGCCGTAGAGTAGAAACTAATACAACATTGTAAAGCAACTATACTCCAATAAAAATTAATTAAAATAAATAAATAAAAGCTTTTCACAAGCCCAAACCAGCTGACACCAGCTGTGGCAGAAAGAGCTACCTGACTAACCAAAGGCATGAGATCTCCTTCTACAATGTAGAGTTGTGGCTAAGTTGCAGCTGCCTAACTGGGAACTCCACTTTCCAGCTCCTCTGAATTTTAGTGTGTCCCTCTGACAAGTTCTGGCCAATGTGCTGTGAATAGAAATGATGTATAACACTTCCAGAGTAAGGTGGTTAATTAAGCATTCTATGTGCCTGGCCCACATTTTCTTTGCCTTTCATGTCAACCTTAACCAGGCTGCATGAAGATGACACCTTCACAAGATTAAAGTAGATTAAATACTTGAGTCATCATTTGGAGGATAGCTGCTCAGGGGAGATGCCCATCAAGAAATACCCTCATAAAAAGTTGCGTGAGTAAGAGATAAACTTTTACTTTGTTAAGCCACTGAGATTTGGGGATTATTTGTTATAGCAGTTAGCTTATCCTAATACTACGGCTGGCACTCTATAATATATGCACAATAAAGTCCATTTTATAGTGAAATTCTAGCACTGGTTCATAAAACATCCACCACATTATCTATGACAGCAACCACATTATCTTGACATGCTAGGAATTAGTCACAAAATAACACTGGCTGCAAGAAAGGTTTGGCTGTCTAAAATTGATTCTGATCTGGAAGTGCTATTAAAAATGTTAAACATTCCATATAACTTAATCTAACTTTCTAAATTACTTGTTTTCCCTGGGAGATAACCAAGAATCAATAGCAATATTGAAGGATTATTTCATGGGGAGAACATTATGATACAATGGGAAAGAACCCAACTTTTAGAGTCAGATGAATTTGTGTTTAAATGCCTGATATGCCACTTTTACTTTATGAATTTGGAAAATTATTTAATATTTCTATGTCTTATCATTCCTTATTTATGAGAATGAGAAAATTATGCCTACTTCACACGGGATTATTGTGAGCATTAGATAAAAACAATTTTTTGTGTGTTTAAAACATGGCTCAATTAATGATTATGGCTATTTTATTGCTAGTATTTCTCTCATTGTTATTGATTATAATCTATACTTTCTGAAAGTATCTCAGAATACTTCTGTTTCCACCACCAACTTCTGTTTTGGCTTGATGTTTGCAATGTCTAGATTGCCAGACATCATCACTTCCACTACTATGTGATTGAGTTTAAACCATCTGGAAGTAGCTCATTAAATTAACCACCCCCAATCCTTTTCACTCTCAAGAAAATGGTCAGTCTGTATGGTGTACACACCTAGCCATGTTCTGAAGTACATGGTGGGAGAGATTGATCAGTAAGACTTCCACGGTTCTCAGAACTCGGTATATTAGAACAGACAGAACCATGAGAATCAGGCTGAATTTCTGATTGGGTAATGTTTTAGGTTTGCCTTCAACATTTCTATTTGACTTTATTTGAAACTTTGAAATGAGTAGAGACCTCTATGGATCCTACTTGGTGGTAGAATGACTGCAAACTGATGAGGATAGAGACTGTGCATGTTTTATCCACTGCTGTATTTCCAATGCCAACCACAGTGTCTGGCACACGGTAGGTATTCAATGAAAATATGAAGAATTAATAGATAACACTAGAGAATACAGATCTGGACCAAAGACTGCTGCAGGGTGTTCTTAGGAGCTTTGTCATATACATTAGAGTCCACATGGGCTTGATATGACCTTGCCATATTAATCAGCTGAAAGATGTTTCTCCTAGCATGACTTGATACCCCCAGAACTATGCAAAGTGCCTTTCCCTCAGCATCATCTGTCATTTTTCAACTCTGTATCTTGAGAACTCATTCAAGCAAATAATTCTTTTCTGGTCATCAGAATTACTGAAATGGAGTCAACAGTTTTGTCTATATATTGTAGAGGAATGCAAAGCCTCACATAAAGGTATTCCTTCTGTAGTAAAAGAGTGAGTTAAATTCAACAGCTATTTCTTGATTAACTTTTATTCAGGAAGGGGTAAGTGATATGCACTAAGATATTAAAATGGAGAATTGCTATATAGAGAGTTCTGTGTTTTGGGGATTTTGAAGTTGTCTGTAACTACAGAGATTTCAGGGAAGAGGGAGCATTTTTCTAGATTAGGATTAAATAGAATTAGACATTTGAACAAATAGACTGGGGCCTGGCGCAATATAATGCCCAAAGAGTGTTGTGTTTGTATTCTTATTAGAGCTATTAATATCATTGCTGTTGTTCATGCAATAGTGCTCCACACAGATCTTCCTTTAAGGATGAGGACACTAATTCCCCTAAGTGCCAGGAGTTCTGACCGATGATAGCTCAGAGATGAATCTGTCTCCAGAAATTGCCTTTGGCTGAAAGGAGCTTGTTACGGACTTTCTTGTGTCCCCTCCCCCCCAAATTCAAATGTTGAATGTTGAAACCTTAACCTCCATAACCTCAGAACGTGACTATATTTGGAGACAGGGGTGTTAAAGAGGTAGTGAGGTTAAAATGAGGCCATTAGTATGGGCCCTAATCCAATGTGACTGTTGCCTTTATAAAAAGTGAGTAGGACATATAGAGAGACACCAAGGGCATGCATGCATGTACAGAGGGACAGGAGGGTTGCCTGAGACTGGATCCTGTGGATGCTGTGAAGAGGCAGTAAGAGGGTGGCCATCTACGAGTCACGGAGAGTGAGCTCAGGAGAAACCAACCCTGCTGGCACCTTGATCTTGGACTTCTAGCTTCTAGAATGTAAGAAATAAATTTATGTTGTTTAAGCCACCCAGTCTGTGTGTTTGTTGTGACAGCCCTTGCAAAGTAATGCAGAGTTGCTTCACTGAAGTTACATCCCAAGAGGGGCAGACTGCATCCAACGACTGGTCACTGTGGTAGTATAATGCCTGGAACCCTAGCCTCAATTTGGAATAGCTCTGAAGGCCATCCCAGCTCAGAGCACCCCAGTACTTGCCAAGGGCCCAGAGGTTCAGTTTCTTTCCCTGCTCAGTCCTCACTCCCTTAGAGGTGTTGTCATTGAGAGAGTTCCACAGAAAACTTACTGCACAAAGATCTCAGAGTCCATTTCCTAGGGAACGTAACCTATGACAATTAGTATTAGGGATGGCTTTAGGAAGCAAACTCTAAAATGGGATTTGGGAGTGAGATCACTCCTGGCTGGTTAACAATTAGGACCCATTCATTGGTGGTAGGGAGTATGCTGGCATGCTGTTGCAGTCCAATTATTATAACTTTCACTAGTACTAAACTGGGATGAAGTGAGGAAAAGGAAAGCAATGGTGGTGTGAAGTCTTAAGCATTTAAGAAGTTTAGAGGAAATAGTAATTATAAGAGCAATGTAATTGCATGTCTCTTGCTGAGGGCTATCAATGCACTGAAGAAAAAGAGTGAAAGGCTGAGGGGAATTAGCCATCCATTTAAGTGTGAAAGATAGAGGGCCTCTTTATAGAATATAAAGAGGCCCATCTTCTGCAGCCAGAGGACAGACAAACCTGAGGCTCAAGCTCAGGACTTAATTATCAGGACAACAGAGCTCCAAAGAAGGTTGGATTCTCAACCTTGGCAAGTCTACTATACCAAGGTCAGGGCTCTGGCTGGGAAGGAGTAGCATTCTAGGTTGACACTCAAGAATCTTGAAAACTGAGGTCCTTTTGAGCCCTCTGGGCCTGCAAGTATGGCTCACTCTGCCCTATTAAGTCTAGAGCTATTCCATTGCTTGAAGCTGAGCCAGAGGTCTCTGCAGTGAAAGATTTGTATCCTACTCAGTATCTATACATACCTCTACTCCTGGCCACTGTGATTAGGTCACAATCCAATCTCGCCAGGAAAATGCTGGGCTTGTAAAGGAAGGAAACAGCTGTAGGAACTAATCAACATGCATGGATTAGTTCAGGGGCCAGGGGAGTTGCCTGGGACTGGATGTTGAGGGTGTTGAGTCAAATGGACATAGGAGAGCTTGTCAATATGGGAGTACCCCCACCCCATGATACAAGATTTAACACTTGGGCAAGGATTCTAGGAAATGGAATATTTGCAGACAATGATGGCCCTAAGTGAGTTAGAAAAAAGAAAGGGTCAAGGGCTTAGAGAAGGGGTTATTCTAGAATAGATATATTACATAAAGCTGGCAAACGAACCAGCAAACTATGTTACACAGGAGGGAGCCTAAAACCCTCCACACACCAAAGTGAGACGGAATGTGCTGGTGAGAAGGGTACCAGCTATTGAGCTCAGTGATGGTTGTCTTTTGTAGGTTGGGTCTGACAATAGAAGTTGTCATTCCAGAACTAGGCTCACTGATAGCAATGGGGATAATAGGGCCCTTAGATAAATAGAGACCAGGTGGTGGTACTTACCTACCAGAAGCAGGTGAGTACAATTACCATAATGAGTGCCTGCCCAGCGAACCTGACCCACAAAGAACTATGGACATGGTGAATGGACACAGCATCCCGTAGAGGCAGTTGGGCAGTTAAAAGGGGGTATTGCTCAATTTATAAAATTAAAACAAATAAAAGATGGCTAGTCAGAAAGTTGAGGGTAGCCTAACTCAATAAAATTCACAATTGTTTTAAAGAAATCATGCTGGAACAATTGAATAGTCATATGAGAAAGAAAATGAAACTTGACTCTTATCTCACACCATATACAAAATTAGCTTGAAATGGATTATAGACCTAAACATTAAAGCAAAAACTATCAAATTTCTAGACAAAAAATAAATAAAAGCAAATCTCTGTGACCTTGAATCAGGCAAAGATTTTTCAGGTAGAACACACAAAGTATGAACCATAAAAGAAAAAAATTGGTGACTTGGCTTTATCAAATTAAAAGCTCTTGCTTTTCAAAAAATACTATTGAGGACTTATAGAAGGCCAGATTGGGAGAAAATATTTGCAAAACACATATGTGATAAAGGACTTGTGTCCAGAATATAGAAAGTACTCTTGCAACTCAAAAGGAAGACAGAACTCAAGTTAACTCACACTTATATGGGCAATTAATCTATGACAAAGTAGGCAAGAATATACAATGGGGAAAAGACAGCCTCTTCGATAAATGGTGTTGGGAAAATTGTACAGTTCCATGTAAAAGAATCAAACTGGACTACTTTCTCACACAGTGCACAAAAATAAATTCAAAATGGATTAAAGGCTTAAATGTAAGACCTGAAACCATAAAATTTCTAGAAGAAAACATAGGCAGTACACTCTTTGACATTGGTCTTAGTAATTTTTTTGAATATGTCACCTCAGACAAGGAAAACAAAAGCAAAAATAAATAAATGGGACTACATCAAACTAAAAGGCTTTTGCACAGCAAAGGAGACTATCAACAAAGCAAAAAGGCTGCCTACTGAATGGGAGAAGATATTTGCAAATGATTTATCTGATAAGGAGTTAATATCCAAAATATACAAAGAACTCAGACAACTCAATATCAGAAAAACAAATAACCTGTTTAAAAGATGTGCAGAAGACCTGAATGGACATTTTTCCAAAGAAGACATAGAAATGGCTAACAAGCACATGAAAAGATGCTCAACATCACTAATCATCAGGGAAATGCAAGTCAAAACCACAATGAGATATCACCTCATAGCTGTCAGAATGGCTATTATCAAAAAGACAGCAAATAACAAATAAGTGTTGGCAAGGATGTGGTGGAAAGGGAACCCTCATGCACTGTTGGTGAGAATGTAAATTGGTGTAGCGGTTATGAAAAACAGTATGGGGATTTTTCAGAAAATTAAAAAATTAAAATTAGAACTACCGCACGATCCAGCTGTTCTACTCCTGGGTATTTATCCAAAGAAAATGAAAATACTAATTTGAAAAGATATACACACCCCTGTGTTCATTGCAGCATTATTTTACAATATCCAAGATATGGAAGCAACCTAAGTGCCTATCAGTAGATGAATAGATAAGGAAGATAAGATAAATGAATAAAGATGAATAGATGAAGAAGATGTGATATACTTGAGATATATATATTTACTATATATATATGTGTGTGTGTGTGTGTGTGTGTGTGTATATATATATATATATATATATATATATATATATATAATGGAATGTTACTGAGCCATAGAAAAGAAATCTTGCCATTTGTGACAACATGGATGGACCTAGAGGGTATATCATGCTAAGTGAAATAAGTCAGACAGGAAAAGAAAAACACGGTATGATTTCACTTACATATGGAATCTAAAAAACAAAACAAATGAATGAACATAACAGAACAGAAACAGAATAGTAGATAAAGAAAACAAACAGGTGTTTGCCAGAGGGGAGGAGGGAGGAGGGAGAAGAGAAATAGGTGAGGGAGAGTTAAAGGTACATACAGTTTCAAAATAAATGTCATGGGTATGAATTGTAAAGTGTGGGGGAAATAGTAAAAAATTTTGTAACAACTTTGTATGGTGGCAGACCATAACTAGACCTATCATGGTGATCATTTTGAAATGTATAGAAATGTCAAATCACTTTGTGGTGTAACGGGAACTGAAATAATGTTGTAGGTAATAAAAAAGGAAAAACTGTAATAAAAATGGACAAGAGATTGAAATGACATTTCAGCAAAGAACATATTCAGATGACAAATAAGCACATGAAAATGTGCTCAACATCATTAGTCGTTAGGGAAACAGATTAAAATCATAATAAATAGCTACTATACATTGTTAAAATATCTAAAATTTAGAAAAGATTGATACAAAGTGCTGTCAAGGATGTGGCACAACTGAAACTCTCATGCACTCCTGGTGGGAAAATAACATGGTACAACCACTTTGGAAAACAATTGGCAGTTTCTTTTACAGTGAAACATATACTTACTATAAACTCGATAATCCCACTGTTAAGTATTTACCAAACAGAAATAAAGACATCTGTCCACACAAAGACCTTCATGCCAATGATCATAGAAAGAATATTCATAATAACCCCAAACTGGAAACAACCCAAATGCCTACCAACTGGTGAATTGGTAAACATGTTGCAGGATGTCTGTATAATAGAACACTACTCTGCAATAAAATGAAGTACTGATACACACAACATGGAATTATTATGTTAAGAGGACACAAAAGATTACTTACTGTGTAATTCCATTTAAATGACATTCTAGACAGAAAGCAGACAAGTGGTCAACAGGAGATGGGGAAGAGGAGGAGGGAACTGGCTACAAAGGGCACAAGGGAACTTTTGGGGAGGATAGAAATTTTCCGTATTTTCATTGTAGTGATGGTTATATGACTATATACATTTGTCACATCTCATTGAATTGTACACTGAAAATGGGTGAACTTTAATAAAATTTCTCTCAATTAAAGCTGATTTAAAATGCTACATTAGAAAATGTGAACTTTATAAAGTCATGCTCCCTCTCCTGTTTCCAGATCTGAGCCAGTGTGTAGACCTAGCATTTACAGCCAGAAGGAAAGGCCTGGTTCCCAGGAAGAAGAACCCTGTAGCCCGTATCCTCACAAGGGTAAATGGTATGATTCCTGTAGTCCTTCTCCAAAGGGATCTATGGCTATTTCATTGAGTAACTGTACAGTGGGGAAAGGGCAGTTCATGGACATTGGAGGACTGTTGAACAAAGGATTTAAATTGAAGTTGATAGCTTGGGCTTGAAGGGTCATCACAATCCCTGTGTTAGAGAGGTGGCATATGAAGACCAGTGGAGCTCTGACCCATACTTGGCTCACAGTGGGTTCACTGGGACTGTGGACTCACTCATTAGCCATTTCCCCAAGCCTTGAATGCATAATTGGAGTGTACATACATGGTAGTTGGCTGAACCCCATATTGGTTCCTTGACCTCTGGGTAAGAACTGTTGCAATGGGGGAAGACGAAGAGGAAGCCTCTAAAACCCCTGCTCCCAGTCAAGGCAGTAAGTAAAAGCAATTGCATACCAGAGGGAATAGTGGAGATTAGTGCCAATCTTAAAGATCTAAAGGATGCAGGGGTCATGGTCTCCACATATCTCTGCTTAGTTTACCAGTCCAGTCCTTTACAAAGCCAGACTGATCCTGGAGGATAAGGGTAAGCTATCACAAGCTCAACCAAGTAGTAGTCCCAATTACAGTTGCTGTGCCAGATGTGGTATTTTTGCTAGAACAGATTAACATGGTCTCAAGTACTTGGCATGCAACCACTTATCTGGCAAATGTATTTGTTTCATCTTCATCAGGAAGGAAGACCAGAAGCAGTTTGCATTCACGTGGGATTAACATAGTATACACTTACAGTCTTGTCCCATGGCTGTGTTAACTCTGCCATCAGTCATCTGTCATAATATAGTCTGAAGAGTGCTGGACTCTAGATATTCCATAGGACATTATATTGGTCCATGATATTGTTGACATTGTGTTAATCAGACTGGATGATTATGAAGTAGAGAGTATGTTGAAGGACTTGGTAGGGCACACATACTATGAAGGGTGAGAGATAAGCCTCATGAATATTCAGGGACCTGGCGTATCAGTAATGTTTTCAGGAATCCAGTGATCTAGACAAATAATTGTATTTTTCACTTTCTACCACCGATAAGGAAGCAGAATGCCTGGTAGGGTCTTCAGATTCTGGAGATAAATATATTCCATGAATGGGAACCAGGTGACATGAAAGGTTTCCAGCTTTGAGTAGGGCCCAATGCAGGAAAGGGATGTGTAGCACATCTAAGCTATGTTGCAAACAGCCCTGCCTCTTTGGCCACATGATCTGGGAGACCCTGAGGTATTATCTGCAGTGAAGAATGATGTTGTGTGGAGTTTATGGCAAGCCGCAGTAGGAGAATCACAATGTAGACACCTAAAGCAATGCCATGCCATCTACAGTGGAGAATTATGTGTTAATTGAAAATCAGGTGATGGTATGTTTTTGGGTTCTGTTAGAGACAGAGCACCTAGTCGTGGAACTTAAGTGGCTCTGTGGCACAACTGTCCACCATTACCTGGGTTCTGTCAGACCCACCACGTCATAAATTGGGGAATCCCAATAGCAATCCATCATAAAAGAGAAGTGGTACGTCTGGGACTGGGCATGACCATGACCAGAGGGCACAAATAGACTGCATGAGCAAGTGGGCCAGACTCTCATGTCATCCACTGCTGTGGCAGTTTCCTCTCCCTCATCTTATACCTATGGCTACATACATAGTCTCTTATGACCAGCTGACAAAGGAAGCTAAAGGCCAAGCTTAGTTGTGGGTGTATTGGCTTGGTATGTGGATATATGAGGAGAAATTCTCCCAGTGGACACAGCTTTGAGCAGTATAGCACATCGTCCACCTTATGTGGTAGGAAAAGTGGCCAAAGGAAGAATATATACCAACTTGTGGGCATTTGTAAATAGCTTGGCTGAATGGTTGGGGGTCTGAAGGAGAACAATTAGAATATTAAGGATAAGCAGATATGGATAAGAGTAATGTGGATGGACCTATGCAAGTGAGCACTAAGTGTGAAGATCTTTGTATTACCTGTTAATACTCCTCAATGACAGGGTTAATTGACTCTAGTCAGTAGGCGGAGTGGGTGCAGGGAAGAATACCTCTGGATCCTCTGAGTTGTCTATTGGTACTCCCTGCCCAATTTTGTTAGTAGATGTACAAATTCTGCCATCATGGCCTGGAAGGGCATGGTGACTAAGACCTCCAGGGTTGATTATACAGGCTCTCTGCCTGGTAAGCCACTTAAATCAGCAGAGGTGGTAGCTGAGAGTGAGGGGAAACTAAGTGGGGAAATAGAGGAAGAAGGTGATGAATATGACACAACCCCATGACCAGCTGCAGTAGCTAGGGCTTATGTTTGTCTGGTTAACGTTAATACTAAATGTTTCCCTAGGAATAGAAAGGAGTTGTTCCCAGATGGGGTAAATTTAATAGAGAAAGTGAGCACAAAGTGTACTATAGTAGATTCTATAATGTGCCACCCAAATTTTTTACACCCCCTTAAAGATTTAGACACTCATTTTCTCAGCTGCTCCAGTGCTACCTGCAAATAGCTTATAGCTGAGTTCTTCACCAGGCATTGCTCTCAGCTTAAGGGAGATGCCTCTCATAGGTTACACTCCTCCCTGGGGTAGCACACATTCAATGGCTTGTCCAAAGAGGAGTACAAAAGCACAGCTTTCTAGCCTCAATTCAGGGCCTCTCTCAAGGGTCATCCCAATTTTATAGTCCCTATGGAATTTGTTGGGTCTCTATTGCAACTACAGCTCAACTTCCCCCTGTGCCTGGCCCTGCTTCCCTCACTCCTTATAGGTGTTGTTTCTGAGAGAACTCCCTATGGATGTTCTTACCAAGAGCATGAAAATCTCTACCTCAGAAACTGTTTTCTAAAGAACTCAATCTATGACAGTGACGATCATAGGAAAGATAAAACAGAGATACACAAAAGAAGACAAAAAATTTTCTGTCACCTATCCATTAATACCTTAGTGCATTTCCCTCTACTCTCTTTTCTATGAATATATATAGATATATATATAATATGCATATACTTTATAAGTTCTTTTTTACCGTGCATACTGTTTTTATACCTTTTAAACTTATACATTATGTCATATCTTTCTTCTATAATACCATTCTTAGTTGCTGCATAATTCATAATATGGATGTACCAATATTTTATTGTGTGGTTTCTAATTTTCATTAGTATAAATAATGCTGAAATCATCATCTCTATAGCTAAATCTTTTCCTACCCATGGTTGTTTTCCTTATTTATAAATGTAGAATTGTTGATCAGAAGCTATGGATAGCTATATAAAAACAAAACTATTCTCCAAGTAGATTACATGATTGATTCTTTAAAATATGCTGTG
The DNA here is from genome assembly GCF_949752795.1 of Hyperoodon ampullatus. Lineage (NCBI taxonomy): Eukaryota > Metazoa > Chordata > Mammalia > Artiodactyla > Ziphiidae > Hyperoodon > Hyperoodon ampullatus. Next base: position 133,396,789 of record NC_136916.1, on the reverse strand, counting down.
TCTTGAACCTCAGTCCTCTAGTACGGGCATGCATTTGTGTTTACAAAGATGATTTTGTCACAGATTTATCGTTTTAAGTCTTTTTAAGGGTATGTAGGCCCTGTTTTATATATGTCAGTTTACTTCGGGGATTTTATTCCTAATATCTCATCCAGCACGTGGGAGGATACGAAGGTGCATAGATTTCTCCCCATTTTTCCATTGTGTGTTTTAAGCAGAAGAAGGGAGGGCAGATTTAAGACCCTATCCTTTTGTAACATGTTAACTCCCAGTCCCCTTCGATACCCTTTACCTCTGTATTTAAATAATTTCTAAATATGAAAAGAATTGCCTGGAACTATACTACTGTTCCCCAGAAGGGACAATTGTGAGACATTAAAGAGTGGAGAGGGTACCCTCAGCAGAGGCAGAGCCCTCGTTCCAATTAATGAACTTCTTGGAGGAGAGCATAAGTAATTGGTTTTGAGGTTGTTTCCACTGCCTTTAAAGGACAATTGAAGGGCTCATCAAGATGTGCCAAATGTTTATAGAGTGCCTCTTTGGATGAGTATCTGTTTTAAATAAGTGAATTTAAAGGGGCCTGTAACTCACTTAAATTACACCAAGATGGGAGACTGGAGACAGGATATAACTTCCAGTTGAAATTCCTTGATCTCTGGTTTAGTCTTAATTTTATAGATAACAAAAGCCATCATTGGAAGAACTTTAACCAGTTATGTTCAAATGGTATTCAGATGGGGCACAGGTTGCAGGCTATCCCCAGGCTTGTTGGTTCAGATCTGTTTTCTTCTTAATGCAAAAGCTTGGTATTTGTTGGACCAATGAGCACATACAGTTTGTAGCTTGAAAGGTCTCTTGAGCTCCTCCTTGGACAGAAGGAAAGCGGGGCTAAGAGAATGCCATAGCCTTCTCACTGGCACCTGAAAATCATGGTGCCATCTGGTGAGTCTGAGGAAATCAGCTGCAGGAGTTGAGAGAGGCTCATCCTATAATTCCCCTTCCTTCCTCCCAGGTGAAGCTCCATCTATAGTTTCCCGAGGCTGGGCTCTTGATCCAGCCTAGTGCACTGGGTTTGAAAGCTTCAATGAAGTACACGCTTGGCTGAGGCACTGGGAGGAGCTGGGTGACTCAGAGACAGCAAAAGGGACTCGTTATAGAAGATGGGAGTTGTGGAACAGGGCTCAGAAGTACTCAGAGAAAGGCAGGCCTGGACATGCAATGAGAAAAAGGCACCAGCCTGAAATTTCACTGTACCCTGCCAGTAAATGAGGACGGGAAGACTAGTGGATGAAGACGGAGAACTGACATCTAGATTTGCCTCTGCCTCTAACTAGCTGCGTGGTCTTGGAAGAGTCATTTAATTTTCCAGGGCCTTGGTTTCAAATGTTATAAAATGAAGGATTCAGAGAAGAAAATCACTAGGGTCATTTTCATTTTAAGCTCTAAAGGTCTCTGATTTTATTTCTAAGAATATGTTCAAATTATATCGAATTGTCTTTAAGATTCCAGGCACTTCTCATATTTGAACTGTGTACCTGTTTGCTTCTCTATCTTAAATCTTAATGAGTTAGCTGACTTTAAAGTTACTGCTCACTTCTCTCCTCTTTACTCTGAACCCCTATGGACATCACCCTCTTCACCACGGGTGCTCAAAATGCACAGCATGAAGATGACCCTTGACCTCATGCGGGCTCTCAGTGCTGCCCAGGGGTCCTATTGCATTTCCCTACTCTGATCTTTCCCCTACTTCCTTAGGTAACTATTTCACATCTTTTCATCTTCCTTCAAACCATTCAAACTTTTTCCCTCCTTCTGACTCTCAGCTGATAAATCTGCATCCTATTTTCCTGAGAAAATAGAAGCAGAAGAGGATTTATACAAGATCCCATTGCCTCATCTACCCAGTTATCTGCGCCTTTGCCTTTATATTCTGCCTCTCCTCCAGTTAGGGTGCATGAATGATCTGTATGTTAATCTAAGACTAACTCCTATGCTTGTGACTAGACCCCATCTCCTCTTGCCTACTCAAGAACATTGCTCCAGCAATTGTCCCCTCCGCCCACTCACATCATCAGTTTTTCTGTCTGTAATGGATCATTTCCATAGCATACAAACATGCTGAAATACCGTCCAACTTAAATGAAATTTCTCTCGTTTCCACATTTCTCCCAAATGTTGCTCCAATTTTCTATTGCTATATACAGTAAAATCCTTGAAAAAAGTTGTCTCTAATCACTGTTTATAATTTATTCCCTCCTGTTCTCTTTTGTACCCACTCCAGTGACTTCTGTGTAGCTATATCCAGTAGTCAGTTATTAGTCCTCATCTTACTTATCTCAGCATTTGATGTAATTAGCCACTCTCTTTTTTGAAAAATATTTTTCCACTTAGCTTCCACCTTTCGGTTCTCATCCTACTTTACTAGCTATTCATCTTTCTCTCAGCAGTGGACTGCTCAAGGGTATAGTGCTTAGAACTCTTCTCTTCTGTATGGACCCACTTCCTAGGTGGTCTCACAGAGCCTCATGACTTTAAATTCATGTGTACTCTGATGGCTCCCAAATATTTGTCTCCAGCCCAGAAATTTCCTTTTACCTTCAGACTCATTTAGCTAACTACCTATTCTATATAGGTATCTGATAGGTATCTCAAACTTAATATATCTAAACCACACTCCTGATTATTCCCCCATTCTAAATCTGTGCTTTTCATACAGCCATTGCCTCAAAGTACCTGCCATCTCAATCTCTATAGTTGCTTAGACCAAAACCCTTGGAGACATTTATGAAAACTTCTGTTTACATTCCATTCTGTTGGTGGCTCTACCTTCAAAATATATTCAGAATTCAACCATTTCTTACCACCTCCACTCCTGTTTTCATGGTCTCCCTGATTGGCCTCCTTGCTTCTGTTCTTACCATCAATTATATTCTCAACATGGCAGATAGAACAGTCATTGAAACTTTAAGTCAGATTGTGTGACTCCTTTGCTCACAACCACCCTGGGGGTTCTTATCTGGTTCATAAGATAAAACCCAGAATTCTTACAACGGCCTATGAAGTCTCTAAATTTTCTCCATCGCACCTTCCCCCTCTAATAACTTCTCTCACCTCATCTCCTACCACACTGCCCCTCATTCCCTCCACTTCAGCCACATTGGCCTACTGCCTATTCCTGCTTCAGTGCCTTGCACATGCTGTTCCCTTGGCTTGGCAATGTCTTCCTACAGACAACCACAAGGCTCACTATTTCATCACATATGAAATAGACACCCACCCTGCACTCCTATCCTTTTTACCCTATTTAATCTTTCACCATAACATTTTATCATTATCTGGCATATATCTACTTTAAAATGCTTCTATTGTCTGTCTTCCCTCACTAGAGTGGAAGCTTCAGAAGGGCAGGGCTTTGTTCTCTTTTCATTGCCGAGTTCCCGGTGCCTACACCTGGGCTTGGCACATAGCGAGTGCCCACTACTGATATATTGAGTAAATATGTGAATGAATGGGGAGGTTCATGTCGGTCCCATGCACTTGCCAAAAGATTGTGTTATGCAGGTGCTTCTCCATTAGCTTATGTGTGTGCACATGTTCCCAATAGTATGCCAGATGACAGAAATTCAGAAACCGCCAACCCAGTTGAAATCCATGGTCCATTCAACACAGTATTCTCTGGCCAACAACAATCCAAGGGAATTAGGTCAAAGCAGATACGTACACTTGATAGCACATTGTCATTTGTAAGGCTAGATCTGCAATTCAAACTAGCTTGAACAAACAAACACAAAAAGGATATATTGGTTCCAGTAACTTGGAAGTTTAATGGGTATTTTTAAGTACAGCTGGATTGTGAGACTCCAATGAAATAATAACTTTGTATATATCTCTTGGATTCTTCTTTCCTGGGTTGGCTTCATTATCAAACGGGCTGTCTACAAATGATGGCAAAGATAGCCTTAGGCAGTTAGTTCCAAGCTTATGTGGTCCCCAGCCCTACCGCAATTCCATGAAGTTGGCAAGGGGCAGACTATAAAAGGAAGCAAATCAGAGCAAATCAAAAAGTAACATTGCTCTCTTCTCCTAATGGCCATTTGTGAAGTTGATTGATTCAAAAGTTTTAAATATATTTTTATTTCCTTGAAGTCACTGACATAGATTTGTCACTTTAGATTCAGCTGTCTTTGATTATCATGTTTCTTAGAACCCCATATTTGTTTCCTCTGCAACTATTTCTGGCATAATGTTATTGCTCCTAAAGCATGATGAGGCTTTGGAAACTTTAGACCAAACACAATTGAAGTGCTAATTAGCCCCTTTGGTGCTCCTGTCATGACCTGATGAAAATTATACAGACTGGGGCAATGTCTATGCGATCTGATTCAAGCAGTGTGGTCCTTGCCACCAAAACAGTCCTCACACCACCCTTGGCCAGAGGCCAAAGCCAAGTCAAATTCTGCTCCAAAGTGAGATGCAGCTTGCGAACAAACTCATAGCTTAGGAAATCAATAGATTCCGCAGGCATTTCAGTCATAAGGTTTGGAACTGGTCAGTCTGAGTCCTTCTTTTGGACCTGGGCTGTCCTTTCTTCAGTCTGCTTGATCCAGGGAGTGGAATGGGAATGTTACCTTGTTCCTAAGACAGACTGCCTTTGCCATTAAAAGGTCACTGTTCCACTCATCCCTAGAGAGCTCTTGGTGGATACTTTCAGATGGGGGGTGAGGGAAATAGAGGGAGGGATAAAACAGGTCAAGGTTTAAAGTTGGAAGCAGCAAAACTAATTCTGCTGATTTAAATAGGAAAAGAGTTCATAAGAAAATATTGGGTGGTCCACAAGATCACTGGAATGGCTGGAGATCCATCCCAGAAAATCAACAGGAATGTAGGTTTTGTGAGTTGAATTGTGTCCCCGTAAAAGGCATGTTGAAGTCTTAATCCTCAATACTTGTGAAGGTGACCTTAATTGGAAATAAGGTCATTGTAGATGTAATCAAGTTAAAAATGTGGTCATACTGGATATGGTGGTCTCTGACCCAGTGACTGGAATCTTTTTATGAGAAAGGAATGGGAGATTGATACAAAGAGACATAAGGGAAGACACAGGCAAGAAGGCCATGGAGGATAGATGCAGAGATTGGAATGATGCCACTACAAGCCAAGGAACACGAAGGATTGCCAGCAACTACCAGAAGTTAGAAGAGGCCAAGAAGGGTTCTTCCCTAGAGCTTTCAGAGAGAGCATGGCCCTGCCAATAACTTGATTTTAGACTTCTAGCCCATAGAACTGTGAGAGAATAAATTTCTGTTGTTTCAAGCTACCCTGTTTGTGGTACTTTGTTATGGCAGCCCTAGGAAACTAACACAATAAGGAAGCATTGCAGTGAGAGCCCCAGCCAAAATCATGCTGAGTCTGCAGATGTAATGCAACAGCTGCTGGTGCCACTGGCAGTATTGCCCTCTCCTCTGGCCCAGGATGAATCCTCCACTCTGCTTATTTCCTTATATTCAAGTTCTAGGTAGGACTGTAAGTTCTAGGTATGACTGGGTAAAGTCTGGGTCACATGTGCCTACCCAGGCTGACAAGAGGAGAGAGAAAACAAGAATCTGGGAATTTGGAAAGTTACACCGTGGGTCTTTCCCAAAGATAGGAAGGAGCTTCAGATGCTGGGTAACCAAAAAAAGTCACTGTGACATGTATATGTAAGAAAGCAGCTGTTTTAAAATGTAATAAGTTGCAAATAATAGTAATAATACTGAAGTTTGTGAATAATTTGCATTTTGGCATAAACTGGAGGGATTGCAAGTTTATCTTTTAATATCCTTTTAGGTTCCTGCTACAAGTCTGGATATATTGTATATATCTCCATGACATATACCTGAGAATGTCAGATCTGAAAATGCCATTTGCTAGGCATCTCTGCAAAAAACAAGGTAGGTATATGTTAATGTAGAGGTCGTGTCACCACAAGTCTGGGCATATTCCGAAGAAGGCCAGAGGAATTGCACTCTGTAGAGGGAGTGTAGGCTCTGGAGCAGGCCCCTGGCTCTGCTGCTTACTAGCTGTGTGATTTGGCTTTGTTTTAACCTCTTAAAGCCTTAGTTTCCCTGTTTGCCAAATTGGGGTAATTATAGTGTTGTGAGGATTAAATGAGTTAAGCCACATAAAGTACTTAGAACCAGTGCTAGTATGTAGTAAGCACTGAAGGTTAGCTACTATCTCCTTACCAAGTTCTGAGCTTTGGAGAGGTTGTCTTTGTCCTTTTTGGGGTAGCATGTCTGAGCGCAAAATTAATCAAAAACCAAAAACAGTATTCAAAAAGCAAAAATATTAGTATTTCCAAAATATGCAGATGGTCCCAGGCCTCCAGGGACAGGGGCCACAATATATGCTTTGCACTTATTAGATGTTCAGTAAATGTTTGCTCAGTGTGCTGGGCAAAGCAAGCAAGGTGCTTGGCAGTTGCATTACCCGTCCTAGAAAGCCTCATTGCCTGCCGTATCCCCATCTCTTTCTGAAGGTTTCTTATATTTAGCTTGTCTTACACTGTAGCCTAGTCTAAGTCAAATCCTGACCATGGAAGCCAATCCATAAGTTTCCCTGATCTACCTCAGGGGAGGCTTTGTGCAAACACAGAGTCCTCCTTGAAGAGGTCTAGTGGATGGTGACTGACTGAACCAATCACATCCACTCTTGGGACCCCCTAACTGGAGCTTGTAGAGAGAGCCAGAAGTTGGTAGTGGGAGCAGAGTTCAAAAAGTACACAGAGCAACGAGCCCTCCCAGAAGTCTGGGAAGGAGGTGTCTTGGCATGAGTGGCAATCCTGGTCCAGCAATGGGTCTCACGACAAGCATGGGGGCAAAGTTCCAGCGGCATCCATCTGCAACAGCTCAGCAGCGTAGAGTCGGGTCCTCTAACCAAGAGTCTTCAGGTCATCTCAGTGTTCTTTTTAAGGAGTCGGCCAGTAGGAACCCTTTGGTTCTGGCCCAAGGGGTCTTGTCTCCGTCAGTTGCTCCTTCTGTTTCAGTGATGTCTCTCCTCAGACTTTACCAACAAATTCCTTAACACTCTTAATTTATCACACTAAGATGCTGGGAGTCCACACTGGCCGCTGTGACTCCATCTTGACTTACTGAACATACCTTAACTCCTGTGCGTTTCACACAAGATGAGTGGGAATCCTAACACAAAAGAAATCACAACATAACAATACTCCTGAGGCTGATGTGTATGCTTCCTGTTTACGTTTTTAAACTGCATCTGTGTGTATCAATGAGAATATATACTAACATTTGGTGTGTACATAAATGCTGTATATAAATGCTGTCTGCCTGAAAAAATCCTTTTGCAAATTTCAAGAAAAAAAAAGTACGCAGAGGAAAATGATGAGTTAGCTGAATCCAGAAGCAGATGCTTTAAGCAGAGAGAGAGAATTAGTGAGTTGGTTCTCGTTGGCAGCAGAAATAAAGACAGGCATGCATAATGGCAGGCGTACCAGTGCTGTACATGATTATTTCATTTAAAACTCATAATAGGGCTTCCCTGGTGGTGCAGTGGTTGAGAGTCCGCCTACCGATGCAGGGGACACAGGTTCGTGCCCCGGTCCGGGAGGATACCACATGCCGCGGAGCGGCTGGGCCCGTGAGCCATGGCCGCTGAGCCTGTGCGTCCAGAGCCTGTGCTCCACAGTGGGAGAGGCCACAACAGTGAGAGGCCCACGTACCGCAAAAAAAAAAAAAAAAAAACTCATAATAACCAAATGAGATTGTCGACATGCTTATTCCCCATTTTACACATGAGGCCACTGAGGCTTAGGGAATTGAGTGTCTTGTTAAAGATCCTGAAGTTAGAGGGGCTAAGTTGGATTGATACCTAGACCAGCCTATAAGCAGAGGCAGAGAAGGTGAAGCCACACAGGGCAGAGTAATGAACGCCTGCCTTTGAGGCTACCACAGTTGTGTCCCAAGTCATCTTCCAGGCCTGTTCCATTGGGAGATCCAGCTGTGACTTCACCTTCACTGACTGTGTATATAATACATGCTCCACTAAGGAAGGAGAGAAGGAAACCTGAAAAGTTCTTGTTCCCTAAAGCCTCACTACTCAAGGTGGGGTCTGGGAACAGCAGATTTGGCATTACCCTGACTTGTTAGAAATGCAGCATCCTGGGGCTTCCTCCAGCCCTACTGAATCAGAATTAGATCTTCTAACATAATTAACATAATCTCCACTTAATTGGTATGTCCATTAAAGTTAGAGAAGCACTTCTCTGAAACATTGGTTGTCACACGTAGCGCATTGGGAGTTTAAAAAAATACAGTTGCCTGGGTCCCCAGCCCTAGGTCCTACTGATTTAGTTGGTGTGGGCTGTGGCCTGGGCATGAGCACCTTCAGCTCCCCAGGTGATTCTACTGTACAGCAAAAGTTGAGAACTCCTGGCTCTAAAACCTCTAATCATTGTGTAAACACATGATATGCAAAGGGCTGAGACATGATCTGAATGAAGACTGTGAAATCATGAATGTCAGTTAAAGTCAATACAGATTTGTTCAACAAATCATAGGTGACTAGAAGTACTTGAAGCTAGAGAAGGATTAAGTATAAAATAAAATTAGTGTGATGAAATTACAATTACTATGGATGACTACTTCTAGCCTTTCCCCTTCTCCTACCCACTACAGAGGACCTTGCTTGGTCATGATTTTTTCCCTTCCTGCCCCAAAAGGAGGGTTCTATCTCATGAGTGCTTAAATGATATGGGCTCATGAGGAAAAGGAGAAGAAGTGGAAGACAGAAGGTAGTGGCCAGGGTAGGGTTTTAAGAAGTTTGGGGGTGGATTTGGAACATAGTGATGTTGGTGAGTGTGGGTTTTGAGAAAACTGGGTAAAGGATTAAAAAATATATGGTAAATGTGGAAATTTTATGGATTATAGTCTCATTAGCATTTTTAAGAGATGTAAGGAAAGCACTGAATATCTTTTATAAAAAGTTCTTGTGGTGAAGAATCCTACAGATGCTACCAGAAAACTACTAGAGCTAATCAATGAATTTGGTAAAATAGCAGGATACAAAATTAATGCACAGAAATCTCTTGCATTCCTATACACTAATGATGAAAAACCTGAAAGAGAAATTAAGGAAATACTCCCATTTACCATTGCAACCAAAAGAATAAAATACCTAGGAATAAACCTACCTAAGGAGACAAAAGACCTGTATGCAGAAAACTATAAGATACTGATGAAAGAAATCAAAGATGATACAAACAGATGAAGAGATATACCATGTTCTTGGATTGGAAGAATCAACATTGTGAAAATGACTTTACTACCCAAAGCAATCTACAGATTCTGTGCAATCCCTATCAAACTACCAATGGCATTTTTCACAGAAATAGAGCAAAAAATTGCACAATTTGTATGGAAACACAAAAGGCCGCAAATAGCCAAAGCAATCTTGAGAAAGAAAAACGGAGCTGGAGGAATCAGGCTCCCAGATTTCAGACTATACTACAAAGCTACAGTAATCAAGACAGTATGATGCTGGCACAAAAACAGAAATATAGATCAATGGAACAGGATAGAAAGCCCAGAGATAAACCCACACATGTATGGTCACCTTATCTTTGATAAAGGAGGTAAGAGTATACAATGGAGAAAAGACATCCTCTTCAATAAGTGGTGCTGGGAAAACTGGACAGCTACATATAAAAGAATGAAATTAGAACACTTCCTAACACCATACACAAAAATAAACTCAAAATGGATTAAAGACCTAAATGTAAGTCCAGACACCATCAAACTCTTAGAGGAAAACATAGGCAGAACACTCTATGACATAAATCACAGCAAGATCCTTTTTGACCCACTTCCTAGAGAAATGGAAATAAAAACAAAAATAAACAAATGGGACCTAATGAAACTTAAAAGCTTTTGCACAGCAAAGGAAACCATAAACAAGATGAAAAGACAACCCTCAGAATGGGAGAAAATATTTGCAAATGAAGCAACTGACAAAGGATTAATCTCCAAAATTGACAAGCAGCTCATGCAGCTCAATAACAAAAAAACAAACAACCCAATCCAAAAATGGGCAGAAGACCTAAATAGACATTTCTCCAAAGAAGATATACAGATTGCCAACAAGCACATGAAAGGATGCTCAACATCACTGATCATTAGAGAAATGCAAATGAAAACTACAGTGAGGTATCACCTCACACCAGTCAGAATGGCCATCATCAAAAAATCTACAAACAGTAAATGCTGGAGAGGGTGTGGAGAAAAGGGAACCCTCTTGCACTGTTGGTGGGAATGTAAATTGATACAGCCACTATGGAGAACAGCATGGAGGTTCCTTAAAAAACTAAAAATAGAACTACCATATGATCCAGCAATCCCACTACTGGGCATATGCCCTGAGAAAACCATAATTCAAAAAGAGACATGTACCACAATATTCACTGCAGCACTATTTACAATAGCCAGGACAGGGAAGCAACCTAAGTGTCCATCGACAGATGAATGGATAAAGAAGATGTGACACATATATACAATGGAATATTAGCCATAAAAAGAAACGAAATTGAGTTTTTTGCAGTGAGGTGGATGGACCTAGAGTCTGTCATACAGAGTGAAGTAAATCAGAAAGAGAAAAACAAATACTGTATGTTAACACATATATATGGAAGCTAAAAAAAAAAAGTGGTTCTGATGAACCTAGGGCCAGGACAGGAATAAAGACACAGATGTAGAGAATGGACTTGAGGACATGGGGAGGGGGAAGAGTAAGCTGGGACAAAGTGAGAGAGTGGCATGGACATATATACACGGCCAAATGTAAAATAAATAGCTAGTGGGAAGCAGCTGCGTAGCACGGGGAGATCAGCTCGGTGCTTTGTGACCACCTAGAGGGGTGGTATAAGGAGGGTGGGAGAGAGACCCAAGAGGGAGGGGATATGGGGATATACATATGCATATAGCTGATTCATTTTGTTATACAGCAGAAACTAACACAACATTTTAAAGCAATTATACTGCAATAAAGATGTTTAAAAAATAAAGTTCTTGTGGTGAAATATACACAACGAAATTTACCATTTTAATTTTCTAAAAGTATACTGTTCGGTGGCATTAAGAATATTCACATTGTTGTGCAACCATCACCACTATCCATGTCCAGAACGTTTTCGTCATCCAAACAGAAACTTGACCCATTAAACAATAACTCCCCATTTCCCCTCCTCCCCCACCAGCCCCTGGTAACTACTACAATTCTTTCTGTCTCTATGAATTTGATTATTCTGGGTACCTTATACAAGTGGAATCATGCAATATTTGTCCTTTTGTGTCTGGTTTATTTCACTTAGCATATGAATTTCCTTTATAATTTTTTTTTTACCTCTAAGACTATACTTTATAAATTATGATTTATTTAGGGACTGAACCATGTGTGACTTAGCTTTTTTAGGGCTGCGTTAGTGTAGTGCTGCTTTTCTTGAAAGGAATTGAACTTAGGAGATAATTACACTAAGAGGTAAACCAGGCTAAAAATAAAAATAGGTTCAGGAAAGGCTGAGATAACCTTGTTGATGACAGATCATGTGGGCTTTTAAGGAAGACAGATATCTGAGGTTGACAGCCTGTGATGCTGCTTATAATTGCTTCATCCAGTTCCCTATCAAAGGCTTTTTGGTATTTCTGGTTGAGAGTGGGTCACATGCTCTTTACCTACTCCCATTTTCAACTTCTTTCAAAACTAAAATGCTGTTTTAACAATCATTGACCCCTCCTTTTGGCTATGGAGAGGTTGGTTGATTTGGTTTTTGTAAACACAGAAGTTAATGTGATGAGGCCAGGGTGTTTTTTGTTTGTTTCTTTGTTTTTTGTTTTTGTTTTTAGAAAAATCTGTTTTGGATCTCATGGGTAAGCCTTAAACATATCAGTCATTTCTGAAGTGACCACTTGGGCTTTATCCCACAACTATTGAAGAATAGGAAGTTAGAGGGACATCACCATTTTCTTTTGGAGGAACGTTTATGATCAACCTGTGAGACCTTTCAGGAAATACTCAAAGTAAATTGTCATGTACTAGTTATCTGACTTTGCACAGATTGTTTTAACATTGGTGACTCAACTTTTTTTTTATTTTGGAAGTACAAGTGGTTATGCCTACCTAAAAGATTGTGAAAAGAATTCAAGGAGCTAGCATTTACATAGAAAGCTCTCAGTAAATTATAGTTGTCTGTGTTGATTCTATACAATCATATTAATTTCTTTGCAGGCATCTACGCATTTGGTAGAATTTGAAATTTCATTGGCAAAGAAATCCATAGGTATTATATAATACTTCTAGTAAGATAATAGCATATTGTTGTCTTCAGTTGGGTTCAATAGAAGCAAAGCCTGAAATAGAGATTCAGCTGCTCTTTGCTAAGAATCTATAAGGTGATAAGGCAAACAGGATAGGGAGGGGAAGGAGCCAATTAAAGGTGTGGTTTAAGGTAAAGTCAAGCCTTCTAGCTTCATGTTGGAACAAGAGGGGGAACTGCTGGAGTATAAATCCTACCACAGGATCATCCCAGGCAGCAGTTCAGGCTTTCATTCTATAATGGGACCATTTTAGGACTCTAAAACTTTTATGGGAAGTTTGTGGAATCATCAAAAATAGCTATTTGCTGTGAAATCTGTGTCCACTAACTTTAAAATGGCTATGCAGTAGATTCTCTTCAACCAATTCTCAGTGACGAAGCAAACCAAAATAGTTTCACAATGAAAAACAAAACATTTAGTAGTTCATGAATTTAACTACTATTTCTTAAACATCTGTTAGGTGCTTAGAACTGTACTGGGCACAAAAATCATGGCCCAAACAATAAGAATTATCAATGGAGGTTTTTTTAATTGCTTAAAAAATAACCAGTTGAAAACAAGATAGCAATAATCATTTCCTCCAGGCTTTTCAGTAAAGTACCTAGGCTGCTAAATGAAACCTGGTGTTTAAACTGTATTTTTGAAAAAGGATGCTAGAACTTGTTTAAATGAGTTCTTTACATAGCTAAACTTGGAAAGTTGAAACATTAGCAGCAAAAGTGGTACCCTGTTCCTGCTTCAAGCTATTCCTGATTGCACGTGAAAATCGGGAAATTTGTGGTAGCTGAGGTAGGGCTTTGGAAATTGATATATTGAAAATGCTCCCTTTGAAATTAATCTAGAAATACATGGTTTCTTAACATAAAAACATGTAACTCTGGCTAATATCTATTGAACAATACATACTTTTAGATACACTAATAAAGGGTTCTTGCAGGAGAAGGCAAAGAACTAAATTTCCTTATTTAGACCCGAGTTCCTGCCCTTATGTATATTTGGTGAGCTCAACCAGACACATGGAAACAAAAGTAGAAAAAAAATCCACAAACTTCCTCTAACCTTCTTATTACCAATCCCGTATTTGGGAATAACAATTGGTGTACTCCATACGGGTGAGCTGGGAAATGTGTGTCTGTCATGGTTCTTCTTTCGTAAGCAGCAGAAATGAGCTTTGGATAACTTAAGCAGAGGGAGAGTTTACTGGAAGGATATATGATAGTTCTTAGAATAAAAGAGAAAGCTTAGGCACCTGGCTTGAAAAGGACAGGAATCATGATGAAGGAATCCCAGGATCTAGGCAACAAAAATGGATGGTCTCTCTTTAGAACATGTCTGCTGGGTTGAATCTGCTTCTGGCATTTTTTAGTCTATGACATTTTACTTAAGACCCAGATCTCTGGGAGAAAGATATTGCATTGACTCATAGAATGAGTCTAGCCAGAGGAGGGCTGGACTCATTCATTCATTCAACAAATGTACCTATTGATCTCTATTACTATACATGGAGCACCTGAAATGCACAACTTGGCTGACAGTGCATTTGGTGGGGTGGGGTGGGGGAGATCATCTCTCCAATGTAAAATCAAAGTGTTGTTAGCAGAGGAATGGGAAAGGTTGCTGGGTGTTCAGTATGGCTGATAAGCCCGGTAGAATGATTTCCCTTAGGTGCATAAACATTTATATGCTTGTTCTTTTTCGAGAAACATTAACAATTCGCTGAACTTTTTTTCTTGCTTTTGGAGCAAATTTCTAAATGTCCCAAATCACTGGGGTAGAGAATATTAACTTCCACTATGCTCACACCACTCTAGAGCTAAGCAGAAACTGGTTGTGAATCCTCACCTGGTACCTGCAGCCTCCCTCATCCGTACCTTGGCTTCCTCCTGCATCCCAGGCAGGAGGGTAATCCCAAGGGCCTGATGAGTTTTGCCTCCGCTTCCTTTTTCTCTGTCAAGCAGAATTACAGATTCTGCTTTGCCCAACACTTTATTTTCTTTGCCTAATCATTGTCAATTTCTGCTCCCCACTCTTCACATGCACATTTATCTTAAAGTTTCATTTGAGTGTAAAATTCTTATAGTTTTCTTATAAGTTTAATTTTCCATTTTCATCCACCTGATAGGAAGGCCAGCAATGAGTAACTTTGTGTTTCCATGTCTCCTTTAAAGGATTTTTTTCTCCTTTTTACTCTGTTATAGTCAATATATTCCCAGACTTAATATTGGTTCAAATACAGGGGTATTTACATTTAGAAGCAAATACAGGGAAATGGCTACATTACTTAAGCACAGCTAGCAAGAGCTAAGGTTAGAAAAAACACATTTTCTTTTTGTTATCCCTACACAAACGATACTAGTAGTCTTCATTATCAGAGCATTAGTCAAATACCTTCACTGTTTATTTGTTCATTCATTCACTTGCTCATTCATTTTTACTTATTTACCAAGCAAATATTAGCTATCTGCATTTGTCGTGCCCTATTCTTTCCTTAGATAGAGATTGTTTGGCTTTTAAATGGACTTAGGAAAAAGGAAGGTAAGAGGAAAGTTTCAGTGAGATTAGCACAAGCTGGTCAGAGAGGACCAGAAAGAAATTTGTGAGGTATTGACAGTTCCTCACTTTTGGGTCTGTATCATTGACATAGTCTAAAATTCCGGGTCCTGAAGCAAAACTTAAAATAGCCCTCGTTCCTGCTGCAGGAACAACCTACCTGGCATCAGACCTTTCCCATCCCCTACTTACCTGGGCAAAGAAGGAGCTTTGTGGACAAAGGCTTAAGTGCTCCCGAAGGGCATGGGGACTCAGAGCTCCCAGGTAAGAGCGGGGCTGGTAGCGTTTGGTCTTACAGAAGCAGAAGTATCAATCCTACGCTGACTTTATCTACTCTACTGTTTGTATTCCCATTCTGTCAGGTGATCTAATAATCTTCTATGATACTTTTTCTTCTTCAAGTCTAGGGTCTGGTATTGCATATGGCTGTAATGTCTCTTTAGACTTATTTAATCTGTAACATTTCCACAATCTTTCTGTCTTTTATGACATTGGCACTTTTGAAGAATATAGTCCTCACTACAACTCCTTTCCTGGCCTCTTTTTCCCCGCTTCGGCCGCGCTGCGCGGCTTGTGAGATCCAGCAGTGGAAGCAAGGAGTCCTAACCACTGGACTGCAAGGGAATTCCTGACCCGTGGCCTTTTTAAAAATAGAATGTTCCTCATTTTAGGTTTGTCTGATATTTCCTGTGATTAGGTTGAAGTGATGCCTTCTAGGTCAGGGTACCACATAGGTAATATTGTGTCCTTCTCAGGGTACCATGTCTGTTCGCACTGGTAAAGTTAATTTTGATGACTTGGCCAAGGTGTTTTCCAGAGTCTCCATTATATAATTAGTGGGGGTTTTTCTCTTCACTTTTGCAACTAATAAAAGCAGTCAGTGGGGAGACACTTTAAGATGATGCAAATATTCTGGTCCTCATCAGAATTTTCTCCTAGGTGTAGCATCCATTGATGAGTCTCATCTGATCCAATCTTCATTACCATGGTTGCAAAAGAATGGTCCTCCAGGTCCAATACTCCTTCCTCACTCACCAGTAAGCCATTGAATTTCACTATAGCTGAGGACTCCCTTTTCCCCTCATTTAATTTTTATTTACTATCTATTTATTATTGGTATGGACTTGTGAATTCCCATTTTTTAGTGGTTTATAATTGATTGCTATACTTCTTTTGGTACTCAATTTTATATATTTTTACTTATGTAAGTTACTAGGCAAATGTAGCTTTAGGCAGTTTATCCATAGCCAGTTGGATTATAGCCCCTCAGCCCCTCCTACGTAGAAATTCGGGAGCTACCACTGTGTGTATGTGGCATACCTATACGTACTTAGCCATGAATAGATTATAGCACACAAAAAACTGATAGCAGGGGCTACTTTGAGAGAAGGAGACTGGGGAGACAGGGGTTTGAGGTTGGAGAGAAATTTTCACTTTTGTAATATTTGAATTTTTAAAAATTCAGGTACATGTAATAAATTGTCAGTTCTTTAAAAAAGTTTGTTTTCTTGCTGAATCATTATCAGCAAAGTCAGATCAACTTGGTTCTGCTACTGGGGAACACTTTTTGTTTTCCCAGTTATTAAACTTCTCAGCTCTATGTGAAAGCTTTCTAGGCAGACAATCTTTACTGTCTATGTGGAATTGGTTGGCAATTAGCCTTAGTTTGGGTCTGTTTTTGAAAGCAGGCTTTGGATATCAGCACTGCAAATTTTGACCCCTGGCCCTCAGTTCTCAGACTCGCAGTGATTTCCAGTGCCAGTGTTAATGCAGTGTAGTTGTCATGGCAATGCAGTGCTGCTTCCACCCTAAGCTTCTTCTAGAAAGTTTGGCAAGCTGGTAGAGGGGAGACTGTATGTGAAGTTATTAGATCAAGTGCTCATTTCAGCTAATTTCTCAATCATTTGGCTGCATGTGTCCTAAGTAAATAACAATGGCTGATTTGGTTCATGATAGTGCTTTGGAATCTAAATAATTGCCCGGGTGCCTGCTATTGAGTAGTTCTCCTTTTCACATTTTGGACAATTAAAACAATTTTTTTCTATAAATCCACACACAATATATCCTAAAATTTCTTCTTCACTCAAAATAAAACAGTACATTCAAAACACTCGATGTCAGAGTTCTGGAATATGCCTTTAGCCAAGAATTCTATCCACTTAAATATGTTTATAACTTATATAAAGCAAAAAAGAATGTGTGTAGCTATAGTGAGCAATAAAATTTTGTTCATATTATCTGATGTTTGATAAAAGAAAAATGAAAGATGAATGAATTAAAAAAATCAAAAAACAAACAAAAAAACCACTCAATCTCCCTGTGCTAAGAAATCTCTGAATGCTGCAAAACTCTAGATGCTCTGGCTCAGCACATAGAAGTTTGTAACACACAACCCAGAGGGAAGCTCCGTTAGCCCCTCACAAGCAGCCTTGTGTAATTACTCCTCCATTAAGCCTGCATGCAGACCACACTGAGCTCAGCCATAGTCGTCCTTCTTTGAAAAAAAATAAAATAAAGTGGCCTTATTATAAACATGGGCAAGCTGGATTCTTTTGAGGGGTTTTTGCATTTTGGAGCCTTGTGGTTTTCTTCATCTATTTGATAATCATTAACATGCACAACAGTTAACCTTCCAGCAATGTGAAACTTTATATCTGAGCTTTGCAGCATCTGTCTTGAAATGCAGACTGAGGTTTGCTGAGGCTGTTTTTATAATCACTGGTGGTAAAATCAGGAAGATGCAAAATGGGCGTGTATTGAAGTGTAGTTCATCCAACATTCTAGACCTTAAATTAGAGTGATGAGCATAAACACTGCAAACAGAGTTTTTTTTTTTTTTCAACTAAATTGCAATTATATTTTAAATTACCTACAATTACCAAAAACCATCTCAAAGCTAGAAATTAACTTCTTAGGCACTGGTCCCAGCAGATCAGCTGTTAAATGGACCATCTTGTGTAGCTGACCTCCCACTCTAGTTTCACCCGCACGCAGCCTCACACAAACCAAGCAAGGGAGAGCCCAAGGGCCAAGTCCGAGTTTCACAGTCACGTGACAGGCATGACAGGCCAGCAGGATTGTGCGGCCATATTTTTACAACTTCCTAAATTACAGTTTCATGCAGGTTCATGACATTTTGCTGAAATACTGTGCTGTTTTCTTTTTGAGAGCAAGTGCCCCTTTTAATTGAACTATTTTTATGCAGCAGGTTTTGTCATATGGAATTTAGGGTATGGAATTGGGTCCAGGAGCCACTGGGACTATTCCTGGCTGGTCACTGTGTGACCTTGGTTAAAGTTCTTACCTTCTGGGCTTCAGAATGGTAGAAACAGTAAGGGATGAACAGTTGGGACTGCACCAGGTGGCCTCCCCCCAGAGCACTAGGGCAGGTGGCCTAGACACAGAGGTAGGTTCTTCCCCATCTTGCAGTCAGTCCGCTCCCTAGTCCTTTGTTGCCACCTCCCTTTCAATGAGAGGATGGGGGCCTTGAGGTCAGCCTTTGGTTATACTTCCTGGCTGGTATTCAACTCAGCACGTGGTGGACTTGACTTCAACATGGTATAGTACTTTGAAATGTTGAAATTTAGACTTAATACATTTGGGAATGGATTAACTAGTTTAAACCTCATGGCCTCTTGTTCCTCCAGGAACTCATAATGATCCTCTTTTCCTTGAATCCAGATTCTTGTCTTGAATTCACTCCCCTAACTGTCCCCAAAGTGATTTTTCTGAAATGCAAAACAATGCCAATTTCCTTCTTAAAACCTTTCAAATTTCCCTTTTGCCAAGAGCCATGCTGATTCAATCCCTGCCAACTTCTCTGCTTCACACTCCATTTCTACAGCTTGAAATTATTTCTACTTCTCCCCCGTGCACCACTTTTGTATGCATGTAAAACACTTTGTTTCATGCTGTCAATTCTTTCTGCTCTCCCTATCACCACTCCACTTGGCTAACTCTTAAAACAATGTTTAAGGCTGTTTAGACTATGTTTGAACTGAATGTTTGTGTCCCTTCAAAATTCATATGTTGAAATCTTAATCCTCAAGGTCATGGTATCAGGAGGTACCTTTGGGAGGTGATCAGGTCATGAGGCAGAGCCTGCATGAATGGGATTAGTGCCCTTAAGAAAGAAGCCCCAGGGCTTCCCTGGTGGCGCAGTGGTTGAGAGTCCGCCTGCCGATGCAGGGGACGCAGGTTCGTGCTCTGGTCCAGGAAGATCCCACATGCCGCGGAGCGGCTGGGCCCGTGAGCCATGGCTGCTGAGCCTGCGCGTCCGGAGCCTGTGCTCCACAAGGGGAGAGGCCACGACAGTGAGAGGCCCACGTACCGCAAAAAAAAAAAAAAAAAAAGAAAGAGGCCCCAGATGGGACTTCCCTGGTGGTCCAGTGGTTAAGACGCCGCACTCCCAGTGCAGGGGGCACAGGTTCAATCCCTGGTCAGGGAGCTAAGATCCCACATGCCGCATGGCGTGGCCAAAGAAACCAAAAAGGCCCCAGAGAGATCCCTTGTCCCTTCTGCCACATGAGGTTGCAGTGAGAAGACAGCCATCAATGAGGAAGTGGACTTGCACCAGACACCAGATCTGCCAGTTCTGTGATCTTGGACTTCTTCATCTCCAGAACTGGGAGAAATAAATTTTTATTATTTATATGCCCCCCAGTTTATGGTATTTTGTTATAGCTGCCCAAACTAAGATAGACCATATCCCCCAGAAAGCTTCTCTGAAAGCCCCTACAGTCTAGTAGATCCTACTTTTTATTCACTTAATAAAAAATTGAGTGGCTGTTATGCACTCAATGGTATTAATTAATGGGGGTCATTTTTCTCCATGAGTCCCTCTGCTCATCTCTAGGTGTCAGGGAAGAGAGGAGAGTGTCCAAAGAAGAGGAGTTAGATTTCTTGGTGCCCATGAGGGGCTGGCCACGTGGGTGATCTTTAGGGCATATTTGGGAGGCCTTATCTGAGAGCTAGAGAAAGGTGAGGTAGAACAAATAACTACAACCATTTCTCTCAACCATGAACTCTATAAAGTTGAAATATGCAACGTGAGCCTAAAGTAAAAGATGGTTTTTATTGGACTGAATAACAGTAAGTTTGGTTAATAATGCACTAGACTATCCTTCCTTATACTATTAATGATGTGATATTAGAGTTACATTAAAATAGTTATTATGATTAGGGGATAAACTAGAAAGAGGACTCACTTTGATTATACTGTGCCCTATAAGTCGTATCAGTGATTTGATTAAATAATGCTTCTTAACCCAACTTCTGGGGGATTTTTGAGGGATAGACAAATTGGTGTAGAATTAAAAGCTGATTAACGACTGGGCTAATATATCTGCAGTCACATTATATCAATAGGAATGCTTTCAGCATCAAGAGAAAACCTAACCAAAGTGACTTAAACTATTTTACTCATATAACAAGCATTCTGGAGGTAAACAGCTGGTGGTGATTGGTAATCGTGCAAAAAATACCAAAGCCAGTGTTTCTCCAATTCTGTTGGCCCTTCTCTGGTGGTTGCAAAATGGCTGCCATAACTCTAGGCATGAGTCTGTATCCAAGACAGGAAGAAGGGGGTGTGTGACAGTGACATTTCTTTTTTTTTTTTTTTCCATCTTTATTGGAGTATAATTGCTTAACAATGGTGTGTTAGTTTCTGCTTTATAACATAATGAATCAGTTATACATATACATATGTTTCCATATCCCCTCCCTCTTGTATCTCCCTCCCACCCTCCCTATCCCACCCCTCCAGGAGGTCACAAAGCACCGAGCTGATCTCCCTGTGCTATGCGGCTGCTTCCCACTAGCTATCTACCTTACGTTTGGTAGTGTATATATGTCCATGCCTCTCTTTCGCTTTGTCACAGCTTACCCTTCCCCCTCCCCATATCCTCAAGTCCATTCTCTAGTAGGTCTGTGTCTTTATTCCTGTCTTACCCCTAGGTTCTTCATGACATTTTTTTTTCTTAAATTCCATATATATGTGTCAGCATACAGTATTTGCCTTTCTCTTTCTGACTTACTTCACTCTGTATGACAGACTCCAGGTCCATCCACCTCATTACAAATAGCTCAATTTCATTTCTTTTTATGGCTGAGTAATATTCCATTGTATATATGTGCCACATCTTCTTTATCCATTCATCCGATGATGGACACTTAGGTTGTTTCCATCTCCGGGCTATTGTAAATAGGGCTGCTATGAACATTTTGGTACATGACTCTTTTTGGATTATGGTTTTCTCAGGGTATATGCCCAGCAGTGGGATTGCTGGGTCATATGGTAGTTCTATTTGTAGTTTTTTAAGGAACCTCCATACAGTTCTCCATAGTGGCTGTACCAATTCACATTCCCACCAGCAGTGCAAGAGTGTTCCCTTTTTTCCACACCCTCTCCAGCATTTATTGTTTCTAGATTTCTTGATGATGGCCATTCTGACTGGTGTGAGATGATATCTCATTGTAGTTTTGATTTGCATTTCTCTAATGATTAAAGATGTTGAGCATCCTTTCATGTGTTTGTTGGCAGTCTGTATATCTTCTGTGGAGAAATGTCTATTTAGGTCTTCTGCCCATTTTTGGATTGGGTTGTTTGTTTTTTTGTTATTGAGCTGCATGAGCTGCTTATAAATTTTGGAGATTAATCCTTTGTCAGTTGCTTCATTTGCAAATATTTTCTCCCATTCTGAGGGTGGTCTTGACATTTCTACTTTGTATCAGGAAAGCAAAGATTTGCCAGAAGCTCTTGGAGACTTCCACTTATACCTCATTGAGGCCAAAACTGTCTCAATGGCCAACCCTAGTTTCAGGAGAGCAGGAAAGCAAATATTTGGCTTTTCCAGCCTCTATAATGCAGGATGCCAAAGAAGGTAGATTTGAGAATGGGAGTTGGGCTAACCAACCAATGGCTTCTGCCACATGTACATTGTTTAATTCTCTTATAAGTCATCAAACTTCACCACTCTTTATCAGTGTCTTGGTCTTTAAGACTCTTTTAAAGTAAAGCTGGCAGAAATATAAGGTTGTACATTGTTTATAAATTTCCTCAGTTACCACAGCAATATGCCTGCGTTGTCTTCGACAGGCCATTCCGTGCCTGGGGAAGAAGCGTTTGCCTGTGGTGCCAGGGAAAGTTTTTGAATCCAGTTATTTTTGAATCCAGATCTGAAAAAAGTGCAAACAAAAATGTCTATCCTTGGTTTAAATTTTCACTCTTGTTTATCCATGGGTGCTTCTAAGAGCTTTTGCAAGTAAACCTTCCAAATCTTAAACCTTCCAAATCTTAAAGTGTGGTAGGCAGACTATCTCAGAGTTTACAGCTGATCAAGAAGAATAACAATCCATTACTTCTGGTGAGGTAACCTCATGAAAGGGGGCATGTGGAGTAAACCAGGGGAATTCTAGCAAGTGTGAAAGCTTGAAGCCACACTGTCTCCTCTCTGGGGTGTATGTCCACAGACACCTCTCTGGTTCAGGAACACATGTGGCAGGATATGCTATGAAACAGTTGGCCTAAGGGCAGTACAGAGTAGAGTTTAAGATATAAACTCTGGAGGGAGTCTGTCTAGGCTCAAGTCCTACTTCTATAGCTTACTAGCTTTGTGACCTAGGACAGTTTACTTAAACTCTCTGTGCCTCCAAATGGGACAGTAATAGTACTCAGCTAATATATATATATAAATATATATGAAGCACTGAGAAAATTTCCCATCACATTATACACAATAATTGATAACGATTAGCTCTCGTTGTTGTATAGTGGTATTATATAATGGTAATGCCCACCAGGCCAAGTAGATTCTTTGCTTCTTCACCATTCCCTTCCCGCTGGTGTGTGTCCCTTTTGGACATTTCCCTGTTACACAGGAAACACTCTTAAATACTTGTTAATGTTTAAGAGCTTCAGAGGTAGTAGTACTCCATCACTCTGTGTACGCTGTGCCATGCAATATGTATTATTATCGCAATTTCACAGAAAGAAAAGGAAGTTGAGCAGAGAGGTGAAGGAACTTGTCCAAGCCACACGGCTAGTAAACTTGTTGTAGTTAGAATTAGAACTCAGGTATTTTGGGCTCTAGGGTCTGCACTTATTTCCATTGTGGCATTATTGAATTGAGTTATAAAGCTTAAATTAGCTTTTTTTTTTTTTTGCGGTACTCGGGCCTCTCACTGTTGCGGCCTCTCCCGTTGCAGAGCACAGGCTCCGGATGCGCAGGCTCAGCGACCATGGCTCACGGGCATAGCTGCTCCGCAGCATGTGGGATCTTCCCAGACCGGGGCATGAACCCGTGTCCCCTGCATCGGCAGGCGGACTCTAAACCAATGCGCCACCAGGGAAGCCCTTAAATTAGCTTTTTATATGCATATCTACCTCTCTGCATGTAATTTTCTCATGCTCTGAGGGGAAGATTTGAATCATATAGACATCTTTTAGGACATCTGCACAACTCACAATCATCTTCTCTTTCTGAAAACTCTTTCAGGGTCCTGATAAAGGAGACCCCAAAGGCTATGTAAAGGCCATGTTTATAAAGTGCATGCAGCACCCAGTTAATTTTAGCTGCTGTTGTATTGTTACCCACCTTCTCTGGCCAAGGTTGAATGGACACCTGACCCAAGGTGGGTCAGTTGGATTCTCTCAAGAATTTGAAAATTTGGCTCTGAGATAGCCCAGTAGATACAGCATGCCATTGGAACCGAGTTGTTCAAGAACAGTGAAGTGTCCATCTCACTGCAAGGGTTGGGAAAGGTGTGGAATGTTGCCCTGCAGAGAGGAGATTGGAGGAGATAAGAAAAGCAAAGCAGAGATAAGAAGTGAGAGGTGGAGGCAAGTACTGCCTGGGAAACATGTGGCTTCTCAGGTCTTGGTTCTAGTCCCCTTTGAAATTCCTGCTTCAGGTGTTTGTGAGAAGCCCTGTGTCCTTATAGTAATTCACTCATATCTTGTTTTCTTTGTTAGCTAGTTTAAGTTGGTTTTTTTGTCACTTGTTTTCTTTGTTAGCTAGTTTAAGTTGGTTTTTTGTCACTAGCTACCAAACAGTCTCAATGAAGACCATTTGATTGGGATGGACATTGTATTTACTGACTGAAATAAGTGTTTTAAATTATTTGGGGACTTTATATATCATGCTGTCTCCTTTTCTGCTATAGATTAAGAGTTGACCTATCCCATGTCATGAATTTAATTCAGGTACCCTAACACACACTTGAGAAAGTTCCCACTTTCACTTGTCAATTGCTAAATCTCAGCAAAGTTAAGAATACACAACATTGTGTCTCAACACAAAATATCTAGATCTGGGGTGTGTGTTGTGTATGTGTTTGAATATCTAGGGTTGTATCTTGTGGAAATCTCTTTTCCAGAAAGTTCTGAATGTGCTCAGTCTTGCCTGTGCCATCACTGAACAGTCAGCATCATACTGTAGCTCCCAGCCCAGAGAAAAGTCCAGATAAAGAGAAGATCCATCCTGTAGTCCCTGAGTTGCATCTCTATGTGGCTTCCATGGCCAGAGAGTCTGATGCAGGTGACAGAAGGAAGGTCTTGGAATATTCATCCAAAGTCCTACAGGCCCCCCAGTTTTCAATACCTGGAGTAGGCTATAGAGAGATTTAAATGGATATGATCCCTAGAACTTAGGTCATATGACTTTTTATTCCAAGAGGTGTCTTAAGACTTCAAAATAATCCTAAAACATATCACATAAGAGGGTTTTTTTGGTTTTTGCTTGTTTGTTTTTTAAAGCAACAGCCTTCAAGCACAGTGGTTCTTAATCAGGAATATGTTTCAAGGTGAACTGGGAAGCTTTCTTTGAAATACACTTGCCATCTGAGAGTAGGGAAGACAGATGTTGTTATACAGTGTGGGTGGGTGTATAAATTGGTGTAATCTTTTTTGGAGGGCATTTCAATAGGGTCCATTTAAAAATGTACAGATGTAGTAATCTGACTTAAGTAGGAATTTATTTCATAGGTGTACTCACACAGATGCACAAATATATATTTAAAAGAATGTTTGCTGAAGCATTATTAGTAAATGGAAAAAAATACTTGGACTACTATTAAAAGCCACTAAGAGCTATATTTTATGTAATATAGGTAGATCCTATGGAAAGGAAGCCAAAACAATTAAGTTAATACAGCAAGTTGCAGAACAGAATATGTAAAATATAATTCCATTTATGTTTAAAATATTAATAAAAGGAGAGATATGCATATGCTTATGGGTTTGTGCCTCCTTTGTCATATAGATATATGGTTATATGCATAGAAAGCTTCTGGAAGAATGTATAGCTGTCACGAGGGTTACCCCGGGAGAGTAAGAATATCATATTATCTCAAAAAGAACTTTTAAAAGTATTTTATGCTGTTTTTGTCACTTACAACCAAAATAGTCTCAGTGAAGACAATTTGGCTGGGATGGATTTTGTAGTTACTGACCGAAATAAATGTTTTAGATTATCAGGCTCATTGTAAAATACAAAACCAATTGAGGTTCATTGTAAAAAAGCATTTCAAACAATATAGATATTTATATAAGACAAAGATTTCCCCTTTCCCTATTTCCCACCCAAATTTCTCTTTCAGGAGAGACTTTTTACTTTCCATGGTATACCCCTCTATCCTGATTTGTTTATTTGTTTTTACCTGAGCATGGATAACTTTCATGTATAATAATCATATTTCACTTTTCTAAGCCATTACTAAAACCTATTGAATCAGAAAGTTTGGGGATAGAGATTAGGCATATATATTTTAAAGTAACTGCCTATATGATTCTGATGTACATTCCTTTTTAAGAACCACTGCTACCTAGATTATATTCTGGGTCCTAAATGACAACATGACCTCAAATAAAATTTAAAATTTTCTGTCCTGGAAGGGCTCCTCACGTCTAAGAATCTGGGGAGCTTTATAAGCATGAATAAATGGAAGTTTTCAAAAGAAAGGCCTCTGCATATGATATTCTAAAGAGTTAGTTGTTGAATTGACTGTACTTAGCAAGAACTGAATCATGGTTTCACGCTAGGCAGGTATGGCAACTATATAGTTTGCATACCTCTCTTGTCTACTATAGTGTCCATTGCAGACATTACTAATCAATCTTCACACTTTCTTAGCTTTCACATAGCTTAGAATCATTTTTATCAGGACCCATCATTCCAGGTAACTACCATCCATCCTTGAGTTGACATGCCAGATGAAATCTATTGAGTCTATTTTAGTGGCCTTCTATTTGTGATTTTTCTAGCACCTTTTCCCCACTTTCAGAATAGAAAACCCTTCTTTCCTATGAGCAACCCATTCCATATGAGTTTCATAGGCCTGACTACAGTCTCTCCTCCAGCACCAGAAGTGGCAGCATCACCAAGGTTACCTCAATAAATCAGAGAACCCATCCCATAAGCTACCCTGATTGGTACAGGGATTGTACATGATCAACTCAGAT
Source organism: Hyperoodon ampullatus (assembly GCF_949752795.1). Classification (NCBI taxonomy): domain Eukaryota; kingdom Metazoa; phylum Chordata; class Mammalia; order Artiodactyla; family Ziphiidae; genus Hyperoodon; species Hyperoodon ampullatus. The sequence continues at coordinate 133,370,416 of NC_136916.1, read as the reverse complement.
CAGTAAATTATTCTTTCCTGGGACTTTCTCCTGGAGTTATTTGGGAAAAAAAAAAACAACACAAAACAAAACATGTTTTCTATTTTTGGGGGGTTATTAAGCTTATAAAGAATTTGAGTCTTCAGCTTCCAGCTGTCATTTGTTGGTGGAGAGGGCCTGTTGAAGAATTAGAGTGTGAGACAGAGCCCTGATATTGTATTGTCATTTATGATCCTTGATCTAGGTGTACTTGAGGCCAGATGAATCTCCTAACCTTCTATTTATGAGAGTTAATAAATTCCCTTAATTTGCTTACATTTTTTTTGAGTTAGGTTAATGCCACCTGCAATAAAGAATCTTTATTAATATGCTTATTCCCCTTCCTTATTCATGGGCGTGAAAATCTTTTTCTTTTAATTCAGAAACTTTGTATTAAGGATTTTACTCTAAATTGAGACGTTTCAGATAAGCATGAGGTGAAGAATTGTATTTGCATGGAATCAAATCCAGAGGAATTACAAATTTTCATTCATCCTGAAGATTTTCTCTGGTATTCCTTCCTTGGCTGTCATCATGCAACTGCAGTTGATACATAGATGACGTATCCCCAGGAGAGCAATATGACCGCAAGGAGCAGTGCTGAATAAATCCGGTCCAGGTTGCGGCGACTCTGGCTTCACGGTAAGGAGACAGCAGAGGTCCGCGACACGGGTAGAAAATGCAGGCCCTAGAGTAACCTCCCAGGCGGTGAAAAATCTGTTCTTGAGCTTTTCTTTTTCTAATTCTCTATCCTTTCTTTCTATTTATGAGACTTCATATTTTTGGATTTGGCTCCTGTATTTCAGAATGGGACATTCAAAAGCCAGAAAAGGTAGGGAATGATGCTTTGTTATTATTGTTGTTATTAAGGTGAAAGCAAGAAATTCCAGATGTAAATCAATGCTATTAGAATCAGGGGTGAATTTGCATCTTGAGAATACAAACAGAATTTGTATTCTCATTTTACAAAACAGAAAACTGAGACCCAGAAGGTTAATCCATTTGTCCAAGGTCACAGAGTCAAACCTATAATCCAGGACTCCCTGGCTATATCTGGTGTTCTTTCTTTTTTGTTGTTTTTTTGCAGTACGCGGGCCTCTCACTGTTGTGGCCTCTCCCGTTGCGGAGCACAGGCTCCGGACGCGCAGGCTCAGCAGCCATGGCTCATGGGCCCAGCCGCCCCACGGCATGTGGGATCTTCCCGGAGCGGGGCACGAACCCGTGTCCCCTTATCTGGTATTCTTTCACTGCATTGTGTTACCTTTTTTCTGGGTCTAAAACAGGCTGGGTCATAAAACAACTACATGTAATTTTCAAAATTCATTAGCATCATGGAGAGGAGGAAAATCAATGAATGAGCAGTTTCATTAATCCAGCATTGAAAACAACTGCATTACATTAAAGCAGCAGAAGAAAATAAGCAGACTACGTTAGACGTAACCTCATACTTGACCGAATTGAAGTTTTTCCATCCATGATTCAAAGTCCAGATTTCTCCAATCTTCCAAACTTGTTGTCCTTACGCTTTTCAGTGTTGAAAAAAATTTACGAAAGTTTCCTCCCAACCCTGCCACGCTAAATACATACAGATAGGATAGAGGTTTCCTCTTAAATTGAAGCTTTTATAGAAATAACTACACCAATAAACTATTTCTGGAGTATTTGCAAGTAAATAAAAGATTATGGGCAATTCACAAAAAATTCATATTTATACCTTGAGGTTTTTTTTGTTGTTGTTGTTAACTCCTTGCATTCCTCAGAGAGATATCTGACTTGTAGAGCAATGAATCATTTCATTCTAAATACATAGAATCATGGAATTTGGGGTGAGATGGTTATTTAGAAACTGCCTGGTTCAACATTTATTGATGAGGAACCCAAGACCCAGGGAGATTAATTGACTGTATGTAACCTTGGGCAGGGAGCTGTTATGAACCCTTCCGTAACATCATCTAAAATTAATTTTTTCTTGAAAATCTGAATTTTCATGAAAAATTTGAAACTTGATGGCAGGTAAGGAAGTATATCAAAATATTTTATACATTAATATTAATTTAAATATGTAAATGAAATGAACATATTGTTTATTTGAGTGCTTAGTTAAGCTAAAATATATTTTCTTATCTTTTCATTTCCCTTCCTAACCACATTCCTTTTTTTTTTTTTTTTTTGGCTGCATTGGGTCTTCGTTGCTGTGTGCAGGCTTTCTCTAGTTGCGGCAAATGGGGGCTACTCTTCATTGCGGTGCACGGGCTTCTCATTGCAGTGGCTTCTCTTGTTGCAGAGCACGGGCTCTTGGTGCACGGGCTTCAATAGTTGTGGCTCGCGGGCTCTAGAGCGCAGGCTCAGTAGTTGTGGCACACGGGCTTAGTTGCTCTGTGGCATGTGGGATCTTCCCGGACCGGGGCTCGAACCCGTGTCCCCTGCATTGGCAGGCAGATTCTTCACCACTGCGCCACCAGGGAAGCCCCCCAACCACATTCCAAAAAGCCACAGTAATCATTCCAACAGCATTTTCCCCCTATATTTTATATTTTACAATCTGATGTTAGGGGAATACAAACAACATATTCTCATAAAATATTTGTTTAATATGCACTTAACCTTAAAATGTTGTTTATGTGTAATGAAGCAATTGGTCTGATACTACCCCATACTGACATATGCAGAATTCCAGAAGAGTCTGAATACCTCCTCAGAATCTTTGTGGTCTGACTGATGAAATTAAGCATGTCAAATACAAAAAGCTCATGGCAAAGGTAACCTCCAGGTGCAGCAAGCACATTGGGTCACCAGGCCTCAGAAGCAAAGATAAAAAAGGTCTCCTCCCTGCTCTGCCTCACAAGGGGAGGCAGCTCTTGGAAGGGAGAAAAGAATTAGAAATACAGTAAGAATCTCAATCCAAGGAAAGCCAAATAGAAGAAACAGATGTTCATTACCGAATTCTGTATTTTCCGTGCTTTCAGGTGAAAAAGAAAGTGAGACTTGTGGGTACTTGCAAAGCCTTGTGTGTACTTGCAAAGCCTTGTGTGTCCCAAGTTTCCCCAGAAGCTTCTAGCTGCTGCAAACCTAGGTCTAGAGGTTTGTTTTTTTTTTAAGAAGTTAAGTTGCATTTTTATTCTTAAGGAAACTTGAATAAGAACTTAGAAAGTCTGTGGAACCAAAAAGCTTTTTCTTTGAACAGTGTCAGTTCATTATAAAATTTATTCTGCTCTGGCTTCTGCTAGATACTAGGGCTACAAAAATAAAATTTCACTTAAATTTATTTAAAAAGACAAATAGCATAAGAGTGCAATAATGGATATAGAGAGGTGTTCACTGTGACATTTATTATAATAGCAAAACATTGCCATCAACCTAAGCAACTGTCAGTATGGGATTTGCTGAATTATGTTGTAACTATACAGAAAAAAAGCTATATATCCATTTTAAAAAGTGTCCTATGGAAACTTGTTTTTGTTCTAATTTTCAATTGGACGAGATGGCATAGGTAAGAAACTCCAAAATATGTGCTTTTAGAAAGTGATTTTATTGGTGAAGGAGTTAACCATGAAATGCTTTCTTTCTTTCTTGTTTAAACACCTTCTGGGTAAAGAAATTCTATGCTGCAACAAGGCCAGCTGGTGTCCCCATATGAGAGATTGTTTCTCTAATATTTGTAAGACTGCCCAACCTAAGTCATTAAATCAGGGAGTACCCGAGCTGGGCATAATTAGTCTGCTTGGATGGGGTCCTGGTAGACTGAATTATCTTTAGCGTCTGCCAGGGCACCTTGCTGGTGGCTGTATAATATGGGATACTTGATTCAGGACATTGAAAACAGGAGGCATTGGTTTAGAGACAAAAAGAACCTCTCTACATAGGCTTACTTAAAGTTATCTTTGCCCATATGTCAATTATTACAACATGTATAATGTAGATAAGGCCTAATTAAATCACCAGTAGTTTACAAATGACAGTTAATAATCTAGTCAAATCTTGGCTACCTACAGAGGCAAAGTCTTACTTTGGATTCTGACCCCTTTTTGTTTGGTTTCTTCCTATCGCCAGCATTTGCTGTCTGTTTCTTAGGCTTTATCCTTGGTTTTCATCCTTTGACTACAGGATTTCTCACATCCTTTCTGTACTTTCTCAAGATCCAGTTGTTACAGAACAAGAACTTTGCACTCTCAACTGTAGAAAAGTTATATGATGCTGCCACCATCATAATTTCACTACTCTCTTTTGACCTCTATAATTTGCGCATCACTTTATCTGTGTGGGTGTGGCAACTCTTCATTGATTTATTTATTCATCAAATGTTTGTGGAGTGCCCACTTTGTGCCATGTCCTAGTGTACAAAGAATAGATTTGGTTTGTGCCCTTTGGATAAAACAAGTCTCATTAGTTACAGAGGCTTCAAAATGATTCAGAATACATTCTCTAAAAACAGTTAAAGTCAAAATAAATAATACAAAACTGTCTAAAAAATCCTCAAATATGTGGAAATTAAACAATACACTTATAAATAAGTTATGGATTAAAGAGGAAATTACAATGGAAATTAGAAAATATTTTAAACTGAATGATAATGAAGATATTTCAAATTAGAAGGATACAACAAAAGCAGTGCATAGAGGGAAGGTTATGCTTTTAAATGTTTATATTAGAAAAGGAGAAAGGCTTAAAATCAATAATCCACACTTCCACCTTAAGATGACAGAAAAAGAAGAGGAAATTGAAACAAAAGTAAGTAGAAAAATTAAACTAATATAAGAATGGAAATCAATGATATAGAAAATGGACAGACAACAGAGGAAAGTAAAAAATTGGTTCTTTGAACAATTAATACAATTGATAAAATATATAGTAAGACAATGAGAATAAAGAGAAAATACAAATCATGGTCATCAGGAATGAAAGAGAGGTCATCACTATAGATTGTAGAGGCATTAAAAGGATAGTAAAGAATGTTATGAACAATTTTATGCAAATAATTTCAAGAACATAGAGGAATAGCAAATCAAAAACAATACATTTTCCTGGAGATAAATTCAAACCACAGACGTGAAAGATACTTGAATGGGGTGTTATGTTATCTATCAAGCCATAAAGTTGAGTGTGCCCATTAGCACTTCTTCAACACAGGTAAGTGGAACACATGAGACTGAACTCAAGTAGGCCTAAAGGTAACAGTTAGTTGTGTGAGCAGGTGGTGCACACTCTCAGTGTTCCCAACCCTTGATGCATAGTCACATATCCTTCAATCTACTGAATTCCAGCCACATGGATGGGAGGAGCACCCTTGATCAGTTTAATAAGGAAAGAAAACATGAAACCTGATTTATGGATGATTATGCACTATATGCAGACTGCTGTACTCATTAACCTCAATTGTATCTTATAATAGGACAATGATGAAGAGAAATTCTCACTGTGGGCAGAATTATAAGTGGTACATTTTGTTCACATTTCCTGGAAAGAGAAATGTCCTGTGTTATGAATCTAGATTGATTCATAGTCAGTAGCTAATGGTTGTCTGGATGGGCAGAGACAAGAAAAGAATAATACTGGAGGATTGGCAATAAGAAGGTCTGGGTAAGTGGATGGAAACTTTTGACATACCAAGGGTGGGTGTTAGGAGTAGGCCACCCAGGTGCAAGTAATTTTTAGAACGTAAACCAACAAAAGATTTTTTGGAGAGGAATATTGCATCACTGACATTGTTTAGAATGGCTAGCACATGATGCTAATAAAAAGACTAATTTATAGTTGGCTTTATTAATATTTTTAAATTCTCTACAAACAATGCACCTTCTTATCATCTGCACCTGGTAAGCCACTCCCATTGTTCTGCCTTTGACCCAGAGAGCGACAATATTTGTACTCCTGAATGCTCACCAAAGGCCCTCACAACTAGGACTTTCTCAATAATCAGATGGGCAAAGGATGGACCAAATGACCCGTTCTATAGATGTCAGTCAGCAGCCACTTTCCTTGGTTACTCCAGTGATTGCTCAGAGATCTCATTGAAAGTGTGGTGGTAGGGATGGAAGCTATGTATGGGATCTGATCCCTGCCACTGCAGAGTATCCAGTGTGCCAACAGCAGATATGAACACTGAGCCATTACTGAGGCATGGTGACCTATCACTAGCCAGCCTCCTGGTGACAGAATAATGATACTGGACTCCTATAGTTGGTGGGGGCAAGAATGTATTCTTATTGGAATAGACAGTCTTGTATGAATTTGTCTTTCTTGAAGTGTTAAACTTATAAAACTAGGAAATAAACAAGTTAAAAATTGAAGAAATGTATAATAAAGATGAAAGCAGAAACACTTTTAAATTATAAATACCACAAAAAGATTTTAGTGACAGAATCAGAAGGACATAAATTGAAAAGACATGAAATAGAGAAAAGCATTTGCTACCACTTACAGTTTAACAGAAAAAAGAGAATACCAAATATATTATTTGGAGTGAGAAAGGCAACAAAATAACAGAAAGGAAAGAATTATTTGAGAACTCTATTTACATACGTATATAAACTTGAAAATCTTGATGAAATGTATAGTTCTCTAGGTAATTATAAATTACAAAATTGACCAAAGGTGGTAGAAAGTCTGAAATGGGCTAATAAAAGAATAAAATTGTTCTCAGTGAAAACCACAAAAGGTAGAAAAAGTGTAGAAGACAAAGATAAGAATAAAAAACAAGGGCAATGAATTGAAAACAGAAACAAATATGGTAGATGTTAACCCAACTATATCAGTAATCACTTTATTTTTTCCCCCCTCAGGATCTTTTTTTTAATTGAAGTATAGTTGATTTACAATATTGTGTTAGTTTCAGGTGATTCAGATATATAGTTTTTCAGTTTCTTTTCCATTATAAGTTATTACAAGGTATTGAATATAGTTCCCTATACTATACAAGTAAGTCCTGTTGTTTATTTTATATATAGTTGTGTGTATCTGTTAATATCATACTCCTAATTTTCCCCTCCCCTTCTCAATAATCACTTAAATGTCAATGGTCTAAATATACCAATTCAAAGACAGACATTGTCAGAGTAGATAAAAAACAAAGCCCAAGTATATACTGTCTATAAGAAACCCACTTTAAATATGAAGACACATAGAGATTAAAAGTAAAGGGATGGAGAAATATATAGCATGGTAACACTAATCAAAAGAAAATGGGAATAACTATATTTTAATATCAGACAGAACAAACTTCAGAGAAAAGAAAGTTAACAGGAATAAAGAGGAACATTATATAATTAATGATAAAGAGGTCAGTACTCCAATAAGACATACAGTCTTTAATGTGTATGCGCCTAACAACAGAGCATCAAAGTACATGAGGCAAAAACTGATAGCAATGCAAGGAGAAATAGAGAAAGAAATGGATAGATCCACCAGGCAGAAAATCAGTAAGGATATAGTTGAACTCAACAGCACCAACAATCAACTGGAAATAATTAACATCTACAGACTACTTCATCCAACAACAGCAGATTACACATTCTTCTCAAGCTCATATGGAACATTCACCAAGATACACTTCATTTTGGGCCAAAAAATACATCTTAACAAGTATAAATAATAGAAATCATACAATGTCTGCTTTCAGATCATATGGAATTAAACTAGAAATCATTAACAGAAAGATAGCTGGAAAATTAAAAAATACTTAGAGGTTAAACAACATACTTCTAAATAACACACAAGTCAAAGAAGAAATCTCAAGATAAACTTTAAAATATCTTGAACTAAATTAAAATGAAAATGCAACTTATCAAAATTTGTGGGATGCAGTGAAAATAGTGCTTACAAGGAAATTTATAACAGCTAATGCATGTACTAGAAAGAAGAAACATCTAAAATTAATAATCTAAGCTTCCACCTTAGACAACTAGAAAAAGAATAGCAAATTAGGTCAAATGTAAGCAGAAGAAAAGAAATAACAAAAATTAGAGCAGAAATCAATGAAATTAAAAACAAATCAATAGAGAAAATCAATAAAACCAAAAGCTGGCTCTTTGGAAAGATCAATATAATCAATAAGCCTCTAGCCAAGATAACAAACAAATGAACAAAAAGGGGTGGGGGGGAGAAAACACAAATTACTAGTATCAGAGATGAAAGAGGAGACATCACTATAGAACTCATGGAAATTCAAATGATAAGAAAGTAATATTATGACTAACTCTATACCCATAAACTTAATAACCAAAATGAATTGAATCAATTCCTTGAAAGACACAATACACTAAACTCACTTATGAAGAAATAGCCAATCTGAATAGGCCTATATCTATTTAAAGAAATGGGATCAACAACTAATAATCTTTCAAAAGAGAAAGCACCAGACCCAGATGTGTTCACCTGTGAATTCTACCAAATATTTAAGGAAGAAACAATTCTCTACAATTTCTTCCAGAAGATAGAAGGGGAAGTGATACTTCCTAACTCATTCTGTGAGGCAAGCATTAACACCAAAACCAGACAAAGGTATTACAAGAAAACTACAGACCAGTATCTCTCATGAAAAGAGATGCAGAAATCCTCAAACTGTTAGCATATTGATTACAACAATGTGTAAAAAGAATTATACACCACAGTCAGGTGGGATTTATTGCAGTATACAAGACTTGTTCAACAATCAAAGCTCAATTACTGTGATCCATCAGATCAACAGACTGAAAAAGAAAAATCATATGATCATATCGATATATGCAGAAAAAGCAGTTGACGGAATCCAAAATCCATTCATGATTAAAAAAAAAAACTCTCAGCAAAGTGGAATTGAGGGGAACTTCTTCAACTTGATAAGGTACATCTACAAAAAACCTACAGCTAACATCATACTTAACAGTAAGAAACTCAAAGCTTTTCTGCTAAGATGGGAACAAGGCAAGGATGTCCTCTCCCACCTTGTTTTTAAAAATCATACTAGAAGTTCTAGCTAATGCAATGAGACAAGAAAAGGAAACAAAAGGTTAACAGATTGGGAAGGAAGCCATAAAACTGTCTTTGTTTACAGATAACATGATCTTCTATGTAAAACATACAAAAGAATTTACCAAAAAATTCCTGGAACTAATAAGCAATTATAGGAGGGTTGCAGGATAGAAGGTTAATATGCAAAAGTCAATCACTTTCCTGTATACCAACAATGAAAAAATGGAATTTGAAATTACAGACACTTTACAATTTACATTAGCACTCCTACCCCCAAATGCTCAGGTATAAATCTCACAAAATTTGGACAAGATCTGTATGAAGAAAACTACAAACCTCTGATGAAAGATACCAAAGAAGAACTAAATAAATTGAGAAATATTCCATATTCATGGATAGGAAGGCTCAATTTTGTCAAGATGTCAGTTCTTCACAGCTTGATCTATAGGTTAATAAAATTCCAATCAAAACTCTAGCAAGTCATTTTGTGGATATCAACAAACTGATTCTAAAGTTTATATGGAAAGGCAAAAGACCCAGGAAAGTCAACTGAAATTGAAGGAGAAAAAAGTCAGAGGACTGACATTACCTGACTTCAAAACTTAATGTAAAGCTACACTAATCAAGACAGTGTGGTATTGGTAAAAGAATGGACAAATAAAACAATGGAAGAGACCAAAATAGACCTGCATAAATGTTGCCTACTTATCTTTGACAAAGGAGCATAGGCAATACAGTGGAGCAAAGAGTCTTTTCCACAAATGGTGCTGGACATCCACATGCAAAAAAAATGTTGACAGACTTTACACCTTTCACAAGAATTAACTCAAAACACATCATAGACCTAAATGTAAAACATAATGGACCTAGAGGGAACCTGCCTCAACATAATAAAGGCCATATACGTCAAACACACAGCAAACATTATTCTCAGTGGTGAAAAACTGAAAACATTTCCTCTAAGATCAGGAACAAGACAAGGATGTCCACTCTCGCCACTGTTATTCAACATACTCTTGGAAGTCCTAGCCACAGAAATCAGAGAAGAAAAAGAAATAAAAGGAATCCAAATTGCAAAAGAAGAAGTAAACTGTCATCTGTCAGTTTGCAGATGACATGATACTATACATACAAAATCCTAAAGATGCCACCAGAAAACTACTAGAGCTAATCAATGAATTTAGTAAAGTCACAGGATACAAAATTAATGCACAGAAATCTCTTGCATTCCCATGCACTAACAATGAAAGATCAGAAAGAGAAATTAAGGAAATAATCCCATTAACCACTGAAACAAAAAGAATAAAATGCCTAGGAATAAACCTACCTAAGGAGGCAAAAGAGCTATGCTCAGAAAACTATAAGATACTGATGAAAGAAATCAAAGATAACACAAACAGATGGAGAGATATACCATGCTCCTGGATTGGAAGAAACAATATTGTGAAAGTGACTATACTACTCAAAGCAATCTACAGATTCAGTGCAATCCCTATCAAATTACCAATGGCATTTTTCACAGAACTAGAGCAGAAAATTTTACAATTTGTATGGAAACACAAAAGACCCTGAATAGCCAAAGCAATCTTGAGAAAGAAAAATGAAGCTGGAGGAATCAGGCTCCCTGACTTCAGACTATACTAAAAAGCTACAGTAATCAAGACAGTATGGTATTGGCACAAAAACAGAAATATAGATCAATGGAACAGGATAGAAAGCCCAGAGATAAACCCATGCACCTGTGGTCACCTAATCTATGACAAAGGAGGCAAGAATATACAATGGAGAAAAGACAGCCTCTTCAATAAGTGGTGCTGGGAAAACTGGACAGCTACATATAAAAGAATGAATGAAATTAGAACACTCCCTAACACCATACACAAAATATAAACTCAAAATGTATTAAAGACCTGAATGTAAGGCCAGACACTATAAAACTCTTAGAGGAAAACATAGGCAGAACACTCTTTGACATAAATCACAGCAAGATCTTTTTTGACCCACTCCTAGAGTAATGAAAATAAAAACAGAGAAACAAATGGGACATAATAGAACAAAAGTTTTTGTACAGCAAAGGAAACCATAAACAAGATGAAAGACAGCCCTCAGATTGGGAGAAAATATTTGCAAATGAAGCAACTGACAAAGGATTAATCTCCAAAATATACAAGCAGCTCATGTAGCTCAATATCAAAAAAACAACCCAATCCAAAAATGGGCAGAAGATCTAAACAGACATTTCTCCAAAGAAGACACAGATGGCCAACAAACACATGAAAAGATGCTCAACATCACTAATTATTAGAGAAATGCAAATCAGAACTATAATGAGGTATCACCTCACACTGGTCAGAATGGCCATTATCAAAAAGTCCACAAACAATAAATGCTAGAGAGAGTGTGGAGAAAAGGGAACCCTCTTGCACTGTTGGTGGGAATGTAAATTGATACAGCCACTATGGAGAACAGTGTAGAGGTTCCTTAAAAAACTAAAAACAGAACTACCATATGACCCAGCAATCCCACTACTAGGCATATACCCAGAGAAAACCATAATTCAAAAAGACACATGCACCCCAGTGATCATTGCAGCACTATTTACAATAGCCAGGACATGGAAGCAACCTAAATATCCGTCAGCAGAGGAGTGGATAAGGAACATGTGGTACATATATACAATGGATATTACTCAGACGTAAAAAGGAAAGAAATTGGGTCATTTGTAGAGATGTGGATGGACCTAGAGACTGTCATACAGAGTGAGGTAAGTGAGAAAGAGAAAAATAAATATCATATATTAATGCATATATGTGGAATCTAGAAAAATGGTATAGATGATCTTATTTGCAAAGTAGAAATGTAGACACAGACATAGAGAACAAAGGTGTGGACACCAAGGGGGGAAAAGGGGTGGGATGAATTGGGAGATTGGGATTGACATATATATACTATTGATACTAGGTATAAAATAGATAACTAATGAGAACCTACTGTATAGCTCAGGAAACTCCACTCAGTGCTCTGTGGTGACCTAAATGGGAAGGAAATCCAAAAAAGAGGGAATATATGTATATATATAGCTGATTCACTTTGCTGTACAGTAGAAACTAACACAACACTGTAAAGCAACTATACTCCAATAAAAATTAATTTAAAAAATAAATGTAAAACACAAAACTGTAAAACTCCTAGAAGATAATACAGAAAAAATCTAGGTGACCTTGGGTGGGCAATGACTTTTTAGGAAAAAAAAACACGAAAGGCACAATCTGTGAAGAAATTATTGATATGCTGGACATCATTAAAATTAAAAAGTTTTGCTCTGAGTAAGATAATGTAAACAGAAGACAGGCCACAGACTAGGAGAAAATATTTGCAAAAGACACATCTGATAAAAGATTGTTACCCAAAATATACAATGAACTCTTAAAACTCAACAATAAGACAATGAACAACCCAATTAAAAAATGGGCAAAAGACCTGAACAGATCTCACACTAAAGAAGATATACAGTTGGCAAAATAAGCATATGAAAAGATGTTCAACGTCATATGTCATTAGGGAATTACAAATTGAAGCAATAATGAGATATCACTAATAGAATTAGGTGAGATCACACCTAATAGAATTGCCGAAATCCAAAATACTGACAACATCAAATGCTGATGAGAATACGTGCAGCAACAGGAACTCTCATTCATTGCTGGTGGGAATACAAAATGGTATAGCCACTTTGGAAGACAGTTGGGCAGTTTCTCATAAAACTAAACATACTCTTGCCATATGATCCAGAAATCGTACTCCTTGGTGTTTTCTCAAATGAATTAAAAACTTATGTACACACAAACCCTGCACACTGATGTTTATAGCAGCTTTATTCATAATTGCCAAAACTTGGAAGCAACTAGGATGTCCTTCAGTAGGTGAATGGACAAACTGGTACATACAGACAGTGAAATAGTTGTTGGCATTAAAAAACAAGCCAATCTGAAAAAACTATGTTCTACATGAGTCCAACTATATGATATTCTGGAAAAGGCAAAATTAAAGAGATAGTTAAAAGGTCAGTGGTTGATAGGGGCTGTGGGGTAAGGGGAGGGATGAATAGGTAGAACACAGAGGAGTTTTAGGGTAGGCAACATACTTTGTGTGATACCATAATGATGGATACATGTCATTATACACATGTCCAAACACACAGAACGTACAACACCAAGAGTGAACCCTAATGTAAACTACAGACTTTGGGCAATAATTATGTGTCAATGCCAGCTCATCAAAGTCATAACAAATGTACCACTGTGATGTGGGATGTTGATAGTGGGGGAACTTGTGCATGGGTTGGGAAAGGGGGTATATGGGAAATCTCTATACCTTTCACTCAATTTTGCTGTGAAACTAAAACTCTAAAAATAAAGTTTATTAAAAGTGAAAAAAATAAAAATACATGATATAATCATAGACCAATTTCATTTATGAGTATAAAAATCTTTAAGAATTTTAGCCAAGTAAAATATGATAGTGTTAATATTTCATGACCAATTAGGATTTACCATAGTAATGCAAGAAAGTTTTGATATTTGGAAATGTATTAATGTAATTCTCTATGTTATCAGATTAAAGTTTAAAAGCTCATGACCTTTTCACAAGCTGAAAAAAGTGACAAAATTCAATATCCATTTATTAAAAATTAATCCTAGCTTTAAAAAATCTTTTATGCTAGGAATAGGAGGAAATATCTTGATGAGGTACGAGTTATATTCAAGAACTGTCAGCAAGCCTTATACATAATGGTGAAGTATTTCCATATAATATGGAATAATAGGAACAAAACAGAGAGTCACCATCTCCACTAAGGTTTGAGCCAATGTATAAAAAAGAAAGAGGAATAAAAGGTATAAATACAGAGAAAGAAGTGACAAAACTGTCATTATTTCCAATTATATGATTACCTCAAAAATCTAAGTAACTAATCAGCATGAGTTTAGTGATGGCCAAGGGCAACTTTTGTAAACAGAAAAACAAATTAGTGTATTTAAAAATGAATATTCAATTTACTAAGGTAAGAAACTTTAAAATTTAATTCTTTCTAAGCCTTTAAATTCAGCTTACAATACTTGTTCTTCTTTTTATAAGTATAGTTAAATAAGAATAATCACCTTTACTTTAAAAAAATTAATATCTGAGTAGCTTAAGTTTTATAGACTAAATTCTTTAAAACCTATTCCTAATTACAACTTACATTCTCTTAAAGGAAATAAAATGCACTGAAAACTTTGATAAATTTAATTTTTTCCAAGCTTTAAAAATGTCTATCCTAATAAGCAAAACCTTCCCAAGTACTTACACAACTCTTATACAGCTAATAAATTGAACCTGTAAGTATAGCATAGCTCACATTATTTAGCATTCCAATACTGTTTACAAATTTGGTCAAATTCTCTTACATGTTTCATAATAAAGCCCTAATTCTAAAATCAGTTTATTCAGCTGCAAATTTCAAGTTGAAATCATTAGGCTAATCTGTCAGATAACCTAGTGCCAAATCAAAGTCCAAATTTACCCAAATTATCCTAAATATCACATAAAAGTATCAAGAATTTGAGTTTGATTTCCTTTAGAGTATGTTAAATTCTATACTTCCATGAGATTGGAAACACACTACTTGCAAGGGGACAGTTTACCACTGCTAGCAAGATGGGTTTTATCCTAAGTGAGCCTAGGTTAAGAGATCAGAACCTGTATATCCAGCGTGATTCTCCTCTCATCACCAATAGACACCATGGGCTCCTTTCATTGTTGCTATGACAACAGGGACTCCAAGTATAACTCTTCAAATGGGATTCATTTCGCTTGGGTTCAAGTTACAGGTTACCCAATTCTTCTGATTTAAGTCTACAGCCTCCCACTGAGGCTGCTGATAACTCTGTTCATCTAATCTCTTTAGTGCCTGATTGAATTCTCTGTTCTTTTCATATTCTTTCCCTCTGGTTGGATGCAAAATCTTATACAGTAAATCCCCTACATATGAACCTTCAAGTTGCAAACTTTCAGAGATGGGAACGTGTGTTCCATCAACGTCAGGCATGGGTGAAATGGCAGCTTGCCCTTTATCTCTTATTGCTGACAATCCTTCAGCTCTACCACTTCCCACCTTCTCTCCCTCCTCTAGTCAGTAACTCTCTTGCCTGTTCACTCAATGGCAACCCCTGTATGCCAGCTCTTGTACTATACTACTGTACTTTTCAAGGTACTGTACTGTAAGATTAAAAATGTTTTATTTTTTGTGTTTGTTTTTTATGTATTGTTTGTGTGAAAAGTATTATAAACCTATTGCAGTACAGTACTATATAGCCAGTTGTGTTAGTTGGGTATCTAGGCTAACTTTGTTGGACTTAAGAACAAATTGGACTTATGAACGCACTCTCGGAACGGAACTTGCTTGTATGTAGGGGACTTACTATAGATATTAAAGGCTATTTGAATACATTTCACACCTGAGGTCAAAACATCAAAGTCATGCTAATGAGAGTCTCCAGGGAGGAACAAAGAATGTTTAATAAAATGGCTGGATATAAGATATTTCTAGAATCTCTATACCAGCAACTAGGAAATGTAAGAGCAAAAGCAACAAAACTATAAAATACCAGGAATAAATCTATCAAGAAATATGTAAAACCTATATAAAAAATACTTTAGGGAATTCCCTGGCGGTCCAGTGGTTAGGGCTCCATGCTTCCACTGCAGGGGGCATGGGTTCGATCACTGGTTGGGGAACTAAGATCCCACATGTCACATGGTGCAGCCAAAAAAAACCCCACAAAAACTTTATTTGAGGGCATAAAAGAATATCTCAATAAATGAAGATGGAAATTGTGTTTCTGGTTGGGAAGGTTTAACACTGTAAAGCTGTCACATCAGTCCCAAATTAATAAATTCAGTGACATTCAAATTTTTATGAAATTTGAAAAGTGATTCTCAAACACACCAGATTGAAAAAATATGGATAAAAATGAGGTGGGACTTGACTATCCAATATCAAAGTATTCTATAAAGCTGTGGTAATTAAAGTAAATATAGTATTAGCTCCTATAATATAAAGAGAACAATTGAACAGAATAGAAAATCTCCAGACTAATAAATGAATTGGAATTTGGTTTATAATATAAATGCTATTTCTAACCAAAGAAGGAAGAGTGAACTGTCAATGGTGTTAGAACAATTTGGAAAAATAAATATAGATATTTACTTCATACTATAATAATTCCAAATGAATTAAAAAACTTCAAGTTGAAAAACAAAATTGCAATAGTATTAGAAGGAAAGATGGGGTAAGGTCTTCTAAAGCAACACAAGAAATCTAGAATCCATAAAGGAAAAACTGTCACTTTTTTCCCATAAAAATATAAAGTTCTCCTCAATCAAAGACACTATTTAAAAAGTTAAAAATAAAACACAAATGATAGACTGAGATGAAGATGTTTGTCAAACATGTAATTAACAAATAGTATCCACAACATAAAAATGTCCTATCCACAAATACAAAAAAAACCCAATTGAAACATGGGGAAGAATATGAATAGGCCATTAACAGCAGAAAATACAAATGGTCTACACAAACATAAAAAGATGGTCAGTCTTGCTCCTCATGAGGGCAATGCAAAGAAAAACAACACTGAGGTATCATTTTTTACTCAGCAGATTGGAAAAAATTTACAGCTTGATAATATCCAGCATTACCAAGTATGTGGGGAACAAAGTGCCATCAGGCAGTCTTGGTAGAAATGTAAATTGATAATGTCTTTTTGGCAGTATCTGTCTACATTTAAAATGAGTCTTTGACTCAATAATTCCATTTCTAGGATTCTATGTTGAAGAAATATTTGCACATGCAAACAGAGATATTAAAAAATTCCTTTGTATCACTTTGGTAAAAAATTAAGTACGTTTAAATGTCCATCAGTAGAAATGTGATAAATTATGAGATATCATGATTATGTGCACTCATTAAAAAGCAAGACACATTGTTCAGCTGAAACAAATGCTATTGAATAACATATGTATTGTGAACCCATTAAAAAAGCAAACAAACTTCAAAATATATATGGCTACATGTCATGTACTTTTGCCAATGTATAGAAAAAGGACTAGAGAATTACAGACCAAATTGCTAACTTCAGGTCATCCTTTGGGAGGGGAGGTTGGTTAGAATTTTTGGAGAAGACAGTTTTTATTGTTACCTGGTTCCTTTAATTCAAAAGCTTTTCAGCTGTCATAGCTTTTGGTTAAATAATCAGTAAAATAACCTCATTGTTTCTCTTGAATTTTCTCCTGGATTTACCTCTGAGTTCCTTCAGCGGGTGCCACAGATGAGGGGTCTGAAAGGACATGCTGCATTTGGAATTGTCTCCCCCTCTTGGACAGGTTAACTCTGGGGATTCTCATGCTTTGTTCTATTTATTCATGTATTTGTCATTCTTTCATTCTGTTAATAGTATGTTAGTTAAGCTGGACTCATGAAGTGTTAGCATTTATTTATCAGACCTATCCTCAGTGCCATACTCTGGATGAAAATCCGGGCTGATCCTAGTACTTCACTGATCACTCAGGAAAAAAAGAAATCCTCCAGTCACTTGTGTCATAAATGCGGCCTTCATTTAGTAATTAATTTTTCAGTTCTATATAATAGTTGAACTTTGAATTTGTGTAGTGTTACATCATCTCTCCTCCTCTGGTTGAGTCCTGTGGGTGCCTTAGAGGCTCCCCTGCAGGACCTCTTCAAGTGCAGCTCCCTTCATGTGATCAGTTTAAATAATCCCAGGACAACATTCTTCTGTGGGTTTCACACACTTCAGGGGCTCTCATAGCACTGACTTGTTCTCAGAGGGACTTGCAGGTATTTCTCTGCTCCACTGGCTGTTAGCCAGCCTCTTGCCTTTTCTGTCTCACAACTTGGATAAACACATGCCAAGCTCTCCAGATGTTCCCTTTGGAGTCTCTCTCACTAGAATTAGGATAAGGGGCAGGCACTCTTCGACACCTCCCCTGTTTGGAGGAGGGCTAAGCATTGGGAGCCACGGACAAAAGTGGATCCAAGAAATTCACTTCCTAAAAGCCCCCCTTTAGGGTACTTTAAAGTGATGTATCCCAAATCCCAATGAGTCAGAGCCTCATGGAGGCCTTGTCTCTGCCCATTTAAATGCCCATTAAGGGTGAACATATTCCGAAGTTAGTTCTCATCATTTTCTTTAAGTGCTTCATTTATGGTCTGCATCTTCTCTTGGAATTTCCTTTTTATTGTATCTTAGTGCCTCAGTAGAAATTTTCAAATTAACATTCTGTTTCCATTCATTTGCTTGCTTATTGACTTGCAAACAATTACTGAGCACCTTTATATGCCAGACATAGCTACAGTGATGAATCATTTGCAGGGTCTAACTTTTATGAGCAAGGGAGCAAACAAATGCAAAGGATAGTTTATCTTCAGTCTGATTAGGGACCTAAGTTCAGAAATGCCATTTGTTTTCCTTTACCCCTACTGTTGCTTTCTCTTGTTTTCTTGGAGCAGAAGCTCTTGTACCACAAAATGCATTTGGATTAGCCTTGATAAAAACATTCACCCCTAGACAAAGGAAGAAATGAAGAACTGGTATCTTCTTCTGTTGCACACACTAAGCTCGGGAACCATGAGTAAAAATTTTACTAATTGAGCAGCAACACCTATAGTGTGAAGTTTTGGAATGAGATAAACATTGATTTGAATCCTAGTTTCACTATAGGGCAACTTTCTTAATCTTTCTAAGTTTTATCAGTAAGGTGGTATGATGCTTAATTTTATGTGTCAACTTGACCAGGCCACAAGTACCCAGACATTTGGTCAAACATTACTGTGGGTGTGACTGTGAGGGTGTTTCTGGATGAGATTAACATTTGAATCAGTAGACTGAGTAAAGCAGATTGCTCTCCCTATTGTGGGTGGGCCTCATCCAATCAGTTGAAGGCCTGAGTAGAACAAAAAGGCTGACACCCCCACGAGCAAGAGGGAATTTCTCCTGCCCGATAGGCTTTGAATTGAATCATTAACTTTTTCCTGCCTTTGTACTTGAAACATTGCCTATTCCCAAGTCTCGAGCCTACCAGCCTTTGGACTAGAACTATACTATCAGATCTTCTGAGTCTTTAGCTTGCTGACTGCAGATCTTGGGACTTATCAATCTGCATAATCACGTGAACCAAGTGGGAATAAAGTATTTACCTCATAATTTTGTTATGATGATTAAACAAAAACAAAATGAAAACAAAGTTTACCGTGCCCAGCTCAGAGGCTGGCATAAAGAAGATGATGTTGGGTCTTCCCTCGTGGCGCAGTGGTTGAGAGTCCACCTGCCGATGCAGGGGATACAGGTTTGTGCCCCGGTCCGGGAAGATCCCACATGCCGCGGAGTGGCTAGGCCTGTGAGCCATGGCCGCTGAGCCTGCGCGTCCGGAGCCTGTGCTCCGCAATGGGAGAGGCCACAACAGTGAGAGGCCCGCGTACCACAAAAAAAAAAAAAAAAAAAAAAAAAGATGATGTAATACTACTTTTCCCCTTCATATTTTAGCAATTACAGCCTAGATGTCCAGATAGAAATCACAGAATTTTTATCATTTATTGATTATCCACAATATGCTAAACTAAGTGCTTTACATGCTTTATCTCATTTAATCTTAATCAGAACACTTCTTTCCTGAGGTTTGGCAAAGTTAATTTGTCCAGCATCACACATTTGGCAAATTATGGAACCAAAAAAGGAACTTGTCTGAAAGACTACACTCCTCACTACACACAGTATAATGCTTCTCCCCCACAGTTGACTATCTGCTTGGAGACTATTCCATGGCGAAAGAAAGGAGCCTTCCTATCTAGACTAGTGACCCTGATTTCTCACTTTAGGATGGATACAATTATGCCCTTAAGCAAAACGAAACATGTACTTAATAGAATAACAGAAAGATATATGTGTCTTGTGTCCATGAGAAGCTCACAATGAACAAATTACCATAAAGCAGAAGCACACACTTCCTTCAAAGGCTTTTCTCCAGTTCACAGCGTTTCTCACCTATCCTATTGCCCTGTCATCTTTCCTGTCCCCAGATTTCCATGGTATGTAGATTTTGAACCAATCTCATCCTTGATTACACGTCTTCATTTGTTCAGTGTTTACATACATATACCACTCACCTTGCATCTAGATGAATGCATGCGCTCCTTGAGGGCAGTGGCTGCCTCCTGCTAGCTCAGGGCCAGCACACAAGAACACAAGGTCTGCATGAGGTTTACTACTCCTTGCGACTTAGGATCCAGCACCTGGGAGCTCTGAAAGGCCTGATATAGTGGCTTTCGCACCTCCGAAGTACCTAGCTCCTGTCCACATGCAATAATCAGCAACATCAGCAACTACCTGCCCTGTGCCAGTCATTGCCAGACACTGACAGTGATGAACAAAGATGTCAGTTTACATTCAGAGTGGTGGGCTGAGTGGAATAGAGAAAAGCAAAATAGAAGCCATATCAAGTGAGTAGATGACTGAATAGAAACCTAACAAACTTCAGACATGCTAGGAAGGAAATAACAAGGTGATGAGAGAATAATAATGGGCTGTGGAGAGGACTTTAAATAGATGGTACGGAAAGGACACAAAGGGCAGTGACATTTAACCTGAGACGGGAGCATGAGAAGGGCCAGCCACTCACAGGGTGAGGAGGAAGATTCCAGACAGAAGAACATAGTCCTTGAGGTAGGAAGGCGTTGGCCTGTTCAGGGAACTGAGAGAAAACCAGTGAGTCTGGGACACAGTAGGGAGAGAGAGAATGTCAGCAGGTGAGGTAATAGAGAGGTGGGTATGAGTCAAGTCAGGCAGGACCTTGGAAACCATAGTGTAGAGTTTGGATTTTATTCTAGGTCAAAGGGAAAATAACTGAAAATGTCTTAGGATGGAGAACATCATGAGCCGAATTCCATTTTAAGAAGAGCTTGCTTTCTTGCCGCAGCATGGAGAATGGGTTGGATGGGTCAAGAGTAGGAGCAGGCAAAAGTGTTCCACCAGTCCTGCTTGAATGAGCAGGATTTGGTGGTGGTCCCAGTTATGGTGGTGGTGATGGAACTATGGAGAAACTAGCCCATTTGTGGTATAATTTGAAAAGAGACCTAGTGGTATTTGCTAATAGATTACATGTGGACTGAGGAAGTTGGGAGAAAGGAAGGACAGAAGGACGACTTCCTGAGTTCCAGGTTTAGCAAATGAGTGGAAGGTAGTGCCATTTTATTAGCGAGCAATTCTGAGGACATGGTAGGTGGGCAGAATTGAAGGGGAATTGGGGAATGAAGAGTTTTGTGTTGGATGTGTTAATTTTGATATTTCTATGAGACATGTAAGTAGAGATGTAAATAAGGCCATTAAAGATATTAGTCTGGACTAGTGGTTCCCAAACTTCAGTAAGCATCAGAAGTTCCAGCAGGGCTTGCTAAAACAGATTGTTGGGCT
Organism: Hyperoodon ampullatus; assembly: GCF_949752795.1. Taxonomy (NCBI): domain Eukaryota; kingdom Metazoa; phylum Chordata; class Mammalia; order Artiodactyla; family Ziphiidae; genus Hyperoodon; species Hyperoodon ampullatus. Next base: position 133,348,928 of record NC_136916.1, on the reverse strand, counting down.
CACCTCCAGAGTTTCCGATTAAGAAGGTTTGGGCGGGACCTGTGAATTTGCATTTCTAACAAGTTCTCAGGTGATGCTGATGCTCCTGGTCCAGGGTTCTCACTTTAAGAACCACTGGTCTAGACAAAGGATAATTCTAGGGGTCTGGAAGTCATCAACAAGAAGATAATATTTAAATCCATGGGACTAGTTGAGATTGCCTAGTGAGGCTGTGCAGAGAAACAGGAGAAGGAGATTAAGTTTTGAGGAGGGGTAGAGAAGACAGACTCAGTAAAGGCAGGATCAGAGAAGTGGAAAGAAAACCAGGAGAGTGTGGAGTTTCAGTAGTGGTTGAGAGTTTCAGGTCCAGATTGATTGAACATGACAAATACTGTTGAGAAATAGAATAAGAAGAGGGCAGTGAAGTGTCCATCAATTTACCAATATTAGAACCACTGTCAAGAGCAAGTACATTATCTTACTGAATCCTTCACAAGTCCCATCAGAGGAATACTGTTATCTCCACTTCAGAGCTAAGGCAAGTGAGACTCAGAGATTATACAGTTTGTTAGGGCAACAAAGGACCTAAAACCCAGATTTCTTTCTGCTAACACCTTAGGGAATGCAAAGCTTGCTGCATCCTCTACTTGCTGCTAAAATCTACAAGGCCAGCCAACCTTTGGCAAAACCTTGAAGTGGGCATTCTGCTCGTTCCCCCACTAAGGCATCCAGTACCCTCTCGCTGCTCCCAGACAGCTTGCAATCACGCTCCCTTCCCTCCATGTTCACCTGCCATTAGGTTAACTCCCCATGCCTCTCAACCTTCTCATCTGCTTTCCATACTCAAGGCCCACCTGGACCTCTTTCCTTGGTAATGGTGTAAACCCACCTATGACCAAATGATAATGGTTACAAATGGGTGCTAATTGGTGGTGTGCAGTAAAGGTTTAATAACCAGCTTTCTGAAGGGAGAAGAAATCCTGGTTGGCACTGTTTGGTGATTTCCAGGCAATAACAGCTGATTTCAAGCTATCAATGTGATGTGAACATTGAGTTGGGAGAGATGCACATAGTTGGCTCTCTCGAGCCACTGGACCTGGTTCCAGCACACCACTGGAATGATTTAAAATGTTGATTTTCATGTTGCATATTTCCATTCTACACACAACCTTCTGGAGACAATGTCTTAACCACAAGTTGTGGGAACTTCAGGCCATCTGCCCAGCCAATGCTGGGAGTTGTTAGAAACAGAGAGGCCTGGATGCAGCCTTTAACCCATACCTCGGAGGCCATCACCTGCTTCCTTGATGTCCGAACTAGCCTAGCAGCAGACAGGATGTCAGTTTAAAAACTGGCAATTGAATCCTTCTTTGGTTTCCAGGGTTCAAGAATGTTCTTTTATGAGGATTACAGGCTTGTTCTTCTTTGGTGTCAGCAGGCATTTATGATGGCTGTAGCAGGAATAAGAATTTGGGTCTGGAATAAGCCTTGCTGTTTCTTGCCAGGCTGCAAAGGTTTATGGTGGAGACCAGACATATGTCTTGCTCACGCCCATATGCTACTCTGTTTTGGGAATCAGAGGAGGAGGCCACATCCTCATACAAGCAAGGAATGGCTGCTGAGAGCTCAGTCCTGGGGCACAGGGGAATTTTAACTTCCTCAGGTAGCTTCCATTGCTCTCACTCTTTTTTTTTTTTTTTTTTTTTTTGCGGTACGCGGGCCTCTCACTGCTGTGGCCTCTCCCGTTGCGGAGCACAGACTCTGGACGCGCAGGCTCGGCGGCCATGGCTCACGGGCCCAGCCACTCCATGGCATGTGGGATCCTCCCGGACCGGGGCATGAACCCGTGTCCCCTGCATCGGCAGGCGGACTCCCCACCACTGCGCCACCAGGGAAGCCCGCTCTCACTCTATTATTCCTAAAAGTACAGGCTACAGAAGTGGTCTCCTGGGAGTTACGTGCTGTGATATTGCGGTGGATGGTGTTGTAATGTCACCTTGCACTACTTAGAGGGGAGGGGATTGAGTTGGTGGGGAGGAGGAGGAACAAGTGAGAGGAAGCAGGGGCCTTATTAGGAAGAGGAGGGGAGCAGCAAGAGCTGGAATTGGGCACCACTAGGCGGAGAAATGGCTGTGAGATGGGTTGAAAGAGGTGTTTCTTTGCAATCTGATTTTATGCCTGTGTGTTTTGCAAGTGGATTTGGTTAGCTTGGGGACAAACTCTTCCAGGCTCAAGGTCATTTTTTTGAGTTGGTAGATAGAGGAGTCTGAGGGTTATACTTCACTGCTTTTTAAGGAGCTGATCACATAGTCAGGCCTTAGACCCTAAAGTCAGCTGGAAAGATCATGGCACTGGCCAAAAGGGCTTCTAGAAAGCATTTAATCATAGGCTATGGTTGATTTTATACCAGCTACCCAAAGCAGTGCTTCCCTTTCTGGGCAAATTCTTGTTTCTGGAACCAGTTGTTTTATCGTATAAAAATTACCCAGACATAAACATCCATGGGTGCCAGAGGTACTCATACAATATTATTTGAAAGTCACATACTTTCATCCAGTACTCTAGATGCAAATTTGGTCACATATGTATGTATGCAAATGTGTCAAAATAATACTGATATTTATAATAATACTTAGCAATTCTACACTGCCTTTCATCTATAAATCTCAGGGTACTTTGCAAGCATTCATTAATTCTCCCAACACTCCTCTGAGGGAGGTAAATGTTATTATCCTCCTCTTTACAGATGAAGCAATTGAGGCAGGTAAGTGATTTGCCTCAGGCCAGTTAGGGAGCGGGGGTGGGGTGGGGGGTGGTGTGGGGGGGTGGGGGACTGGGATTAAGAGCAGAGAGTTCCTGGAGATGTCCATTAGGGAGGAAATCCAGCAGTCAAAATATGGAGGGCACTGTGGCACACAACATACTGGGCTGTTGGAGGGGTCACTTTTTCCTGAGAAATCTGTCTCCATGGTAGTAAAAGCTGTGGCTTATTAAACATCTACTATGTATTGGGTGCTATGTTATTTCATATTCTCATATTGAAACTAGAATTATCCCCACGGCACAGATGAGGATGACATTTACAGTGATGAAGTATCTTGTCCAAGATCACATAGCTAATAAGTGCCTGGGCTGGAATTCAAACCCAGACCTGTTTGCCTCCCAAGCCCCTGTTCTTTCCCCAGAGCATACCTCATGCTCATCTGAAAATTGCAGGGAGGAACCTTTCTACCCTCCCAAGTCTCTTCCTTTAGTCTTTGAGCCTTTATTTGTCCTAACAGTCTACCACCAATCTCTTTACATTTGACTAAGTTTAGAGACTGATGCTTATGGAATGTCTGATCTGGACAGACAAGTTCTAAGCACAGGAAAGGGGAGCCTCTATAGTGAGGAGCATGCATGATAAGTCAGGAGGGAAAGCTGTAATTATTATTATTTTTTGCTTTACTTTGTGTTATTTCTGATGAGCATATCAGTTTGACATCTTTTGAACAGAACAAGGAAATAGCCACAGAGAGAGAGAGAGAGAGAGAGAGAGAGAGAGAGAGAGAGAGAGAGAGGGAGAGGGAGAGAATGAATATGAATTCTCCTGGGACAGATATATTTTTACTGCACTGTCAGGAGAAGAGTCAAGGAAGGAGCCAAATGACTTAGAAGTATAAAACAAACTAAATTTTACTCTAGTCTTGGGGCTGCTCAGAGTTAGGCTATTCTTAGGAACTCTACTGACCCCCAAGACTTTCATAATTCAGCTTGCCATCAAAATGGTATATTTTATGACCTGAGGCAGCCATGCAATCTATGGAGTTGCCAAGGGTTTGCTGGAAAGACCTGGAAGCACGTAGAACTGCCAGTGTGGTAAGGGGCTGTGGTAATTGTGCACTTCAGAGACATACCCCACGGTGCTTGCCTAGTCAATGAGCAGGAGGAGGACCAACCTGACCTCAGCAGCTGCCCCTGGACAGGATTCACGATTCACAAGGACCAGCGTGAGGCTAACATTGCCTGGTTGGCCTTGGGGTGGTTGGGGGAGAGGAGGCGCCCAAGGTTCAGCCAACCAGATAGAACCTACACCCTTTGGAGTTAGACTCCAGGAAGTCAAAATGTAGTGTGATACAGTTTGTAAGCAAGATAAGGAAAATCAAGTTTGAGTCACAACTCATTTGAAACTGTATTTTTCTTGGAGAAGTGAGAACTAGCTTATAAAAAGTCAGTGATTATACAAGGATCTGAACCCAACTGACCTGTCTGTTTTGTTTGAATTCTTTTATAATTAGTTTAGTTGTGATCCCAGTGTCCCTTCCCAGACATTCCCTCTCCTCAATCTATCTACCATGCTTTCTATCATGCTGTTGCATATGCTTAAAAGCAAGAGTTTAAAGAAACATTCATTACAAGTTGGTTCTCTTGGTTTGATTCAGAATCCATTGCTTGTCATGGGTGTTCCTGTTTATATAAACACCCGGTGCACATACATTGGGTACACACAGGGTTAAAAGCACAGGGGTAAAGAGACGATATATACTCTGTGTATGGAATAGTCTTTTGTTTGCGATAGGATGGCCAGTTGTCCCAGTTGTCAGGGGAATGAGAGGTTTTCTGGGAAGCAGAACTTGCAGTGCTAAAATCCAGAGAGTGCCAGGTAAAATGGGACAAGTTGGTCACCCTAGTTCTTGAGAATGTTAAACTGAAGGAGATCCAACCCGTTTTTAACACATCAGATTTTTGAAGTGCACCAGACAGTTAACAGACACTTCCCAAAATACAAACATAAGCCCACCTTCCATCCACCCCATGAAGTAAATTAGCACCTACACAATTTACAAGTCGCCATAAATAGTGGAAAGCTTTTAGCTGAAGTTGTACTAATTTTTATCTATCTTTGAAGTCACAGAATAAGAATTCTGCTGGTGGTATGGTTTTCAGTATGAATGAGAGAAACAGAAAAAATGCCCATGGTGTACTCTGTCCAGCCATATAAACACTTCTGAAAAGTGTTAAGTGAGGGCAGGGCTGGTAATGGGACTGTAATGGCAAGGGACTGAAGAGCAGAGCCTACACCTGCTTTGAATGAATGCAGGGAGCTCAGGGAAGCCCAGAGTCCAGCGGAGAGCAGCCAGATTGGGCGATGTGCTTCCATACCCATGCTTAACCACATAATCATTAAAAAGCAGAAACCTCTTCTTGTAATCCTCTCCTATAGGACAGCAGGGAGTGTTAGCATATTTGGACTGCTTCACATTCCTTCTTGCCTACTTTTGAGAACATACTACATTTTAAAACTTGTTGGTTTCTTTCATGTTTTATTTGACCCTATGTAATTGCATTCCTGAAGGAATAACAGGCTCCCCTAGTGATTTACACCCTGTATTAAATGTCAGTTTTGAAGAGACACAGTTAACAGTTTGGTTTAACCTCTTGCCTTCCCTCTCTCTATTAGCTCAAAACTGAATTTGAGCTCCAGCTCTTAGGATTCTGAGGGAGGGATAAAAAGATTTAAAAAATGAGTTGAAGTTGCAGAAACGCTGAAGGAAGCTTCTTAACTCTTGCCACTTTTCCCCATGTAGCCCAGAATATTACAACATCCCTTTTCTTATGGTGATTCATACCGTTCACTTCTGTCCCAGCACAGTAGTGAGGACAGTGAATCAGAACCACATTCTGGACTAGCTGGGGTTCTGTTTCATATTGCCACCCACCCACTGCTCCAGCCCTGGGGACGCCAGCAGTTGCTATAAACCATGGTTCTACCTCAACCATGCAGTACCCAGTGAGTAGCGGACTTGATGAAGCTGTTGAAAAGAAATGTTAGTAATTATCTTATTTCATTTTACTTTGTTTTATGTACTTAGCTGCTATGATGTTATTGTTGGTTAAAATATTTCATTTGCCTTGTAAATTCACTTCAAGCATATTTAGCAACTGCTTAATTACCTGTTATGAACTAATTATCGGGAGAACCTTTAAGTAAAGTTTGATGTGATGGCATATTTATTCCCTTATGTCTCTGTGCATGTGCACATGTATGTGTGTGTTTAAAATATAGTAGTAAAATATCTTGTGTTTTAACCTGATAGGTAATTAAAGCACCATTCTTACTTTCGGAAGCCCATATTAAAAAATATTGGACAAAAGAGATTTTATTTTTAAAACAGTTTTCCATGCAGAGCGCAAACTAAATTCATCCTCTGCTTTGCCCCTCACTTCCCACGCTCCCAGCTTTTCTCCAGTGATCACATTCTGTTGGGCTTGATTGGAAATGACTATAATTTATACTAGGGAGAGAACGAAGTAGGAAGTAATGACCATAAGGACAATTAGGCTCAGTTCTTGGGGATATGAAGATGTAGCCTCCTGTCATCATGTCAGCACCTGAGACCTTAATCCCAACTCCCACTTTCAGGCCATATAAACCATTAGCTAAGCCATTTAACCTGAAACTCTGTGTCTATGGGGAGAAAAACTCAGGCTGCCTTTTATGAGATGAGACAGCTTGTTTGGCTCTTTATGCGTGTATTTATCTCAGTCTTATTCCCCAGGTTGCTTAAGGCAGTTCATAAAATAGATAAAACAATTAAGAAATCAGGGCAAAGGGAAAATGTAGGTAGGAGAAACAATGTCAGATGAGTGTTAATGAAGGACATTGGTCAACTGTAGAGTAAAGCACAATTGTCCATCACCACCGCTGCTGCAACTAATAGCTACTGCACAAATGGATTATTTAAAGAACACAAGTACTAAGTGGTATTACTATCAGAAACCATTGAGAATGGACAATTGTGTCTGGTATCTCATTCAAAGTGATTCATATTTTCTAGTTATCTGGTACAGCAGAGATGGGTCTTATCTCAGATAAATGATAAAAGAAAAAACTTAAAGTTTATATTCCATTCAGAAATATATCTCTAAGTAGACAGCCTTTATACTTGGTTATTACTGATGGGTTCCCTTAGTGCATTGCTATTATTAATATAATTATTATTTTCATTATTATTCTTATTGTCATAATTTTGATGACTGTGTTGTCTGTGGGCTAAATATATTATGATAACCCTGCTTTATGAAACTAGAGAAAGAGCTTAGGACAATGATTTCAGTGTCCTTATATTTGAGTTACATCAGCATGGAAGAAGGCCATGAAGCATCTTCCTCATTATCATACACACTGACAAAAAAGTCCTCACCAGAACAAAACACACTGTGTTTGATTACGTTCAAATTTTCATCAGGAAAAAAGTCCAGTCATGACCACATTATAAAGGTGTACTCTAGGAAACCATCACTTGGAAATTTAAGAGACCCTATGTCCAGCACCAATAATCCCCAGACCTCTCTTTGAAACCCTCTGACCTCAAAAACTACATTTTGATTAGCATCATGCACAACCAATCACCAGAGGTCAATGTGTGAAGCTACCCAAGTGGCTGAGATTGCAAACTGTGGAAGTGTTGAGATTTGGGCTCAAATCCCATCTCCTCCACTTACCTGTGAAGCAGGTTACTTAACCTCTTGTAGCCTCACTTGTCTATAGTAAAAATGGAGCTAAAGTATAACTAAAACTCATAAAGTTGTTGTAGGGATTAAATGAGATAATGTATGATAAGAGATTAACATGGTATATGTGTGTGTGTGTGTAGAGTGAGCACTGTAAAAGCATCTGTTATTATGTTTATAAACACTGTTTTTCTATCTGTATTAAAAGTTTTTGTACTTCTTTGGAGAAATCTTTGTACTTCATTTAATGATTTATTTCATGATATCGTAGGGCTACTAATCAATGCCAGTGTTTAAGTCTCTCTGACCCCTGGCCCTTGGAACTTGAGGCAGAAATAGAAGTATATGTAAGTGCCCTTTGAAAGTTTGATATTTAGAGTGAACCTACTCCTTTGTAAGGTGAAGACATTTATTTCCATGCTGAAACTCCAGGTTGTCGAATATTGGATTTTCTTAAAGTGGTTTTCATAGGGCAGGGTTAGCTGTTTGCAAAACTGATGAAAGAGTTGGGTTTTTTTTTGGCCGTGCTGTGTGACTTGCGGGGTCTTAGTTCCCCGACCAGGGATTGAACCTGGTCCCGGGCAGTGAAAGCACTGGGTGCTAACCATTGGACCACCAGGGAATTCCTGAAAGAGGGTATTTTTATTTTATTGTTTTAATTTACACTTCTATCACTGGTGTGGTTTAGCATTACTTGATGTGTTTATTTGGGAAGAAAGATTTCTCTTCCATGAATTATCTGTTTCCTTCTTTTTCCCACTCTTTTATTGGATAATTTGTCCTTTTATTATTGTTTGCAAGAATTCTTTATTTTTATTGTTTATCAGAATTCTCTTTGCATTTGATACTAATTCTTATTATATAATCATATATAAGGATATATCTTATTTTATATAAAAAGATATCAGTATGGAGGTTCCTTAAAAAACTAAAAATAGAATTACCATATGACCCAGCAATTGGTAATAGAATTACCATATGACCCACTACTGAGCATATACCCAGAGAAAACCATAATTCAAAAAGACACATGCACCCCAATGTTCATTGCAGCACTATTTACAATAGCCAGGTCATGGAAGCAACCTACATGCCCATCAACAGATGAATGGATAAAGAAGATGTGGTACATATATACAATGGAATATTACTCAGCCATAAAAAGGAATGAAACTGGGTCACTTGTAGAGATGTGGATGGATCTAGAGACTGTCATACAGAGTGAAATAAGTCAGAAAGAGAACAGCAAATATCGTATATTAACACATATATGTGGAACCTAGAAAAATGGTATAGATGGAGTGATTTGCAGGGCAGAAATTGAGACACAGATGGAGAGAACAAATGTATGGACACCAAGGGGGAAAGCAGCGGGGGGGTGGGAGTGGTGGTGTGATGAATTGGGCGATTGGGATTGACATGTATACACTGATGTGTATAAAATGGATGACTAATAAGAACCTGCTGTGTAACAAATAAATAAAATTCAAAATAAATAAATAAATAAAAATAAATGTATCCTATAAAAGTAATTATGTTCAGTAGGGAAAATGCAGAGAAACAAATCAGAATCAGGGTAGACAAAACCTCGGGGATGCTCTGCGGGGTGGGCTGATGCTTGGGGAGTGAGCAGAAGGTAAGACATCCAGGCAGACACCCCTCCCTAGGGCACATATTTCTCACCGCTACCCTCACCACTCTGCCACTTACTTCTAACTCTAGAATCCTGTCTCGAATCTACAAGTAAGCACCTAAATCCTAAATGTTTAGTCTGTGTCAGGTATGTTTTCCCAACAGATAGGTTGTTTCATGAAAACTGGGTGTCCACCTAAACCACACATACATACATACACACACATAGAGAGAATCTGTAGTTTTTTGTTTCAGCATTTGGAGAAATACATATCCAACTCAAGCCCCAACTCAAGCCCCAACTTGTCTACAAAGTTTTCCCTAGCAACTGTAGCCTGGGTAGATGGCTCCTTCCTTTGAGTTCCCACAGCAATCCTAGGCAGTGTCTCAGTATTTAGTACTTAATTATATGCTGTCTAATTCTAGAACTGTCTCAGGGTGTTAGTTGTTTCCCCCAGATATAGTGTGACTTCTTTGAACTCAACCACCATGTCTTATATTTCTTTTGGACTCCTCACTGGCTTGGCTCATAGAGGGTCGTTAGTAAATAGTCAATGATTGATTGATCCAAGTGTGAACTACATGGAATTACCATTGAAACAGAATTACATTAAAAAAGATAAGTTGGGTTTCCCTGGTGGCGCAGTGGTTGAGAGTCCGCCTGCTGATGCAGGGGACACGGGTTCGTGCCCCAGTCCAGGAAGGTCCCACATGCCGCGGAGCGGCTGGGTCCATGAGCCATGGCCGCTGAGCCTGCGCGTCCGGAGCCTGTGCTCCGCAGTGGGAGAGACCACAACAGTGAGAGGCCCGCGTACCGCAAAAAAAAAAAAAAAAAAAAGAAAGATGTTTTCCAATTTTCACAAACTAAATTAAAAATTGATCAAATATTGAAATATTTAACCTTTAGAGTAAATTATGGTTGAACTTATTCATCATCATGGAATGAATGAAATGAGCCCAGCCTTTCTAAACAGAACATAAACCCAGAAGCCATAAATGGAAGAAAAGTTGGATGTATATGATAATATTAAAAAATTTTAAACTTCTCTATGGCAGACTTTTTTAATTTATGAGGAACATGTGCAAGTCAAGAAGGAGAGGATGAACCACCGGCCCCATCCCCTGAATTGTAAGAGGGTGGAGAGTGGACAGAATTTCCCCTTCTGACTTTTGTACTTCTCTCATCTACGAAGGATTCTTTCACCTCAAATGAGGATCTTCATCTTCCTCCCTCTTTGAATTCTGTCTCACTAGGTATTTCTTTCTCCTTTCTTCCTTTCTGTTTTCCTTTACACTCTGATTCTTGAGTATGCAACAAGTGAGGGGCTTTGTGGTAGGCTGCAGGGAAAGAATAGCTTTCTTTGAACTTTCTGAAGTTAGTAGAACTATTAGACAAGTAACTGTCAATGGGCACACCAGCCACTTATGACTTGGTTATGTCAGAGTAGCATACACTGCATGGTCGTCAGTGGTTGACATCATTGGCTAAAACAAGGGTAGCTAACCTTTCCTGGGTGGCCTGCTTTACCGTAAAGTCAGTGTGTTAGGTGCCCCACTGAGAGAGACTTTTACTATAACACCATACTCTGTAATCTTGGAAAACTTGGAACATCAGAAATTTCATGCAAGACCTCATTTTAGGGTGAGAACTGAAACATTACAGGAATGAGAAAGTCATGCATCAATTTTTAAATGATTGTTTGCTTTCTAGTTCTAATTTTATTCAGAACAATAGAATCAAACCAAGAACGTATTTCTTTTCTTCTTTTTTTTTTTTTGTGGTACGCGGGCCTCTCACTGTCGTGGCCTCTCCCGTTGCGGAGCACAGGCTCCAGACGCGCAGGCTCAGCGGCCATGGCTCACGGGCCCAGCCGCTCCGCGGCATATGGGATCCTCCCAGACCGGGGCACGAACCCGTGTCCCCTGCATCGGCAGGCGGACTCTCAACCACTGCGCCACCAGGGAGGCCCCGTATTTCTTTTCTTATTGCTAAGAGAAAACTCAAGTCTTACTAATGTTGCCAAACAATTGAAAAAGGGCTACTGTTTAGAGGGAAGATGTTCAAGACAGAGGAGGAGACACAGGTGAATAGATGAACTCTGTTGGATGGTATTTGAAGATATCGTTAACGAGGATGACATATAAATAAGGAAGCCACCGAATTTAATCTCAGTTCATTTTAGCTTCTTTGGGAACACATTAAAAAGTACCATTGTTTATCAAACGGAAAAGAAAAGTTGATAGTGAAAGAGAAGTTTATCTTTTATAGGGTATAAACTATTACAAAGAATAAAGAGAAATTAAAACTATCTGGTTAGAGTACCTGAGAATGTTCCCTTAGAAATGCCAAAATCTTGACGTTCTGACTATTTGAAAGAACACTGAAAAAACACAGGCATACGGAATGGGATGGCTTTTTGTTCCTTTGGGGTTCCTTTAACATATTCTGGGAAATGTTTTCTCAAAACATTTTTATTTAGGAAATTGGAAAAGAGATTTTTATCATAAATATTACTTGTTTTGTTTTCAAGCATCTGTATTTACAAGATGAAAGGTAATATTTATAAGATACATATTGTCCAAAGATACGGAAGCTCTAGAAAAAAATACAATTCAGTTTGCTGAAGGAAGAGCCACAAGCATGAGAAGTCATATGATGAGTCTCAGGTAGAGTGTGGGAACAGCCCTACTATATGTAAGGCAGTTTCTCAGCTACCAGAGTGAGTGTCTGGGCCCCAGGTCAACCAGCCCCTTCGTAGTTGTTTCCCCAGGGTTCCATTCAATCTGGCTAATGTAAAAACTCCATTTTTTGTTTTTAACTGTTTGGAAAGTAAATATATTAATAAAAATGAAAATATGATCCATCGTCTCTATTTTAAAGTATTTAAAAATACTTTAAAAACAATTTTTTAAAATAAATTTATTTATTTATTTTTGGCTATGTTGGGTCTTCGTTGCTGTGCAACAGGCTTTCTCTAGTTGCGGCGAGCGGGGGCTACTCTTCATTGCAGTGTGCGGGCTTCTCATTGTGGTGGCTTCTCTTGTTGTGGAGCACAGGCTCTAGGCACGCGGACTTCAGTAGTTGTGGCACATGGGCTCTAGAGCACAGGCTCAGTAGTTGTGGCGCATGGACTTAGTTGCTCCACGGTATGTGGGATCTTCCCGGACCAGGGATGGAACCTGTGTCCCCTGCATTGACAGGCAGATTCTTAACCACTGTGCCACCAGGGAAGTCCCTAAAAATACTTTTATATGGCATTATGTCAATTGAAAGTGGGATTCCTTTACAGATAACAAACATATTGACGATATGGATTTTATTAAATCATTAAAAGAGACAAATATGTGAAAAGAAAAAGTGAAATATTAGACAATGGCAATTGCATTAGTTGAAGAATGAATACAGTCAGTGGTGTTATTTGCTTATAGAGAAGAGTCAAATAACTCTGTTTTGATTGACCCAGCAGTGTATCATAGTTGGAGGGAGATTTCAGAACCTGGCAGAAGAATAAGGGAAGAGTAGTTGGTGGATCCTTTGGAATTCATTGCCATAAAATGGTTTGTGATTCTGACTTTTTAAAGAATAAATGGGAGACTATTCTTTTAAAAATACAGGCAAGTGTTGCTTGAAACTTATCCCTCTCTACTGAAGATAGTTTTGATGTTAGTGTGAAAATTTGCTCATGAACAAATTTGTCTAGGTTACTATAGACATCAGTTAAGCACTTGTTGTGCCTGGGAAAATTCTACCTTTAGCATAAAAGGAGATAAATACATTCTGGGTATGCTGGCTATTTAGACTAGCCGGCTGTCTTTCACCCTCTGAGCTCCCTTTGCCATCGTAGAAGCTTCAGTGCTGTCACACTAAGGTACAGGACTGGGCAGGTGACAAATCTAAGAGTTAGACCCAGGCGTGACCTGGAGCTGGGGCTCTGCTTAAACAATAAGCAAAGGATAAGAGTTTCTATTGCCCTACTCAAGAAGCTCAAGTCACACCTGATACCTTTGCTGTTTGGCCTACATACCAAGATATGTATGGTTACTTCAAAATACTTGTTGGAAGCATTCACTACTTATTCTAGGGCAGGTGTTCCTGAGCAGGGATCTAGAGACTCTGAAGGGAGTCAGCGAATTCCCTGAAATTATATACAAAATTTGGTGTGTAGATGAGCATATGTGTTTTTCTAGGGTGTGCTTCATCAGATTCTCAACGGGGTTGTGGTCCCAAAACAAAAATAAGAACTGCTTCTCTAGAAGGGAAAAATTTTCTAGAATTTTCCCAATGAGCATAATTCAATAATTTCTGGCTACTTTTTTTTCAGAAGAATTAAGTTGAACAATTAAAACTAAATTGCATTTTCCTTTTTGTACAATTTTTATTGCATAAAAATACAGAAAAGTATTTTTGTTCATTCAGATGTAATCTTCCTCTGTTTAAAACATAGTGTGTGAGTTAATTGGTTACAAATGAAATGCGTATTTAAAAATTCCATTCAAACAAAGATGCTATTCCATACTTCAACATTTTAAATTCTAGCTATTTTAACTAAAACTATCTCAAAGTTCATCCCAGAAGGAGACAAAACCGTAGCCCTTTCCCAATCCATCTTTAGGAAATACAAAATGATCAGACTTTTTATCACTGAAATATACATTAGAACTCTAGTCAATCACTTAAAAAATCCAAAAAGAAAAAGAGAGAGGTATAAATAACAAGTCAATATAAGAGATAAAATGGAATCATAAAAATGCTCAATTAAACCCAGAGAAGGAAGAAAAGGAGGACATAGTAGCCAAGAATTAGTCCACTGAAAACAGTAAGAAGGTAGAATTCAATCCAATAATACCAACAATCACTTTATTTTTTTTATTTTTATTTTTTCTGGCTGTGCTGCAGCTTGTGGGATCTTAGTTCCCTGACCAGGGATCAAACCTGGGCCCTTGTCAGTGAAAGCATGGAGTCCTAACAACTGGACTGCCAGGGAATTCCCCACAACAATCACTTTAAAAGTGAATGATCTGGACATATCAGTTAAAAGACAGAGATTGTTAGATTGGATAAAATAGCAAGACCCAATTACATACTCTCTATTACAAACTCACTTTATTTATTTATTTATTTTGCTCAATTTTCTATTTATTCTTTTTCTTTTTAACATCTTTATTAGAGTATAATTGCTTTACAATGGTGTGTCAGTTTCTGCTTTATAACAAAGTGAATCAGTTAAACATATACATATGTCCCCATATCTCTTCCCTCTTGCATCTCCCTCCCTCCCACCCTCCCGATCCCACCCCTCTAGGTGGTCACAAAGCACCTAGCAGATCTCCCTGTGCTATGCTGCTGCTTCTCACTAGCTATCTATTTTGGTAGTGTATATATGTCCATGCCACTCTCTCACTTTGTCCCAGCTTACCCTTCCCCCTCCCTGTATCCTCAAGTCCATTCTCTAGTAGGTCTGCATCTTTATTCCCATCTTGCCCCTAGGTTCTTCTGACCATTTTCTTTTTTTTTTAGATTCCATATATATGTGTTAGCATACAGTATTTGTTTTTCTCTTTCTGACTTACTTCACTCTGTATGACAGTCTCTAGGTCCATCCACCTCACTACAAATAACTCAGTTTTGTTCCTTTTTATGGCTGGGTGATATTCCATTGTATACATGTGCCACATCTTCTTTATCCATTCATCTGTTTATGGACACTTAGGTTGCTTCCATGCCCTGGCTATTGTAAATAGAGCTGCAATGAACATTTTGGTACATGACTCTTTTTGAATTATGGTTTTCTCAGGGTATATGCCCAGTAGTGAGATTGCTGGGTCACATGGTAGTTCTATTTTTCATTTTTTCAGGAACCTCCTTACTGTTCTCCATAGTGGCTGTATCAGTTTACATTCCCACCAGCAGTGCAAGAGGGTTCCATTTTCTCTACACCCTCTCCAGCATTTATTGTTTGTAGATTTTTTGATGATGGCCATTCTGACTGGTGTGAGATGATATCTCATTGTAGTTCTGATTTGCATTTCTCTAATGATTAATGATGTTGAGCATTCTTTCATGTGTTTGTTGGCAATCTATACATCTTCTTTGGAGAAATGTCTATTTATGTCTTCTGCCCATTTTTGGATTGGGTTTTTTGTTTTTTTGATATTGAGCTGCATGAGTTGCTTGCATGTTTTGGAGATTAATCCTTTGTCAGTTGCTTCATTTGCAAATATTTTCTCCCATTCTGAGGGTTGTCTTTTCATCTTGTTTATGGTTTCCTTTGCTGTGCAAAAGCTTTTAAGTTTCATTAGGTCCCATTTGTTTATTTTTGTTTTTATTTACATTTCTCTAGGAGGTGGGTCAAAAAGGATCTTGTTGTGATTTATGTCATTGATTGTTCTGCCTATGTTTTCCTCTAAGAGTTTGATGGTGTCTGGCCTTACATTTAGGTCTTTAATCCATTTTGAGTTTATTTTTGTGTATGGTGTTAGGTAGTGTTCTAATTTCATTCTTTTACATGTAGCTGTCCAGTTTTCCCAGCACCACTTATTGAAGAGGCTGTCTCTTCTCCACTGTATATTCTTGCCTCCTTTATCAAAGATAAGGTGATCATATGTGCATGGGTTTATCTCTGGGCTTTCTATCCTGTTCCATCGATCTATATTTCTGTTTTTGTGCCAGTACCATACTGTCTTGATTACTGTAGCTTTGTAGTATAATCTGAAGTCAGGGAGCCTGATTCCTCCAGCTCTGTTTTTCTTTCTCAAGATTGCTTTGGCTATTCGGGGTATTTTGTGTTTCCATAGAAATTTTTTGTTCTAGTTTGTGAAAAATGCCATTGATAGTTTGATAGGGATTGCATTGAATCTGTAGATTGCTTTGGGTAGTAGAGTTATTTTCACAATGTTGATTCTTCCAATCGAAGAACATGGTATATCTCTCCATCTATTTGTATCATCTTTAATTTCTTTCATCAGTGTCTTATAATTTTCTGCATACAGGTTTTTTGTCTCCTTAGGTAGGTTTATTCCTAGATATTTTATTCTCTTTGTTGCAATGGTAAATGGGAGTGTTTTCTTAATTTCACTTTCAGATTTTTCATCATTAGTGTATAGGAATGCAAGAGATTTCTGTGCATTAATTTTGTATCCTGCTACTTTACCAAATTCATTGATTAGCTCTAGTTGTTTTCTGGTGGCATCTTCCGGATTCTCTATATATAGTATCATGTCATCTGCAAACAGTGACAGCATTACTTCTTCTTTTCTGATTTGGATTCCTTTTATTTCTTTTTCTTCTCTGATTGCTGTGGCTAAAACTTCCAAAACAATGTTGAATAACAGTGGTGAGAGTGGGCAACCTTGTCTTGTTCCTGATCTTAGTGGAAATGGTTTTAGTTTTTCATCATTGAGGATGATGTTGGCTGTGGGTTTGTCATATATGGCCTTTATTATGTTGAGGAAAGTTTCCTCTATGCCTACTTTCTGGAGGGTTTTTATCATAAATGGGTTTTGAATTTTGTCGAAAGCTTTCTCTGCATCTATTGAGATGATCATATGGTACAAACCCACTTTAAATGTAAAGACTTAGATTAAAAGTAAAAGGATGGAAAAAGATATAACTTGAAAATACTAACTAAAGGCAAGCTGGAGTAACTGCTGTAATTTCAGACAAAGTAGTCTTCAGAATAACAAAGATTATTAGGGAAAAAGAGGGGCATTATATAATGATAAAGGAGTCAATTTTCCAAGAAGAGATAAGAATCCTGAATGTGTATGCATCTAATAGTAGAGCTTCAAAATTCATGAGGCAAAAATTGACTAAATAAATAGACAAATATACAATTATAATTGGAGACTTCGGCACCCCTCTATCAGTAATTGATAAAATATATAGCAGAAAATAAATAAGGATTTAGATGACCTAAACAGCACTATCCAGCAACTTGACCTTGTTGACTTTCATAGACCACTGCATCCAACAGCAGTGGAATACATATTCTTCTCAAGTGCACATGGAACATTCACCAACATAGACTATATCCTAAGTCATAAAGCAAACCTTAAGAAAGCTGAAAGAATCGAAATCACACAAAATATCTTCTCAGACCATAACAGAATTAAACAGAAATTAACAACAGAAGGATACCTGGAAAATTCCCAAATGTTTGGAAGTTAAACTACAGGGTTCTACATAATCTATAGGTCAAAGAGAAAGTCACAAGGAATAGAAAGCACATCTCTGTGAAGCCGGGACTGGGTGTGGTCTAAGAGAATGGCCCACCAGTGAAACAGAAGCAGGAGCCAGTCCCTCAGGCCCCTCAGAGAAGGACAGACCATGACATGTGGGCTTCCCTGGTGGCTCAGTGGTTAAGAATCCGCCTGCCAGTGCAGGGGAAATGGGTTTGATCCCTGGTCTGGGAAGATCCCACATGCCACGAAGTAACTAAGCCCTTGTGCCACAACTACTGAGCCTGTGCTCTAGAGCCCATAGGCCACAACCAGGGAGCCCATAGTTTTTTTTTATATAAATTTATTTATTTTAGTTTTGGCTGCGTTGGATCTTCACTGCTGTGCGCAGGCTTTCTCTAGTTGCGGTGAGCGGGGGCTACTGTTCGTTGCAGTGCGCGGGCTTCTCATTGCGGTGGCTTCTCGTTGCGGAGCACGGGCTCTAGGCACGCAGGCTTCAGTAGCTGCAGCGCGCAGGCTCAGTAGTTGTGGCACACAGGCTTAAAGCAAGTGTGGATTTGTGGGTGAGGGTTGGGCACTGGGGTGGGAGAACAGTGCCTGGAGAACATTTGGGGCCTCTGTGGTATTGTTCTCAGCACTACTGCCCAGTTTTTCTTCCCCTAAATGTTCTGCTTTAATAAATGCAATAACCTCTCTGGGCCAAATGAGGAAACAGTAAAAGGAGATGGCGCAGTTTGCAATAGAGAACAAAGTTCTCAGCTCTTTGCTTTTGATTCCTCCTCTTTGACCCTCAAAGTATCCCATACTTTGATTTCCCCATTATAATCAAGTCAAAAAATTGTAACTATGGTCTCCTTATCATGTGGCAGGTACTATGCTAAACATTTTACAAACATTACTTTATTCCACCCTCACAAAAAAGCCTGTCAGGGACATATTATCTCCACTTCTCAGAGGTATAAACTGAGGTGCAGAGAGATTAAACAGGCACAGAGCTGGCAAGAGGCAAAGCTGATTCCTTTTTTGTCTGTTGACTCCTATTTTGTCTGATTGCTGAAACTCTCAATGCCCATGAATGTGCCACTTCTCACTGTGGGTGCTCCCTACCTGGCTGTCGACTGTGCACTTCTGAGTGTCTAAAAGCACAAATGTCTGACAGCATCTGATTAAGAAGTTTTTGCTTTTCTAGGGCAGAAATCTAGATTATTAAGAATGCCCAAGGAGGGCGTAGCAGGAGTTGGGCCAGCAGTCATATTTAAGCAGAACCATTTTGACATTCATTTATAATATCTTCATTAATGTAGGTCTAGGTTTAAAGATTCATTAGCCATGCCATCTTTGG
Source organism: Hyperoodon ampullatus (assembly GCF_949752795.1). Lineage (NCBI taxonomy): Eukaryota > Metazoa > Chordata > Mammalia > Artiodactyla > Ziphiidae > Hyperoodon > Hyperoodon ampullatus. Next base: position 133,330,303 of record NC_136916.1, on the reverse strand, counting down.
TGGGCCTTCTCATTTGCCTCTTCCCCAGTGGGCCCCTGGGACAGCACACCAGCAGCATGAAGGAAAAACTCACTTTAGACGTGTCCGGCACTATCACAAACTCTAAAACATGTATGGGATCGTTCAAGACCCAAGTATAGTAAAGCGGAAACTAACACACCATTGTAAAGCAATTATACTCTAATAAAGATGTAAAAAAATAAATTAAAAAAAAAAGACCCAAGTATATGAGGTTCAAAATGTTTACCCACCTTTGAGACCCTGACCAAGGGCACTTTCCTGAACTCCCTAAGAGAATAACCCTTCTCTCTTTCTAAACTTTGGGTAAACTACTGGCTTATCCTTCATTACATTTTGAGTAGAGTATAGTCAATTGTGTAGCTGTCTCATGGTCTGTGCTTGGTTAGAACTCTGAGGGCAGCAATGTGGTCTGGCTCATCTCTCTCCTCCCCTACCCCACCCTAGCCTGCGAACACAAATAGCACCTAAGATAGTGCCTGGAACTTAGCTGGTACTGAATAAATGTTTGTTAAATTGAACTGAACTGAGTTGAAATGCAAAGACTGGGCCTACCTGGGAGAAAAGAGAGTGAGCTAGAAGAAAACAGAGTTTGCTACCATTTGTCCTGCAGAAACCGGACTGTCTTACTCAGAAGTATCAATATTTGCATGAAAGGCATTCCACACCCAAACAAGTACCTGTGGTTGAAAGGTAACAAAAGCACATGTGAGCCTGTTGAGGTCAGTTGGGCACAAATAAACCTTTTCAAAATATAGACCGGGCGTCCAGTTTTAGTCTCTATCAAGCTCTGAGATCCCTGAGAAGCTCTTCATAAAGCTGCAGCTTGTACAGCTTTACTTGTGCAAATTCATGTGAGCTAAAGGAACTTTTCAACAGACTCTACTGTGACTGCTTGGTTAGAAGTTCATTAAATTCATAGTGGTCAAATTTGACAAGAGTATGTCTAGCTTTGTTCTGTGGAAGCCTGAGCAAAGTCATGAAAACCAGATGCAATTAGTGGGATTGCCATGAACCCAGAGGGACTGGCCTAAATGTCGTGTTTGTCCTGCTGTGTAAACAAACACATGGGCTTGCACATACATGCTCACTGCTACCCACAGTGAGCCACACACAACTCTCTCGAATACACACACTTACTTTACTAGTAATTGTTTCAGAAACTGCCTTGGTAGAGCACTTGAGCTGCGACCATTAGTGTGTGACCATTAGTGTGTGACCATTAGTGTGTGTATGCAGAACCTGGCTTCTGTTTTGTATACACCATCACCAGTGCTGAGTGGTTCTCAGTATTTGGCCCCTAAACTAGTGGTTCTTACTTTTCCATTCATCTGTCAAAATCTCCTGTGGAGTGTTTCAAATGAAAATTCCTGGGCCCTGCACCTTCAGAAATTCTGGCTCAGCAGGTCTGGGGCAGAATCTAAGAATCTGCATTTGGCAGACAAATCAATAAGAGGCCCCCCATAATGAATCACATGTTGAGTAATGATTTTCTGAAGACTTGTGGATACTTTCAAGACCTGATCAGTCTACCCTACGTTTTAGCATTGAATCAGTGAGGGCAGTGAGACCTCAGTGGCTTTGGAAATTCAAGAAGTCCAGTTGTAGCCTGGCTGCCCTTATCTGGGACGTTCCAGTATGCTTCCCTTCCCATGTTTACATCATAAGATGAGCTGCATTTAAGAATGTGTCATCATACACATTTATACCTGAAATGAGCAGAAGCCCACTTTCTTGCTCTAGGTGTTCACACCTAGTATCTCATTTTATTTTAGCAGAGCCAGCACTCAAACTAGAATCTTTTTTTTTTTTTTTTTTTTTGTGGTACGCAGGCCTCTCACTGCTGTGGCCTCTCCCGTTGCGGAGCACAGTCCCCGGACGCGCAGGCCCAGCGGCCATGGCGCACGGGCCCAGCCGCTCTGCGGCACGCGGGCTCTTCCCGGACTGGGACACGAACCCGCGTCCCCTGCATCGGCAGGCGGACTCCCTACCACCGCGCCACCAGGAAAGCCCCAAACTAGAATCTTTTGATGGTGCCAAACCCAAAGTGTTGCACTGAACCACAGCTGCCCTCACTGGGTGACCAGGGTTCTCATAAAATGAAGTCTTTGTATCAGGTGATATTAAAAATAGTTAGCAACCAGCACAAACGTATGGACACCAAGGGGGGAAAGAGGGGTGGGGTGGGATGAATTGGGAGATTGGGATTGACATATATACACTAATATGTATAAAGTAGATAACTAATGAGAACCTGCTGTATAGCACAGGGAATTCTACTTCACTGCGCTGTACAGTAGAAACTAACACAACATTATAAAACAACTATACCCCAATAAAAAATAAATAAATAAAATGTTTATCAAAAAAAAAATTTAGCAACCAGTAAAATAGGTGCAGGCCCCCTCAGAACTGATACAGATAAGTGCCCCCAGCCCACTCCACTGGTCCTACCCACTGATAATGGTAAAGCACCCTCCAAGATGTTATCACATGGGACTCAGGCCCCTAATTAGGAGTGGTAGAAGAGAAAATCACCTGCTTTCACCCAACTTTCAGGACAAATAACAGTAAACAGAAAACGATGACTAAAAAATGCAAGTTCACTCTTGAGATAGAGGAGGAGGACTAAATTAGAAGATTGTTTTCATAAAGAATGGTGACAACTTCCACCTCTTCCCCAAACAGTATCTCAGACTCATGATCTGACAAGTGTTCCTGTATTTATGAAGATAAAGAGAGTATTTTTAATTATGACCGTCCTACAAATTTGTGACAAATGCTTGCCAGATCTCAGGCATCATTTGTGTTTACCCCAAAATCTGTCCAAAGAGAGCTTTATTTCCTTACTATAAAGAATTGCCCTCCTTCTGGGCTCAGATGCAAACACCTGGGATGAGATTGCTGGAAGGTCTAATAAGGTGACTCATTAATCCCAACTACCTTCACAGTTATGCCTGGGTCCAGTCCAGGTCAGCTGTCCTTTGACCCTCTGTCAGGGTCTGTAAGAAACCCTATGTAAGTGGAGGTGGATTTTCTCTGCAAATTGCCGTTTAGAAAAAGTTCTGGTCAACTACAGGTTTCCTTCTTTTCGTTCCGTCTTCACATTTCCCAGCTGGTGGACATCTTACCTATTCTATACTGAGTTTTCACACTTAATATTCCATTGTTTTAAATTTCACAACTCATGATTCTCTATTTTCTTGAGAAGTTGAACTTTCATCTTTGATAGTTTCTAGACTTCCTCTTTTTTTTTTTTTTTTGTTCAGCCATTTAAATGTGGAGCACTATTGTCCTGAGTGCTCCATTTCTGACTTAAAATGATTTCTGATTTAAAATCATGACTTTTGAATTTAAAATCCCACGCTTAATACAGCAGTGCCCAATAAGAATGCCCACAAGGTAATGTAATTGGAAAATATTTTATTCTGGCTTCACTTCCCTAAAAGCATTCCAACATTACTCATTCAAAGAGCTAAAATAAAAGCTTGATCTTGGAATTAATTGGAGATTAACATGAAATCTTAATTTTAAATGTATCAAAGGAAAGAAAGAAAACAATTTAGACCCCAGTGTACATCAAAGGATAATTCTATCTGGCAACGTACAATGGCTTGGCGGCAGCCTAATCTCTCACCACACCCTAATGCTTCCATAGCTACCGCACCACAGAAGCCACAACAACATCTTTAGTGCTGTTCCCTCATGAAAGGAACTCTCCCCAGCACTGCGGCTGGGATTTAATTAATTACGGCTATTTACAAACTCATAGAAACTGGTTACACACCAACAGAGAATCTCCACCAGCTCAGCAAGGGGCCTCTCTGGAAGTCATTGATGAACTGGCTTCCGATGGCTGCTATTGGACATGGATCGAACCCTGGCAAAGATACCAATTTAGCCTCTGCCCTGCTTATAATCTCTGCGGTGGGAGAGGCCCTTAAGGCACTGGGGTACTTGGCCAGAGGGATGAATGAGAGACTAAGAACAAGGTGGGAGAGAATTTGGAGCCCAACACCAGCTGCATGCAGGGTTCAAAGTGGTGTCAAATGTCAGCACTTTGCAGGGAGGGGTTCTTATGCACATACCTTCTTCTCCTAGGCACGGTCTCACGTGCATTTTTTTTCCCCACTTATTTGAAAATCTTGCACTGCGGAGGAAGTGATTATGTGCTGGAGTGGTTCATTTTCAAATGTTTGTGCACAGGGCTTTTTGAATCCCACCAACATTTCAATCACCTATAGTAAGTTTCATTAGAAATGTTTTGCATTTAAAATTTGAGTAAACACCACAAAATCAAAAGGGATTCAGCGTGCCTAATTGTGAAAGAGAATTCTGCATAAAGTAACCATCTTTTATTTAGAGAACAACGTGTTCTACCAAAACTCCATCATCCAAACCGTGAGTCAACCTGTTTATAATTTGGGACTTTGGTAGAAGAGTAGAATTTAGGACTTTTTAAGAGCTAAATTTTTATTTCATTAGGATGCAAATATTTTGAGTGTATCTCACTTTCTGACCACATTTACTAAAAAGGGTATTCCTTCCTCTACTTCCCCTCCTCCTCCTCTTTTTCTTGTTTTTCTATTAAGTGTGACTAAAGTAAAATTTAAAATTGACCCTCAGTAAACTCAATTGAATCACTTTTTCTCCAGTGCTCTCTACTCTGAGTTTCCAAATACTAAGCCTCAAGTGGCTTCCACTGAGGTATAGACTGGAATTCCTCTTGGCAGCAGAGTGGATACTGTGGAGATCCTTTTTACTTTTATTTCAAAACACCTCTCAGGGCAACTTTCCCCTTGCCTAGGGCTAAAGCAATTACTGGGGATGCAAATGAGGCTAAATCCTCCACTCTGGGGACAGCCAGTTCCAATGGGATTCCCCTCACACTAGAAACATTATTTATTTATTTCTAAGAGGAGTTTTTAGCTTGAACTGATAAACAAAAATATGTTGTCAGTGAGTGTTTTCCTGGGTATAGTGTATCCCTCAAAACATTTTTTTTTTCCTAAGAAGGAAATGTTAAGCTCTGGATAAATGAAAAATAAACTCTTGTTCTCTGAGATAAATTATTACAATGAGAACCTTATCTAACTTTAAAAATCTAATAATCTTTGGCTTTGCACAGTAGAGTTTCCCTAAACTGTTGAATACATTCCATGTTTCTCAGACCTTGTTTTGGTTAAGGACAAGGGGAGCATCTCCCATGGATGAGTGATTACCTTATCATCCTTTTACTGGCAGCCAGGGAGATCTTTAACTCTTTAAGCAGTGGCATTTAAGTCTTGAGAACACCCAGAAGCTTGCCCCAGGCTTTAGACATTCTCAGTTAAAAAAAAAAGAAAGAAAGAGCGAGAGAGCATGGGCAAGAGTGGGAGCAAGGGGGAGAGGGAGAGAGAGAGAGAGAAAGAGAGAAAGAAAGAAAGGGGGGAAAAGCCCAGCTTGGGTAGCAACAAAGCAGAAATAGAATAAGCCAGGTAGTTCAATTCTGATAAGATTGGAGATCTTCTGCGAATCAGGTAAGATGACCTGCAAACAAGTACCCTTGCTTGGGCAGGGGCAGCCTCTCCTCCTCTGGGATTTGTATCAGGGGCATTCATTCTCTGAGTATACTTAATGGCAAGAAAAGTTAGAGATAGGCTCTTTCCCAGCTTCTCTGAGCAATGAGGTTATTCTTTCGCCTTTACAAGCATTTTAAATCACAACTTCTTACCTTTCCTTTGTGCATCAGAAAGAGGTCATCTAAAACTGAATTGTAGCCGTCTCTAGGCTGTGTCCCCAAAACTGGTAGATTCAATTTTAAGAGGATTTTGTCACCAACAGTTTATAGCTCTTGATTGAAATGAAATAATAGACACAAGGAATGCTTGACCTCTAAAATGACACCCCAAGCCCTGCCAAAGGAAAGCCCTCTTTTAAAAAAAGGAAAATAAAAGATTGTAGGAAAATGCTCTTAAGACCTAAAAGTCAGAACGCAGAAAGTTATTCTTTTATTAAGACTTTGCAAATTGGTCTTTTTAAACCCTTTTATAATAAAGCCTATATGTCAGAGTAATGATGCCAAAGCCCTTAAACTACACTAGTAAATTGAAAAGGTAATGGAAAATGAAAGATTTCATTCAGCTTTTTTGTTTTTGTTTTGCATTTTGCTCAAAGTGCTGCCTATTAAAACAAATAACTAAATTAAACAAAAGTGTGCCAGTATATCTAGCTTTAACTTTAATAAGACAATTCTGAATATTTTACTTCATGAATTTTTGTTTTCAAATTAAATGAGGTTTTTATATAATATCAACTATAGGGGCTTCCCTGGTGGTGCAGTGGTTGAGAGTCCGCCTGCCGATGCAGGGGACACAGGTTCGTGCCCCGGTCCGGGAAGATCCCACGTGCTGCGGAGCGGCTGGGCCCGTGAGCCATGACCGCTGAGCCTGCGCGTCCGGAGCCTGTGCTCTGCAACAGGAGAGCCCACAGCAGTGAGAGGCCTGCGTACCGCAAAAAAAAAAAAAAAAATCAACTATAAAAAGAATTTTTTAAAAAGTTAGAAAGATCATACACCCAGAGTTAAGCAGCTCTTGACCTTAAGTGGTACAATTATAGTTGATTTTTTTTCTAACTTTATTTAGTTTTTAGAATTTTCCAAATTTCTATAATTAATATTTATTACTTTTAAAACAATATAATTTTGTTTAAAGTATAAAAATATTCCAGTCATGTTATTTCATTCTTGGGTGTTTTAAATGAGGAATTTTTGAAACTCTTTTCCCTTCCCATCCCTCTGCTCATCTCTGCGTTGAGTTTCTCCTTGGGTTGCTTTTTCCCCTCTTCTCATTTCCCATGCTTCTGCTGCCCTTTCTCCTTCCTCAGTCAGGGTCACCTGCTTGAACTGAACTGCCTGCCTAACCCTGGGAACGTTTATGAAAAAGAGCCCAGAGGGAGGAGACACAGAATGTCAGCGCTGAAAGGATGAGACCAACAGCCTCAATCACTTTACGGAGGAGGGAATTAAGGTCGACTGTGGAGTGACTTGTTCAAGGTCACAGCACCAGTTTGGGCAGAGTGGAAGTTAGAACCCAGGACTAGTCTTGCAGTTTGAACCTATGAAAAGGATGGAGGCTGCTGAAAGCAGCAAACACAGAAGCATATAAGGAATCACGCAGACATTTAATGCGTGAAGCAGGCTGGATTTTTCTAGGAACGTACTCTTGACTTTTTTTTTTAATTCCCTCACCTCAGGTAAAGATATAAGCACAGAAAAAATTGTTTCTCTACTGTAAGAAACACAGCAGGGTTAAAGCAAGGAGAAGCAGAGGCTGACCTGCAGCCTCAGCGTCACAGGGAGCAGGGAAGCTGTGGCCACCGGCCTCAAGGGGGCCGCTGCTCCAGCTGCTTATTGCCGTGGAAGAATTCAGCCCCAGTGTTACCAGATCTGCTGACTTGAGAAGAGAAGTGAAAAATTAAAGACTTTTTGTGAAATTTCCCAGCTTTAAAATGCTGGTGCCGATGTTTCAAGATACTATTTAAGCCAGACAAAATATGCCAGAAGTTTGCAACCCTTGATGTAGAGTGTGAGAACAGGGCAAAATTGCCTCATAATCTTAGAGTGAAGGTAAATGTTATGAGATCCTTGAGAAAAGAGGGAAGGGTGACCCATCTACTTCTGCTGATGGTTGATCTCAGAATTAAATAGCATCAGTACGTACAATCAGTACGGGGTGTACTAGGGCACTGAGCATTTTTGGCAACTGCTCTTTCTGTGCTTTTCATATCCTGCCTGGCTTTCTCTCCCCTCTTTTACATTGAAACAAGATGAAAATTGTTGGATCCTTGGCTTAAAACTAATATACAGACTCTCCCTAATCACTGGTAGAAAGCTGTGGCAGTGAATTGGGATCTACCTGTGGAAACTTGAATGTAACACACACAAGAGTCCTTAAAATGTGTGAGCCTGTACTCCAATGACTTTAGAAGGACATCCATCTTGCCATGTACAAGAGTCTTGTTCTGTCTCCTCCACCTCTCATCCTCGTTTAGAAAAAAGGAAACCCTCTCCTTACCACAGCATTTATTTATTCATTCTATATACCTGAAAATTGACAAAGACTCCACCACTGCATTCCCTTTTAAGTCAACTTATAAGAAAAGACATTGCCTTTGAAACGAGGGCAGTGAAGTTTCAGCTTGGCAACCTAACACAGGAATGATTATCAAAATTATAGATACAATGCTTCCTTATATGTTCCTATTTCTCCAAATTTTCTGCAATGAGTGCTTATTCTTTTTATAATCCAGAAGGGAAAAGGTTAGGAAAAACTTTTTTTGCCAAAGAGCAAATGAAACTATATGTCTATTTCAAGAGTCAGATCAACCAACAGATTAAGAAGCTACCAGTGAAAATGGATAGAACTTCAGCTCAGGAGTCAACAAACCCGAGGTTTAATCCCCATTTTTCCACTCAACCTTAATCTCTGAGCGCTCAGTCTTTTCTTCTGTTAAATGGGGATGAGAATGCCAATATTTCAGGATAATTGTAAAGCTTAATGATATGTGACACATGATAAGTTCTGAATAAAAGGTAATCATGGCTTATGCAGTGGTTTTATTTAACGTACCACTCAACATCAGATTAATTCTGCAAAGCCCTGGTAAACATTTGAATTTGTGTGTGTTCATGAGAATAAACCATCCTGAAGTAAATAGATAGCTCTAGAGTTTGTCTTTGTTTCTCCTGCCAAAACATCTCAGCAGAGCACTACAAAACCATAGTGGGTGGTTTGTGGACCTGTACAAATTCTGTGAGAAAAATTCGAGTTTTTCTTTTATTTTGGGTACTGTGCCATTTTTAAAGAATCTGTGGTTGAATTTACAGAGTCACCTGTAAATTTACTTGCTCTTACATCTTCAAATTTAAAAATTATAATCATTTTGGCTTTTTCCCAGAGTTCTTTAGCACAAGAACAATCTTTTTGAACAAATTTGGAGATTGTACTAAAGATTATGACACTTTTAATAATGCTTTGCACATACTCAATAAATACTTACGTGTGATTGGACACCAAGCCTCCTTGAACAATGGCCACACCATAGAATCCAATGGAAAAGTGCATTCAGTGAAGCTTCATAACCCTCCAGAATTAAGGGAGATGGCAACATCTTCACAACTAATTTCATAAACTACTTAAGCATTTTCCTAGCCTGTTTGCTGCTGTTTTTTCACAGCATTTAAATTACAAATTACTATGCCAGCTTAATATGACAGTTTTTCTTCTTTTTTTTTTAAGAAATGCTGTTTAGACTAACTGAAGATTTATGCGTTCATCTCCCTCCAGCCCACCACCACTGTCCACTCTGGACTACACTGTCTCTGGCCTAGACCATTGCAATTGGCCCCTGTCTGGCCTTCCTGTCTCATACAATCTGCTCTCGCACAGCACTGCCATCTTTGTAAAATGCCAATCTACTTTAAGCCTGTGACCTAGTAGATAACAAGAGCTATTGAGCACTTACTGTGCCTAGCATTGTGTTAAGCACTTTACATTCATTATCGCATTTAATCCTCGAAATGATCCCATGAGATAGTCTCCATTTTTTAGAGAAGAAAAGGAAGGCTCAAGACTTCCCTGGTGGCACAGTGGTTAAGAATCTGCCTGCCAATGCAGGGGACACGGGTTTGAGCCCTGGTCTGGGAAGATCCCACATGGCGCAGAGCAACTAAGCCCATGCACCACAACTACTGAGCCTGCGCTCTAGAGCCTGCGTGCCACAACTACTGAGCTCACGTGCCGCAACTATGGAAGCCCGCGTGCCTAGAGCCCGTGCTCCGCAACAAGAAAAGCCACTGCAATGAGAAGCCCACGCACTGCAACAAAGAGTAGCCCCCACTTGCCACAACTAGGGAAAGCCCACACATAGCAACGAAGACCCCATGCAGCCAAAAATAAATTAATTAATTTAAAAAAAAAAAGAAAAGGAAGGCTCAGAGAGGTTAAGTAAATTGTGCAAGTAAATTGTAGATTACATCTTGAACTTCATTCATCCACTTAATTACACACACTCCTCCCTGACTACAGCCATAGCAGCATGATGGCAGAATGCATTAGGTGTGGTGACACCCTGGTCACATGCTGTCTCCATTGTCTGGGATGCCATCACCCACTTGGCACTCAGATGGGTCCTCTCCACTGTGAAGTCTTCCCAGATGTCCCTCCAACTCCCCACTTAGTCCTGGAAGCATGCCTCCCAGCACACCCTGCTGCTTTGCCATCGTTAGTTTATCTGTCTCTCTCTTTTATCAAATGTCATGAGGGCTGTGACTTAATCATATTGTATTTGTATTCATTTACACACAGCCTGGGAAGTAGTAGACACTCAGTAAATGTTTGTAAAATAAATTCTGAGATCCTCAAGGGTGTCTTACTGATCTTTATAGCCCCCAAACCAAGCTGCAATACCAGGAGGTCAACCTGGGAGGGACAGATTGAGAGGCAGTCTGGGGGGCTGTGGAAGTGGAGCATGACAAGCCATGGGCAAAGAGTCAGTAGACAGAGATGCCAAAGCTGGAGATAGAGAAACCCAACTAGGGGCCAGCTGGACAAAGTTGGGGGGGAGGTGTTGGCTATGGAGCAAGTAAAGATGGGGAAGTGTATTAGGGTTCTCTAGAGAAACAGAACCATGTATAAAAAGGAATTTGTTATAAGGAATTATGGCTCACACTATTATGGAAGCTACAAGTCCCAAGATCTGCAGTCAGAAAACTGGAGACCCAGGAGGGCCCATGGTGTAGTTCAGTCTAAATATCAGCAGGCTCGAGACTCAGGAAGAACCAATACTTCAGTTTGAGTCCGAAGGCAGGGAAAAAAAACGGTAGTCCAACTCAAAGACATTCAGGCAAGAGGAATTCCCCCTTACTCTCAGGAGGGTCAGCCTTTTTGTTCTACTCAGGCCTTGACTGATTAGATGGGGCCCACCTGCATTGAGGAGGGCAATCTGCTTTATTCATTCTACCAATTCAAATGTTTTGTCATCCAGAAACACCCTCACAGACAAACTAAGAGTAATGTTTGACCAAATGTCTGGGCACCTTGTGGCCCCGTCAAGTTGACACATAAAATTAACCATCATAGGTGGGGAGTAGGTTGGAGAAGACCCTCATGGGCACAGGTTCCAATCACAGTCCCACTTTTATGTGCACAGTTCTTAAAGTGTCCATTCCCTACAGTCAACAGCCTGAGGAACCCATCACCTCCCACCACTCTGCCCTCAAATCTGTTCCTTCTGTGCCCTTCTCTCCTGAAACTTCCAGCGATATAGGTCTTATTTTGGAGTCACCCTTCATTCATCCTGGTCCTTGGCACTAACATCTAAATGGTTGCCAAGACCTTTCAATTCTTCCTGTAAAATGCTTCTCACATGCCTCATCTTCCTTCACTATTGCTACTCTCCTACTATAGAGTGATGGCTATTCAGTTTTTAAATAGGAAAGAATTGGGTGGGGGGGATCACAGTCTGGTTGGAAAGGAGGTTTGGGGGACTGGTTTTGAAGCTGCCTTCCCAGAGCAAAATGAAATTTTCTTTAGGTTGTCTGTTACAAATTAATAATACAGCAAAGTTTTATGTAAGTATGCTTTACACAAATTGAGGAAGTGTTCATTGTATATATAAAATTTACATATATATTAATAATTTGTGACAGAGATTATGATGAGAAGACCCTACTTTGTACAGCCACTATAAGAATTGTTTCTTAAACAATTTCTTTCACTCCAAGCACTTTCTGTTTTGCTGCTGGATAAATCTTCCTAAAGCACAGCTTCAGTATTATTAATACAAACCTGCACTGGGTCCTCACTCCCTACTAAGTAAGGAACAGTCTGTAAATGGTCTCTGTGGCCCTTCAGAATATGGATTCCACTCATTTTTCTGGCTATATATCCTATGAGTCACAACTGCCTCTTATACCGATCAGGAATGCCTTTGGATGCAAGTAGCAAGTACATTCAATGTATGCTGGCTTTAACAAATAGAGAGCTATTTTTCTCACATAAGAAATGAATAAGTCTGCAGTCCAGGGCTAGTGCAAATACTCAGTGATGGACCCGAGCTCCTTCTGTTTCTCTGTTCCATCATAACAACCATATGGCTTTGACCTTTTGCTTATTACCTCATAACCTCAGGATGCAGTTCCAGGCATCTCACCTACATTCCAAGTAGGAGAAAGAAGAGACAGCAAAGGGCAGAAGTTGAAGGAAGGTGCATGTTAATTGAACCTGTCCTGTTTTTATGAGTAAAGTGAATAATTTTCCTAGCAATCTTCTGCTTATGACTCAATGATCAGAAGGGTTCACGTGGTGGAAGGTGACTGGGAGAGGCAGGATTGTGGATGGAGGTGGGCCGGCCAAGCAGGCGTACCTGCCACACGCACCTACTCTAATCAGGTGGCTCGCTTACCTTACTCCACATCTGCCTTCACATCATTTCCTCTGCCTTGAATGATCTTTGCCCTGCCCCCTCTCTGTTAATTGAAGGCCTTTCATTTTGTTTAAGTCCTGATAAAATACCACTTCCTCCAAGATGTCTTCCTGGTCTCCCTCCAAACCTCTCTGATAAAATTTCTCCTTCTGAGATGAACCACTGTTTTTACTTCTGTTGTACCTAGAATCCTCACACTGTACTCTGGTTAATTATATGTATTTCATCTCCCTGACTATATTTTGAAGCCCGAGAGAACAGGGAGCATGTCCCATTCATCTTTGTATTTCCAAGGCAACTCAGCACAGAGTAGGTATTCAATAAGTGTTGGATGAATGCATGCATATTCTGCAATATTCCATTCTGAACGGAAAAGTTTGCAATACCCACATTGTGTCTATAATGGCCCCTCTGATCCAAGTTAAAGGAGGACATCTGCAGTCCTCGATGAATATTGGCTGCTGTCCTCTGTCCTCAGCCAAAGCAAGGACATCTGTGGTGGCAATGTGACTATCTACCAATGCTTTTTATGTCCCTTTGCCCAAATGTGCAGCTGTTTCCTTGGTGGGAAATTAAGGGAACAGTAAAAATCAGACAAAATAACAGCACTTTTAGCAGGAGTCTTATGAGGGTATTAGGTTAAAATTAAGAACTTTGAAATTGGGTGACAATATAAGCAATAATAATATTAATACCAATTAATAACCATTTATTAAAACCCTTATGTCAGACAGTGCACTTTATATGCATTGTCCCTTGGACATGCATAAGAACATATTCATTTGTTAAATAAGGAAACCAAGTCCCAGAAAGATTACGCAATTTGCCCAGGATTACATAGCTTCTAAGTGGCAAAGCTGAGGAGACACTCATTTCATAGTGCAAGCCTGTAAGGGAAGGGGTGTTAGTTTTGCTTTACATATAAAAAAACTGCAACCCAGAGAAGTCAAGTGACTTGCTCAAGGCCATGCAGTAGAGTGATTAAGAGGATGGGCTCTGGAGTTAGATTTCCTGAGTGTGAATCCGGGTGTGACCTGGGGCAAATTGTTGAAAGTTTTTGTGCCTCAGTCTCCTCATATGTAAAACAGGGGCAAAAGCTGCTTCATAGGTTCTTTTTAAAAAAATAATTAATTAATTAATTAATTTTATTTATTTTTGGCTGTGTTGGGTCTTCATTGCTGCGCACGGGCTTTCTCTAGTTGTGGCGAGTGGGGGCTACTCTTTGTTGTGGTGCGCAGGTTTCTCATTGCAGTGGCTTCTCTTGTTGCAGAGCACGGGCTCTAGGCATGCGGGCTTCAGTAGTTTTGGCTCACGGGCTCTAGAGCGCAGGCTCAGTAGTTGTGGTGCACAGGCTTAGTTGCTCTGTGGCATGTGGGATCTTCCCGGACCAGGGCTCGAACCCGTGTCCCCTGCATTGGCAGGCGGATTCTCAACCACTGCACCACCAGGGAAGTCCTTCACAGGTTCTCATGAAAACAAAATGAATAAGTACACTTACAACAGAGACTGGCCTATCACCAGATCCAAACCAAGTATTTGGTAACTTAGCCAGGGCTGCCACTAGCCTATGTGATAGAGTAGCCCAAGGATAGCTTACCTGGTATACTGAGCATAGGGAATTGGACATTCAGATATGCTTTGGTCCTTCTGGAGAAAAGAAATGAATACTATCTTCTGGCTCCCAATGGTCGGAGTCCTGTTTCTCCCCCAAAAGGGACTCCTAGGTTTACTGACTCCATGCTTCAGAAAGTCACACTTTTTGAACAGAACAATGGCTCTGTCTGCATTTCTGTCCACTGCCAGCATTAACTGACCCAGAGAATTAGTAGGCTTGTGGGTTTGAAATTATTTGGGGAAAGGATCTTCATTTGGTGTGTGCTGAGCTCTGTGGAGTAACCTTTGGTATTTCCATAGTATAACACAATTTTGTTTTGTTTAAGCTGCTTTCCTCATCTTGGTAGCTAGTCTCCAAAGATGGTCTTGCAATGAGCCATGCCTCTTGGTATTCATACTTTTGTGTAGACCCCTCCCTCATTGAATTTAGGCAGCCTTTATATAACTGACAGAATATGGGAGAAGTGACATTTACGATTTCTTAGACTAGGTCATAATAAGCCTAATAGCCTCTGCCTTGGGTTCTTTTGAAAGTGTGCTCTGGGGGAAGCCAGCTGCTATGTAAAAAGTTCAACTACTGTGAGACCATCATGCTGTAATAAAAGCCAAGCTATCCATGTTGAGAGGCTGTATGGAGACAAAAAGACCCTGGCCACCCCCCAGCAATTCCAGCCATCTAGATGAGGTGTCAGATATGTAGGGAAGAAGCCATCTTGGACATCCGGCCCAACTAGTCTCCAGATATCTGTAGCCCCATCTGCCATCTGACTGCAACTGCACAAAACCCAAGCAAGAGCCCAGTCAACTTACAGAACTATAAGAGATGACAATAAATTGTTAATCCTTTTTTCCTTTTTTTTTTTTTTTGCGGTACACGGGCCTGTCACTGTTGTGGCTTCTCCCGTTGCGGAGCACAGGCTCCAGACGCGCAGGCTCAGTGACCACGGCTCACAGGCCCAGCCGCTCTGTGGCATGTGGGATCTTCCCAGACCAGGGCATGAACCCGTGTCCCCTGCATCGGCAGGCGGACCCTCAAGCACTGCACCACCAGGGAAGCCCCCCACCTTTTTTTTTTGGCCACACCTCGCAGCATCTTAGTCCCCAACCAGGGATCGAACCTGTGCCCCCGGCAGTGGAAGTGTGCAGTCCTAACCACTGGACTGCCAGGTAATTCACAATCGATTATTATTTTAAGCCACTCTTTTTGGGGTTATTAGGAAGTACTGAATAACTGAAACACCCATGATTCCCCACAGCTGCTGGTACAGTTACAACACACTCAAATCCAAACCACAGATGAGGATTGTAAACTGCTGCTTTTTATTAAATTATATTTTGTGGTAAATATACAAATCTGGACCAATCAAATTCTGTATGCAAAACTTTTGTACTTCTTTCCATTTTTCTTAAACAATAGGAGAAATACTGTTCTAACACCATCTAATATTGTATTACATGTTTGTCTATTTGTCACTTGCCTTCCCTTCTTCAATATGTGCTCCAAGGTGGCAATGATTTCATCTGTTTTATTATCCTTTGTATCCTCAATGCTGGTGACAGTATTTTATTTATATTATAGTAGGTCTGCAATAAATATTTGTTGAATTAATAAACACAAGGAGAAAAAGAATGTATCACAGATGAAGTTAATATGTTATAAAATGTTCATGTAATAAATATATTCACCCTACAGAAAACATCTCACATTAGCTTCAAGAATAAAATCTGACATATGAAGGTATTCATGATATATTAAGTAAAAAGACTAGGTTTTTAAAATCAGTTTGCAAATCAGTAAGAGCAAGCATAATTCCATTTTTTAAAAAGTTTTTAAGTGGATATTTGTGGAAAAAGAGTCCAAAAGCATTTTTGGCAAACTAATGACAGTAGTTATCTGTGGGTAAAAAGTTCAGAAGGGAATTTTGTTTTTTCTTAGCGCCTTTCACACGCTTCCTAAAATGTTTAAAATAAAATTGTATTAGTTTCATAATCAGGAAAAATGTTATTTAGTATAACTAAATTGGAGCATTGTTATACCTATTTTTTCTGTATTTCCCATCCAAGACCACAAAGTTGAAGTCTTTCAATTCCTTCTCAACCAATTGAATATGTTTCATGTGTAGTTGTTCCAACCTCCAGTAGAGTCATATAGCACAGCACTTCTGCCCACACAAAGAACAAAATAAAAGTAGAAATCATCTGTTTATGGCTAAAGTGAATTCCTAGAAGAGTTTCTGCTGGTCAGATCACTGAGGGATTGCTTGCGTAGTCATGGACACTGGTAAAATAGAGCATTCCTTGGCCATAATCTGAGTTTCCCAAATAGAGCAGCAAATACTACATTTATAATTATGTAGATGCAAACTTTCTAGCCCATTGTGAAAGTAGCAAATGGTAGCAAACTCGTTTGCTTTGTCTCAGAGAACCACACGAAAATGCTTTGAAACTCATTAGAGAATGAAAGGGAAAATGATTGCCTCTTTCCAAGACAGAGACAGAGAAACTCCGTTGCAGAAGTAGCCCACGTGGTGAAGGAGAACGGCTCTGCCACGTCCCCATTCCAAATGTTTCTTAGTAGCAAAATGGTGACAACACCACCTGTTGCACCTACCCTTCTATGATTTACTGTGATGAACAAATACACTAAGTTTATGCAAAACTGCATTTTCCTGCATGACAAATGGTACTAAAGACCAGATATGCTCATGGTAATGAATGGTAGGAATTCCAGCTCCTTGCACAGATGGTAATACCTCTTCAGGTGACCCCTGTTGGTTCTCTAAATGCTCCATCTTTGGGAAGGAAGCATTATTTAATGGTGAAAATGCTTTCAAGAACATGGAATAGCCTCACTGATGACCAGATACTGAATTTATGTACCATAAAGTCTCCTCAAACCTGACTTTCCCTCTAGATTTTCTATCTGCATTGATGGCTAGAAGCAATAGAATCCTCCTTACCTCTTCTTTCTGCATATCCCTCACCTGGAAATTCTTGTCAGCTAACCCTCAGAAAAGTCCTGTCTCTAGTTTCTCTCCTGTTTCAGTGTTCAGCCCAGGGTTCAGGATCTCACCATCTCTTACCATGACTAATGCACCAGCTTCCTAATTCCATTCCTGACAGATACTTTCTGTATATCTTTCCCACCAGATTAGGGAGTGTTCTCTAAAGATGAAGAGCAAATTCTATAGGCCTTTAAATTTCCCAAAGAACATTGCTCCTAATAGGTGCTTAATAAACGATTCTTGGGCTTCCCTGGTGGCGCAGTGGTTGAGAGTCCGCCTGCCGATGCGGGGGACGCGGGTTCGTGCCCCGGTCCGGGAGGATCCCGCATGCCGCGGAGCGGCTGGGCCCGCGAGCCATGGCTGCTGGGTCTGCGCGTCCGGAGCCTGTGCCCCGCAGCGGGAGAGGCCACAGCAGTGAGAGGCCCGTGTAACGCAAAAAAAAAAAAAAACCCAAAAAACAAAGACTGTTAATAAACGATTCTTGCTGACTTGTTTGCTTGCTTGACTGAGAGGTAATACTTGGCATGGAAAAAGTGCTGGGACTGAGAAACTGAAGACCTGGGTTATGGCCCTTTGTATGAGTTACCTATGGCTGCATAACAAATCCTAATGACTTAAGATAACAACAATCATTTATTATTTCTCACATTTTCTGTGGATCAGGAATTTGAACAGGGCATAGTGTGGGTACTTATCTTTCCTCTGTGGTGTCTGGGGCCTCAGTGGGGAGGACTTGAAAGTTGGGGGTAATGCAACAGCTGGGGACTGGAATCATCTGGAGGTCTCTTCATTCACATGGGTAGTGGTCAGCTGAGGCCACAGCTGGCTACCAGCCAGAACACCTATACAACATGGCCTTTCTATGTAGCCTCTCTTCTTGGGTTTGTTTGGGCCACCTTACAGCCTAACAGTGGCAATTGGGTTCTAAAAGCAAGTGATCCAAGACAATCAGTTGGAAGCAGTGTTACTTTCATGGCCTAGTCTTGGAAGGCAGATAGCTCAATTCTGCTGCAGTCATGAGCTTACACAGTGTGACAGGCAGAATAATAACCCCCTAAAGATGTCCGTGTCCTCATCCCCAAACCTGTGACTATGTTACCTTACCTGGCAGAAGGGATTTTGCAGATGTGATTAAATTAAGGACCTTGAGATGGGGAGATTATCCTGGATTATCTGGGTGATCCCAGTGTAATCACAAGTGTCCTTATAAACAAGGAGGCAGAAGGGTCAGAATCAGAGAAGGAAATGTGATGCAGAAGCAGAGGACAGAGTGATGCTGGCCAGGGGCCAAGGAATGCCAGAAGCCTCTAGAAGCTGGAAAAGGCAGGGAAACAAATTCCCCCTGGAGCCTCCGGAAGGAATGCAGCCTCACCAACACCTTGATTTTAGCCTAGTAAGACCCATTTTGGAATTCTGATCTCCAGAACTGTAAGATAAAAGATTTGTATTGTTTTAAGCCATTAAGGTGTTTGTGGTACTTTTTTTATTAGAAAACTAATATGCCCAGATTTGAGGGGAGGGAATACAGACCCCCATCTCTCAGTGGGAAGGGTGTCAAAGTCACATTCAAGAGCATGTGGGATGGAAGACACTGTTTCAGCCAACTTTGAAAAATATGACCTGCCCCACTCTACCACTAAGTAAGTGTGTAACTGCAGGTTGATCTCACTGGTCCTCAGTCTTTTCATCTGTAAAAGGAGAGAGTTGAGTGTGAGGATCTCAAAGTTTCTGGACCTAGAAGTTCCTGGTCCTATGATTGAAAGGGAGATGTAGTATTCCCATGAGAAGTCATAATAAATCGTGGCTGATTCCCTAAGTCCTACCTTGATGCTCATGACCATTCATATACCACTCTGAATGGAATGGAAATGGAGAGCCTGGACCAGAAAACCTCAATAAAGTATGTGTGAATCCCCTAGAAGATAAGCTTTGAGGCAAGGTTTTTGTTTTTGTTTTAAATTTCAAAATATTTTAAGGAAAGAGGGAATGAAGGAAAGAATGAAAAGAACAATTGATTGAGGCAGTGACCCTTTCTTGTTCATCAGAGGAATCCCAGTACTTCGCATACATCTAGCATGTAGGTGACCTCCAAAAAATGTTAAGTGAGAACCAAAAGAAAAGGACCCAAGGTCCACTGCTTTGCCTGATAGCTGTTTGGGGTGGCAAAACTTTCAGCAGGTTAACAGGTAAGAACCCTTTCACCATTTTACTCTGGAAATTATCGATAGTTCAGTAGTCTGACAGTTGGTCTGCTTTATGTTATCCTTGCGCTAAACACAGCAGCCAGAGTGATCCTGATAAACTGTAAGGTTGATCATGCTGCTTCTCTGCTGAAAACCCTCCAGAGGCTTCCTGACTCACTTGTAATTAAAGGCAAAGCCCTTTCCAGGGCCGGAACTAGGGTGAGGTGAGGGAGGCACCGAGGGCACACAGTTTAAGGAGGCCCTCACTCTCGGGGTCCCACCTGCCCTTCCAGGACCTTGAGAGTGAGCACCTCCTTAATCTGTGCACCCTAGGCCCTCCCTCCTCTCCCTCTAGACACTGGCTCTGACTTTGGGTGCAAGACCATCACCATCTAAGCTCTCAGCCCTTAACTTCTCTGACCACATCTTCCCCGGCTATAGCTCACTACACTCAAGCACACTTGCCTCTTTGGTATTTCCCGGCACACACCAGACCCACTTCTACCTTGGAGTTTACGCTGCTCTTCCTTTTGACAAAACGTGGTATCCCCAGATATCCATCTGCTGCCTCCCTCATCTCCTTCAGGTCTCTGCTCTAATGTTACCTTTTCTATCAACCGTTCCATGATTACCCGATTAAAATTCAACCTTGTCACCATCTCTCTTTCCCACATTATTTATTTATTTTTTTAACATCTTTATTGGAGTATAATTGCTTTACAATGGTGTGTTAGTTTCTGCTTTATAACAAAGTGAATCAGCTATACATATACATATATCCCCATATCTCCTCCCTCTTGCGTCTCCCTCCCACTCTCCCTATCCCACCCCTCTAGTCCCACATTATTTTTATTCTTAGTACCTGTTGCCATCTAACGTGCTATAGCTTGTGTTTATTTTGTCAGTGGTCTGCATTTCCTACTTGACAATCAGACCCAGGAAAACAAGGATCTTTATTAGTTTTTCAATGCTATGTGCCAGAATCTAGAACAGGGCCTAGGGAGTACCCTGGTGGCCTAATGGTTAGGATTCTGGGCTTTCACTGCTGTGGCCCGGGTTCAATCCCTGGCTGGGGAACTGAGATCCTGCAAGCCACGCAGCAAAAAAAAAAAAAAAAAAAAAAAGAACAGGGCCTAGCACACATAGATACTCAATAAAAATTTGTTAAATGAAAGAATATCATGAGACAGTTTGTTACATAAAGTCATGGAGAATAGAGAATTATAGGATTTTAGAACAAACAGGGACCTTACTAAAGGGATCAGCAAACTATGGTCTATTTTTATATGGTCTATGAGCTAAGAATTGTCTTAGGAACTGAATTGTGTGTCCCCCCTCCCCATTCATATGTTGAGGTCCTAACCCTCAGTGTCAGAATGTGACCTTATTTGGAAATAAGGTCATTGCAGATATAATTAGTTAAGATCATACTAGAGTAGGGTGGGCCCCTAACCCAATATGGCTGGTGTCTCAACAGAAAGGAGAAATTGGGACACAGAAACACCGGAAGAACATCATGTGAACAGAAAGGCAGAGATCAGGGTGAAGCTTCGGTAAGCAAGGAATGCCAAATATTGCCAGCGAACCACCAGCAGCTAGGAGAGAGGCATAGAATAGTTCTTCCCTCGTAGCCGTCAGGAGGAACCAACCCTGTTGACACCTTCATCTCTTGACTTCTTGCCTCCAGAACTGTGAGAGAATAAACTTCTGTTGTTTAAGCCACAGAGTTTGTGATACTTTGTTACAGCAACCCTAACAAACTAATACAAATGGTTTGTACATCTATAAACAATTGTAGAAGGAGGAGGAGGAAGAGAAGAAAGGGAGCAGAAGTGGGGGTGGTAGTCCAGGAGAGGGGGAGGAGGGAGAAGAATAATGACAGAGGCAGTATGTGGCCCACAAAGCCTAAAGTATTTGCTGGGTCTGGTCCTTTGCACAAAAATCTTGTTGACACCTAAAGTTTAGAGATCATATAGCCCATATAATCATGAAGAAATGGTGGCCTCTATAAATCAAATCATGTATCCAAGTTCATACATGTAGTTTGGGCTCATTTTATCTATACCTAAAACCAGGCTGTCTGATTTTAAGTCTGTTTTTAAAAAATCATACTACAGGGCTTCCCTGGTGGCGCAGTGGTCGAGAGTCCGCCTGCCGATGCAGGGGACACGGGTTCGTGCCCCGGTCCGGGAAGATCCCACATGCCGTGGAGCGGCTGGGCCCGTGAGCCATGGCCGCTGAGCCTGCACGTCCGGAGCCTGTGCTCCGCAACGGGAGAGGCCACAACGGGAGAGGCCACAACAGTGAGAGGCCTGCGTACCGCAAAAAAAAAAAAAAATCATACTACCATTACTACTGAACTTTTAAAAATCATTTCATCAGTTCCCCCTTGTTTAAGCACCAAAATGTTACTAAGACCATGTTTTCATCTATTATTCCAGCCCAGCAACCTGAGTCCTTTACAGAAACTTACCATAACTCATAATTTTTTGAGCAAAGAACCTACTATGATCCATATTTTTTCATTTTTGCTTTTGGGCCTTGCCCTCCAGCAACTCATTTTCTGTGATACTGGTTCTCAAGCCGTAATTAAAACATAAAGATCAAGAACAGATGTCTGCCTGCTCTCTGGAGCTTCCACAAACTATGTAGTGTAGAGTTTGGCATTATGGATTTTATGCTAAAGAGAAACAAAATAGAAGAATTAACTGTTGAACAAACCCACATACCAATGCTAAAGACATAAGAAAGTATTTAAAAGAAAGTGGACCAAAGCTCGTGGTGGTTCTTTTAATGTACCATTAACTCAGGGATGGCAAAATGAATCTATTTGTTTTCATCAGCTCCGTGACTTGATGGTATAGACCAAAAAAAAAAAAAAAAAGCTATGTTCTTGCTGATTCACCTTAAGTGAGATATTTAACCATTTGAGGGGTTGCTGTTGTGCCATACGTTAGCTGCCAAAAATGATAGTTCGTACTGCAAAGGGTTACTGGAAGGGGTGCAGGAGTGGAAGGCAGAGGTGTTCTTTCCCTTCTAAGGCTGCTTAATTAGTTGAAGCATAGATGCCACTAAGGAACTCTGTGTATCAATTTCTTTTGAGATGCTAGTGAACCTGAACTGTGGAGGAAATGAAAAGGAAGTGAATGGGTTAAAGACCGTTTTCCAGCAGAGTATATGCGAGGACTGAACATCCCAAGTATGGCTGCTCTATTTCAAATTCTTACACTTTTGCGCAGAATGCGCAAGTACCATAGGAATTACATGTACCTAAATCTGAACAAATTTTGCTCTTTTTCCAATATCCCCTCTCTAAAGCAGGAACCTTATCCAGAGTTAAAATCTGGTGTTTGTTAGCTGGGCAGTCTTCAGCGGTTTACTTAGCCTCTCTATGCCTCTCTTCAAATGTTAAAAAAAAAAAAAAAGCGGCGGTGGGGGGAATAGGAAGGGAATAACTATAGTGTATAAACCATAAATTGTTTCAAGGATTAAATGAGATAATGAAACTTGAACGTCCCTGACAATGGTCAAGAATCCAAAGTATGTTGATTTTCCTTATAAGTATATGGTTGAAGAAAATATGCAAATATTTACATAATTATAATTATTTACGTAATTGTTCATCTAATTATAACTAGCATGCGGGAACCCATCAGCATTTATTTTCATAAATGCCACTAGCCATATGTTTTCACATAGGCGTTAAAATAGTTTCACATACACTCCAGCATCTGACCTACACATTAAGAATCTCGGGAGTCTTAGGTAGGTAGGTGGGCTCCAGCTAACATGGGGCAGAGCAGGGACCTGGGTTCTGGGTCACACTTCTGCTCTCCTGCCAGGCTCCTTTCCTCTGTGTATGTTGGCTCTAAATGGAGAGACATTTCTGCTAAGTTAGAGTTAAGAACATTTTGCTCTTGGGTGTGAAAGCTATGTACCACTGAGTCAAGGTTTGTGTGTGTGCAACTTAGAGACATTATCCCAAGAAGAAAGATTTACTGCAGGCACCATAGTCTAGAGGTTTTTTAACCTTTCCTGGGTCCCAAATCCCTTTGAAAATTGGATAAAGTTATCCTCCCTTCCACACACTTTTACACTTACCCCCAAAATTGTATACATAAATTTTGTGGTTTTCACAGATCCTCTAAAATCCATCTAGAGATCCTTAATGAGGCCACATAGCCAGTTTAAAAATCTCTACAGAGATTAGCATTTAATTTAAATACAACAAAGAAAGCCAGCACTCGCTTTTATATTCCCCTTAAGACCCTTAGTTTTTCAGTCCTCCAGTTTCTATACCCCCCCAACTTTTTTTTTTCTCTCCTGGATTCTATCTAAAGCTGGGGAAATAAAACCAGACTATCCAAACTCTTCAGGTTCTAGCTAAAGAACTAGTCAGGAGCGGCACGAACATTTTGGTGCAAACTGAAGACATACTTACCCATTACTTGTACTGACACCCTAATGTGTAGGAAGCAAAGGAGGAACAAAAAGATTCAGAATGAAAATCGGACTTCTGAGGCAAAGGCTTCAAAAGCCAGCCTGCCATCCCTTTGTACTGGGTAACAGAGTTACCAGTACAGAGTTGCTATGTTTCATTTTTAACTCCTTCAGGGAAGGCTGGGGCCCCCTAGGTTGTTTGGCAATGACCCACTGCTCCACCGAAGATGATCTGAAGCCCCTTCCAGCAACCTCACACCTGCTGCTGGCCTTCTCCATGCCAGGTCCTTGCTTCTCCTCTTCCTAACCTTATAAACCTCGCCTCCCCAGTGTTGCATACATTTGCAGGTACCGCTGCTGGGCTTGGTAAGTAGAAACAGCAGATCCCTTGAGCCCAGGCACCTGGGGAAACAAACTCTTTTCCTTACCTGATGGGAAAACCCAGACTCTGCTGCTTGAACAACCTGTCATAAGATGGAACCGGTAGTGGAGGGGGCGGCTAGCTTAACATTTACTATCCAGATTTAATTTTTTGCGAGTATAATCCGGACTCAGGTACCCTGTGCCCCAACAAATCTAAGGGCGGGGCCGGCGCACGGGGAACTGCAGGCAGAAGGAGCAACATTGTCTCAGGAACCGCGCTTAGGACCTACCTTCCTACCTACCTTCCTCCTTCCCTTCCCTCCTCCTTTCCCCCTTCCCTTCTTTCCTCCCTCTCTCCTTCTGCAGGAATGGCCCAGAGTCTCCAAGACAAGGGGGACGACGTCTCGGGGCGTCGACGTCGTCTCGGGAGCCCCTCGCGCGGCTGGATGGAGGTTCCTTGCGGGCGGCTCACCCCGTGGCCCGCGCTTTCGCTGTTTATTCAAGTGTGGGTCAGATTAGCCACCTGGGGCACACATCCTGCAAAACGAGTCTGAGAGCGGGGCGAGCTCTTGCAGGTAGGAAGGTGTAGCCGCCGAGCTAAAAATAACGCGGGCCGGGCGGTGCGGGGAGCTGGGTGGCCTCCACCCTCGCTGGGCCGACACCCGGGACGCCTGCTGGGGCGTCCCTGCCGGCGCACCCCGCAGCCTCCCGAGCCTGGGACGCGCGCCGAGGTCCTCAGGGAGACGGCCCAAGCCGGCGCCTCCTGTGAGTGTGCGAGGGAAGAGGAGCCGGAGCTAGGTGCCCGCAGCCGGCCGGAGAGGAGTGGAGAGGCGCCGGGGCTGGGTCGGCACTGCCGGCGTCCGCACCCCCTCCCTCCGGCAGCAGGAGGTGAGAGCCGGGCTCCCCGCAGGCGGCTCGGCCCCTTCCCGCAGTTCACCCTCTCAACAGCCTTCTCCGATTTCTCTGACTCCTTGAATTTGAGTTTGTGTCATCTCTGAGCCTGGCCCTGGGGACGCAAGGGCCCGAAAAGGGCCCAATCCCGCTCACAGGCACTTCAGACGTATCCCTGTGTCTGAGCTGGGACTCGGCTTTGGCGAGGGGTCAAGAGAGGCGCTCCTTCGGAGCCCCATTTTCTCTATTACTTTCCCATGTCCAGCCCAATCCCCCAAGCCGGGGGCTCCCAGAATCTGGGGACGGACCCTATTTCTTTCTCTGAAGATGTTACATCTCCTTTGGACTTAGTGCATTTTTATCCTATGAAATAAGCATCTGGGGTCCCTGACTCCCCCCGTCCCCATCCCCATCCCCACCCCCAGACTGATGCTTTGCAATGCCCAGTCTGAGCCTCTCAGTGAAGGAGGGGAAGAGCTGTACAAGGTGCAGATGCCTCCAGGAGCTTCTCTTCTGGCCCAGTTGTTCCTGCCCTCCTCAGCTTGAGAAAAATGTAGGGGGCAGCAGCACCTTGCCCTCTACCTTGGGTTGCACTGGTCCCCAGAGACCAGGCCTTGGTTGGTGCAACTGCTTTTCTTTGGGAGGCCCCAGAGTGGATTCCCTGAAGCCATAGGTGAGTTTCATCACTGCTGTGGCCACCGGGACTACAGATTGTGCTTCTAGCTTTTTGCCCTGTGCAACCCCTTGGTTATCTGAGGTGCCTAGAAACATTGTCTCTTGCTGGTAGGCTTCAAATGGTAGTCAAAGAAAATAACTGTAAAAAAGTCATTTCAAAAGAATATTTTTTGTAAACTCTTATTGAAATACAACACGAATAGAAAACTGCACAAATCTCATGTATACAACCTGATGAGTTTTCACAAAGTGAACATCAGCAAGCATTTTAAAGTGTTTGTTACCTCTATGTGTAATCCCTGAGGGGATTACAAATAATATACTTTTATTCTTGAAGAGGACCCCCCTCCCCAAGGACCTTGATATATTTAAGCTATTTGTAAAAACATCCAAGTTTTATTTATACGATAACAATTTCTTGGATCACATACCCCTTTGGACAAAACTTTCCTTGCAAAAGACTAGGTAGAAAGCTGTTAGCATGAAGTGAGGGGAGACGGTTAGATGGTATTGCCCAGGTGACATCTGGTTGGGGAACTACAACGACTCATTTGGTACAGCCTGATGTCCATATAGGACTCTGCTCCTGCCCCCAAAACTCATCCCACAGTGACACTGCATTTTATCCAGGTCACACTGTTCATGCACAACAGGGAGAGAAAGAGAAGGATGTGTGCGCTGAGAATGAAGACATTCCAAGGTTGTAACCTTCTTGCTACATTCCATAGTAATTTATTTCCAAACAGCATCCGTGCCGTAGAATCAGGTGAGTGCAGCTGACCATTTTTTAGCAAAGGAAGCCTAAAACAGGGAGAAGCCAAATATCCTGCATTGTGTACCAATCCCATCCTCTTTGTCATAACCCTTCTTTGCAAAGGGAGGAATTTCAATATCCATGCCCTGTCTGCCATCCACATGTTAAACATGCTAAAACATAAAAGCAGTCTTTTCATCTGATCTCTCTGGAGTCTTCATTAGAGTTCTCTGTCCATTTTTGGTCTGTTTTGAAGGACTAAAAAAAATATATCCCAGAAAGTAGCAAGAGAACAATGTAAGGCGTAAGGAACTGAAGTAGTAGTACATTTTGTTTTATTCATGAGAAAATATTAGAATCCAATATTATTTATCTTTGAGTGAGGTATATCAAGGGTTGACCACAGTGTCAAATGTTTGGAGAAGGAAAACTTTGCAATCAGGTTTATATTTCTTCTGCAGACCAGAGAAAAGGAAATGGGTTTACATTTTAGCAAGAGGTATAGAGAAAAATTGTTAAAAGTGAGAGGTGTTAGGGACCAGAAAAATCAGAGATGGAAAGTGCTTTGGCTATGTCATCTAGTCTATTATTTCCTTGCGCCCAGTGGTTATGAGTGTCTACTTTGACAGGTATTAGTTATCTTGGCAGAGATGTGTTCCTGGGTCAGATCTGTACAGATAAATCATAATGAATGTTAACTCAATGAATGCAGGTTCATGTAAACAGCCTTTATTCAGTCAATGCCTGAGATATGTGCAGTACCAATGATTACAAAATCAATGTGAGATATAGCCCTTTCCTTTAAAAAGTTTATCCCTAACTGTAAATAAAACTCAATACCACCTTTGCAAAATAATAATAGCTAATATTTATTGAGCACTTATGTACCTGCCATTTTATTACATTAACTCATTTAATGCTTATAAGAACATTATGAAATAGAAATTGTTATTCTCAGATTATAAGTGAGGAAACCAAGACTCTGGAGGTTAAGCCATTTGACCACGATTTTAACTAATAGACAGTATATTGTTTCTTGATCTTGGGGCCTGAGAAAGACCTATGAGGAATCTGGTCCATCCTCATATTTTACAATGAGGAAACAGACCCAGCAGAGGGAAGCAGCCTCTTACTCAAGATCACAGCCTTTTCCCAGGGAAGGTCACATAAGTCTTGCCCTAAGGTGGGCTATGTAATAAGAGCAGGAGGAGATAAGCTAAT
Source organism: Hyperoodon ampullatus (assembly GCF_949752795.1). Classification (NCBI taxonomy): domain Eukaryota; kingdom Metazoa; phylum Chordata; class Mammalia; order Artiodactyla; family Ziphiidae; genus Hyperoodon; species Hyperoodon ampullatus. The sequence goes on along the minus strand of NC_136916.1, from coordinate 133,302,674 downwards.
GGGTCTTGATTTTGTTCTGTCTTCCAAGGACCGGGAAGATACCCTGAAATTCTCTGTAACAACAAGCTGCAAGGATGGAGCTGCAGCTGGTGTCTTGGCCTTGGGAAAGCCTCCAGGGCAAGCCGTGTTTAGTCAGAAACTATGGCCATGGATTTCCAGCCCTCTGCAGGCCCAGCTCTCAGCATGCGGAGCTGAAGACAAACTGAGCTGGTCGGAATTTTGGGGCCACCACCTACTAGCTTCGTGACCTTGAGCAACTTACACAACCTCTCTAAATTTCAGATTCTCATCTGTAGAGCTGAAATTTTATGAGGGTTGTCATGAGGGCTAGACAGCAAATATGAGACAAATGGTAAATATTAATAAGAAAAAGCAAATGCCTTCAGAGATCCCTTATAATTCCAATTCCAATTTATCTGTCTTACTGCTTCTCCAAAGTCAGCAATGATGCTGGGAATTTCTTCCAAGTACCCCTCCATGGCTTCAACAGACAATCGGCAAAGAAGGTTTGAAGACCTGATGTGGTTTTTAACCAAGGACCTGAAGCAAGGACTACTACACCTATAGGATTAAAAATCTTTTACTTGCAAAAACCTATTAGGTGTGTTTGGAGGTAGTAATGCTATAATTACCGCATTTAACAGTTTATAGAGCACAAGCCAAGCATATTCCTTGCCTGTTTAATAATGTCTAGGTGTCAGCCTTTCAGTGGTATCAGCACTGAAAATATAAGGGAAATGACTTTTAAAACAGTAGTTCTCAAACTTTAGTGTACTCAGAATCATCAGGGAACCTTGTGAAATATGTAGATTTCTGGATCCAGATCTCAGACAGCCAGGCCAGGAAATCTGCATTCTTATCAGCACCTGCAGCCTTGTTCTGAAGCTTTTGGTCCCCAGAACATACACTGAGAAAGGCTGTTCTAAGGGCTCACTGTCCAACTGGTCTTTCCTGATGCTCTCCAGGGAATGCCCAACAAACGAACGCCCTTTATTCAGCAGTAGCAGCAGAGCAGCAGTAGTTGTTCTTGAATGATGATGGATTTCTCCTCCTAATCTATATGCTTTAAGGGTACAGTTTCATTTGATCCATCCATATTATGTTCTACAGAAACATCAAGATTCCCAAGTAAACTTGAGATGGTGAAAAGACTGGATTGATTGCCCTCACCACCTCTCATCTCTAGGCTGTGATCGATTTAGCTCTCTAACCAACAAGTGATTTGTTCTTTGGCATGAGAGAAAGGAAAAAACAACAACAAAAACAAACAAAAACAAAAAGAGGAGTAAAAGGAGTTGATAATGATGGTTTGCACCCATCTAAAATGTGGGCTAGAAATAAAGCTGTCCCAGGAGAGCTGAAGCTGAGTTCTCTCAACACACATCTAAAGATTCATATCAGGGTCTCAACCAGGTATGTCAGGTGGCTTAATTAGAAACTCCTGGACTATGAGTTTCACAGACACATGGGTGGCCCAATGGCCACTTTAGTGTCTGGGCTTCAGCAAAATGAGATAATACCTATCATCCAAAAAGATGTGGGTTTTAAAAAAGAAAAAACACCTATTATCTGGTGCTACAAAATGAAATGAAATAAAGCCCTGCTTTTAAGCACAGCATATCACTGTTGCTTTCGAGTTTAAATATTAAGGAACACATTTTGTTAATGATTAAAACAGTAGTGATTGATTTAGGGGGCTTGGTAAACATTTAATCTGTCCTTATTCCTTACTGAAGGAGCACACTGCTTAGTGCCCTAGGATGGACATTAGGTAATGATTGAATGGAGTTTTAGTTTTGTGTTTTTATTAATAGTTAATGTAATTTTGTTTATGTTGGAAGCTGGAGGTATACTGTCAGTCATCCTTTCAGGGTGGTGGTACTGCCCTGTCCTGCTTAATCAGAGGTTCTTAGAGGAGGTGGGCTCAGCCGTGATTTAAATGAAAGAAGGTTGATGTTTAATATAATAAACTTTCAATTAAACATTTAAATCATTTTCAAATTGAAAAGGGTCATGGAAATTATCTGGCCTAATTCTTTCATTATGCAGATGAGAAAACTGAGACCCAGGAGAATTAAAGGACTTGCCCAAAGCCATTCAGCTTGTCTCCCTTGTTTGATGTATTATTAGGCTAAAAGACTTCACAGGCCTAACTTGAAAAAGATGGCAGGAGACCCTGGCTCTGCTCTCACAGTTGTTTCTCTGATCTCAAGCACTTCCCACCCTTTGTAACCTGTGTTCCACACAGGAAGTAATTCCTGTTTTATAAATATTGGAGGTGTGTGAAGGTAGTTTTTACAGAAGAGCTACCTTGGACCAGTATCTTTTTAAGTAAAGACTTAAATGCCCTGCTTGAGACAGTGAAGTGTAATATCTATCCCAGGGAAAGAAATCCAGCACAGAAAATGCTCCATCCTTTGGTATTCCCCCGGCTACCTGGAGCTCAGGGCGGTGACCCTCAGCCCTGCCCTGCAGCTGAAGTAGCTCAGAACTCGAGAGCAGAGGCTGTGATTTACTTCAGGGCTCTGGGCGAGTCCCTTTAACGTGGCTGTCCTTCCCGTTCGGTGTTTGTAAAACAGAGAGATGATGCTGATATCTTCCTCGATGCTCCGTCGGAGGCACTATGTGAAATTAGCTCCTGTTTGGGAAGGTTTATAAAGCCACACATTCCCCTTCCCTGCTGATATGATTACTAGCACTTTCTTGTAGGAAAGGCCCAACTCCTCATCTTCTTTCTTCCTTTAAAAACAGACCAAAGGGGGCTTCCCTGGTGGCGCAGTGGTTGAGAGTCCGCCTGCCGATGCAGGGGACACGGGTTCGTGCCCCGGTCCAAGAAGATCCCACAGGACGCGGAGCAGCTAGGCCCGTGAGCCATGGCCGCTGAGCCTGCGCGTCTGGAGCCTGTGCTCCGCAGCGGGAGAGGCCACAACAGTGAGAGGCCTGCGTACTGGAAAAAAAAACAAACAAAAAACAGACCAAAGGGTATATTGTCTTGTGTCCTTGTGGCCAAAAAGGTTGTTGCTTCTGTGGTTGTTACCTCCTTAGAATGTCAGTTGGCTGATGTTAAGGATTCCTAGGTGCACCACACATCAACAACATCAAAAATCAACAACAACAACAACAATAACAAAAATAACTGCCTTGTTGGTTCTTAGAAGTTATGAGTTACAAACAGACTTTTCCAATTATAAAAACGTTGCCCCAGCCTGTCTCCAAGCCTCCTCTGTCCTCAAAAGGATGAGGTCTGGAGGGGCGGGGGAAACTAGACTGTTTATTAGGGCTTTCCTGAGGGTCACCAAGGCTTTCCACAAGAAGCATTTTAAAAAATGCTTTGGAAGGAGAGTCATCTTTCAATAGCCAAAGAGGTAGGTACCTGGTACCTCTTTTAAGCACACAGCTCTGAGCACAGCCTGTTTCTCAACGTTTGGAAATCCTTTAACAGTTTATGGAAGGCCTCCCTTTAAACCCATCCAACAGCTCCTTTCTCCATAACCTGATTTTAGAGGTGTTTCATTATCTCTAATTACTCGGGTAAATGGTGATTACTCAGTGTTTTAATCATCGGTTTGGGCAGTAGCTACTCTAAACTCAGAGAAGCCCAGACTCCCCTGGGTATTTTTGGAAGGTACTGCGACTAGTCGATGCATGCATTCTAGTACCTCTGCACGTGGTCCCCAGGTGAGCCCCGAACGCTTCCCGGAGCTGGAGGCAGCGGCGTCCCAGCCTGGGCAGCAGCTGCTGACTCGGGCGCTGCCCGGGTTTCCGGGACCAGGGCCGGCGAGGCGAGGCCCGGCGGCGGGATGGGAGGATGTGGGCGGGGCTCCCATCCCAGAAAGGGAGGCGAGCGAGGGAGGAGGGAAGAAGGGAGGGGCTGCCGGAGAAGAGGAGGAGGAAGGAAAGAAAGAAAGAGAGAGAGAGAGGGAAAGAGGGGGAAGAAGATGCGGGAGGGCAGAGGAGGAGGGAGGGAGGGAGGAAAGGGGAGCGCAGCTCGGCCCGGAAACTAGGTGAGTTTGGCATCAGAGCCGAGGGACAGGAGCCTGCAACGCCGCTGCAGATCAGGGCTGAGTATCTCGCCTCTCTCCCTGATGGGATTCCCGTCCACGCCGTCTCGAGCCTGCTGCGTCCCAGTCCTCGGCCTTCTCCCAGGTTCACTGCAGCTGTTCAGAGGTCCCCAGGAGCTGCTGCTTGCGAGCCTGCTACTGCAGGGATCTATGGTGAGCAAGGCTACCTGGCGAGGGGCGGCGCGGGGGGAAGGCTGAGGTGCATCCTTTGGGGGAGAAGTAGGGGGCTCTGTCTGTGTCGAGGCAAAAGGTGCTCCCTCCGCCCCCCCACCCCGGTGGTGGTGCTAGAGGTAGGGATGCTTGCGCTGAAAGTCACTTCCATATATGCCACTGCCTCTACCCGGACCACTTTCTCCGTCCGGTGGCCCCGGGCGATTTCCACGTTTGGTAGGTTCGGGGCAGGAGAAGAGCGGAGACGAGAAGCCTTTAGCTGGAGGTCGTAGGGAAGGACCGTGGGGTCTTGAGCCGAACACGTCGCTCGTGGACTAGCATTTGCGATTTCCCGGCGGGAAGGGCCAGGAGAGAAAGGGGAGAGGTGGCTCTGAGGTCCGGAGAAAGTGAGGGAACTGAGGGGCGTCGAGGTGGAGGGAGAACACCTAACCAGGGCTAGCTGCGCGGTGGTGAGCGCGGTTCTCCTGCTTCTGGAGCGTGCGCGCCGCGGGAGGGCTGCGTCTAGGGGAGTGTCACCCGACCCGGCCCCCAGCCGGCGAAAGCCCCTGAAAGCTGGCGAACCGCTGCTGCCCAACGCGCCTCCTCCACGAGCTATTCTCGTGGACTTGCGGCATCCAAGGAGCTGCTCCTCTATCATTTCACGGTGTAGGGTCTGCAGGGACGACGGCCGGGATGCTAGCCGCCCCGGAAACGCAGGTTCCTGCGGTGTCGTGTCCTTTGGAGAGTTGCTGGCGAGATGCACGGCGGACGCGTGGCTCTTACTGGCCCTCCCGGCTCAGAGCCGACGGGAAAGTGTCCCGGGATTCGCGGGTCCCTGCGGACCCCTCCCCGCGGGAGCTGCGCCCGCGACCTTAGAGGCTTCCCGGGCACCATTTGGTGAATGGTTTGTGAGGATAGCGGTTTGTGAGGATCGCGTTTTGTGGGCTGAAGGCTTTGTGAGACGTTAAAACCCCCAGACATTGACTTGGTAAACTGAGGCCACCTCTGAACAAACTTTGGCGTTGGGCGAAAACTCGGGCAAGGAAGTAAAGGACGAGTTGCATCCGCGCCCCTCAAGAAAGAGTTCTGGAGACGAAAGTGCTGTTCGGCTTTTATCTTTTTAATTAAGAAAACTGGGGGAGAAAAATGTGATTAGAGACGAATCCTTCTGAATCCGAAGTTGAAACACAAACCGCTCTTCCCCCGGCCTCTGGGTTTTAGCGCAGCGCGCGCTCCCGCCGCACCCTGGGAGATTCCTAGGGTCAGAGGATTGTCGGCGGACTGCGGGCGCCCGCGCCTTCCGCTGTCCCTTCGCCCGCGGGGACCGACCCTTCTCCGTGTGCTTTTCCCATTTCTGGAGCTCCTCCCATGGGGCATCTTGAAGGTTCTAGGCGTCTCAGTAAAACTCTTTGCTCTTCCCAACCCTTTCGCAGTCAGTCCCAGCGGTGGCGCGGGAGCGGGAAAACCTAAAGCCGCTCAAAAAGCGGCGCGGCTCTCGCCGGGCGTGGACCGTCGCGCAGGGGCGCCCGCGGCCTCCACACCCCGGCTAGCGCGGTGTCGGGCGGCGCCGGGCAGCCGCGGCCGGAGGGAGGGTTCAGCGCTTGGTCCTTTACTCCTCTTCCTCCAAGCCTTCCCGAGAGTGCCCCCAAGAAGAAAACCAAATTTGTGGGGGAGAGTGAGGTCGGCAACCTGAGCCCTCGAGCTCTGAAGCGACCCAAGGCAGGAACTGGGAACAGCCTCAGGAAAGGGCGGCCGGGTGCCGTGCACTTTGCAGCGGGAGTCGTGGGACTCGGGACCGCGGGGCAGGCCGGGCTGACTCAGAGTTGCGTGGGTCAGGTTTTTGAAAAGGCCCCCGTGCTGAGCGACCCACGCGTGCAGCATCTTCGGTTAGGACATCCCAGTAATTCCTTGAGCTGTGGGCTGGTAAAATTCTTGAAGAAGTATTTGCTGCGACTCTGCAGCTGGTGCAAAGGAGGAAGGGGGTGGGGGAGGAAGTGGCGGGGGAGGAGTAGTAGTTTAAAAAAGACAAGCTGGGGAGAGAGAGAGAGAGTAAGAGAGAGACGCAGACGCAGAGGTCGAGCGCAGGCCGAAAGCTGTTCACGGTTTTCTCGACTCCTGGGAATGCGGTGGGATTTCCTTTCTGCGCCGGGTCGGGAGTTGTAAAACCTCCGCGACATTGAGACCTGAAAAATGCGATGCGCCCTTTCTGAGGAGACGCCACTTTTCGCGTCTGCCCTGAGCTTTGCGCTTCGGCGTCCGCCCCTCTGCCTCGAATGGCCCACCGACCACTTTCTTCGGAGATTTCCTTTGCTTGGCGAGGGATCGCCGAGGTGCGGAGTTTCTCTCCGTAAAGGAACCGGAGGAAAGAGCCTAGCGGCGGCTCCCTCACCATTTTCCCACACCGATTACCGCCTAAACGTCTCCCGCTCCGGCCCCGCGTGACAGGGTCCGCAGCTTTTGCTTGGGAGCTAAAGTGGCTGCCCACTTCTTCCGAACATTCGCAAGCGTTCGCCAGGGGGTGACTAGCTGTCACTGGGAGCAATATTTGGCCTCTCGGAGACCCTGGGGAGGAAGTGGGGTGCGCGCGGCGCGTGTGTGTCCGTGTGTCCCTCAGCACTTTCCTTTTTAAATGACTCTCAGTGGTGGCTTTCAGCGGCCGAGACTCCGCTGCCCCCAATCCCGGCCCCACTTGAGCTGGGTTCGGGCTGAAAGGCGCAGCCCTTACGGTGCCCCCCAGATCCTCGGCTTCAGGCCGCTGGCGCGAGGGCCCAGCCCGACGCACCGAAGGCTACAGGTAGAGACGAGGACCACGTCCTCCGCGCGGTGCACCCGGGGACCGGCCGAGGGCTCCGCAGAGCGCCACCCGGATCTCCTCCCGGACCGCTTGAGGTTTGGGGCTGCTGGCGCGGAGGCTGGCCTCTCCAGGAGGGGGCGGGGCCGTGGGCGGGCGGGGATTGGGGGGTGGGGAGACGGGGGCGGGCGCGCGGGCCCTTTCACAGCCCGCCTCGGGGAGGGCGGGCTCCTCCGTGCGTGGGGCGGGGCCTCTGTGCTCACGTGACGCCTAGGGGCTGGAAGAAAAACAGAGTCTGTCTGCGCCAGAGTCTCATTATATTCAAATATTCATTTTAGGAGCCATTCCGTAGTGCCATCCAGAGCAACGCACTGCCGCAGCTCCTCTGAGCATTTCCAGCAAGTTTGTTCAAGATTGGCTGTCAAGAATCATGGACTGTTATTATATGCCTTGTTTTCTGTCAGTGAGTAGACACCTCTTCCTTCCCTCCTCCCGGGAATTCACTCTGCCCTCCCCACCCGTGCTCGCCTTGTGTCCCTCCCGTCGGACCTTCCTTCCACACTCTGGCTTTCTGGCAGCGCTGTCGCTTTCTTCTAGGCCGGGCAGCCGCTGCGCTCCGAGCCCACCGGTTCTATTTAAAGTGCTCCTTGCTCCCACTCGCTCTCTCTGATCCGTGCGTTGCAAGAAAGGGGAGCGAGAGGGGGCTAAACAGATGGAAGGTCCTCAGCCGGGGGGGGCGGCTAAGGGCCCCCCCTCCCCACATAACTGGAGAGCACCCAGTGCCCCTGTGGCGAGTTCCTAGCTGCTTGTCAAAACTCACAGAGGTCGCTCTTGGACTCATCCCCTCCCACACACCCTTCCCCGGGAGTGAGCGAGAGGGCGCGATCAGATGCTTCTTGCTGGGCATTTCAAACTCATCAGCCACAGTAAAATAAACCCTCCAGCCATTCGGTCCGCTCCCAGACCCTGCCTCCCCCGTGTCTTCACCCTGCTCCTGCTTCTCTGCTTTCCCTCCCTCCTGCTCCGAACCAGCTGGAAGTGGTGGAAGTCGGGCTCTGGCTCGGAGGGCGGAGGAAGAAGCGGGGGTGGAGGGAGAGGGGGAGAGAGGCTGAAGGTCTGAAGTGGAGAGGAGAGCGATGGCATTTTAATTCTCCCTCCCCCACCCTTCTTTACCTTCTCAATGTTAACTGTTTATCCTTGAAGAAGCCAAGCTGAGATCATGGCTCAGATAGCAGTTGGGACAAAAAAAGATTAACAGGATGGAGGCTATCTGATTTGGGGTTATTTGACTGTAAACAAGTTAGACCAAGTAATTACAGGGCAATTCCTACTTTCAGGCCGTGCATGGCTGCAGCTGGTGGTGAGGGGTGTGTGTGAGGGCGAAGACACAAACTTGATCTTTCTGACCTGTTTTACATCTTGACCCTCTAGCTCTAGCCCTATGTGCGTGTGCAGAGACATCTCTATTTCTCTCTAGTTATCGGTGTTTATTTATTCTTTAACCTTCCACCTCCTCCCCCTCCCCAGAGACACCATGATTCCTGGTAACCGAATGCTGATGGTCGTTTTATTATGCCAAGTCCTGCTAGGAGGCGCGAGCCATGCTAGTTTGATACCTGAGACGGGGAAGAAAAAAGTCGCCGAGATTCAGGGCCACGCGGGAGGACGCCGCTCAGGGCAGAGTCATGAGCTCCTTCGGGACTTCGAGGCCACACTTCTGCAGATGTTCGGGCTGCGCCGCCGCCCGCAGCCTAGCAAGAGCGCGGTCGTCCCGGATTACATGCGGGATCTTTACCGGCTTCAGTCAGGGGAGGAGGAGGAGGAGCAGATCCACAGCATCGGTCTGGAGTATCCTGAGCGCCCCGCCAGTCGCGCCAACACCGTGAGGAGCTTCCACCACGAAGGTCAGTCCTTGCCCGGAGTCTGGGCTGGGGAGGGCCAGTAGGGCTGCCTGGTGGGACAGTGGAAGCTCTGGGGGAGAGAGGTTCCGGTTACCTCAGAGCCCCAAATCCAGGAGGCTGGGGAACAGAGCTGCTTACTTTCTGGAGTTTTCAGAGTTGTGGCTGAATTTATTTTTTGGAGACAGAAGGGAGGGGTTGGGCAGAAGGGGAATGACACCACGCAGACGTGGGCTAGCCCCGGCCGTGTGTTTTTGCTATATCAAAGCCTTTTATGCCAGGGTTTCTGCCTTTTTTTTTTTTCTGTTTTTCAAAGCACCTACTGAATTTAATATTACAGCTGTGTGTTTGTCAGGTTTATTCAATAGGGGCCTTGTAATCCGATCTGAATGTTTCCTAGCGGATGTTTCTTTTCCAAAGTAAATCTGAGTTATTAATCCACCAGCATCATTACTGTGTTGGAATTTATTTTCCTCTCTGTAACATGATCAACAAGGCATGCTCTGTGCTTCCAAGATCGCTGGGGAAATGTTTGGTAACATACTCGGAAGTGGAAGACGCAGAAGGTGGTTGTGTGCATGTTCCCTCCTGCCTTGGCTCTGTTGGCCCCTCTTCTTCTTTACAACCACTTGTAAAGCAAACTGTGTACACAAAGCCAAGAGGGCTTTAAAAGGGAAGTCTGATGGTGGTGGAGTAAGGAGTTAACACATGGAAATTATTAGACGTATAAAGGAGATTGGGAGATTCTGTCTTTGGTGCTTGCTGAATGCTAGCTAGGCTTCGCTGGTTTGCTAGCTGCGCCATTTATCTGCTCCTTCAGATTAAACGGTATGCTTGTTTCCCCCAAATAGGCTTCCACTATATAAGCAGAGTTCATCACTCATCACCCAACTCTTAGCTATTTCTTGATTTTTCAGCCTCTGAAATAGCTCATGTGCTTTTTTTTTTTTTTTTCTTCTCCCTTTTTCTTTTCCTCCCTGACTGTGCCTAGAACATCTGGAGAACATCCCAGGGACCAGCGAAAACTCTGCTTTTCGTTTCCTCTTTAACCTCAGCAGCATCCCAGAGAACGAGGTGATCTCGTCCGCAGAGCTTCGACTCTTCCGGGAGCAGGTGGACCAGGGCCCTGACTGGGAGCAGGGCTTTCATCGTATAAACATTTATGAGGTTATGAAGCCCCCGGCAGAAGTGGTGCCCGGGCACCTCATCACACGACTACTGGACACGAGACTGGTCCACCACAATGTGACACGGTGGGAAACTTTTGATGTGAGCCCTGCAGTCCTTCGCTGGACCCGGGAGAAGCAGCCCAATTATGGGCTGGCCATTGAGGTGACCCACCTCCATCAGACACGGACCCGCCAGGGCCAGCACGTCAGGATTAGCCGATCGTTACCTCAAGGGAGTGGGGATTGGGCCCAGCTCCGGCCTCTGCTGGTCACCTTTGGCCATGATGGCCGGGGACATGCCTTGACCCGACGCCGGAGGGCCAAGCGTAGCCCCAAGCATCACCCACAGAGGGCCCGGAAGAAGAATAAGAACTGCCGGCGCCACTCGCTCTATGTGGACTTCAGTGATGTGGGCTGGAATGACTGGATTGTGGCCCCACCAGGCTACCAGGCCTTCTACTGCCATGGAGACTGCCCCTTTCCACTGGCCGACCACCTCAACTCAACCAACCATGCCATTGTGCAGACCCTGGTCAACTCTGTCAATTCCAGTATCCCCAAAGCCTGTTGTGTTCCCACCGAACTGAGCGCCATCTCCATGCTGTACTTGGATGAGTATGACAAGGTGGTACTGAAAAATTATCAGGAGATGGTAGTAGAGGGATGTGGGTGCCGCTGAGATCAGGCCTTCCTTGGGGACACACACACAAACACACACACACACACACACACACACACACACGTCCCATCCACTACTCACCCACACACTACACAGACTGCTTCCTTATAGCTGGACTTTTATCTTAAAAAAAAAAAAAAAAGAAAGAAAGGAAAAAAAAAATCTAAACATTCACCTTGACCTTATTTATGACTTTATGTGCAAATGTTTTGACCATATTGATCATATATTTTGACAAAATATATTTATAACTACGTATTAAAAGAAAAAAATAAAATGAGTCATTATTTTAAAGGTAAACTATGTTCTTTTTCTCTTAAATCCTTTCTCTCCCTTTGCCCCATCTCTTTTGGATGAGATTTTTTTCTGTTAAGGTGGTGCTGGGGGCACTGTGGAAGTCAGAGTGTGGTAACTGGAGGTGGTTAAGTTGGAAAGACAGGAAGTAAACTGATGGTGGAGGATGGTAATTGCCAGGATGAATTGTTTTCCATTTCTATTTAATGTTAACAAGGACAAGGACGCGGCATCTTCTCCCATCTGGATGACACATGCCTTGGAGAAACAGTGGGATGACAGGAGTAGGCCAGATTAACGACTCAGTTTGGGGCTCTTTGTACATCCTCTGTTTTTGCTCACCTGTTAGAGGTGTGTCCCAGCGAAGTGTGATGGGCAAGAGTCTCAACTCTAGGGAAATGCTTCCCACCTCTGCTTTTATGATACCCAGGGTATCTCCAGTTATTACAGGCACCAATGTTGTATTTTCAAACCAAAACTGATTTGCACACTCACATATTAATGTGTGTGTGTGTGTTTTAAGCAGGAGTTTTTTGAGGTTTTTTTTTTTTTTGAGAAGTGGGTTTTATCCAATAAAATAAATAATCTGCCTTACTTTCAAAAAGTTTGGTGACCACTATTTTGATATACCACATGGTAGAAATTCTCCAGTGTTTCTGGACTTTTCCCCCCTTGTCTCCCATTCCCCAGATGAAGGCTTTCATTGAATTCAAAATTCCAAGAGATTGAGCTGGGTTGGGGGGTGGGAATGAGGTCAGATACTGAAGGGTCAGAATTTCCAAGTGGGCACTGTGAAAGCATCCCACTGTATAGAGTCTCTCGAGTCAAATAGCAACTCTCCTTGCATCTCTGTGCCATTCCTGCCCCCTTCCCTGGAGCTGGGCAGAAAGTGATACACCTGGTGGATGTGATGTTCTGAGCCAGGGTTTCTCCAAGGACAAAGCTCAGTTTTTGACCAAACTAAAAATGGAAAATGCTAATGTGCTTGAGCAGTCTCCCTCAATTCAGGGCTGCCAGTGAGGCAGAGAAATGGGTTTCTGGAAGGACACGGATATAGGGGCTCAGAGGACCAGAGGAGAGACCTTTGCTTTTTTTTGCCACCAGCAAGTAAATGACGCCCTGGAAGTTTAGCTTGCGTGGGCTCATTTCTTGTGTGTGCTTTTCTTCTGCATGGGCTTGGATGGGTTTGGGGCAAAAGCAGTGTCTTCGTGTAGTCTGTGGGATGAGCTGTTAGGAGTGCATTCTTTTCATGAGGAGGTAGGAGTGAGTGGCAGTGGTGGTGGCCATTGTGGTGCTGAGTGTGCCCCCGCATTCATGTACACACACTCTTCCATGTGCTCTTGGGGGTGGGGTGGGTGAAGCAGGACTCATTTTTGTTTTTAATTGCTGAAGTCCTACAATCCTCTGAAAGGAGCAGCTTAGTGGAAACCAATAAAAATAGAAGTGGAGCAGTTGCCAAAGCCCCAGCTCCCTGGAGAGCACAGGTGGAGAGAGGAGATCAGAGCCCCAGGCAAAGGCAGCAAGACTCCACAGTTCCTCCAAAACTCCCTGCAAAGAGGGTTACTTCCCCCTCCCCTAGCCCCCAGGTCGCTGCCCCTTTGATTAATGGTAAGGAGGTCGAATAAATCATTTAGGGGAAGCCCATTAAGGGTTCCCCTCAGGCAGCCTCGTTTTGTTTTGCCCGATTTCCAGCAACTTTCTGAAATGTCCGTGTCATTGAAGAGGAACCCGCAGATCTCTAGCACTTGGACAACTCATCGGAGGGCAAATCCTGAGCCCAGTGGCTGCCTGGCTCAGGTCACTTTCTAGCAACCACCCTCCCCCGAAGCCCCCCCCCGCCTTCTACTGGCTTATTTTCAGGAGTGGATAATGTTGTTTATTTGTTCAGCCAAATATTTGGTCTGGGGAATTTACCGTGAAATTCTGTGAATTGCATATACCTAGTTAACAAAATCGTCCTAATGCCACAAATGTTAGCATGAAAAACAACGAGCTATGGCCGGATTTAACTCTTTGAATTCTGTTTGAAGGCATAGTCCTGAGGTTCGGGAAGATAAGGAATTGAATGTATGTGATGATCTAATTTAGGTTTCAGTATTTTAGACTTTGGACTAATGCTCGACTGAGTACCTTATGCAAGTTGTAGGGTGATTCTTGTCGTTGCTTTTGGATCAAGTCTGCCCCCATCCCAGTGTTTTTTTTTTTTTTTCCCCCAGAGTAATGTTCCCATTACTTAAAGAAAGATGGGGAGGGAGAATCACTCTTGAGGAATTCAACAGTCTTAACCACATCAGAGGAGCTGCTCAGTCAATCCCTGCCCAGCCCTTAAACTGGAACCGGCTTCCTAGGAGCTTAAGAAAAAAAAGCTACGGGGCGCGGGGGGGCGCAGTTTGTGGCCCCGGAACGCATCACACATTCCCCGACTTTCGTTGCATAATTCACTCTGAACCTGCCAGGTGACCTGCTGACTTTGTTTTCTGTCTTGACCGTGCTTCATTCCACCACCCCCTTGCCGCCGGGCAGCGCCACACTGAGAGGGCTCAAGGCAGCAGCGGAGCTGGCAGCCCCCGACGATCACCCGGCCTTGGCCGGACGTCAAGGTTCGCGGACAGGCTCCGCCCCCGCCTGCTCCCGGAGCTCTCGGCCCGGCTGCCGCGGGGGCGCCAGAGGGCGTCCTCCCTGTCGGGGACCGGAAGGTGCACCTGGAGGCTGCGCGGAGCTGCACCGAGGGCTCCCCCGCCAGACCGCCACATCGCAGGGGGACCTGGTGCTCAGGGGAAGCCGGATCCGAGTATCGCACGCGTGTCGTAAGGCAGGTCCGCACGGGTTCCTGTGAAACGGGGTCAAGCGGCCGCGCAGGGCCGTGGAGTCCGGGGAGTAAGCTCACCTGGGTGGACGCGTGTAAGAGGGGTCGAGATCTTGAGGGGTTTTCCTTGTGGGTGGAGAGCAGGAATTGGGGAGCTCACCGTGGGCTCGCATCCTGGAGGGACTGAACGGGGTGTGGGCGGGACGGGAGCAGAGCTGAGGGCGGACATGCAGACAGGGCTCACCAGCTGCCCTCCGAGCCTCCTTAGGACACAGAGCCCAGTGGGGCTCCTGCTGAACTGCCACCCTGCCTGCCCCAACTGTTGGGGGAGGGAGGGGAATAGAGGAGGCCTAGGGGGTGCCTGAGTGGAGTTGGCTGATTTCTTTCAGAAATGAGATGCCAAGCCCATAATACCTGACAGCACCTCAGCTGACCTCCTCTGGGCCTCTGGACCAGGGGAGTCACAGTGCTGCTACTGTCACCCGCCACTCAAAGGCCGGAGCTCAGCATGGTGTTACTGTTACAAGGGGAATCTAGGAGAATAAAGCTTCAGGCCCATGTCTCCAAACTGTTTGTCCTTAATGACACTTTTGCTTCAACACAGAGCAAATTGTATAACATATACACACTCTTTTTAAAATGAAAGGATAACGCAAAAACAACCCTGGTGACCTTACATTACCTGAGAATCAGAAGGTTGTTAGCATTACCTAGAGGAATTTAGGATAATTGGTGGACTGTCAAATTAGAAATAATGCAGAATTACTTGGGTGAACCATTTGAGACAGACTAGCACAATTTTGAAAACTTAACTGGAAGTAGGTTGAGTGGTTAGCAATGGGGCCTGGGTGGTATTGCAAGGGTCGCATTTCCCTATGCTTTCAGCACTTAGTGGCAGAATAAATAAACGGATCAAAACTGCAGTGGTCACTCATGAAGAAAAGTGGCTTGTTTTTAGGAAAAATTTTTGATTGCTCTAATATTTTTAAAAAACCACAGGAAATTTTGAAGGATAAAAAATTCAAGGTGTGTAACATTTAGTCAATCCTAGAAAAAGGAATTAGAATATTTTCTCACTGAGGAAGTCATTTGAAATTACCATTCATAAGTCACCTTACTTAAGGAATTAACTGAAGCAAGTTCCAATTGTTTCTGCCTTTTCTTTCTTTTCAAAATATTCTCTAAAAACCCTGAATATAAATGCTGTTACATAGTTCAAAACAAGGCCCCCCCAGCCTAAATCCTTGAACCCCCAAGCCAAGGTGCAAGTAGATTCTAGTTTGCGTAGTTTCATTGTCATTACTTTAGCAATAGTTTTAGTTTTAGTAACTGAAGGCCTGGCCAGCAGATGATTTTCTAAAGGATCCAAAGCACACTGATTGAGATTAAAACATTGGACTCTATCATTTACTCCTGAAACTGTTTCTCTGTCCCTCTGGTGTCAGCAACTGACTGAATCCTGTGCAGAGTTGTCCATGATTCAGTTGAGATAATGTATAACTATGTTCATCTCAAGCCTCATGCTAATTTTTTAATCCTTGTCATTTTGTTTTCAAAGCAGCTTGTTATTGAGGTAGGACCCAGGGGAGGAGCCCAAAGACATGCACCTTATAAGAGAGAGAGAGAGAGAGAGAGAGAGAGAGAGAGAGAGAGAAGGAGAGCAAGAATTTCTAACTGAATTCAATTTACTTTAGTCTTCTATAGATTATTGTGAAAAACAATGAAGTGCTCTTTTTTTTTTTTAAAAGGGCTTCAAATGCTTGGCCTTTTATTTATTTATTTATTCATTTATTTATGGCTGCGTTGGGTCTTCAACTCTGTGCGAGGGCTTTCTCTAGTTGTGGCAAGCGGGGGCCACTCTTCGTCGCGGTGCGCAGGCCTCTCATTATCGCGGCCTCTCTTGTTGCGGAGCACAGGCTCCAGATGCGCAGGCTCAGTAGTTGTGGCTCACGGGCCTAGTTGCTCCGCGGCATGTGGGATCTTCCCAGACCAGGGCTCGAACCCGTGTCCCCCGCATTAGCAGGCAGATTCTCAACTGCTGCGCCACCAGGGAAGCCCTGGAGTGCTCTTTTTCTAGGATAACAACAGGTATAGTTAAGGCTATACCCGTTGTCCCTTGAATTCACCTAGGATTACAAAGTAGAAAAAGGTGTTTCTTTTGAGAACTTACTTATCAACCTTCTTTAATTGGTCAGTGAGAGCTATCTAACCCAGACTTAACTTCACCTCCAGAAAGTTCAGACTCAAGTATTTAATGTGCAATTGTAATATCTCATTCCAGTTGCTTAGATGCAACTATCTCTTTCCTCCTCTATTGTTTCTAGTTTTTATTAAAATGAAGTTTAAAAATTTTTTATGAGATAGCAAATTTACTTATAACCTCATCATCTTAAAACTATTCATGTTTTTCTATGTTCTTTCTCATTCTTTGTTCACATACTTCCAAATTTTCATAAAGCTTTTATTTTGTATTCCATTTTTCTTAATTTCAGATAAATATTAGAACCTTAACATTTAATGTCTCAAATGTATGGTCTACATATATGCTAATGCGGATCACCTTTGTGAAAGCTGGCTGGGTATAAAACTTAGTCATCCTTGGGTAATTTTACGCAGACTAGTTATAATAGCAGAGCTGTGCGCATCACTTCCAAATTTCATTAAGGTTGTTACCGACTTCTTAAGGCTCCACTTAAATGTTGTGCTAAAGTACTAAACAGAATGCTCCTTGTATGTTTTAAGTATCCTGAAAAGTGGGTTACCTGACATCTGGGGCTCAGAAAATTTTATACTGCAGGACTTGTATCCACCTGATTTAGTCCTCTTGGGCATATGTTCTTTCAAGACCCAGAGAAGAAGAGACATAGTAAAGGTCTCTGAAACCACTGGTTGAACAATTTCCTACTGGCCTCAATGTGTGTCCCTCATTTTCTTGCCCTAACTTCTCGCACCAGCTTTCTTGGGAACTGAAGGTGATGGGAAAGGGAAGCAGAATTATCTAAACAGAGTAAGTCTCAAATTGAAACCTAATTCAGTTGGGTTACTAGGCTTGGAACCGACCTTGACACTTGCAGCCTTCAGATTCCAGTTGGTTGGGGTCAAACACAAATGTCCAGTTGCTGAGTGATTTCCACATGCTTCTTTTATGTACCTTAACTAGGACAGACAAAAGATGTTTTCCCCGTGGGACTCACTCTTTATGAGGCCTGACCCTCAACAGAGCAAACCAATCTCAGGTGATTTGGGGGTTTTAGGGCACTAAGAACTTTCAGAGCATGGAGAAGTAATTTGTTCAATGGTACCTTAAAAGAGTTAGTTTACCTCCAAAAGGCGAGTTTCTTTACTATCCTGGGTCCTTCACTTCCTCTGAAATCAGACTCATTATTTGCATAGCAAAGCATTCCCTTCGGCTGGAAAGGAGGGGGCGGGCACCCCTAACAAGGAGAGCCACTTTTCCCACTGTCTTTCAAAACTCAGGAGTGTGATAAGTGGGTTTGATCAACCCTTCCCCTCCCCTAAACTCCAAAACTTCAGGCTATTTTGTTCGTTATCTATCTTGAGATTGACCGGCTTTTCCGGATTGAAGGGATGCAGGATTTAGCATATAGCTGCTGAGAGGACAGATCTGCTAACATTGTTTGTTTGGGTCAGTTTAGTGTGGACTTTTCAGGTGAAAACTCCAGGAAGACAAACTCCACCAACATCTCTCTTCCTCTTCTTTACAGACATTGCATTTTATTTTTAGTGACGCCCCCCCAATACTCAGGGAGGAAAATTTTAATATATTGAAGACACTCTGCATGGGAATTACACAAATTTACCTTGATATGTTTGTCGCTTGGCAATCCTGCTTGTTCTACCCAAACTAAACTATGCATTTAAATCATCTCTGAGGACCTACACGATGTGTAGGTTATTGTTTATTTGTCACTTAGCAATTCTCCAGAACTAGCTCATAATTTATTTTAACCAAATATGCCCCACCTTAGAGACCCATCACCATAAAGGACTTTTTAAGCATTCTTGAAGATTGAACACTCTGAGGTTCTAGTTAGCATGAGGTCTACTGTGCTTCTTTTACTGTGTCTATTATTTCCAAACTGGGAGATTGGTCACAGAGATCTGAGGGAAGAAACCAGACCTTTAATAAGCTCTGTCAATAAAAGGGGCCATTACAAAAATTTGAAGGATTTGCTGCTAGAAGCTAAACTATGATTTTGAGTTGAAACTGTTAAATTTTGAGCATTTGTGGGAAAAACTAAATCTAGCCGTATCTCCCTAAGATCAGTGATGTTGTGTGACAAGTCATGGGGACTAAGAAGATAAAACTTAGGGAATTGTTGGAGGAAGAAAATGACAAACAGGACCATATGATCTGTGGTCTCTTTTGCAGTGTCCCATCCATTGACAATGTATCTAGGCTTCTCTAAGAGAAGCATGACTCTGGGGAGGGGAGTGTGACAGGGTAGGGGAGAGTCAGGAAGGCACTTCTGTTTTCCCCAGAATAGTTCACAATGAAACTGTATTTAGGTTGTGTGCACATGGTTAAAAATAAACACCCAGAATTTTGAACAGAAAAGTGTTTACTAAGATAAGCATGAATTTATAAAGAATTGATTGCATCCCTGTGTTTTAATGCAACACTAACTAAAATCTCCTTAAACATTATATGGCACTTAAAAGATATTCAGATGGATCAATGAATGGGGAAGAATACTTCCCCCAATTTTAAGGTAATATAGTTGACTGGCCTTAGAAGATATAAAAATGTTATGACAGTTATAAGAAGACTTTGTAATTAGGTTATCAGTGGAAAAAGAGGTCAGTGGAATAAGCACGTAACTCAGAAATATTTAAAGTATTCTTAGAGCTTAACATCTGAGAAACTAGAAGCAGTATAGGAGTAGGTACAGGAATTACTAAGAAATGCTACATGGTTAAATGTATATCACATGAAAGTGATATGATATAGATGTATACACCAAACTCCACATCCAACTTCAGAAATATCTAAGCATATTAAAGAGTGAACCGTAACTTATTTTTAAGTGTAAGAAAATTGAAGTGCTTATTATCCAATCTATTGAAAAACACACACTCAGACTAAAGAAGTCGAGGATATTAAAGGTAAAGAAACTGAGTTTGTTAAGTAGCAATTTAAAAATTTAGAACAAAATGTAATAAAATAAATATCAAAGGCAAAAAATACAGTATGGAATAGGACAAGTACTTAATAAGTATTTACTGTAAAATATGTAAATTATGGCTATAATCCAACATTCATATGAAGACTTGTAGTAAAGTAACTGAAAAGATGCTTTAGACAAGAAATGGCAGACTTTTCCCATAAAGGGCCAGATAGCAAGTATTTTAGTCTCTGTGGACAACTGTTCAGCTCTGCCAGGGTTACACAAACACAGCCCTGGAGAATAGTGAACAAAAGCACGTGGGATGTGTCCCAATAAAACTTTATTTATGGGCACAGCAATTTGAATTTCATGATTTTCACACGTTGTGAAATATTCTTTTGATTTTTAAAGACTATTTTTAAAATGCATCAGCTATTCTTAGTTCAGGGACTGTACAGAAGCAGGCGGCCTGCTGCCTGCTGGATTTGGCCTAAAATCAGATTATCAACCCCTGCTTTTGGCCACTGCATTGGCCAAAGCATTTTCCTTGAAACAATAGTCTCAAGAGCTCCTTTATGAGAAAAGAATGCTGTGACCAAATGTATTTGGGAAGCTCTGGGAACTGTATTACCTTCTTGGAAATTTACAAAGAACATTCACATTTCAAAGGCTTTGACAAGTCCGGCAGGGAGAAACCTGCTCAACTTTGGTCAGCCCAGGGATGCGTCAATTTATTTGACCGAAGTATGCCCTTTTGTCCCAGATCTTCAACCCTATGTGGTCTTTTGCGTGATTTGGCCCCTGCCTGTCTCTCTGAGGGTACTTCAGGCCTCTTTTTTCCTTGATAACTAAACTCCAGCCCCACAGGCCTCCCATCTGTTGTTTAACCACCACAAGTGTTCATTCCTGCCTTAGGGGTTCTGCTGTCTGCTGTCCCCTCTAAGAAGTTCTGCTGCCAGACAGAGCTCCCCAAGGCTGGCCTTCTTCTTGTTCAGTTCTCGGCTCTATGTCTCCTTCTCAGTAAGGCCTCCTCTGATGAGCTACTCTGAAAAGTCTCCCTGCTTCCTGCGTGCATCCTTGATCATGGGATTCAGTCTATGTTCTTCATTGGATGTTATATGAAGTTCTCTGTCTCTGTGTATATGTCCCATCTCCTCACGGCAATGAAAGCAATATGATTTTAAAGTAACATTCATTTAAATTCTTTTGTAAGTTTTGGGCAAGTTCTTTTCTCATCTTATAAGTCATGGAATATGGTGAATATTGGCCAGCATACTGACGAATAATTGGGATTTGACTGGGCCTATTATATGTAAAACATCACCATCCTTCTCATCAATAAATAGAATTGTCCAGTTCGTATATGTCATTATACCACTTCTTTATGGTATGCAGAATAAGCAGATATAGTCTCTAAAATATAGTGGTTTATGATCCAGGAATAATTTTTTTTTAACCAAAGAATAGAGAGACATAGTGGCTAGAAATGTATATTTGAATTATTCACACAATTTTCATCTTGGCTTAAAAAAAATTAAAGCATGATATAAAAATATGTTTTAAATGTTATCAGTTGAAATTTGTTCATCATTTTAAGGTAGCTAGTTAATCCTTTGTGTGCTTTCTTTTAAGAAGATTATTTCAGCATGGAAGGCAGAAAATAAATATGGTTAAAGTTAAAATAAATTACAAATTTGCAAAGTTAAAATAAATTACATACAATATTTGTAATATCATTGCCTCACCTACATGGCGTAGTATATAGAAACTTTTTTTATTTAGTAGATTACCTATAATTGTAAATATAACATGAGAATCAATTACTAACTGATACATACTTTTATAGCTTATCAGCCTATGTTCTCGGCGCTGTATGGAACATAGGTTTAACACAATTCTTAGTACTGAGCAGCATTTCCAGTTTTTAATAAATATTATTAGGCATCGATGTGGCATCATGCTATTTAATTTAGAATAATTGTGTTTTTTTAATATTTGAGAATAATCCTTCCTTGTAATTAAAGGAGATGCTTAGAATATCCATAATATTACACTGTAATTTTCTTGTAACAGGTGCTTATCTCAGCAGATGCTTAACTCAGCAGTTTATTTATAAGTGTTTCACTAGGCGAAACACATTTAGTAGCAGACCTACAAAATAAGGAAACTTACTCAGGTATTGCAGACCACAAATAAACATTTTAGTGCTGACTTTTAATTTTGTTTACATTTGATCTGAATAACTTGATAGCTCTTTATACTTCTTTCTCATGTGTGCCAATAGTCTCTTCTTTAAATTGCATTTTCAATAGAAAACTCTACCTAGTTTGTTAATCTAGGGAAATATGAAGACATTACAAAGAATTTGTGGTCCATTTATAAAGTGATTGATCTGGAAAGAGGCAAAGAATACTTTATTTAGAAACTTATTTTATTACATTATTTCATATGGAATAGAACATTAATCTACAACATTTATAGTTTTCAAAATGAAAGCTCTCTTTCATTTTAAGCGGTATCACTGGAATGCCTCCAAATGGGGAATTAGGCCAGGTTACCAAGAAGGCCTATGAAGACAGTGTGGGTGTTTTAGGGGTGAAATCAGAACAGCCTGAGGAAGGGAAAGATCAAACCAAGAAAAACTGAAATGGGATTTGACCACAAAGTGTGGAACAAACATCCTGAAGAATTAAGAGGTGACTGACAAGATGCCTAAATAAAATAATAAATGCATTTTTTAAAAAAAGAATTAATTAGCCTGCCAATTTAATACGTGGAAGCCCTCAAGGTTATCACACATTTTCTTAAAATATAAGCTTTCATAGAGCCAGTGAAATTTGAACTAGACCTTGAAGGTTGATAATTGTGTCCTTTCAGGAGTTCCTGACCTGTTGTGTCCCACGTGGACTTTGAGGCAGTTTTCCATCAGTGTCCTTGACTTGCATTGCTTTTCTATACAGATTTTGTCTCCAGGTTCCTTAAGGGACCAAAATACTACTGAATTGTTAGGGCAGTCATCTGTGACTGTGCCACAGAGGGAAAATCACCGATTTTGTAAACGGATACTTTGACCTTGCCCCTGAGCGGACAGTGCTATAACCAACTTAGCTAACTAGTCACAGACCTAAATAGATGAGCTTGGTTGACTGAGGGGAAGCAATAAATTATGTTTGTATTGACCTTAGTAAACCTTTTAATTCTTTCCCGCATGATATAGTTCTCAACAAATTGGGAAAATATGGCCTGGAGTCTAGGTAAGTGCACAACTACAGATCAATGGCCAGGGCCCACAGCATCCGTTTTAGGCCTGTGTCCTCAAACAGTTTCACCATTGGGAATGGTGGACGCTTAAACTCCAGGCCAGTGGCTCCCCTGGGTCCCAAGAGGATTTTGACCTTGTGTTGACTACAATGGTGGGAGGCAGGGAATGTGGCCCCTAGCCCATGTGGGAGAAAACACTGCTCCAGGTATGGGGCGGGTCAGGGCTGACAGTGAGGAAGCCTGAAGGTTACTGCTGCATTTCGTCTAGCCGCTGATCTCTCGGAACAGAGAAAAGGACCCGATTTGGCCCCTTGCGCCATTCATTTGGCTGCTGCTTGCTGTTGACAAGAGGGAATCTTCCTGAAGGATCCTGGGATTTTTGTTTCTGCCTGTTCACTAATAAGTTGCTTCACTCTCTCTCTCTTAACAACAAAGGAGAATACACAAAAACTTACATGACTTCCAAGTTGGAAAGTCTGTGTGATTTGTAGAAAATTCACTCCCTCATTCACTCAATACGTAATTGTTGAGTAATTCCCACCATGTGTCACCCCTGGACTTGGCAGTGGGCCTACCGGATAAGGTTCAGCCTTTGCTCTGGAGGAACTTCCAGCCTCTTTGGCGACACTGACATGTATATATGTAATTACTGTATTAGTTTGCTAGGGCTGCCATAACACATTACCACAGACTGCGTGGCTTAAATGACACAAATTTATTTTCTCACAGTACTGGAATCTAGAAGTCCAAGATCAAGGTGTTGGCAGATTTCGTCTCCAAGGCCTCTCTCCTTCGTTTGAGGGTGGACACCTTCTCCCCATGTCTGTACATGGTCTTTCCTCTGTGTGCAGGTGTATCCCTGTGTCTCTGTGTGTCCACATTTCCTCCTTTCATAGGGACACCAGTCAGACTGGATTAGGGTCCACCATAATGGCCTCATTTAAACTCAGTCAGGACCTGTCTCTAAATACAGTCATACTCTGAGGTAATGGGGGTTAGGGCTTCAACACAGGAATTTGGGGGGACACAAATCAGCCCATAACAATGAAACAGTGGTGAGATAAGCATTAATAGAGGTAAGGAGAATTTTATGTGAGCTCAGATGATGTCTTGGGACCAGGACGAACATCAATTCTCAATATTATTGTACTAGAGTATAAAGCAGATGTCACTGTGGCAATTCATAGGTGGAATTAGGTCTATGGTCATGATTATTTGACCAATACTGTGTTTAAAAAGTTCTAAATCTGAATATCTTTAAGGTGGGACAAACATTGCCTCTTCTCCACTTTTACAATACCTGTTTTGTCCTTAGAGGTATTCAAGCTTGCAATCCCTGGCTAAATTCATAAGGAAGAAAAGAAACATTCTTTTAACCATACCATAATTTTCCAAGACCTCCAATCCACAGAGAGTCAGTAAACTACATTATTTTAATCCTAACAATTATTATTTTATTCATTCCTCTTTTTCTCCCCCTCTTCATTTAGTTCTTCCCACAGAACTTATTTCTTAGAAGTCTTTCCTATTATCTCAAAACTGTGTATTCTCCATTCTCTGCTAATTTAAAATTACACATGCTTTGTGAATTGACAATAACCAAGACCTACTTCATGTGATCCTTTAACATTCAGTTACATTGCCAACTGGCAACCTTTCTTGATATCCTGGTTACAATAGCAGGGAGATAGAAATGAATCAGCCAATTGGATTCTACTATCAGGTGGTAGGTTATTACTGTTTGTGGTATGAAAGACGGTGAGTTTCACTGTAAAGGAAGGGTAAGTAGGCAAGATGTGTCCAGATGCCTTGAATACTTCATCATCTTGGTATTGCCTATTTTTCTGTAATGGTTTAGGAGTAACATTTTTTTAAGCCAAAGCAATGAAAATAAAAATATTTTGTGTACAATGTAAAAAAGGCAAAGAGGTTCAGTAGTAATCAAAGAAATGCAAATAAAACAAATGAGTTATTCACAAATGGACTTCTCAGTCTGGTAAAGATGTACAGGTTGGTGATATCCTGTATTTGCAAGAATGTGGAAAAATGGGCAGTTACTTATACGTTATAAATGGGGTGTATATTGGTACAATTTCTGGATGCAGCTTGATCCTGGATTATCAAAATTTAAAATTTCACTTCTAGGAATTTCTCAAGTGCACCAAAATATATAAATAAATCATCATAGCATTGGAAATAATTGGAGAATAATGGGAGACCTAAACATCCATCAGTAAAGGATGGATCAAAATCATTACCATGGATACATGTAATGGAACTCTCTGTTGCCGTTAAAAAGAATGGGTCATAGCTATATCCATTGTCATGGAAAGATATTGCAAAGCATACTGTTTTATAATTTAATAAAAGCAGTTTTGAAAACAGCTATGTAGGACAATTCTATTGTGAGACGCTATGACAATGTTCATATACATAGTATAAGGACAACTTCTGGGAAGTAAGACTTGGGGTGATTTTTACTGATTTTTAATGATTCTGGGGAGTTTTTCTTTAGTTTTTTGTAAAGAAACATTTACTTTGTATCATTTTTATAATTAGAAAAAAGTAAATTTTAACAATCTGGACAGAATTATGCCTCTCAAGGAAAAGGTGTTTACAAAAAGAGTTCCATTTCACTACCTGACTCTAAACTGTTGGCTTGCTTAAATACCTTAGTGTTATTTATAGGCATAATTCATGTTAGGGAGAATATTATTAAAAGGGTTTACAGTGTATATTGAACTTCTTTTATTAAGTATGAGGTATTCCAATAGGGGCCAATTAAATTAGGAGTATGCACATGTTCATTAGGGGCTGAATTGTTTCTCCACCCCCACCCCCAAGTGATCCCCCTCCCACTCCCCCCCACCCCCATCCCGCCCCGTTCATACATCGAAGTCCTAACCCCCAATACCTGAGAATACAACTATATTTGGAGATAGGGTCTTTAGAGAAGCAGTTAAACTAAAATAAGGTCATTAGGATAAGCTGATCCAATATGAATGATGTCCTTATAAGAACAGGAAATTTGGACAGGTACAGAGGAAAGGACATGTGAAGACACAGGGAGAGGCCTCAGAAGTAACCAACTCTGCTGATGCCTTGATCTGACTTCTAGTCTCTAGAATTGCTAGAAAATTAATCTCTGCTGTTTAAGCCACCCAGTCAGGGGTACTTTTTTATGACAGCCCTAGAAAACGAATACAGTAAGTAAACCTACCTCATCTGTAATCCCTCTTGAAAGTCTTGTTTGGTTCTGTAGTATTTTGAAGTCATTTAAACATTTTACATGCATGGTCTTAAGTTTTATTAAGCTGCCCAAATTAGTAAAAAGAAACCCAAAAACAAAGTAAGCACCAACTTCAAAATCATTTAAGGTAGAGACCTAAATATAACACCAAAGAAATGGAATTATACCAGCCCAAGCTGGCCTGGATTTGGCAAAGACCTTTTTATACACAGGTGTGGAGTCGTTCTGCAATTTCAATTAGATAAAAGTATTTGGACTAGAAATATGATTTGAATCAGGGCTATATCTTGTACAACTGAAGAACCTGCTGTTTTGTTCCATTTATTGTTTTTGTGTATATGGCTTTTCATAGACTTTTCACAGGGGGAAGAAAAACTCGCAATCCAGAGAGTTTTAACAAATGGGAAGAAGGTGAACTATTTCACTTAAAATATTCTTAAATTAGTAGATCTTTAAAACTTGCAGTGACAAATGAAGTCCATATAGTAATTTTTATTTAGCAGTATGTAAAGATATTTTTATTTTTTAAAATTATTTATTTATTATTTATTTTTGGCTGTGTTGGGTCTTCGTTGCTGCACGCCGGCTTTAGTTGTGGCAAGAGGGGGCTACTCTTCGTTGCGGTGCATGGGCTTCTCATGCGGTGGTTTCTCTTGTTGTGGAGCATGGGCTCTAGGCTTGTGGGCTTCAGTGGTTGCAGCACGCGGGCTCAGTAGTTGTGGCTCACGGGCTTAGTTGCTCCGTGGCATGTGGGATCTTCCCGGACGAGGGCTCCAACCCGTGTTCCCTGCGTTGGCAGGCGGATTCTTAACCACTGCACCACCTGGGAAGTCCCAGCAGTATCTAAAGATTTTAGATAAAGCTTTAAAATGTTTGGAATGTAAAGGCATATTTGTAAATGTAGGGTTTAATTTTTCCAAAGGTATGGTAGCTACTTGGTTAAAAAGTATGAAATCCCCTGGAAAAAAAAAAAGTTACTTTTAGCTAGCATGTGTTGGATCCTGTGTATTTACAGGAAATGTTTCCATTTAAGACCATTGATACATTAATAGTTTCCAGGCACATTTTATGACAGTGCCTAAGTTTGTTCTCTTTTGAACAACTAGGAAAGGATGTTTTTAAAATAAGCACTTAGATTTGCCTGGATCTCATTTATAAAGTAAGGGCCTTAGTTCCAAATGTCTCTGAAATCAAACTATGCCCTGGAGTAGCGAATTCCCCAGAGATGACCAAAGCATCTTCCATTCAATTTCTCTTTATCATCATTCAAACTTCCTAAGTCTCTTGTACCCTTGTGTTTTCTTTCTTGAAATGTAGTGAATGGATTCAGCTCCTGGCTGTCCCTCCACATCTTCCAAATTTATTCATGGATTGTCTGTAATTTTACTTTCATAGTTCCTTGGAGAAGATGCTAATCATAAATCTTTGATTACAGTACTGTTTTAAAGCTCTGTGTTCATTTTGACACTGGGGTTTGACTGGCATCTTTTAGCAACATGAGACCTCTAAGAACTGGTGGAGATTTGATTAGGTGGAGAAAATAGGAATGTATTCTCAAGAACAGGTGAAGGGCTGTTCACCTGACTCTGTGTGCCTTCCAGTGTGTAACTAAAGCCCCCTAGTGGCCAGGTAACCCCAACCAGGTGCCGTGTGCCCCCTTTCTGGGGAGAGGATCTTTTGATCCTAGCTCTTCCTCTTTCCAGATCTCTCTGAATTATGAGAAAAGACAACTGGGTCCCCCCTACAGCCCAATCCCCTGGTTCAGAACTTCTCGGGGAGCCCTGGCCTTTACCCCTGCAGGCTTCCCAAGGAAAAGAGAGGCCAGAAAGTTCTCCAGCTGCAAAGAAGGCCTTTAACTAGCTCTTTAAAGTGGTAAGGGATATTGCTACTGTCAGTGCAGACTGAAAAACTCATTAAGGCGTTGAGAGCTGCGACCTTGGGTTCTCTGAGGTAGCTTCCTGGCTTTAGATGTCTTACCCTGCCTGCATAACTTCAGAAGGAGGAATGCAGTCCAGATTTCCCATAAACGTTCTCATAGGAACGTTGAGATAGCACGAAAACATAGTCCATACCGTTGCACTCACAAGACTCAGGTACTTGCCCGAGTAAAATCAAATGACCCCTCAACTGTGTCTACAGTGTACACCCTGAGGAATCCCCTCCCCCCCAGGAATCCACTCCACTATGGCCATACGGCCCCACTGGGCAGAGGTCCACTTATAAACATGTGTGTAAACATGGACCACATCTTCTCTGTGCCCTCAGTGATGAGTAGGCTGTCTGGCACACAATAGGGGCACACTCAGTCTTTGGAATAAGTGAAAGTAATTGAGTCAAGTCAGTGTAACTCAGGAGACCTCTAAGTTGCAAAAGATGCACTTTACCAAGTGCATCTTTTTAGTTCAGATGCTTCTTGCTGTGTGAGAACAGCACGCGGAGCAGAGGGGTCTCAGAGTGAATTAGTTCCCGTTCCCGGTGAAGAGTCTACAGTCAAGAGGAAACCACGTGCCCCGCTTGACCCCATATCACCCTCTAACCCCTGCCCTAAATTTTTTCCCCTGTCCACCTTCTTAGCGCCCTTTCCCCACTTCTGACTCCCCCCTTCAGCCCTCTCCTGTCTGCATTCTCTACCCATCACTTCATGGAATCCGCTTGTGCCGAGATCACTGTGTCTTGAACCCAGTAGTCACTTTTCAGTCCTCCCAGCCTTAATCTCACCTCTAAGAGCCTTTGCACGTGTGACCACTTCCTCATTTCCACTTTCTGCTCCTGGTTTTCTTTTACCTTCTGACTGCTCTACTTTCAGTCTCCTTTGCCAGTTCTCCCATATCCTTTCAGATCTAAATGTTGGCTTTTCTTAGACCTCTATAGCTTTGAATCTCTTTTCTCACATCGCTTTTCTGGTTATTTTAATCCTGAATGTACATCAGGGAAACATCTGGGGAGTTTGGGGGTTTTGGGGGGTTTCTTTTAGCTCTACATATTCAGACCCCAGATATTCTGATGTACTGGGCCTCTGGTGTGTGTATTTTGAGCAAAGAAAACTCCACAGGGGATTCCTAATAACACCTCTTGTTAAGAACCGTGGCTCTGTTTCTTTGTGTGTATCTTTCTCCCTCTCTCCAGGTGATTTCATCTTCTCCTGTGGCTTCCATATGCTGACGGCTTTCAAATCAAAATTTCAATCCTAGAGCTTGCCTTTGAGTCCAGATCACTGTATATACAAGTTCATTCATTCTTGGGTGGCTCAGAGGCTTCTCATAAAACTTGTCCTTAATGGAAATCATAATTTGCTTCTCCAAATATGCTCTTCCTCCTGTCTTTTCCATTTCACTAAGTGACATTGTCATTTGTACAATCCAGAAAGCTGGACATTCTCCTTGATTCCTTCCTCTCATCCCCCAGACCCAAGGAAGCACCAAGGCATGCCAAGCCTACCTCCTAAATATGCAATCACTGATAAGAAAACATTTACTACACAAAAAGACAATTTCAAATGATTCAACCCAATACTAATATTCACTTATCTCTATTTCAGTGACGGTGTCTTGGTCCAAGTGCTGGTTCTTAAATGGCTCAAATATCTTTCTTACTGTTCTCTCTCTGTCTGCTCACGTCCCCTCTTTTCCATGATTTACACTGTCTCCAAAGTGATTTTTTTAAAATGCAGACCTAATTACATCATACCTTCACTTGTAGTCCTCAATAAGATCTTAGCGCACTTGAAACAGTTAAATGGCTAAAATTATTAAATGGCTTAGGTGAAACTGTATCATCTGGTCTTTTTTCTTCTGCACCTCATTCTAAGCAACTTTTTTCTTTCTACTTTTTTTCCTATGGTCCCATCTCACTGGACTTCATCAGGTACCTTCTGGTTTAGGGACTTTGTGCAAGTAATTTCCTTGGCCTGTTGTCTGTTTGGGTAGCTCCTGCAAACTTCTTTCTCAGCCTAGACATCACTTTTGCTGAGGAGCTGTGCCTGATGCTCCCCACCAGGTTAAGAGCCCCTATTATATAGCCTG
The DNA here is from genome assembly GCF_949752795.1 of Hyperoodon ampullatus. Taxonomy (NCBI): domain Eukaryota; kingdom Metazoa; phylum Chordata; class Mammalia; order Artiodactyla; family Ziphiidae; genus Hyperoodon; species Hyperoodon ampullatus. The sequence goes on along the minus strand of NC_136916.1, from coordinate 133,273,164 downwards.
AAACTCTCAATTAATATTACTAATCACGATCGTTATTCATTCTGTAACGTGTTGTGCAGTTATTTATCCAAAACTGTCTCTCTGCTAGACTGAGGCTCCATGAAAGCAGGGACTACATTCATCTCATTTTCTGCAGTTATTCTCAACTTTTAACAGGGTGCCTTAAATTTGGCTACATCTCAATGTATATGCATTGAATTCATGAATAAGATGCATAAGACACAAGTGTAAAAAATGAATACGAGAAAGTATTTTAGAAGTGTCATAGTAGAGGCGTGAACAAAGTAGAGTGGGTGTTGGGAGCGAGCGAAAGAGAGAGAGAAAGAGAGAGAGAGAGAGAGAGAGAGAGATTATCCTGGGCTTTTCATGGAAAAGTTCACACAGAAAGTGATATTTATCTTGGTCGTTCACAGATGGTGAGGTTTTCAGGGAGAGGGAATAGCACTGTAGTCAGAGGGGAAAACAGAAACAAAGACATAAAGGTAGAAGAAGATAGAGTAAACTTAAAGAACAACAAGTGATGCAAATGACTTGAAGATAAAGTATGTGCTGGGCAGGTAGTAGGTGAGAAGGTTGAGAAGTTGATAGGAGAGAGGGGCAAATGGAGGACCCAAGGAGTTTAGACTCAATTTTTAGCCATGATCCGAGAACAGTGTTTTGAGAGAACGGAGCTGGTCTTATACCCAGTGGGAGCTTTGGGCACCCAATGTAGTTAGGAAGATTGCAGTAGACTTGCGAGAGATAGATAATGAGAGCCAGAATTCAGGTGTCACAGTAGGAGGGAAAGGAAAGATGGACTCGAGGCTAAGATTACAGAAGTAGCCTTGCTAGCAGTTTGATGACTGGTTGCACCCAATGGCCACAGAAAGAGACCGGGCCGAGATGAACCCCAGATCTGAATGCTAGAAGGAAGGCCAACAAAATTAAAAATTGGTCAGTAATTTCAGAGTAGCCATTAGTTAGAATTTAAAGGGGGAACTCGTGATTGCATCAAGTGTCTATCCTGCAAAAGCTATGAGAGTTCATTCATTAGACAGATGCGGTCACCAAGATTCCCTGCTTTTTTTTTTTTATCCAGTGTCCACTCTGCCAGAATATTCCTACTTGTGAGTGGTTTTTGAGGTGGTGTAACCTGATTTTTAGACTGGTGATTAAAAAATATGTATTTTTTTGCATTAAGAAATCTTCTCTTTCCCCAGACAGTTGTTATGGTTCAATCCACTTCACAGGTATGCGGGAAGCTTGCAAACGACAATTTCACATCTACTGTGTAAACTAGTGACTCAGTAATGTTGCTTTAGAACCAGATATGTGTGGTTTTGCTTCACTTGAGGAATTCAGTAAAGAACATACTTCATGTCAGCAGAAACCCTGTAAATCTACACAGAAAAAGACATGAGTAAAACCTCCTTTTTACAATCACACGGCCGCATGGAATGTTTCTTTCTTTTTTTTTTAATGGAGAAGCTCTAGATTTTTCTTTCATATCTCAGAAAAGCCTTATTCATGCCAATGAGCTGATTTTGAGGAGGGACACCGTTGTCATCTTTTCCTTGAGTTTCCTTTTCAAGATTAAAAAATGATTGAAGGAGAAAGAAAAATTCTAGGGGTTGTTACTTTGCTTTGTACGTAATAGGTATGCATTTTCCCTCTAGAGCGGTACTCCAGGGGAAGCTTGCCAGAAAAAACAAACAAGGCCGCAAGGCACTACACAGTTTCTCCTGCACAATGGCTGAGCTTCTGTATCTGGCCTATGTATATAAACTATGTGTCTTGGGATAGAAAGTCTTCCAGAAGCACACAAACATGGACACTAGAAGTAGGGAAGAGAGGTAATTTTTTTTTTTTTAAGTTGTAAAGAACATTTATACCATTACTATTTCACGTTGGACATTAAGCTCTAACATTCTAAGCTTTAAAAATTTTTCCATAAATAACATCTTCTGACTGTGCAGGTTTTGGCTCACAGAAATCAGGATTAGTGAGATTAAGTGAAAGGAGATAAATATTAAGGGAGAGTCCTCAGATGGAAGGGTTTCTGCAGGAGCCACCTGCCCAGCTTGTTGGCAAAATGGACCCAGCGGCCTGGCAGAATCTCTACTTGAATATTTTGGTTAAATTGATGACCTTTTGTGGCTTTTGTGGCATGGAAAAAACATATAATTTTTTTTTTTTTTTTTCGGAATGGAGTGCTATACATTCCTCTAAAGAGTCCTTGGCATTCTGTTGTCTCCCAACCTTTATTAGTGAGCTTGGAGAGATCCTTGGACACGTGTGATATTTAGGAACAACTTTAGGACTTTAAATTTTCATTTTTTGTATGCCACTTTACAAAATTTCCTGGAAGTTGATGTATTGTTTATCTTAATTTATAGTGAAATGCAAAGCAGTTCATGCTGTCGCAAGGACATTTACTTAGTATTAGTCTTTTAAAATGTGTTTTTGCTTCATTTCTGCCCTAAATAAAACCATTCTCTGTGTGTGTCTGTGTGTGTGTATGTACACACATGCACGTGCTCTAACCTCTGAGATTTGTCTTCTTTTGTTTGACATTAGAAGACTTTAGAGGCTATTCGTCATGCCTCGTGATCAGTGCACAGGGACCGAGCGTTCCAGAGTACACGGGTCTGGGAGTGGAGGTTGCCAGCCTTGGTTTAATAGCAGCCTGAGTGCTCCCCGTGGCCAGGTATTTTAATATTTCCTTTGGTGAGTAGGAGTAGAAAACATTGCCCTTTTAATTTATAGATGACACTTTCTTGGAAGGAGCAACTGAAAGTACACATCTGAGATCAGAATTAGACTTCAGAATAACTTTGATAGAAACTGAGGAATTAGCAGAGCACAGCTTTGTTCTATGGCAAATACCTTCCCTGGTTCACAGAGCATCCTCCCGTCTCCTGCTTTAACTCAGACCCACCTGCTCCCCGGGACTCCTCCTGATGGGGGCTCCCCGTACAGGCTGCTTGCCCAGGTCCCCGCTAAGCCCCACTCCGCCTTCCACACTCACTGAAAGCCCGGTCCTCTGTGGTCATCGGGATCCATGGCTGTCTTCTGCTGACTTCCATCTCCTGAGCACTTTCCTCTCACCTTTCACTGACATTCCCTGATGGTTTGGGGCATGTTCCTTCTACATTTTTCCAACACACATTTGTTCTTCTCCCCTATCATGATGGAGAAGATGCTCCCCCTTCCAGCCAAGGTCAATCTCTACTTGTGGGTTCTCAGTTCCCTACCTCTGGCCTCTTTACACCCTCTGATTTTATCTACTTAACAACTCTTGGATTTTTTTTTCGTATCTCCAGCTTCACTGCCTCTGTTTGAATTTAAGCCACTACAATCTCACAATCTCTCTGCTCCCCTAATTCATTTCTCTGCACATAGTATTGCCTTTTCCAGACCATCCTTCCATGAAGCCAGAGTGATTTTTCCAAAATGTTAAGCCTGAGTATTTCACATAACCCCTTCTTTCCTAGCACCCTGGGTCTCCCTTGGCCTTTAGAATAAGGTCCATACTCCCCAGTATGGCATTCAGGGCTCTTGGTCTTTGCTTAGCTCTGGAAGGAGATAACAAATCACCTCTCAGCAAATTAAATAGTGACATGGATTCATAAAGTCTCCTATGTTAAAACATTTTTTAAAGAGATAATTTCCAGTATATACATAGCCTGACTTTCAAGGGTCGAGGGAGAACTTTGGAGCTTACAGAACTTCGTCTTTTCTTTATAGGCATCCCTATCAAGAAGACTGTTTCTGACATTCGCAGAATCTCTAAAAACTATATACCTTTTTCTTTTAGGTGCTTACGATGCATGTTTTGGACAATTTCTTTTGTACAGAAGATGTGATTCATAGGAGAGATTGGTAATTTAAAAACCATGAGTTCTAATTTTAAGAAATTGCCTGTGCAAGGCATGTGTGCAATCTTTGCCTATTTCCTAAGTTAAGATGGTGACAAAACTACTATTATCACCTCCATGGGTGTTTGTGAAGCATGACTAATAAAAAAAACAGGCTATGTTATAGGATATTAAGATGCCTAGCAAATAATGATCTTTTTCGTTAACAATGCATGAAGACTTACGAGTCTTTTGGAATTGTTTTTAATCCCTGAGGTTCCTCCTTCTGTAACTTAAGCAAGAATAATCATATACAAGGTGGTCATATTTCCTGCTTCTCAGTGTATGTCATGTATATTCGACGCCAAAATAAAACCATGAAATTGAGAAAATCAGCTACAAGTTAGCATTTATGAGTGTCATTTTGCTTTCACAACTCCTTCCAAACCTCAACGAATTCATTTATACACATCTCAAAGGAAGATGACGATTATGTGTTTTAAAGGTGGGAAGAAGCTGAAGCTAGCTGTTAAAAGCCTCGCCCAAGGCCACAGAAGAGGGGCAGGTTTTGTGCCCAGCCGCAACCTGGGCAGATGCTCCTGCAAATTCAGTGGCCCCATGCTGGCTCCCGAGTAGGACCTCTGCTTCTCTCTGCAACAGCCTTGAGGGTTGATTGAATGGAGCTTTGACATTTGACCTTCGATGGCTTTAAAGCTGAAACTAATGTGTTTTGTGATTCATATTGATGTCATAGGTCCCCCCACCCAAAACTCAGTTCATGGAAACTTATTTTTTAGGGATGATTTTTAGAGAGAACAAAAGAGGCCTGATGGAATAAGCAAAAACATGATATACCAGGAAGCGCTTCAGCTCCAGTGGGTGAGTGAGCAGTAACTGCTGGCCTGTTGTGGCTTCTGGTGAGGACATTTAAGCATTTAGTGTTAAATGTTAATTGTGAGTGCACTTGCCCTACCCAGTTCAATGTGATGAATTGTCAACTTCTAGAGGACAGAGATGATGGTGTCATTCCTTTGTACCTGCAAACTGAGCGTGACAGGCTAGACAGGTTGTTCCAAGTGCTCTTTGAAAAAGGACTGTCAGAGGTCTTAGGTTGCCTGCATTCCTCAATTTACATAACAGATATATTCCCCTCAAGTTTGTGTAAATGGAGTCCTATTTTTACAGAGCCAGGAAATCTTGCCTTTTAAAGGATCCTTGTTTTGAGTCCATTTGAAAGTGAACTAAACTATTGTGCTAGAGACGATTGCTTCTGAATTAATCTATTGTGCAGATTTGGCTTTTCAAATGAGTGGATTTTTAAAAGCAGAGCCTTTCTGTGAACTTGTCACAAAATGCGGCAGTGATACTGCTACAAGTGGAAGGTAGTAGGGCCCCTGGAAGGACAAGACCTTTAGAGGCAGATGTCTCTGAATTGCAATATAAATTCTGTCAATTAATACTGAGTGACCACAGGCAAGTTTTCTTTGGTTAGTTTTACAAATAATAGAATAACTTTATACTGAGAATTTTAATTTAACCAAGAATCATGGACAACATTAAGGCAGTTCTGGGGCAGTTTATCATATAGATCTCTCTCATGCTTTTAATATTTGCATGATATTCCCTTGCATATGTTTAGCATAGTTCATTTATTCGTTCTTCTAGCATTGGATACATTACAAAAAATACTGGAAAAAAAGAACATTTTCACAACATGTGTTTATGTATTTCTATTATGTATGTAGGTCAGATTCTGAAAGTGGGATGACTAGGGGTGTGTATTCTTTTTAAATATATTTATTTATTTGGTGGCACCGGGTCTTAGTTGCAGCATGCATGTGGGATATAGTTCCCTGACCAGGGATCGAACCCCGGCCCCCTGCATTGGCTGCATGGAGTCTTTCTTATCCACTGCGCCACCAGGGAGGTCCCTAGGGGTGTGTATTTTAAATCTCATGGATCCTGAAATTGTTCTCTAAAAAGCTGCAGCACTTTGTATTCTCGTGAACGCTGTGTCAGTGTGCTCATACCCTGACACCATCACCTATACTGGGTATTGCCATACAGTCTTATTTATCTAAACTGTTGCATGAAAAAAGTATCTCAATGCTGTGGGGTTTTTTTGTATTTAATTGTGAATGAGCCGAATAAGCAGATTTTACACGTGTGTTAGGCCAACAATTTTGTTTCTGGATGATTGGAAAGGAATTTATTTATAATAAGACATGCAACTTAATCCAACTCTGGGACTAAGAACTTCCTTGATATTCTCCTTTGTTATAATGGAGACACCGATTTGCAGGATAACCTGACTTATCCAACATATTGGAGAAAAAAAAGTGAAAAGGTGTAAGCAATTCCTGTATTGTCTCCAACTTTATTGAGACTCGATATTAAATGAAGCATTTTTGGCTCTGGGAACTGGAATTAGTGGAAATGCTTTTTTTTTTTTTTTTTTTTTTGCAGTATGCGGGCATCTCACTGTTGTGGCCTCTCCCGCTGCGGAGCACAGGCTCCGGATGCGCAGGCTGAGCGGCCATGGCTCACGGGCCCAGCCGCTCTGCGGCATATGGGATCCTTCCGGACCGGGGCACGAACCCGTATCCCCTGCATCGGCAGGCGGACTCCCAACCACTGCGCCACCAGGGAGGCCCTGGAAATGCTTTTAAACAAAGCTTAGGAAAGAACCTAGTTTCAAGGAAAATGAGACTAAGATTTTAGGAAAAGAATGATTAGTATTTAAGGGAAAATAATTTTATAGCCCTGAGGTTTTACTTTCAGCTGGGGAATCATTTGTTGCCGTAACAATTTGATTGTTATTGTTATATTTTTTTATTTTTAATTTTTTATTATTATTTTTTGCAGTACGTGGGCCTCTCACTGTTGTGGCCTCTCCTGTTGCGGAGCACAGGCTCTGGACGCGCAGGCTCAGCGGCCATGGCTCACAGGCCCAGCCGCTCCGCGGCATGTGGGATCTTCCCAGACCGGGGCACGAACCCGTGTCCCCTGCACTGGCAGGTGGACTCTCAACCACTGCGCCACCAGGGAAGCCCTGATTGTTATTGTTGATAGCAGTTATAGGCTTAATCACTATAATTCATGGTTTGAATAGTCTACTGAAATCTGGCCTGTATCATTTTGAAGAAGATGATCCTTTAAATGTGTTACTATTAAAAAAAAGAATCATCTCTGTGTGAATATTAAGTCTGATAACAAGCCTGTCTTTAAGGCTTTCACTGTAATTCTCTCTCCCTTTCTCTCCTCTTTCCTCCCCATCCCCCATCTGTCCTCCCCCCACCCCCTGCCCCAATCAGTCAATTCTGCTTCTTCCTTATCATTGTAAGAAGCATTTTTTCAGGTCTTACCTTACCTTATACTAATCAAAAAGAAGAAGAGAGAAAAAGGACCAGAACATAAAAGCAACCACTTTTTAACCTACAGGAGAATACAAAGAAAGGATTGCAATTTTTAAAAAATTTTAACTCATTTTGCTGTTAGCTCCTTATGACGGCAGCGCAGTTTCTCAAACATGTACTACTATTTGGAAAACCCTGTGAAAGTGGGATTAAACAGAAATACCAACAGGGATAGAGCTTATGTCTTTTGGAAGAACCATTACATTGTTACCAAGGAATCACAGGTAGTGTATTTCTTTTAACTAAGGGTTTATAGTACTCTAATTAGCATCTCAAATCCAGTTTTGAAGAAAGGTCTAGTTAAAGCTCACCTTCCTAATCAGAATAAGAATCTTTAGTACTTAAAAAAAAGACTATGAAACCAGCCCTATCCTATCACTTTGGTGATTTTGATGAGAGTAATTTGATGGGGATGGGATGATGATAGAGACCGATGTGGGACAGTGGAAAATGACAAAGGGCCAGCAAGGTGGGCAAAATCTGGTGTGCTATGGTGAGAGTGGTCTGGCCATAAAAATGGCCGTGGCCAAGAAGACTTATAGGAGCAGGGAGGGCTAATTTTTAACTGTATGTTGTTTGCATGTCTGCAATTCATATCTTCTTCGTTTCATCAAAACTTCAGTTAAATCTGCCTATACATACACAGGGTTGTGTGAATATTTTTTGTTATTCTTTTGTTGGAAAGTCAAGAAAGGGTCTGAGCTGACTGGGTTGATGTGTTACATAGGAGAGACAGCAGACATATGCCATCTAAATGGTTCATAGACTGAATTAATAATTGGAAGCAGGAGCTAGAAGTCAGAGACTACCTCGAGAATGTAACCCTTGAGCCTCTCTGACCAGTCCTCTCTCTCAACACTCCGCTTCCTGCAACACTCTGGGAGTTGTAAAAATCTTCGGGTGAGGGTGGGAAGGAGGAACAAGGAAATTTCTAAAAAACCAGGATGGCAGATTCAGGCTGATCCTATCTAGATTTTAAAAGTTTTACCTCTGAGTAGGCAGATATCCAGATTCCACCTTGCAGTTGAAGAGAAGTGTTCCTCATAAAATAGCGAGCTACCTGCCCAGGTTCTGGCCCCGAGAGCAGATAGAACCTTGGGGGATACATTAGCGTTGGAGATATTGCACCAAGATTTAAAATGCATGTATCTGTTGAGTGTATGATCGGTTAAGTGAGCAAAAAAAAAAAAATGTATAAGGACATTCGTTGGAGTATTTTCATAATAGACAAAATTGGAAACAACTCTGTTTGGCAGATGAACTGATTGTCTATGCTGACAATCCAAAGGAATTCACAAAAGCAAATTCTACTAGAATTCCTAAGTGAGTTTGGCAAGATTGAACAAGGTTAATATACAAAAGTTTATTGCTACTATATAGAAATACAATAAACAATTGGAAATAAAAATTTTTTTAAATGAGTATCATTTAAAATAGCACCAGAAACATGAAATATTTAAGGATAAATCCAACAAAATATGTGGAGGATATGTATGTTGAAAGTCCCCAAAACACTATGAAAGGTGATCTAAATAAATGTAGAGAGATATATCAAGTTCATGAATTGAAAAACAGTATTATGAAGATGTCAGTTGTCCCCAAGTTGACCTATAGATTCAATGCATACTTACCCTAAGAAATATATTCCTGTTGTTAATAAATACAATAGATTCATTCCACCTTTGCTGCTACCACCCAAGGCCTTCGGACCTTGGTCTGGTCCTGGGGAGTTCTCCCCTTTGGGAAGCATGCGAACTGCTGCTCCATTGATGCCTTAGGTGCAGAGCTGGCTGCTACCTGGGGGGATGTGCCAGGGCATTCATGTGAATGGATGCACATGGGCATATGTATCTCCAGGAGCTTTACTTCCAAACAGGAGGAACGTTATTTAGATAGCCCTCTAATAACTTGTGTGCTATTTGTCCTCAAATATAGTTCCCTTCTTGGCTTCCTCTCATGCTTAGAGTTCCTTCGTGGTTCCTTCTTTTATCTAGAGCGCAAGTAGCACGTTCATGTCTCCCTGCTCCATTGTGCTTGTGTGTGTGCTTTCTCCTAGGTTTGTATCAGGTTTCCTTGTGGGCATCTCCTTAACTGTTCTAGCTGCTGTTATCTCTGGCCTCTGGCTGATCCACTTCTCACAATTCTCTGTGTCTCTAAGCTGTTCCTGTATGTCCCGGCTTCTCCCTCTGCCTGGCTTTCAGCCTCTCACGGACGCCCCCCTCCTTCCCTCACTGTGTTTTTTCTCTCCCATTTGGACTCTAGATGTCATACAGAGGTCTGGGGGTCAATCCTTCCTCAAACTCCTTGAGGCCAAAATATTTGAAATGATTCTATATCTGGCAACAAATATCTGTGCAAATATTGCTTATGAATATAAACTGTCAAGTGTGAGGATTATAAAAGAGAATGTTATTTGGATTAACCTTGCCATATCATTTTTTTTTTTGGCGGTACACGGGCCTCTCACTGTTGTGGCCCCTCCCGTTGTGGAGCACAGGCTCCGGACACACAGGCTCAGTGGCCATGGCTCACAGGCCCAGCCGCTCCGCGGCACGTGGGATCTTCCTGGACTGGGGCTCGAACCCGTGTCCCCTGCATCGGCAGGCGGACTCTTAACCACTGTGCCATCAGGGAAGCCCCTGATTTTTATACATACACAGCAAGAGGCAGTGTAGTATAACGGCTGGGAGCGAACACTCTGGGGCCAGATTACTTGGATTTGAATCCCTGTTGTGCCACTTCCAGCTATAGGATCTTGGGTGAGTTACTTAACTTCTGTGCCTTGATGTTCATATCTATAAAAATAGGGATTTTAATGGTATCTATCTCATGGTGTTGCTGTGAGGCTTAAATTGGTTGTATTAAATTCATTTGGGGGGGGCTTCCCTGGTGGCGCAGTGGTTAAGAATCCGCCTGCCAGTGCAGGGGACACGGGTTTGAGCCCTGGTCCGGGAAGATCCCACATGCTGCAGAGCAACTAAGCCCGTGCGCCACAACTACTGAGCCTGTGCTCTAGAGCCCGTGAGCCACAACTACTGAGCCTGTGTGCTGCAACTACTGAAGCCCGCGTGCCTAGAGCCAGTGCTCCGCAACAAGAGAAGCCACTGCAGTGAGAAGCCCATGCACCGCAACGAAGAGTAGCCCCCACTCGACGCAACTAGAGAAAGCCCGTGTGCAGCAACGAAGATCCAGTGCAGCTAAAAATAAAAATAAATAAATAAATTAAAAAAAATCATTTGGGGGAGTGCCTGGCACACCGTAAGTGCTACATAAATGCTAGCTATTATCATTGTGGGATAATTTCTGGATAACCTCTGGAGGCCATGAAGATGATGACAGAAATAAGCATTAACTACAAATGTCAAACATAAGTTGGGGAATGAACCAGTTCTCAAAGGAAGAGCATTCTCTGTGATCTGAACAGAGACTAGCAGTCAGGGCAGAGGGCCCAGCATCCTGAGAAGGTAGTGGGGTTTTCTCAAAGGATGAGACGCTTCAGGCAGCTACCCCAGACACAGCTGTTTCTTGGACAGCTTTTACCTCTGTGAGGACTGGAAGGATAATAGACCAGGAAGCTGCTTGTCCTGTCCAGTTTCATGTGTGTGAGTATGAGTGTTATGTGTGCAGAGGGTGATGGGGACGGAGGGCCTTCCTTCGCCAATGCTTCATGAGCTAAGCAGAGGTTCTATCAATAACTGCATCATTGGGACTTCCCTGGTTGCACAGTGGTTAAGAATCTGCCTGCCTATTCAGGGGACACGGGTTCGAGCCCTGGTTGGGGAAGATCCCACTTGCCGCGGAGCAACTAAGCCAGTGTGCCACAACTACTGAAGCCCACATGCCACGAGCCCGTGCTCCACAGCAAGAGAAGCCACTGCAGTGAGAAGCCCGCGCACCGCAACGAAGAGTAGCCCCTGCTTGCCGCAACTAGAGAAAGCCCGTGCGCAGCCACGAAGTCCAAACACAGCCAAAAAAAAAAAAGAGACAAAAACAAAACACTGCATCATTTAAAATGATGCTTCCACTAACTAGGGGGCCTGGCTTAGTTCTTGTTTGGTTCTCACCTTAACCTGGGAGAAACTCATCTGCTGGGGAGAAGTTAACAAACTTCATTTTGGTTTTTTGCAATGTAAATTCAAGACCCTGAGAATCCTGTTTACCTTTCCTGTTTTGCTCTGTTCTACCTGGCCAGTGACTCGCACACAAGTGCGTTATCACATCATTTCCACAGAGAACAGAGGCAGCAAAAGGAGATGCAAGTGTACACACATTACAGGGAACGGGCTCTTTCTGCAAATGCACGACTGGTAGAGGACATTTTCTAATTTGATTATATATTTCCAGCATGCATCCGTTAAAGGCAGCGCAGTATGTTTACATGAGCTCTGTTTTCTTACAGTAGCGCTTTTTGAATCTTTCCCTCTGACCTGAGGATTCCTGTGCATACCCTCTAACCAAACAAAAAAACAAAACAAAAAACTCAAGCAGAGGGCAGCCAACTGGAGGAACGAGGTTGAATCAGCAAAATATTGTGCCCAGGAGGGATTTAACTACAGATAAAATAGATAAGGCCAGAGGGGCTAGTCAGAGAGTGGCCCTCGAGCTACCTAGGAGGGCAAGGATGTCATTGTGGAAAGAGTCCCTAGCTCCTTGATTGGAAGAGGGTTCATGATATTGATTTATTTTTTTTTAGGCAAAATTTTGAAAAGTGATATTAAAAAAAATTCAATTTATCATAACCTTAAAAAGCATAAAGTACTTAGGAATAAGCTTCTCAAAAGGCATGGAAGTCCCCTACCCTGAAAAACTACAAACCACTGCTGAAAGAAATTAACGAAGACCTAAATAAATGGAGAAAATATATATGTTCATGGGTCAGAAGTTCAATGTTGTTCAGCTGTCAATTCTCCCCAGATTGGTCTATAGAGTCAATGTAAGTCCAATAAAAATTCCAGCTGGACTTTTTGGGGTTAAAAAATCGACAAGGTGAGTCTAACATTTATATAAAAAACCAAAGGTCCTTGAATAGCCAAAATGATCTTGAAGAGGAAGTATTTCATATACTTTAGATATTGATGACAAATGCTATTGTTTAGTTTAATGATTTTAGGCTCCTTTGGGGAAAAAGATAAAATACTAACTGACATGCCTAAGGGTTTTTATTTTTTTTTGCGGTACGCAGGCCTCTCACTGTTGTGGCCTCTCCCGTTGCGTAGCACAGGCTCCGGACGCGCAGGCTCAGCGACCATGGCTCACGGGCCCAGCCGCTCCGCGGCATGTGGGATCTTCCCGGACCGGGGCATAAACCCGCGTCCCCTGCATCGGCAGGCGGACTCTCAACCACTGCACCACCAGGGAATCCCAGGGAGTTATTTTTTGTTTTCACCTTCTGTATGTATTATACTGGTGGTTAATACTGAAAAGTAACGCAGTTATGACTGCATTTGGGTCTTGGTTGGCCGACTTCTTAATTCGAAAGCTAGATAGGGGTGAGGTGGAGGTAGGAGCCAGCAAGACAGATGATTTCCCTGCATGCTTCTGTTAGTTTCTAAGCGAATAGGCAAAAATTTAGCTCTAGCATACACAACTCTCTAAATTTACTAACAAAATCCCTGTGTAAATCTTAAAAGGTGGTTTATATTTATAACTGCTTCCTAACGTCTACCCTCCTTCAGTTCTCTCTTTAGACATGCTAACCATAGGGTTTAGAAAACTGGGGCTGTTTAGAGAACGTTAGAGAATACTGGATTAAGGCCAGGATGTGTTAAACTTCTAAATGTAAATATCTACTAACATCCCATGGTGAGTGGGAGTGCAGCTAGCATTTATATTTACCATTGGTTTCCATAAATTCACATTAGCTGGGCTGCAAAGTTAATCTGGATACAAAACTTGAATGGAACTCCTTTACTATGTAAAGTCTGTGAGTGGATGTGAATGGTGATGACAGCAGCTAGAATAACAAAATTGAGGAGAGGAAAAAGGATAGCACAGCTCTCATCCTGAGCTCAATTGTTGCTAATTGGAGGACCAGTCTCAATATCCAGGCAGCTTGTTCTGGGCTCAAATGGCAGACAGATGCTCTAAAGCCCTTGGGCTCAGGTATCTTATAATTGTGGATCCAGCCAAGGACAAATTTGATTTGTAGCCACATTTTGACCTCTCTATAGTGCAAAGTGCTGGGACTTGTTCCCACTTTGCCCCTCTCTTTCAGATTGTTTCCATCACAGTCCCCCACTCCCAACTGCTTGTCAATTTCCAGAACTACGTCCATATTTTACTAACAGTCCTCAGGAGATTGAATTCCAGAAAGAATGATGGGAAAGAAATGAGACCAGAGGAGAAGGCAGGGCAGACTCATTGTAAAGGTCACTATGAAGCTGACCCACTGGCTATTTGGGGGCAGAAAACACACAACATTCACTTGGGAGGTATTACACTTCTTGGAAGACCATGTCTGCCTCTCTAGTGCAAATTTTATATAGGTAAGATCAAATTTAAAGAAGAGTGAAGGCAAGTTTGAAGGGAAAGAATGTCATGAGAGCAAGACAATTTATGCTCGGTGTATAAGGGGGTTGTGTTTGGTGACAGTTGAGAAGTTTTATAAACTAAATCATGTATCATGAGTTTCAAATTTTCAGTGACCAGATGTCACAATTACCTCTCATAAAATTATGAGGACCCTGTAACTGCTGTCACCAATATGTGTGCCCTTGGGTATTTACCTTAAAAATAGCTCATATTGATGGTTAGGCTTATGGGTAGGCACCCTGAGAAGCTGTCTATCCCAATTAGGACACAGCCTTGCATTAGAGCTCCTCATCATACAGGCTAATGCACTTTGCATACAAACAGTAAACAACATCAGGGCACTAATTAAAACTTCTGCAGAGTTCTTTATTCAGGTTAGAACTAAATAGCCCCAGGCATTTGCCCTTTCTCTTTAAAACACTGAAGTTGGCCATCACAAGGAAAAAGAAATATTTGTGAAAGAAATTTCTAAGAAAGAAATATTTGTGAAATTGTAAGAGATAACATGCATCTTTCCTTATACATCATACTGATCTTACCCCCTCTAGATACGTGCTGTTGAGTAGTCACTAACTACTTGTGGCCACTGAGCTCTCAAAATATGGCTAGTCCAAACTGAAATGTGCTGTAATTATAAAATGCACACTAGACTTTAAAGATTTAGTGTAAAAAAAGTAAGCTATCTTATGAATAATTTTTATATTGTTACATGTTAAATAGTTTGGGTACATTGGGTTGAATACAATGTTAATTTTTTTAACCTTTTTTAACAGTGGCTACTAGAATTTTAAAAGCACATATGTGGCTCACCTTGTACTTCCATGGATAGCACTGTTCTAGGTTTTTAACATAAGAAACTTGTAAAAAGAAAGCTGATTTACAGGCAAGATACTGATTCAAGATATTTCTCTTATCTAAACAGTTAATATTTATTCAAAACCAACTATGTGACCAATGCTTTGCTAAATGTAAAGGAGCTTACGATTTCAGTGGGAAGAACACTAAGATGCACTAGTGTCTAGTCACTTCTTAGCTGGAGATTGGAAATGAAGGGTATTATACCTACAGTACTTTCACATGAACGATCATCCACGATGAATCAGATGAGCCAGGGAAAAGTTACACGAAGAGACAAAACCATGGGATCTCAGAATCTGGAGCAAGTTCAAACCTTGGTGGTAACAGATTCCAAAGCTTTCATTTTAAAAAGGCTTGGGTGAGGGGTGGGAGAGGGGCTGCTACGAAGCCTTCTCTGTCTAGGAAGAGTGACTTGCCCAAGGCTACACAGAATCCTTTTTTGGTCTCTGCAGACCAGTCAGAAAAAAGCATCCTTCTGGGCAGACCAATCAGAAAATTGCCCCTCCTCTTTAGGTGAACCCTGGGCTTGGTGAGAACAGTAGGGGCTTGGTTTCTGTTTGGCCAAACACCTCAAATACAAAATACAGGCAGAGGCCCTGAGAAAGGTCACTTTCCTCTGATCCTCTCATCACAGTTAGGATAGTTCCAGCTTTTCAAAGTTTTACTTTTTCCCCCTTCTAAGGGTCACTGTAGGAAAGCAATACGACTGTCACAGTCCTTGTTGATTTCAGGTTGTAAGGAAATCGCTTTATTATTTCGGTTGTTTCAGGAGTTTCAAAGGTATGCTTCAACCTTCCTAAGTGTGACGTGAATCCATGTTCCTTATTAAAAATATGTTTAATATTTTTATACAGGCATATCTCATTTTACTGTGCTTTGCTTTATTGTACTTCCATTGTGTTTTGAAGAGTTTTTTTTTTTTTAAACAAATTGAAGATTTGTGGCAACCCTGCACTGTCAGATGATGGTTAGCATTTTTTAAACAAAGTATTTTAAAATTAAGTTATATACATTTTTTAAGACACAGTACTGTTGCACACTTAATAGAGTGTAGTATGATGTAAACATTTCTATGCACTGGGAAACCAAAATTTTTTTTTTTTTTTTTTTGTTGCTGTACGTGGGCCTCTCACTGTTGTGGCGTCTCCTGTTGCGGAGCACAGGCTCCGGACGCGCAGGCTCAGCGGCCATGGCTTACGGGCCCAGCCGCTCCGCGGCATGTGGGATCTTCCCAGACCGGGGCACGAACGCACGTCCCCTGCATCGGCAGGCGGACTCTCAACCACTGCGCCACCAGGGAGGCCCGCTTATTTCTTTGTGATTGATCTTACTCATCATCTTTGATGAATAACTGTTCAATTGGAATATAATTGTTTTCTGGCTTTTTTATATTATTGATAACCAAAATATTAGTTTCTTATTGGCAAGTTACATTTACATAAAGTAAGCTCTCTGTTTCTAAACTCCAAATACCTAGAAAGTCATTTTTAAAAGATTCTTTTAGTAATATTTAAAAAATGATCCCCAGGGCTTCCCTGGTGGCGCAGTGGTTGAGAGTCCGCCTGCCGATGCAGGGGACGCGGGTTCGTGCCCCGGTCCGGGAAGATTCCACATGCCGTGGAGCGGCTGGGCCCGTGAGCCATGGCCGCTGAACCTGCGCGTCCGGAGCCTGTGCTCTGCAACGGGAGAGGCCACAACAGTGAGAGGCCCGCATACCGCAAAAAAAAAAAAAAAAAATCCCCAAATTTTATAATGTTTCAAAATGCTTTGGAAAATGTATTACAAGAGAATGATATTCAAGAGGTTCAGGATTATGGATTATTGCTCTCTAATATGGTATATAAATTGAATAAAATGTTCTGAACCTGGATTTCATGTCTTTTGTGGACTCCATCTCATTGACTTTGTTTTCACACTTCCTATAGAGTAACTCTCAGTTTGCCAGAATATTAAATTAGCCAGAATATCCCATTTCCAACCCCAAGAACAACAGAAACAACAAACTCCCCTAGGTTTAGTAATATATTCTTCCTTCCATTCAGAATGCACCAACTTACTGAAACAGTCCCAACATTTAGATCACATAGTTGAATAGTCCCACCCCAGATTTAGATGCTGCCCGATTTAACCTCAAAACTGATTCTCAGTGTCTGTATACTAATAGTCCAGTATGACTGACTGACCTAATGGTACCTGGAGGGATAAATGTTGTGAGCGACTATTCCATAGTAAAGGAAACAAAACTCGCCGTGAACACCACCCCAAATTATACTTTGGTAGTGTCTGTTTCCCCAACCAGATTGTGAGCCTGGGGTGTGTCCCGAGGTTGTTATATTCTACTTTGTTTTCCCTGATTCATCTAGCCCAGGGCTTTGCATGTGGTGAGCACTCGGAAATGTTTATGAATTAGAAATAAATAAACATTTAAAATGGGCTTTGGAAAGCACTTCCTTTACAGATGCGGCACCGGGTCTCAGCTGGTGCCAGTGAGGCCTCCCAGAGCTCTCTCCTCTGCACACAGCCCTGTGTTCAACAGAACTGGAGAAGATGGAACAAGAACGGGGTCCTGGGTTTGCTCAGGGCCTGAGACTGCAATGTAGGGCCCCTCCAGAGAAGAACACAGCAAGGGATGAGGGCGGGGAGAAGTGTTCTGGTGGCGAAGCCTTGGTTTCTAGTCAGGACCTGGTGCTTCCAGGGGCAGTTCTCACTTATTTTGGGGTTTCCTTTTCACATCTATCAAACATAGGTATATATTGTAGGTTAGTATATAGGATAAGAGACCAGCGCTCTGCAAATGTCAGTATGCACACGAATCTGCTGGGCTGGGCATCTTGTTAAAATGCAGATTCTGAGTCATAGGTCTCAGGTGGCGTCTGACATGCTCTATCTCTAGCTAGTTCCCGGATGATGCCCACACTTTTGATCCATGGACCACACTTTGAGCAGAGAGGGGGGACCCGTTTAATTCATCCCTGCATGTCTAATCCTGTGAATGGAATAGAGCAGGCCCTTAATAACTGCCTGCTGAAAAAAAAATTCTATATTACATAACAAAGCTGTATAGCTTTCAGTTCAGAACCAGGCCCTTAGAGGAGAAAAAGGAGGATTTTGAATTCCAAACACTTTACTTTTAATATCAAAAGCCTGGTGGACTGAGAGCACAGAAAGTTTACCAGGAGTCACGCAGTTGGGAACCACGGCTGGTTTTGGCTCAAAAATAATTCGAGTTCATCCAACGGTGAAGAAGGAAGGATGGGAGACACAATGACAGGTGAGGTCCGAGTGGGGGCCTAAGAAAGGGTCCCTGCAAACTGCATGCTTCAGGGGTCAGGCCCCAGAGGGAGTTCCAGAGCAGCAAGGACAATTTCTCCATCTCCCAGGGCAGTGCCTGAGGAATGGATCCATAAGGTGAGGACAGCCTCATGGAGCTGAGCCCCCTGAGAGAACTTGAATTGGCAAGTGCAAGAGTTCCAGAAGTTGGGCTTGTGATCTAAGTCGTGTGCTATGTAAGTTAGCAAGAAATAAAACATTGTTATTGTGTATCTCTGTGGTGAATCAGCGAATTTTAAATTTGCTCCCGATACCAGATATTGGGCTGCACCTGAGGTGGAAAACAAGAGGCAAACAGAAGGGTGAAGTAAACAGAAGAGTCACGGAAGATGCCAGACACCTGTTGCGTGGATGAGTAGCAGTTTCCCAAGTGTCTCCTGCCTGGCTGATCTAAGGCATTGCACTTATCCGATTATGAACGTAAGCGGTTGGGAGGATGAAACATTCCCAAGAACTCCAGCAGGTCTTTTTTTTTTTTTTTTTTTTTTTTGCGGTACGCGGGCCTCTCACTGTTGTGGCCTCTCCCGTTGCGGAGCACAGGCTCCGGACGCGCAGGTTCAGCGGCCATGGCTCACGTGCCCAGCCGCTCTGCGGCATGTGGGATCTTCCCGGACCGCGGCACGAACCCGTGTCCCCTGCATCGGCAGGCAGACTCTCAACCACTGCGCCACCAGGGAAGCCCTAAAATTGTAACGTTTTATGAGCACACACTTCCCATCCTTAAATTTTGCAGACATAATTTCCTTCTTTTTCTGTGCAGCTGAATTTGAATGAATCAGCATCCAGGCAAGTTACAAGGATCCGAAATAATGCTATCGACGGCCAAGCAAAGTTACTGTATTGAGCCGAGTCTTTCGTTGAAAGATTATCTGCATTTAAATGTCTTACAGGGAAGAGTCTCCTTTGACTCTTGGGATCCTCTTTGCTTCTTTGATCAGGATTTATTTCTTAGGTATCTTGTTTATCTGTGTTACAACTTGTTTTAGCATATGTGGGTTTTCTCCCATTTATTGGAATCTCTACTAGAAGTGAAAGGAATGAGGGGAAAAAAAAAAAAAAAAAAAAGCATATTGCCTCACCAGGTGGAAGTTATTATTTACAATCAGACAGAAAGGCAGAAACAACACTGATCTGCTTCTGGTGGTCTTTACACACAATTTGGTAACTGAAAATTGGTTGGGGGTGAAGAGGTAACGTCACTGGTGGTAGCACATACTTTTCCTAAGTTTGCTTTAGTATTACTGGAAGGTCCTTCAGGGCAGATCTGATGGCTTCTAGTTCTCTTTTACCCATGCACCAGGCCTATAGATTTGTTCAATTTATTGGTTTCTTTTTTATGCTTAATAATCCACCACCGCAAAAGTCTTGACTCAAATTTGCTGGGACCCTATTTTCGTTTCCAGGGCATCTGAGTTCTTAACGTACCTTTAAACCTTAACACATTGCTTATTGCTTCCAGATACTGAAGCCATCCTGTCTTTATTGGAAATGCTGTGCTACTCCTACTCAATTGCAAACAGTGGTAAAGGAATGCTATATTGGTGGCCTATTGTTCTAGGCTGGCAGACCCTGGAAGACATTTGTAACATGTTTTTTAAGTATTAGATTTTTTTTTTTTTGTGGTATGCAGGCCTCTCACTGTTGTGGCCTCTCCCGTTGTGGAGCACAGGCTCCAGACACGCAGGCTCAGTGGCCATGGCTCACGGGCCTAGCCGCTCCGCGGCATGTGGGATCTTCCCGGAATGGGACACGAACCCGTGTCCCCTGCATCGGCAGGCGGACTCTCAACCGCTGCGCCACCAGGGAAGCCCAGTATTAGATTTTTAAAGCGGATATTTACAGGGTCAGCTGTTTAATGTTTTTCACTAATTAGACCAATCCCTTACAGTTTGCCCCTTTGTGTTTTGTGTTTATTGTGATCTATATAACACACAAGAATACAGAGTCTTTACTATAGTAAAAAATGTAACAAGTAATTAAGTAACATTCTTCCTGGCCAGGGTCATTTTAGCTACATCTTCCTCCCTTCCCTTCTTCCTTTTGTTTTGAAGGCTCCTCAGGCCTGTGCCTTCAGGGGACCCGTAATTAATAGGACTTTGTTCTCAGTGGGCCCTCTGTTCTCCTGGCCCACCTCTCTCTGAGTGATGTATTGGAACAACCAACGGGTCCAGGCGTTTTATTCTCCCATTCCCTTAGGGGCCTGTGGTCTCTGAGTTTCAGGCCTTGGATTTCCAGAAATCTTAGCTGGGGAACACTGAGTGGCCTAGCCTGCCATCTCTGCTTTAAGTGCTATAGAGCAGTGAGCACAGAACATCTCTGGAGGAGGGATAAAACTGCCCACCAGCTGGGATCTGGAGTGAAGTTCTACACTGCGTTACAGGATTCCTGGAAAGATGATGTCCAGAGCCAGTGCCATGCTTTTTGTAGGACTAAGCAGGTACTGATGTGTCACTGACATCTGGTTTTCCCTGGAGATGTTTACATGCAACTGTTCTATGAAATCAGTCCACCATGCAAACTCGTCTTACTGAGAAAATGTGTGCAGATGATTTAACTTAATGACTTAGTTGAGTTGAATGGCTTCCAGTAGCACAGTAATGTGTTTTGAGAAGTTTTGAAAGAGAAGAGAGGAAAAGCTGGTTTCCCATCTCATTCCAATAATTTTCCATTCCTCAGGGGGAGAAAGGAAGGTCTGAGAATCCAGCAGAATTAGTGCAGGTTACCCATTACTTCATTTTATAACGTTTGGCACGGAAACCATGTAAGTCAGTTAAATCTGTTTTTTTGGCTCTTCCAGGCATTCCATGTGGACGGGGTCTGGGTTGGAAGTGATGGTGCAGTGTTCTTCTGCTGAGATGCCTTCCTGGAGAGAAGCAGGTCGGTTTTATAATAAGCCGTCCTGGCAACACCTGGATTCTAATGGGTTCCTTAGGGACCCAAGGGTTTACTTGAGCATTTGTCTGCAGCAGTCCCTCCTGCAGATGAAGAACCTGCGGAGCCCATCACTGACTCCTCAAGCTGTTGTGGAAAAGCTCTGTTTGGGGCCACTTGGTTCAATTCCTGCGCTGCTCTTCACCAGCAGGTGACTCTGGGCAAGTGATGAAACCTCTCTGCATCCTGAGAAGTCTCCCTTTCAGAGGACTGTTGTAAGGATCGCATGAAACAGCAGATGTAAACGTGCCTTATAATCTGTAAACCAATATAACAATGCGTTCTAAAAACAATCATTCCTCACACTGACAGTAGAAAAGCATGTTTTTGGATAGAACATGGTAGTGGAGAGGGCAGAAGATATGTGAAGTATTAAGGATTCTTTGAGGGAAAATATCAATTTTCCAGACATGTTCCAAAAGGGCATGATGGGTGCTTGCGAAAAGATAGACTTCGAGGGACCTGTCAAGTGCAGTGCTTAGCAGGGGCCATAGGCTATGTTTGTACCACAGTGGAACGAACCTCAGCATGTCTTAGCAGAAGGTGAGAGAGTGGAGGCTGCACCAGGCAGGTGAGGACCACAACGCTAATGATCTTGATGTCAGCTGAACAGGGACCCTGCTAGGTGCTGACTTGCATCACCTTGTTTCTTCTCCACAGTCATCAACTTTACTCTGTTATCTGCATTGTGCTCTGTAAATGTGTCAAAATTTACAGTCAGAAAGTAGCAGAATGGGAATTCAAAGTCAGGCCTGACTCATTTTCCAATCCACACCCTTAACCCACTGTTAAAGGGAAAGAAATAGAGCAAGGCTTTTGTTTCCTCCCTGAAAGTCCTGATAGAGAAACTCTCTTTTCCTCTACTCTATGAGGAGTAACCCCAGAATTCCTTGGGATCACCTAGTAAAATACAATTAGAAAGGGAGGAGGAGCTTATGCCATGTGGCTGCAATTATTGCTTAGGATTAGCTAGAAGCCAAGGCACCTCTGAGAACAG
This sequence comes from Hyperoodon ampullatus, assembly GCF_949752795.1. Classification (NCBI taxonomy): domain Eukaryota; kingdom Metazoa; phylum Chordata; class Mammalia; order Artiodactyla; family Ziphiidae; genus Hyperoodon; species Hyperoodon ampullatus. The sequence goes on along the minus strand of NC_136916.1, from coordinate 133,251,265 downwards.
TCCTCAAGAAGGCCTCCGGACTTTCCCTTTTGAGATTTCAGGATAGATGTTAAGATGCAATACTCTGCCCTGCGTGAGGACAGACATGATGCTTTTGGTTTCTAAGGATTCCCTTCGGCATCCAGCTCATGCCTCATCATTAAAGAAATACTTGGTGACCAGTAGAATTAATAGAAATGAAAACAAACCCCCAAATTCTCTCTAGACACTTTCCTTTCATCACTTCTAAAAAAACAAAAACAAAAGCAAAAACAAAACAAACAAAAAACCAGCTCTGAAGTTTGTGGCTCTGAGAACTTCTATAGCTAAGCTCTGAAAGCAAGACTCTGTATCAATTCGCTGGGCAGGCAAGGCCCACTGGACTCTGCTAGTGTGGACCTTTCACTGCCATGTTCCTTCTGATTTGAAATGTCCATTGAATTCAAATCTGGGGGAGGGAGCAGATACCACCAGAAGGGAAGTGGAGCTATTTGGCTTTTCATTCAAGACTTTTGGTCCTCCATGTTTTTGTCTTGTTCTTCTCAGGCTGTGCTTACAAATAAACATGAAAGCCTCAACAAAATGGATGGAGAACGCTTATCTAATAGTTGCTGAGTTATACATGCCTAATAGTTTCTTTGTGCTAAGAGTCTCTCTTTTCCTTTTTTTTTTCATTCTTTGATCAACTCCACACACATTTGAATCATTGTGAAAAGTAGCACCAAGAAGTTTTACTGGAGAGGAAAAAACGATGCCAGAAGGCAACGGGCTTTTTTATCTGGTGCAGAGGTAAAAATCGTGCATTGTCACTGGGAAGATGATGAGCCTGGGATTGTATGAATGGTGCTTGCTCAATAGTGTGTGAGAAAGGTCTGGGTGAGATGTTGAAGCTCCTGGGCCCAAAGAGATGATGCACAAAGCGCTTCAGAAAGCACATTACCTACAAAACGAAATCACCAATCCTGCTTCTTTGTGAAAGGATTCTGATCCAGGTACTTTACACTAGATGTTAGTCAAGTCTGTACGTAAGAGATTGTCCCAGCTTCCATCTTTTACTCCTGCTGTTGGGGAGCCCACTTTCTGGTGTATAGTATTCTTTACAGGTTGTTTTGTAGGTAATTTACAGAGTGGCACAGTGGAAAGACCCTTATCCTAGAGATCAGGTGGCCACATCCTTCTAGGTTTTGCTACTTACCACTATTTATTGATAATTTGACCTTGCCACTTAACTTTTCTGAGCCTCAGTTTTCTACTTTGCCTACTTTATGGAATGGCTATAAGCATAAATTCAGTAGTGTCTGTGAAAAGACTCTAAAAGCTGTAAGGCACTAGGCAAATTTAAATTTTCCTTACAATTTTTGAAAAGGCAGGGTCATTGTTAGTAAGGGATAGATGGAATGGAGAAAAAAGTGTTTTTAATTTTGCTCAAATGTCTATGGTAAAGTCATATAAACTGGAGCTGTTTTTATTGTATGCACCAGTTTTGATTATGTAGGATTCATTTATGTGACAAAATAGAAGTATGTTGAACAGGTGTATCAATTTACAATTAAAAAATATCAGAAGCTGATTTATTTTGTAACCACACTGTAGCAAAAGTATTGGCATACTTTTTAATCCATGGTCAAGGTGATAAAAAATCTGATTTATGGTTGCTTTGCACTGCTTAGGTAACATTTATATAATTATTCTACTTATTTAGAATCAAGTTATAGTAATTACTATAATTATAGCTAATCAGTTACTTAGCTATTCTACTTATGCAGATTTACTCCTTCATTAGGTAGAGAGAACACCTTCTTCCCCAACCCTGATCCCCCACTCCCCAAATTCAAATACCTTATATTTACATATTACTCTGTAGTTTTCAAAGCCTTTCACAGATACTACTTAATTTGAGGCTTACATAATATACACTTTGTTTTTCTCTCCAGGTAACAAGGGAGGTGAGACATTGGTGATTCTAACAGTCCCACAATGCTAAGTTAACCGTAAGGATGTTGTGAAATCAGGTTCTTTATTAGATGTTCTCCCAGCACTTCCTCCCTTTCCCTGTGGCTCTTGCCATGATTGTATTTATAATTAATTTCTGTGATGACTTGGGAGGGTTCTTTCTTTCCCAGGAGATATTAAGTTCCATGAGGGCAAGAGCAGTCTGTTTGCTCACCTCTGTAGCCCCAGCTCCCCACACAGTGCCTGGCACTTAGTAGGGGCTCAGTAAAAGGCTGATGAAAGAATAAATGAGTCCAGGACAGTGCTTGTTATGCTATAAAGGATTTACTTATTTGAGGCTTCCTGGGAGAAATTTTTTTGTGGTCTTACTATTGCAAATAACATTGCTTCTCTGAAACCGTTTGTTCTTAGCTCATGGACACTCACAGCTGTGTACCCGTTCATCTTCTCCTGCTCTTGTTGGCAGCAGGAAAGCTTTGAAATAAATTGTGGTTGCCCCTTAGCAGATGTGAACGACTTCATGGTATGTACTTTGTGCACTGGCCACTTTCCTGCTTAAAATTTGTGCCCCGTTCCTTACTTTCCCGTATTTTTCTTTACTCTCCTTTTGTTTATTATAATGCATATTTTATGTGTCCTTTATTACCTTAAATATATTTGGCAGCTAGGCAGTTTATAAAAAATAGTACTCATAGGAATGACCATTAATGTACTGGGGTAAGAGATAAAAGTTAGAATTTCAAGAATAGGATATTTTCGTACGACAGTAACTCATTTCAAATTTTTGTTTTTTTAATTTCATGGTGGGGTAATGACAGAAAAAAAAAAAACAACAATTCAATGTTCATACTGAGATTCTTAGGTTATAGCAATATAAGATCCTACATAGAAATGGGGACTTCTGTGTAGAGGTTGTGTGAGAACTAAGAAAGTTATTTGAATAGTGCCTGGGCCAGAAAGATTGGTTTCTCTTAGTTTGCTTCCTCATTCCTTTAGTTTTGGAGACATGAGTAAGGTAGGTTCTTCTCCGGCCCACAGGAGTTTTGCTTTGCTTTTCCTCTAGCCTTTAGGGATGTCAATGAATGGAGAACCTATTTTCCACACTGAAAGCTCGGTCCAGCCTCGACCTTCTCAGGCATTCTTTTTTTTTTTTTTTTTTTTTTTTTTTTTTTTTTTTTTTTTTTTTTTTTTGCGGTACGCGGGCCTCTCACTGTTGTGGCCTCTCCCGTTGCGGAGCACAGGCTCCGGACGCGCAGGCTCAGCGGCCATGGCTCACGGGCCCAGCCGCTCCGCGGCACATGGGATCCTCCCAGACCGGGGCACGAACCCGTATCCCCTGCATCGGCAGGCGGACTCTCAACCACTGCGCCACCAGGGAGGCCCCTCAGGCATTCTTTTTGACTTGAGAAAGGCTGTCTGACCCACTGCATCACTGAATTAAATCTTAGAAATAGTTCCAGCCACGATTTCCACAGTGCTCAAGGCTTCTCTGTGCTTTTGAGACCTTCGTGACCCCCGCTTATGGGAGGCAGGGAGTTTTGTTTACACGTGAAGCACCACTTTCAGTTACACTCATGATTATGTGACTTTCGGTATTTGCTATGTCCTCACTCTTGGCCAACACAAATATGTTATCACATTCGACCTTCCTTAGCATAAGAATGACTTTGGAAGCCCACAAGATTTTCTAATATACAAATAATGAAGGAAATGAGAGCACCTGCAAAAGGAAGGAAAGCCTCCAACTGCAGATTAGGAGATAAGACCTAACAAAGCCAGCCACGTTCCTGTTAAGTGATGGTCCCTTCCAAGAATGTGGAATGCTATGACCGCTTGTATGGAATGCCTGCCCTGGTCCGCTTGTTCTAACACGAGTAGTCCCTGCCAGCCAGCCAGGGAAAATCTTCTGATCCACTGTTGCTGAATGGACCCCCAAGCATTCATCCCAGGGCTTCCCTGACCCCCACCCAGGAGACAAAGGAGAAAGCTCCTGGTACCATTATTATCCTTGAACTAAGTTATTTGAGGGCAACAACTACAATAGCTAGTCCCAACCCTTCTCCCTTGCCGCCATTCCCTTCCGCCCCTACCCCAAGTATTTAGAGTTCTTTTTATGAAGACAGTACTTAAGGTTGGGAGGAAAGAGGCTCCTTCCTTATTTGTCCTAGAGAGAAATCTTAGCTTCTATTAGCCTCAGTTTCATCCTCTGAAAATAATCAGACTAGGCGATCTTCAGAGTTCTTGTACCTTTTTTATACTGTTAACTCCATTTCCCTACTTCCAAGGATGCTCCAGCTTCTCTTAGTTGCTCATTTTACCTTCTCTAGATTGTCTTTTCTTTTACTCCTGGTTGGAATAGCAGGCTCTGAGTTCAGAGCACCTAGTTTCAAATCCTTGCTTTGTGATTGCTAACTATGAGATCTTAAGCAAATTCCTAAAACTTTCTAAGCCTCAGTTTCTTCACTGGAGGGGAAAACCCCCCAATAATCCTTATTTATGCCTGTTTCCCAGGTTTGTTGCGAGAATTAGGCGAGGAAACCCGTGTGCAACGCTCATGTTCTTCCCTTTCCTTCTCTGCCCCCCTCCATTTCTCTTTCCTTCCTCGCCTTCTCTCCCACTCTGCCTACCATCTCCTTTTCTCCCTACTTTACTCATTTCCCCTTCCTCTATCTCATACTCCTTCATACAGCTTGGGTAAAGCAGAATCTAAAAAGGACCAGCAGTCAGATACTGGGTGGGAATATTTGAGTCCCTACTTCTGCTTCTTCTAAACAAGGTTTGCTTTGCCCCACGCACAGCGAGTAAAAATGCTGAGACAGAGGTTTGCAGCAGAGAGAAGGGTTTTGACTCCCAAGGCAAGCAAGAAGACGGGAGAACAAGATTCAGACCTGCCTTCCAGAAGCTGAGCGGCTGGGGGCAGGGTGGTGTGTGGGTAGTATTTATAGGATAACGAATAAAGCAGCAGGGTGGTTTGAGGCGTGGGGGGCGTGGGGAAATGTGATTGGAAAAAAGGCGCCGTAATTGTCAATCTGCGCAGGCGTAACTAACTACGGGCCTCTGCACGTACCAACGTGGAGGCGCTTAGCACGCTCTGGGGGTGGAGTTTTCAGGACGTGGAGGCGCTTAGCACGCTCTGAGGGTGGAGTTTTCAGGCTTCTGACGCCAAAAGGTCACTGAGCAGACCCTCTCGAATGCCCAGTTGGAGGGTCGGTGGTCAGCTCCGACTAGACACAGCTGACTCCAAATTCCTGGAAAACAACTCAGGGGAGCATCTTATCGTTTAGGCGACGTGCTGCTGGGATGACCTGCAAGTCTTAAAACGACCGTGATTAGTGAATGCGGGTGAAATGGGTTTGACTCATAGTTACCCATAGTTTCACCTCTACGTCCCATCGTGACTGGGGAGGCCAGCCCAGAGGTCCTGTGTCCCTGATACCAGGAGGTAACAGCAGGAGGATCCCAATGGCCTGGAGCTGCCTGGACCAGGTGAGAAGTGTTTGTTTGCATTTCCTTTCAAAACGAATACAAGCATATTTAGTCCCTTAAAAAGCCCTTGTGGGGTGAAGCAATGACCTCACTTTAGTTCAGGAAGCTTCTTAAAACATCCACGGCCTCATAGATGCAGTAGGTTCTTAGAGTGGCCTCCCTTGTGGAACTGTGACAGCCATTCTTACTGAAGGAAGGATGGAGAAGTGGAGAGGGGAGAACAAAATAAAAGTTCGTATAGGTAGGTGCCTGGTGAATTTTGGAGTTGGTTTGGTAAGGAATATCGTAGTTGAGTTTTTAGGAAAGGTTTCTTTTTCCTTTCTTTTTTTTTTTTTTGCGGTACGCGGGCCTCTCACTGTTGTGTCCTCTCCCGCCGCGGAGCACAGGCTCCGGACGCGCAGGCTCAGCGGCCATGGCTCACGGACCCAGCTGCTCCACGGCATGTGGGATCCTCCCGGACCGGGGCACGAACCTGTGTCCCCTGCATCGGCAGGCGGACTCCCAACCACTGTGCCACCAGGGAAGTCCTCCTTTTTTTCTTTTTAAACCCTGTCTACTATATCCCTAGCCTCTGCTGCTTAGGAAGCAGTGATGGTAAAACTACATTTACAGAAGAGATGGAGAGAACATGACCAGGAACCCACATACAGTGATGGTGATTAGCTTTCACTTCATGTGCCCACCCCTACGGATTTGCAGCGTGTGCCTAGAATGTTGCCTTGAGACAGATGCAGTGGCAGCACGTAGAATCAGGGGAAGAGAGTGCTACAGTTTCTTGTCAGTGTCTGCCACGGGCAAGGCAAGAGTAGTGGGTATATATGGATACATAGTTGCCAGGTCCAGATTAAGATGTAAAATGGTGACATCACCGTCATAAGCAGGAAGCAAAATAACCTAAGGCTGCTCCAGAGCAGCATGTGGCATACCGAAAGAGGAAGAGATGAGTAGTTCTTCTCTTGGGGTCAGGGTGGGGAATGGAATGGGGAAGAGAGAGTGGAGAAGGCAGGCTGCTGAAATGAATAGGGGAGAAAAAAGAAGTTGTTTCGTGGTAGGGAAAATATAACATACATGAACCTTAACTCTTTGGGAGATGAAGCCATATGAAACAGTGTTTTAACAAGTCTCTCCTTGCACCTGTTAACGTTTAACCTCTGCTGAAGTGGACGCCAGTAATTCAGCTGGACATATCTGCTGAGTATAAATGGTTTTCTAGGTTTCCCATATGCTGTTTCTGTCTTAAGCTATTGATATGTGCAAAGAAAAGGGGGGAAAAGTTTAATTCAAGTGTATGGAAGAAGCCTTGCTTGTCTTCGGTTCCCTTGATGAAAAGTTCTTTTTAGATAAATTTGACTGTAACAAAGGCTCTACAAAATCTCTCCTGCTTTGAAGATTGTTACTCCTAGAGATAATAATTTAAATCTGAGGGATAAAGCAAAATCTGACTAGGCTACTCAATGCAAACTCAAATTGGAACTGTCCCTATGTGTTCCACGGGCTTAGGTTCCTTAATATAATTTAGGATGTATTCCAAAAGGTTTTCAAAAGAAAAGTTTTATAATGACAGTCATTATTTCAAATGTTGGGTTTGTTATTATTGCATATTTGATGTGGATATGATGATGATTTTTTCTACGTGTCCCAATTTTGCAGTTACACATTCACAGCTTTCTGAGGTAGCACAGTGAGGACATGTGTAAGGGATTATGTATTACAAGGCTTGTTCTCTTTCTGTCATGACGATTCCTTCTTCCCACATCAAACTGAACACTTGTTCCTTTTGATTCCACCTTCTACTATCTTTTCTTATGCTTAGTTCATAGCTTCATATTGGTCTCCTTCCTCTGTTCTTATTCAATCTGTCCTTGTTTCTTTAATCTATTTGCCAAACTCCTGCCATAATAATCTTGCTCCTCCTTTACTTGAAACTGCTCAGTTTCCCAGCACCTGTAGGATAAAGCCCATTCAAGGCGTTCATGCTTCGTCTACCTGCCAGCCCCATCTCTGTCCTCTGCATCCTACAATCCATGCCTCTGGCACATCAGATCTCTTGGAGTTCTCTCTGTATGCCCTGGTGATCATTGCCTCCATGTTTCTGTCTGTACCATCTCTCTTCCCTTCATCTTTTTGTCCACCAGGTAAACTCTTACCCTTTGAGATCCAGCCTAAGCCTTATCTCTACTCATCAAGCCATTCTTTCTGCTTTCCCCTTGTTTTTGCCTCTGTCATAACCTGGGCAGGATCTCCAGGCTGTGTGCTGTAGTACAGAGAGGTTGTTAAAGAACTAAGTGCTTCTACCAGGACCACCTGGTGATTTAGCAATTACAGGGTTACTGCCTGCACTATCAGGGGACCTCCGCGACCCTGGACTATTTTGTTTCCTCCTTGATTACATATTATTCCCTGTGAGGTGCCTGTGCGCGCCCGCCCACCCCGCAGCTTTGTCTGTTTCATTTACTCACTCTTCTAGCTCTCCTTCTAAATTGTAGCATCTCTGAAGGCAAGGATACAGTCTTTCCCAACTCAAAATCCCCAGCATCCAGGGCAGAAATGGAAACAAAGCAGGTGCCTAATGAATGCTGAATGAGACTGAGACTGTATCCCGGGGTGAGGGGGGTTACTGTAGAAATGATGTTAACTGATTTCTGATTGGCTCTGAACCTGGCCACACAGGTTTCTCTTGCAGCAGTGCTTCTTATTTGGGGTGATTTGCGCGCCCCCTACGGGATGGTTGATGATGTCTGGATACAGTTTCAGTTGTCAGGACTGTGGGAGTGGGTGGTGGAGAGGAGGGGTGGTGGAGAGGAGGGGTGCTGGTGACGTCTGACGGGTAGAGACAAGGAGTGCTGTTCCACTCCCTACAATGCGTAGGGCGGCCGCCACAACAAGGAGCCATCTAGCCCAAATGTCCACAGTGCCGAGGCTGAGACCTGGCCTTATGGTCTTGGCAAAAATTTCCTTTCTTTTCTACTTCCTGACATTGGGGTCCCGTCCTGTTCTTGGTTAATGCCTTTTTCTCTCGATTTTCCTTCCTTCCACGGTTCTAGCGAGTCTGAAGAGATTTACTAGACCAGGAAGAGAAGAAAAGAGTAAGCTCTTTTTTCTCTCCCTACCTTTCATCTGCTGCCTGAGGCAGTCCTGCTACCCTACCCCTTACCTCTCCCGTGACCTGCCAAGGTTGAGGTCCTCCTTTATTTTTTATTTTTTTTTTACAAGTTTAAAAGTGAAGAGTTTTGGGCTTCCCTGGTGGCGCAGTGGTTGAGAAGTCCGCCTGCCGATGCAGGGGACACGGGTTCGTGCCCCGGTCCGGGAAGATCCCACATGCCGCGGAGCGGCTGGGCCCGTGAGCCATGGCTACTGAACCTGAGCGTCCAGAGCCTGTGCTCCGCAACGGGAGAGGCCACAACAGTGAGAGGCCCACGTACAACAACAACAAAAAAAAAAAAAAAAAAAAAAAGTGAAGAGTTTTGAACAGTGTGTAAGATCTGAAGTTTACTTCCCAACCTGACATAGTCAGGGCAGCGTTTGGTGTCTGAGAGAGAAGTAGTGAAAGACAGGAGGAGAGTCTGGATATTCTGTGTCTAAAGGACATCAAAACACTAAGTGGAACATGGAAAAGAGGGCCTTGTTTATGTGGAACAAGACAATTGTCTCCTCCCACATGAGTGGCTGCTTTTGTATTATCTTTATGTGGCCACTATCCTTTTTTTCCCCTACAGACCAACTAGAGCTCATTCTTTTTGTGATCTCTGTTTTGATTTTGGGGTTTTTTTTTTTTTTTTTTGGTTTCTTCCAATGAACCCTTATTTTGCTGCATAATATCAAAATATTTTCTTCAAAGACAGTTTCCTTTAAAAATAAACTGTTATCAGGAGAGAAGCTATGTTCACAGCTGGTAAAGGCATGATTAAATAATCACCGTAGGGGGAATTGAAAAGTAATTTCATAATATAGCTGTAGAATCCAAAGAGAAAATCGAAGGAAACATCCCAGTTAGTTAAAAAAACTTTTAATCAAATGAAATGTTTGAACTCTATTTGGTTTTTGGATTTTTTTTTTTTTTTTGCAACTTTCTGTATGTGCATGTTTTACTTGGTGAGAGTTTGTAAGAGGTTATCTTAATACAGTTATGGGCTTCCTGAGAGTTTGGTTAAGCTTCTAATTACATATAAAATAGCCTTGCAAATAGTTACACTAACTGTTTTAGACATAAATTTGACATGGGTCCTTATCTTTATTGCCAGTCTCTGCTATAGCTATGTTTTTTATTTTATTTAAAAAATTATCATCGGTTGAAGAGGAAACAAGAATATCTTAAGAGAAATTCCTATATTCTTTAGGCTCATAGAGTGACAGACTCTTTTTTTTTTTTTTTTTTTTTTGCGGCATGTGGGCCTCTCACTGTTGTGACCTCTCCTGTTGCAGAGCACAGGCTCCAGACGCGCAGGCTCAGCGACCATGGCTCACGGGCCCAGCCGCTCTGCGGCATGTGGGATCTTCCCGGACTGGGGCACAAACCCGTGTCCCCTGCATCGGCAGGCGGACTCTCAACCACTGCGCCACCAGGGAAGCCTGAGTGACAGACACTTTTACCCAAGAGTAGTATGGAGAGAGAGAGCCTACTTTTGGTAGGGAGAGGTTGAGGCTCTGCTAGTGACCAATATGTGAGGCTCTGCCAGTGACCAATATGTAAGTCTCAGAAATAACCTCACCTCTCTGGGTCTTAGTTTACCTCATCTGTAGACTGGGTAGTGTTACCACCCTTCAGGTGTGCTAAGGACTAGAGTTTACCATTGCAAAGCCCTCATGACAGTGTATGGCAGGGCCTGGATGCTCAGGAAACAATATATATGATAGTACCATGGTTGTATTGGCGATTCAGGGGATACCAGCTTTTTACATAAAAGTTTTCATTCTGTAACTGATAAAAAGTCAGAGCTACTGAAGAGAAATTTATAAAATGCTTGTAAGAATTTCTAAGGGCCTGTACAAAATGTAGATTCTAAGATGAAATGTAATTTTATGCCTGTCATTTTGGGACCAATATATATTGATTTTAGTTGAGAATTTTTGGATTATTTTTTAAAGCATCATTGTATATGGAAATCCTGTACTAATACTAGACATAATACTTTACATACCTGTAATTGTGAGACAATGTATATTCCACTAGAAAATTGTACTTGATGATTATGTTATTGTTATCAGCCCGATTTTTAAATAATAAATTTAATTTTGAAACTTAACATTATTTAAATACAGTCAAAATAATATAAATTCTGAATATTTTGGACTTTGCAAGTTGAGTTAATTGTATAAGATGACAGCTGAGGTAGTCTGTTTCTTTTCTTTTTTTTAAATTAATTAATTTTTATTTTTGGCTGCATTGGGTCTTCGTTGCTGTGCACGGGCTTTCTCTAGTTGCTGCTAGCGGGGGCTACTCTTCATTGAGGTGCGTGGGCTTCTCATTGTGGTGGCTTCTCTTGTCGTGGAGCACGGGCTCTAGGCTTGTGGGCTTCAGTGTTTGCGGCACGCGGGCTCAGTAGTTGTGGCACACGGGCTTAGTTGCTCTGCAGCATGTGGGATCTTCTCGGACGAGGGCTCGAACCCGTGTCTCCTGCGATGGCAGGCGGATTCTTAACCACTGCACCACCAGGGAATCCGCTAGTCTGTTTCTTAAAGCTATATTAAATCTTGAAAAAAATGAAATAATTAAAAAAAATCTTTCCATATCTTGTGAAATGACTTTATTTTTATTGTTCACATGTAGCTGAGAATATTTTAATGTATGTGTATACATATAATCAATATTACATATTCTAATAATCAAAATTATATATTCTAAAAACATACCTTAAACTTCAATAACAGAATTGACATACCCTTTGGAGCTGTATTTGAGTAGCACATGCAGTGAGCCATTTAGTCAATTTAGATAATTACAAAATACATGATATTTGAAATGCCTTTCCAAAGCATATTTACCTGAATTTTATTGCCCAACAAAAATTTGAATTTTATTTAAGTACTTATATGTCATTTTTGTATTCATCTTGAAAAATTATATTTAACATTTTGTAAAGATCTCCATTAGCATTAATCCAATAGATTAGTTTAGTATTAATCCAATAGATTAATTCCAGAGAATGGTATTTTAGTTAAACTCTTGTTTTTCTACCTTTTATAGGAGTGCTATATCATACATATTTGTAAGGCTTAGGTTGGAGGAACTTCAATGAAAAGATAACCTAGTTTATCCGCACACGACCTTATATGCACATAGGATTTTCAAAGATGAGATGAATTCAATTATCCAGCAAATGACATTCTCTGATTCTTAAAAATGGAAAGAAAATCAGTGACATGCAGATAAAGAGAATCAACCTAGTCTTAAAGCTTATTGCTTTGTATTTCTGTCTTATGAACTTTGAATTGAACTTCTGCACAGGATCTGATCTGGATGAAATGTCATATCTGAGACTGATCCTTATCTCCTAAACGTTTCCTTTGTTTCTTTGATTCTTTGGGCTTTACCCTCTTATTTTATTGTGAGTGGCCCAGAGCTTTGATCTTGCAATAAGCTCTGGCTTGCAACACAAACCTTTGCTTTGGTATGACACACAGAAGGACATGGGTATACTCAGAAAATCTAAATAGACAAGAGGTTACTTCTTCTGTGGTTAGGGCTGAAGGCAAATGGGGTAACTTCAGAATTTATTGTCTCCCATTACATTATGGGAAACTAAAAATTCACACGGGTATTTTAACATTAAGAAAGCACACCTGTGAGAACAAGTTTGATGTACAGTATATATCTTTCTCATTTCATTTACAATACTTTCTTGAGTTCGAAGAATTAAAAGTTTCCCCTTTGTATTGCTGCAGACATAAAAATTTGGAGCCATCTCTCAGATTCCAAATTCCTTTCTGGTTAAAAAAAATTACATTAAAATAGTTTTGAAGCTGTACAGTAAGTACAAAGATGTAAAAAAAAAACCCAGTAAAGCTAACTTACTGAGCACAGAATATATCATACAGAGGCATTTTTTTGACCTAAATAGTAATCAGAAATGCCAAATGACTAATAAAAAGAGAAGTTATAAGTATTTTGTTTGCAAATAATATTTCATATTTCCTGACCATTTAAAATTTTTCTTTCAAGGAAAAAAGGAGCATAAAATTTTTTGAACCATACAGCTTATTGTATCCACAGTTTCAGAGAATGTACTCAATAATCATGTATCAGAGGAATGTATTTAGACTACAAACACCCTACACATGTTAGATACATGTGTACAGTGTACCTCTAAAATTAAGGGTGTCAGAGTGCTTCAGCACTCAGATAATGCTAAGGATGCTTGAGCAGAACTTCAAAGAGTTTCCTCCTTCATGAAGATCTACTAATAAGTTAATTATGAACATAGACATAGTGGTTTTTAAGGCAATTTAAAAACTTTTTTGTCTTTGTTTAAGCAGCAAGCCAGACCCAGTTGTATGACTATATTAATGGCAAGTTTATCTTTTTGAAATGGACATTTCCACTAACAGCTTTCATTAAATTTGAGAAATTTTCACTGAAAGAGCCAGGTTAGAAATATATTGGTAGAAAACTTCAGGTTGCGATAAGGAAGCAGTCTTATCATAACTATTATGTCGGTCTTTCATTCCCACCGAGTATGAGGCTTTGGTTACCTTGCGCTGTCTCTGTCTCTCTCTCCCTCTCTGTATATATATACACTTATATTTTTTTAAACTGGGACTCACCCGCTAGCTACTAAACAAGCACTGAACTTTGTCCAGTGGGTTCATAACCTGAATTCAAGTTGTAGGTAATGTTTGTAATTCTAAAAATGCCGACATTTGTCATTGTGAATTATGTTTCCTTTAGGAAATTCCTTTACTAAAGAGAGGCAGTCATTTTTGACACTAATCAGATGCCTCTGTGCTGACCCTCTTGCTGAATGAGGCCAGGCTTTCTAGGTTATTAGTATTTAAAAAGAAATAGCCATTCAGTGTAGCGTTTCAGTAAATAATGACCTACAGGACTTATTAGGCATATTCTACAAATTTTCCCACCCACAGCAATGATTAACTTAGAAAACGTTGTAGAGCTTTTCTTGCGTCAGCTGAGCAGGGGTTTGTAGTTCTTCATTCACATTTTTCACTTAATCCAATGACTTTGAATTCTTTGCCTTGTAAGTTTCTATATATAAAGATTAGAAACTGCTTTTGGCTATGCAGAATTACATGCTTTTAGATGAAATTCAATCCATTGTAAAAGGTTTTTTTCAGAGCAATACTATTTATTCCTTGTTGAATTTGGATGACACGGAGAAGAATATTAGTTAACTGGGAACAGAAATTGTGTTACCCAATTTAAAAAAGCTGTAGCAATCGTTTTGGGAAGGACTAGAAAAATTAAACACCGGTGAGTTTATTTAAGCCTTTTAAGGAAAAAAGGAAATACCGGAAGATAATCAAAAGTGCAGGGCTAACATTTTCTCTGGAATGTCTTTTGAGTTGCCTGTCTTTTATATAGGTTATGTCATAATGAAGGTTGGGGATTGAAAAAGAATTTTTGGTATTTAAGGAAGTGATGGGTTTTTGTGATTCTGAGTACTCATCTTTGAGTAAAACAGGTTAAAAAAATCATCAGGAGTGAAAAAGGAAAAATATTTGGATCTCAGGAGCTATTGGAAATGGTTTTCCTTTTGCCTGTTTTTCAAATATACTAGGTTAAAAACTTGGAGAAACTCTGAAAAGTGATTACTGTCTCCTAAATGTTTACTCTATCTGACTGCTTACAGACCATGGGGGAGGCTCCTATCTGAGATCTGAGGTGAGACTCTTGATGTTTGGCTGCAGAATTCCAAAGAAATTCCATGATTTTACATGGAGTTTGGGGGCAAGGGTGGGGATGGGAGTAGGAAAGGTGTCCACACAAGGAGGAAAATACTGAACAAATATTTCATTTGTTCATATAGCAGGATTAAAATTTTTGTTCCCTGTGGAGCACATGCATAAATCCTTAGACAATCTGCAAAATTTGTAGAAGGATCCCTTGAACTTAATTAAAGGCAACAAACTCTTGGGGTCTTTGGGTTACACATTTATACGTCCTTATGCACTTTACAACTAAGGGAAAAGGCAAAACACTCTCTCCAAAGACCTCCTTTATTGTTCTCCATGTCCTTCTCTGCCTTTCACGTCTTATTTTCGTCCCAGATGCATTTAGCAGATTTTTGTTTTGGTTTGTGTAAATGAGCTTCATCTCACAGTAGCCATGTCCCTCCCACTTCTGAATCCACTCTTAATGGATAACCCTTACTTCCTTGTTTCCCAGTCTTCCCCCGTGAAACAGTTGCTGCTCTGCTGTGTTTAACATTAGCTTTAGATGTTTCTCAGGATTCATTCAAAGATGGGAAATGAGTTTTTTTTTTTTTTTTTTTTAATTGACCTGGCTGGAAGGCGCTCATATAGAAAGGATGCTGGGAAAAGAAAATAAGCAGACATTCTAGGGAAGTGAGGTAATTGCACTGGGCAGAGGGTGGGTCCGGAAGGTCCCACTCAGAGTGGGCTTCAGGGTTAAGGAGTGTGAATCTCCCAGTTCCTGGCTCAGTGCCTTATGATAGAAAAGGCATCGTAAATATTTAACCCCTCTCCCGATGGGGCCCTCTCCTCCCCAGTAAGTATTATTCACTAATTGACTGTTTGCTCCTGGAAGATTTTTTTTTTTTTAAGAAACTTTTTTTTTTTTTTTTTTTAAAGATCAAAAGGCCATGCTATCACTGAACTGAGACCCAGACCTCTGACAAATCCTGTTGAAGAGGAAACTGGAAATGCTCACCTGAAAAATGTAGGTGGCTCTTTCATGTGTACCCAACTCATAATATTTTGGGGGAAAACCCAAAGTAGCGGAAGTTAATATCACCAGAAAGAACACAGAGTGGGAAGCTCTGAGAAGGCGGGTGTTGTGACTGTCCTGGCCATCACGGCATCCCCGGGGTGGTGGGTGTTTGCTGAATGGATGGATGAGTGAATTATCCTGCAGGCTGTATTTGCCAAGTCTTTGGCTTGTTTCTTTTTGATGTCAGTTGTATTAGGCCTGAAATTTGCTTTGAAATCACAGGAAGAAAGACTCTATATAAACTAAATGGCCATTGTTTTTGCTAATATTATTATGTCACACCCAACCCCCAATCCCTTCCAGACAACAATTGAACCAAAGCAACATCTATCACGTGATGCCTGGGGTCAAGTTAGTTCACCTCCCTGCCTCTAGCCTGGCATTATGTAAACCACTGAAATAAAGGCAAGGAAGTCTAATATTTCTTTGGAGGTACATACTTAATAAAAACACAATTTGAGGTGAGAGGGCAGAGAGGACATTATTCGATTTCCTCCAAAGGAGTAAGTTATGCTCAGACACAGACCCAGTCTTCTGCAAATTCCTTTTTTCTTGGATGAAGTTAACAGAAAAAGGATTTTGGCCTCCCAGATTGCTATGGGGAGGGAGGGCCTGTCCTCACTTGCACAAGGTAATTTCTGTCTGTCTCATGGTAGGTGCAAAATTCAGACACCGCAACAGATTCAAGGTGAGTTTATACTGACATTTGGTAACAGTAGGGGCAAACAGAGACCATAGATTTCCAGCCTCATGAAAGCATCCTAGGATTGGGGAAATCTGAGTGCTTGCATTTCGGAATTTACAGTGAGAAAAGGAAGTGCCCTCACGTGTCTCCAGATGTTGATGAGTATACCTTCTCATGATACTGTGCCACTAGGTCTTCATGTTTTTCATTTATCTATACAAAAGATACTTATTTGGCATCTGTTATGGGTCGGGCCAGGGGCAGATGGATACGATTCCTGCCTTTCTGGTGTTCCTGTGTTTAGCACTGAAATAATTTTATCAATATACATAACTCTCACATTCTGAAATACTGTATTCAGAAGCTGAATGAATAATGAATAATGAATGCATATTCAATGAGGAGGAAGAGGAGAAAAGGAAGAGAAGGAAGAAGAGAAGAGAAGCAAATAAAGTATAAAGCATAAACCAAGAACAAACCAAAAAGAAATCCAGGGACCGTGTTTAATCAGTAGGAGGAGGTCAGCCCTGATCCAGGAATCCCCCGTGCCACCTCTGGGCACTCTATCACATACTATTTGTTGAACGGGCCCGGCAGAGTGGGAAAGAACAGGGGAGCAAAGGCTTGGTGGGTCACGCTGTAGATGTTTGCCCTTCTTTGGGGAGTCCCCTCCCAACGCAGACACCTGCTGAGTAACTGGGAATTGTGGCAGCCACTGAGAAAACACAGAAGGGCGCTCCCATTCCTCTTGCAAGGGCAGGTTCAGGCCACGTGTTCAGTACACCTTCCCATGATGAGGTCCCTGCACTGGGGATACTGAGCCTAGCCATCTTGGGCATCCAGGGGCAGTGGTGAGGGACCTCCTGCTTGCCTCCCTTTCCTTGGTCTGTGCCCAGGAGAAACGAGGGAAGAAGCCACCCATGATGACAGAAGTCCTTTCCTGCCCATGCCCCCATTCTTCCAGATGCATCTGCAAGCAGTGCTCCAGACAGAGCAAGCCATGAAAAAAAAGTATGTTGCACACATTAATAAAAATATTGTCCAAGGAGTGAGCCCAGTGCCTTACAGGGCAGATGGGAAACACAAAGAGCAGAGTGGCCGGAGTGGTGAGAGGTGCTTAAGCCAAGGCCAAGTGGGCAGCGTGAGCCCCACTTCACAGGCAGCAGCAGCCTAGTTCCCATGGGGTATTGCCATGAGGGGAACATGGGTCCAGTATTGCTCAATCCTCTTGATTTTTTCAAGAGGAGCCAGAAATCTAGACTCCTGTGTGAAATCTCATTAAAAAAAATCTCATTTTAAAAATGTGACTATCACTATTTTTAAAACACTGTGAGGACCAAACAAACATATCTGTGGGCCAGATGCAACCCAAGCCTGCTAGTTTATAGCGTTAGCGAAGCTGAAAACAAAGAGGACCCTACCGGGGGAGACAAGTCAATGAGAAAAACAACTTTGAAAGGGTTGTTTTCGGTCCATATTCATTAACTCTTTTGGTTTATATCATGGAGGATATGCTAGAGGCTGTGAGGTTCTAGGCAAACCTGCTAGGTACTCTCTACCCCTGTCATTGTTATGGGCTCTCTTTGGCCCTCTGCTGCTTTCTCAGAGCAGGTACCTGGAGTCCTCTCATTAGTTCCAGGATACCAAAAATCTCCTCAGGGTTACCACTTGTGTTTAATTCATCCAAATTAATGGAATGAGCTTAAAATACTTTTGTGTGAGTCCTTCTATCTGATGATCAGTGGAGGTACCAACTAGGCCATGCTCTGAGAGTGGTCACAGTAAACAGCAGTACCTGAGCCCGATATATTTAATTATAAGTTGTGGGGAAGGGTGGAGAACTGAGGCCTGATATCACTCTGGGAGTAGGAGAAAATGGACTTCTTACCCCAGTCAGTACAAAGAGAATTTCCAGGGTGTGACCTGCGGAGAACATCTGCGACCTTCTTTATTTCAGAAGTTCCAAGAGGAGGCTCTGGCTCTGGCTGCCACCACTGCTTGAGCTGGTCAGCAGGAAGCTTGGCCTGCCAGAAAAACAAGGGAGGGAACAAGAGAGGCGCTTTTCCAATTTATCCAGCTGCCACAGAGCCTACAGCTGATTGGCCAAAGGGAACTGATTTTAATGAGTTTATCTTCACTAGTCTGTATTAGATGTGGTAGGCTACCTGATGCTATAACAACTAAACCTCCAAACCTCAGTGGCTTAACACAATAAAAGTTTATTGTTGCTTAGGCAAAGTCCATTGGGTGTTCAGAGGGTGCCTTCGGTGGGCTATCCTCTGGGATCCAGCTCCTTCCTTTTAGGGGCCTCTGCTGTCCTCGGGCTTACCTTGAGGTCCTCTACTGGGACAAGCAAAGAGAGAGAATTGATTGGTCGTTTTTAGAGCCAGGCTTAAGAGTGGCAGTCTTTGCTTCCGTCATATTTTGTTGTCTAGAACTTAGTCACGTGGGAAGCTATTTACCCTCCTGTTTTCCCTGGAGGAGGAAACACTGTGTGTGAACCTAGAGTCATCGTGACACACGGCACTTTGACCATCTAAGCAGAGGAGGAAGAGTTGTGCCAACATCTCCTCTCGCCTTGCCTCCCATTCTCCTTCTCTTTCTTTCCCTCTCTTCCCCCTTATCTTTTTTCTCGCTCTCATGCTGATTGTGACTGGCCAACCACAAAACCAGTGAAACCCAACTGATAACAGGATGATAGCCTAGCTTTCTGTGAGGCTGGACTTTAAAAATCAGAGAAGAAGTATGATGGTCTCATTCAGATTGGAGCACAAGAGCTAATTTGTCTCTAACTAGCTTATTACTGATTTCTCACTTGGTAGAGTTGTTTTCAAAGAACTCTTCCTTCTCCTGCTTAGTAAGTCTAAACTCATAAGAACGCATAGACTGCTGTAAGGTGTGTATAGACCATTCCAAATAAATATGTAAACACATAGGTTCCCTTACTTAATCTCTTCCATTTCCAAGACTAAGACAAATCGTTTAATTCATTGACTCTTTGAACTTTCAAAGTGGCTTCCATCAGAGGACCTCATGGTGGTTCACAAATATTTAAGCCTTTTACATTAATCCAAATGAATTTTTGAGGTAGCTGAGCCAAACATTGAACTTCTTTTGTTTATAGGGGAGAAACTGAGTCACAGAACAGAGATTTGTCTGTGGTCACTCCCAGAAGTAATCATTATTGCCGGAGGTTCCTAAGGCTCTTAATTACATAATTCCCCAAATCAGATCAGAATTTGCATTGAAATCCCTTACATAACTTCTGCAAAAATTAACATATATTTATGTTTCATATATTTTAAATATGCATTTTTGAATCGATGTGACTAAAATTACAGGTATTTTGTCCTAATTCAGAAATGCTTGGGACATGTATTTTAAAAGTTCACTCAGTCAAAGGCAAGATTTTGAAAGCCACAAGGTCATGTTAGACATCCGAGCAAGTGAGTCCTCTTGGTTTGTGAATCTAGCTTCATAATGGGCTTGTGTTCCTATGAAACAAGCCTAAACAACATGCCTGACCTTTGAGTGCAATTTACAGAGTATCAGTAAGACGTGGTGTTCTTAGTGCAAATAGCTTATGTGGGAGGCAATGATATGCTAACCAAGTTAAGTGAAAAATGACCATTTAATGCACTGTATACAGAATTGTTAAATAAAAAAGATAGACTTTTGAGTGGGCTTAAAGTGACATTTTTGGGGAGGGTTTATTGACCAGATGCAGTGAATCTGAGATCAATTAATTTTGCTTTGAAGTTTGTTCTTGATCCAGATCTTCAATAAGAAGGTAGTTTCCAAATCACTGGTCTGTGAACACTGCTTGTGATTAATTACCCTTTTATAATCTTAGGAATTCTGTTCTTTGCTATATTTTGAATAACTCAGACTCCATGGGGAGTTGTATTTTGGCTGGTATATTTGGAACTGCTAATAAACACCTACTTCCTGTTTTTCTTACTACTGTGTATAGCAAATTGTAAAATTACTTGAATTGCCATCTCTGTTTCTTGTGTGTTTAACCAGCTCTGATTTATGTTGTGGAATAATCTGCATCAAAGAGTCTTTGCCAACACATTTCTCATAGCTTCAAGATGTAAGATACTGTATCTTACTATTGCAGTATAAGCTTGAAGGATGATAGGAGAAAGTATTCCATTTCATCAGCACAGAAAAATTGGAATTTTAGTATCTTGAGCTCCAAATGGCTCTTGGAAAGAAGTTAGTGTATTTTTATTTTATTTCTTTACATATATTTTTGAGGTCAGTAGTTTTATTCTTTTAGGAAGACATGATGGAATAGAAAACATTTTTCTGTTTTCCTTTGAGGTGTAATTTTTATTGCTACAGGCTAAACCATGTATTCAACCAATAATAAGTGCTATGATTTAATAGTACTCACCACAGGTTTTTAGTCTGCAAAGTGCTCTGGTTGCTTTTGTTGCTCTTATTCACCTGGCTGTCACTGAGCCCTCTAGCTTGTGCTATGTAGGCTGCAGGTCTGTGTCAAAGTCCAAGAAGTTGCTGATTGGGGATAGATTAAGGCTTCCTGTGAAAGACCAGGTGCCTGGGGAGAACTGGCCCTGGGTCTAGCATTGGCCCCAGGAGGAGGTGACTCTCTTTGCTTTGAAAGTCCAGGCTGTTGTTGAGTGAATGATCAACAGATATTCCTTCTCCTTTGCTGACAGAAAAGTATAAAGACTTAATGAGTTACTGGTGCCCTGGAACCTCTACCCTTTCTCTGCTCTCCCACGAGAGCCCCACCCCATGATTCTGGTGACCCAGGTAGGAATGGAAATGTTGAAAATGATAGGAAACATTACTCAGGAATAGCCTCTGAGTACTAGGCTAGTACTGAGTACTAGTATGGGGCAGTACTACCCTTAGACCTGGGCAGTCGTCCAGAACCCCTGCTTTAGACGATGCTGCTCAGACCCTTCTCTGCTTTGCCCCTAACCAATGGGGCAGGATACTTTGGGGAGTTAAGGATATCCGCCCAGAGCTCATGCCCCACTCCTCTGTAATCCGGGTACCCAGGACTAGAGAGTCCTTGTCCAAATGACCCCAGGACTTCTCCCCAGGCCTCTGAAGGCCTTGTTCCTCATCCATCTTCCTGAGCAGTGGTTGGTGTATGTGTGTGTGCTGGAAGAGAATTCAGACCTGAAGGATGGGGTGTCCACACACAACCACCCCAGGCCCTCCCAGTGCGGGATAGAGCTGGTGATGGGAACGGGAGCAGGCCAGTAACTGAGGCCTCCATTTATTTTCTTGTCCTGGCTGGGAGATGTTAGGGCAGGCCTGCTGTGCAGCGTCAAAGGGAAGGTGGAGCTTCAAAGCCTGCATGGTGCTCCCCAATTTTCTTTCCTTCCTTCCTTCTTTCACCTTCTTTTAAGCTCTTAACAACATTCTCACATTACCTCTCCCCTTGCTGCCGTTGACTTCCTTCAAACCATCTTTCTAACCTCTCTTCACCAAACTCTAGACTCTCACCTTCAGTTGCCTTCTTGTTTTCTCTTCCTAGAGGTCCCATCAGCACCTTGAATGCAGCATGTTCAAAACCAGAATCAAAACCAGACTCTCCCACAACCAGCTCCAGTGTTTGAGATCTCTGCTTTGTCTAATCATACCAGCATCCATGATTATTCAGGCAGCTGTATTCAGAACCAGTTTTGACTTCCTGCCCTCCTCTACTGTCCTCCTTTAATTGATTCAAAATTAATTAACTAATTAATTCTGAATGTGAGGTGGAATGCCACTGTGCAGAGCCTTTTGTTCGCTTCCCATCTCGTTGCTGCACCCTCCTGGGGGTTTCACAGCTGCTCACCGGAGCAGCTTTCCAATCATTCCCCTCCTCTTGCTCTGTGTTCCAGCCACCCTATACCACCTGTCCAGACTGCACTCATACCAGTTCTCTGCTTAAGAGCCTTAAAAAGTTTCATGTGTTGATCAAATTTAGTAAGAACTCCTTAGCCAGTTATGTAATTCTTTTATGTTTCCATGACATACATATTCCTGTATCTCCTATCAAATCATTGTGGTCCACTAAGATCTACCTAAAATAATACCAAGAAATCTATCTTGAATTCTCAATTGTATTAGATATTTTTTCATTTCGTAATGCATTTTTATTGTAAAATATTTCAAAACAGACAAGATTTGAGAATATGATGATGAACGGCATGTACCTACTATTCAGCCTTATGAAATCCCAACATTATGCTGCATTTGTTTCAGACTTTTTTTTAAATTTAAGAAATAAAACTTATATTGTAAAGGCTCCCAGGTACCCCAAATCCATCTCCTCCTCCTTCTTTCTCTCCCAGAGACAACCACTATTGTAAAGTCAGTGTTTATTATTACCATACATATGTTTGAGTTACATATTTATGTATCCATAACTACATTTTATTACTTTTATTACTCTTTTATAAACTTAATATAAAAATTATAATTTAGCAATCCCAATTCATCCCACCACCACCACCACCACCCCCGCCGCTTTCCCCCGTTGGTGTCCATACGTTTGTTCTCTACATCTGTGTCTCAATTTCTGCCCTGCAAACTGGTTCATCTGTACCATTTTTCTAGGTTCCACATATATGCATTAATATACGATATTTGTTTTTTCTTTGTGACCTACTTCACTCTGTAGGACAGTCTCTAGGTCCCTTCACGTCTCTACAAATGACCCAATTTCATTCCTTTTTATGGCTAATATTCCATTGTATATATCTACCACATCTTCTTTATCCATTCGTCTGTCAATGGGCATCTAGGTTGCTTCCATGACCTGGCTATTGTAAGTAGTGCTGCAATGAACATTGGGGTGCATGTGTCTTTTTGAATTATGGTTTGCTCTGGGTATATGCCCAGTAGTGGGATTGCTGGGTCATATGGTAATTCTATTTTTAGTTGTTTAAGGAACCTCCATACTGTTCTCTATAGTGGCTGTATCAATTTACATTCCCACCAACAGTGCAAGAGGGTTCCCTTTTCTCCACACCCTCTCCAGCATTTGTTGTTTGTAGATTTTCTGATGATGCCCATTCTAACTGGTGTGAGGTGATACCTCATTGTAGTTTTGATTTGCAGTTCTCTAATAATTAGTGATGTTGAGCAGCTTTTCATGTGCTTCTTGGCCATCTGTATGTCTTCTTTGGAGAAATGTCCATTTAGGTCTTCTGCCCATTTTTTGGTTGGGTTTTTTTTTTTTAATATTGAGCTGCATGAGGTTGCTGTGAGGGTTAAGTGACTGAATAGTCACAAAGAGCATAACACAGTTCCTGGCACACATTTAATGCTGGATAAACAGTGACTATTATTTTTTATTATTAATACTTGCGGGGAAGAGCCTGCGTTTCTTTTGCTCTGTCAGCGAAGTACAGCAAGAAACTCTCTTGGAATGTGCTTCCGTGGCTTTCCTAGATAAATGGAATACTCGTGAGGTTAGTGGGATTTACAGCAGGCTTGTTCTCTAGTCTAAGCCAGTAATGCCTTAGCTGTTTAATAAAACATTTCCTGGTTTCATATTTAAAACTCCACTGACTTCCTACTCCTCCAGGCCAATTGTTATTTTTCTCTTTCTATTTTCATGTGACTTAATTCCCATAACCAAATGGAACCTCTCAAGCAAGAGAAACTATTCCAGTGCCCCATCTCCACCTTGACTCTATCAGGTCACGGTGGCAAGTAGCTTTGGACATTAGAAAATTCTTTCTTTGTTAGAATTGGGTAGAATCAAATACATTTTAGAGCCAGAAGGAATCATAGACCTTGAAGATTATCAAGGGTAATGGGCTTGTTTTTTTTTTTTTTTTTTAAAGTAATGGGGATCTACCTCCTCCCACCCCCTGCCACCCTTTTTATAAGTGAAATCTTATGCAGCAGCCTCTTATTTGGAGCAAGAAAACACAGACTGGCTGTGGTTGAAGTGGATGAGGAGCCTAGAGGTCACCCTCTCTATCTGCTCTTTGCAGTTCACCTTTGAATATAGCTGTCCCTGATGTATCTCTTGTTTTCAAAAGTTTAAAAAAAAATCACTGGTGTCATGTAACAAATTCATTGTAAAGATGAAGAAATGCCTGGTTTTCTTCCCTCCTCACTGGCTGCTTCTTCTCAGTCTCCTTTGCTGGCTCCTCCTCTTTTTCTACCCCTGGGACTCCTCAAGACTCTGTTCTTGGACCTTTCTTCTTTCTACAGTCACATCTTTGATGATTCTTTTCCGTCTCATGGCTTTCAATTCCATGTATATGCTGTTGCTTCCCAAATTTGTATCTCTAGCCCAGGTCTCTTTCTTGAACTTCAGACATACTTCCAACTGCCTAATTGACACCTTTCTTGAATATCTAATAGCTCAAAATTAACATATGCCCCAAACGGGGCTCCCGGCCCTTTCTCCTCCATCTTATTTAATGGCAGCTCTGTCCTCCAGTTGCTCCATCCCCCAGATCTTAAGAGTGATCCTTGATGCCTCCCTTTCGCTTATGGTCCACATCTAATCTGTCAGGAAATCCTGCGGTCTCCTCTTTCAAGATATATTTGAATCAGATCACTTCTTCATTGCTATTAACCTGTCTCATACCATCCTCATTTCTCATCTGGATTTTGAAATAGTATAGCCTCTGAACTGGGGTGATAATATAATTTAGTATCCAAACTGGGACACTTTAAAGACTCAAAAAGGAGAGGCATTAATAATAGTATTGGGACACATGGCTCAGGATTGCTGTGGGCAAACAGGATGTACGGTCACTCTCCTCTTAACTCATTTTCCTGTCTCTACTCTTGCTACCTTGAAGTCTAATCCTCATATATCAGCCAAGACGTCCCTGTTCAAATCTAACTTTAGATCAGATCACACTCTTCTAACCCCGTTACTGGGCTTCATTTCGTGCAAAGTAAAAGCCAGCGTCCTTCCAAGGTCCTGTACCGTCTGCTCCCCCGTTGCCCTCCAACCATAATTCCTATTGCTCTCCTCCTCCGCCTCTCCCTCCAGCAACGTCTTTGCTGTTTTTCGATCATACCAGGCATGCACCCACCTCAGGACCTTTGTATTGGCTGTTTCTCAGTCTGAAATGCCCTTCCTCTAGACACTGCATATCCCTTATCTCCTTCAGTTGTCACTTGGTCATTGAGACCTACAGGTACCATGTTATTTTAAAGTATAACCACCCTCTTCTACTCCGCCTTTCCCTTTGCTTTATTGTTTTCAAAGAATTCCTCTAATATTTTATGTGATTTACTTATTATATTTATTCTCTGTCCTGGCCAATAGACTGTAAGCTTGATGTGGACAGGGAATTCTTTTTTGCTTGGTTTCTGCTGCACCTCCTAAGCCTAGAACAGGGCCTGGCACATGGTTGGAACTCAAAAGATATTTGTTGATAACTGAGTGAAGAAGCCAAAAACTTCAGAAGGTTAAAGAGCTTCCTTCAATCACTAGATGAGCTTGTGGAAAGTCTGAATCTAGAGCCGGAGTCCCTGACTTCCCATCTCAAGGGGTTTGGGTGGGATTGTAGAACTACAACATGCGATGAGATAACAGACCAGACTAATAATTGTTCAGCTGAGCTCCGCTCTAACTGGGCACTTTATCTTGTTCAGATCTGGATGCCATTTCTGGAATCTGGATACCAGAAATGACGTTGGATGTGGATTAGAAAAATTCAGGAAGAACTAATTCTCAGTAGAAGTAATTCTTAGTTTTGAGGGCAGTGATGTGAAAACAAATGAAATCCTATTCAGAGGATGATCTGTGAAGGATTTCTGCCTCGATCCTATGGAACTAGAGATTAAAGTAGCACTTTTTGTGGTGACTGCCTCTGAAAACAGAATAGTTCGAAGAAATTGGCTCTGTTTGAGGAGGAGAATGGGAGCCTGGAGGCTGGGTTCTGTGACTGCTTGGAAATTTGGAAATCTAGGGTTCTCTGAAGTTATACTTCCATAGCCTCTGTTTCTTTGAAAATATAAATCTTGTCTTCCTGCAAATAGTAGGGTGATGAGTGAGCCAAATTTTCAGTATTAATATGAGAATTGCTGCTGGTCATGTGTGACTTCTTCCACTTCTTAGGCCTGAAATGTCCTCCCTGCACTCTTTCCTAGTTCCTTCTAAATAAGAATCTAAAGTTTAATTATTTTCCATAGCTTGAAATATTCACATATTGCTTTGTATGGTCTATGTTGTTTTCAAAATGTTATTAAACTATTTTCATTAAAGTCTGTCTTGTATCTCCAGTTAAATTTTTCTGCATGTAGAGGATGGGTGCCTCTGTACCTTTTTTTTTTTTTTTTTAAGTTTCTCTTAAAGTTATTTATCTCATAAGGGCTGATGAAGGGAATGAGAAGACCTTGATTCCACTTTCAGTTTTACCTTTACTACCTGTATAATCTCTCTGAAATTCAGTTTTCTCCTCTGTAAAATGGGAACAATAATAATAACAAAAACTTCAGTGGGTGGGGTAGAGAATCAACTAACTAATATAGGTATTAGTATCCACTGGGTTGCCTCTCTGGGACCCTCACTTTTGGGGTAATTGTCTCCTCCACTGCCTGGCCCACTCCCATCCTCATGGTTATAATGGCTGGGCTCTTACAAGCCATGGTTGAGTAACATGACCCAGCCTCCTACCCCAGGTGATTGACAAAGGATGCCTGGGCATCTGACCAAGTAGGCCCTTTAAACACTTGCAATTAAGACCACAGAATTCCAGTTTCATCTGGCCATCCTTTTAAACAAAGAAGAGACAAACTCAGAAGGTTTTGGCTGGTGACATTTTTTTCAACCATGCAGTCGAATCAGAGAAAGTAGCACTGCAGTTAGAATAAAGACAAAAGAAAGAGAGGATTTTGGGGCTTTCCTGGACTAGGGCATCCCATTTCCTCATTCTTGGGGCCCAGCTGCATTCCTGCCCTGAGCTCAGTGAGATACTCTGGTATGCACATAATCAATTATTATTATTATCATTTGCTTTATTTAGTTTGAGTTGGTTTTTGTTACAACCAAAAGCAAGGCTGGTTAATGCATTATACATGAAAATGATTTGTAAATCACATATAATCGATAATTACTGAGTAACTTCTTTTTTACTGTGTTCCCTAGTCTCCTCTTATGCTTGAGCCCTAATGGCAGCAGCAATGTGTTAAGATTTTGAGGTGAATCAACACCTTAATCTCCACTTCCATCCCCAGCACACACCGAGGCATCTTCTGTTGCCAGCAGTGACCATATGTCCAGTGTACTATATCAAGCTGATCCAGCTGTTCTCTGGGCAAGAAAGGAATTGAGACTTCTGTGGTAGCAAGCTTAGATTGAATCAAGGAAGAAAGAATGCATAGACCCTGAGAATGATTGCTTCAACACAAAGTTTCCTAGAGCAATAATTCTTTTTTTGGCGGAGGGGAGTGTGCTGGCACTAGTGGGCTAGAGACCAGTGAACCTGGGCGATATTATTTCATAGCACTGCTTTCAGAATCACTTGAGGCCAGAACTTGCAGGGATACCGGGCTGTGCCTCACATTTAACACTAGTATGCGGTCCGTTTAGGTTTTGTTCACGCCACTTCCTAACGTGACCTCTACGAGCCAAGATAAAATGAGACAGATGTGCTGCATGGTTGGATGCAAAGATCTGTAAGTTGAACTCTTTTCCTTTAATTTCATATTGAACTTTTAAAAACTTTAAAAGAGATTCTGACACAAAGGACCCATTCAAGTTTTCTACCCTTGTAGAGAATTTGAAAGCACGCATATGCCAGCATCCTGGCTGTTTGCTAGCTGCAGAGGATACAGTTAAGAGCACCACTGAGCCTTTCTCCACACCTCCTATGTGTAAAGTCAATAAATGAGGTTAATTGCAGGCACCCATATCAGAAATACTTTTGGAGTCAGAAAATGGTGAGCAACCTTGCCCTTCATGAGAAAGGTGTGACTCTGTGTGGCAGATGTCACAGCTGGCATGGCATGCTGAAGAAAACCCTATTTCTCTGTCATCTATTCTTTTAGGTTAAAACTCAAGTATCTTGCCAATAGCTGAGCTAGATCTGTCTCCCATCACTGGGAGATGTGAGGAGGGTCTTGAACACGCCTCCTTGAGCACTGTGGTGGTTTTTAGAATGTGGCAGAAATTGATACACTGGAAAAATGGGTGGTAGAGTAACGTGACTTAAGCCATCTCCTGCCGAGAGGTGGCCAGTTAGCAAAGGAACAGGGTGGTCAAGCGGAATCCTGGTCAGAGTTAAAGTGAATGACCCAGATGAGGCCCACCAGCATTCCCTTAGCTGTCATTTTACTGTGAGAGCATCCCACATACGCACAGGGTTTGCAGAGGAAACTTGCTCCCTCCGAATTTACTTTCACCCCTCCCCCATACTCATTGATTTTAAGCTTTAAAATATCCTGAAAAATAGATGACCAAATGATTTTTCTCCCCCGCCCAAAGTTCTCTGCTAGGGTATGTTCTCTTTTAAATTTTGGATTATAAATTTTCATTCTATAAGAGCTTGGTGATGTGCCAATCTGGAAACACCCAATAAAAAGATGTATGGCATTGCAAATGATACACAATTATATTGCAATTAAGTGACTTAAGAATGTTCTAAAGCTACAAATAATTGTATTCTTTGGTTGATCTGCACATGAAACAAATAGCAGAAAGTGGGCACAGTGTTAGCCATCCACACACAGTATCAGATCCCAAGATAAGTGGTAATGCTCTCGTATCGATTTCTTTGTAAGTTAATGAATATTATTACACAGTTCAAGGAGCATACACTCTGGAATTAGATTTGGGTGTGGATCCTGGCTATACCACAGCAAGTGTGTCATTTTGGGCAACTTATTTTTTTATTTTTTTATATTTTATTATTATTTTTTAACATCTTTATTCGAGTGTAATTGCTTTACAATGGTGTGTTACTTTCTGCTTTATAACAAAGTGAATCAGCTATACTTATACATATATCCCCATATCTCTTCCCTCTTGCATCTCCCTCCCCCGCACCCTCCCTATCCCACCCCTCTAGGTGGTCACAAAGCACCGAGCTGATCTCCCTGTGCCATGCGGCTGCTTCCCACTAGCTATCTATTTTACATTTGGTAGTGTATATATGTCCATGCTACTCTCTCACTTTGTCCCAGCTTACCCTTCCCCCTCCCTGTGGCCTCAACTCCATTCCATAGTAGGTCTGTGTCTTTATTCCCATCCTGCCCCAAGGTTCTTCATAACCATTTTTTTTTTGGATTCCATATATATGTGTTAGCATACAGTATTTGTTTTTCTCTTTCTGACTTACTTCACTCTGTATGACAGACTCTATGTCCATCCACCTCACTACAAATAACTCAATTTCGTTTCTTTTTATGGCTGAGTAATATTCCATTGTATATATGTGCCATATGTTCTTAATCCATTGATCTGTTGATGGACACTTAGGTTGCTACCATGTCCTGGCTATTGTAAATAGAGCTGCAATGAACATTGTAGTACATGACTCTTTTTGAATTATGGTTTTCTCAGGGTATATGCCCAGTAGTGGGATTGCTGGGTTGTATGGTAGTTCTATTTTTAGTTTTTTAAGGAACCTCCATACTGTGCTCCATAGTGGCTGTATCAATTTACATTCCCACCAACAGTGCAGGAGGGTTCCCTTTTCTCTACACCCTCTCCAGCATTTATTGTTTGTAGAATTTTGATGATGGCCATTCTGACTTGTATGAGATGATACCTCATTGTAGTTTTGATTTGCATTTCTCTAATGATTAATGATGTTGAGCATTCTTTCATGTGTTTGTTGGCAATCTGCATATCTTCTTTGGAGAAATGTCTATTTAGGTCTTCTGTCCATTTTTGGATTGGGTTGTTTGTTTTTTTGATATTGAGCTGCATGAGCTGCTTGTATATTTTGCAGATTAATCCTTTGTCAGTTGCTTCATTTGCAAAGGTTTTCTCCCATTCTGAGGGTTGTCTTTTTGTCTTCTTTATGGTTTCCTTTGCTGTGCAAAAGCTTTTAAGTTTCATTAGGTCCCATTTGTTTATTTTTGTTTTTATTTACATTTCTTTAAGAGGTGGATCAAAAAGGATCTTGCTGTGATTTATGTCACAGAGCGTTCTGCCTATGTTCTCCTCTAAGACTTTTATAGTGTCTGGCCTTACATTTAGGTCTTTAATCCACTTTGAGTTTATTTTTGTGTATGGTGTTAGGGAGTATTCTAATTTCATTCTTTTACATGTAGCTGTCGAGTTTACCCGACACCACTTACTGAAGAGGCTGTCGTTTCTCCATTTTATATCCTTGCCTCCTTTATCAAAAATAAGGTGACCACATATGTGTGGGTTTATCTCTGGGCTTTCTGTCCTGTTCCATTGATCTATATTTTTGTTTTTGTGCCAGTACCATACTGTCTTGATTACTGTAGCTTTGTAGTATAGTCTGAAGTCAGGGAGCCTGATTCCTCCAGCTCCATTTTTCTTTCTCAAGATTGCTTTGGCTATTCGGGGTCTTTTGTGTTTCCATACAAATTGTGAAATTTTTTGTTCTAGTTCTGTGAAAAATGCCATTGGTAGTTTGATAGGGATTGCATTGAATTTGTAGATTGCTTTGGGTCGTAGAGTTATTTTCACAACGTTGATTCTTCCAATCCAAGAACATGGTATATCTCTCCATCTCTTTGTATCATCTTTAACTTCTTTCACTAGTGTCTTATAGTTTTCTGCATACAGGTCTTTTGTCTCCTTAGGTAGGTTTATTCCTAGGTATTTTATCCTTTTTGTTGCAGTGGTAAATGGGAGTTTCCTTAATTTCTCTTTCAGATTTTTCATCATTAGTGTATAGGACTGCAAGAGATTTCTGTGCATTAATTTTGTATCCTGCTATTTTACCAAATTCATTGATTAGCTCTAGTAGTTTTCTGGTAGTATCTTTAGGATTCTCTGTGTATAGTATCATGTTATCTGCAAACAGTGACAGCTTTACTTCTTCTTTTTGGATTTGGATTCCTTTTATTTCTTTTTATTCTCTGATTGCTGTGGGTAAAACTTCCAAAACAATGTTGAATAATAGTGCTGAGAGTGGGCAACCTTGTCTTGTTCCTGATCTAGTAGAAATGGTTTCAGTTTTTCACCATTGAGGATGATGTTGGCTGTGGGTTTGTCATACACAGCCTTTATTATGTTGAGGAAAGTTCCCTCTATGCCTACTTTCTGGAGTGTTTTCATCGTAAGTCAGTGTTGAATTTTGTCAAAAGCTTTTTCTGCATTTATTGAGATGATCATATGTTTTTTATTCTTCAATTTGTTAATATGGTGTATCACATTGATTCCTTTACATATATTGAAGAATCCTTGCATTCCTGGAATAAACCCCACTTGATCATGGTGTATGATCCTTTTAATGTGCTGTTGGATTCTGTTTGCTAGTATTTTGTTGAGGATTTTTGCATCTATGTTCGTCAGTGATATTGGCCTGTGGTTTTCTTTCTTTGTGACATCTTTGTCTGGTTTTGGTATCAGGGTGATGGTGATGTTGGCCTCGTAGAATGAGTTTGGGAGTGTTCCTCCCTCAGCTATATTTTGGAAGAGTTTGAGAAGGGTAAGTGTTAGCTCTTCTCTAAATGTTTGATAGAATTTTCCTGTGAAGCCATCTGGTCCTGGGCTTTTGTTTGATGGAAGATTTTTTCATCACAGTTTCAACTTCAGTGCTTTGATTGGTGTGTTTATATTTTCTATTTCTTCCTGATTCAGTCTGGGAAGGTTGTGCTTTTCTAAGTATTTGTCCATTTCTTCCAGGTTGTCCTGTTTGCCATTTTATTGGCATATAGTTGCTTGTAGGAATCTCTCATGATCCTTTGTATTTCTGCAGTGTCAGTTGTTACTTCCCCTTTTTCATGTCTAATTCTATTGATTTGAGTCTTCTCCCTTTTTTTGGCAACTTAAATAACCTCTTAAAACCTGTTTCCGTTTTGTTAAATTGAGAGTAAAACCCACCTTACAAGGTTGTGATGAGAAAGAAACGAAATGCTAAAGACCTGGAATTGCTGTGAGCCAAGTGAATATTATTGCTTCCTGCCTCATACCCACTCCTACTTTTTCTCCAGGTTACATTTTCAACTAGCACGTACTACATTGTTTTGATACCTCCCCCCACCAATTATTTAATTCTTAAATGATTTTTCTCTTCAGAGGAGGCATCACAAAACCAGAACAACAGAACCAGGGAAAAACAATCCCTTAGGAATAAGTTGATTAATTACTGCTGATTATTCTCAATGTTGAGTGTGGTACTTGTCACCAGTAGGTACTCAAGGTTCCTGATTAATTGACTGTTCACTAAATACTTTAAAAGTTCAAGCTTTCCTTTAAAAGGAGAAACCACCGTTGCCAAGCAAGGCATTAAAACTTTCTTAGAAAAATATCACTATGTATGAAAGGGTACTGTGATTTGTTCCAGAGAATAGAATTAGGGACAGAAGTTGAAAATCATAGGGAAGGTAATTGCAACTCACTTTAAATAACTGTTTACTAACATCTTGGAATTTCAGAGCCATGTTGCATTCTGGACAAGCATTGTGAAGCTTTGGCCATGTCTTAGGTGAATGTAAGACTTGAGGGATGTGGATATAAAATGAGCGAATAGGGACCTCTGCTTGTGAATCAGTCTTGGAAGGGTCAAGAAGTGAGCATTCAGAATTTAACTGCATGCCAAATAAGGTAGCCAGGATCCAAGAAAAGTTCTCAAAAAATGTCTGTGTCCTTCAGCTGAGTGTTCTTCACTAGCTCCCCCAGATCATTACCCAGGGCTCTGCTGGGTGATCATCTGGGCACCTAACATTGGTGGCAAGTGAGGGCCAGTTTTATGACATTCTCTGTTTGCCATCAAATGGATTTTAGGAACCCAGTGGAGTCTCACCCTAGAATTATCCCTGTCTCCAAGACTGAGGGGTAGAATGGAAGGAGGGGAAAGAAAAGACTATACTGAATTGGCTTTTCTATTCATCTTTAATCTTCCATCTGTTGTAAAAGACCTGCTGTTAATGGAAACCGACTTAATCAGTCTCATTCAGTTTGGGAAGGAAATTTGAAATCCTGGTGACTTCTGAGAGTTGTATTATCTATTAACTTGGACTTGCCTAGAACTGTCCAGAGAGGTGGTAGGAGCTTCTGTCCTTGCAGAGATTTTACAAAGGGCTGATGCAGAAGGAGTGAGGGTGGGCAGGTGAACTCTATGTTATTGTACAATTTGGGGAAACTGAGAATTTTTAAGATGGGGGAATGAATTTTGGTTTTGGAGGCGAGGAAGTTCTGGACTAGAAGATCTTATCATGTGATTCTGTTATAGAGCCTCTGCTTGCTGTAGTGTTAGAATCTTAATCCAGCTGCTGGGTGAAATCTGTACATTTTCTCCAGTGCTACTTTCACAAAGGGGTCGACCAGAACTCTTACCTCCCAGCCTAATATTTAGTGGCTCAGAAGGAAGCTATGGAAAAACCTTGGATTTAATCATGGCAAATGATGTGTTTACCTCAAGACATTTTAAGTTAATGAAAAACCTGGAAAATACCAATTTAGTCATAATGCAAAGTCCAGAAAGCAGTAAATAATTCTAGCACCTTTCTGTGTCTGTGAACCACAAAACTAGCTTTGTTTTATTTTTTCTATCTAAATCTATTTTCTGTTTTAAATCTCAGTGGGATATATTTTCAGCTTTGAAAGGCTCATTAAATCACTGATCCCTAAATTAGGTCCTTTCCAATGGGTTTGAAAAACACAAGCACCCATAAGTTCTACTAATTCATACTGTCTTGAGTTGTCTGGGGGAACACATTCACCTTCAGACAGAGAGACTTGGTCAAACTACTGAATCATTACAGGCAAAAACATTTTAGTTTATCAATGTATACTTGAAGGAATTTAGCCATATCAACACTGGTCTCTTAATCCATATTTATTTTATAGTCTTCACTTTATGATTGGCAGATTAAACACTTCATTTACATGCTTTAAAAGGGCTATAAAGAACAATTCAGGCTAAAATTATTCCTGTTTGGGGCATGGCTTGGGTGGAAGGAAGAAGTGTTTAGGGATCAGTGTGGTGCAAGTAGTATTGCTTCCTGAGGCTGGCACTGTAGTGGCAGTACAGGGAGTGCACACATTATTCAGCCAGAACTTACCAAGTCCCTGCTGTGTGCCAAGACCTGTTTTGGATACTTCAGATACCGCTGTCTACCTCATGGGCTTAACAGTTTTGTCCATTGCTCATGATTGTTAGGGATAGCTCACAAGAGTTGTGTGAAGGGAAGTATGAAGTCAGGTTATGGTACTGACTGGATTGGGACGGATCCCAGCACCACCTAAGGGGGGCAGCCTAACCCTCTGTTACATGTGGGCTCCCAGGGTCAGTTTCCCAGGAAGCTATATAGACCTTTTGGTCAAGAAGCCAATGGTAAGTCCTCAGATTGTAGGCCAATTCAAGAGCAGTTTTTATGTGTTATGTCATAAATGCCTTAGCAGAAATTCAGATTAAGCTAGTGAAATAAAAATAGCAAGCAAATTTTATGTGACCAGGAGAATAAAAAGCATTTTTATCCTATTGCTTATTTTGTACAAATTTACTGATTCAAAAATGGCTAGCATTATTGAGTTCTTACTGTGTACCAGGAGCTGCACTAAGCATCCTATATATATCCTCTCATTTAATCTTCAATGTCAGCCTTATGAGCTGCATACTGTTATCATCTCGGTTTTACCATTAGGACATGGAGGCTCAGAGAGGCTAACTAACTTGTTCAGCATTATGTGGCTACTGAATGGAAGGGAAGGCAGTGGACTTGAATCTTAGTCTCTGTTCAAAGCTCATGCTCTTGCCTGGTCACGGCCACTTGATTTAGCTCTTAGTATTGGAGGAAGGATGAAGATAAACCAACACTGGCTGCCCCTCCTATCTCTCCAGCCCATTAATGGCCCTGTTGTCTTCTCAAGCCAGAAACCTGGGAGTCACCTTGACCTCTTTTCTTCCTCTCTTGCCTTTTCCCCGCACCCATTAGTCTTTAAGTCCTAGTTTTAATTCCTAGAATTTAATTAAATGCTTTAATTAAAATTTAATTAATTAAACAATTAAAATTTAATTAATTAAACAATTAAAATTTAATTAATTTAATTTAATTAAATTTAAACCTATTTAATTCCTAGTATTTCTTGTATCTGACTATAGTCATCATTTTTTACCTGGACACCGGCAGTAATTTCCTAACCAGAATCTCTTCCAATCCAGCCTTTATAGCTGCCAACAACACTGAACAACGAAGATGTTCATGCCGCATCTCTGCTTAAAAACCCTTAGTGACTTTCAGACCCATCATGATCTGGACCCTCCACTCACTCCTTTCTCTTAGTCTGTGCTACAGGGACATTGATCTAGTTGCAGTTGGCTGATTATGCTGTTGCTTCCATGCCTCTGTCCTTTTCTCTGTGACCAGGATGACCTCCTCATGGTTTTCTGCTCAGGAAATTGGCTCTGATGTCTCCTCTGGCCTCCCAGCCCTCCCAGACAGAGGTAGGTTCCCTGCCTCTTGACTGTACCTCATCTGTGTCTTTATGATAACAGTCGCCTCTCTGAGCTGCACTTTAATACCTACCTGTTTTCCCCCACTACATGGTAAATATTTCAAGGCAATTGTACTGCAAACTATCAGATAGACACAGTGTATTAGGAGGAGCTGTCCACACCAAAAGGAGCACCAGTAACAAGCATCTTATGGTACCCTGAGTCCCACTGGGAGCCCTGCTCGGGGTCATCAGAAGAGAAGCTTGCCATATAGGGATCTGTGACACTTGGACACCTGTTTTGCTGGTGGAACCAGTTCATATACCAAATGCCAGCCCTGTCAGCATGGTCCCTCTATATTTCTGCTGGAATGTGTTCGTTTAGGCTTCCCACTTATGTCCTCAACTATGCTGTTCTCTAAGTCTGCAGCAGGGAGGGTTTTGCCAGAGCTGGTATCCCTCCTTACTAACTGGAACACAGCCCTGAACATGCAGAGACATCATAGGAACATGGTCTGTTTTTGCCTCAAAATAATCTTCAATGCCAAGAAAACCCATACGTATGTTCTTTGAGGTGCGATTGAAAATATTCAGCCAATTGAGGATAAATTTTTAGCTTTAAAACAAAAGCATATTAGAGGGCTGCAAAGAGGTGAGTGTCTGTGATGCAATATTGAAGAGTAGGAAAGAGGCTGAGCTAAGAGTCAGGGAGATTAGAATTTCATCTGGTCTCTGCCTATTGCCAGTTGTGTGATGCTGGACAGATAGTTTAATGTCTCTAAGCCTCACCCTCTGCGTGTGTAAAATGGAGATAGTTATAAGACCCACGTGAGTGTATAATTCTGTAAGGCACTTCAGAAGCTTGGCATATAATCAGCACTCAATCAATGGGAGTATTATGTGACAAGTGGACCTATAATAAATGACAATGCAGTTTATTATTTAAATTGCAGTCAGAATGATTTCCCTTGGTTAAGATAATCTCTACTCCTCTGATAGATTTTTCACCAAGACCCTTAAATCAACTGAACAGCAGACTTGAACCATAGGGAAGATTAACTCTGAACAAATGAATCCCAGTCTGATATGACCTTAAAGCTGGGATTGACCACACTTGCTGCAGCTGCCCTAGGTCTGCCCTAAGGCCACCAATACTACATTTGCCCAGTGTCCAGCTCAGGAAGGGCTGGAGCCCTTCGAAATATCACCCCTGTGGCAAAGAATGCCATGATTAACCCAGCTCCTAGAATGAAGAATCTTTTACTGGTCGCAAGATTTGGTCTTTTTTTTTTTTTTTTTTGCGGTACGCGGGCCTCTCACTGTTGTGGCCTCTCCCATTGTGGAGCACAGGCTCCGCGGCCATGGCTCACGGGCCCAGCCGCTCCGCGGCATGTGGGATCCTCCCGGACCGGGGCACGAACCCGTGTCCCCTGTATCGGCAGGCGGACTCTCAACCACTGCGCCACCAGGGAAGCCCAAGATTTGGTCTTTAGCAGCTGCTCCAGGAGCAGTTGTAAACAGATCCGGAGAACTTAGGTGTTGCCCCCTCACAGCCTCTGAACCAACATATACTTAGAGAACAAGGCAGAGATGATTATCAATTGGTCTTCAAATCTAAGGAGTACCGCTTATGGGCAAATAGAGTTCAGAGTTTGACAACCCTCACTGCAGCTCCCAAGGAAATCAGCATTGCTGTTCTTATTTTACAGGCAGAAAACCCAAGGCACCAAGGGATTAAATAATTTGTATTGGAACGAGATTTTACTAACTCTATAGAAAATTGACCTAAAACTCAAACATGGATAAACCACATCCTTTATTTAAACAGTATTTTATAGCCTATGATGAAAGAATGCTCAGAGATGGAATTTCCAGATTGGCTGTTCATGAACTCACAGAAAAATTATGCAACTTTCCATTCATTCAGCAAACATTTATTCAGTACATACCAAGTGCTAGGCACTGTCATAGGTGCCGGGGAGACAAGCTTATATGAGACTATTTCCTGCTCAGAAATAGGGAAATCAGAAGGAGGAGACGCACGTGTAAGGAGATGGAATAAAATGGTATAGACACTGTGATAGTGACAAAAATCTTTATACATTACAGCAGGGGCCCAAAGAGGAGGCAAGTCCTGAGAGATCACTCTGTTTGTTTTGCCCTGGGTAGGCTTGGCAACAGGAAGCCTGCTACGAACCCTAGAAGAGCTGCAATACTTGCCAAGTTTAAACCCACAAATTGGCGAACATAATATATGTCTAAGTGCTAGAAGTCATGAGTGCATGTGCACAGGGAATGTTATCTTTTATGTTCAGGATCTGAATTGAGATGTTAATTATTTTCCAAATCCTGAAAAACCAGGCTTTTGAGTTTCCTATAATTTGACCTTTAAATAATTTCTTGCTAATAGTTGTCTTGCCAAAGCAGAGACTTACCATGGGGAGGGCCCAAAATCAATCCAGGGGTTTCATGGTTGGAAAGAAGATGGCGTCCCAGGCCTCGACCAAATGAAACACAGCTTTCAACCCACTTATGTGCTGTCTTCTTGAAACATTCCCTTGAATTGACTTTGGCATCATCCCATTTGCCTGCTTCCCCTCTAACTCACCAGCACTCCTTCCTAGTTTCCTTTGCCGACCCGTCATCCTCTCTCTCTTTTTTCCTATTTTCTCACTATGTTCTCCCCCAAGGTAATTCCATATTCTGCCATGACTTCTGTTACATGGCAACCACTTTCACCTGTCTCCAATTTAGATATTTCCACTGTCATCCAGACACATATGTCTGACTCTAAACTTGATATATCACTTGGGCTCCTCTGTCAAAACTCACGTAGGATGGAAACTCATGGAATTTCCCCTCAAACTCCCTCCCTGTCGTGTTTTCTACCTTGGGAAATCTCATCCCTGACCTCACATTTGAAACATCTGAGCGACATTGAAACCATAACTGTGCCTGGGCCCCCTGTTAACCAATTAAATCAGAACCTTTGGGATGAGGGTCTTCAGGTGGGTTTAATGAGCACAGCCAGGTTAAGAACCACTGAGCTCTTTGCTCAAGTTGGAAGTCTGTGAGTTATCTTGACCCCTCCCTTTTCATTATCCTTTAATAGTCAGCCATGTGCTGATGTTTTATCTACTAAAGCTCTTGACTTCATCTTCTGTTTTCCATCATCAAAGCCACCACTCCAGACCAACACATAATTCTCTCTTACCTGAAATAACCTTCTAACTGTCCTCCTTGCCTCTATGCTTGTTCCCATCCTCACCATTATTCACAGTGCAGCCGGGGTGACGTAAAAAAATCGTATCACATCACTCTCTTGCTTAAAATATTGCACTGGCTTTCTGCTTGCTCTTCTTTTTGAATTTTTAATTTTTTTACACAGCAGGTTCTTATTAGATATATTTTATACATATTAGTGTATACATGTCAATCCCAATCTCCCAGTTCATCCCACCCCCACCCCCCACCCCACTCTCCCCACTTGGTGTCCATACGTTTGTTCTCTACATTTGTGTCTCTATTTCTGCCTTGCAAACTGGTTCACCTGTACCACTTTTCTAGATTCCACATATATGCATTAATATATGATATTTGTTTTTCTCTTTCTGACTTACCTCACTCTGTATGACAGTCTCTAGGTCCTTTCACGTCTCTACAAATGACCCAATTTCATTCCTTTCTATGGCTGAGTAATATTCCATTGTACATATGTACCACATCTTCTTTACCCATTCGTCTGTCAGTGGGCATTAAGGTTGCTTGCATGACCTGGCTATTGTAAATAGTGCTGCAGTGAACATTGGGGTGCATGTGTCTTTTTGAATTATGGTTTTCTCTGGGTATATGCCCAGTAGTGGGATTGCTGGGTCGTATGGTAATTCTGTTTTTAGATTTTAAGGAACCTCCATACTGTTCTCCCTAGTGGCTGTATTAGTTTACATTCCCACCAACAGTGCAAGAGGGTTCCCTTTTCTCCACACCCTCTCCAGCATTTGTTGTTTGTAGATTTTCTGATGATGCCCATTCTGACTGGTGTGAGATGATATCTCATTGTAGTTTTGATTTTCAGTTCTCTAATAATTAGTGATGTTGAGCAGCTTTTCATGTGCCTCTTGGCCATCTGTATGTCTTCTTTGGAGAAATGTCCATTTAGTTCTTCTGCCCATTTTTTTTCTTTTTTCTTTTTTGCAAGGCCAATATCAAAAATCATCTTTATTCCTATGTACCAACCAGAGAATTTGAGAATTACATTTTGTGAGTACAGCATTTAATGTAGCATCAAAAATATTAAATATCTGGGAATAATCTAACAAACATGAATACCTCTAACAAAACTACAGAACATTATTTTAAAAGGCTAAAGAAGAACTGAGCAAATGGAGAAATATATCATGTTCATGGATTACAAAACAATAGTGTAAAGATATCAGTTCTCACCAAATTTATTTATAGATTCAATTCAATCACTGTATGTGTGTGTAAATTGACAAGTGAGTCCTAAAATCTGCGTGTAAATGCAAAAAGCCAAGAATAGGTAAGTCCAAATTGAAGAAAAAGAAAATAGAGGTAAGTATTGCTGCACCAGGCATGAAGACTTATTTTTAAAGCTACAGTAATTAAGAGTGTGGGATTTTGTGCAAGGATAGCTAAATCCATAACAGAATAGAAAGCAGAGTTCAGAAACAGATGTACACATACATGGCTGCTTGAATTGTGATAAAAGTGATACTGGAGAGCAATAGAGAATAGTCTTTTCAATAAATGGTGCTGGATCAATAGGCTATACATATGGGAAAAAAATAAACTTGATCTCTTCTTCATACCATACCTAAAAATCAATTTCAAACAAAGGAATGCCTATCCAAAAAAAAAAAAATCACTTTCAGATTAATTGTAGAATTAAATGTAAAAAACAGGAAAGCATCTAGAATATAATGTATTAAAATAGCTTCATGATCTTGAGATAAGCAATAATTCTTCTAATATGATACAATGATCACTATATCTAAAGAATTATATTGAAAATTGGCCCATATTAAGATTATGAACTTCTAGTTACCAGAAGTCACACAAAAAATGTATGTATATAGGCAAGCCACAGAATGGGAGAAGATAGCTGCATCACCAGGAATAGGCTTGTATCCACAATGTGTAAAGAACCACAGATCCTTCAGCAGAAGACAAACAACCAAAAAGAAAAAGTGAGCAAAAGACTGGAAGAGGTGCTTCACAAAAGGGGATATAAAAATGGCCTGTAAACATTTGAAAGAATGCTCAACCCCAGTAGTCACTATGGAAATACAAATCAAAGCCACAAAAAAGATGACAGTACACCCCCACCAAAATAACTAAAATTAAGAAGATTGACAATGCCAAGTGTTGTTGAGGAGGAGAAGCACTGGGAAGTATCATAAATGGCTGATGGAAGATAAATTGATACAACCACTTGGAAAATAATTTGACAGAATATGCTAAGGTTAAGTGTAAGCATATCTAATGACACAGAAATTCCACTTCTAAACATATGCTCATATAAATGTATACATACGTCCAGCAACAAGAATTTCATATCTGCCCATTTTTTGATTGGGTTGTTTTTTTTTTTTTAATATTGAGCTGCATGAGCTGTTTATATATTTTGGACATTAATCCTTTGTCAGTTGCTTCGTTTGCTAATATTTTCTCCCATTCTGAGGGTTGTCTTTTCGTCTTGTTTACAGTTTCCTTTGCTGTGCAAAAACTTTTAAGTTTCATTAGATCCCATTTGTTTATTTTTGTTTTTATTTCCATTACTCTAGCGGATGGGTCAAAAAAGATCTTGCTTGATTGATGTCAAAGAGTGTTATTCCTATGTTTCCCTCTTAAGAGTTTTATGGTGTCCGGTCTTACATTTAGGTCTTTAATTCATTTTGAGTTTATTTTTGTGTATGGTGTTAGGGAGTGTTCTAATTTCATTCTTTTACATGTAGCTGTCCAGTTTTCCCAGCACCACTTATTGAAGAGGCTGTCTTTTCTCCGTTGTATATCCTTGCCTCCTTTGTCATAGATTAGTTGACTATAGGTGTGTGGGTTTATCTCTGGACTTTCTATCCTGTTCCATTGATCTATATTTCTGTTTTTGTGCCAGTACCATATTGCCTTGATTACTGTAGCTTTGTAGTATAGTCTGAAGT
This sequence comes from Hyperoodon ampullatus, assembly GCF_949752795.1. NCBI lineage: Eukaryota > Metazoa > Chordata > Mammalia > Artiodactyla > Ziphiidae > Hyperoodon > Hyperoodon ampullatus. The sequence goes on along the minus strand of NC_136916.1, from coordinate 133,209,545 downwards.
CAGGGAGCCTGATTCCTCCAGCTTCATTTTTTTCCCTCAAGATTGCTTTTGCTATTCAGGGTCTTTTGTGTCTCCATACAAATTTTAAGATTTTTTGTTCTAGCTCTGTAAAAAATGCCATTGGTAGTTTGATACGGATTGCATTGAATCTGTAGATTGCTTTGGGTAGTATAGTCATTTTCACAATATTGATTCTTCCAATCCAAGAACATGATACATCTCTCCATCTGTTTGTGTCATCTTTGATTTCTTTCATCAGTGTCTTATAGTTTTCTGGGTACAGGTCTTTTACCTCCTTAGGTAGGTTTATTCCTAGGTATTTTATTCTTTTTGTAGCAGTGGTGAATGGGATTGTTTCCTTAATTTCTCTTTCTGATCTTTCATTGTTAGTGTTCAGGAATGCAAGATATTTCTGTGCATTAATTTTGTATCCTGCAACTTTACCAAATTCATTGATTAGCTCTAGTAGCTTTCTGGTTGCATCTTTAGAATTCTCTATGTATAGTATCAAGTCATCTGCAAACAGTGACAGTTTTACTTCTTCTTTTCCAATTTTTATTCCTTTTATATCTTTTTCTTCTCTGATTGCTGTGGCTAGGACTTCCAAAAGTATGTTGAATAATAGTGGTGAGAGTGGACATCCTTGTGTTTTTCCTGATCTTAGAGGAAATGCTTTCAGTTTTCCACCATTGAGTATGATGCTTGCTGTGGGTTTGTCATATATGGCCTTTATTATGTTGAGGTTGGTTCCCTCTTTGCCCACTTTCTGGAGAGTTATCATAAATGGGTGTTGAATTTTGTCAAAAGCTTTTTCTGCATCTATTGAGATGATCATATGGTTTTTATTCTTCAGTTTGTTAATATGACGTATCACATTGATTGATTTGCATATATTGAAGAATCCTTGCATCCCTTGGATAAATCCCACTTGATCATGGTGTATGATCCTTTTAATGTGTTGTTGGATTCTGTTTGCTAGTATTTTGTTGAGGATTCTTGCATCTGTATTCATCAGTGATATTGGTCTGTAATTTTCTTTTTTTGTAGTTTCTTTGTCTGGCTTTGGTATCAGGGTGACGGTGGCCTCATAGAATGAGTTTGGGAGTATTCCTTCCTCTGCAGTTTTTGGGAAGTGTTTGAGAAGGATAGGTGTTAGCTCTTCTTTAAATGTTTGATAGAATTCGCCTGTGAAGCCATCTGGTCCTGGGCTTTTATTTGTTGGAAGGTTTTTAATCACAGTTTCAATTTATTACTTGTGATTGGTCTGTTCATAATTTCTGTTTCTTCCTGGTTCAGTCTTGGAAGGTTATACTTTTCTAAGAACTTGTCTATTTCTTCCTGGTTGTCCATTTTATTGGCATAGAGTTGTTTGTAGTAGTCTCTTATGATGCTTTGTATTTCTGCAGTGTGTGCTGTAACTTCTTTCTCATTTCTAATTTTATTGCTTTGAGTTCTCTCCCTCTTTTTCTTGATGAGTCTGGCTGAAGGTTTATCAATTTTGTTTGTCTTCTCAAAGAACCAGCTTTTAGTTTTATTGATCTTTGCTATTGTTTTCTTTGTTTCTATTTCATTTGTTTCTGCTCTGATCTTTATGATTTCTTTCATTTTACTAACTTTGGGTTTTGTTTGTTCTTCTTTCTCTAGTTCCTTTGGGTGTAAGGTTAGATTGTTTATTTGAGATTTTTCTTGTTTCTTGAGGTAGGATTGTATTGCTGTAAACTTACCTTTTAGAACTGCTTTTGTTGCATCCCGTAGGTTTTGGATTGTCGTGTTTTCAATGTCATTTGTCTCTAGGTATTTTTTGATTTCCTCTTTGATTTCTTCAGTGATCTCTTGGTTATTTAGTAACATATTGTTTGGCCTTCACGTGCTTGTGTTTTTTATGGTTTTTTCCCTGTAATTTATTTCTTACCTCATAGCGTTGTGGTCAGAAAAGAGGCTTGATATGATTTCAATTTTCTTAAATTTACCACGGCTTGATTTGTGACCCAAGATATGATCTATCCTAGAGAATGTTCCATGTGCACTTGAGAAGAAAGTGTAATGTGCTGTTTTTGGTTGGAATGTCCTATAAATATCAATTAAATCTATCTGGTCTGTTGTGTCATTTAAAGCTTGTGTTTACATATTAATTTTCTGTCTGGATGATCTGTCCATTGGTGTAAGTGAGGTGGTAGAGTCCCCCACTGTTATTGTGTTACTGTCGATTTCCTCTTTTTTAGCTGTTAGCATTTGCCTTATGTATTGAGGTGCTCCTATGTTGGGTGCATATATATGTATAATTGTTATATCTTCTTCTTGGATTGATCCCTTGATCATTATGTAGTGTCCTTCTTTGTCTTTTGTAATAGTCTTTATTCTAAAGTCTATTTTATCTGATATGAGTGTTGCTACTCCAGCTTTCTTTTGATTTCCATTTGCATGGAATATCTTTTTCCATCTCCTCACTTTGAGTCTGTATGTGTCCCTAGGTCTGAAGTGGGTCTCTTGTAGACAGCATGTATATGGGTCTTGTTTTTGTATAAATTCAGCGAGCTTGTGTCTTTTGGTTGGAGAATTTAATCCATTCACATTTAAGGTAATTATCAATATGTATGTCCCTGTTACCATTTTCTTAATTGTTTTGGGTTTGTTTTTGTAGGTCCTTTTCTTCTCTTGTGTTTCCCACTTAGAGAAGTTCCTTTAGCATTTGTTGTAGAGCTGGTTTGGTGGTGTTGAATTCTCTTAGCTTTTGCTTGTCTGTAAAGCTTTTGAGTTCTGCGTGGAATCTGAATGAGATCCTTGCGGGGTAGAGTAATCTTGGTTGTAGGTTCTTCCCTTTCATCACTTTAAGTATATCATGCCACTCCCTTCTGGCTTGTGGAGTTTCTGCTGAGAAATCAGTTGTTCACCTTTTGGGAGTTCCCTTGTATGTTATTTGTCATTTTTCCCTTGCTGATTTCAATAATTTTTCTTCGTCTTTAATTTTTGCCAGTTTGATTACTTTGTGACTCGGTGTGTTTCTCCTTGGATTTATCCTGTATGGGACTCTCTGAGCTTCCTGGACCTGGGTGGCTATTTCCTTTCCCATGTTAGGGAAGTTTTTGACTATAATCTCTTCAAATATTCTCTCGGGTCCTTTCCATTTCTCTTCTCCTTCTGAGGCCCCTATAATGTGAATGTTGTTGCGTTTAATGTTGTCCCAGAGGTCCCTTAGTCTGTCTTCATTTCTTTTCATTGTTTTTTCTTTATTCTGTTCCGTGACAGTGAATTCCACCATTCTGTCTTCCAGGAAACTTATCTGTTCTTCTGCCTCAGTTATTCTGCTATTGATTCCTTATATTGTATTTTTCATTTCAGTTATTGTATCGTTCATCTCTGTTTGTTGTTTTTTAGTTCTTCTAGGCGTTTGTTCTTTAATTCTTCTAGGCCTTTGTTAAACATTTCTTGCATCTTCTCGATCTTTTCCTCCATTCTTTTTCCGATGTCCTGGATCATCTTCACTATCATTATTCTGAATTCTTTTTCTGGAAGGTTGCCTATCTCCACTTCATTTAGTTGTTTTTCTGGGGTTTTATCTTGTTCCTTCATCTGATACATAGTCCTCTGCCTTTTCATTTTGTCTATCTTTCTGTGAATGTGGTTCCACAGGCTTCAGGATTGTAATTCTTCTTGCTTCTGCTGTCTGCCCTCTGGTGGATGAGGCTTTCTGAGAGGCTTGTGCAAGCTTCCTGATGGGAGGGACTGGTGGTGGATAGAGTTGGGTGTTGCTCTGGTGGGCAGAGCTCAGTAAAACTTTAATCCTCTTCTCTGCTGATGGGTGGGGCTGAGTTCCCTCCCTTTTGGTTGTTTGGTCTGAGGCCACCCAGCCCTGGAGGCTACAGGCTCTTTGGTGGGGCTAATGGCGGACTCCTGGAGAGCTCACGCCAAGGAATACTACCCAGAACTTCTGCTGCTACTGTCCTTATCCCCGTGGTGAGCCATAGCCACCCCCCGCCTCTGCAGGATACCCTCCAACGCTACCAGGTAGGTCTGGTTCAGTCTCCTATGGGGTCACTGCTCCTTCCCCCTGGGTTCTGATATGCACACTTCTTTGTGTGTGCCCTCCAAGAGTGGAGTCTCTGTTTCCCCCAGTTCTGTTGAAGTCCTGTAATCAAATCCTGCTAGCCTTCAAAGTCTGATTCTCTGGGAATTCCTCCTCCCATTGCTGGATCCCCAGGTTGGGAATCCTTACATGGGGCTCAGAACCTTCACTCCAGTGTGTGGACTTCTGTGGTTTAATTGTTCTCCAGTTTGCGAGTCGTCCACCCGGCAGTTATGGGATTTGATTTTATTGTGACTGCGCCCTTCCTACCGTCTCAATGCGGCTTCTCCTTTGTCTTTGGATGTGGGGTATATTTTTTTGTGAGTTCCGGTGTCTTCCTGTCGATGATTGTTCAGCAGTTAGTTGTGATTCTGGTGCTCTCACTGGAGGGAGCCTGCTCGCTCTTATAATAGACCCCAGGCCCTTTTGGCCTATAAAGATGTGGATATAGGGCTATAGCGTTTTTGTTTTGGTCTAATCAGCACACTTATCAATCTCCAGTCTTCTGATAAGATTTCTTCCTGACCACCAACACACAGGGTGGGCTTATGATCTGGTCTTCCAGGGATGGGGTTGGTGATCCAAGCCTACTAGGTTAACCAGGGTCTTCTTTCTTTATAATTTTTGGAGCTAGAGTAGAAGCAGCCTTGACTTGGGTATGGTGAAGGGATATGGATTTGGAGTTCTTGGCAAATGTATTTCCTCCTCCCCAACTCACAGACTCAAATCCAATACTCCTGGCAACACGGGAAATCCTCTCTATGATTAATTACTTATTTCAGTAGTATTTTGTTTACTGTCTCTCTTTTCCTGCTCAAGTGTTAGTTCCATGAGGGCAAATGCCATGCCTGTTTCATTCAATGCAGTATCTTAATTTCCTAGTGCAAGGAAAGTCATCATTCTTTGATGGATAAATGAATGAATGAATGAATGAATGAATGAATGAATATGAATGAATGCCTAGTCTTGGAGACATCCACTTCAGTAAAGGTCAGATTAAGGAAACAGATGTCAATGGAAGGTTTGTGGATCCATTTAACCAAATGTCACTGTGCTGACTCAGCAGAGGGCCCTGAAATGGAGGTATGTATGATAATGTGAAAGTGTAGCAACACATCTTGGTACAGTTAGGGATTTCTTTAGCTTTCCCTCATCGGGAGATGTTCCCCTGGCATTTGTAGACTCCTCTTCCCTAGTAAGGTAAACTTGCTGTCCTAAAGCACCCCAGAATGAAATAGTTTCTGTGAGCTGCTTTATTTTATAATCTGACATCAGAGTGGAAGGGGAGAGTATGCTTTTTAAACTCCTTATAATGCAGTTCTATTGGAAGTAGCTGTTTAGACACATCCAAACAATAAGCTGCTGAGCAATGATAAGAGAGATGGTAGAGTTATAGAAACGTGTTATGGTGTTCTACCTAGAAATATTGTGCAATATGAATATCAATTCATTCCTTAAGATTTAACTAAAATGTACATAATCCTCTATGACTTTTGCTTCATAATTTAATTCACTAAGGTTTTTGATGTTTGCATGTAGCCATTTGATTCAGTGATATTGAGGTAGAAATATTTTGATGTAGTCTAAAAAGTAACCCTAAACGTGTATCTATTTTACTTATGAATAATATATGAGTCAGATTTATCCTGTCTTCGAACTCCACTTCATCTCTAGCCTATACTTCCTGGGATAGGGATTAGGGATGAGGTAAAATCAGGGATGGGTTAGTATCAAGGCTGGGAGAGGGATGGTGTGGAAATATGGTTCCAAATGGGTGACATACTACATGGAAAAAGCAGTCATAGTCTCACTATACCTGCCAGTTTCAGAAAGGGCCACACATCTTTCTAAGTTGGGAGGCTGCTCATTTCCTGAGAATTCACTTGCATCATCTGTATCGTAATATCTTGGATTTATTTCTGAAATGACAATTGTCATTATCATTTGCTTTTAATCAGTAAATAGATGTGTTCATTTAATTATTGAACTCCTCCTATCTTTTCATTTGAAAAATCTATAGGATGAGCACGTTTAAGTTGACTTCTTGATTTTATAACCCTATTTCAGTGGGTATTTACTATCCACTGGGCAAGGTGGAGCTGGGAATAGGAAGAGAATATTTTGTAGCACAATACGATTTCATATTCTCCAGTTTTCACAGAAAACACTCAGTTAAATTTCTAATAGTTTTCTTAGTAGTCCATTATTTATAGGTTTCTTACTAGTTATTAAGCTCTTTCAAAATGGAGGTTGGGGAACAGGTGATGACCCTTAGAGTCTCACTTGATCAATTCCAGTAGACTTTAAAAATCTGTGCTGGTTTTCTGACTTCAAAATTAAAGCTAATTCATACAGAATAACATATTCTATATTTAAGTAATACAGAAATAAAATTTTAAGAAAATTCTCCATGATCAAGTCTGAGGTTAGGGATGGAGTATAAGCCAGGGTCAAGGCAGATTCATTGCAAAATGTAGAAGCATAAACTTCAAGCCCTGGGAGGGCATTAGTAATATGTAGATTTAGTCATTTGCTTTTATAAAATTTGTAAAAGTAAAATATTTTAACCTCAGTTAATGAAGGTTGCTTTCTCTTCACTCCTACCTCCTCTGTTTTTTCTCATGTTAAAAATGGGGTTGTCACAGGCCTTTTGGAGAACAGGCTACAGAAGAGTTGAGTTGGGGATCCATTATGTTTAGGTCAGAGAGGTATATTTACATTGTTTGCAGTTATAGCAATGTAGAGCTATTCAGCTAGCTGATTTGGTGTAGAAATTACTTCCAGGCCCACTCTTACCATCCACTGCTTTGAGCCACCAACATTATGACACAAAAGTGTAAGGCCAGAGTTTGCATGGTAACAGGAGAATGAACTATAGCTCCTACCGCTGAAAGGACATGGGTGGTGGAGGAGAAACACGGTTTGAAATATATGGAGCCAGAAGCCAGCCTGTAGAAAATTCTTCCATCATCAGGCATGCAAGATTGAAAGTGAATCATTCAGTTTTCATCAATGCCTCATCAAAACACAAGTTCTTTGCTGCCAGCAATATACTTGATAATGTATTTGATACATTTAGAACTGTTTTGGAAATCTCTCAAAGGGAAATTTTTATCAGAATTACTGTATTTTTGTAGGACACACACATGTAGCGGTACAACAAACTTTGCAGTACTGTATATCTTTGTGAAGTTACATGTTTTCTGCATCCCAATTACATGGGTATATTGGGAAAATATTTACATTTCTAACTTATTTAAAATGAAATACTGATATCAACAACAATTACATTGTTGTAATGTATCATTATAACAAGTTTCATTCATGAGTTATTAACTTCTGTTCATTCAAAGAGCATTTACGATTGTTCACTACACAAAGAAACCTTGAGATGCCCTGAAATCCTACAGCTCATATATGAAAGAAACTTGGTAGAAGTTTTCCAGTATTTAACAACAATCCTAAGAATGTATGTGTATTTCCAGTAACAAATTGTGATGCTAAACTATCAGTAAATATCAGCAACTTTTCTAAACTATCAAAAATTAAAAACAAAGTTAGATCAATGATGCTGGAAGAAAGAATTATTTTTCTATTCTCTCTAAGGACTGATATTAGTCATTGGCATATGAAGGGATGATCAAGAAGTATATGGTCAAAAAACATAGGAAAGGGTTCTGTAGAGGTCTGCTAGGTAGTTAATAAAAAATTGTTATTTTTCTCTTTTTTTGATATTTGTGCTTTTTCAGATTTATAGTTTGCTGTATGTTTTTAACACATTCTAAATAAATACTTATTTTCATAATAAACTTATTCTTTTTCCTTCAAATATAAGACCTAGGCCCCATAATACCTGAATCCAACACTGGTAGGGAATATCACTTTTATGTTTTTGAAAAGACAGTGATTTTACTTGTCAACAAGGTGGTTTGACCTCAAATGGCTGCATCAAAGTGTTGGGTCCAAATGCCCCGCTTGGAATCAAGCCCATCCCAGGGTGGGGCTGAAGCACTGCTGGCTCCTGCCTCACATGCACAAACTATGCCTTTGACGTTATATCCAAGTGAGGTTATACCTGTAGTTACCAGGACATGCCAAACTGAAAGTAGAAGTTTTTCATCACACATTTCTGCTTGTGACCTACTGTCAGACCACATGCCCTGGGGTGCACTTTGATATTAAAAAAAGAATTATCTTATGCCTAGTATAATTATAGTGCTTTGAATTTTTTTTCCTCTTAAAGACATTGATTTGTTAAATGTAAGACATTTAAAATAGGCCACGGTTTCTGTGACTTTGCCTTGACCTTGAGAAGGTTCTGCCACGCCTCTGGTCCTGGCTCTTGGGCTATGAAAGCTGTGCTGGACTTTTTTTTTTCCCTTGGTGTCTGGCACATAGTAAGCCTTCAAATATTTTTTGTTTCCCTTCTTTCTTTATTGTTTTTCTTGGGGTACTGTTTTTTGGTTGTTTTTTTTTTTTTCTTGTCTGTCAGGTATGAGGAAATTTTTGAGAAAAGAAAACATACCTAACACATTCCAATTGTATTACCAAATGACTGCCTTTATTAAGCTGTCTAGGGTGACAGAGTGCAGATCTATGACAGCATAGCACCTAGGAACTGTCTCTACAACTGGCATAATTTTTCATTGTTTCGCACAGGACTGCAAGTAAACTAATCAACTATGACAAACCACAGTGAAGCATATTTATCTAGATGAAGACCTGCGTTTAACTGAAAGATGATGTGCTTGAACTCTAGTCCTTATCTAGTCCTTACAGAACAATAGCAATTAATAATAATAATAATAACACACAGTTGTAAACTCTTTTTTGGCATATAGGGCCCTTCTACGTTCATCGCCTCATGAAATCCTTTTAAGAACTTTGGAAGGTAGGTAAGAACTTTATCCAAATTTTTGAGAGAATAGTGCTGCGTGGGAGATTAAGTGACTGTCCCAGTATATCTTGGCCAATGAGCGGAGATACAGGACTGTATTACTTCTGTGACTCTTGAATTTCTTATGGCATTTAGATTAATGGTATTCAAGGATAGTGACCTGCCTTGTTGACAGCCTCCTCTCTCCTTAAACTCCACTAAGATGGAAACCATTGTGGGAAAAACTTGGATGTTTAACAAAATGCTATCACATCAGGAAGTCTCTGGTGGCCTCTGGGAATAAAAATAGAAGGAAACGACAGAAAAGCCAGAAAGGAGGTGAAAGCACTGAAGCAAGAAAGAGCTTGGCATTTGGAAGAAAATAAAGTAGGAGGGTGGTGAGCCACTGGGAACTAGGTAGGAATGAGTTACCCATGGCCTCCCAAGAGATTGTATCTGTTTACTAAACACTTATATAGCATTTCATATGTGCCAGACACTATTTTAATCCTCACGTCAGTTCTGTTAGGTAGAGCTTTTTATTAATCACATTTTTCAGATGGCAAAGCCAAGGCACATGGAGGTGAGGCAGCTTGCTGATTGAACTCAGGCGTCTGGCTCCTGAGTCTGCTACCCTATGGAAGGGTGATGGAGTCAGTTTATTATGGAGCATCCAAGTGGGATGTCTCGGATCAGTTGGATGTAAAGCCTGAAGCATAGGCTTGAGGTTGGGATTGAAGATGCAGATGTACCTGTTGCGTAGGCTGCAACTGATGATTTTTCATCACTTTTTTGGGTCTGTTTTACACCAGCAGATGTAAGGATGATGTTGTTTTTGTTTATGCTCTCAATTAAGATAAACTTCTCTATGTGTTGCAGTAGTTGGCTTTAAAGCCTCCTGGTTTTCCATGGATTTGCTTGTGACCAGATGTACTGAAATCACAATACCCTTTCACTTATTTGTTCTATTAATTTTTTTAAATTAAAATACTACTACTGTTTAGATAGTACTAAATACTATAATAATAAGAATAAAGTAGTATTAAAATACTACAATGACTAATTACCATTAAAAAAGCATATATAAAATAAAGCAAAATGCACATATATTATTTAAAAATGATACAATTAACAACCTAACAAATCCGTATATAATATCAAAATTTCTTTATCTAGTCCTGGTTTTATTCATTTTTGAAGAGAATCCTCCTCTCATCTTGTCTTGGATTTTAATAGTCCTATAAAAAGGGTTTACAGGTATATTCCTAATGTCAGTGTACCAAAACTTCATTACTAAACTAGTTTTAAAATTCTTGCCTTAACTCATTGGCAAAAAATACCAAACTTTATTACAAATTAAAAGGAAAACATTAGTTTGCTCTTGCTAAGGCTCCTTTTGGTTTAGCACTGTACTAGAGCAGCATGAATGGTAATGAACAAGAGGTAGTGTCAGCTCTGGAAGGGTTTACAGTCCAGGGAAGCATTGGCCATGTAAACAACTCACCATAAGACAGTATGTACAGGGCTCTAAGGGGCACAGACAAAATACACTGGAAGCAATGACCAGAGGAAATGACCAGAGAAGAAAACACATGTGGTCTATCCCTATATTAACCAGTGGGAAACTCCATACTGATGCCCAATTCTTAATTTGCATAAAATAACACTGCAGTAGTTAATACAGTCACTTAGAATGATTATACCTGAACTCTGCTGTGTCTTAAATTCACTCCTGGGACTTCCCTGGTGGCGCAGTGGTTAAGAATCTGCCTGCCAATGCAGGGCACATGAGTTCGAGCCCTGGTCCAGGAAGATCCCACATGCCGCGGAGCAACTAAGCCCGTGCACCACAACTACTGAGCCTATGCTCTAGAACCCATGCACCACAACTACTGAGCCCGCGTACTACAATACTGAAGCCTGCGTGCCTAGAGCCTGTGCTCCACAACAAGAGAAGCCACTGCAATGGAAGCCCTCACACCGTAATGAAGAGTAGCCCCCGCTCACCACAACTAGAGAAAGCCCACGTGCAGCCATAAATGAATGAATGAATGAATGAATGAATGAAGTCACTCCTAAGTTTATAAAGCAAATATACCTGGAGTTTAAGGATTTGAATGAGATATGATGAAATTTCACCACTGTGCTAATGTGTTTTTCCATTTGCCATCCTAGTTATCTGAGTTCTTTATTTATATTGCTTCTTTCATTTCAACATTTTTTCCTTTGTATCTTCTGTTGTAGTTAAGTCCTTGTCCTTGAGATCTAAATAAGTCGTTTCATGTCATCCAGCTATAATTAGGCCTTGAGTCAGACTCCTGTTTGGAAAGCAATAACCAAATAAATGGCTCACTCTTCTCACTCTTCCCATATTCAGTATGTTTTTATTTGATTGTGTGACACGTGCAGAAATGCATGGAATTATATAAACTATTAATTGCTTCCCACGAAGAAAATAAAAAGCAGGTACTACTGCATCAGGTAGAATTATAAAATCCACTTATGGGGACAGAGACTATTTCTTTGCCTGAGATTATTTAGGGGGTTAACTTTTTGTATTAAAATGGAATTATATGCTTAAATTGTTTACGCTTTTGTCAGCACGGAGTCTTGATTATGAATGCATTCAAGCATTATGAATTTTGTGCTGGCTATTTTCCCAACTTTCCTAACACATGTGAAAATGGGATGTTTGCTGGTAATAATAATTTCAGATATTTTCTATGTTTGTCCACCAAATAACAGACTGAATTAACTTGCTAACTTGAATATTGAGGCAAAAATCCTAGATTTGTAATGCCTCTTCCTGTTTAAAATTATCCCCAATATGTCCTACATTGAAATGCTTTGTCCTTTTCCATTTCCGTTCTAGTCTCCTTGTCTCTTTTAAAAATGTAGCCCCTCCATCTCCCACAACTTAGTTTAGGGAATAAGCCTCTGTTCTCATATTTAAATTTTTTTCACTATTTTTTCAGAGAGCGGGGATGCATGTTCCAGTTCGATTTTCTCCTGTATTGTTCCTAGCTTCACTTAGTTGTTGTTGTTACTGTTTAAGCTCTTTCCCTAAGATCATTAGTCCTGCCCATGGATTAAGGACCAGTCTTCCTTTCCTCATCCCAGTTCTCTTACTATCCAGGTGCTATGCTCACAAAATCAGTTCATGCTTAAGTGTAAGCTGGAGATAAGATCGATGACCTTTGAGTTATGTGTAGCTCTCAGTTAATTAGGACTTTTTTCTGAAGTAATGAAAATCCTAATTTAAACAAGCTTAGGCAAAAAACCCCAAAAAGGAATCATTGGCTCACATACCTAAAAAGAGTAGAGGTGGAAATTTTGGCATGGCAGGATCCGGAGTTGCAAGTAATGCAGTCAACTTCCTCCATGAGGTGTGCCCTGGAAAATATAGCTAATACCTTGCAAATCTGATCCCAGTAGTAGACTTTTTCTTTTCTGATATTCCATTGCAGACTCTCAGATCAGGTCTTGATTGGACCAATTCAGAACACTTGCCTTCCCTGAGCCAATGATTGTCACCAGAGAGACATGAAATATGCTAACTGGGCAAGCCTGGGTTGTGTGTCCATTCTTGGAACCTGGCAATGGGGGTCAACCCTATCAGAAACACAAGGATTTAGGTGGGGAGAAGTGGTACCCAAATGAAAATCAGGGTGCTCGTACAGAAGAGGGAATGGATGCTGGCCGCACAAACACACAGGTATCCATTATGAACTCCTTCCCAGGCAGAATGTGATCCTTTCAGAGCTCTGGTTTCTGTAGTTGGATTTTGAACCCGACCCACCTCTGTCAAGAGTACTGTAGAATATGGTGTTTTCATTTAACACTATTAACAAATCATAACTGTAGAGTAACAGAACCAATGATTTAGATTTCCCTGTTTGTACAGATTTGTCAGGAAATGAATATCTGCTATTTCTTTACCTCTGTGGTTACTAATAATAGTTTGGGGCAGTAAGAAAAGTGTTTAGTAGAATAGGTGATAGGACTCCATTGCGGATCCCATATTCCTGAGCCCTGATATCCGTGTGCACCCTTTGGTCTCAGAATTTTGCTTCACTCCAGGGCATGCCTGATACTGTCCTGGCTCATCTCTGTCTGTGGAGGCATGCTGGGCACCTCACAGGTTGGATTCTGCCAGTGTGACCATCACAAAATTTGTCACCTGATGTATGTCACATGACTTACTAGCTGTGTGGCTTTGCCTGGGACCCGTAACCTTGCTGACATTCATTTAAGGTCCTACTAAATTCCTACTTCATAGCATGATCATAAGGGTCTTTTGAGTTAATGTAAAAGCGGAGTGGCCTGGCACATAGACAGTTGTCAGTAAGTGGAGGTTATCCCTGGAAACACATCCTCAGGGGCCCAGCTTCCTGCTGGGACCTCTGACTCTGCTCTTTTAGAATTTCCCTCTTTAATTTCTTCATTGCTTCTCCTTCACCTGTTCACATCTGGTGAATTTCTTTTCTTTTCTCTTCTTTTCTTGTGGAAAGAACACATCATGAGATTTAACTCTCTTAACAAAATTTTAGCTATATACTATATCATTGGCTATAGGTGAATTCTTCACGAGTTTATTATAACTTCTATTGCATTTATTGAGTGTTCACTATATGCCTGAGCATCGTAGATTGTTAATTATTTGAGCCTCACAACAAGACTATAGGTAGTTATTTATTGTTTTCATTTGACAGATAGGGAAACTGAGACTTTGAGAGGTTGTGCCGAAGAGGGGGGCAACATCACAAAGCTGTGGTGACAGTCCTGGAACTCAGGTCAGAATCAATCTGACACCCTTGTTCTCACCCAATGAGTGGTTCAGAAATTTCATCATGTGTGAGACTCCCCTGCAGCATATTCAAAGTGCACATTTCTGAAGCTCACCCTCAAAGGTTCTGAAGTGATGGCTCTGGAGTAGGTCAGAGAAATATGCATTTATAACAAGATCTCCAGGTGATTCTCTCACCTGGAGATGGTCCACAAACCACAAGTTTACAGGTGGACTTCAGATGACTGAAATCCCTTCCTGTGGTTTCTTACTTCTCCTAGCTTCTCTAGTGGAAGGAGGGAGCTACAATGCTGCCTGAAGGTTTGGGCATCTGCCCTTCTGCCAGGCACACGGTTGCCCTCTCCTGGCTTCCTGCTTTTTCAAACAATTCCTTAACCCTTTGAATGCCCAAGCTACTCTGATCCCCTTTGAGACACTAGCACTTGAATTTATGTTGAGTGTGCATGTATTCGCCCTGTTCATATGAGTATCTGGTGTGCACTATGCATATAACAGGAGCTCAATGTTTATTACTTTTCTACTGCATAAATTTCCATTTAGTCCTCTTCAATTTGTATGTTCCATTTCCCTCAAGGAGGTTGTAAGATGCTTAAGAAAAGAGACTGACTGGTCTTCCGTTGTCTCTGTATTACCCAAGATCTCTTCATACACACTCAGCAAAGAATGCTGACTCATTCAAATATAATAGAAGATGTGTAATACATGTTTATTGAATTAATCAACCATTCAAAGGTGTTGGTTACAACTGTTCTTTCATAGGTGATGAGATTTTCATGACAAAATCTTTTGAATATTTACATTTGGTTTTCCACCTTAAACATTCAGAGGGAAGGAAAAAAAAAACCCCATTTTAGCTTTAGAGGTAAAATATTTAACTACTCAGCATTCTTTGTTTTGCATAAAGAAATGTTTAACCAGGATTCCTCGGGTTCCAGTCAGATGACCAAACTTTTAAAAACAAATGTGTGCACACAAATATGCAGGCAGCATTTACCTCAAAACGCAACTGCTTGTCAATTATGTCTCTACTTCTATTTCTTCATAGGAGCTCAGGCTTTTTCTAAAGCTTGGATCTACTAGAATAAATGGTTTGTCATTTGGCATCGAAGTCCTCATCAGAGACAATTGTTGAGATCCCCAAAGTCCAGTAATAGCACCAGGAGTTAGAAATGAAATTATAGGGTAAAATGCCTAATGTATAGGATGGTGACTATAGTTGAAAACATTGTATTATATAATTGAAATTATTAAAATTTGCTAAGAGAGTAGAACTTAAATGTTCTCACTAAAAAAAAGTGAATATGTGAGGTGATGGATGTGTTAATCTGGGGGGACTTCTTTCGCAATGTATATATATATCAAATCATCATGGTACACTTTAAATATCTTACAATTCTGTTTGTCGATTATACCCTAATAAGCTGAAAATAACTAACTAAATAAAAATAAGAAAAAAATGCCTGTTTTCAAGGAAACTACAATCTAACTGGAGTGACAATAAGTGTGCATAATAGACAGTTGATAGTAAAACACTGTTGTCTCTGTTAGGGATTTTCAGAATATTAAAAATTATTTCATTCAAACCTCTCACTTTTCAGATAAAGGGTTTGGAAGAAGAGATGCAGTGATGTGGCAAGGTCATAGAGAATGTTAAGTACATAGCCTGAACCAGAGCACTGATCCCTTTTCTCCTGTTTATGAGCCCTTTCCAAATCACAATAAAAGCTAAACTTCTCGGAAAAAAAAAAGAAAAAGCGTACATCTTACCAGAGTATTAGCAATATGATGGAGTTGGCCAGGAACACAAGACTTCTCAGATCAAAAAATGATTAATTATATCAAAGTGAATATCATGAAATTGCAGCCAGGGAGCTAATTAACATGAAGATGAGTGTATGAGGCATATAATTTCAACTGGGGAAGCAGAAGACAGGGTCTAGAGCAGTGCTGGCCAGTAAAAATATGTTGTGAGCCACAAATGCAAGCCACATGTGTAATTAAAAATTTCTGTTACCCATCATAAAAGTAAGAAGAAACAATTTTAATAACGTTTTTATTTAACCCAGTATCTCTAAAATGTTATCATTTCAATATGTAATTCATATGAAAGATAATATATTTTATATTTGCTTTTGTGTATTAAGTCTTTGAAATCTATTGTGTGTTTGTGTTATTTATTTATTTATTTATTTTTGGCCATGCAGAGTGGCAGCTTGTGGGATCTTAGTTCTCCAGCCAGGGATTGAGCCCAGGCCCATGGCAGTGAAAGCACAGAGTCCTAACCACTGGACCACCAGAGAACTCCCCTATTGTGTGTTTTATACTGACAGCACATCTCAAATGTTTAATAGCTACAGTTGGCTAGTGGCTTCTGTATTGGACAATGCAGGCCTTGAGGATTCTCATTGATGAGAAGGATTGGGAGAGTAGCATAATGCCAAGTAGACTGGCCTGATCTATCTCCTAGAGAATGCTTCTCAAACTTTAATATGCATAGAACTCACCAAGGGATCTGATTAAAATATTCTGATCCACTAGGTCTAGGATTCTGGGGTAGGCCTAGGATTTTGTATTTCTAACAAGATTTAAGGTGGTGCTGATGCTGCTCGTCTGTGACCTACACTTTGAGTAGCCAGGTAAATTTAGAAGATTAACCATGGTAGGGAGAAAAAAAATAATAAAGTTCTAAGTGGGTCAACTAGAATTTTATCAGCAGGGGGAAATGTTTTTCCCCACTGAGTTCCTTAGCCCATGAAATGGGAACTTCTACCAACACTTCTCTCTCAAAAAAGTAGAGGAAGCCATTCTGTCTATGGCTTCCTCTCCCTCTAGCCTATGACTGAGATCTGCTGAGGTGTGCTTCCATAGGGGAAGAAGAGAGCTCAGAACTGTTGCTAGAAGTTCCTATTTCACATCATGAAAGTAATATGCCTTTAACTTATATAGAATTCATTTAATGTATTTTAAAACATTTTATGGTTTCCTCCATAAAGTTCTTGAATATAATTTGGTAGATTTATTCCTAGGCAGAATTTATCATTTTTGTTGCTGTAGTAAATAACATTTTAGAAAATTACATATTTTTTTCTCAATTTGTCACTGGTATCTAGAAGTACAATTGATTTTGATTTCACATCTAGAAAACCTGCCAAACTTTCTTATTAATTTTCATAATTTATATGGACTTTTTTTTTATTTTTCCAGGTAGACTATCATATCATCTAAAAATAATACCAGTCTTTTTTTTCTTTCTAATCCTATTCCTTTATTTCTTTTTTCTTGTCATGTTGCACTGTCTAGGGTTTTCACTGCATTGCTGAGTTGATGAGGTGAGAGTGGGTATATTTGTATTGGTTTTGGAAGATTTTAATATTCGCCATTAAGTATGTGATATGTTGCAGATGTCCTTTATCAGTTTAAGGGCATTTTATTCTATTCCTGCTTTTTTTTTTTGAATTATGAAAATCTATGCTAAATTATATCAAATAAATTTTCTGCATCTATTGAGTTGATCATATGTTTTTCCTCTTCTAAGCTGTTAATGTGGTAAATTATATTAATACATTTCTAATATTGAACTCATTTTTCATGTCTGGAATAAACCCTACTTAGTTATGAGATATATTTTTTTATACACTGCCACATTTGGATGCTAATATTTTACCTAGAATTTTTGTATTTTTGTGTATTACTGAGATTAGCCTGTGATATTCCTTCTTTATACTTTCCTTATTTATTTTGTCATCACAAGCATAGTTAATATAATGAGGCATAGCTCATACAATGAGTTGGCGAGATTTTCCTCTTTTGTCACTCTTAGAAGAATTTGTCTATGTTTATAATGATCTGCTCTTTGAATGCTGGAAAAAGCTTTCCTGTAAAGTTTCCTGTAAAAAGCCCGCTGTTTTCATTTGGGGAGGATATTTATCTACTAATTGAATTTCTTCATTTTTTATAGTATTATCCATTTTTCTATTTCCTCATGGGCTGGTTTCAGTGGTTTGCATTTCGTTAGTAACTTATCTATTTTATTGGTTTTCAATTTTTTTGGCATAAAGTTCTTCATTTCTCTTGCTATCATTTTCCTGAATTATCTACAGCTTCCCCATTTTCATTTCTAATATTGTTTATTTAGACTTCTTTTTTCCTGATCAATCTTGCCAAGATATTATCAGTTTCATGAGGTTTTTTTTTTTAAAGGACCAACTCTCAACTTTGTTAATTCTCTCTATCATGTATTTGTTTTCTATTTCATTAATTTCTGTCCCTGTCTTTGTAGTCTTTTCTTTGCTTTCTTTGGGTTTACAGTGTATATTTTTTTAACTTCTTAATTTTTAGTCTTTTTTTCTCTATACGTCATCTAAGGCAATACATTTTCCTCTAGGTACCACTTTATCTTTGTCCCATTTCTAATTTCCATTGTGTTTTGTATCTTTGTTCCAAGAATTATTTAGAAATGTTTTAAAATTTCCAAATGTATGGAGTTTTATTAGCTATCTTTTCATAACTCTTCCTAACATTGTTTTCATCGTGGGAAGTGTGAGAGGTTTTATGATTCCAGTCCTTTAATGATCTGTAGAGGCTTGCAGCAGCTTGTGATTAATTTTTAAAAAATAGTTCAAATGTGCATGAAAGTCAATTCATTCTCCAAAACTTGGGAACATTATTCTATGAAAGATGGTTTCAAATCTTTACTGATTTAGTTTCTGTGTCATGTATCAATTATGAGAGGGTAATTGTCTACTGTAATGATGGATTTATTAAATTTCCTTGTAGTTTTACCTATTTAAAAATATTTTTAAGGCTGTGTTAGTAGGTACAATCCAGTTTATAATTAATTTCTTTTTAAAAAAATTTTATTTTATATTGGAGCATAGTTGATTAACAATATTGTGCTAGTTTCAAGTGTACAGCAAAGTGATTCAGCTATATATATACATGTATCCATTCTTTTTCAAATTTTTTTCCCATTTAGGTTACTACAGAATATTGAGCAGTGTTCCCTGTGCTATACAATAGGTCCTTGTTGGTTATCCATTTTAAATATAGCAGTGTGTACATGTCAATCCCAAACTCCCAATCTATCCCTCCCCCAACCCCTCCCCCTGGTAACCATAAGTTCGGTCTCTAAGTCTGTTTCTGTTTTATAAATAAGTTCATTTGTATCATTTTTTTTAGCTTCCGCATATAAGTGATATCATATGATATGATATTTGCCTTTCTCTGGCTTCTTCCCTTACTTTGATAATCTCCAAGTCCATATAAGTTGCTGCAAATGGCATTATTTCATTTTTTTCATGGCTGAGTAATATTCCATTGTATATATGTGCCACATCTTCTTTATCCACTCCTCTGTTGATGGACATTTAGGTTGCTTCAATGTCTTGGCTATTGTAAACTGTGCTGCAGTGAACATTGGGAGTGCATGTATCTTTTTGAACCATGTTTTTCTCCAGATATAATATGCCCAGGAGTGGGATTGCTGGATCATATAGTAGCTCTGTATTTAGTTTCTTAAGGAACCTCCATACTGTTCTCCATACTGGCTGTACCAATTTACATTCCCACCAACAGTGTAGGAGGGTTCCCTTTTCTCCACACCCTCTCCAGCATTTATTGTTTGTAGATTTTTTTTTTTTAGATTTTTTTGATGATGGCCATTCTGATTGGTGTGAGGTCATATCTCATTGTGGTTTTGATTTGCATTTCTCTAATAATTAACAATGTTGAGCATCTTTTCATGTGCCTCTTGCCCATTTGTATGTCTTCTTTGGAGAAATGTTTATTTAGTTCTTCTGCCCATTTTTTGATTGGGTTGTTTGTTTTTTTGATATTGAGCCACATGAACTGTGAATTTTGGAGGCTAATCCCTTGGCAGTCACATTGTTTGCAAATATTTTCTTCCATTCTGTGGGTTGTCTTTTCGTTTTGTCTATGGTTTCCTTTGCTGTGCAAAAGCTTTTGAGTTTAATTAGGTCTCATTTGTTTATTTTTGTTTTTATTTCCATTTTCTAGGAGACAGCTCGGAAAAGATAATTGCTGCGATTTATGTCAAAGAGTATTCTGCCTAGGTTTTCCTGTAAGAATTTTATAGTATCTGGTCTTACATTTAGGTCTTTAATCCATTTTGAGTTTATTTTTGTGTATGATGTTAAAGAATGTTCTAATTTCATTTTTTTACATGTAGCTGTCCAGTTTTCCCGGCACCATTTATTGAAGAGACTGTCTTTCTTCATTGTATATTCTTGCCTCCTTTGTCATAGATTATTTAACCATAGGTTCATGGATTTATTTCTGGGCTTTCTATCCTGTTCCATTGATCTGTATTTCTGTTTTTGTGCCAGTACCATACTTTTTTGAGTACTGCAGCTTTGTAGCATAGTCTGTAGTCAGAGAGCCTGATTCCTCCAGCTTTGTTTTTCTTTCTCAAGATTGCTTTGGCTATTTGGGGTCTTTTGTGTCTCCATATAAATTTTAAGATATTTTTGTTCTAGTTCTATGAAAAATGTCATTGGTAATTTGATATTGTGTTTAACTTTTAATTATTATTCAGTTACTTTTTAATCTTTAGTAATGCTTTAGTAATGCTTTAGTAAGTCTATTTTGTCTAACATCAATAGCTATAGAAATCTTTTTTGGGAAGTTATACAAGTGTCTGCCTTGTATATCTTCTTCCATCCTTTAAACACTCCTGTGTCCTAATGCTTATAAGTATGTCTTATAAACAGTATTTAGCTGGAATTCTTATTTTATCTAGACTGACAAGCTTTTTCTTTGAACTGGAGAGTTTTAGTCTATTTATAGTCATATAATCACTGAAGTATTTGTATTTATTTCTGTTATATTCCCTACTCTTTTTTTTCTGCCCTTTTAGTTTTCTCTCTTTTCGTGCTTCCTCTGTATTGTTTTTTTCTTTGTTTCCATTCCATATCCTCTTCCTACTAGGTTAGAGAACTTAACTTTTAAAGTGTATATATTTACTAGTCACCTTTAATATTTTAATATGGTCACCTAACTTGTCAAAGCCTGCAGTTACTCAGTTTCCTCCATCCAAATTTTACAAAGACCTTAGAACACTTTAATCACCAGCCTCCCTATTTATACTCTGTTTTGGCAGTATATTTTAGTTCTAACCTGACAAATTTTTATTACTGCTGTACATAGTAGTAATTTAGATCAGCATTTCTCAACCTCAGCACTATTGACATTTTGGGCCAGATAAATCTGTATTGTAAGGAGCTGTCCTGTACATTGTAGGATTAAAGTTTAGCAGCATCCCTGATCTCTATACACTAGATGCCAGTAGCATCATACCATCCCTAGTTGTCTCAGACAAAAATGTCTTCAAACATTGTTAAATATCCTCTGGGGTCAGGCTGGATTGCTCTTGGTTAAGAACCACTGATTTAGATATGCCCACTTATTTAACAATATTTCTTCTCAACATTCTGTCATAGCTCACACCTACTATCATTTTCTTTCTGCCTGTAATAATAATTCAGAATTTTCTTTAGTGAAGTCTGTATGACAAAAGGTAACAAATCTGTTTTTGGTAAATCTGAGAAAAGTCTTTTTTTCTTGTTCTAAAAAGATAATTTATTGGGTATAGAATTCTAGATGAGAGTTATTTTCTTTTAGCACACTGGATAAATCATTCCAGTTTGGTGACATTGTGGCTACTGAGAAGAAAGAGCTATTGATTTAATTGTTATTCACTTTTAGATAACATGTCTTTTCTGTCTGGCTCATTTGAAGAAATTTTTTTGGTCTTTTCTATTAAGTATTGCTATAATGTGTCTAGAATTATATTTCTTTTTATTTTTCTTGCTTGTGATTTATTGGGCTTTTTGAACCCAAGAATTGGTAACGTTCAACAGTTTTGGAAAATTCTCAGCTGTTACTTCTTTAAAAGTTGTTTCTTCCCTATTCTCTGTTATCTTTATGGAAATTAGATTTTCTCATGTTATCCTCCATTTTCCTTTGAATTTTCTTTTACATTTTCCTTCTCTTGGCCTCTCATTTTCATATTTCTTTATATATATCTTCCAATTTAGTAATTATCTCCAGTGTTGTATAATATGCTGTTTCACCTTTGAATAGAGTTTTTACTTTTAGTTTTTAAATTTCTATTCTGTCCATTTCATTTTCACATGCTCTTGAATTTTAAAAAATATTTCTTCATTCTACTCACATTTTAAAGCCACCCTTTTATTTATTTAAACATATTAAACTTATTTACTATTTTGTGATGATGACTGTATCTTTGTGGGTCTGATTTTGCTGGCTGTTGCATCTACTTGTTCTCACGGTGCTCTGTTTCCTTGTGTGTTTTGTGTTTTTGAAACCTTGGGGATTCTGTCAAGCCTGGATTGAGATTGATTTTTGATAATTTCTGCTAGTCACATTTGGATTATCACTGATGTGTGATTTTCTTTTTTCTTTTTCTTTTTAACATCTTTATTGGAGTATAATTGCTTTACAATGGTGTGTTAGTTTCTGCTTTATAACAAAGTGAATCAGCTATACACATACATATAATCCCCATATCTCCTCCCTCTTGCATCTCCCTCCCACCCTCCCTATCCCACCCCTCTAGGTGGTCACAAAGCACAGAGCTGATCTCCCTGTGCTATGTGGCTGCTTCCCACTAGCTATCTGTTTTACATTTGGTAGTATATATAAGTCCATGCCACTCTCTCACTTCGTCTCAGCTTACCCTTCCCATTCCCCATGTCCTCCAGTCCATTCTCTATGTCTGTGTCTTTATTCCTGTCCTGACCCTAGGTTCTTCAGAACCTTTTTTTTCTTCTTCTTTTAGATTCCATAGATATGTGTTAGCATATGGTATTTATTTTTCTCTTTCTGACTTACTTCACTCTGTATGATAGACTCTAGGTCCATCCACCTCAGTACAAATAACTCAATTTCATTTCTTTTTATGGCTGAGTAATATTCCATTGTATATATGTGCCACATCTTCTTTATCCATTCATCTGTTGATGGACACTTAGGTTGCTTCCATGTCCTGGCTATTGTAAATAGAGCTGCTATGAACATTGTGGTACATGACTCTTTTTTTTTTTTTTTTTTTTTTTTTTTTTTTTTTTTTTGCGGTAGGCGGGCCTCTCACTGTTGTGGCCTCTCCCCTTGCGGAGCACAGGCTCCGGAGCACAGGCTCAGTGGCCATGGCTCACGGGCCCAGCCGCTCTGCGGCATGTGGGATCTTCCCAGACCGGGGCACGAACCCGTGTCCCCTGCATCGGCAGGCGGACTCTCAACCACTGCGCCACCAGGGAAGCCCCATGACTCTTTTTGAATTATGGTTTTCTCAAGGTATATGCCCAGTAGAATTAAATTCTCCATTTAAGGTTTTTGTTTTATTTTTTAACACCACATAAGTAGGTAAAATTAGTCTGGAAACCCATGTGAGGGAGACCTTATGGTTATGATTTCTTATGGGTGATTTTCCCTCTTTACCCAATATCTTGTTTCCTTGCTATCCCTTCTACACCATGCGTTTATAGAAATAAACCCATAGATTGTAGTCCTTTGGAGCCTCAGCCTTTCCATATCAATGCCCCCTAGGCTTTTTGTGTGTGTTTCTTTCCCATGTAGCTTTTGTTAAGAATGATGAAGGGCCTGAGATGTTTATCGTGCTTTTATTCTACTTTCAAGCGATGAAGTTTCATGGATTCTGGTACAAGACTTGAGACTCTTGAATCAAAGATGAAGCAAAAATATATATATTTAACAGCAATAGGAGTAACCAGAGTATCAACATTTTGCATTAGTTCCCTAAGCCTCAGTTTTCACAGGTTGACACGAAGAGGTGTCAGATGACATCTATACTGCAGTGGGTTGTATTATTAGACAGGAACTATGAGGTTAGGGAGCCCAATTTTTTTATAACAGGCATTTAATCATGCCTGTTTCTTTGCTCTACAGAGAGACACTCTATCTTACAAGGCTGCTCAGTAAACAAACATTCTTGAAAACATAGTTTAGAACAAAGAACAGCTAGTGCCTTTCTCACAGCACATGTAGAAACAAGAGAGACTTGTGGGTAATTATCTCCCAAAAGTCATCAAAATGGAAGTCAAGTTTCAGCAGATATCCTTAGAATTAAAGTTATTAGTGTTAGCTAATCTCAGAGAATTCCTATTTTATTTTAACCTTTGCAGCTTCTTTATTTTTTTTTCTGATGAAATGTTTATTGTATTTTATTCACCATTTTATAAAAAACAAAACATCTTCTCAGATTTCTAGTCTGTGATATTGTTGAAAATTGAAATTGCAAAGTTAATTTATAGAACTTAACATAAGCCAACTACTTATAATAAGCTTGTTTCTTACTGTAATTCTTTAATTGGTCCTGATAGCTAAACTACAAGCAGTTTCTTTATATTTCCTTTTCTACTATGGTATCACAAAATATCGCTTTCCATTTTAAAAAAGAACAGTATAGAAAGGGAGATTCTGCTCTTGTGTTTTATACACAAATGGTTCTCCACGTAAGCATTTGTAATCTCTTTTTTGAAGACAGAACAGAGGAACAGCTCTGTGCAAATCCCAGTTAAGAATGGCACCTCCATGGTTGATGGGGTTAATCATCAAGAATAAAACTGTATTAGGTTAGTCTCTCATTTGAAATGATTTTTCCTCAGTTGATTGGGAGTACTTTGGATTTGCCAATATTGGAATAGTTTTTACTTCCTTTTTGTATGTTTCAAACTCTCTCGCAACTTATTTCTCATGAGATTTTTGTTGTAGCCATATGTATGTGGCCTACATGTAGATGTCAGGAAATAGTTAAATAGCCAACATTTAAGACATAGTCTTAAGTTCCAGCCTGAGCAGTGGTTTGTCCTTTTATTTTGCTATCTACAATGGGTAGTCTTTCGTAGTGAAAAATAGAATAAGTACCACAAAGGATACATTTATGTAAGAATAGAAAATCTTTCAGATAGGATTTGCCAGAATTGATTTTTTCTACCCAACCCCTGAAGGTATTTCTTGCCACTTTTGGTGAGGTTAAATGATTTCTAAAAGGTCACTGAAAGGTATTTACAGATCACTCAAGCTGTAACTGTTAGTTCAGTTTCCAGATATCTATGCTATTTAGTTTTGTGCGCTAAGGGTAGGGCTAATTTCCACATTACAGATAAAACACCAAGGCCTAGAGTAGTAAATTATTTAGTATCATATTGCTGAGTAGTAAAGAGCTGGGTAGAGACCTAAGCTAAGGTGTTTTCCAAGTTTAATGCTTTTGTCAAAATATAAACTTTTCCCAAATTGTGCCCAGGAATCTTTTTTTTTGAAATAGATGTCAATATGTGTTCCTCTAAATAAGGGTCAAATGATTTTAAAAAATGCTGGTTTAAATAAAATTTAGATTTTTTTTCATGTATTTTGAATCCTAATTCTTTATTGGTTATATGTTTTATAAATATCTTTTCTCATTCTGGGCCTTGTCTTTTTATTTTGTTACAGTATCTTTTGATGAGTAGAAATTTTAACTTAAACTGTAGTCTAATTTATCATCATTTAATCTTTTGAGATTTAGTTTTAGGGATTCCTTCCTATTCTCATATATTCTCATGTATTTTCTACTAGAAATTCAGTGGGTTTTTTTTTTTTTACATTTTTGTCTATAATATACCTAGAACTGATAATATATCTAGAACTGGGAATATGGTGTGAGGTAAGGATTAAAATTTTTTTCTGTATGAGTAAATAATTGTCCCTGCACCATTTGAAAACTGATCTTCAGGAACTACTTCCACCATGTGTGAAATTTCTATATATATGTGAATCTGTTTCTGACCTCTCTATTTTGTTCCATTTTGTTACTCTGTCTACTTGTACACCAATACCAATACTGTTTGTAATTGCAAAAAATAAAAATAAAAGGAAATGGTCTAAATGTTCAGCAGGAGGATAGATGAATAAATTGTGATATATTCATAATTAAATATTATTTAACAGTGAAAATAAACAAATCAGAGTTATATATGTTAAAGTCTCATAAAAATAATACTAAGCTCCCCCAAAAGAATACGCAAAATAATGCCTAGAATATTATACCACTTTTAGAGAAGGCTGAAAACATAAAAAACAGAACTACTCATTGTTTAGGAATATGGAAATAAAATAAAGATGTTAATAAATTCATAGAAATAATCTACATTTGGCATTTTGTTATTTCTGAGAGATGGAAGGGGTATGATGAGGGAAGGACACACAGAGGCTTCCACTGTATTTGTAATATTTCTTTCTTAAACTTCTAGGTGAGTACATGGGTTTGTTATATTGTTCTTTACACCTTTTTATGTCTTAATTTTTTCCTAACATTTTTACAAATAACAATATAAGATGCATTTACGGCAGTATTTCTCAAAGTCTTTAATTTGCTAATAGGCCTTGCCTTTATCCAAAAAAGGGGGCATTCTATGAGTATTTCCCAAATTTAATTGACCATGGAACCTTCTTTTCCCAGCAACACCTATTGGTACCTTGGGAATTAGTCTGTTTTATGGATCCCAGATTCAGAATATGTACTTTAGACCATACTGCTTATAAAGACGAGACAAATCCAAGGTCTAGTCTCTCTTTAGAGTGTCATCGAGTTACAAGAAGTGCTTTGAACCCAGCAGGATATAAAGGGAGGTGTTGTGCATGTGGTTTTTACCTTAGGGTCTTTCTTGAAGTTCATGGATATTCCTACAGCTTTAAGTTGTTGGGTACATCCTCCTCCCACCACACCCTGTGGGGACAGTTCAAATGTTTGCAAAAGAGAAATCAACAAAGTATAATTCCCACATGGTGAGAGTAAAGTTATAACATGGCCTAGTCTTTGTTTTCAAAGTGCAGTGCAAATAGCACACAGTGTAGAGAGGGTTTGTTACAGGAATAGCAGCCACCAGAGGCAATTCATTGATCAAGAGTCAGTTACGGAGAAGGTATTACCACCCTACAAATAGAGCCTTTTTTATGATGGGCAATCCTCGGAAATAACATTGTTATATAGAATACATCTTTTGCGTAATGAAAATCATTGTAATAAAACTGTTTTAATTAATACTTTTTAATATATAAAAATGAGGCTGATTCTTACTTCCTTTGCAATAGGAATGCTTTATTTGGCAGACTTTATATATAAAAAAAGAATATATAAATAAAGCAGCTGATTTGACCTGGCAAGCTTCGATTCCAATTCGGCGTACTTTCCCTATTTATAAAGTGCAGTAAAAATGTTGGCCTTTAGAAACTGATATTCCCTGGGTGAGCAAGTGTGGGTAAGGCTTTTTGGTTTTTTTCCTTTCTGTTGTTGTTATTATTATCACTCTTTAAAAAAAAAAAAGTAGGGCCTCCCTGGTGGCGCAGTGGTTGAGAGTCCGCCTGCCGATGCAGGGGATACGGGTTCGTGCCCCGGTCTGGGAGGATCCCATATGCCGCGGAGCGGCTGGGCCCGTGAGCCATGGCTGCTGAGCCTGCGCATCCGGAGCCTGTGCTCCGCAACGGGAGAGGCCACAACAGTGAGAGGCCCGCATACCACAAAAAAAAAAAAAAAAAAAAAAAAAAAAAAAAAGTAGCAATATTCTAAGAGAAAAACTCCAAATAAGAGCTAATATAATGTTTTTATGCCTATAAAAAAGGGAACACGTTATTTTAAAATGACTTTTTAAAGATTGTGGCCCCAAATGGTGACTGCAGGCCTGGTGCAGTCTGGTATATGTGCTACTATAATCTTGCTTGAGGCTCATAAATCTTGCATTATTTGGAGTAAGTGTAGACACTCCAAAATGAATTTAGAGGCAAATGTGCATGTGTTTCTGTGCACAGGCCGGGTGGAGGGAATGCTGTGATCATGTCTCAAAAAATTCTAATCATCTGGTCTTATAATGAATGGATTAGTTCCTCCATTCTGCCAATAGAACATGAGCGTAAGAAAACTTTGAAGTGCGGGAGGAAACGGCAAAGAAAACAGTAAACTGTTCATGTGAGACTGGCTTGATGCTTGGTGATTAAGAGATGAGGACCCTGCGGGTCAGCTCCCCATAGGTACAAACAGATGTTTGCACTGTTTCACAGCTGCTAAATATGATATAAATCCAAAGAATTTTTCTTGTTTTTATAAAGGAAAAAAATACCCAGACAGCAAATTTTTGGTCATTCAGATACTCTTACCAAATGACATCTGGTTTCTGTACTGCTTATTTAAGCAATCCTTAAAAAAAATGTTTGCCAAGGGGAGTAACTCTAAACTTTCAGTCCTTCACCATACATAACAGTACAGTTTAAATTACAGTGTGGCATGCAGAGTTTATTCTAAGCAATGCTGTTCTTTATTTCTTAACTAGCAAGTTTTATTTTCGAGAAAATGGGTTAGATATTATGTAATTAGTTAAGGGAAGTCTATGATGAAGTTACATTTAAAGTATCTAGGATTCCTATCCTAATGATGGCAAAGAAAATGAATTAATTGCTTCCATATGTTAAGCATGGTGGTGAGCAAAGTTAAACTATACAGTTACCTAAAATAAAATGTCAGCAATATAGCAAGACAGTATTTTGACTTGCATCAAGGTGAGAAAACATGAAAGGCAGAAAGGAAGCAGTGGCAGGTTGAAGGTCAAGATGGAAATGAATCTTAATAAAAGACTTGCCTAAATCTTTAGAGAAGAACCAGATTTTTTTTTGCTATCTCTATATACATTACACCTCCGAGTTTACATGCAGAAATTAGTTTATTATTAGCCCCAACATGTTTATATTGATTGTTCCCCTCCGAGGTGTCTATTTTGAAGGGTCTGATGCCCAAGTTTGCAGGCTTGCTTTCTGAATATTTTCTACCTCAACCTTTGTGTCTGACATTGATCTACGGTTTCATTAGAGCTTTCATTCAGTGGGTCTCCCAGAGCTTAGCACTGAAACAGAAAATGTGATAATTCCATAACAAATTTGGCAATTAGCAGCATTCCTCCTTTTGGGTTTTACATCATTATTTGGCCTGATTCTGTAATTCCAGTCTGATATTAATAAAGGGTAAGCAGTCTGACAAGTCCAGCTCTGTTGGAGATTTCTTACCCAAAGATGTTCTAGGTCTGTAGAAAATTCAGAACCTGTCCAATTGGAGTTGCCCAGAGTGAACATGGACTTTTCTTTGTCTTCTTTTGAAATTGTCTTGCTTGGTTTTTGAGTACTAGGTTCTTGCCATTATGTGATATAGGGTCTACAAGAACTGAATTTGCAGGAGGATAATAATTTTTCCTATTGTGTTTTACTTTGTAAAGTTTGGTTATGAGTTAATCTTAGGTTTCAGCATCAAGTCTAATTCACTGGTTCATTTAGCATTTCTTTTTTAGTCTTTAGCAGGAATGTTGCCTTCCTCCAGATTCCATGAGGAGGTTTACCCTATCTTTAGCATACCTCATTTTTGTGTTTACTAACTTTGGGAAACCTCTCCTGTCAAACTTTCTCATATATACCATCTGTGCATGAAAGTCCCAGGTGGGGGCTTGTAAAGAGGTTTCATGAAATCATGGCTGAGGAGTCCCATATTCAAGCTGACACTTAACTGTGCACAGCTAAATCCGCCACCTCCGTGCCCCCAGTGCCAAGTTCTCCTTATCACTAACAGCTTCCTATTGATGTCAGTGAGACTAAATATGCAAAGGAAACATGAAGCTCTTCATTCCCTGAGAACCGGGATATTTAGGTTGTGCAAATCCCTGAACCCTAAAATGGATTTAATCAGCCCAATTCACATCATAAATATCATGTTGCAAGGACACACTTGTGCTGGAACAGATAGGAGATTTCATTTTAACTTCTAAATTTGCAAAATTATGCCTTGTGGGCCATCAGTTTTTCTTGGACACTCCAGGGACTTCATGCCAAGAAGAATTCTTGGAGGACTCCATGCCAAGAGGAAATCTTACAGTGAGTAAGTTCATGATTTTTATTGAGAAGGGAGCAGTTTCCTCTGTTATCAAAGATACCATATTTCATCTTCTAGAACCCTCTTAGCAGTTCTTCCTGCCTCTGTTTTCCCCAGACTGTTCTGAGGAATGGCCAGGTGATCTTTTGCAAGGTCTGTTTCTATTTTTTATCTTTTCTCTCTCCTATCTCTCCTGTCCCAACCTTCCTCCTGCCTCTCCCCTCCCTCCCTCCCTCCTCCCATTCCTTCCTTCCCTCCCTCCCTCCCTCCCTTCTTCCCTCCCCCATTCCTTCCTTCCCTCCCTTCCTTCCTCTCCCCTTCTCCCCTCTTCCAAATAACCTATTAATGTACAGTGATTCTCTACTGAATCTCATCTAAATCTGGAAGAATAACTGAGGCTAGAAGATTTTTAAACTAAACTTTTTATTTTGAAATAATTGTAGATTCACAAGCAGTATATAAATAATAATGCAGAGAAATCCCCTGTACACTCTATCCAGCTTCTTCAATAGAAACATCTTGCAAAAGTATAGTATAATATCATAACCAAGATTTTGACATTTATACAGTCAAGATACAGAACATTTCCATCATTATTAAAATCCCTCATTTTGCCCTTTTATAGCTATAACCCACTATCCTCCCACCTCAACTTCCTCCTTAACTACTGGCAACCATGAATTGATTTCTATGATTTTTTTCTTTTGAGTTGCTGGTCTCTTAATTTCAAATGCATTTCAAATATCCTGCACTTGTATTCTTGTCCTCTTAGAATTACTGGTTTTGATATCATATTTGTGTGTGGATGATTTCCTACCTTTACTGTATGTTTGCCTTTACTGGTGAGCTTTCCCATTTGTAATTTTTCTTGTTTCTTGTTGTGACCTTTTCTTTTCCACTTAGAGAAGTTCCTTTAGCATTATTGTAAAGCTGGTTTCGGGTGCTGAATTCTCTTAGCTTTTGCTTGTCTGTAATGCTTTTGATTTCTCTGTCAAATCTGAATGAGAGCCTTGCTGGGTACAGTAATCTTGCTTGTAGGTTTTTCCCTTTCATCACTTTAAATATATTGTGCCACTCCCTTCTGGCCTGCAGAGTTTCTGCTGAAAAATCAGCTGATCATCTTATGGGGATTCCTTTGTATGTTATTTGTTGTTTTTCCCTTATTGCTTTTAGTATTTTCTCTTTGTCTTTAATTTTTATCAGTTTGATTACTCTGTGTCTTGGTGTGTTCCTCTTTGAGTTTATGCTGTACTCTCTGCACTTCCTGGACATGAGTGACTGTTTCCTTTCCCATGTTAGAGAAGTTTTGAGATATTATCTCTTCAGATATTTTCTCTGGCCCTTTCTCTCCCTCTTATTCTTCTGTGGCCCCTATAATGTGAATGTTGGTGTGTTTGATGTTGTCCCAGAGGTCTCTTAAACAGTCTTCATTTCTTTTCATCCTTTTTTTAAATTCTGTTCTGCAGCAGTGATTTCCACCACTCTGTCTTCCAGCTCACTGATTCATTCTTTTGCCTCATTTATTCTGCTATTGATTCCTTCTAGTGTATTGTTCATTTCAGTTATTGTATTCTTCGACTCTGGTTGTTCTTTATGTTTTCTAACTCTTGGCCAGAAACTTCTTGTAACTTCTTGCTGTGTGCGTCCATTCTTTTCCCAAGCTCTGGGATCATCTTTACAGTCATTACTCAAGTCTTTCTCAGGTAGATTGGCCATCTCCACTTCACTTAGTTCTTCTGGGGTTTTATCTTGTGCCTTCATCTGGAACATATTCCTTTGCTTTCTCACTTTGTTTAAATTTCTCTTTGTATTTTTATGTATGTAGTAGCTTAGTTATGTTTCTCAACCTTGGAGAAGTGGCCCTCTGTAGGGGATGTCCTATGTGTCCCAGCAGTACACTCCCCTCTCATCACCCAAGGGCCAGGGACTAGCAGGTCTCAGGGTAGGTTCTGACCTGTGTTTGCAGACTCAGTTCTGCAGGCTGCAGGATCATAGTTTCCTTGCTTCTGGTGTCTGCCCCCTGGTGGGTGAGGCTGGTCTAGAAGTTTGTGCAGGCTTCCTGGCAGGAGGGGCTGGTCCATAAGCTTCTGTAAGAATGATCAAAGTCCAGAATACTGATAATACCAAATGCTGGTGAGGATGTGGAGCAATAGAAACTTTTCAGTCATTGTTTCAACCAAGCAGCCCATAAGGCCCTGCTTGGATCTTCAGGCAACCTTATCCACCAGGAAAAATGAGGAGTGTGTGACAGGCAGGGGGGCCTGTGTTTTGCTTTGCATCCAGAGAAAGGGCTGCAGTGAGCATCTGGCCCTGGGGACACTAGGGGGTGCCGGGCTGTGTGGGGATGCTCCTAGCCCATTGCTGCACTCTGCTGGGCTGCCAGTTTTGTCCTTTTGAGAATGTTATGTAAATGGATACACAGTACATAATTTGGGGGGATTAGCTTTTTTTCACTGAGCATAATTTTCTGGATATTGATCCAAGTTATTTGATGTATTAGTAGTCTGTTGTTTTTATTGGTGAGTAATATTCCATGGTACAGATACACAATAGTTTGTCTAGTCATTCACTGAGTGAAGGATGTCTGGGCTGTTTCCAGTTTTTTATGACTAAAGCTGCTATGAACATTCGTGTACAGGTTTTTATGTGAACATAACTTTTTGTTTTTCTGGGATAAATACTCAGGAGTACAACTTCCAAGTCATATGGTAGTTGCATGTTTAGCTTTGTAAGAAAAGAAATGGCCAAACTGGTTTCTAGAATGTCTGTACCATTGACCATTCCCGTCAGCAATAACATTAAGTTATACAGCCTGTCTGTGTTGGGTGTTGTCACTATTTCTTATATTAGCGATTCTGATAGATGTGCTGTGATATCTCATTGTGGTTTTAATATGTATTTCCCTAATGGCTAATGAAGTTGAACATCTTTTTTTGGTCTTATTTGCCATCTGTATACTCTCTTTGTCTGTTAATACCTTTTGCCCAGTTTGTAATTGGATTTTTTTTTATTGTTGAATTTTGAGCATTCTTTACATTTCCTAGATACTAATCCTTTGTTGGATATGGGATTTGCAAATATTTCCTCCCAGTTCCTTCTCTTAATAGGGTCTCAAGGAGAGCAAAAGTTTTTACTTTTGATGAGGTCCAATTTATCTATTTTTCCTTTCAGAGATTATGCTTTTAATGTCAAGTGTAAGCATGCTTTGCCTGCCCTATGTTCTGAAGATTTTTCCTAAAAGTTTTGAGGTTTATAAAGCTATAGTTTGTATAGTTTATAAGTTATATGCATAACATTGTCAAAGCCTACTGCTGTTGACATTTTACAAGTTTGAGTAAAGTATAGAAACATCTCCTCCCTTTACCCTACTCTATTTATAATATAATTGCCTTAAGTATTTCCTCTTTATAAATTTAGAACCACATCAGCCAGTGTTGTAATTTTTGCTCTCATTATTGAACACGATTTAGAAAACTCAAGAAGAAAAGGAAAGTTTATTATATTTAACCCATATTTTTGCTTACTTTGTTCTTTCTTCCTTCTTAATGTTGTAAGGTTCCTATTTTTATCATTTCCTTTCTGTGTAGAGAACTTTCTTCAGTCGTTAAGTTAGGTTAGGTGTGCTGGCAACAGTCTCTTAGTTTTCTTTCATCTGAGAATGTCTTGATTTCTAACACAATAATAATTCCTCTTATAAATTATTGGTTTTTATTAACGGGGACAAATTACTCTTTTAGGTGAGTTTCAAGTCTCAGCGACTAAAGAAGCTACTTGCCTACTGTTTCAGACCACTTACAACTTGTAGTGGATAAGCAATAATAATCTCTGTTGTTCAGACCAGGCAACTGGGGAGACAGAAGACTGGTACAACTTTGCAGCTTCATGTAGACTCATAATTTTTGTGTGACTGCCCCAAAATGCATTTTAAATGCATGCATTTAAATAAATGCATTTTATATTAGTTACTACAGATAGAGAAGTATGACAGAGGGTCGTCTACTGGGAAGTGGAACCCTGAGCCCTACCATTCCTCATGAGTTATTTGAAGCTATGCCTTTTCAGATGGTTATAGTTGATTACTAATTAAAGGCCTTTCTGAACAATCATTGATTTTGATCAATTTCTTTTCAAAACAGGTATTTCTTTCCTCTTGATATTAAAGTATGTATACCTATCATTTTGAAAAGTGAGTTTCTGGAAATACGAACTTTCAAATATAATAGAAAGTAATCAGAAGGAATAGGTACTAGAAGTGCTTTTAGGAATTAACTCATATTTATGATACTTAGTTTGGAGCAGGCATGGTGCTAGTTGCTTCACGTACATATCTCATTTAATTCTCAAAGAAGACTCTTGAAGTTCACACAGCTATTAAGAGATGGGCTCTGCGTTTGAACGCAGGTCTGTGTGACCGTAAAGCACCTACATGTTTTTCTTCCATACTCCGTCACCATCCTCTAGCATTTTGCCCACTTGCCTGTGCAAGGTTATCATCTCTGTACCCTGTTTCCTGATGATTGACCAACTTCCATGGATTCTATTACTATTGCTGGAGTGAAGGATCCCAGATTTACACCCCCAGGGCCATATTCTAGACCCATTCAAAATGCCTGTGCATGTACCAGTGGCACCTGAACTCACTGTGTCCCAGATCAAACTGTGACTTCCACCCATGGACAAGCAGTCTCTCCTCCTGAGTTTCTTATTTCTAATAAGAGAAACATCATCTTTTCTGTCATCATTTCAAATCCTTTGTTTCCTCCTTTTCTACCTCTGTTTCTCCTTCTTTCAGGACTCACTAAATTTTATAATTTTCAGACCCCAATATCTGTATTGCTGCTAATACTACCAGGTCCACAGCCATCAGTCTTCTTTCTTTTCTGGGCATGTCCTCTTAGACATTGCTGCCAGATTTATCCTGAAGTTTGGGATTGATTTTACTATACTTTTCCCATACGCACTTCAGTACCTCCCCTCTGCCTACTGATTTACATACAAAATCCTCAGTCTGCCTTCAGGACTCACCATGAAATGGTGCCTGAATATTTTTTCAGCCCAATCTCCAGCTACATTCTTACTAAACTCTCTACATCCCCCATATGATCTGCAGTTTCTGCTTGACCCCTCCTCAGTATTGTTCCATTGTACTTCATTCTCAACAGAGGGCCCATCTCAAATGCAGCCTCTTTAAAAAATCCTCTCCTCATTTTCCTAATGGAGGTCATCTTTTATTCCTTCAAAGTCAAATCTTTGACGACACTCATCTTGCCTTTTATTTTAATTGTGTGACAATCAAGAAGGCTAATAAAATGTTACTTGTTTTTACCTTCTCTGCAGAAGACCTATTCATAATAGGTCTTCAGTATTTGTAGATTTGAGTTTTGTAAATGAATCTTCAAGGATCAAGTGTCCTAGCAAAGCTTGTTCTAAATTGCTGTGTTATGACTGACAGGTACACTCTTACTGAATCCTCCCCTATATTGATTCATCTGGTTAAAACACATTACTGATCTTGACAGAAAGGATGATAACCACCCACTAAATGCTCTTCTCTCACTTGCCATCAGGATGACTTTTCAAGGTGGGAGAATTAACTTCCAAACTGGTTTTCTGAGCATAAGTCTATTGTAAATAAAATTCCACAAGGATGTTCCTCAGCTGTGATAATAGATAAGCATATTCCTTGAAATTTGATGGAGTATGTATGTTTATTATGGGTATGTTGTGGCGTGGTAGAGGATGAAATATTTCTGAAAAAAGTCCCTTTAAAAAAACTAAGTATTCCAATAGTTTATACATAACGAAATCTGTTAAAATGTGTAATACCTTTGTCAGTTTTTTTAAAGATGGGTATGTGTTCCTTTAGATTTGAAACTTTTAAGCTGAAATAGAAGTATAAGGTTGGCTTTTGACATTCTTGTTGCATAGGTCTCAGTGGGTTTTATACAGAGGAACTGTGGATATGGGAGCATCCTGGGCCAGTGTGTTCTAGTTCTGGTGTGTTACTTTCAATTCACAGAACCATTTTTCTTGGAGATCATTCTACAAGAATGTGGATTTATGGCCTGTATAATTTAGTAATTATATCCAATAAATGAAAATGACATCATGTAACTTGGACTTGGGAGTCTAAAATTGCAAAACGATGCCAGGGAAGAATGTTCATGGTGAAAATTAGGGCCACTAGTCATTCATTGTTGAGCTTGGAGACTAGATGACAGTGCTGTGAATATAAATAATTCCCAGCCATGGAAACATACAATACCTTTTTTTTTTCCCCAGCATATATTAAACACCAACATCCTAGTAATAAATCCCACAGTGTAGATTTAACCTTCACTCATTTTCTTTCACTCTCTATTTTTCTCCTCTCCCAAGTATATACTCCATTCCGTTTACTAAGATTTACTCATAGTAATTCCATGTTAGAAGAGAGGGCTGTAAAGTATTTGATTAAGAGAACAGGTTAGAATCAAGCAAACCTGTTTTAAACCTGGCTGTGCAATTTTTTAACTGTCCCCTTAAGCAAATAACCTAACACGGTTAGGTCCTGGTTTCCTCATGTGAAATAGGGATAATAATCACATCTATCTTATAAGATTATGGTGGGATTACATGAAATAACATATAGAACTTAGGCTGGCACAGAGTACTCAATAAGTGACAGCTGCTATTATTATTATTAGCTATTATTTATCTTTACATTTGTAATTGGTAGTAATTTGGAATTAAAAGTCAGCTGGCTTGGTCTTCAAACCTAAGGACCTACCTACCTTATGTAGGGCTGTTCCTGAAACCAGAAAGAATGAACACAGCCACCAAAATGTATGCAAATTTAGCATAAATAGTGGGTGGCAGAGATTGTATGTAAGATCCACTAGAACAGTTTACTGATATCCCGAGTTAGCAGATACCTTATTCATTTAACCAACATTGCCTGGGTACCTAACATGTGCTAGACATTGTGCTGGCTCTGGGATCCATGCCCTGGTATTGTTCACAGTCCATTTTGCAAACAAAATCCATCCATTTGAATGGACTTGTTTTTCTCAGATAACTATGGAAGAATATATATGAGGTATCTGCTAACGCAAATCTCAGAAAACTGCTCTCTCTCTCTATATATGATGTTGCTTGGATTTAGAGATCCCCACTGGGCTTATATCTTTGCAGGCGGGAAAGCCTCAGTCACCAATGAAGCCAGTGAGCATGGTGGCCACTGTGAACAAGTCTGGCCCCTCTCCAGGAAAGAGGCCTGGGAGTTCTCCTCCTGACCTGCTCAGAAATGTGTGGTCTCACACCGGCGTTCCCGTGCTTGCATCCTTTGGGGACACACAGACATGGCTGGGGTGGGCTGAGCTGCTCTCTCTATGTGCTGAATGTCTCGTGTTGCAGAGAGAAAGGAGCTGGTGAAGCGTTCATCAGCCTGTGTGCAGTAGAACAGCGGCTGCGGCTTCACTGCAATAAAGTGTTAGAGTTAATCTCCTTCATCTGTTTTCATTTTGCTAATCCACTACATCAGGCACGAAAAACTAAATTTATTAATTAAATGTCCCACTCTCTGAAGGAAGGCACTTGGAAAATGGAAAAATGTTCATTAGCAACAGGAAAAAAAATAATAAAAGCCAGAGAATAATTTGAGTCTTGAAACTTCTACAGTTGGAATAACAATAAAAAAAAAGAGAGATGGCCATAAAATAGTCTGTTCTTGGCATTGCTTAATTGGCCTATTTATTTTTCTGTCTCTGAAGCTGTCTTTAGTGACACCTACTGATAAGAGCCAATCGGAACCATAGCTGAATTCCTTCGGGCTGGACCTGCCAACAAACTGCTCAGCCCTCCAGATGTTGCTGCTTTGTGAGAAATGAGAACTCCATAAACCAGGCTCACCCTTCCTCCTGGGGTGAACGCAAAGACAGGCAGATATGGAAAATCACTGCGCAGCACCATGAACAACGTGCTCCAATGAGGGGTTGGGCCAGTTCTTATTTGTCTTGGTGGAACAGACAGCCATGGAGCCTAATGCAAGAATTTTAGCTGGCAACAGTTCAAAATGTGACTATACATTGAAATCGCTCAACAAAAGGAGGCCTTTTAGCTAGAAAAAGTCCAACAGTGGGTCTAAACAAATAACTAGGGCAACTTACAGAGAGGGTTAAGGATGGATCACACGTGACTGTCTTATGCTGAACATTTCTCCACTTCTTGTTCTTTTCAGCTTCCATTCTTTTGTGTTATGTAACAAATTAGAAAGATGCTGCAGTGAACAGCCTCATGGCACATCCTGACGGTCAGTGAATAATACTCAGTGAGCACTCGCAGTTCTGGGAATAGAACAAAGTGAGCTAGAGTGAATTCGTTTTTGTCCTTCAGACTGGAGTGTCCCAGTCTTTCTTAGTACAGGATACACTTGTGACCTTGCTGTGAAATAGTAAGAAAATGTATCACTGTTCTTTTTTCCTGAGCCAGTCCCTTGGCCAGCTGTCTGTCCATCCAAATCTTCTACTTCCACCCACATTATACACAGTCATGCACCCCATGACGCCTGATTAAGGCCAGCCTCAGTAGATGATGAGACACAATTCTCCTGCTGCAATCCCCAAATAAGCCTTTTGACTAGGGAAATGGATATTATTGAATAAATGTTTACTTATGATGTTTGATTTATTAATTTAATTTCCCATATATACTTACATATATAAAGATGTGTTATTTTAAAACCAATTTTTTGAGTTCACATCTGACATAATTTTTATTTGAACTCTTCACATGTACCTCAGAGACAGCCAAGATGTAGCAGAGCCTTTGTCATCAGTAGAGCTGTTTTTCACATTGCCTAATACAGTTTCCTAGAGTTTGTTGCCATCATTTTTATTTCATGTTTTGAATCTGAGTGTGTAATACAGTACTGCAAATTTTATCCCAGCCACATGTACCCATTTGCATAGTATTAGAATTTGAAAAAAAAATCACCCTGTGGTCCCCACAATAGAACCACTTAAGTGAACCTTGAAACTCTCATTAACATGAGAGCCAATATGTGGAATTGTCAAACATCCAGGAATAATGACTAAATCTGTGGTAATTTTTTTCTTTTTAAAACGCTGCTCATATCAGATGACTTCTACAAGCTTCCAAAACTAGCACTGATTGAAGCCTGTTTCAGCCTAATGAGTCTCCATCCAGTGGTATTTTTTGTTCAGAATAAAGTAATTGAGAAAGCATCCCCATGGTATGACACTTGGCAAATATTCCATATAAGGTGACTCTTTTAAAGAGATCATATTTGGGGGGAAATTTGCCTAATAATCAGGCATATTCAGTATACTCAGATATTACCTTTCCTTATGCCACCTCTTCTTCCTGCCACGTCTACCATCATGTCTACACCCCAAGTCCCTACTCAAAAATTAGCAGAGAGAAATATTTCTCTCTGAGGAGGATTTCATGCCTCATAGAGTTAGGAGGTACTGGTGAAGAAACGATGCTTTAGATGCTCACTGTCTAAGATAAAGAGAAGAAACAGGGACTCGATTTAAGGACGTTTGAGTCAGCTATGTCGAGTGACAGAAGGGTTAAGAAGAATGAGAAAAGTCCAGGGTGCTCGATGCTAAAGTCATCAAGGGCAATGGGCTTGAATAAGGTGAAGAGGAAAACTTGG
Source organism: Hyperoodon ampullatus (assembly GCF_949752795.1). NCBI lineage: Eukaryota > Metazoa > Chordata > Mammalia > Artiodactyla > Ziphiidae > Hyperoodon > Hyperoodon ampullatus. The sequence goes on along the minus strand of NC_136916.1, from coordinate 133,170,198 downwards.
CCAGGTGCTAGCAGCACTTAGGAGGATGAGAACCTATTGGGAGATGGGTGGAAATCTTAAATTCATGAAGGAGATGGTATAAGTGGACAGGGTATACTTCAATAAGAGAGTTTGCTAAGTGATTGTGGAACCAAATCATGGTCTGAAGCTCTAGACACAGAAGTGGAGAGAGGTGGACTAGATTACAAGTAGAAGCAGCCTCATCTGAGAACTGTGGGAGAAATGACATCAGCTAAAGAAATCAGCACGAGATAAAGGAAACAACTTTATTATTTTTTAAAATAAATTTATTTATTTATTTATTTTTGGCTGCGTTGGGTCTTTGTTGCTGTGCGCGGGCTTTCTCTAGTTGTGGCGAGCGGGGGCTACTCTTCGTTGCGGTGCACGGGCTTCACATTGCGGTGGCTCCTCTTGTTGCGAAGCATGGGCTCTAGGCGTGCGGGCTTCAGTAGTTGTGGCTCGCGGGCTCTAGAGGACAGGCTCCGTAGCTGTGGCACATGGGTTCAGTAGTTGTGGCACATAGGTTCAGTAGTTGTGGCTCACGGGCTCTAGAGCACAGGCTCAGTAGTTGTGGCGCACAGGCTTAGTTGCTCCGCGGCATGTGGGATCTTCCCGGGCCAGGGCTCAAACCCGTGTCCCCTGCATCGGCAGGCGGATTCTTAACCACTGTGCCACCAGGGAAGTCCAGGAAACAACTTTAGAAAAGTGAACAGCCAGTGGAGCAGGAGGGGCCCCCAGGATGTTATGACCAAGTTTGGTAGGAAGTTGGGTATGGAGGAACTGGCAAGAGGAGGTATCAGCCTAAGCTTTATTCAACTAATGGTGAAGGAGGAGGTGGCGGTGAAAGGTCCCCCAGAGATAGGTATGGATTACAGGTGTGAGAGAGGCAGGGGTTGGCAAACTAGCTGAGGGCATTCCTTTGGGAAAGAGTGGCAATGTGACTTGTCCTGCTACTACTGTCGGAAGTCTGAGATGACCTTATTCTGCGAACTGAACTCCTTAGCTATTAAGCCTTTCTATAAAAGGCATTCTCCTGATTTCTAAGGCACAGCAAATGGGGGAGGGAACAATAGTTGTGTATGTTGTTACAAATTTTTGCTTTTACTGGACATGTGGTTTAAAATGGTTCTTGAAGAACTTTTGCTGGAACACAGGTTAGGAGGTTATTTGAATAACCTACTGACTGGGGTTTTAGTTTTGGGATTAAAAACAAAGAGACAAAGAAAAATAGGACTGAAGAAGGTTTGACAAAACTTGTAGGCAGACTAGAGATAAAGAATGAAAAAAAATAGAGAGGTGTACGACTATTTCAAATTATAGTTTTGGAGGACTGGGAAGTTAGAGGATATCACTGAATGTAATAGGTAAGGTAAAAGAATATAGAGAATATAGAGAAAGAGGAAAAGGTAAGTAGGAATTTGGGGGGGGGCATATCCTTTTTTGACAACAGAACAAGATGTTTTATAACAGTTTCCATAATTTGAATATCATCTTCATAATTTTTTCCCATATCTGCATACCATCTGTACTCTTATTAATTTAATATTTGTTTGATCAATCTTTTTTTAATCCTAAATATATCATTCCTAAGCAGCAATATCCATAGAATCTTAAATTTGATGCACAATTTACATGCATTCCTGAAATTCATGGATATAAACATAATGTTAAAGATATTTGTATACAACCTTTGGAAAATAGCATCTTAGGTTGGAGAGAAACTTGAGATAGTCTTTTAGGACTGAGAACTAAATTAGTGGAGCATGTAAACATCCCAACAGAGCCATATAGAAGAAAGGGCTCTATAAATAAACTTTGCATGGATTTCCAAGGTAGTAATCAAGGAGAAGTGGCTTATTGGAATGTGAAATGGTCCAAGAATCTGCAGGGATAAGGGGGTACATTTGGGGGGCATCAACTTTATCTGCAGATATTTATGGGAATGATTTTAGGAGAGTGATATGAAAACAGAAACTGAATCATGGTAAACAAAGAGGAATGGACAAAGTAACCAAACTATAGAACTAGACTACCCATCCCAGGTGAGCTCTGAAGGTTACTTTGCAAGGTCAGAAATATTTATTATTGTGAGGATTTATTGAATAATACACAAAGTTCTTAGCACAGTGCCTGGCACATAGTCACCAATAAATGATAGATGATGAAAATGAGGATGATAATGATGATACAGTTATATAGACTTTTAAGAAATAGACATGAATATATGTTCTAGGTCCAAGTAGACAGAGCTGGAAAAGTTGCTGCCAGGGAGAGGCTGTAGGACTCAGAGGCAGGTCTCCCTTTAGGGAGAAGGGAAGAAAGTCACAACTTGAGTAGCAATGGAGATCAATGTTTCTGGAGATGTAGGCATCGTGGCCTTCCAGAACTGCAGGGAAGAAAAGGAAGGAGGTAGGGTACGTACTCTTGTTCAACTCTTGTTGAAACGGTAGTAGGAGCAGTTGGGGGAGATGGTGCTTGGGATTAATCGCTGGGAGGGAGCTTGGAGTGGGACAGGATGAGGCTTTGGCGAAGATCGAATGGGGCTCGGGTGCTCCAGAGGCCCTGGATATATTTTTTAGGGAGTTGTGCTAGGCTAGTATCTTAAAATTCTGCACTTGACTCAGATTTGGTAATTTGAAACCAGTCTAGTGTGTTGAGACATTGAAAAGCAAGGATCATAATTTCAAATATAGGCCTATTTGAAAAGCCACAAAAAAAAAAAAACCATGAACTTTTAAGGATAGATATGTATTTTGGCTCAAATCTCTAGGAATTTATGGTTTTAACTTTCAGAAAACACTTAACAATAACCTTGATGCAGTTAGGAGTGCGTATATTTGCTGGGGTCAGGAATCTGGGCTATATACACCAGAAGCACCCAAATTTTCAAAATGTGACTTAACACTCCAGAATCCGAGAAGTCTTTACGTTGCTGGACAAATGTAAACTGGTTCTGCCCTCTGTGTAGTTCGGGTGAAAGTTCCCAGTGGCAGGGTTGGGTTTCCCAAGCGTCCAAAACTCCCTGAATGTCAAACCCTGGGGATGGGTTCCTTCAAGGTCAGTCGCTCCATTTTCATTTCAAAGATTTTCTTGTTCTTGAAAAGGACCAGGCAAAGGGAGGGACCTCTGATCTGGAGCATCTTTTCCTTTGGCCCAGGCACCCCTCAGCCCATCATTTTGATTCCTGCTCTGTAACCACAAAGACAAGTATGATGGATCTCCTTTTGGAACACAATGCAGTTTGCTTGGAAAAACGTCCACTTTAGACAAACAATAAAAGCAGCCCAAGTGGGGCCTTGGCTGCTCTCCTGGTGTTACGCTCATGCATATGCCTCTGGTGCTTGGCAGAAAAAGTTTTCTGGTTGCACAAAACAGCAGACAACCTTTTGGGAATACCCATCTTCTGTCCTTGTTATTCAAAAACATAACTTGGAATTTAAGTTATTAGCCCAAAACAAGATGCAAATTTGACTCTCTAAGTCTCAATTTCTATGTATTGTAAAGAAGGATTTTTCCCTTTTAATCTGCTAATCTCCAGGGGGAAGAAGGCTGGGGGAGATGGTGGAGCAGATGCTGTGTAAACACAGCTCTGTTCTGTTGAAAGAGATATCAACTTGGCCACGCAGCCTCTACTGATCCCCTCTGTTGGAAATCATCTCTCCTCTCCTCTGAACTACTGCTACACTTTGTTTCTTCTTACCAAGCATTTACCAGATTCTTCTGTCTAGTATTATAACTACTCGTGTTCATGTCTTAATTTTCCTTCTAGACTATAATTTTCAAACTGGCATGGACTGTCTTATTTAACTTTGTTTTCCCCACAGATTCTATATATGTATTTTAATAATCAGTCTATTCCCATATAACCCCAGATTTTTTTTTTTTTTTTTTTTTTTTTGTGGTACACGGGCCTCTCACTGTTGTGGCCTCCCCCATCGCGGGGCACAGGCTCTGGGCGTGCTGGCTCAGCAGCCATGGCTCATGGGCCCAGCCACTCCATGGCATGTGGGATCTTCCCGGACCGGGGCATGAACCCGTGTCCCCTGCATCGGCAGGCGGACTCTCAACCACTGCGCCACCAGGGAAGCCCTAACCCCCGGTTTTGACAGACATTCTTTTGCTGAGCATCTAGTATGTGTTGCTTCCTGAAAATAACCTAATATTTTTTATCATTGTTCTAAGTGTTATACTTTATGCTTGTTTATCCTATCACAAAGTAATAACTGTTATTTTAATCATGTTTTTATAAGTGAAGAAACAGAGGCATAGAGAGAGCATAAGCAATTGTCCAAGGGCCATACCACCTGTAGCTTGGCCGAGCCAAGATTCCATCTCACTCAGAGCCAAAGCCTGTGTTCTTAACCACCATACCATACTGCCTCTGGGTGTTGCCTCCAGAAATAGGATTAAGTAAGCAAAGATGAAAAACATTTGGCCCCTAAATCAAACATTTCACATTCTGGTAGAAAAGACAGACCTGTAAAAACATCAGAGGAATTTAGAGAGATTGGCGGTGGTGATGGTGCTGTGTAGAAAGGGCACAAGTCCTGGAAAAGGGCTGCCTCCAGGCTGTAGTGTCCTCAGCAGAGGGCTTATGTGGATATGGATTTCCTTCACCTGACAGGACCTGTCTCAACATCAAAAGTAGCTCTCTTAGTAGGAAGGGTAAGTAGATTTCTAAAGACCATCTTCGAGTTCAGTCCCTTTATTGCAAAAGAGGAACTGAAATAAAGAATTCAGGTGATTCACTCCTCAGACACGATGAATTAATTACCCACCCAAGATGGAACAGAAAGGGTAGCTATCAAAATCCTGTCACAACCCTAATTTTTTCCCAAAGGTTCATTTAGAAGAAAAAAAAGTAAAGGAGATGTAAGAAATGGTTGTGTATTATGAGATGTAGAAAAATCAGCAAAGAAACAAAAACATCTAGAACCACCAATGTTGTACTGGTATATCTCACATTGAAGAAAAGTATAAAATAAGACTTGCCCCCTTTCCCTCAAATTCCTCTGCCACCCTCCTCCTCCTACACACAGTATCTCTAGATGCTTCTGATAGAACTGGGAAACTGTTAGGCTTGGTGGTCTGTGCTCGGGACCCCAGATATTTATAGTCTCTTTCCAAGAGACTATAAATCCAAGTGCTTATTGTCCTGTTACAAGTTTACCTCAGGCTTTCACTGACTATTTCAGTTAAAACAGGTGCCATTTGGCCAAACAGAATATTATAAAAACAAGTTAATTCTCTAGCAATTTAAGTTATAACCACTTAGGTAAACTTCCCTGACCTCCCCATGTTCTAGGTTAATTTTAACCTCAGCTTTTTTTCCCCCTGTTATTCTGTCTGCCTGGGTTTCCCCCTCATTTCCACTCATTTAATTCTTTGCTCCTTGCAATACCCAGTAGGAATTCTATGTCTCCCATGAAGTGTGTCTGAGCTAGAGTTCCCAAAGTGAGTTCTGTAGGACACAGTTCCCCAAGGAGCTTCCTGAAAGCTGGGCTCCATGGTCAAAGGAGCTCGAAAAATGTCTCTTACACTTAAATACCATCTCTTATTGGATCTATAGAATTTATAATCTATACCTCAACATTTAACATTCATTTATTGTGCATATAAAAAAAGATTAAATATCTATTATGGGCCAGACACACACAGTGCTGGACATAAGAGTTATAATTGTTTCCTCATCTTAAGTAAGTCTTGCCTGTTTACACAGATTTTATACTTTTAGAAAGTATGGACAGGTCTTATTTTGTGTTATACTGTTATTAATATAGAGTACAGTACTATGAATATAACAGAGCCTTGATAAATGATTGTTGGTTGGCTTGTCAGTTAAGTAAGTAAATGTGAGTTAACTTTTATCAATGAAAATTGTTCTTATCTTATTCTTGAAAGTTACTCTTTGAGAGAGCGTACCTTTGACCCCCCTTGTGGTATTTCTAATAACAAAACCCTTCACAGAGAGGGTGAAATGCCTCTGCATATTGTGACTGGCCCAAATAGCAATGTCCAACATAAGAAAAATACCAATTTTCCAATTTTTGAAGTGCTTACCATAATGCATAATAGGGGAAAAAAAACACAATTGTCCCCATTACAGTCTCCACTACAGAAATCCATCCTCTGTCACTCTGTTTTTTTTTTTTTTAAGATGTTGGGGGTAGGAGTTTATTAATTAATTAATTTATTTTTGCTGTGTTGGGTCTTCATTTCTGTACGAGGGCTTTCTCCAGTTGTGGCAAGCGGGGGCCACTCTTCATCGCGGTGCGCGGGCCTCTCACTATCGCGGCCTCTCTTGTTGCGGAGCACAGGCTCCAGACACGCAGGCTCAGGAGTTGTGGCTCATGGGCCTAGTTGCTCGGCGGCATGTGGGATCCTCCCAGACCAGGGCTCGAACCCGTGTCCCCTGCATTAGCAGGCAGACTCTCAACCACTGCGCCACCAGGGAAGCCCCCCTCTGTCACTCTTGTCTAGTTGTAATCACATGTGACTGAGTTGAGTTCATTAACTGAATTTGGGTTGTTCTCATTAAAGTCCTAAATAGAGGGGAATATTTTTTTCTCATCTGACCAGCCTTGACTAAAAGGCATCTTATGGTGAAGACAGGGCAGAAGACAGTGCAAAGCGAACCATACCATTCTCCCATCACCGAGATATCTGCCCAGGGACCAGATCAGCATCCAGTGATTAATGCCGTCTGTCCAACAGATTCCTTGTTTGGGGGCTGGGTGTCAGGACAGAAGGATTTATTATACCATAAGATGTTTATGAACACACTCCAGGGACAGATGTGGTAAAGGCAGGACTGAAGTGGTAAAGGCAGGACTGAAAAGGCTTGGTGAGAGTATCCCAGTTATTCTGTAAGGGACTTGTCAAACTTTAAGTGAAGCAGAAGGTTTTTATGATTTTTTTCCCCTCTTTCCTTAAGTGGAATGTCAGTTATGTTACTGGAGTTAATGCTACCAAATTTGAATGCTTGAGTGCAGCTCTGTCTTTGAGTATTTGTCAAGGAAAAAAAAAAAGGACCACTTAAAGCTTAGCAGAAACTTCACATACGAGGTATGAGAGAATAAAGGAACTCTGAGTTGAGCTACTGAGAAGCTGAAAGGACCTGTGGAAGACCTTTCAAACCGATCATAAATTGGAATTCAAATCAGTGAAGAATTACTACAAAATCTTGAGTCAGAGCCCACTTGAATTCGGCATTTCCCTTACCATGGCCTTTCTCAGTGTGTCACTTAGCACCGTGTAAATGGTTCTCTACTGTCCAAGGATGGTGCCTGAGGCTTCCTATTGCTGCTGAGTGGAGAATTAAAAGCAAAAATGGCTCCACGTTTCGGGTCTGCACTCAGCAGGCGGGCTGTGAGGAAGGACCTTCTGCCAGTAGAGTACATGCAAAAGGGAGCTGAACAAGGGTGTGAGCCCCCCCTCAGGGAGACTTGGGATGGCCCCCATCAGCTGAAATGCTCTGTTTTCTCCTCATCTGTATCAGATCCTCTGTAAGGATAATTCTAGTCCTTGTTGCCATAAAGGCAGTGGAAAGGAAGCAATGACAGTGACGGGGGTGGGTGTTTCCTCTGTGCTGGTCTTTGATACATCCATTGAGAACAGGAGGCAGGTCCATGCTACAGCATAGACAGTATTCCCCAAAACGTGGCCCTTGAACGACCTGCATCAGCATCACCTAAAAAGCCTTTAAAATGCATATTTCAAGGCCCTAGGCCAAATCCTCAGAATCAGCATCTCTGGGAGTGGGCCTGGGAACATACAGTTTAACAGATTCCCCAAGGGATTTTGATACACTCGGAGCTCCTGTCTTAGGGACTTGAATGACCTGTTCCCCTTGTAGTTGCAGTTGTTTCTCATGCTTTTGAAGATGAGGCAGCGGGGGAGGGGGGAGAGGGTGGTGGAGGAAGGAACAGACTAGACCCATCAGAATGGTGACTGTGGTCATCACATGTAGTGCTTCGAGAGGGGCTGTAGGGAAGAAATTCCACACTGGTGGCCTGCACGTATATTTTATTTGGACTACATGGCCCTTAATATTTTAAAAAGCAGGAATGCCTTTGTGTGAGGGCATGCCTCCTCCAGTCCCCAGCAGCCCCATCCCTGCCTGCTCACCACTTGCCTCTGAAGGCACTTGATCATCAGCTAGTGGGGGTGTGTGTGAAGATTTAACATTAACTGGCCTATGGTCTCCTTGTCTTTAAATCATGAAATATAAACTTGTTCATAAAAGTTGGCCCTCGAGAGAATAACAGACTTTTTTCTTTGATTTGTCTTTAAGCCAAAGTTACCTTTGTTTTCCCAACTTGCTGGAAGGTACCAATGAAAAAGTACCTAGCAAAGTGTTTTTGTGCAGTGCATGCCTCGATAAATAATTTTTGCATGAACAAAAGAGTAATGTGATACAGCTGACGATTGAGTTTAGGACTGTTTTCTCTTAATCCTCCCATCCCCTGAGCCCTTCTAAACTGCAGCTTTCCCCACCACAAAATGGCAGAGGAGGATTCCTGTGACCTGGATCTTTCATTCACCTGTTTTGGGTAGGACAGGTGCAGCCCAGATTTTTCTCTGACCTTGTGTCAAATCCTCTGTGAAATAAAGGCACAGCTTTCAGGTCTGTCTGAGAGGCCTTTATATACTGTTCATTCCTGAATGTTTTCATGAAAACATTTTAATTTGTGGCAAATCTGTTTGTTTGTTGTGTTTGTCAAGTTAATGTAAACTGTAGTCCATTAGGCCTGAGATGAGTCTACTAAATATTTTCAGATGTTTTTTATTTCCCTAGCTAAGAGATGGATTTGAACCAGAGCTCGGGGTGAAAGGGCAATGTGTAATATACTGAGACATGAAGTTCGACATATGAAATAAAATAATGTAATGTTTCTAATATTTAAGATGAAAAAAGCAGCAACGAAACACTGGAAGGAGGAAAACATGAATACCTGTATATTTTAATTTTAAATGCCTGCAGATGTTGAATTTTAATCAGAGCATGTCAGATTCTGACTCTGACAAAGGCAAAAATGTGAGATCTGTTTTCTTGAATTGCTTCCACATTTCATGCTTCAGATTTTTATTACATATAGCACTGCATCATCATATATTTATGTAAAGTGCCAGCATCCATTGACTTAGCATGTGCCTGATGGTTAACATATAAAACAGTATGCAATGAAGGAAAGGCCCGTTCTCTCTCTCCCCGGCGTAGATTCTCTCTGTGACCTTGTGGTAAGGAAGGCATTTAACCCCTCTGTGCTTCAGTTTCCATAATCTCAAAATAGGAACCACCACTCTTGTTTCTCCCGAAGCTCCATGGGTACAGTGAGGCTTATTTGAAATAGTAATTGATCTATGTTCTTACTATATAATAACAATATCATATATATGTATATGTGTGTATATATATTTACTTAGATTGAAAGAGAAAAAGAAAACTAGTGAAAATTAGATGGATATGTATTAAAATCTAAAATAAAGGTACTTTTAGATTTTATGCATATTCGTGAAATATTTTTCTCTATTTTTTTTGCATCATATTTCCTAAAGCAGTGTGAAAGCCAATGACCTTAAATTTCACACTGTAATTCTCCTACTGAAAACAATGGATTTGTAAGTACATAGTATAGTTCAGAGAAATATCTGGGGCTTCCCTGGTGGCGCAGTGGTTGAGAATCCGCCTGCTAATGCAGGGGACACGGGTTCGAGCCCTGGTCTGGGAGGATCCCACATGCCGCGGAGCAACTGGGCCCATGAGCCACAACTACTGAGCCTGCGCGTCTGGAGCCGTGCTCCGCAATGAGAGGCCGCGACAGTGAGAGGCCGGCGCGCCGTGATGAAGAGTGGCCCCCGCTTGCCACGACTAGAGAAAGCCCTCGCACAGCAACGAAGACCCAACACAGCCAAAAATAAATAAATTAATTAAAAAAATAAAAATAAAATAAAATACAGCAGAATGCTTTAACAAAAAAAAAAAAAAAAAAAAGAAATATCTGTACGTTCCCACTATATTTTTCTCTGAACAGTTTGAAATGTATAGGATAAGGAAAGGAAAACCAGTTGATTTGATTGAAGATTTCAATATAAGATCAATCCTCATCTGGCTTCTTGCTCATAGGGTCTTTTAGGCTAAATGACTCTATATTCCTGGTCCTTTTAAATCTTTCTTCATCTGGTCTCTTTTGCCTTCTAAGGGGATCTGTGCTGACTTGTAGGAAATAGTCATGGGGCTTCTGAGAACAGTGAAGTCGAGGATTAAGTGTTAAATTATCTGTGGTGTGGGCCCTTTCTTGTTATTCTTAAATGTTCAGAGAGGTCGCTATGTGCACAAATGTTTAGGGAGAAAGATGAAGGGTGGTATTTTCATGTCTAGAATGATGTGGTATAGAACATGTGTAACATATTCAGAACAACAAGACAGTCCATCTGCTGTACTAAGTTAGGGGAAACAGGACTCACAGCCAACAGAGAACAGGAAACTACAGGAGTCTCTATCCAACCATCCCCTCTACCAAATTACCAACAGATTATGTATATTTTTATATAAAGCTTATATTTAATTTTAGTTTTAAACAACTGCATTTATTTGACTCTTCAAAGATTTTTAACTGTATTGCAATGGAGAGTTTTTTCACCAGAAATTCTTCTTAAGAATATTTCAGGCATATACCCTGAAAAAACCATAATTCAAAAAGAGTCATGTACCACAGTGTTCACTGCAGCTCTATTTACAATAGCCAGGTCATGGAAGCAACCTAAGTATCCATCGACAGATGAATGGATAAAGAAGATGTGGCACATATATACAATGGAATATTACTCAGCCATAAAAAGAAACGAAATTGAGTTATTTGTAGCGAGGTGGATGGACCTAGAGACTGTCATAGAGAATGAAGTAAGTCAGAAAGAGAAAAACAAATACCGTATGCTAACACATATATATGGAATCTAAAAAAAAAAAAAGGTTCTGAAGAACCTAGGGGCAGGACAGGAATAAAGACGCAGACATAGAGAATGGACTTGAGGATACGGGGAGGGGGAAGGGTAAGCTGGGACGAAGTGAGAGAGTGGCATGGACATATATACACTACCAAATGTAAAATAGATAGCTAGTGGGAAGCAGCCGCATAGCACAGGGAGATCAGCTCGGTGCTTTTTGTCCACCTAGAAGGGTGGGATAGGGAGGGGGGTAGGGAGATGCAAGAGGGAGGGGATACGGGGATATATGTATACATATAGCAGATTCACTTTGTTGTACAACAGAAACTAACACACCATTGTAAAGCAATTATACTCCAATAAAGATGTTAAAAAAAAAAAGAATATTTCAGGAGAAAAGTGGTCAGAGTGAGAAACAAAGCCCATGTCCCAAGAGCTCTGTGCACTTTCCCTGGGGGTAAAACAGAGGACCAGGCAAGGACTTTGGATGCCCGGGTGCTCCTGGAGGGACCTGCACAGCTGCAGGGTAGGAGAGGAGGTCACGCTGGTCCTCTCTGCCTGGACGGCAGGGCAGGAGAATGGTGGCGTGGAGAGAGTAGTGTGCGGATGAAAGATGGAGAAAAGTTGTTGTAGGTGCTGTGAGTGGAAGGTTCAGAGAGAAAATTCTGTGTCAGACTTCTGAAACAGGAGTTTCAGAAGCTTATCTGTGAAGAACTTTGTGAAACCTCCAGCCCCACCATCTAAGAAAAGTTACAGTAACGATACATGCTGTTCTCCAAGAGTTGGTTATCATGTTTCTGAGATTATTTCTTGGTCTCTGGATTGTGATACACACAGTCAGATGAGTCCATCAAAGGGCATGCACCATCAAGGCTCAGCTCCTGCCTTCATCAAGCCTCCTTGATTCTTCTGATGTAAAATTAATTTCATCTTTATCTCTGTTCCCTTAACCCTTTTCACCTGCGTTCTTGTGTGTCACGGTAATGTAGGATCCTAGGTTGAAACGTACTTGAGAGATAATAAGTCCAAGCTCTCAACCCGCATCTAATGATCTCTTCATTCATTCATTCATCTAGTATTGGCTCTCTGGCCACTAAAACACAGTAGACATGTCATATAAGAAAATTACTCCCCAAGAGCTTTTCCAGAAAAGCCACGCCTTTGTGAAGATGGAGACCAAAGAATCCCATTCTCGGCTGGCCCCTAAGCACCCCAGGTCTATCCTTCTACACATCGTTGTTCGGCTTACTCTTCCTTTCTCCATAGGGGCTAATCCAGACTTTCATTACTCTCCTCAGAATTTCTATTCCCATCCCCACTGCCATATTGCGTTTTAAGAAGTTGGAATAATAACCCTTTGTGATTTAAATATTTGAGTAAATGACCCTGGGCAATTTTACATTGATGTTATGTAGCCACCTCATTTCACAGGTGAAAAAAACTGAGGTTTAAAGGAATTACATGATGTACAGGGTCACATGGCTAGTTTAGGGGTAGACCCTGCCGTAGGCTCCAGTAGAATAGACAAGTAGAATCTCTTGCCAATCTTCGGTCCGTTAGGCCATTCTGATTGAGTAAATGTGCCCCACTTTAAAACACTGCCATAGAAAACATCAACTTTCTGTAATAGATTAAGGGCTGTTACTAATTTAGAGTTTACACACTCACTAAGGACTGCTTCGGTCTATGCCCCTCTGCCTTTCCCCATGCAGTTCGTTTGTAAATATAAATGTTAAATGTTTATGATGCTCTTAGGCTTAAAAGTGGAGAACAAACAAAGATACAGAAATTAATATACAGAAAGACTCTTAAGCACTAACAGAAAATGTCTTCTACCTTAAGGACCAATTTTTCTATCATATTTCTGAATTTCACATCACAATTCCTGAAATTCTACTAAAGTTTCTATTACATGAAATAGTATGTTTAAAAGCAAATCTGGGGCCATCCCCTTTCAGCCAAGATGGAATATCAGGGACTAGTTTTACTGTCCTCCCTGAAGCAACCAAAAACTGGACACAAATAAAGGGTGAAAACACAACATCGTATGCTTGGGGTTCCTTCCTAAATCACTCATAGCTTTCACCATGTTTGTTTCAGTGTCAGAGATAATTACGTGATCTTTTTCTCAACTGATTGTTTCACTCTATAAATATTTCTTCAGTCAGATTCACTAAGTTTGCTGTGTGACACCCAGAAATCTCTTGGCAGCCAAGTAAAGCAGATGGGGAGTTGAATTCATCATTAATCTCTGGGTCTGTCACACTTAAAAAAAGACTTGTGGTACTGTCTGCATGTCCTAAAACTGATAAACAAAATTATACAGAAGTGTCACATTTATTAATATTATTAAATTTTGTGCACAGAAGCATGCTATACAAACTTTTCCCCCAATAACTTGTTTCCTATAAATAACTATTTCCTAGAATGCATAATTTGGGTAAATCTCAATATTCTGTTACCTTCAGCTATTAAAAATGGTTAGTAGAGCACAGAGCGGTTTGGTCGTTCTTTGAAGGAGCTTCTTTCCTTGACTCACAACTGCGGCTCTTCGTTGGGCAGCAGAAGCCATGTGGTAGTCAAAGTGGCCTAAGACTTCGGCGTTGGATGCTAACCAAGAGGACTGCTTGCAGATCCTCCAGCAGGAAAGCACCTGCAAGGAGCTGGCCACTAAGACTGCTGGAAAAGAGCTCCCTCTATCGGCGGGGTGAGAAAACCTCACCGCGGCAGGCCCAGATCTGTTACCAGAAATCAACTGAGCTTCTGATCTGGAAGCTGATTTTCCACAGGTAGATAAGGGAGATCGCCCAGGATTTCAAAACTGACTGGAGGTTTCAGAGTGCTGCCACTGGCATGCTTCAGGAAGCTAGTGAAGCATACCTGGTGGGCTTACTTGAAGGTCCTAATCTGTGTGCCATCCATGCTAAGAGTGTCACCATCAGGCCCAAAGACATCCAGCTGGCTCGCTGGATGTGGGGAGAGAGAGCTTAAGTGAAGGCATTTTTCTTTTCATGGTGTTTGCATTCTGTAAAATACTTTGGTTTAATTTGTGACTTTTTTGTAAGAAATTGCTTATAATATGTTGCATTTGTACTGAAGTTATTCCATCTTTCACACAGGATGAATGCGAAAAGTGTTCACAGACCTCAGTGATGTGAGCGCTACTTAGGAGTGACAAGTTACTAACACCAGAAGGGATGGTGATATTTCTTGCTTCTCATGATGCATGTTCCTCTGTCTGTTGGTGACTTGTTGGGTAGCTATTAAGGTACTAGAATTGATAAATGTGTACAGGGTCCTTTTGCAGTAAAACTGATTATGACTTGAAAAACATCTTGAAAAATGATTAGTAAATTATTTCAAAAATAGTTTTACTTATGAAGATAGCGTCCAGAGAGTCAAAAAATAAGGAATTATTATTATTTTTTTAATAAATTTATTTATTTTTGGCTGCATTAGGTCTTCGTTGCTGCGTGCGGGCTTTCTCTAGTTGTGGCAAGTGGGGGCTACTCTTTGTTGTGATGTGTGGGCTTCTAATTGCATGGCTTCTCTTGCTGCGGAGCACAGGCTCTAGGCACGCGGGCTTCAGTAGTTGTGGCACATGGGCTCAGTAGTTGTGGCGCAAGGGCTTAGCTGCTCCGTGGCATGTGGGATCTTCCTGGACCAGGGCTTGAACCTGTATCCCCTGCATTGGCAGGTGGATTCTTAACCACTGTGCCACCAGGGAAGTCCCAAGGAATTATCTTCTTAAAGCATTATTTTAAAAAATTTTACCAGTGGGGAAAAATATATGATTGGAATAACTCATTTTTCACTGATGTTTTCTTCTTTACTTCGTATTTTCCATACTCTTCTTAGATCTGGTATCAAAGTCAATTTACAGTTTATAAGGTTGTTATTTTAGAGTTTGTCTTCCTCATGACTTTTAAAAAACTTTTTATCATGGAATAATTATAGGGTCACAAGAAATTGCAAAGATAGTACAGAGAGTTCCCCTGTACCCCTGTATTGTATAGCACAATATCAGAAACAGGAATTTGGCACTGATACACGTAAGTTTAGTTCTGGGCATTTTATCCCATGCGTAGATTTGTATAACTACCACCACGATCAGCTATTACACCATAATAAAGATCTCGTCACATCCACTTTCCTCCTCTCCCTCTACCATCCCTAACCCAGACCACCACTAATTGTTTTTCCATCTCTATAATTTTGTCATTTTGAGAATGTTATATACATAGAATCATATAATATGTAATCTTGTGAGATTGTCTTTTTTCACTCAGCATGTTGACCTTGAGATCCATCCATGTTGTCGCATGTATCAGTAGTTCCTTTTTATTACTGAATAGTATTCCGTTCTCCATGGTGGAGGTGTATTACAGTTTGTTTAACCCTCCATCTATCTGGAGGATATTTTGACTATTACAAGTAAATATGCTATGAACAATCATATATAGACTTTGGTGCAGATGTAAGTTTTATTTCTCTGGAATAAATGCTCAGGAGTGAAATTTCTGACTTATATGGGAAGTATATGTTTAATTTTTAAAGAAATTTCCAAACCATTTCCCTCCAGAAATGTATGAGAGATCTACTTTCTCTACATCCTTGCCAGCATTTGGCATCATCATTATTTTAAATTTTAGCTGTTCTAATAGATGTGTAGTGATAGCTCATCATGAGCTTAATTTTTATTTCCCTAATGGCCAGTAATGAACATTTTTCATGTATGTACTCACCATTCCTGTATCCTATTTGGTTAAATGTCTCTTTATGACTTCTGCCCATTTTCTAATTGGATTGTTTTTATATTATTGAGTTTGGGAATTCTTATATTCGAATCCTCTGTCAGATATACTATGCATATTTCCCCTAGTCTGTAGCTTGTCTTTTTATCTTCTTAACAGGGTCTTTTGGAGAACAAATATTTCAGTTTTGATGAAGTCAGATTTACTGATTTTTTTCTTTAAAGGATCATGCTGTTGGTATTATGTCTAAGAACTCTTCATCAAATCCTTGGTCAAGAAGATTTTTTTCCTGTTATCTTTGAAAAATGTTATACTTTTATGTTTAAATCTATGATTGATTTTGAATTAATTTTCATGTAATGTTTGGGGTTTAGGTCAATAATCATTTCTTTGCCTAGAGATATTCAATTCCTCTAGCACCATTTTTTGAAATGACGGTCATTCCTTCATTGAATTGCTTTTACACCGTTGTCGAAAATCAGTTGGTTATTATAGAAGTCTATTTCTGGGTTCTCTGTTCTGTTCCATTGGCCTATGTGTCTGTCCTTCTTTCAATACCACATAGTGTTGATTATTATAGTTACATAATAAGTCTTGAAATCGGGTAAAATGATTCTTTTCTCTTTATTCTTCTTTTGCAAAATCGTTTTAGCTATTAAGTTCCTTTGCCTTTCTATATAAATTTCAGAATAATATTGTCTATATCAATAATTTTTTTGGCTGGGATTTGCATAATAATTGCATTAAACCTGTATATTAACTTGGGGAGAATTGACATCTTTACTATATTGATTTTTCCAATCCACAAACAAGGAATGTTTCTCCAATTATTTAGATCTTCTTCAATTTCTCTCATCACCATTTTATAGTTTTCAGTGTATAAGTCTTATATCTATTCTGTTAGATTTAGAAACCTAGAGATTTCTTTATTTTGAGTGATTACAAATGGTATTTTTAATTTTGGTGTCCATTGCTGATATATAGAAATACAATTAATATTTGTTTATCTTGTATCTTGCCTCCTTTTTGAACTTACTCATTAGTCATAGGAGTATTTTTTTAAAAAGCTTCTTTTGAATTTTCTATGTAGACAATCTTGTCTTCTGGAAATAAGAGCAGTATTATTTTTCCCTTTTAGATCGGTGTGCCTTTTATTTCTTTTTATTGCCCATTGTGCGGGAAAGAACTTCTAGCACTATGTTGAATAAGAATCATTAGAGCAGACATCCTTCCTTCATTCCCAGTCTTAGGAGGAAAGCATTCAGTCTTGCACCATTAAGTATAATGTATTAATAGCTGTAGGTTTTTGGTAGATGCTCTTTCTCAAATTGAGGATGTTCCCTCTATTCTTATTTTTCTGAAAAATTTTATCATGAATAGGTGAACTTGAATTTGTCAAATGCTTTTTCTGCATTGACTGATATTATCATGGGAGTTTCCTTCTTTAGCCTGTTAATATGACGGATTATACTGATTGATTTTCAAACACTGAACCAGCCTTGCATTCCTGGATAAATCCCATTTGGTGTTGGTGTATCATTCTTTTCATATGTTGTTCAATTCTCTTTGCTAATATTTTAAGAACTTTGGCATCTATACTCAGGAGGGATATTGGTCTGTAGTTTTGTTTTTGTTTCTGGACCATCTTTGTCTGGTTTTGGAACCAAGGTAATACAGAATTCATTGAATGAATTCAGAAGAGCTCCTCTTCTTTTATTTTCTGGAAGAAATTGTGTAGAATTGATGTTAACTATTATTTACACATTGAGTAGAATTCTCCTGTGAAACCCTCTGGACCTGGAGATTTCCTTTTTGGGAGTTTTAAAATTATGAACTCAATTTCTTTAAAAGTTATAGGTTTATTCAAATTATCTATTTCCTGTTGGCAAGTTATGATAATTTTCTAGCAATTGGCACATTTTATCTAAATTTTTTTGTATAGAGTTGTTAATAGTATTCACTTATCAGCGTCTATAGTGATGACTTCTGTTTCATTTCTGAGCTTTGTAAATTTGTCTTCTCTCTCCCTGTTTTGTTTTTTCTTTGTCAATCTTACTAGTGGTGTATCTATTTTATTATCTTTTCAAAGAAACAGCTCTTTGATTTACTGATTTTTCACCATTGTTTTTCTTCTTTCAATTTCATTGATTTCTTTTGTTATCCTTCTAATTTCCTCCTTCTTAAACTTCAATGTCTCTCAAATTTCTGTTGTCATATTTTTTGCTCTCTACTGTCCTTTTCCCTTTTAATTTTTTCACCTCTTTTGCTTTGCTTTCTTTTATTTTATTATTATTATTATTTTTTTTTAATTTATGGCTGTGTTGGCTCTTCGTTTCTGTGCGAGGGCTTTCTCTAGTTGCGGTAAGTGGGGGCCACTCCTTATCATGGTGCGCGGGCCTCTCACTATCGTGGCCTCTCTTGTTGCGGAGCACAGGCTCCAGATGCGCAGGCTCAGTAATTGTGGCTCACGGGGCTAGTTGTTCCGCGGCATGTGGGATCTTCCCAGACCAGGGCTCGAACCCGTGTCCCCTGCATTGGCAGGCAGATTCTCAACCACTGCGCCACCAGGGAAGCCCTGCTTTGCTTTCTTTTAGATGACTGAATATTTTTTCTCAATCCTTTTCTCTTTACTAATTTGGAGAAGGTATTTTGTATTTCTATCCTTTAATCAGCTACCCCAGAAATTTTTTTTTTTTTTTCGCGATACGCGGGCCTCTCACTGTTGTGGCCTCTCCCGTTGCGAGCACAGGCTCCGGACGCGCAGGCTCAGCAGCCATGGCTCACGGGCCCAGCCGCTCCATGGCATGTGGGATCTTCCCAGACCGGAGCACAAACCCGTGTCCCCTGCATTGGCAGGCGGACTCTCAACCACTGTGCCACCAGGGAAGCCCCTACCCCAGAAATTTTTAACCTTCACTTTTAACTTATGAAAGACTTAATTTAGTCAATGCCTTTATTATCCTTCTGAATAATACAAGAATCTTGTAATACTTTATCTCTGGTGATATTTTATCTTCCAACAATAAATACTATTGTAATAATATATTTTAGTGCCATCTTTTTTATAACCTGCATGATACTATTTCTATTATTTTATATTCCCAGTGTTTGTTTTGGTTTACACATATATTTAAGGCTTCCTTTGCTATTTATTTTTTCTTGCACCTAAAGTTAGAGAGGTGTGCTTTGGAAATTTCAAAATAAAGACTTAAAATTGATGCCAAATCAACCACAGGAGTATTGTCATTCTGCTTGGGCTACATCTTTAGAAATTCCTCTAATTAGGGAATGTTGGTATCAAACTCTCTCATTTTTAATCTTTGACTCTTCATTTATTTTATCCTCATCTTGAAAGAATTTCACTGGAAATGAAATTTTTAGTTGAAATTTATTTTTTTCAGTATTTTGAATATATTCAATTTATGACTTCTATTTCTGTTGAGAAGTTATTTGTCAGTCTATTAATTATTTCTTTGAAAGAACTTGGTGCTTTTCCCTGGCTACTTTTAAGACTTCTTGTATGATAGAGCTATCATTAATATCTATGTGCCTAACAATATAGTCTCAAAGTATACCAAGCAACAAATGACAGAACTCCAGAAAGAAATCAATGAGCATTTTTAGCTGGAAGTTTTAATATATACTTTTCAGGAAATGATAGATCAAGGCGGATAAAATATAAGCACAGCTTTTTGAAGGCCAAAAAAAGAAATACAATTAGTAAGTGTGAGCTACTATATATATTATATTATATGTTATATATATATGGAATTCTATCCCAGCAAATGGAGAATACTACTTGTTTTCAAGCATACATATAGCATTTACAGAAGTAAACTTTGTATTAAACCATTGAAAAGCCTCAATAAATCAATATCATACAGACTATATTCTCAAAATATACTGCAGTACAATGAAAAATTAGCAACAAAAGACTAGCTTAAAAGCCCCATAAGTTTCAAAAGTAAATAACAGAAAACTAACCTTTGGGAAAGGGGAATGTAGTCCTTTTCTCTCTTCCTGCTTGTAGTTTATCCTTTCCTTACAAGATTTCTCATCCCTACATGGTCTAGCCAAGGGGGAAAGAGCACAGTCTTAAATAGCAAGTGCTGTTATCATTGGCATGAGACTGTCTGAGTGACAGATAATAAAAATTAGGATAACAATCCTCTACAGTTTACTTGGGTCAATGTTGGCTTATATTTATTGTCCCAGAATAAATTAATAGCTTCCATTTTCACTCTCAGAAATGTTCTAGTTTGGTCACCCTAAGTAAATCTGACTCGTTTTTTTGACCCTTTTGCTAGTTCTTTGGAGATTCCCACCACTGAGGACCACGTGTAATTCTATTTTGGTGCTCAGTCCCTCTGTCCCTCTAGATACTTTTATTTTAAGGCAACCCTTTGTTAGCCTGCTCTCACATGTGATTCACCTCTAGTCCCTAAGAAATACTCATGCATCTTTTTCCCTAACAAACTCTAGGACTACAGACTAATTCCAAGGCAGCTGTCTCCATCCCATTGCTACAGGGTGTTTTAACAGTCTTTAGTGTGTGCTAGTGACCAGTCCTCTGTGTTCCCCTAAGATAAAGAATATATTCAGAGGTCTCTGAGCGAGCCCATGGAAGCGCATCCTCACAAGACTGGAGGTGACGGAGCGGCACTTCCTAACTCTCCTGCTTTGGGGGAGGGGAGCACAGCAGCAGCTCTTTACAGTGGCATCTTCCTGAAAACCCCCTTTACCATCCTGACCCCTTCATGTTCTCAATGTGAATGAAGGGTCCTTTGGCAAATGACCTAGAATTGTAAACCTGGTACGTGACTATTTCATTTCTAAAATCAGAAATTATGGAGGCCTGTCTCGTACTCATTCTGAATCTATCCTATTGATGCCTGACTCAAACTAATACACTGAGACCATCATTTTAGCAGCCTGTTACCTACAATATGTTTCTCATGAAAAAAAGAATATTTGTTTTAACGAAACAGGGTCATCCTATACCTACTTCTTTAGGCTCTGCTTTTTACAATTAATAACATTTCCCAAACAAATAACCCAAATCAATACATACCTTTATCCAATATGTACTCTCACTCTTCTAAAAGAGTAACTGAATCGATTCAAAAGTAATAATAACATTTTTTCTCTTTAGCAAGGACCCTACTGAGACTCAATGAAGTCACACAGGAGAATTTCATGTAGGTCCATGTCTGTGGCACATTTCACACAGAGGTTGCCTCAAAAACCAGCATTTCATTTCCATCACTGAGGCTATGGTAGTGGTGTGGTTGTTATTTTGCTTCACCCAGAGGAGCCAGCTGCTTTGCTCTGATTCCTCCAGCTACTGGCTTTGTGCTATGCTGAAATATTCAGGGGTGGGATGGGGAGAGGTTTGGGGAAAGAGGGCAGTGGGAATCAACAAGCAGTGGGAATCAACAAGCAACGGTACATAGCTTTGTCACTCTTAGAAGATGATTTGATATTTTTTACTTCAGAATAAAACCACACCTGTTTCTATTAAGAAGGAAACCGAGACTTAATGAACAGAATCTTGACCTGCTAAACCACCTAACGGAATTTTTCGTTATTTTCTTGCTGACTTGTTCTCTCTTGCCACCGTCAACCACCGTGTGGACACTGTATTTTAAAATAATACCTATCAGGTTTCACGTTCTAAAACCAAGTTAGAGAGGTGTGCTTTGGAAATTTCAAAATAAAGACTTAAGATTGATGCCAAATCAACCACAGACAAGACCGTATTTAGTTACATTAGATCACCTTGCCCACCCCACCCTATCATGCACACATCCCAGATATCACTTACATTCTGTTTCCTCATTCTGTTTTATTTCCTAGCAACGATCTGCTCCAAAACCATACCTAAAAGCCACCCTCCATGACAAAAAGCCTGCCTTTTAAAAACTTATTTTACTTCCTCATTTTACAGTACCAATTATGTATACCACTCAGGAATGTCTTGTGGAGTTTTCTTTCTCTTGGCTCATTAGGTCTAGAAATCAAAGTTTGTATATTCTTACCTTTATTGTTAACTTTCCATCTTCCCAATTCCCCTCATGAGACTTTTTGTCTCACGTCCTGTGTTCCTCTCTGAAACCAGATTTGCCCCGCCTTCCAGGGTTCTCTGAGGGCCTTTCTATCAAGCTAGCTTTGCTTATATAACATATGTGTGTGAGCTGGTGAATTATGCAGTTATGAATCAACCCCATGTTTTCACCAATAGCTAATTTCATCTACTTCTAGTCATCCTCCTCGTGTGCTGGCTCTCTGTAAGGGACCGAGACAAGCTGCGAAGTGAAGGGGCTGGGACCATATGGAACCAGATCCCGCTCTGTATTGCAACCGAATGTCAAGGCATCCTGGCCAGCTGAGAAGAGGCTCATCCAGCTTATTACTTCTGTAGATTATAGATTAGCCAGAAGTATCCTCCTGTCTGATAGGCCCATGAACTGCTGAGTTGAGCCCAAATTCCTCAATAAGGTTTTTTGTTTGTTTGTTTCTGCTTTTTTTTTTTGGTGTATCAGAAAGTAATTTAGTTTGATATTCACCAAAAGTATTTAGAAACTTAGATCATGGAAAATACTGAATGCCAGTCAGTATGTGTGCTTTTAACCTAGGCTTGTGTTGCTGCTGTGCTTTAATAATTTTGCAAATCACTGGCTTTGTGTCTTTTGAAAAAAGGAAAAAATGAAGTTGTGATTGGTGACCAGGTACTTTATACAAGATTCTAGTGCTTTTTAAAAGTGGGTTCCTTGTATTACTAGTTTCTCATGATACTCATTGGCATTATATTGAAAATTGGTTTTGTGGTCACATCAGTTTGGAAAACACTTTTTAATATAAGTTAAAATAAGTTTTAAAAAATACTAATATTCATTGGATTGTGGTGGTTGGTGTATATGTGGGGATGCTGGGGGGAAATACATAGCAGTTCTCAATCTCCTTGAACTTTTTTCTCCAAAAAGCCTTCTGGGGGATTAGCATTCCTGGGAACATGCTTTGGGAAATACTAGCTTGCGCTATGCTCAAGGGTACCAAAAATGTGAGAATAAATATGCTTAAGTAAGTGAGAAGTACTACACCCTAATGATATTAGATTTAGAGCATTTGTGAATGTCCTTGGTGTTAACTTTTATTGTATATTGTTTTCCTAAGAATTCAGATTTCAAGATCTTTATCACGGTTTCCCTCTCTATGTTTGGGTGTGCATTGGAGGTGTTCCCTTGAAAACACAGCAGGTGAACAGTTTCATTTCCCAGAGACAGGCTCTGTGTTCCTCGCAGTGGAAGGCGAGCCACTCCTCACCTCTCAGGTTCTCTTAGGCAGTAGTGGGCATTAGTACCCCTACGATTTAGCCCTCAGGCCTGGAAATTCTGATTCAGTAGGGGTGGGGTGGGGCCCGGGCATATGGATTTTACAAAGCTTTTACGTGTGCTTTGTTTGTGAACTCGTCTCTGTCGAGGTATTTGACAACTTATTAAGTTAAATTAATTGGGTACTCTTAGCTCACTGAAAGGTGTTATTTACACTTTTGGCAAATTAATTTCTATGGTAATGTAATGTAAGGGCATTTAGAACTAGTCAGTCATATTCCTTTAGACTCTTTTGAGGGGGTAGTTTTCCATGTCGTAATATTTCTTTTTCCCTCTCAATCTTTCGCTGCTGCCTTCCGGGATCAGTCTGCCTCTGTTCATTTCCCTGATTGAGTGCGTGCGTGTGTGTGCGCATGCGCACGTGCACGCACCCCCTGCCTGCCTTTGTCTCCGTGTAGCTTTGCCTCCTGCTGCCGCGTGCATGTGGAGTCTCCATCAGCTCAGCTGGGCTCCTCTCAGCTTCCTGCAGTTTACACAGGTGTCTGGCTCTGGGGGCAGCGTGGTGTGTTTCCTCCAGTCCTTGCAGGCCTCTCTGGCATGCATCGCCTCCTCCAGCCCATGCATTCTGTCTGTCTTTCTTCTGTCCCACAAGGTCAGGAATGCCAAAGGCTGGGCCAGACAGACGCTTTGGAATCCTGATAATGGGTGTGCCCATGGGGAGCAAGCTCCATGGCACTTTCCACAGCAGGGACAGGCAGAAGGGCTTGACTGTTTTAAAAAGGCTCCTTGTCACCCAACCCTATCTCCCCTTCTCCACCTCTCCCCTTGCCCCCTTTTAGATTTCCTCATTTCCAGACAACTTCCTCCTTCATTTTGTTGCATTTGGGCTTTTTTCTCCTTTCTTCTCCTTCTTCCTCTCCTTTTAAAAAGATCGGTCCCTGTCTTTTTAATTCAACCGAATTTCCTCTATGACTGAGAAGTTCAAACCATTCAACTGGAACTGCATTGCTGGGACAGACCTGAGGATAGGAAATGTACACTGGGATGATTTCTCTGTTATTCTCCAAAAAAGAGTCTAGAGGCAGCCAGATCTGTAGCATCTTTCCCATCTCAAATGCACCACTTGTATACAAACAACAGAAATCACAGCAAGGCTCTTTTCAAGAATTTACTCCAGACAAAGAACAAACACGTGTGTGTGCTCTGGAGCATGGGCTGCACACTAGGAAACAATATCCAGGGAGGAGAAAACAACTCTAAAAATATGTCTAGACAAGGATGTTGCTGAAACTCCCCAAAGGTATTTCTTTGGGGGGATTGCTATGTGAGTGAGATGATCTGACTCACAGAGAGTTGATTCTGGGTATTGAGCTGTGTTTGCTATGCACATACATACCGTCGTGCAGACAGATTTAATAAAGCCGCTCTCCCTGACCTCTTTGTGTCCAAATTCTGCCTAGTCCTCAAAGCTCAGTTTAAATAGCCCTTCTTCTTCAAAGCCTTTCCTGACCTCCACTCCACTGCTCAGCTCTCCTTGCACCTTATATTTGTATCTCTTGACAATTACCCCTGTCACCTGTATTTCACAGTAATAAATGTAGGTAACTTTATTTCTTCAGCCACACCATATATAAGGCTCTTTGGGGGCAGATTCCATATCAGACTTATCTTTCCCTTTCGCCAAAGCATCTAATGCGGTATGTTCTGTGGAACAGGCACCCTACAGTCTCCTGTTGAATAAGCTTGCATGAATTGAATGGACAAGGCATGAGTGGCTTTGAAATCCTTGTGAAGTTCTTGGTTTAGAAACAGTTGAGAATTCCAGATATGAGAAAAGATAAATATAAAGCGAGCAGATAAAATGTCTTTGTATCAATCCTAACAGATTCACAGAAGCCTGATATTCTTTAGGGAAGGAAGCTCTCTGGATAGAAATGCTAAATACCTAAGGAGAGACACGAGGGACATAGCTCTTAACTACAGCCCATCCAAAGGAGTGTTAAAGTGTCCCCCTACCAAAGTAAATTCTCTCTTTTCCCCCTTTTCTGCAGATTATTTCTCCCCCCCGACACGCCCACCCCCAGGATTTGGTCATATGTGACTTTAGTGCCTGCCGATTAACCTAAGCAACTGCATTTTAGATCTTTTTCCTGGTAAAATCTTCACATCTGGGGGGCATTTAGTTGTCAAATTTGCAGTTTTATGGAATTCCGATTCTTAGTTAATTAATATCTTCAAGGTTGCAAAATCTTGCTACTTGCCAATTCTGAAATTTCGTGTTCCACTTTCCTCACTTGACTTTTATTTGCTTAGGATTTCAGATGAAGCCTTCCTTTGTGTGTGCTCGCATCTGGAGGGCAGCTCAAGGAGGGCTTCCTATTTCTGTCAGGATACTGGCAAGCATTCTGTTAGGGCAACAGGTCCTCAAAGAATCCCCCACCTCATGGAATTCTAGCGGGTGCAGTGCACGTCTTAGAGTATCTTGAAAGGCACGTTCCTAGCAATTGCAGATAATATTTTTATTTAAACACTTAACTTCTTTTACTGACTGAAAGAGTACTGAGGGAGGCTCCCAGATATTTGCCTGTGCTCCAAGGGCTCCACCTGCATAACTGTGCAGTTCCAATGAATCATTTTGAGACTAAAATTCCCAACTTCAACTGACATTTACAATGCGTGAATATCTAGAGAGAACCTTTAATGCCAAATGTTTGAAAGCTTTTTCACAAGTACTTATCTGAGAGCAGTTTATCCAGGTAGAGAGTCTTTGAAGAGCAAGGTATGAGGACAAACCACAGGCCGTTGAAAAGGGTAGAGTATGTCACACACTCAGTTTTACCATCAGAAACCCAGCCAGCTGGACAGGAGTCAGAGTCTACAGCTGAGAACAGTGATTCTCAGGACTCACCCCAAACCTACAGAACTAGGATATCTGGGGGTGGGCCCAGCAATGTGTGTTTCAGCAAGCCCTCCCGGTGATCCTGATGGATGCTCAAATTGGAGAACCACTGGTATAGAAGGTCGGAGCGTTTACCATCTCAGATTTGGAAGGTCTGTGTGCAGAGCTGTGCAGGGACATTTTCATGAACTTTGAAATTCTGTCGTGTGGTCTCAGGCCACCTAGGTTTTTTCCTGAGAGTTACCATTTTCCTGGAGTGGGAAAAGTTAAGAGTTTACATTACAAGCACATGATAGTGGAAAATGCCTATGTACAGTCACGACAGAATGAGATAAAACACCATTATAAAAATGGTTCTGATCTTGAGGACCTCTTGAAATGGTCCTGGGGATCCCCAGGTTTTCTTGGACCACACTTTGGGAATTGCTGTTTTATACCAAGAGCAGTTCATATCCAGAGCATCCACCAATTGTTTAGACAGAATCATTTAGACAATTATTACTGATGTAATTTCTACTCATTGTGTATATATTTGTCTTTTATTTTAGATTATAGACTTCTTCTCTGTGTATATTTCTCCTCTGTAGTGTCTGATTTTAGGGCTAAACACTGTATGCTTGATAGGTACAGAAATGCAGAAATAGTAACTTAGTTATGGTCAGATGGATACTTCTAAAGTATATCTCTCTTTTTTTAAAAAAAGTATTTATTTATTTATTTTTGGCTGCGTTGGGTTTTCGTTGCTGTGCGTTGGGTTTTCGTTGCTGTGCGTTGGCTTTCTCTAGTTGCGGTGATCAGGGGCTACTCTTTGTCGTGGTGCGTGGGCTTTTCATTGCGGTGGCTTCTCTATTGTGGAGCACAGGCTCTAGGCATGTGAGCTTCAGTAGTTGTGGCACACAGGCTCAGTAGTTGTGGCTTGCGGACTCTAGAGCACAGGCTCAGTAGTTGTGGCACAAGGGCTTAGTTGCTCCGCGGCATGTGGGATCTTCCCAGACCAGGGCTCAAACCTGTGTCCCCTGCATTGGCAGGCGGATTCTTAACCACTGCCCCAGCCAGGGAAGTCCAAGTATATCTCTTTGTAGTAAGGGGAAGAAGGAACATTGGGTCATTTTCTAGTACAGGTAAAATTAACCCAGAATGTTTATTAATAGAAAATTTTTAAATAAAAAATTATTTTTTGTTTAAAAAATAGAATTTTTGAAATAGAAATTTTTATATTATATTTATTTCAATTTTTAAAACTTTTAATCATTGAATAGACTGAACTTTACCTGATTTTTTTTTTTTCCAGCTTAGCAGTCAACCCTTCTGTTCTTAGTCCCAATACATGGGTTTGAAGCCCAGTTCCACCAGTTGGCTGTGTGAAGTTGGACAGGTTTTTACACTTTATATGTTTGGTTTCCTTATCTGTAAAATACGAAAAATAACAATACTTACCTCTCTCATGGGATTCTTGTGTGGTTGGAATGAAATAATGCTTTTAAGGTGCTTAACACAGTCTCTGCAAATGGCAGATGCTCAATCAATATTTGTTGGACAAATAATTGTTGAACGAACTCTGAGTGAGTATTGTTCATTTTATGAATTCCTCTTTTTAAACATGATTAACATTGACTGCATTAGAAAATCATTTTGGAAGATTGGTTCTGTGTCTTTTTTCTATTTAACCATCTATTATGACATTTGCTTCAGTTACTGTTTATATATTTTTCTAAGTGTTTCACATCTGGGTCTTGGAATGTATATATGCTGTGTTTTTCAGGTAAAAACATCAATTATCAGAGCAATGTGTGCAACTGACCTATGCTCCCTGCACTTATGTTCTACTCCGAGTCCCCAAACTAAGTAAACATATTGTGATATTATTACAGCTTCTTCTGAGTTATTGCTTTCTTATATTAATAATAATCTTTTGGGGATTGTGACCTAGACTTTTCACAAAGCACCCATTTTGGAGATGTTTTAGGTACTAAGCTTGCCTTAAAATTTTTCTAATCTATGTCTTCACTTTAAAAATGAAAATTAGCTAACAGATTGTCATGAGACCTTTCCTTCTTCTACAACTGTTCTCACTCTCTCCACACCTGATTTTAGGCACATGTGCCTGAGAATGACCCTTGGTTTCTTCTATGACTCATTGTTAATCATTATAAGGAATAGCTCCATCAGTTCATAAATTTGAAGTAAACTCAATTTCCCACACAGTCTGTCAAATGATCATCAGCAAGCTGTTCAGGTTGATTCATAAGCTCTTAAACTCCCATTATTTGGAGGAGATTTGGGGTATATTGACAAACAAATTTGCATGTTCTAGGTTTGTTCAAACAAGGCCTTCTCTACCCTCCAGAACATATAAGTTGACCTTTTTGCAGGAATCTAGTTCACAAACTAAATATTTAAAATCTGAGCCCATTAAGTAAGTGCAGTTTATCTACATCTCATGTTGTAATGAGAGTATGAATTTTGAAGAATCTTGCTCAGTATAAGTCAGTATTGCCTCCTAAGAATCTATTGTAAACCAAGATCACTTAGCTGGGGAATGCTATAAACATATACAAATCCACTAAACCAGGGCATGATATTAAATGAAAGAGAGTTTTGAATGATTTTTAAAATATGTAGCATCCTTGCTCTGTGAAGCAGAAATCATTTACTCAAGCATTCTTGGCATATTTACTTTTCCAAAACTTTAGGATTATATTGTAAATTAAAACAAAAAAGCAATTTGTGACTTTCTTGTAACTGCACATCTCAACATTTGTGTAGTCTTCTCTCACTGACCTCAAGAAGAGTTTTTCATGAAGGTTGTTTTGCCTATGTGAAAGGGACTTCTACATTGTTTTTTGGGTTTCTTTTGTAATATTTTAAATTTATCAATTTTGTCCCTGAGATAAAACACAAATCATATTGACCACATTAAGGTGTGATCCAAGTTAATCTGATAAAAGTTTAAGTTTCTTTCCCCTTAACAGTTTTTTTAAACCCATGTCATACATGCCCATGGAGATAAAAGTATAGAAGTTCAAATGAACTACTTGAAATTACTTGAAACATTGTTAACCTTTTTTAAAAAAAATTAATTTTTATTGGAGTATAGTTGATTTACAATGCTGTGTTAGTTTCAGGTGTACAGCAAAGTGGATCAGTTATACGTATACATATATCCACTCTATTTTAGATTCTTTTCTCATATAGGTCATTACAGAGTATTGAGTAGAGTTCCCTGTGCTATACAGTAGGTTCTTATTAAGCTATCTATTTTACATATAGTAGTGTGTGTACGTCAATCCCAATCTACCAATTTATCCCCTCCCCCAGGCTTTCCCCCTTGGTAATTGAGGAATTGTTAAGTTGAGTGCAGAGAAGCCTTTAGTGTAGGGCTAATTAAGCCCCATAAGCCTTCTGAGGATTCTACCTGATGCCCAAGTATGACATGGTCTTTCCTCACTAGCTATTTTCATCTCTGTGTGAACCCCAGGAGTTGCCCTGCCTATTTCCTTCCAGTAGTTCTTTCCCCACCTTACACCTGGCAAAATAACTACTCAGCGTGTTCTTCTAAGGATTTCCTTTAAACCTAAATAATTATTATACCACTGTCCCTTGATGTATCAAGATAGAACATTATCTGTTGGTCTAGAAAAAGTCTAGCTAAGCCACAGTTCCCTGCTTTCTGTCCTGCTCTGCAGAAGCCACTATTTTAATTATTTTAATTTCTTCAGTGGTTACCTCCATTCTTCTAAATAATATATTTGTATCTCTGTTTCTTGACTTGTCAACTTTACACATGATCTCTTGACTCCCCGCTCTGATAGATATGGATTTGGTTCTTTTATACTTAACCCCATCTTCCCCTTCTCTCTCCTGATAATAGCCATATCACAATTTTTAATTCCTTATTTTTAATTTTTACTTCAGTCTTTGTTTCTTGTTCCATCTATTATTGACAATATCTCTTGACTCCCATGTTGTACAAAGGGTATGTTATCATCCTTACCCTGCCCTGCATATCCCTTCCACATTCCACCTTCCAACTTCTCTCCACTATACTTTGACATTATCATGGCAGATAATTACATTCTACTCTGTAAGCATGATTGTCTTCTATGCTTTATTGAAAACCAAAATTTCAGATAAGTTATTTGTATGTAAGTTTCACCAGAGAGCCAGTATTATGGGATGACTGAATTTTTTTCTTGGTGGTTTTCCAGTGTCATGACTGTATGCCTCTCAAGGGAGAATATTGCTAGCTAGCATCAAGTTTTTTGTTTGTTTGTTTGTTTTTTCTGTAGACAGTCTTATTTCTCTCTGGAAGTTTTCAGGATATTGCTTTTAACCTTGGTATTTTGAAAATACATAATGAAATACTTCAGTGTAGATCTCTCTTGTTTTATCTTACTCAGAACTTGGTAAATCACCCCACTTTGACGATAAGTTACCCTTTAACTCTGAGAAGTTTAGTAACATTAATTCTTCTATAAATTCCTCCTCTTTGAGTTTCTTTGTCTCCCTCTCTGGGTTGATTTTCTGTGTATCTGGATTGAACGTTTATGCATCTTAGCTTCCTTCCACCCCCTCCTCCCATGTTTCCTGCATTTGTATTTTTTAGTTCTGCTTTCGGGAGATTTATTCAACTTTATCTTTTAACTTTAAATTAAGTTATTTTATCTCAGCATTCACCTTGTTAAACTTTAAAAGGTCTCTATTTTCTCTGGTTGTTATTATTTGTATATTTAAAAATTTTAAGAATACAATATTATTTTGACTCTAAGGATCTAATTAAAAGATTTTTCCATTTCTCCAAAGTTCATTTCTATTTCTTCCTCTTGGCCTTTCTCTTTGACGATGCAGATTTTCCTCAAATTTCTAGTGAGTCTTGGTTGTCCATGTACACCTATGAGTGAGCTTAGAAAGGATGTCTGGGAGTTCTGTGGCTATGGATGGGGCTTATCAACCAGCAGGCTCTACCTTGGTGTAGGGAGGGTCAATGGTCATTATGCTGGAGGACCAAAATGTTGGACTGAGGATTTTATTCCAATTTTTGATAGCTCCTTTTATTATTTTTCGGTTTGTATTATACCTTTAAACATTATACTTAAATTTATACTTCTTGGCTCCTAAGTTGGAATAGGCACAATAATAGTCCCTGCTCTTCTTTCTTTTCATTTCCCATACTTTATCAGTTATACCTTTAATTTTACATTAAAATTAAATTCGAAATTTGGTCTGTAACTACACTTAACTTTGGAGTAATTTCCTTATCAGTTTATTCTGTAATTTGAACCTAAGATTTAAGTGTTTATATATAATATTATAACCATGTAAATATTGTTCACCATGGAGCCAAGGAGTGTACTAGTATTTTATTTCCCTCTCTATGTGACCAAAGTTATATCCATCTCACCAAATTACAAATATCCAAGTCCAAATTTTGACCTGTTTTTGCATTCTAGTGAATGTTCACAACTAGTTCACATTTTAGTTTGCTTCATAATTGAACCAGGGCTTTTTTTTTTCTTTTTTATACAACTTCATTTCCCCTTTAATAATATCTTGTGCTTTGTTAATGTCTTTCTATGGCATGAATATCAATCTGCACTGTCATTTTTTTTTTTTTTTTTTTTTTTTTTTTTTTTTTTTGT
Source organism: Hyperoodon ampullatus (assembly GCF_949752795.1). Classification (NCBI taxonomy): domain Eukaryota; kingdom Metazoa; phylum Chordata; class Mammalia; order Artiodactyla; family Ziphiidae; genus Hyperoodon; species Hyperoodon ampullatus. Next base: position 133,138,628 of record NC_136916.1, on the reverse strand, counting down.
GGTATGCGGGCCTCTCACTGTTGTGGCCTCTCCCGTTGCGGAGCACAGGCTCCGGATGCGCAGGCTCAGCAGCCATGGCTCACGGGCCCAGCCGCTCCGCGGCATATGGGATCCTCCCAGACCGGGGCACGAACCCGTATCCCCTGCATCGGCAGGCGGACTCTCAACCCCTGCGCCACCAGGGAGGCCCCTGCACTGTCATTTTTAAAACTCGTGTTGTTTTCCATTCCAGCATGCTAGTACTATTTATTAAATATTTCATTATTTTTTCTTCTCTTCTGAGTTGCACTACTACTTGATTAGCCAGTCCCCCCGTTTTAGGACATTTATTGAGCACTAATGATATTCTAAGTGTACACTAGCACTTTACATATGTTATTTCATTTATTTAACTTGCTTACAATTTCTTAATATTACTGATAGTGCTTATTCCTTTTTTTTTTTTTTAAATAGGAGTATAGTTGCTTTACACTGCTGTGTCAGTTTCTGCTTTACAGCAAAGTGAATCAGCCATACGTATACATATATCCCCTCTTTGAATTTCCTTCCCATTTAGGTCACCACAGAGCACCGAGTAGAGTCCCTTGTGCTATACAGTAGGTTCTCATTAGTTATCTGTTTTATACATAGTAGTGTATATATGTCAATCCCAATCTCCCAATGCATCCACACCCCCTTTTCCCCTTGGTATCCATATGTTTGTTCTCTACGTCTGTGGAACCAGGCCTTCTTATACAGTTGAGTTTTTCCTTAAATTTCTACGTGCCATTTTTTTTTTCTTTTGGGAGAAGAAACATGTTTTCTTCACTATGCACTAATTTTATTCAGCTCCTTTGTTATCCTGTCTTTTGCTTGGAATCCATTCCTCCTTTCTTCTTGACAATAAATTTTGGGGGGCTGTAAAAGATTCATTTTGTATTTTAAAAATGGATTTGCTATAAAATCTATTTTATTGGCAAAATGTCTTGTAAGAAAATCTTAAAATGTGTTTTTTAATTTGCAAGAGAGTCTACAGTTTTTATACTAGTTAGATTAATTATAACAAGATTCATGAGGACATAGTTGGTGGATTAATTATCATAAGACTGGTGAGCAAATTCAATTTTTAAGGACAAAACTTTCCAACAAGTGCAGTTTCCAATAACAATACATAGTCCCAAGGTTACAGTTTACAGTGCATGGGAGATGATTATTTGAAAATTATTGGAAACTCTTTTTCCCTCTTGGTAAACTAGATAAAAACTGAATTCCTTGATGACAAGATACAAATAAGTATAAATTAAATTATGCAGAAACTTCATCCACTTGGCTACAGCTCTTTGTTCCTCTATGTAAAATTTTCAAGCTTCTTCTTCGTCTGTAAAACAAAGGGTTGTGTCAACAATCTTTTTTGCTTTCATGGTTCTAGTTTAAATACCATTTTGCCTCATGACATAGGGTTTCACCGGTAATTTTAAACAGGACTGAATCAAAATATTTGGGGTTTATAATTTCCTGTTTATTTGGAGCCAACTGTTCTAATTTAAAATAATTGCTTTCAAGGTCTGTTGTCCAACAGTAATTCTGGATTTCTCTTTATTGGTTTCCTTGGATTTCAAGCTGTCTTCTTATGTTAACTCTCAGTTTTCTGGACAATGTTCTTGTATAACTCCTTGGGATCTTCCTTCTTTTTCATGTATCTGAAAATATCTATATTTTGCCCTTATTTGTAATTTATGGTTTGACTTGGTGTAGAATTTTAGGTTAAAAAGAAGGATTTTAGCATTTTTATTTGTTTATGCATTATTAATAATTTTGATTTTATTTCATTGTGGTCAAACAATGGAAAATGTGATTTATTCTTTTAGGAATTAAGGTTTTCTTTCTGACATGCTACCAGGTCAGCGTTTTGTAAACATTATCTGGACACTTGAAAAGGAAGTGAATTTTAATAGAGTATTAAGTTTGGTAAATATTTCCTAAAGAAAACTTTTAAATTATATAATTCAGATTGTTTATATTCTTATTTATTTTTGCCTAGTTTATCCATCAAAAAGTCTGTTAATTAGGCAGATTTATGTATTACCCTTACGTTTTTCCTATGTATTATATTTAGCACATTAATACTAATGATGTATTTATTGAAAAATGTACCCTTTATTATACAGAATGACCTAATTTGCTGTCTTAAAAGTGTTTTGATTTGAATTTTACTTCATCTGATGTAAATATTGTGATCTGTTACATTTTAGTTTGCAGTAGATGTGTATATCTTCATCCAATTACTTTAAAAATTTCTGAAACAGTTATGTTTATTTCTCTTTAGACTTTATAAACTGTAATGTTGGAATTTTGTCCCATTCTGGGTGTTATTTTTATAATAGTTATAAACTATTATAACCATGGTTATAATAGTTTAACCATTATTGCCATAACTATATTTATTCTTTCTTCTGTTACTTTATTTTATACTTCTTTTTGCTGTTCCCTTATTTTTCCTTTGTTACCAATATTTTTCCATACCGACTTCATTTTTTTTAATAATTTAAAGTTTTATGTCCTATTTTAATTCATTTAGAATTTAACAATCAAGAAACAAATAACACACATGACTGTTTTTATAAAAATAATGAGGAAAATAAGTAATTTTAATTGATTTAAGTATCTTTTATCCCATCTTTTAGTTTTATTGAATTTATGGTTGAAACCATTTGATCATGTTAATTATTGTTAAACTATTGCTTTCAGTATGACATATATAATTTAAATTAGCTTTATGTGTAAATGCTTTCTCTGTCACCAGAAGTTGTTTAATAACTATTCTGATTCCTTAGTCGTTTTCATTTTTTGGTATAAATTTAAAGGAGAAAATATACAATGTGAATGGCATAATTGTAAATTGGTATATATCTCAGAAGCTTTTTATGTTGCCAAATGCAAAATCTTGGTCAGAACCCTTTTTTTTTTCAAATGTTGCCACACCACGGTCTTCTAGCATTTAATGTCATGGAAAAAGTCTAATTTTTTATAGATAAATATTTTCTGTTTAAATGATGTTAGAATTGTTTAGTTTTTCCTTAAAATTTATAATTTTCACCAAAGTCTAGGTTTATTTTCTTTTCTTTAAATGTATCTGACTCATGGTGAGGCATTTTAATTTGTATAATTAGACCTTTCTCATTTCAGTAAAATTTTCTTCTTTTATATTTCAATGATTCAATCTGTTCCTTTTGTCTTGTTATGCACAGTTAGATCTCATTTGTCAATTCTCCTATCCATAATCTTCACTCTCGTTGATATGATTTTCTTGTCCTTTTCTTTCCATTTGTAGAGAGAGTATCATAATCCTGCTTTCTATATCACTGATTTTACTTTTTCAGGCTTAATTCTGATTTTTACTTCTTCCATGTTCATTTTAAAGCTAATACTAAATTTATTTTTGTTTACTTAAAATCTTCTATTTCTCATGTAGATTTAAAAATATTTTTCCATGCCTCCTAACCCCCTACTTTTTCATTTCAGTCATTTGTCTTCTCGTTTTATCTCTTGTTTCACAGATTTCATATATTCCTGGATTCCCTTGAGAATACAAAGCATATGCTACTTTATTTTTTTAATTTTTTTTAGTTTTAAATTGTATTAACCACTTTATTTATTTATTTATTTATTTATGGCTATGTTGGGTCTTCGTTTCTGTGCAAGGGCTTTCTCTAGTTGCGGCGAGCGGGGGCCACTCTTCATCGCGGTGCACGGGCCTCTCACTGTCGTGGCCTCTCTTGTTGCGGAGCCCAAGCTCCAGACGCACAGGCTCAGTAGTTGTGGTTCACGGGCCTAGTTGCTCTGCGGCATGTGGGATCTTCCCAGACCAGGGCTCGAACCTGTGTCCCCTGCATTGGCAGGCAGATTCTCAACCACTGCACCACCAGGGAAGCCCGATGCTACTTTAAATTGACTTGATTTATTTGTAGTTACTTTAAACTCTTAGCTCTTCACAACATCTTATTTTATATATATTTTAAAATTGTTTTGAGGTTAACAATTCTAGGATAAGATGTCATCCAAATTTGGAATTTCCCTCCAAAGAGTATTGGTGAGGTCTTCCTGGATTCTCTCAGTAATATTGGGCTGCTTTTTGGATTCTTCTCTCATATCTTAAGCTGAGGTTCTGGTTGTCATACCACCAGTTCAGTGATTCAGTAGACTTAAGGGAGTGAGAAGAGAGTCAGAATTATGGATTGGCCTAGGGTGTGTGGTTTTTTCTCTTAATATCTAAATTTGCCTGTCCTCTGCTTCAATTATAGATGATGTTTTATGTGCCTTCTTTTGGATACTCATGCCTCCTAGACTGCAGAGAGTTTGAGCCTAGAGGAACTCTGCCTATAAGTTTGTGTTCTGGAAAGGCTGCCCTTGCCCTTGCCCTTGCCCTTGGACCTCCACATGGTGCTGCTTTGGAAAGGCTATTCATTAGTAGGGATAAAGTGAGTTCCAACTGGAGACTTCTTTTTTTTTTTTTTTTAACATCTTTATTGGAGTATAACTGCTTTACAATGGTGTGTTAGTTTCTGCTTTATAACAGAGTGAATCAGCTATACGTACACATATCTCCCCATATCTCCTCCCTCTTGCATCTCCCTCCCACTCTCCCTATCCCACCCCTCTAGGTGGTCACAAAGCATCGAGCTGATCTCCCTGTGCTATGCGGCTGTTTCCCACTAGCTATCTATTTACGTTTGGTAGTGTATATATGTCCATGCCACTCTCTCACTTTGTCCCAGCATACCCTTCCCCCTCCCCGTGTCCTCAAGTCCATTCTCTAAGTCTGTGTCTTTATTCCTGTCCTGCCCCTAGGTTCTTCAGATCCATTTTTTTTTTTACATTCCATAAATATGTGTTAGCATACGGTATTTGTTTTTCTCTTTCTGACTTACTTCACTCTGTATGACAATCTCTAGGTCCATCCACCTCACTATAAATAACTCAGTTTTGTTCCTTTTTATGGCTGAGTAATATTCCATTGTATATATGTGCCACATCTTCTTTATCCATTCATCTGTTGATGGGCACTTAGGTTGCTTCCATGTCCTGGCTATTGTAAATAGAGCTGCAGTGAACATTTTGGTACATGACTCTTTTTGAATTATGGTTTCCTCAGGGTATATGCCCAGTAGTGGAATTGCTGGGTCATATGGTAGTTCTATTTTTAGTTTTTTAAGGAACCTCCATACTGTTCTCCATAGTGGCTGTATCAATTTACATTCCCACCAACAGTGCAAGAGGGTTCCCTTTTCCAACTGGAGACTTCTTAATCTGCCCTATAACTAAGTTACCATGTTATTTATCATCCAAATCATGGTACTTATGAGAATGAAAAAGGACTCAATTGCAACTAATCTGAGACAGTGTGTGCAAACCCAGACTGTCTTAGCCAACTGGACATGGGGTTACCCTACCTATGACCTACCACTATCTTCAGCAGCTACTTATACAAATTAGAGAACATTAGAGGAGCTCTATGAAGTTACTCTCTATAACTAAAATATACCAACCTAAAAACCAATTTCTAATAACAATAATAATAGTGGTAATAATAGATATCCATTTATTTAGTGCTTACTATTATGATAAGCTATTCCAGGGTTCCACAGGAGAATGCATATACACTTATAGATTTTGAACTCTTTTCCTTCTCAAAATCTCCACCATTGGTCCCCAGTTTTGGAGGTTCATTGATAATCTTGAAGGAGAGAGAAGACAGAAGTCACTGATTATATTTTTCCACCTCTTTTCCCCTCCCTCCATCACCTTCGCTCTGCACAGATGTCCTTTGGTAGTTTCACATTTGTATCTTTTGTTCTCAAATATATGGTAAACTTCTTGAGAGGAGGAATCTTGTCTCCTAAGTCTTTGCCATTCCCCTTAGCTTCCAATTTGGTGCTTCCCCTCTACTCCCAGCCCCATGCTGTTTTTCCTGAATGGTATCTATAATTCTGTGGGTGGGTATAGATTTTCTCAGAGCAGTTTTAACCTTCCTTGTCTTGGTCGTCATTACAACTTAGCTTCTGATCCAATGTTGCTATTATTGTTGGATTTTATTCAAATTTTAATTCCACATTTCATCTCAAATAATAGATTAACCAGTTGGCATTGGTTACATATTTTTCCTTTCTTTAACCAGAGTGAAATTCTAAGTATTTTAAGACAAGCTCTAAATCTAAACAGAGCATTTGTGATGGTGTAATTTTATATAAATAGGAATCAATCTTGAATAGCTGAATTACAAGCTGAGAAGAGCCATTTAATCATTATTAGGTCATCTAGACAGTCTTAGCAATACATTAACTTGGTGGATGCCTATATCTCTCTTCCTTGCCTCTGTCTTTTAATTGTGCCATTATTATTTGATTGATGATTAAATTACATTTGATCGACTAAAGTTTCTACTTGAACAACAAGCTTAAAATTTTTAGCTCTTTCCTTATGTGAGGAAAGATCTGGCATATGTTATTTGCCACACCTTAAAGATGGAAAGTGGGAAGCAGAATTTTAAAAAGTTTATCCTAGTTAAACATAAGCCTTAACCGTTGTAATTGATTTTTACCTGGAAACTGGAGAAAAATTCAGTACTTCCAGTTCAGCACATCATTTATTCAGACTTTACCCATTAAGTTTTACCTCCATTTTGTGCCAGATGAACTGGTCAAAATTGGTATGATTATATGTTATTTCATGTTTTTACTAGAAGAGAGGAGAATAGCAAAAAGAAGATAGTCACTTTTGTATAGAATATAAATTACTCAAAGGCAATACAAGAATCTTAAATTTTATATCATTTCATCCATTTACTTGGTACCTAGCACAATTCCTTGGACATGGCCCCTATTTACTATGAATTTGCTAACTTGAACTGAATTTTAATTACCCATTTTAGCAGCCTCGGGATGTACTATTTGTAAGAACGTTGAGGAAGCTTCTCATCCCAAGAGTTTTCTTATTTCAGGTTCAGCTCATGCTTAGGTTTTTCTTTTTCACAAAATCATCACATTTAATTTTAGGACTTCCTCTGATGAAAACAAAAAATTAAATTAGCTGGTTACTCTCAAGTGCATGTCTTTCTTTTTAGCTATATAACTTTCTGAATCTAGTGTTCTGAAAAGATATGTTGATAATAGAATATTATCTGCAGGGTTTTTTTCAGCCAACACTTCTGTCACAAATTTCTCACCTAAAGCCATTATCCTGCTTGGACCTTTGTTTTCTCCTTGTGTAAAATGACTTCAGTAAATTACCAATGAAGGAAGTGGAAAGATATCATCTGCAAAGCCTACTGATTCATTGTTTGATAGGTTTCATACCATGAATGTCTTAAGGTTGCATTTCCATACTAAGGCAACAACAACTTCAATTTTCTTCTTTCTAACATCCAGGACATAGTCGTTGCCATGAAAAAAGTAAAGTGTGTGAAGTTTCTAAGGTAATATTTAACACTTCCAGACACACACACAAAGCTACAGATGAGAAGTTTGAGCAAAGCATCAATAGTCTAAATCTTGGATTAGATTAGGTTTCCTGACTCCTGGGGAGTGAGTTTTCTCTGAACCTTCTGCAGGTTGCACAGTCACTCAGATATATTCATGTTAAGATTTCCCTCTTGAGAAAATATCTCACAATAGAGTGGCAAAATACTAGTTTGCAGATGTACTGCTGTTCTTGGGTAATTTTTGCTGTGTCTTAAAAATCCGTGTACAAATCAGGATTAAGTATTATTACAGCTATGTAAAGGTAAAAATATTATTTCCACATTACATATTCCCCTGAATTAATATCAGTATTTTACTCTGTGAAGTGTCCAAATACACCTTTAACAATCCATTATAAAGGAAGGAGTACAGGTCTTAGAATCAGAAGCTTGACTTTAACAGTGGGATCTGTTGAATGGATAAAGAAGATGTGGCACATACATACAATGGAGTATTACTCAGCCATAAAAAGGAACGAAACTGAGTTATTTGTAGTGAGGTGGATGGACCTAGAGACTGTCATACAGAGTGAAGTAAGTCAGAAAGAGAAAAACAAATACTGTATGCTAACACATATCTATGGAATCTAAAAAAATGCTTCTGAAGAATCTAGGGGCAGGACAGGAATAAAGACGCAGATGCAGAGAATGGACTTAAGGACATGGGAAGGGGGAAGGGTAAGCTGGGACGAAGTGAGAGAGTGGCCTGGACTAATATATACCTCCAAATGTAAAATAGGTAGCTAGTGGGAAGCAGCCGCATAGCACAGGGAGATCAGCTCGATGCTTTGTGACCACCTAGAGGGGTGGGATAGGGAGGGTGGGAGGGAGATGCAAGAGGGAGGAGATATGGGGAGATATGTATATGTATAGCTGATTCACTTTGTTATAAAGCAGAAATTAACACACCATTGTAAAGCAATTATACTCCAATAAAGATGTTAAAAAAAAAAGTGGGATCTGTGGGAATTTAGGCAAGTTTTGATATCCATCAATCTCTTCCTATCTACCAAAAGGAATAATAAAGTCTAGCTCACAAGATTGCTGTAAGGAAAAAAGTAAAATAATATATGATAAAAAAAAAAAAAACCCACTGCATACAGTAGAGTGTTCTGCAGAAATGGGCATTTATTATCATGTTTTATCATATACTTTCTTAGGTTTGAAGCCTTCACTTTTTCCTCCTCTCTATTGTTAGACTATACTTATTACTATTATGACTCACCAACAAATTCAAAAATGGTTATTTATTTGAGCGGTTATAAGTTCTTCAGGATTTGAAATATTCTCATCCCTGAGGTACAAATAGTGACAATTGTATTAAAAAATGTGCCCGTAATTCTATACTAGTCCTAAAGAGACTCTTTTGGGGAGAGATCTATGCTCCTTTGCTTTTCTCAAGGTATTTTGCAAGATTGTATAAATGACCCAAGGGCAAAATTCTCCTTAAAGTCCATCAGACTTTATAGGATTCAAGGTATATAACTCAAGCCCTTGGCCTTGTGCCCACTTACTTGGTTTCCTCACAACTGCATGAGACTGGTGTTTTTAATAAAAGATACAAGAATCTTTATACATTTGCTTTACAGAGCTGACTCCATAGGGAAAAGCCAACTTCACTTGTCCTGACAACTGAAGTTGGAAAGAGTTGGTTCTACACTGCATTTCTACACGGTACTGACTAGGTGGGAACCAGGATCCAACTCTTTCTCCTTTGTTTTCTTAATTAGGCTTAGGCTTAGCTTAGGCTCTTCCCATTTTCAGCCTTCCCAATGTTCGATAGTTTTTACCTATTTAAAAATGATAACTGTATTTTAAACAAACACTCCCTGTCCACTGTGAAGACTATTTCCATGCTTAGTGAGGTGAGACTGGCTTTGTTTGGCATGACTACTGGAAATGTGAGACAACTAATTAATATTAACTCATAGTCTTTCACTCAGAAATGGTCCTTTCCCACACAGGCACATAGTAGGCACTCAATAAATGTCCATTAAATGCATACACAGATAAGTAAGTTATGACTGGAGCTGATTTCCGAGGTTTGGGGAGAGTGGCTGCTCTTTCGCATATTTTCCTTTAGCAGAAGCATCTCCCCAGCTAATCAGTCTCCAGGTTTTCTTTGCTTGTTTCTATTTGCAGGAAATATTGTGTCCTGCTCACATACTCCTTGCCTCAGTGCCCTGTCATATGCAGTTCACCCAGCAGAAGGGATCGCAGTCCAGCCTCCTGACGCAATGTCCAAGGGAGTACTGTTTGCGTGTGTTCTGAAGATGGGAATGATTACCATAAAAGATGTAAGAAAGATTATGTCAGGAATTCTCTCCAGATCTGCACATTTAGCAAGCCATCCTGTTTTGCATTACAGAATCACATTATGTTCTGCAGCTCCTCTGTGGCTGTTTGGTGTTGGTCATGGATTTGTGAGAGATTAGGGTCAAAGTCAGCAATGTTTACAAACACAGGAGGAATGTCAGCAAGAGATGGCCAAATCCAAATATGATCTTTATGATCCTCTAAGTGACTAGTCATTTGACCTATAAACAGAAAGCATGGTTTCTGGCTGTGCAAGGTGTTCCCTGCACTCAAAGCTTTAAATAGTGTAACCAAATCAAATCATTCATCTGCACTTCAAGTGCTGGCAAGCTGGCCCCTTCCTGATGCCAGGGTTTCTGTGTAATACCTGGTATACTTTTCTGTGGACTAATGCTTAAATGGAACCACAGGAGCCTGAACACATCTCTGAGTTCATGATGAATTAAGTGCCTGGGAATAACTGCAAGCCATTTGAACTGGGCTAGTGGGGTTTTCACACAGCTTCAGCTTGAGAGCCAGTGATCAGTAAAAGTAGACAATAGGGTTCAGAAGCAGATAGTAGATCTTGACCATCAGTTCCTTTCTGATGATCATACTTGGGTAGATTTCACGGTTGAGTTTCTCTTCCTGTCTTTAGACGAGGTGATGTGAGACAGAGCAAGTTGTTTTCTTGCTCAGAGCGAGGAATGAAGTTAAGTATCCTTCATTTTACAATAGGCTGAAGAGTCGTTTAGGGATGAGTTTGTGGCTCTGTGGGATTATGGGCATGCTATCAAGTCTGCCCTCAAAGAAGCAGGATGCCCCTGACAACAGTTTTATTGAGACCACTTCTGCAGTTTCTGAACTGAGTTCTATTTTGGAATCTGGAAGGGGAGCCCGAGGAGGGATCTCGATTACATTGCAGGCTTCCTGCCTCTCTTCCAAAAATGAATAAAGCACAATAGTTTTGGTATTAAAGAACTGAATTTAGAGTAATATAACTGTAATTCAACCTCTATAGCACTACTAAAAAGTTAAACTAAGATTCCCATTGGGCAAAAGACTGACATAGATATGACCCTGGACAGAAAGCTTCTGGAGCAATTCACATCCACATCCTTAAAGGGGTCCTGAGACCTGTGTCCAAGCTGAGGTCTAAGTTTTATGTCTTGGAACTTGGGAGTGAGTGTCCCACAGCTAGATGTGTATGGTTGAATCAACTGGTTCCACCTCGAGATGCTGCTCTAAATGTTCTGTTGTTCTATATTAGCCATTTAAACCCACTTCCGACTGTTTCTGACAAGTGCCACTAATAGGGGAGCAGATGGAGAGAAGTAAAGAGCCTGCGAGGAAAGAACATAGCAGCCGTATCCTGGCTAAGGATGGACTCAGTCCGAAGACTGTAGCAATTACAGTCTTCTCCATGTGGATTTCTGTATCACTTTGATTTAAGCCAAAAGAAAAAAATCAGAGAACGGAATAAAATTATTGCATGCAAAAGTATCCAAGTTGGGGAAGGAAGAGACCAGATCAACATGTGCTTCAAAAGTAATTTTTAGACAGATAGAGATGTGATAAGATCCAAGTCAAAGAGATCATCTAGACTGCACCAGTGACTTAGGAAATAGTTTTATTTTATGCAGTCTTTGGGGCAGAACCCATAGAAGAATGATTAGTGAAACCTTGGGAAGGCAGAGAAGGGTTAGTGCAGATTTAAGGGTTCGCATCTCTCTGCCTCTTCTCTCTTGAAGGGTTGCACAACTCCCAATGGCTTCTCTCTCATAGAGGTGTTTCAGTCTCTCTGGGTGCAGACCCCTGGGGCTCCTTAGGCCCTTCCCCTTTTCAGCAGTAGGTGGGATTGAGGATGCTTACATGGGAGTATGGGGTTTTTTTATTCTTAACTCAAAAGCCCTGAAGAGGCAATACTTAAGTATACAGATTGATGGAAATCCTAACAAAGTTTTCTCTGAAGACTTCTTGGTGTTGGCTACAGAGATTGGAAGCTTCCTGTAATGGGGGACATGGTGATGGGTCTTGCTGGAGAATAATACATCTGTAACAGCATTCTTGGAGACAAGCACAGATGGGAAATAGAAGATGGATAAAGTGGTGTTAAAGCCGCTGCTGAGTCATACATTTAGGTTGACATTTTAGCGATTTTTTAGTGGGTTTGGGGGTTGGAAAAATGTTTGCTATTTGTAAACAATGTTTTTAAATTCTAACATTTTTCAAGTCATTTTTTATTGTACTATATATTGGGTCCTGAAAGCATCTATATTATATTTCACTAACTCAAGTACCTGAAATAACTGTGGTGGGTGAAGCTTGCACACTGAAATCCCCAAGAGGCTATATTTGAGAACTTTTCTTCTTCTAGTTATTACAACTAATTTTCCCATCAAATCCTAGAGGACTGCTTTGAACCACTCCAACATTCTGAAGGCAGAAATGTATTTTAACTCATTCACGCTGGTGCTAATCTCTTCAGTGATTTATAAGGTCTTTAAAGCTTTAATTCTCTGTCAGGAGTCTTCCTTGGTAGTAAGTTGACAGTTTAAATTAGTGTTTAGACATGGCTTTCATAATGTCAGTTTTGTTTTGTCTCAGCAGTGTCTTGGAATTCCTTCCATTGTACCTCAAGTGACTCATGGCAATAAATGACTCTCCTTCTCTTTTGTTCTTAATCAAAGAAGAATGGAACAAACCACATAATGTTTGTAAAAGAGCAACTTTAATTAGTTCTCAGCTGTAGCCAGAGATGCTTGTCTTGTCTCTTTAGCATATAAATGTAGGACATGATGCATTCAGGTGAACAAATACTGGTTTCCTAAAAAACCTGCTTTTGTTCCCTTCCAAAAAATGAAGGGCAATTGCAACAGCAACGTTTTAAAGCCTTCTCCTCAAACTGGCAAGGGAGAGATGGGCAAGTCATTTCCGAGAGTTGTATTTGGGGTGGCATTTTGGAATTGAATGAATAAGCCACAGAATGAAAGGAGGTCTCCTGAAAGGGATTTCCCTGCTCAACCTTAGGCCTTTGTGTCCTTTGGGAAAGCGTGCCAAGATACATCCAAGGCTAGGGATGCTTTTCTTGCCAAGCTGCCAAACTACGTCCTCCTGAGCTTTGACTATAAGGGTAAACCCCAGATCCTTGGGGGTCCAAGTTTGTTTACTCTCAATAGCGTTTGGCTTCCTAAGGAAAATGGTGAAAGAAAGTATAAAATTCCATTAAAAAAAAAAACCCTCAAATATTCTTGGACATCAAACAACTCTTACAACACAGCCCTTTGATGAGTTCAGTGTAAATGAATCAGAAACATATGGATAGTGTTTATGCTCAGATGCACATGCATTTTAAAATTCTGAGCGAAATTAGTTTAGTGAGCTGCGTTTGGGTCATTTCCAGCATCCAAGAATTTGGAAAATCACTTCTCCTGAGTGAAGATGTGGAAGGAATGGTTGAGCACCCCTTGAATGCAGAATGGGCATGTTCAGCAGCCCCTACCGTGTTGTGTATCATAAACACGGTAGCAGGGGGCACGGATCTTGGGACGGCTCCAGGCCAGGAAGGACTGGGGCCACTGATGTGGTGAACGTTTCTGTATCTTATTACCAGCTGTCAGTACCTGTGCACGAAAGTTCCACACTTGACAAACATGGCCCACCAACTTCCCTGGATTAGAACAGTCACTGGACACTTTTGTAAATCGCACTTTGTGCTTAAGCCATTGGAACCCATGAGCTATGTGGCCCCTCCTTGGGTACAACCAGTGCTTTCCCTTCACTTTGAGGAAAGTGGAAACTGCCAGTCATGTTATAGATGTGGGAAATGGTCACATATGTGGTTTCTGGTTATACCAAAGGAATGTATATGAACTGTAAAAAAAAAAAAAAAAAAAAAAAATCCCCAGTTGGATATAATATGGTCCTAAAGGCCTCAACATTTCTCATTCATAGCAGGACCAAAAAAGTACTGAATATTTGATTTATCTCATTTTAACCCAAATGTGTGTCACTGTTTATTGAGGAAGAAGAAGAAACAAGGGATAGAGGCTACAGTATCTGGATAAATCAGATTTCTTTGTTTTGGGGACCTGTCTCATGGGCCAGGTCTGGATCATGGATTACTACTTCAGCGGTCCTTATACTGATAAGCTGATGGCTGTGAGAGTTAAGGAAACCTCCTCAGTGTCTCTCCTTTTATTGGGGGGGGGGGGTAAATAGTGTTTTTAATCAAGAAATTTTACTTTCATTGTTTTATTTTTTATTATTTTTTTAAACATCTTTATTGGAGTATAATTGCTTTACAATGGGGTGTTAGTTTCTGCTGTATAACAAAGTGAATCAGCTATACATATACATATGTTCCCATATCTCCTCCCTCTTGCGTCTCCCTCCCACCCTCCCTATCCCACCCCTCTAGGTGGTCACAAACCACTGAGCTGATCTCCCTGTGCTAGGCGGCTGCTTCCCACAAGCTATCTATTTTGCGTTTGGTAGTGTGTATATGTCCATGCCACTCTCTCAGTTCGTCCAGACTTACCCTTTCCCCTCCCTGTGTCCTCAAGTCCATTCTCTATGTCTGAGTCTTTATTCCTGTCCTGCCCCTAAGTTCTTCATAACCTTTTTTTTTTCTTCCTTTTTTAGATTCCATATATATGTGTTAGCATATGGTGTTTGTTTTTCTCTTTCTGACTTCACTCTGTATGACAGACTCTAGGTCCATCCACCTCACTACAAATAACTCAATTTCGTTTCTTTTTATGGCTGAGTAATATTCCATTATACATATCTGCCACATAATCTTTATCCATTCATCTGTCAGTGGACACTTGGGTTGTTTCCATGTCCTGGCTATCGTAAACAGAGCTGCACTGAAAATTGTGGTATATGACTCTTTTTGAATTATGGTTTTCTCAGGGTATATGCCCAGTAGTGGGATTGCTGGGTCGTATGGTAGTTCTATTTTTGGTTTCCGAAGGAACCTCCATACTGTTCTCCATAGTGGCTGTATCAGTTTACATTCCCACCAACAGTGCAAGAGGGTTCCCTTTTCTTGACACCCTCTCCAGCATTTATTACTTGCAGATTTTTTGATGATGGCCATTCTGACCAGTGTGAGATGATACCTCAGTGTAGTTTTGATTTTCATTTCTAAAATGATTAGTGATGTTGAGCATCCTTTCACGTATTTGTTGGCAATCTGTATATCTTCTTCGGAGAAATGTCTCTTTAGGACTTCTGCCCATTTTTGGATTGGGTTGTTTATTTTTTTGATATTGAGCTGCATGAACTGCTTATAAATTTTGGAAATTAATCCTTTGTCAGTTACTTCATTTGCAAATATTTTCTCCCATTCAGAGGGTTGTCTTTTCGTCTTCTTTATGGTTTCCTTTGCTGTGCAAAAGCTTTTAAGTTTCATTAGGTCCCATTTGTTTATCTTTGTTTTTATTTCCATTCCTCTAGGAGGTGGGTCAAAAAGGATCTTTCTGTGATTTATGTCATAGAGTGTTCTGCCTATGTTTTCCTCTAAGAGTTTGATGGTGTCTGGACTTACATTTAGGTCTTTAATCCATTTTGAGTTTATTTTTGTGTATGGTGTTAGGGAGTGTTCTAATTTCATTCTTTTACATGTAGCTGTCCAGTTTTCCCAGCACCACTTATTGAAGAGACTGTCTTTTCTCCATTGTATATCCTTGCCTCCTTTATCAAAAATAAGGTGACCATATGTGCGTGGGTTTATCTCTGGGCTTTCTATACTGTTCCATTGATCTATATTTCTGTTTTTGTGCCAGTATCATACGGTCTTGATTACTGTAGCTTTGTAGTATAGTCTGAAGTCAGGGAGCCTGATTCCTCCAGCTCCGTTGTTCTTTCTCAAGATTGCTTTGGCTATTCGGGGTCTTTTGTGTTTCCATACAAATTGTGAAATTTTTTGTTGTAGTTCTGTGAAAAATGCCATTGGTAGTTTGATAGGGATTGCATTGAATCTGTAGATTGCTTTGGGTAGTATAGTCATTTTCACAGTGTTGATTCTTCCAATCCAAGAACATGGTATATCTCTCCATCTCTTTGTATCATCTTTAATTTCTTTCATCAGTATCTTATAATTTTCTGCATACAGGTCTTTTGTCTCCTTAGCTAGGCTTATTCCTAGGTGTTTTATTCTTTTGGTTACAGTGATAAATGGGAGTGTTTCCTTAATTTCTCTTTCAGATTTTTCATCATTAGTGTATAGGAATGCAAGAGATTTCTGTGCATTAATTTTGTATCCTCCTACTTTACCAAATTTGTTGATTAGCTCTAGTAGTTTTCTGGTAGCATCTTTAGGATTCTCTATGTATATAGTATCATGTCATCTGCAAACAGTGACAGCTTTACTTCTTTTCTGATTTGGATTCCTTTTATTTCTTTTTGTTCTCTGATTGCTGTGGCTAAAACTTCCAAAATTATGTTGAATAATAGTGGTGAGTGTGGACAACCTTGTCTTGTTCCTGTTGTTAGAGGAATTGGTTTCAGTTTTTCACCATTGAGAACGATGTTGGCTGTGGGTTTGTCATATATGGCCTTTATTATGTTGAGGTAAGTTCCCTCTATGCCTACTTTCTGGAGGTTTTTATCATAAATGGGTGTTGAGTTTTGTCAAAACCTTTTTCTGCATCTATTGAGATGATCATATGGTTTTTATTCTTCAGTTTGTTAATATGGTGTATCACATTGATTGATTTTCGTATATTGAAGAGTACTTGCATTCCTGGAATAAACCGCACTTGATCATGGTGTATGATCCTTTTAATGTGCTGTTGGATTCTGTTTGCTAGTATTTTGTTGAGGATTTTTGCATCTATGTTCATCAGTGATATTGGCCTGTAGTTTTCTTTTTTTGTGGCACCTTTGTCTGATTTTGGTATCAGGGTGGTGGTGGCCTTGTAGAATGAGTTTGGGAGTATTCCTCCCTCTGCTGTATTTTGGAAGAGTTTGAAAAGGATAGGGGTTAACTCTTCTCTAAATGTTTGATAGAATTCACCTGTGAAGCCATCTGGTCTTGGGCTTTTTTTGCTGGAAGATTTTAAGTCAGTTTCAATTTCAGTGCTTGTGATTGGTGTGTTTATATTTTCTATTTCTTCCTGGTTCAGTCTCAGAAGGTTGTACTTTTCTAAGAATTTGTCCATTTCTTCCAGGTTGTTTGTTTTATTGGCATATAGTTGCTTTTAGTAATCTCTCATGATCCTTTGTATTTCTGCAGTGTCAGTTGTTACTTCTCTTTTTTCATTTCTAATTCTATTGATTTGAGTCTTCTCCCTTTTTTTCTTGATGAGTCTGGCCAGTGGTTTATCAATTTGGTTTATCTTATCAGAAAACCAGTTTTTAGTTTTTCCTCAGTGTCTCCTGATGTCCAATCACAGAGTGGCACCAATAATGTCCTTTCATTGTAATCATTTTTCTAAAAATGCTAACTATTTACTACTGTGTAGTAAGATGCTGAGGGTAATGCAAAAATGTAAATAGCACAACACCTTTGCCTTCAACGAACCTCAAATTGAATTGAGGTTACAAAATACACTAAATGAAATAATAGCACTAGTGCCGTCACAGTGAAATGCTATATCATTGCTAAACTAGTGACATAAACCATTGTTTTATGAGTTGAGGGATTGAAGGTTGACCTAGACAGTGTGGGATAGTAGAAGGATCCTAAGACAGTTGAACACTGCTGGAAATGTGACAATGTAGAGAACGTTATATTTGCTGGATCTCTTCTAAGATTACTTATGTGGTTGAAATACCTTGATAAGCCAGCCATTTAGCTTGGGGAGTTGGAGGGAGAGTTAAAAATCCCAGCTCTGCCATGAACTAATTTGTGACTCTGTCCAAATTAATTGTTCTTTGCTGACATCATTCATGGCTAAGAAAGTATTAATATTAAGATAGGTATTAATATCTCTCTATCCATTCAGTAGCTCTTTGAGTGACTGTGACATGCCAGGCACTATAAAAAGAAGTGACCTATCAACACATGCAAAGCATGGTGCTATACCTGGCATGTGATGGGTCTGGTGGAGACAGTGGGGTTGTGCAGGTTTTAAATTGGGGGAGAAAAGTGAAGTTGATGTTAAACTATTGATATGTAATGTTTACTTTGTTTCATGGAATTATTTGCATAGTTATAGACTAAAAATGTTTTAAAACTAAATGTTGGTCTAAATATCTTTCTCTCCCATCATACATTGTAAATCCTAACGTTGCTTTCTTTTTTCTCTCCCTCTTGTCTCTTTTCTCTCAGACCTTTGTCTGGAATGGGAGAAATAGGTGGTGCTGCTAGATATAATAGCTTTGTTTTCATTTATAAGCTTTGCTCTTCTCTTCTCAAAACACACTTGGTATAAGTGTAGCTTTATAGGATGGCTGCTTACTGCTCTGTGTGCTGCTATACTCTTGACTCAGTGTATGACCTCGGGGGTGTATGTCTCTCTATGTGTCAGGGTCTCCACCTGTAAAGTAGGCTAATAATACGGACTAGTACATAAAGCCCTCAGAGAGCTTCACAAAAGACACAAAGTCATGTTATTACATGCTCATGAAGCCTATTGCTCGTAGTCCTATTGCCCTATAGATATTTGTGGAATTTTCTTCTTGCAGTAACCTTTTGTACTTTATCAGTTTGATCTTTGTGAGACATCTGCCTTGTGTTATGGAAGGGATTGGGTGCAGCAGAAAGTAGAACACTTACATCTCTAGGAAGCAAGAGGGGAGCGTGGGGAATGTGGGAGGGGTAAGGAAGTCACGGGCCGTCTGAGGACACATTATCTCTAATATGGTAAAAAGAAAAAAGGCCTAACATCCTGTGGGGCCCAAAGCGACCTAAGCATACCCGTCAGACCAAACATTTGAATGTTTAGAAAGAGACTACGGATCAATTGTTTTTATTTTGACCTGTTTAGAGCAGATCAAATAGCTTGCCGTAGGTGTATGCCAGATTTCTGTGAGAATCAAGGACCTAGCTCATTTTGGGGTGCCTTCATGCCAAAGAAGCCAAAATCTGAAGAGCTCAAGATATTTAAGTTCTAGAGACGTGGAAGAATTCTGTATAACAGGAAAAGAACTAAAATGAGAGAAGATAGAACAGAACGCTGTTATGACATTGCCCATCACAGAATCAGATATGACACACCCTCAGAGAGAAAATGTTCATCGAATTAAAGGCCTGACAAAATATAGATGTTAGTGGTGGCTCCACACCCGTCCTACTCTGTCCTCAATGTAGAAAGTGTGCCTGATATTCCTGCAACCCCAGATGCAACACTGAACAGGGATGCCCATCTTCTTTTTCTTCCTTTCTCTTGTACTTAGCTGCTCCTCTAAGTAACTTGGGGAGGATATTTGAAGAATATCACTTTGAAGGATGCCAAATTATCAGCCAGGTACAACCTGGCAGGATTCATTGTTCTGCAGTTGGAGACCCTCAGCACCATGGGAACAAGAGTGTGAGGGAAGGAGGTGACCATTCCTTCCCAGTCCACCTGATGGAGATCCTCGAGGGTGGAGTTGGGTTCCATTCCTCCCATGAATCCCCAGCTTCTGGCACCATTAAGGTGCTTAATAAATGGGAATCAAGTGAGTGCAAGCTTGACTCACAGAGAAGGCATAAAACCAGGACAAATAAAAGAGAAGGTGTAGCAAGTCGACATGCACCACAAATGAGAGGATCTGGGCTTCAAGCAATCGAGACGTCAATCTTTATGAAATATCACAGTCTCATAAAAAAAATGCCATCTTGATTATTGTCTCATGAGGTTGCTGTCCCTTATCAGGAGGAAATACGAGGAGAGAAGGGCCATCTCAGTGAAAAAAAGAAATTGTTTGATTTAATTTTATTTTTAATGCCATATTGATCGATTGATTGATAGATATCTCCATTCCCAGAGAGTACCAAAGCAATGTGACACGATGGAAAAGCCACTGCACTGGGCTCTGGGCACAGACCTACACAGGAGTCACTGGGTCTCTCTGGGGCTCTGCCCCCTCTTTTGTAAAACAAGAGGTAGGATGAGTTCCATTTCTCAAATTCTTTGTTTTCACTAAGTTTGGTTAAAATTTAATAATTTGTCCCATCATAATTTTTATAATTATTTTCATTAACATATAGAGGGTGGCTATCACACTTGAAGCATCTTCTCCTCTTTAAATCTCAGATGTGTTTTTCCACATGCACAGGGCTATAATGATACAAATAGGAGCAGCAAGTTTAAGGTAAAGGATCATTATCAACGTCTGCATTTCTAATTTATACTCTTATCCGATGTAAATTTTCACACATTAAACATTAAATTATGTTTCCACATTTAAGCCAGAGAAAAAACCTATTTTTCAACAGAGTCTTATGAACATTTTCAAGCATACAGAAGAGTAGAAAGAATTCAGATTTTGTTTCCGAATAAATGGTCGTCTAGCATCTTAAAGAATGAGACTGAAATACTAAGGGCACAATTAATTTTTATCTGGCTTTAAAAGTATATCTAGCTGAGGGGGGCTCCTTCAAGATGGCAGAGGAGTAAGACATGGAGATCACCTACCTCCCCACAAATACATCAAAACTACATCTACATGTGGAACAACTCCTACAGAACACCTACTGAATGCTGGCAGAAGACCTCAGACTTCTCAAAAGACAAGAAACTCCCCATGTACCTGGGTAGGGCAAAAGAAAAAAGAAAAAACAGAGACAAAAGAATAGGGATGGGACCTGCACCAGTGGGAGGGAGCTGTGAAGGAGGAAAGGTTTCCACACACTAGGAAGTCCCTTCACAGGCAGAGTCTGCGGGTGACAGGGGGGAAGCTTCAGAGCCACAGAGGAGAGCGCAGCAACAGGGGTACAGAGGGCAAAGTGGAGAGATTCCCACACAGAGGATTGGTGCCAACCAGCGCTCACCAGCCTGAGAGGCTTGTCTGCTCACCCACCAGGGCGGGTGGGGGCTGGGAGCTGAGGCTCCAGCTTCAGAGGTCAGATCCCAGGGAGAGGACTGGGGTTGGCTGTGTGAACACAGCCTGAAGTGGGCTAGTGTGCCACAGCTAGTCGGGAGGGAGTCCGGGAAAAAGTCTGGACCTGCCTAAGAGGCAAGAGACCATTGTTTCAGGGTGCGCAAGGAGAGGGGATTCAGAGCACTGCCTAAACGAGCTCCAGAGATGGGCACAAGCCGTGGTTATCATCTTGGACACCAGAGACGGGCATGAGACGCTAAGGCTGATGCTGCAGCCACCAAAAAGCCTGTGTGCAAGCACAGGTCACTATCCACACCTCCCCTCTCGGGAGCCTGTGCAGCCCGCCACTGCCAGGGTCCTTTGATGCAGGGACAACTTCCCCAGGAGAACACATGGAGCACCTCAGGCTGGTGCAATGTCACGCTGGCCTCTGCCGCCGCAGGCTCACCCTGCATCCGCATCCGTACTCCACCCTCCCCTCGGCCTGAGCGAGCCAGAGCCCCCTAATCAGCTGCTACTTTAACCCCGTCCTGTCTGAGTGAAGAACAGACGCTCTCAGGTGAACTACATGCAGAGGGGGTGCCAAATCCAAAGCTGAACCCCAGGTGCTGTGTGAACAAAGGAGAGAAAGGGAAATATCTCCCAGCAGCCTCACGAGCAGCGGATTAAATCTCCACAATCAACTTGATGTACTCTGTATCTGTGGAATACCTGAATAGACAAAGAATCAACCCAAAATTGAGGCAGTGGACTTTGGGAGCAACTGTAGACTTGGGATTTACTTTCTGCATCTAATTTGTTTCTAGTTTTATGTTTATCTTAGTTTAGTATTTAGAGCTTATTATCACTGGTAGATTTATTTAGTGATTTGGTTGCTCTCTTTCTTTTTTTATTTTATTTATATATATATATATATTTATTCTTTCTGTTCCTTTTTCTCTCTTTGTGAGTGTGTATGTGTATGCTTCCTTGTGTGATTTTGTCTTTATCTCTTTGCTTTTGCCATTTGTCCTAGGGTTCTGACTGTCTGCTTTGTTTTTTTTTGTTTTTGCTTTTCTCTTTAGTATAATTTTTTAGCACTTATTATCATTGGTGGATTTATTTTTTGGTTTCATTGCTCTCTCCTTTCTCTCTTTTCTTTATTACTTTTTAATTTTTTCATTTTTAATAATTTTTTTCTATTTTAATAACTTTATTTTATTTTATTCTTTCTTCCTTTCTTCCTCCCTCCCTCCCTCCCTCCCTCCCTCCCTTCCTGCCTTCCTGCCTTCCTGCCTTCCTGCCTTCCTCTCTCTCTCTCTCTCCCTGTCCCTTTTCTTCTGAGCCATGTGGCTGACAGGGTCTTGGTGCTCTGGCCAGGTGCCAGGCCTGAGCCTCTGAGATGGGAGAGCTGAGTTCAGGACATTGGTCCACTAGAGACCTCCCGGCCCCACATAATATCAAATGGTGAAAGTTATCCCAGAGATCTACATTTCAATGCTAAGACCCACCTCCACTCAATGACCAGCAAGCTACAGTGCTGGACACCCTATGCCAAACAACTAGCAAGAAAGGAACACAAACCCACCCATTAGCAGAGAGACTGCCTAAAATCATAAGTTCACAGACACCCCAAAACACCACTGGACGTGGCCCTGCCCGCCAGAAAGACAAGATCCAGCCTCATCCACCAGAACACAGGCACCAGTACCCTCCACCAGGAAGCCTACACAACCCACTGAACGAAACTTAGCCACTGGGGGCGGACACCAAAAACACCAGGAACTATGAACCTGAAGCATGCGAAATGGAGACCCCAAACACAGTAAGTTAAGTAAAAAGAGAAGACAGAGAAACACACAGCAGATGAAGGAGCAAGGTAAAAACCCACCAGACCAAACAAATGAAGAGGAAATAGGCAGTCTACCTGAAAAAGAATTCAGAATAATGATAGTAAAGATGATCCAAAATCGTGGAAATAGAATGGAGAGAATACAAGAAACGTTTAACAAGGACCTAGAAGAACTAAAGAGCAAACAAACAATGATGAACAACACAATAAATGAAATTAAAAATTCTCTAGAAGGAATCAATGGCAGAATAACTGAGGCAGAAGAACAGATAAGTGACCTGGAAGATAAAATAGTGGAAATAACTACTGCAGAACAGGATAAAGAAAAAGAATGAAAAGAACTGAAGACCATCTCAGAGACCTCTGGGACAACATTAAGCACACCAGCATTCGAATTATTGGGGTCTCAGAAGAAGAGAAAAAAAAAGGGACAGAAAATATTTGAAGAGATTATAGTTGAAAACTTCCCAAATATAGGTAAGGAAGTAGTCAGTCAAGTCCAGGAAGCACAGAGAGTCCCATACAGGATAAATCCAAGGAGAAACATGCCAAGACACATATTAATCAAACTAAGAAAAATTAAAATACAAAGAAAGAATATTAAAAGCAGCAAGAGAAAAGCAACAAATAACCTACGAGGGAATCCCCATAAGGTTAACACCTGATCTTTCAGCACAAACTCTGCAAGCCAGAAGGGAGTGGCAGGATATATTTAAAGTGATGAAAGGGAAAAATCTACAACCAAGGTTACTCTACCCAACAAGGATTTCATTCAGATTCAACGGAGAAATTAAAACGTTTACAGACAAGCAAAAGCTAAGAGAATTCAGCACCACCAAACCAGCTCTACAACAAATGCTAAAGGAACTTCATTAGGCAGGAAACACAAGAGAAGGAAAAGACTTACAATAACAAACCCAAAGACCCATATATATGCTGTCTACAAGAGACCCACTTCAGATCTAGGGACACATACAGACTGAAAGTGAGGGGATGAAAAAGATATCCAATGCAAATGGAAATCAAAAGAAAGCTGGAGTAGCAATTCCCATATCAGACAAAATAGACTTTAAAATAAAGACTATTACAAGAGGCAAAGAAGGACACTACAGAATGATTAAGGGATCAACCCAAGAAGAAGATATAACAACTGTAAATATTTACGCACCCAACAAAGGAGCACCTCAATACATAAGGCAAATGCTAACAGCTATAAAAGGGGAAATTGACAGTAACACAATCATACTAGGGGACTTTAACACCCCACTTTCACCAATGGACAGATCATCCAGAATGAAAAAAAATAAGGATACATTAAAATGATTTTTATTTTTATTTTATCATTTTATTAAATGATACATTAAACAAGATGGACTTAATTGATATTTATATGATATTCCATGCTAAAACAACAGAATACACTTTCTTCTCAAGTGCTCATGGAACATTCTCCAGGATAGATCATATCTTAGGTCACAAATCAAACCTTGGTAAATTTAAGAAAATTGAAATCATATCAAGTGTCTTTTCTGACCACAACGCTATGAGACTAGATATCAATTACAGGAAAAAATCTGTAAAAAATACAAACACATGGAGGCTACACTACTAAATAACCAAGTGATCACTGAAGAAATCAAAGAGGAAATCAAAAACTACCTAGAAACAAATGACAATGAAAACATGACGACCCAAAACCTATGGGATACAGCAAAAGCAGTTCTAAGAGGGAGCTTTATAGCAATACAATCCTACCTCAACAAGAAACATCTCAAATAAACAACTTAACCTTACATCTAAAGCAATTAGAGAAAGAAGAGCAAAAAACCCCCAAAGTTAGCAGAGGGAAAGAAATCATAAAGATCAGATCAGAAATAAATGAAAAATAATGAAGGAAACGATAGCAAACATCAATAAAACTAAAAGCTGGTTCCTTGAGAAGATAAACAAAATTGATAAACCATTAGCCAGAGTCATCAAGAAAATAAGGGAGAAGACTGAAATCAATAGGGTTAGAAATGAAAAAGGAGAAGTAATAACTGACACTGCAGAAATACAAAGGATCATGAGAGATTACTGCAAGCAACTATTTGCCAATAAACAGACAACCTGGAATAAATGGACAAATTCTTAGAAAAGCACAAACTTCTGAGACTGAACCAGGAAGAAATAGAAAATATAAACACACCAGTCACAGGCACTGAAATTGAAACCGTAATTTAAAATCTCCCAACAAACAAAAGCGCAGGACCAGGTGGCTTCACAGACATTTAGAGAAGAGCTAACACCTATCCTCTCAAACTCTTCCAAAATATAGTAGAGGGAGGAACACTCCCAAACTCATTCTATGAGGCCACCATCACCCTGATACCAAAACCAGACAAAGATGTCACAAAGAAAGAAAACTGCAGGCCAATATCACTGATGAACATAGATGCAAAAATCCTCAACAAAATACTAACAAACAGAATCCAACAGCACATTAAAAGGATCATACACCATGATCAAGTGGGGTTTATCCCAGGAATGCAAGGATTCTTCAATATATGCAAATCAATCAATGTGATAAACCATATTAACAAATTGAAGGAGAAAAATCATATGATCATCTCAATAGATGCAGAAAAAGGTTTTGACAAAATTGAACACCCAGTTTTGATAAAAAAACCTCCAGAAAGTAGGCATGGAGGGAACTTTCCTCAACATAATAAAGGCTATATATGACTAACCCAAAGCCAACATCATTGTCAGTGGTGAAAAAGAAACCATTTCCACTAAGATCAGGAACAAGACAAGGTTGTCCACACTCACCACTATTCTTCAACATAGTTTTGGAAGTTTTAGCCACAGCTATCAGAGAAACACTCCCATTTACCATTGCAACAAAAAGAATGAATACCTAGGAATAAACCTACCTGAGGAGACAAAGGACCTGTATGCAGAAAACTATAATGATGAAATAAATTAAAGATGATACAAAGAGATGGGGAGATATAGCATGTTCTTGGATTGGAAGAATCAACATTGTGAAAATGACTATACTACCCAAAGCAATCTACAGATTCAATGCAATCCCTGTCAAACTACCAATGGCATTTTTCACAGAATTAGAACAAAACATTTCACAATTTGTATGGAAACACAAAAGACCCCGAATAGCCAAAGCAATCTTGAGAAAGAACAACAGAGCTGGAGGAATCAGTCTCCCTGACTTCAGACTATACTACAAAGCTACAGTAATCAAGACAGTATGATACTGGCACAAAAACAGAAATATAGATCAATGGAACAGTATAGAAAGCCCAGAGATAAACCCACGCACATATGGTCACCTTATTTTTGATAAAGGAGGCAAGGATATACAATGGAGAAAAGACAGTCTCTTCAATAAGTGGTGCTGGGAAAACTGGACAGCTACATGTAAAAGAATGAAATTAGAACACTCCCTAACACCATACACAAAAATAAACTCAAAATGGATTAAAGACCTAAATGTAAGTCCAGACACCATCAAACTCTTAGAGGAAAACATAGGCAGAACACTCTATGACATAAATCACAGAAAGATCCTTTTTGACCCACCTCCTAGAGGAATGGAAATAAAAACATAAATAAACAAGTGGGACCTAATGAATCTTAAAAGCTTTTGCACAGTAAAGGAAAACATAAACAAGATGAAAAGACAACCCTTAGAATGGGAGAAAATATTTGCAAATGAAGCAACTGACAAAGGATTAATCTCCAAAATATGCAAGCAGTTCATGCAGCTGAATATCAAAAAAACAAACAACCCAATCCAAAAATGAACAGAAGATCTAAATAGACATTTTTCCAAAGAATATATACAAATTACCTACAAACAGATGAAAGGATGCTCAACGTCACTAATCATTATATAAATGCAAATCAAAACTGCAATGAAGTATCACCTCACACCGGTCAGAATGGCCATTATCAAAAAATCTACAAACAATAAATGCTGGAGAGGGTGTGGAGAAAAGGGAACCCTCTTGTACTGTTGGTGGGAATGTAAACTGATACAGCCACTATGGAGAACAGTATGGAGGTTCCTTAAGAAACTAAAAATAGAGCCAGCACATGACCCAGCAAATCCGCTGCTGGGCATATGCCCTGAGAAAACCATAATTCAAAAGAGTCATGGACCACAGTGTTCATTGCAGCACTATTTACAATAGCCAGGACATGGAAGCAACTGAGTGTCCCTTGACAGATGAATGGATAAAGAACGTGTGGTACATATATACAATGGAATATTACTCAGCCATAAAAAGAAATGAAATTGAGTTATTTGTAGTAGGTGGATGGACCTAGAGACTGTCATACAGAGTGAGTAAGTCAGAAAGAGAAAAACAAATACCGTATGCTAACACATATATATGGAATCTAAAATAAAAATGGTTCTGAAGAACCTAGGCATAGGACAGGAATAAAGACCCAGACATAGAAAATGGACTTCAGGAGGGGAAAGGGTAAGGTGGGACGAAGTGAGGGAGTGGCATGGACATACATACACTACCAACTGTAAAAAAGATAGCTAGTAGGAAGCAGCCGCATAGCACAGGGAGATAGCTCGGTGCTTTGTGTCCACCTAGAGGGGTGGGATAGGGAGGATGGGAGGGAGATGCAAGAGGGAGGAGATATGGGGATGTATGTGTATGTATAGCTGATTCACTTTGTTATACAGCAGAAACTAACACACCATTTTAAAGCAGTTATACTCCAATAAAGATGTTAAAAAAAAAAGAGTATATCAAGCTGTGAGCTAACTTAGCTAGTAAGGTTCAAAATGGTTCAATAAAATGTATGCTACATCTCAGTACATGAACTTATATTGTGGTCACTTGTGGACAATAAACCAGTGCTCTCCATGGATCTCCCTGAACCTGTCTTTCTTGAGCTTCCGTGGAGGAATTAGTAGAATGTTGGCAATTATGTTGACGTAAATCTATAACAGGTTTATATGTTTCCAGTGAATAAACAAAGATTAGGAGAATATTTCTAAAATGGGTGGATTTTTTCCCCTATGTATCATAGGTTAAAGTATAAGATTATCTAGCACAGTGGTTGTAAAACTTTATTGTTAGTTTCAGAATCCTTTCTTTAATTAAATATTTAGGGCCTAATTTTGGGAAAAGATTTAAATACGGTTGCAGGGGAAGACTGTAGGTCCCGCTGTGAAATATTTTTGTGTATATTCCTGATCTGGATTTACACCAGTAGTAGTCTCTGAACTTCACTGATCCACATATAGTAGTAAAACTTTCTCCCTTATGCCCTCCTATGGACATTATATATTAGAAAGAAGAAAGGAATTGTAATTAATTCTAAAATTAATAGCACAAAAATATTTTCTCTCACAATAATGTATGTTATTAATAATATTCTAGACCCTTTGTTGCTGGCAGTGATACTTCTGAACATTTGTTAATGTCCTAAGTAATTTTATATTTTTAGTACAAAGTTCAACTTTAACTAGAGTGACTATGAAGTTGTAATTTCATGTACTGTCTTTAATAATTTCAAAGAACTTCTGGAGATATATATATATTTTTTATATATAAGTTCCTTGTTTTTATTTCATAACTGAGGGAAGGTGACATGTCAGTTCTGCCAGTCTCTTATTGTTTATACATATTTGCATTATTGAGAATACTTTAATATGAGAATTCATTTTAGGAATATTTTTAATCCTTGTGTCTATTATGTGAATTAGACGAGATAATCTATAAATTCACTGAACTGGGCACAGTGATAAATCTCAATATACTGAAAACAAATTCACAAGTAAGAGCTATGCCAGGAACCTCTCTGTGTTTTGTAATATCTACCTTATCTTCTGTTTATGGCATGTGACTGTCTGACACAGAGTGTGGGTACCAGTGTCAATCCATATATTTAAAATGATTGAGAATTATAAAAATAAGATAAACATACAAAGAGAAACTCTAATATGTTCTTTTTGTGCCCCATGGATCATCCCTCTCTGATTCTAGACTTGGCCTTCAAGACCATTCACCAAAACTGCTTGATGCTCATGGTAACTAAGTGTGATCTGTGTAAATATCACATTGATTCCTTTCCCCTACCCCAGATCCTCACATCTCAGGACAGACATTTCAGGACTAGCCTAGCATTGGTAAATATCTGACTTCCATACTCACTCTCATCACATCAGATCAGAATGGTGGTGACTGCAAGGCAGTAGTGTGGAGGCCTTCTTAATAGTGCATGATGCCCCTTGATGGACACTGGATCTCATAGAGCAGATACAGTTGACATGAATGAGATGGGCATGTTGTCGGCATGAATGAAACAGGAGTACACCTCCTGAATGGATGAGATGAAACTGATGTCTGGGCTTACTGCTGCCATTTTATCAACAATTTCCCAGATAAATAAAAGAGATTTCTATTTAGAAATTAGAGCTTGTAACTGGGCCAGAGTAACGCCATATGTTTTTTCTTTTCCTTGAAACACATACTTCTTTTCTAACACTTACTCTATGCAAGTTGTAGGTGTTTGACATTAGCCGAAGATGGTGACCCCAGTAAATCTAGCAACTTCTTAGTATTTGGTTTTGTAACCCTTATTTCTCTAACCTGGGAATGAAAATGGGGTCTTAGCAGTCATAGACAGAATTTCTTTTTCCGCCCAATACAGTAGGCATGGATGTGATTCCACCACAATACTGTAACATGAGAAATGGTACATTTGATAAATGTTTTCCAGATAGAATTAAATATGTTTATAACTCCCATTCTGCCAGATTGCAATGTACAATCTGTCATTGTTGGGGTTCAGGGGAAGTTAGGATTTGTGTGTGGCCCCCAGTATTTGGGAAAGGCCCACTGATATGCTCTTTGCCCAAGCCTGTGTGGTTCCATAAAACGGATGGCTCTGCTGGGTCACCAGGCAAGTCTTGGAGCCCTGGGCTCTTGGTTCAGCCTTCCTATGAAGACTGAGTGAGGCTCAAGCTCCTGATTTTCTCAGAACTACAACCACCCCTCATCCTTTCCCAACACAAAATAGAAATGAAATTCAATAAATTATTCTGCTACAACACTGGTGGTGGGGCCATATTGAGGCACCAGCTAAGGTCCCTCTGTCCCTCGCTTCTTACCAAAGGGGCCCCTGGACCTTCTGATGCTGGTGCAGCCGCCACGAGCAGGTCTTTGAGCCACTGTGTGCCAGTCAAGAATCTCACAGTTCCCAAATGTCACAGAGGCTTGCTTCCACCTTCTTTGGCAGCTTCCTCATAGTCAGTTCTTGAAGAGGACATTGAAAGACAAATCTGAGTGACAAATGCTGTGCTGTTCTTATCGTCCCCAACTCCTCTGACTGCTGAGGCACTGTTACTGGAACAAACTCATGTGGTTGACCCTTTCTCCCCTTAGAAAGAGTTCTTTCCCAGGATCCTCCAGGGTTCCTCACACAATCCAGGCCCCATTGGGCTAGCCCTTAGTGGGCCAGGCTCTTGTGTACTTGTTTGCATTCCTGGGAGAGATACTGATCCATGCACCTTTAACAGCCATAAATAATTACTATACTATTCTTATGTTGGCTGGTATAGTCTCAGCATTTTCAGATATCTTAGTTTTGTCTCAGATATGTTGGTTTTGTTAGAATCTGACAAAGAAATGGTACAATGGCAAAAAAAATTTTTATAACTCTCATTTTAATTATTCCCAGACCCTTTTTTGCACAACTGGCTGGCTGGCTGACTGATTCAATGTAAATGTCCAGAAGGGTGGGACCGTTTATAACCATAGAAACAAATACAGGACTTTTACCCTAAGCTATGCTGGATGGATAAACAAACACTGGGACTAGACAGCTGACACCATCCTACAGTCTTTGTAACTGTGCTTCTGTAGAGTCCCCCAGACAGAGTTCCAACATCCTCATCCAGCTAGCAGATTGGCTCCTTTGTTAGGCCATCACATTATCTGGATTTTTTTGAACATTTTATACACTGTATTAAATAGATGGGCTAATGTCAAAATCAATTATTTTTATAACAGTCTTGAGAAGTGAAACATTATTTATTATAGTAACTATGAAACAGATGTTGTATGTACTAATTCAATAAAAAAATCCATTGAAACAGCCATTTTATGATTTTCCCAGGAACGCTAGGTTAAATTTGATGTGTCTGGTTCCAAACAAAAATTCACACAAAGCATGTCAGAGTAAGTTTAGCATATATTTAGCAAACATGAAAGATGTAGATCCAAAAGAAAAATGGGAAAATAAAACATCAGGTTGGGGGAAGAATCTCTTCTCCTTTCTCAGTAGATTTCCAGGAAGACAAAGAAGGAGTGGGCGGTGCCTTGTGGGGCAGTGCGGGAACCAGCAACCTGTCCCGTGAGGCGCCCGGGGGGGAGGCAGAGCGCATGTGCCTGCGGAGATGGGCAGGAACCCAGGGTTGGCGGAAGAACAATGCCGGCTAAGGGAGATTGTCAGCGTGGCTTTTGTCATAAGGGGTGAAGTAATGGATTCGGTATGAAAGCTAGTCATTTCTTTTCAACATCTGTCACTTTGCTGCCTTCTCTTTTCTTAAATTGTCTTCACTTTGCCATTAGCTTCAGCAAGGCGGATCTTCAGGGTTGAGGCTTGATTTTGCATTTAAAAAATCATCATAATCTCGTTGAGATTTAAGAAACCTCGCTTTGTTTCCACCTGAGTGGAAGAAAGAGAATAGAAGTATGTTCCAAATGGAATATGCCAATATTTTAAGCAAAGGCTACCAAAAAAATTTATGGAAAAGTGGACAAATAGCTAAAAGTTTCTAAAGTCTTCTTTTTTTGCTATTGCACCTGCAACTTCCTTGTTTAATTACAGCTGATTTCATCCTGTTTTACAAAAATATACTTCTGAAAAGTTATATATGTACATAGACATATGTAATAAGGAGGAATCTATAAAAGATTACAAATTCACAGTTATATTTGACCATTTATTTAGAGCTTATCTTTGATGACGTATTTGCAATATTTTATATCTCTGATCTTTGACCAACTTGACTTAAATAAACTTCTAATTGGAGATTAATATTTTCTGGTTTGGATTACCCAATAATTATTTTCTTTGTTTCAGTGGTATGAAGTATATCAGAACTATGTTGGTTACTAGTAGCAACATTTTTATAGAACTGTAATGAAAACATTGTAAAATATATATATTTAATATTCAATAATACAAACTGCTTTGGAGATAAATAAAGTCATGTTGCCAAAATTCAATTGTTGTCTGACAGGCAGCTATAAAAATAATGGCTTGAATACTGGCATTAGCTAGTGCTCTAAAGTCTAACTCTGGTGTGTAAAAATCAGTGTGGAGTCAACATACAATTTTTTAAAGTGCTAATATTTTGAAATTAACATTGCCAAATTTGGGGGAATGTCTGCAAGTTTAGGAAACCCATCTCTTTATCTATCTTTAGAAATCACTGTTCCTACAGATGAGAAAATAATAAGGTGACTCACTAGGCTGCAAAGCTAGAGAAATTCCATTTTGTAAAGAAATTCTGCTAGAAATAATCATATTAAGGCACCTAACCTTTAATGATGCCTGTGTTTTCTCTTGTGGTTTAGCAATATGATGTTCTTATTAATTAAATCCCTAGTTAGAATATTGACTTGCCATATATGCTACATACCTTACCAGTTTGTACTCCCCCCCCCCTTTTTTTTAAAGTTCAACAAGTATTTATTGAGCTCCTCTTCTCTAGGCATTGTATAAATAGATAGACTATAACCAACAACACCCTGGCCTTTCCTTACGGAGCTTCCCTAGGTTATCAATTTCAAAGATTTTGAACACCACAAATATTTTCAATAGAAAAGTCATACTGAATCAATTTAGTCTTTGAAGATTCAGAAGATACTTCCAGATCTTTCAGTCACCAAGGTCATGTTATGAGCACCATTTATCTTGGTACAATCAAAGCCCTGACATTCTAGTTAATAGCTTCGATTTGGTCGTCTGCAGCTAAAAGTGTATTACTTGTTGCACACAGCATTTTATAGCTGAGAATATCAGAGCACAATGAACACTTGAAAACAATGACTTTCACGAGCTGTTTAGGGAAAAGGAAAGCTATCCTTCTTCTAGTATAAATGGGAAACAGTGTCTTTTACCATTCATTCAATAGAATTTATTGCATGCTTATGGTACAAAGCTAGATACCCACTTTGTTAAGTGACCCTTTATTTCCACAGAAGCCAACATAGTCATGTGTCTTATATCAGGATATTCTCTCCCTTATATTAGAGAAGCTACTCCAAGAATAACAAGTTACCATTCATTGAGCACCTGTGTTGTCCAGGCATTATCCTAGCATCTTACAAAAATTATCCCTGATTCTTACAATGCAACAGCATTGCAAAGTAGATTTTATTGTTCCTCTTTACAGAAATAAATTCAGAGAAGTTATGCCAAGCTTCCTTTAAGTCTCTGTAGTGACAGAGTCAGAATTTAAACCCAGGCTGTTTTGTTTCTAAAATCTTTTTTTCAATTTTCCAATTTCTAAAAATTGAGTTTATTGTCTCATTTAGATTTGGCTCTACCTTCAAGAAGTGCCTGTTTTTCTAACAAGGCTGTAATGCCAAGAAGTAACATCGAATGTAGAGGGCTCAGAGGACTGAAGGTTTCCCTCAAAAGACTTCATGGATATGGGAAATGACTCTGCTCAAGAAAGGAAATCTGACAAGAATCTTAGAAGGGAAATGAGATGATATAACTGGTAGACAGTGAATTCCTTCCTCTTGGCAACATGAGTGTGCCAGAGGAGAGTTAGGCAGGAGAGTAACTGCTTCATGATCTTGTAGCTTCTCCAAAGTCAGAGCTTGAAAAGAGGGCAGCCTGAGGGGCCAAAGGTGAGACCAGAACTGACACTAGAGTAAAGGCTGTGGTTAAACTGAGGAGGAGCTGAAAGAGAAACTCTGACATTCCGATGACCGATAGATGTTTTTGCTGATTCATACTAAATGTTTTCCTCAGGAGCATGGGAATTTTTTTTTTTATTACCATGTTTAAAGGATAAAGGAAAAAATTAATATAGCATTTTGGGTTAATTGAACTTTTAGTATGAGTTTATAGAAAGGATGCTTGCCCCATTTCTTGATAGTCCCAGGAGTACTAGGGAAGAAACAGGAGGAACAAGCCACCTAGCAGTCTCCTGTGAGCCACACTTATCACACGTTACTCAAAAGTATTTACTACTGATTACTAATTTACTACACATCACTAATAAGTGTTTACTAAATATGAATTGATAACTATACTATAATAACTATAACTATAATAACTATACATTATTAATACGTATTTTCTAATTACTAACTTACTGCACATTACTAATTAGATTTATTTACATCTGAGATGTCATTTGAGGCCTATTGCTCCTTGGAGATTTTGGTAAACTTGGTTTAAAATGCTGATTTCAAGGCTTATGAGAATCCAGAGCATCACTACCTTGAATACTGGGTACTATCTATAAATCCTTGAAAATTTATTTTTTTCAGGATCTTCTCTGTTTCCGCACCTGAATCTGTGACGTGTATAGTCTTGTGCAGAGAATTAAAACTTTCACAATTTTTTAGACTTGACTAAAATTGTGGAAGACTATCTTCAGGAATATCTCTGTGGTGACTAAATATGTAACAAGTGGGTCTATAACAACATATATCTAAAGTTACAAAAATAAACCAGGGGCTAAAAACGATTTAGTTCATAAGATACATATGTGAAGTAGTGATAAATGTGAAGAGAATTTTATCATAGCCATAGGATAGAAGGAGGAGAAATTATAAATCTTGATTCAGAGTCTTGGCTAGATAGTTTGTATGCCAGTATATATGACTGGCAATGCAGACCCCCCTATATAAATGTAGGGAAATTCAGGAAAAATCTTGGGGGAGGGCAGTATATCTCAGAGATAAGTATATACCAAGGAAGCAGAAAAGGCCTACAGTTAGAAAATATCTTTATTAATCTGCTCCCAAGAAACTTGAGAAGGCAAGATAGGAAATAAAGAGGGAAATACCCAAGATAGGATATAATTCATAACTACGTTGTATGGGATCACACACAATTCAATACATGCTTTAGAATCCATTGGAGGTTATTTTATGGTATAGCAGATGAGGACCCAATAAGCAGATACTTTTTCAAAGATTATATTGGAAGGCAGAAAGGACAGCAACCTCTTTGAAAATAACCAGAATTAATCAATTTCAGGATTCTGAGCAAAGGAAGGTTAAAAGTCAGTAAATCAATGAGGTCATAGTTCATTTCATATATTTGTCATCATTTCCTTGCTGTTCTTTCACTGTTTTAATTGATGTGCAGAATTCCTATTCAAGGCATTTATTGAAGACACTTGCTTTTCCAATTACATAGGAAAATAAACAACATTGTGGATGGTTTGAAGTCCTGAAATGGGAAGAGAGGCTGAGAATTTTCTAATTTTGAGGGTCAACTTCATTTATTATATATTTAAAAAAATTTAAATACAGTAAAGTTAACAAATCTCAAGTGACAACTTAATAAATCTATACATATATCCTTCAAGCCGAAGAACTTCATTCGTTATAGTGCACATCTATTGGAAATAAATTAATTCCAGCTTTTGCTTCTAATTTCCCTTCGTTTTTGAAAGATAAAATTTTCTCCAGGTATTGAATTGTAGGTTAGTAGCTTTTTACCTTCAGCTCTTTAAATAGATCATTCCATAGTTCTCTACATCCATGGCTTTTGCTGAGAAGTCATCTTTGATTCTTACTATTGTCCCCCTGAGAGTAAGGTGTCTCCTTTAACCAGGTAATTTTGAGATTTTATCTTTATCTTTTGTTTTCTGCAGTTTGATTATCATATGCCTACGTGTGATTTTCTTTGTATTTACCTGGTTGGGGTTCTCTGAGATTCTTAAACCTATGGGTTGATTACTGACTATTAAATCTTCCAATAATGCTTCTGCCTTGTTCTCTTTCTTCTCTCCTTCTGAAATTCAGACTACATATACATTAGATTGTTTGACTGTATCCTACATGTCTCTTACACTCTGTTTCATTGTCTTCTTTCCTTTTTCTCTTTGATTTTCAGTTTGAGTGTTCTCTTGTTTATATTTTCCTGCTGTATCTTGACTGCTCTTAAATTCATGCACTTTTTTTTTTTTTTTTTTTTTTTTTGCGGTACGCGGGCCTCTCACTGTTGTGGCCTCTCCCGTTGCGGAGCACAGGCTCCGGACGCGCAGGCTCAGCGGCCATGGCCCACGGGCCTAGCCACTCCGTGGCATGTGGGATCTTCCCGGACCGGGGCACGAACCCGTGTCCCCTGCATCGTCAGGCGGACTCTCAACCACTGTGCCACCAGGGAAACCCCCATCCACTTAGTTTTTAATTTCAGATACAGGCATACCTCAGAGATATTGCAGGCTCAGTTCCAGACCACCACAATAAAGTGAATATCACATTAAGGCAAGTCACACAGTTTTTTGGTTTCCAAGTGCATATAAGGGTATGTTTACACCATACAGAAGTCTATTAAGTGTGCAATAGCATTATGCCTTAAAAAACAATGTACATACCTTAATTAAAAGATAATGCTGGGCTTCTCTGGTGGTGCAGTGGTTGAGAGTCCACCTGCCGATGCAGGGGACACGGGTTCATGCCCTGGTCCGGGAAGATCCCACATGCTGCGGAGTGGCTGGGCCCGTGAGCCATGGCCGCTGAGCCTGCGCATCCGGAGCCTGTGCTCCGCAACGGGAGAGGCCACAACAGTGACAGGCCCGCGTACCACAAAAAAAAACAAAACAAAATAAAACAAAACAAAAAAGATAATGCTATTGGAAAAATTGTGCCAATAGACTTTCTCAATGCAGGGTTGCCACAAACCTTCAAATTGTAAGAAAATATCTGTGAAGCACAATAAAGTGAAGTGCAATAAAACAAAGTATGCCTTGTAGAAGATCTCTCTGATTTTATAGATTCTAATTTCCTGCTAAAATTATCAATCCTTTCAACCATTTTGTCAGTCTTCTCCTATATTTAATGTATTTATTATAATTCTTTTAGGTCTTGTCTGCTAATTCCAACATTTGAATCATCTGTAGCTCTGTTCCTATTGACTGTGTTGGGTTTGATCTCTGTTCTTACGGTTCTTCACATGTTCTGTTTTTTTGTTTTTAAAATTTTATGCTGGGCTTTGTATATAAACTAATCGTAAAGATTGAAGTTTATATTTTTTCTCTTCAGAAAGGGTTTTCCCTTTCTAGATCCAACCAGAAAGTGAGATTTTAGCTTTAATTAAACTCAATCTACCTCTGGTTCCAAATGTCTCAAGGGAGAAACCTTCCCAACTTTTGACTGAAAACTTAGCAAGTCTCCATATAATCTTCCCATCCCCAAAGACTGAGAGACTCAATGTGCTCTCTGGCAGTTTTGAGCTGTGTTCTGCAGCCTTCTGGTCCTTGATCTGGCAAATACTTTAAATGTCTTGAGGAGAAGACCAGCCCTGTGTTTGATGAAGTCTCCCTTCTTCATGTACTACTTTGTCTCCCAAATATTGCTAGAAAAACAGGGATTATAGTGTGCCTTTCGGAAGCTTTCTAGCCGCCCACACAGACTTGGATTTAGCAAATGAACTCTGGGGGAAAATGGTCACCATATTTTGGAGCTCCTGAAATTTCCACCTTGTTACAATTGTCCTGCAAGACCACCAAATCCTTGTTGGGTTCTCTTCTCCCCTCAAGCCCAGTCTTCAGTTCTTACCCATAATTTGCAAATACCCCTAGATGAGAAATTGACCAGCAATAGCCTGTGTGCCTCGGAAGGGGTTGCTACTCTCTGGTTTAGTTCATTCAGTCCTTTTTATACCACATCTTTCCAATGTCTTAAAAAGTATATACATATATATGTTAAAAATATATAATAAGAATATATTATATATAAATAATATATTATATATTATACAATAAATATATAATATATTATATAATATATATAATTATAATATATTATATATAATTATAATATATAATTATATATAATATATTATAATTATATATATAATATATATTATATTATAATATATATATTTATAATATATAATTATATATTATATAATTATATAATATATATAAATATAATATAAAAATATATTAAAAATTATATATGTAAGATATGTACACACAATTTTTGAAGTAGTTATGTTCTATAAAGTCACCACAAACATTGAATTAGCAAATACTGAATTGTTGTCCCTAGGGGAAATAGAGGAGTAGGTTTTTTAATACAGTTTTTTGCTTCATTAACGTTGAACTTATGGCCAACTTATGCCTGAATGAAGCTTATCTAATACATGTGTTTCCTCCATATTGCACACACAGCCTTCTTGCACTGAGGAACACTGGCCAGCACTTTGGCACTCTACTTGGGGGCCATTTAAATAGCAAAATCACCAACAAAACCCACAAAAATATCAATACAAAAAACATTAAAAAAACTATAAAAAGGATGCTTGTTTATAGTATGAGCTGAAACAAGAAGCAGGGTGTTGCCTTATTTGACCTCAGGTGAGAACATGCACATTGGGTGACTCAAATCTTTTGCCACTCTGTGCATGGGCTTGTCGCAAATGACCTCAGAAGCACTGTGAGCTTTGATTTTAGCATTAAAAATGAATTTTAGCGGATAGGCGATTTCTCTAAGAAATCCGCAAATAATAAGGAACAACTTATATTTATATAAATATGTATACATTTTAATATATAAATATAATATATAATCTTTAAATTATATTTATATATAAATGTATATTTTTATATGTTATACATGTTTTAAAGTAAATTATATGTTTCTATATATTTTTTCAAATTACCTGCCTCTTTTAGCTGTTACATTGGGAGTGGTGTTCTGTTGCTTTCTATTCTATCCTACTTAGAAACAAAAGCCCTCAATCACCATTTTAAAATATTTTTTAAATTTCATAATAGTCTTATTTTCTGCTAAAAACATCTATTGCTAAAGCTCTTAGGAAATAACTGCAAGATTTAGGTTTGGCCACAGTCAGATAACAGTTTATGATACTTTGAATTATTTCTTCTGATTATGAGCAACACCTCACATGTCCAGTTCCGTTCTGACTCAGTTAAATTTTATCTTTTCACTGGTCCACTTTTAGGAAGGCTGGTGATGGTGATATCTCCATATCTGTTGGGAGACAGTTATTAAAATGGGTAATGTCAGTGTGAATCTTTCTGTAATTTGTAAGAACGTTCCATGGTGGCTGTTGCAGAGTTTCTTATAAAATGCTGCTCTCTAAACTAGAGTATAAGTTATTCCTGGATGAGAGCACCCCTCCTGCCATGGGAGCAGAGTGAATGTCCTCACATCTGGTTTCCTGAAGAGAACAGAGAACAAGCTCCTGGGCAGATGGGAAACATAGGGAAGAAAGAACAATCTGGGTGGATGGAGGAGTGTGGAAGGACTTGGGGCAGGTGAGAGTCAAGGAGCTGAAAGAGAACCTATTCAAAGCTTTCTGAATTAGTCTCCATCTCAACTCTACATCCCTGAATCTGTGTGGGTTTTCAGAGAAGCATGGAAATGGAGGTGAAGCTAGGAGAAAACAGAGACCCTACTGCCAGAGTTGCACTGCCAGGGATCTTGCAGACCTAAGGACAAGGAGAGTTTTCATTTCTTCCCTGGTGACATTGTGAGTGGTCTTGGGAGAAGGTCTTCCCAGAGTTGGAGGCCTACCAAATTCAGACACCACATACAAGCTTGAGTACTAATGCTTTCTGAGCCAGTTTCCTATTAATAAATCCCCTTGATTCAGTCCCCTGTTAAAGTATGAAAAGTTGGACTGTCCAGTGGGCCCTGTTTTCCCTTTTCCCTGTTCAGGATTGCTGAGTAGGAACTCATGCAAGTAAGGAGTTAACTGTACTTCGTCCCCCTACATAAAGTGACCTACAAGAGCTTTGGCCAGGTAACTCTCTTCTACCTTGAGAAAGGCATCCGTTGCCCCACTGGAACTTTGCCCAAATTTCTCCCTTTCATGTGTCCTTATAAGGCAGAGCAGACAGGAGAGGAGAATCTTTTCAAGGTGATGAAATGGCTGTGAGCCCACAGCTAGGGGGAAAAAGATTTTCCCTTAATCAGATGAAAAAACAACATTCTATCATAATGTATGTAATCTATTTACAAGCACTGTAAATTAATATATAAATGTATATGTGTATGTGTGTGTATACACACACACACACATGCTTTGTGAGGGCAACAGCATACAGGGCCTCTTAGATATGCCTCATTCCCTGGAATTTGCAGGCAGCCCTCTCACAGGAAGAGAATAAAAGTCTATAGATAGACCCCAAAGGCTGCTGCTATTTTGTACTTTGGGGGAGTTGGTAGGATGAAAATTCTACAATTTCACTTAGAAATGTTTCAGTAGTTCTGAAAACACAGTG
This sequence comes from Hyperoodon ampullatus, assembly GCF_949752795.1. Lineage (NCBI taxonomy): Eukaryota > Metazoa > Chordata > Mammalia > Artiodactyla > Ziphiidae > Hyperoodon > Hyperoodon ampullatus. The sequence continues at coordinate 133,098,542 of NC_136916.1, read as the reverse complement.
AACCCATCATAAGACACCTCAGACATTGGGCAAAAAATATTTATTATGCCAAAAGAAATGAAAACAGGGTCCACACAAAAACTTGTGCTTGAATGTTCATAGCAACATTACTCAAGATGTTCAAAGAGTGAAAACAACCTAATGCCCATCAGCTGATGAATGGGTAAATAAATGTGGTATATCCATATAATGGAGTATTATTCCGCCATAAAAAGGAATGGACTACTGATTCATGCTGTACAACATGGATGAACTTTGAAAATGTTATGCTAAGTGAAAGAAGCTAGCCACAAAAGGCCATATATTGTATGATTCCATTTATATGAAATGTCCAGAATAGACATGCCTATAGGTACAGAAAATAGATTAGTAGTTGCCAGGAGCCGGGTAAGGTAGTGGGTGACTGCTAAGGGGGACATCTTTTTGGGGTGATGAAAATGTTCCAAAACCAAATGAGGTAATGCTTGTACGACTCTGTGAATATACTAAAAAACATTGAATTTTATAATTTTACTTGGTAAACTGTATGGTATATGCAAAAAAAAGTTTTAACAAAAAACAAACAAACAAAAAGAAATACTCCACACGCCCAAGAAGGAATGAGGGCAAGTCCTGGAATTTGGGAATCTTGAATTTAGAAAAGACCTTAGAGGTCATCTGCTTTGACCTACCATACATCTGAATGCTGCTGAAGAAAATCACAGGCTTGTGATGCTACAAGTTTCATCCTCATTTTGGGTCCTTAAGTTGATAATCTATCAATCATTTTACCTTTATTTCACATTACCCACAATTTTGCTAACCCTTTGTGACAGTCTCAATAAAATACCCACACAACCTTCATTCCCCCACTCTGAGCCATTCATCTCTTATGTCACGGAAAGTTATGTTGTCACTAGCCATATTTATCTTACTGACCAGTCCTTACTCTCTCCATATCCCTGTGCATTTCCTCTTATCTCTGTGAGAGAATCCCTTCTGTTCAAGATCAAAGGCCATTCTCTTTCTTGACCTCCCACCTCATCCCAGTCTCCTACCACTTCCCATCTCCTCACTTTCCCCACCACCTCATGCTCTAGACATTGAAAGCCATTTGGTTCCCTGATAAGCCATGCTGTTCCTCCCCCCATGCCTTTTGCATATACAACCACCTCCTCTTTATCCTGACTGTCCTCCTTATGGACCGCCACTTATTGAACAACAGGGTCCACAAACAAAACAAAAACAAAACTTCTACTTATTCCTCAAATGTGCTCAAGCATCACTTTCTCTGTAAAATCTCTGCTTCCAGTTTTAGTCTCCTCCCACCTCTACCATAGTATCAAGTTTTCTCTCTCTGCTAGTTAGAGTGTGGCACATAATCCTTTGATTGCATGTATTATACCATATTGTCACTATGGGTTTGCTTACTTGGTGGTCTCTTTAAGCTGTGTGCTCTCTGAAGGAGGAAGCATTTATCCTTCCTCTCTATGTCTCTCATCATCCACATGACCGGTGTACAAATATGCTTGTTGAAACAGTCACAGGAATCTTCATTACATCACCCTAATTGATGAGTATTTAGTCCTAACCTGAATGTTTTCAGTTACAGGGCCCTCACTCCTTTGTGAGACAGCCCATTCCATGCTTGGAACATTGCAATAATTAGGAAAGTCTTCCTTATATTGAGCCCAAATATTCTCCCCTTTAATGTTCGCTCATTAATTCTGGCTCTTCCTTGTAGAACATAGATCAAGCTGTTCCTCTTTAACACAGTAGCTCTATTAAATGTTGCCAATAACTTTCATATACATTTCTCCTCTGGACACACACAGAGTAAAGGCACTTTGTCCTCTTCTGGCTAAATATCCCCACTTCCTTAAGGAATTCTTCAGTTAATCTCCCATGACTCTCCTATGTTCCTGCTTTACCTCTGCAGGATGCTTTCTAGTTGGTCAGTTTCGTTATCAAAATGCCTCTCAGAACTGTTCCTGGTCCCTGGAAGTAGTCTGAAGAGAAGAGAGCAGGACTGGAAGTTCACTGGATCACGACTTTGTTCCTGTCCATGCAACCCAGGTCTTTTTGTGAACCCTGTCACACACTTGCAGTGAACTAAAACTTCCAGGCTTTTGCAGATGATTTGTGACATGATCCATCTCCCCCATCCAATGCCAATGCTATTGCTCAAGAATTCACCTGGAGTGCTTATATGGTCAAGTGAGAAAAGTGAAGATACCATTAGAGCCCTGGATTCCTGAGTTAGAGGTTGTAAAGGAACAGCTCAGAGGAGAAGACAAATGTGGAGAAGGAGGATGGGAATGGAAAGGCTGCTATTTTTGTGACCACTTTACCCATTCACTAAAGCTTCATTCTGTAGTACATTTCTCTGTGGGCAGGGATGATTGCCATGTGACTCGTCACTGTATACCTGCTATTAGGACAGTGCCTGGAACATAATGGTAAGCATTTGTGTGCGAGTGGATGAAATCATGGACTGTTTAAGTATAGGTCACAGGAATACTGAAGGCTGGCAGTATGTAACAATAGGGAAAAAGAGAATCTATTTATAATATGTGGTGTGCTAGGTGTGTGCGAATTCAAAGCAGGAGTGTTTGGTTACGGCAATGACTTTTTTTTCTTTTTATTGAAGTGCAGTTGATCTACAATGTGGTGTTAGTTTCTGGTGTACAACAGAGTGATTCAGTTATACATATATATACATATTCTTTTCCATATTCTTTTCTATTATGGTTAATTACAGAGTATTGAATATAGTTCCCTGTGCTATACAGTAAGACCTTGTTTTTTATCTATTTTATATATAGTAGTTTGTATCTGCTAATCCCAAATGCCTAATTTCTCCCTCCCCCACTTTCCCCTTTGGTAACCATAAGTTTGTTTTCTATGTCTGTGAGTCTATTTCTGTTTTGTAAATAAGTTCATTTTTTTAGATTTCGCATATAAGTGATATATATTTGGCTTTCTCTGTCTGACTTACTTCACTTAATATGATAATCTCTAGGTTCATCCATGTTGCTGCAAATGGCATTATTTCATTCTTTTTAATGACTGAGTAGTATTGCATTGTATACATATACCACATCTTCTTTATCCATTCATCTGTTGATGGACATTTAGATTGTTTCCAGCTCTTGGTTATTGTAAATAAATGAATATTGGGATGCATCTATCTTTTCAAATTATGGTTTTCTCTGGATATATGCCCAGGAGTGGGATTGCTGGATCATATGGCAACTCTATTTTCAGTTTGTTAAGGAACCTCCATACTGTCCATAGTGGCTGCAACAATTTACATTCCCACCAACAGTGTAGGAGGGTTTCCTTTTCTCCACACCCTCTCCAGCATATATTGTTTGTAGACTTTTTAATGATGGCCATTCTGACCAGTGAGATGATACCTCTTTGTAGTTTTGATTTGCATTTCTCTAATAATTAGTGATGTTGAGCATCTTTTCATGTGCCTATTGACCATCTGTATGTCTTCTTTGGAGAAATGTCTATTTAGGTCTTCTGCCCATTTTTTATTGTGTTTTTTTTTTTTTCGGTTATTGAGTGGTATGAGCTGTTTGTATATTTTGGAAATTAAGCCTTTGTCAGTCGCATCATTTACCAATATTTTCTCCTAGTCCATAGGTTGTCTTTTCATTTTGTTTATGGTTTCCTTTGCCATGCAAAAGCTTATAAGTTTGATTAGGTCCCATTTGTTTATTTTTGCTTTTATTTCTATTGCCTTGGGAGACTGACCTAAAACATTGGTACAATTTATGTCAGAGAATGTTTAGCCTATGTTCTCTTCTAGGAGTCTTATGGTGTCATGTCTTATATTTAAGTCTTTAAGCCATTTTGAGTTTATTTTTTTGTATGGTGTGAAGGTGTGTTCTGACTTCATTGATTTACATGTGGCTGTTCAGCTTTCCCAACATCACTTGCTGAAGAGACTGTCTTTTTCTCCATTGTATATTCTTGCCTCCTTTGTTGAAGATTAATTGACTGCAGGTGTGTGGGTTTATTTCTAGGCTCCCTATTCTGCTCCATTGATCCATATGTCTGTTTTGTGCCAATACCACGCTGTTTTGATTACTGTAGCTCTGTAGTGTTTTCTGAAGTCTGGGAGGGTTATGCCTCCAGCTTTGTTCTTTTTCCTCAGGATTACTTAGGCAATTTTGGTTCTTTTGTGGTTCCACATAAATTTTAGGATTCTTTGTTCTAGTTCTATGAAAAATGTCATGGGTAATTTGATAGGGATTGCACTAAATCTACAGATTGCTTTGGGTAGTATGGCCACTTTAAAAATATTAATCCTTCCAGTCCAAGAGCATGGGATATCTTTTCATTTTTTGAATCATCTTCAATTTCTTTTATAGTTCTCAACATGTAAGTCTTTCACCTCCTTGGTCAGGTTTGTTCCTAAACGTTTTGTTTTTTTTTATGTGATTTTAAAAGGGATTTTTTTTACTCTCCCTTTCTGATATTTCATTGTTAGTGTAAAGAAATGACACTGATTTCTGTATGTTAATCTTGTATCCTACAGCAATGATTTTCACATGATGCTCTGAGGACAGATTCTCAGGGACTGGGGGAGGTTATGTGAGCTGGATCTCAGGCTCTCATCCCACCATGGAGCAAGAACAGCTCTACTTTTATTTGTTTTGTATACTGAGTTTTCACACAAGTTTTCTTTTGAATACATAACTCCTTGGTTAAAAATCATGTTACTAAGTTTTGACATTGAATCAAGAAGAGATTATGATTTAGGTCAAAATCACAGTGTCCATCTCTGCCTCAGCTGACCATATAAGTATCTGGCTGCTCTCTGTACACTTCTAGGTAAGGCAATTCAATGCTTTACTGGACTGTCTGCTGTCCAGGTCCCCCTGTTGAGGGAACCACAACTGGGACAAGAGATAGAGCATTTTTATTTTTTTATTTTTTCTAAACTCTACTGGGAGACTTATGGGCAGGCACTGGCTAGATGAGATCCTCTTCTAGAAAGACAAAGTCTTATCTCCATAGAAAGTTCTCGCTCCTCAGGCTCAAAAAATACCTGCTCCCATGCAGATATTCCCAGGCTCCTCCCCAACCTTGTTCTGCTTTGCCTACTTTACTGGCTTCCTTGCCTAAATCTTTGTCTTTCTCAAACTCACATCCTCACTACCTCATTAAGAGTGGGAAATCATTTTAAGATGCTGAGATGATTGTAAGCCCGTAACTTTAACCAGGTGAAAAAACATGGGGGTAAATAAAATAGGAGAACACATTGACATGAGATGCTTCTGTGAGACTTTGCAGATAAAGTGAATGAAAAAAACACCCTCCCTCCTTCCTCCCCACCATGAAGAGAAGGCACAGGTGCAGCTCTTGAGAGCAGAGCTGAAAGAGCACCTGTTATATAAATGCCATCTTATTCCATAACTGTCAGAGACTGTTTCTATCTCTGCCTTTTCTAACCAGGACTTTTTCCACCTGTCCTGGCTAGAGAAGACAGAGAATGAGAGTGGTAGGGCTCTCCTGGTATCTCAATGGATAGGTTAGCCTGAAATCCAGTGCCTCTGTAAGGAAGAGGAAAAAAATGCATCTTCCAGATGTACCAGAACCCCTTTATTTAGGGAAAGCCTGAAATTCCTGACGTTCAGACCTCCCCAAAGGATCACAATCTTGAAAAAAAGACATTTTTAAAGATACTAATTCATGGTTTGAGTTTTTCTCCATAGCAGCAAATCTGTGACAGGCAGTGTTTTGCTCCAAGTCAAAGTTACATCTACTCAAATGCAAATTTGCTTGAGCCCATCTCAGGCCCAAATGACCCAAACCTACAAAACATGAGTTTCAAATGGCACCAGGGTAAATACTGAATGTTTTCACAGTCTTTGTCCAAAATAAATATTTGAAAAATCCCAGAGGTTTTAGTTTCCTGAAGTAAAGAAAAATCATATTTCCAGCTGTCATTGGAAAATATCACACAAAATCCCACGTTTTTATCTTCCCAAATATTTTTACAATTACTAAATACTTAAAGGACTATTTTCATTTGTTTTTATGTTGGTGAGCTGTTCACACAGAAAGCAATTACATCAGGAGTCCTAAGGTATTAACACAGATCAAATAAAGCTGCAGAAGAGGCTTCCTTACTTTACTCTCCCGGTTTTTGGGTGAAGTAAGAGTCTGATATAATTGCCCACGTGGTCAGTAAACGTGCCAAAGCCCAATCTTTTGTCTTCACTATTGAGAATGTTTTATAAACACATGGTGATCAGCATATGCTGACTTTCAGAAATATTAACTGCAAAATTGGCAGCAAGCTCCAGCATTTGCAAAAATCCATATGTTCATTAAATTATTTTATGTGAGTGTGCGTATCTGTATTTGAAAACAACTTCTGTATCTTTTCTTCTCAAGATATTTGGGCTCCTTTAGAATTTTAATTGAAAGTAAGTAAACCAATGTCTTTGCTGAAATTCATGTTCATAAGTCAAGATTTTAGAACATTTCCTGAGGTTTGCAAGAGTGATACTAGTTGAGATTTAAAACATTTTCATAGGGCTTCCCTGGTGGCAGTGGTTAAGAACCCACCTGCCAGTGCAGGGGACACGGGTTCAAGCCCTGGTCCAGGAAGATCCAACTACTGAGCCTGCCATCTAGGGCCCGTTAGCCACAAATACTGAGCCTGCGTGCCACGAGTACTGAAGCCCTCACGCCTAGAGCCCGTGCTCCGCAACAAGAGAAGCCACCGCCATGAGAAGCCTGCACAACGAAGAGCAGCCCCCGCTGGATGCAACTAAAGAAAGCCCACGTGCAGCAAAGAAGACCCAATGCAGCCAAAAATAAATAAATAAATAAATTTATTTTTAAAAAAACCTTTTCATAGATCAGCAGTTTTGCTCAATTTGTAAAACACACAAACACTATAATATATTATTGTCTTTCAGTGACTAGAACGGTACATATATTTTAGTAGCTATAACCCAGACAATCTTTCAGGATTTGACACTATGAAATCAAAGAACTGGAAAAGACTTGGAGAGGTTATCTATCCCAGTGTTTGCCTTCAGCTCCCTTAGGACCACCCCGGAGAAATAAAAATGTATTCTATTTTTAAAGCTCTCCCCTGTACTCCCAAGTACTCCTCCTTGACAATTTGTTTTACATTTAGTAATCCTTATTGCCAGAGGATACTAGCTAGCTAGCTAGGGAGACAGAGAGGTAGGTAGACAGATACATAGGGAGACAGGTAGGAGATTGAGAGAGAGATTTTTTCCCCAGATTTCTTCACACTGATTAGCTAATTTCAAAAAATCCCTTGCAGAGTGTGGTGCTGCCACTTCTATTTTATGGATGAAGACGCTGAGACACAGGAGTTAAGTGCCTGCTGCAAGCCTCATTAGAGACATGAGTCACAGTTGGGAGTGAGAACACAGAGCCACAGCCTTCATTCCTGAGCCGTTTCCTCAACTCTGCATTTTTCTTTAATACATCAAAAAGCAAAAACAACCACATTTGAGTGACCAAACAAAGATAAGCAGACTGTGCACGAGCCAATGGCTACTGCGGGAAAGCTTCAGCCACCTACAGAGGAACGTCTGTCTGTGCTTGTGCAGATAGCAAGCTTTCATTCTGCTCATGTCTTAATTTCACCAAAGGGAAAACAAAGGGCAATTACTGAGAAGGAGGATACACTTCGCATTGCTTTAACTCCAGATATGAACAAGTGAAATTCAGCTACTACCATAAGGCAAATTATTTGTTGATTTGCAACAAGCAGTGCACTTGAAGCTGGCTGGCTCTGTTACTATTGTTCTCCTATCAGTTCCATTGGACAGCTTTAATTAATACCAGAAACAGCACAGGAAACATCCTTTAATTATTCCTCTTAGGTTTAGAGAAAATGTAGCTTACTAAAAACAAAGTAAACTGCAAGCCTTTGAACTTGAGCGTTATCTTTGTCCTTTGGCTTGCTAGGGTTCTGTGTTATCAGACACGATAATTTGTTTTCAGTGATACCCTTGATGAAATTAATTGAGTTTTAGACTAGCATACATTTCCTCTTGCTGATACTTTCACTCTTGGCAAGGTCTTATCTGGGCAGTTAGTCCTGTTCTCGTCTGGTTCTGACTGCTGTGATTCAATAGCTCAGGGTTGTTGTTGTTTTAAACAAAGATATTTACTTTTGTTATTAATGTAATATTCAGTTCACTTCCCCTTTTTATCTTCCCATAATGCACAGACCAACTCCCTTTTTTTGATGGAGATGACAGTTTTGGACTTCATTGCTGTTTCCAGGCCTTTCCAAATATATCATCATCAGAAGGGGGAAAATCCATTTCAGACACTCCTATCTGTACACTTGGCTTGATTTCAATTGATATCTAACTTCTAGGTCCTCAACATTTCTCTTTCTTTCCAACTGTGTTAATTTCCTTTTTCAAGCATCAAAGTAATATATGCTTATTGGAAAAGAACTTAAAAATGAAAATAAGATCTTCCCCATCTGCACCCTGATATCACCCAGTATCAGATCATGCTGTGCATTGAATATCTTTTGTGAAATTTTTTTGCACATAAAGGATATTGCCATATATGAAACAGATAGATTAGAAAGATGATAGATCTTATCTATCATCATACTATATTTACTGTATTTATTGTTATGCAATTCGCTTTTTTCATATGTCAATTTGTCTTGGACATCTTCCCAAATGTGTGTTTTATTTAATTAGTGCCTTATTGTTAGAGATTAAGTTCTTCCCAGTATTTTTGCTGTTATAAAACAATATGAGTTTATTTGGAGCGAGGAGTAGGATGTTAATCCAACTTTAATATTTCAAAATAGTATGTTTTTTGAGTAATCCATTTTTTCCATGATGGTTTGAAAGGGAATCTCTACCATTTAATAAATGATACATATATTTCTCCGGAGAAACTACTGGTTGAACCACCAACTGTTGTTTACTGTTAAGCTACGGTGGTCCCATGGCTTATACATGAGCTACTGTAATTACTGTAATAACTGTTGTGGGAATCTGTTATTTTTAGTGCCCAGCACCTTGGAACAATATTTTGACAGTTTGCTATTTCCCACATTCTGAGTCCTGCCTGCCCAAGGCAGAGCTCCTAGATTTTACAGACTCCTTTTCAGATGGGGAGCAGACACAGAACCTAGATCTCATCGATCAAAAGCAGCACAAGAGTTGGAGGTAGAAGGGAGGAACGTAAGGCAGAAGCCCCATGACCAGGGGTTTGAACGCCAGACAAATTTGTTGGCAGAAGCATCTGGAATTTTCCCAGGGGACTGTGGTGAGCCACAGGCAGCAGCAGCAGTGGTCCTGGCTGTGTCATCAACCCCAAATATTATGTCTGAAGATACTGATTTGCTTCAAAGCCTATAACAAACTCATCTTGGGTAGTTACTTTGCAAAGGCGGGCAGGCCAATTTTCTTCACGGCTCACTCCTACCTTTAGTGCATCACCTGCATCTAGAGTCAGCTGTTCAACAAACCCAAGAGAAGAAAGCTTATGCACCAAGATAATTGCATGTATTCTTTTAAATGAATCTTAACATGTTAATCCACAGGGCATGGCTCCCCTCAACCTGGAGCCCCAGATTGAAACCCTTCCAGAGTTTTCCACTGTACTTAGAATAAAGACTCAAAGCCTTGGCAGCCCTATGCATCCTTGTGTGATTCAGCCTCTGCCTCTCTCTGCAGTCTCAATTTGCACCACTCCTATCACTGGTCTTTCAACTCTAGTTACACTGTCCTTCACACGTGCCATTTTCCCCAACCTACAGCTCCCCTTGAGCCCTTCATATCATCTGGTAAATTTCACTCTTCTTTCAAATATCAGCAAAATCTTTCCTTGCTCCCTGCTCCCCCTCCCCAAATCTAGGTCAGGTTCCTGGATGATAGGTTCTCACTGAACCAAGTGCCTTGCCTTCACAGCATTTATTTCTATATGCAATTAAACTCTGGCTTTTTCGGGTGATTACTTGACTAATGTTTCCCTCAAGAGATTTTAAGTTCTATTAGAGAGCAGAGACCATGTTGGTTGTTGCTCATCATTGTATCTTCAGCAGTTAGCATGCTACGTAGGTACATAGAAGACACTCAATAAATGTTCGTTGATTGAATGAATAAAGGAACAAGTCTCTGTTTATTCTTGAGGATGAAGATAATGACTGTTTCACAGGCACTTTGCAAGTTCTGAGGGTACTGATAGCACATTGAAAAGTGGGCAAAGGAAGAGGAGCCTGTGAAGAAGACCATAGGGTCATCAGAGGAAGAACAAGAGAAGGAAGAAAAAGGAGCGATGGAAGCCTTTGGAGAGAAAGTGTCAAGAAGCATAATGTAGGCAATAGTGTAAAAAAATGTGAGTAACCAAGGGGTTACTTGGAAAGGGGTCAGTGGATTTGTAGGGGAGGTGCAGAAAGAAGATGCATGCTTGCATAGAAATCTGCAGCCTTGGTGTTAGAATCTCTATGCAGAACTCTTATTTAGATTTGAATAAAAAGAAAAAGTCACACAAATGATATCATTGTAAAAGTACACAGACCTATCCAAACAGATGGACAGGATTGAATATGTTTTTACACTAACCTCAAAACTGTCACAGAGTTAGAATAAAGCAGAGATGAGGGCTTCAGTGGGCCACACATCTGCTCTCCATCCTGTTTAGCTACAGGTATAACAAATACGTTCTTGGCCCATCTTGTAAACAATTTTATTTTTAGAAGGTAGAGTATGGAATGAATGGAATTACCATGCAATTTCGAACAATGTCAGAATTTTTCAGTGTGAAATTATAGGTGGATCTGGTTTGAAGGGAAGAGTAAAGTACTGATTCTGATTTTGTTGCCTAGTGGGATCCTATAATTAGTTCAGATTTTAAAAGAACAAGTCATAATATTTTTAAAGGCTTATGCCTTACAGTAAAAGTCACTTAACTTTCTTATTTTATCCCCACCATAATTCCATGAGATAGAAATTAGCTTTCCCATTTTAAAGGTAAGGAAATAAATCAGGGGGATGAAGTAAGTAAACACTGATCACAGAGCTTGTTGGCATAGGGTTTCTGAGAAGCAGCAGATCAAAGAGTACACACGGGAATAACCCAGACCAGTAAGAGATGTGTACGCAAGGTCACACTGAATACAATTAATAGTTTCACTAATAACAATCAAATAAGAATTAATGCTCATTTTACAGCTTCATCAAGGACATTCTTGTTTCCTAACAAACCATGAAATCCAAAATAATTATTCAACACTGAAAATTTCAGCACCATTTGTGTTTGTTGCCAACAAGTCACATATCTTTAACAAGTTGATGCCATCATTGATCAAAAATAAGCAAACCCACAAGTTTAATCCTGTCAGTAGAGTCACCCATCTTTAAGGCAAAGTATAATTCTGCAGACAATGTATTAACCTAGTCTTCATGTTTGCAGCTAAATCTTTAATTTCGCGTGTTGTCATCTTGTTGGAAAGTAGCAGTACAGTGCTCCTCTCACTAACTTTTCATGCAGCAGGCAGCCAGCAAGGTGAACTCTACAAAGCTTTGTTAGTGTCTCAGCTATTGGGCGTGCTCCTTTGGCCAATGCAACATGATAAGTTAAACTTTATAATGTCTCAGTGACGTTTTCATTCCTAGTTGGAAAAGCTATAACAATTATTTTTTGGATTTTACTGAGGTTATCCTTGTCTATTTTTAAACTATCAAATCTCCCTCCCCCATTTTTTTAACTTAAAGTCATGCTGCAACTTAACCGGCAACATAATACTATTCAGAAATGTTCTGTTGTGTGAGACAAAATAAAGTAAACTATTAATATCTATAAAGACAGCTTTCATCATATTTTATTTATTATTTACAGTTGCATTAGGAGTAGATTCTTCTATGAGTCAAGAGAACTTTATGAAATGTCAGTTTTATCTTTTTCAATATCTTGAGAATAGACCATGGGTTGAGAAAGTGAGCCTTTAATTCTCCTTATTTAATTAAACAATCTATCACTAAATATAAATTTATTTATAAAATGATATCTTTCATTTAAAAATAAAATACTATACAATTGTAAAATAACATTTTTAAGATTTCTAAATTTAGAAAAGTTCCACAAACAATTCAAAAGTATTATTACCAACCAAGATAACAAAATTTACTTATTCTTGATGTATTTCCACATATGGGGAAAACTTGATTTCAAAACAGTGATCTACTGGAATGATAATGGGGTTACAAAGTTTATAGCAAGTAAAACCAAAGAAGCATCATAAGAACACAGTAGAAATAGTGAGGAAAAGCTGAGTTAATCTCTGAAAATGCACATATTTATACCTTGAACTCATTACTTTAGAAAATTCGAGAAGACACAAGAATATAAAGGCATACATTCCATTGCTGTCAGAGTGATCATATCATCAGACCACATAGCCTCTGAAAAACTCTGCTGTGGGCTCACAAGAGAATGAGGGTGCAAAAACGTCTTAGTACTTTTATGCAAACACTTTTGATCTTACTAAACTTGGAAAGGGTCTTGGAGACCCAGACCATACTTTGAGAAATAGCTGCTTAAACTCACTAAGCATCACATTAATTTGGGGCAAAATTTAGAATACTTTGGAATCCCTAACATTGTTTCTTCCAGTGACTTTCAATAAAGGGGTGTATTCTCTGAAGGTGATTTTGTGAGCAACTAAAGAAATAGTCTCCTGCCTAATGTGTTTTAGGGAAGGATTTGGAATAGTCAAATTGTCTTCCAAAAATATCACTTTTTTCCTTCACGGTTTGGATAGTAGCTGATCATCAGTACATTTTAGGCAGCATGTGGCATACAGTTATCACATGCAGTTAGACTAGATATTGAAGTTTCATCATCCAGGTGACAGTGCCATGTCTGTCAGGACACCTGTGAGACAGGATTTGCTTGGTGTCTCTCAGTCAGAGGGGTCACTAAGTCCTCTACCTGGGCTGTGGATGCAGCAAGCTAGAAAAAAATGAAGACACAGTAAGTCAGTTAAAACAAACATACTGAAAGATTACAAAGAATAATAACAAGCCTAAAGGATCAAAACATACACAAACAAGTTAAATAGGATAGGAGATTATGGGACAAAAATCAAGTAGATTAAAAGAAAAATTAGGTGGCTAACTGTGTAAGTCCCCAAGTTCAACATCCCTCATGCACTCAAGATTCCTTCAAGTTAAACGTGTGGGCACTGCAATTTCCACAGATATTTTCTGTTAACTAACAGGTTTAAAAAATTGTATATGAATGTCTTTAAGAGGGAACTGCCTCTCCAATTCATCTTGAGTCCCACCATTCACTTCCCATTATCTTATATACTTACTTCACAGCTTCCATATTTGCTTACCTGCCTGCCACTGGCATTCCTGAGCTATGGTGATCAGGATAGCTAAGCAGACCTTCCCCATGGGTTCAGCTAACCTAGTGTTTGAGAGATTAAAATATAGGTTCCTAGGATAAAATTTGGGAGGATTTTCTTTTTTCTTTTCCCTTCTGTTCTCTTCTTTCCTTTTCTTCTTTTTAGCCAGCACCTCAGCCTGCCATACAGGTGATCAAGGAACCACACTTTTGAGAATCACTGGTATTTTTCTTGTGTACCTCTGACTTGAGTCTACAGCCCTAATCTCCTGCCTGTGGAGAAATTAATGGACTTCAGTGGGAGATTGGGATTGACATATATACACTAATATGTATAAAATAGATAACTAATAAGAACGTACTGTATAAAAAATAAATTAAGTTAAAATTTTAAAAAAGCATATCACTTTCATTCAATAAGAAACACACCCAAGATTTGATGCCTGCCTAGCTTCACACTGTCTCTACTGAATGCTCATTCTGAATGATGCTTCCATTTTGTCTGGTTTCAAAACAGTCTTAGTTCTTAGTGATAGAATCTTTATTTCAACATTTTTAGATAGTGATTTTTATGTGACCCAGGTCAACAAGGATTAATGCTTAAACAAATCTCTTACATTTTTAACTTTCTTGAAATCCCATGTAAGCCACACTTGCTATCAAAAACTTTAAAAAATAATAATGAAAATCTAAAATCTACATAGCAAATATTGACCTTGGATAAGCATGTTGGATTTTCCCCATTGAGCATATTGGGCACAATTCAAGGTACACATCCATTCCAGAGTGTACTAGATAAAAATAAGAAATCCACATCCCTGTGAGGGACATGGACACATCTTTTACCCTCAGTTGCAGAATGGTTGTTTTCAAAAATTAAATATTCATAGTTTGTTTGCAATTCTTGCTCTTATAGGCTAACTTGCAAATCTCCAAGGCTGCATTTAGCTGAAAAACTCCTGCAAGTGTCAGTGACTCATTCTCAATATAAGTAGTTTTCACAGCTACAATTTTAAGCAGAAGTTTGAGTGGTGTAGAGCCTTAACCCCTTTCATTACAATCGTGCCTTCATTTAAATTTAATTTTCAAGAAAGCTAGTGAGCTGATGTGCAACTTCCAACAACAACAATAAAAAGCCCAAGTTCCTTGAATAGAATTTAATTCAAGGTTGTTTATATACTTTCCCACTTAGAATTATGTAAGCTATAAACTTGGTATATCTACTTAGTCAAAACATGTGATTGTTGAAGTACTACATATTTTAATTTATCTGCTATATCAGTTGTCTAATTTTAAAATACTAGCAACAATTTCTCACTGAGTATTTGTGCTAGAACCTTATGAAAACCAACAATGGCATTTTCATTAGAAAGTAATAGGGTCTGAAAAGTAAAGAAATACTGTCACAAGTCCCGGTGGTGAGCTAGAGAACAAAGGATAGAGTAGGTTTTTTGCTGACACCGTAATGAATTCAGTCTTAAACATACTGCTATTGAGATATCTCTGTACCATGCAGGAGAAAAGTTCTAATAAGCCATAGAAAATGAGATCTGGCACTCAGAAACAAGTTTAGACTGGATATCTTCATTTGGGGATTGGGCTGGGGATAATTTCTAAGTACAGCCTGTTCACACCTACACCAACACCTCCCACAGCTCCTGACCCTGTTGATGAAAGTCTGAAGGAGGATGTGCCCCAGGGTGACAAATTTATGAACACATCTCTTACCTAATTTTCATGGCCTAATTCAGAAGAATATTTTTATCAAATTCTTTCTGTCTGTGGAACTTGAATTAGATAATGAGAAATCCAAAATGTGTTTGCCCATTAGAAGAGAAAGTTCATGTGGAGATGTCATGAGTTAGAGTCAAGGCTCACAGGGCCATGGGTGGTAAGCCAAAGCAACGTGGGAGCCAAAGTCACAGGGAGAAGAAGCTGATTAAGTAGAGAAAGCCATTGGGTGGCAGGACAGAAACAAGGGTAAATGTGGCTGAGCTGTGTCCACAGAGAAATTAGTGTGAAAATAATGAACTCAACAACATAGTTTCCATGAGTCACTTTGGCTCCAGACCATAGTCCAGTTTCAGTGACTATTGGCCCAGCTCTATAATGGTTCATGTCTTGGACTTTCATAAAGTATATCTTTCTAATCATTTCAAATTCAGTTTTACTATAAACCCTTCTTATTCCAATAAATATGAGGGGTCTCTGTTAAGAGCAACCAAATGTACTTGGCTAAAAAATGGTCATCAGCATTTGAAACTCAAGAAAGCTAGATTTAATATTGATTTCCTACTTTTTTACTTGTGAGTTTGAGCAAATTTGTAGTCTCTTTGAGTCGCAGTTTTATCACCTGTAAAGTCATGTTATTTTGAGAACTATTGATATAATATGTGTAAAGTACTCATTACAGTAATTGGCATAAGCCCGGTCCTCAATGGATGTTCTCTTCTTCCTTCATGTCTTCTCTAAGTGAGAAGAGAAAAAGGCAAGGACAAGCTCCACATCAGGTGTCATCAAGAAAATGAAAATTATAACAACAGTAAGATGCCACATCACACCTTTTAGCATGGCCAAAATCTATAACGCTAACAACATCAAATATTGACAAGAATGTGGAGCAAAAGGAACTCTCATTCATTGCTAGTGGAACTGCAAAATGGTACAGACACTTTAGAAGACAACTTGAGTTTCTTACAAAACTAAACATATTCTCACCATACAATCCAGCAATTGTGCTCCTTGGTATTTACCCAAAGGAGCTGAAAATTTATGTCCACACAGAAACCTTCACACTAATGTTTATAGCAGCTTTATTCATAATTGCCAAAACTTGGAAGAAACTAAGATGTCCTTCGGTAAGTCAATGGACAAATAACTTGTGGTACATCCAGACAATGGAATATTATTCAGTGCTAAAAACAAATGAGCCATCAAGCCATTAAAAGACACGAAGGAACCTTTAATACATATTACTAAGTGAAAGAAGCAAGCAAAAAAAGCAACATATTCTATGATTCCAACCATATGACATTCTAGCAAAGGCAAAACTGTGGAGATAGAAAAAGATCAGTGGTTGCTAGGGGTTAGGGGTGTGGAGGGATGAATGGGTGGAGCACAGAGGATTTTTAAGGCAGTGAAAATAATCGATATGTTACTGTAATGGTGGATACATGTCATTATATATTTTTCTATACCCATAGGATATATAACACCAAAAGTTAACGGTAATGCAAGCTATGGAGTGTGGGTGATTTTGATTTGTCATTGTAGGTTCATCAATTGTAACAGATGTACAACTCTGGTGGGGAATGTTGATAATGGGGAGGCTATGCATGTGTTGGGGCAGGGAGTATATGGGAAATCTCTGTACCTTCCCCTTACATTTCCTGTAAACCTAAAACTTCTCTAAAGAAACAGTCTTTTTTTTTTTTAAGGTAAGGATAAACTCCAAGGATTATAACTGTAATACCCTATATTTTAGCTTCAAGTGTTTCTGTAATAATGGCATAAAAACTCCATTGGCTATGATTTAGTAATTCACTCGACAAACACTGTTTAACACTTACTATGTACAAGGCACTTTGAGGATGAAGAATGACATATATACTCTACCAAACGTAAAATAGATAGCTAGTGGAAAGCAGCCTCATCGCACGATGAGATCAGCTCGGTGCTTTGTGACCACCTAGAGGAGTGGGATAGGGAGGGTGGGAGGGAGATGCAAGAGGGAGGGGATATGGGGATATATGTATACATATAGCTGATTCACTTCGTTATACAGCAGAAACTAATAAAACATTGTAAAGCAAGTATACTCCAATAAAGATGTTAAAAAAAAATGAAAAAGACATAGTCATTGCCTTCAAGGAACTTTACTGTCTAATAGGGCAGATATAAAAGTGATGGGTGTTATACGAAAGTTATGCAAAGTGCTATGGAAATGAAGAGAATGAGTTTATTTCCAACTAACAGAACAAGAGAGGTCTTCATAGATTAGAAATCATTTGACTTGAGCATTGGAGGATTACTAGGATTTGGAACTGTCTGGGGAGGGTGAGAAACAGTTAAGATGGGAGAAAAAGCGCAAAGAAATCCTTGGAGACTGAGACGCCTAGGGCACGTACTTGGATGACAGGTAGACTACTGGCTAGTACTTCAAATGTGTGAGAGTTCTGGGTCATTATGGCATGAGAACAACAAAAGGAAGAATTTTTCATGATGTCTTCTTGGAAGTAGTTTTTGTGTTTTTTGGTTTTTAATTTTTTTTTTTTTCAAAATTAGGAGCCACCCATGAGTTTTACATATTTCCCACAGGATGACAAGGAAACAGTTCCCTAAACTGTTCATCAGTGGTGGGTATGAGTATATGTTTGTTCTTCTTGTAGACTAACTATAAAATTAGGCATCAAATTATTAGTTAGATTGATGAATGGCCACTTGTAGCCACACAGACATAAACAGATTCAATGATTTGCCCCTGGCCACTTGTGACTACTTGAGATCATTACACAGTTTATATACTGACAGTGTGAGGGCCTTCTGTAAAGCCAAACAAGTAGTCAAATCAGTTATTGCCAATGACCACTAGCTATCTCCTACTGTAAATTTTATTGCTTGTCCTCTGAGCAAATACATTATTTGGGAGTATAAATTAATTTAGATTGAGAGATTTTTAAAAATATACTCAGCTATACTCTGCTAAGTATTGCAGAAAGAAATTGAACAAATTTCCCTCAAACTTAGGAGTTCAGAAATACAAAATAGATAATATCTGTAACTATATTAATATTCAAAGTTGTAAAAATGTCCTAATATCAAGAAGTAACATGTGGATAATTCTTACTAATGAAGTTTCCCTATGAAGTCCCTGTAGTTTTTTGCCACAGGGAAGGGATAGCCCAGAGGTGTTTTGTGGCAGTCGAGTTTTACTCCTGATTTGTTAATACTGCTATCCACCAGAGCATCTTTTCTGATGAGAGATGATGGTGGTGGTGGTGGTGATGATGATAAGCAAACTGGAAAACACGAATTTGACAATTACCTCAAAACTGAGTAGAGCTTCCCAATCTCCCAATTTATCCCTCCCCTCCCCCTCTTCCCCCTGGTAACCATAAGTTTGTTTTTTATATCTGTGACTCTATTTCTGTTTTGTGAATAAGTTCATTTGTACTATTATTTTAGATTCCACATATAAACGATATCATACGATATTTGTCTTTCTCTGACTTACTTCACTCAGTATAACAATCTCTGGGTCCATCCATGTTGCTGCAAATGGCATTATTTTGTTCTTTTTTATGGCTGAGTAATATTCCATATACACACTACTCTATATAAAATAGATAACTAATAAGGACCTACTGTATAGCACAGGGAACTCTACTCAATACTCTGTAATGACCTATATGGGAAAAGAATCTAAAAAAAAGTGGATATATATATATATGTATAACTGAATCACTTTGCTGTACACCTGAAACTAACACGACATTGTAAATCAACTATACTCCAATAAAAAATTAATTTAAAAAACTGAGTAGAGCTTAGGTTAATATGTTTTGAGGCATATGGAAGCCTTTTTGAATTAAGGTGCTTCTGGGGACTCATGAGCTGAGATTCATTGGTTGGCTAAGAGCCAAAACAGAGTGCTCTGCATGGTATGGTGCTTCACATTATTCTTCACATCCTATCCCCTCACCCTGCTTAAACCAGCACTGACGTTCATATTTCTTTTTAACATTTTATGTGTAAAAGATAGCCTACACACAGAAAAATGTAGAAGGATATACAAGTTTAATAACTATAAAGATACAACCTGTGTAACTACTGATTAAGAAACAGAACGTTTTCGGCACCCTCGAATTTCCGACTGTGCCCCTCCCTTACCACAACTCTGCCCTCCCCTCTTTAGGTAACCACTTATCTTCTGTGCTAGTACTTCCTACCTCTTCTTTATAGCTTGACCATTTACATATGTATCGCTAGACAACATTTCTGAGTTTGGAATGGTTTGAACTTTATAGAAACGGCATCACACTTGAAGTTCCTCCCATGTTTTTTTATTCTTTCACTCATCATTATGTTTTCAAATGCTTTTACTTTATTGTAAGTAGATGTAGTTCAATTTTTCTATTGTGTTCAAGTACCAAAATAAATTATCTATCCTATCAGAGTTGGACGTTTGTGTTGTTTCCAGTTTTTTGGCTATTAGCAACAAATGCTGCTATGAAGATTGTTGTCTAGAGGCTCTGGTACACATGTGCTTACATTTGTCTGAAGGATATACCTGGGTGTGGGACTGCTGAGTCACAGAGTATATATGTTATAGTCAACTCTACTAGACAATGCTGAACTGTACTCCAAAGTGATTGCACCAACTGACAAGCAGTGAATGAGAATTCTGGTTGCTCGGTAGCCTCACCAACACTTGGTATTCTCAGACTTTTTCACTGTTGCAAGTCTGGTGGGTGTGTAGTGGCATTTCATTAGGGCTTTAACGTGTATTTTTCTGGTTAGGAATGAGGTTGATAACCTTTTCATGTTTTATTTTGATATATTTATTACTTGAATTTATTTATAATGTGTCCATTTAAATCTTTTCTATTTTTTCTACTTGTCTCTCTTTTTCATATTGGTTTGTAGCAGTTCCTTATGTATTCTGGACACTATGCCAGGCATATGTGTTGCATGTAGTTTCTTCCACTGATTACTTACTTTTTTACTCTTTTAATGATGCCGTTTGGTGTACAGAAACTTTTCATTTTGATGTAGTCAAATTTATTAATTTTTACCTTTGTGGTTAGTGTTTTTAATATCTTATTTAAGGAATTCTTTCCCAGCTCTAAAATAATGAAGATACTCTCTTATACTGTAGTATACTATAAAAGCTTTATAGTTTTGACTTTCTAGTTTGTCTTATCCTATGGAAGTTCATTTTTTGTGTATTTTATGAGTCTTACTTCAGTTTTTTATCATCAATATTCAACTGCCTTAGTATCATTTATTGAAGTTTCTCTGTATCAAACAATGTTACTATGCCATCCAGATCACTTTGTATTGATTAAAAAATTTTTTTGAACAGGTATGCTTTTACTACCAATTGGTGATACTTGCAGCTCTTTTATAGAGAAATGTCCTTGGACTAATGGAGACCATCTTGCCTATACACTTGGAAAGCCTTGGAAATGCCTAGGAATTTACTTGGCCCCAAGGTGGCTCTTGACCCGTGACTGAGGATGTCAGAGTATACAAGCCCAGTTCCCTTGCCTTTTGGGGGACAATGCTGAGGCATGACTTACACTCCAGTGTTCCCCTTTGGGGTCATGCACATTCCTTTATACACAAATCATTGTCTCAGTGTCTGCTTCTGGGAAACTTGACCCAAGACATCATCCTTTTTTTCAATGATTTGCCGAGACACTCATGTCCGATATCAAGTGCCCACACATGCGTTAGTCTATTTGGAGGTTCTCCATTCTGCATCCATATGTCAATTTATGTACCCCTGAGACAAAAATTGTACTATGTTAATTATAATAGATTTGTGAGAATTCTTAATATCTGGTAGAACACACATTTTTATTTTAAAGTGTTTTGGTTAGTCTTAGTCCATACAAACTTTAAAATCATCTTACAAGTTAAAAAAAAACTATTATTTTCATTTTTATCTATAAATCAATTTTGGGGAAATTGACATTTATACAATATTGAGTTCTAATTCTTAAACATGGCATATTTCCACATTTATTTAAGTTTTCTTTCATGACTTTCAAAAAAATTTTATAACTTTCTCCATGGATGTCTTATTACCTTTTGTTGGATTTGTTCACAGCTCCTGCATATTTTTGATGTTATTGTAAAAGTATCTCATGTTTCATTCATTAATTGTTTCTTGCTTATATATATAAATAAATTGGGTTTTTATTAATTCCAAATATGTATCTGCAGACTTGAGGGAGATTTTCTCCATACACAGTCATGTCATTTTTAAAATTCACTTTTCAGTCAGCCTTGTCCCATGAAGCTATCAAAACTTCAGCTCACTTCCACAGCCCTTTCCTTCAAATTGATAAATTCCCCACTGGCTGAATCAGCTTTGAATACTGGGTTGATCTCTTTGGGTTCTCATTTTCTGCAGATTTTGGCCTTATGATTCATTACTTTCTTTGTAGCTCCTTGATTTTTTTTAAACTTAAAAATGTGTATTTTGGGCTTCCCTGGTGGCGCAGTGGTTGGGAGTCCGCCTGCCGATGCAGGGGACACGGGTTCGTGCCCCGGTCCGGGAGGATCCCACATGCCGCGGAGCGGCTGGGCCCTTGAGCCATGGCCTCTGGGCCTGCGCGTCCGGATACTGTGCTCCGCAACGGGAGAGGCCACAACAGTGAGAGGCCCGCGTACCGCAAAAAAAAAAAAAAAAAAAAAGTGCATTTTATCTAACTTTTTTTTTTTTTTTTGAGGCACGCGGGCCTCTCACTGTTGTGGCCTCTCCCGTTGCGGAGCACAGGCTCCGGACGCGCAGGCCCAGCGGCCATGGCTCACGGGCCCAGCCGCTCCACGGCATGTGGGATCCTCCCGGACCGGGGCACGAACCCGTGTCCCCTGCATCGGCAGGAGGACTCTCAACCACTGCGCCACCAGGGAGGCCCCTTATCTAACTTTTAAAGTTGTTCTCAACATCAGAGTTGATTCAAATAACCTAGCAGAATTTCACTTTCATTTTCAAAGACTTAAATTTCACAAATGCAATCAACTGTCTGGTAAAGACAGAAGTACACATTGCAGAGTTGTTAACAACTGTCTCAATACTGTAGATGGCTCTTAGAGAGTAAGCAGTGGGGATGAGGGAATCTGGTCTGGACATACTGTGAAACTTGAGCTAATAGGATTTGCTGATGGTCGGAATGGAAACCATGTGATAGAAAGAGAAACGTCAAAGAGGATGGCTAGATTTGTGACTTGGGCAAGTGGAAACATAGAGATGCCATTAACTAAGATGGAGAAAACTGAGAGAGGAGCAGATTTTAGGGAGGACATCAAGAATTTGGTTTTCAATGTGTTAAGTTTGGAATGCCTACTAGACATCCAAGAAGAGATGTTGAGTAGACACTTGGCTCTCTGAGTCTGGAGTGGAAGGGAGAGGATGAGACTGGAAGTATAAATTTGGGAGTTGTCAGCTTGTGGATGATATTCAAATCCGTGAGACTGGATGGGACTACCTAGGCAAAGAAGGAGTCCTAGGACTGATTCTTGGAGCACTTCAGCAGTTATAATTCAGGGGATGAGGAGGATATCTCGTACAAGAAGAGATCTCTCATAGGAAGGGCCAATGGGGGAATTGAGCCTTAGAAGCCAAAGTTGAAAAGTCAACCACATCACCCTCAAGCAAATAGCCAGGCAGAAAGCTAACAAAAAATAGATTTGGGGGGCTTCCCTGGTGGCGCAGTGGTTGAGAGTCCGCCTGCCAATGCAGGGGACATGGGTTCGTGCCCTGGTCCGGGAAGATCCCACATGCCGCGGAGCGGCTGGGCCCGTGAGCCATGGCCGCTGAGCCTGCACGTCTGGAGCCTGCGCGTCCGGAGCCTGTGCTCTGCAACGGGAGAGGCCACAAAAGTGAGAGGCCCGCGTACAGAAAAAAAAAAAAAAAAAAACATATATATAGATAGATAGATAGATAGATAGATAGATAGATAGATAGATAGATTTGGGGAGGAGATTGGCCTATGAAAGTTTCGTATCCCAACATGAAGCAACAAAGTCCATGGGGTACTGAGGCCTGGAGTTATATTTCATGATTTGCCTTCAGTGTATTTGTACAGTTAAGTTGAATAATCAGAAAAACAGTGAATTCTAGTTGATGCACTTTTTGGTCCTTTGCTTCCCTTTTATTTACTGTGAAGCTTTAGTCTTTGCTGGGAAAGATGAAGCTAGATAAGAATGAGTTTATGACACATTTATTGAGGTCATGAGGTTTGTATCATGCTGGGTCTGGAGTGCGGATGGACCAGGGAGATTGTCACTGTATTCTTTTCTCCAGGTGATTTAATAGCATCAGAATCACCAGAAGTATCTCTTGTAGGGCCATCAGTTCTTGATGTTGCAACTATTTTTGGAAGACTTGCCAGAGCACACTTAAAGGACTTAGTGATTTTTGATCACCTTCTAAAGTAGAATGATTTGGTAATTTTCCCATCTCCCTTCTTAATTAACATCATCTTTTAACCCCAAAAAAGGGACTGTGATGAGCTAGGAGGGTATCATATATATTTTTAAAAAGAGTCAGGTAATCAAGGTGGGAAGTGGGGAAAATGTTATGCTTCCAGGAAACACTGTGAACCAATATGGGTATTTTTGTTCCCTTAATGGAATTCCTGTAGTTACATACTGCAGCGATTTAGGCTGGGTTTGGCCCAGAGGAGCTTCGCGGTAATAAACTTTCATCTTGAGGAGGGTCTGCTCCCCGCTTACCAACTGCCATGATCCACTAATTGTGATGAGGGTTAGAGAAAAACACCAGAGGCAGTATGTTCAGACAACACAGGAGCCAAGGGAAACTGCCTCTTCACTTTCACTTCGTGGTGGAATTGGTGGGGAACTTTTAAAAGCTGGATGAATACTAAAAAAGAGGGATGCGGGTGAACTGGCTGGGGGTGCTGAGATGGGGGACGGAGGTATGAGTGAAAGCTACAAGACAGGGGGACAACAGGTTAAAGGAAACAGGGGAAAAGGTTGTTCTGCAAGTCGCAGGTGGCTTGGAGGACCAACAGCACTTTTAAAAAATATGCAGGCTGATGATTAACACTGACCCATTTTACTGAAATTTTTACAGAGCTGTCCAAATGTCTCAACACCTGCTTCACATGAGGCAAAATCCTCTTGTAAACAACAGTGAGTCATTACCCACGGCTTGTGCGAAAGGTGCTCTTGGGTATATGCACATTTTCTCCAGGTTACCTTTGATGGACGGTGACTAAAAATATAGCATAACCTTCTTTGCCCTAGAAATGTCTGCTGAAAAAGGGAAAATTCTTGGGGAAGAAAAACAACAGGACACGTATTATATACCTTAGCACATAAATAAATCCAACCCTTATGTATTTATGTAGGTGGAAAACATGATAATTACATTTCCAAATGGTTTTTGAAACCCCTGCAAATGTATACTTAAAAAGTCATAGCAATGAACGGAGACTGGATGGCTCATTAGTCGTGAGATAAAGAGCCATTCCCTTTGGATCGCCTATTCCAAGAAGGATGAGGCCAGAAGCAATTTGATTGAATAGCAAAAAGGCATCCTTTGTGAATAGGTGGGATTACAAAACCCACATTGCAGCTTTTAGGATCATTATTCATTTATTCCTTCTTTCAGTCCATATTTATTGAATGTCTGTTATATGACAGGTATGTTTTTATGATAAGAGCTAGAAATGCTAAGAGAAATAAAACATCATTTGTCCTCAAACAGCCCATCATATAGGGGAAGAAAGACAGGTGAACCTAAATTATGACATAACATCATGGAGGTGATAATGGAGAATTTATAGATAGCTATGGAAGTACAGAGGAGACAGAGAATTTAAACTGGGATAATAATAATGCTTTATATTTTAATAGCTCTAAATGACTTGGTGAAAAAACCCAGCTTGGTTGGAAGCATGCTAGATGGCCTAACGCTTTCATTAAAATGACAACTTAAAAGAATATCTACTAGGTTTAAAAATAGTGACACTGTTGTATTAAGGAGTCATTTTGTAATCCTTTATGAATTTTAATAATTTTGTCCATTTTCATGGCTTCTTACTATGCCTTTTAAATTTCTTACTTATTTTAGCCAGCTCCTCTTAAAAGTAAGCTTCATGAAGACAGGCACTACATCTTTTTTGTTCATGATTTTATCTTTAATATTTATTACAGTATCTACAAAGGAGGTTTTCAACATATATTAGTGAGGAAATGAATGAATTATTTCAGTATGCACAATTTACAAATTTCAAACCCTGGGACTACCTTTGTGTGCAGCGGTAGGAGTTCATGTCCTCTGCACAGGTGTCCTTGACAAGCTTTCTTCACTTCCATCTGAGATATTTGTGATGAAGCTCTTTTAGAATCTTTGTAGGATACCCCAGAAATTCAGTTCTAAGCCCCAAACAACCCATTTTCAGAACATTAAAACACCTGATGTTTCCATTCTTCCCATGAATATGACATGACCCTGCACTACATTGCTTTTTAAAGAGATCTCTAAAATGGTAGGTTTATGGTAATATCAGTTGTCACCAGGGAAGGGAACTGGCTGATTGGAGGACAATAGTTTGACTCTGTACCGTGTAATTCTATCCTGTTAAAAAATAATGAATTTTTTAAAACATGCTTATGTAAGCACTGTGAACTTTTGCTAAATTTGTCTTGTCTTTTAGGAAATTCCATCAAATACCCTCCATATGCATTCAATATTAAACTTGATTGAGATCATTTTAAGCTAATGTATCTTTCTTAAACGTACTTTTTTTGTTCAAAATAAAATAATATAATCCTTATTCTAGAGATTTTGAAGGGATGTGAACATAATATGATTCCCTCCTTTCTGAGTGATAATTTGAGGGAAAGATTCATCTTACATTTGTCATGTTAATATATAAATTACATCTTTACCAATCTATGGCCAATGCAGAGTAATCATTAATCATAACTTATGCAAATACCCTGATTTGGTCATTGGAAGGGTTGAACCATCTACAGCTGTAATAATGAAAATGGTAGGATAATTTGGGCATCTGATTGATTTTCAATCAAGTCTCTAGTTTCTTAGGACAAAGTGGTGAACCTGCCAAAGAAGCATGGTTTCAAATATTACTTTTTATTTCTTTGATTGTATACCATAGCTCAGATATGCAAAATCAACAAGGAACAGAGGCATCCTAAAGGTGATGAAAGATTTTTAAAGCCATTTTTCCTTCCTAAAAATAATTTAGGATCCAGCTAATGAATTAAGTGACTTATTGTGACTTTAAATTTTAAAATATCCAGTTCACTAAGAAATAACAGGGTATACAATGATGACTCTCATCCCAGCTCAATAAAATATTCTCCTCGTGACTAGGTGCTCTCTGCAATTTCATTGGCTTTTCCCCCTGTGATTCATATAGGAAATGTCTTTGATAGTAGTGATGTGCCAACTTCTTAACCAAATCTTGCTCTCAGTGCTGGGCAAAGTGTGTGATGCCCTTTTTTGGTTTGAAAGTGAATGACATTCAGACACAGTTGCCTATTGACAGAGGAAGCCTTAGCTACAGAAGAATTGCTGCGTCCAATTACTGACTCAAATAAAGAAAAATAGAGAGCAAATGAAAAGTTACCCTAAAATGTGATTCAAACAAAGAATAATAAACAGTGCTATTATCCTCCTTTTAAAGAAATACACAAATGTGTTCAATATGCCTCTATTAGCGCAATGTAGTCTCAGATTTCAAATATACTTTCTAGTTTTATGGGGCAAATGCCAAGCTCTCAATAAATTTATCCCTGGGAATCATATTTTTGTGTGTTTTTACTCCAATGTGTCCTCAGAAAACATCAACAGATTTCAAACCCTGCTAATCCCATGGAAAATTGCTCAGGGCAAAGCCATCACTGAAGCTCTCAAGGAGGCAAAGCTCAATACCTCTATGCCAAAGTCCCCTCCTCTATGTTTATCTTAGAGTAGCAGCTGTCCCAACAGGCGCACCATTCTACATGTGGGAAGGGAGCAGCAATGGTAGTTTCAATATTCCCAAACTACTGCTACACCCTCATACATAGGATGCCATACACTGATTTTTTAAGGTGCAACTTAGATCTGATGCAGCAGAGTACTTGAAATGGTATGTATTGGTAATGCCAGTTTACAAGGATGGTTTTCTATCCAAGTATGTGGAATTGGGAATGAGAGGATTGAGTTTGGAGAACTGGAAAAATAAGTAAGCTTGGAGGGACTGCAGTGTGAGAGAGCCAGGAACATAAGATGAGCCTTGGAAATCCTGTTAAGGATTTTGAACTTTATCTAAGGGCAATGGAGAGCCTAAGTAACAGATTGGGTTTTAGAATTTCCCAGGATTCAGTGAGGAGAGTAGATTAGAGTTACTCAAAACACTTGCAGGCATTGAATTGACTTGGTTAATGTTGGCAAGCCCTTACTGCCTCAGCCCTTACTGCCTGTTAAGTTTGCATTCCACATAAGCTGATCATATACATCAGTTGAGTGAAAAATAAAAAGTTATCCTCAGCATCTCTTCCACATCACAGAAGCTCTAGAGATGTCAACACTAGACAAAAAGTCTGTTAATACTTTCATTTAATTTATTATTTTCGTAGTTAACAAACCATATGATAAACTGTGTTGCAAACTGAGTACAGAAAGTGCCAGTTGAAAAGAGTTCCCTGATTTAAAGGAAAAAAAATCCATTTGGGTTGGATTTAAATCTCAAGAGGCTAGAGTTCTATAAAATGCAATTTGTTGCAGCATATTTCACAGAGGGTGTTTAATATAACTTATTGACATCATACATTTTATGTGGCCTTTAATGCAGCAATTCTCTACTATAAAAATTGCCTCAAGTTCAGAATAGTTTGAAATCATTCATTCAGAGGAAAGAGTAGGGATGGGCTTGCTTGCTGAATAACCAACACCCCACTATGAGGGAAATAAAAGAGCCAAAATTCTAGCCACACAGCACATGAGATTTAAAATATACGATAGTTTTATTTTTATTTATTAAAATTTTTTCCATCTTTAGTTTTTTTTCAGCTTTATTGAGGTATAATTGACATATAAAATTATAATATATCTAAAGTGTACAACATGAAGTTTTGATATATGTACACATTGTGAAAGGATTCCTACCATTCAGTTACCACATCTCACCATATTTATGGTGAGAACACTGAATTTCTACTCTCTTAGCAAATTCAGTTATATAATACAGTGTTAACTATAGTCACTGTTACACATTAGATCACACTTTATTCATCTTATAACTGAAAGTTTATACCCTTTAACCAGCCTCTCCCTATATTCCTCACCTCTCAGCCCTTGTCAACAACCATTCTATTCTGTTTCTATTGAATTTGACTTTTTCTTTTTTTAGATTCCACATATAAATGATACCATGCAGTACTTGTCTTTCCCCAGCATATTTCAGTTAGCAAAATGCCTTCCAGTTTCATCCATGTTGTCGCAAATGGCAGAATTTCCTACTTTTTAAAGGTTGAATAATATTCCATTGTGTATACACACACACACACGTGCACACACACACAAAAGCACACACACACAGAGCATCTTCTTTATCTGTTTCTCTGTTTCTCCATCGGTGGACAATGTTTCCATACCTTGACTATTGTGAATAATACTGGAATGAACATGGGAGCACAGATGTTGCTTCAAGATAGTGATTTCATTTCCTCTGGATATATAATCAAAAGTGGGGTTGCTGGATCATATGGTAGTTCTATTTTTAATTTCCTGAGGAATCTCCATACTGTTTTCCACAGTGGCTGTACTAGTTTACATTCCCACCAACAATGTACAGAGTTACCTTTTCTTCACATCCTCACCAGCATTTATTATTTCTTGTCTTTTTAATAATAGACATCTTAGCTGTATGTGGTGATATCTTATTGTGATTTTCATTTGTATTTTCCTGATGTTAGTGATGTTGAACAGTTTTTCATGTATCTGTTGGCCATTTGTATGTTTTCCTTGGAAAAATGTCTATTCAGACCCTTTGCCCATATTTTTTTTCTCTGGCTGCACTGCATGGCTTTCGAGATCTTAGTTCCCTGACCAGGGATTGAACCCAGGCCACAGCAGTGAAAGCACCAAATTCTAACCACTGGACCACCAGGGAATTCTCTGCCCATTTTTAAATTGGGTTATTTGGGTTTTTTTGATATTGAGTTGTATGAGTTCCTTGTATACTTTGGATATTAAACCCTTATAGAATATGTGGTTTGCAAATATTTTCTCCCATTCCATAGGTCGCCTTTTCATTTTGTTGATGTTTTCTTTTGCTGTGCAGAAGATTTTTAGTTTGCTGTAGTCCCACTTGTTTACTTTTGCTTTTGTTTCCTTTGCTTTCAGTGTCAAATCCAAAAAAAATAATTGCAAAGACCAATGTAAAGGAGCTTACCCGCTATGTTTTCTTCTAGGAGTTTTACATTTTCGGGTCTTATATTCAAGTCTTTAATCCATTTTGAGTTGATGTTCGTGTATAGTGTAAGATAGGGATCTAGTTTCATTTTTTTGCATGTGGCTATCCAGTTTTTCCAGTACCATTTATTGAAGAAAATATCCTTTCCCCATTGTATATTCTTGGCTCCTTTGTGGAAAATCAATTGGCCATATATGCATGGATTTATTCCTGGGTTTTCTATTCTGTTCCATCAATTTTTGTGTCTGTTTTTATACCAATGCCATACTGTTTTGATTACTATAGCCTTGAAATATAGTTCGAAATCAGGAACTGTAATATCTTGAGCTTTGTCCTTCTTTCTTAGGATTGCCTTTGCTATTTGGGGTCCTTTGTGATTCCATATGAATTTTAGGATTGTTTTTTTCTATTTCTGTGAAAAATGCCATTAGAATTTTGATAGGAATTACATTGAATCTGTAGATCACCTTGGATGTGGACACTTAAAAATATCAATTCTTCCACAAATATGAAATATACCACAGGCTTTTATATTCTTTGTTTTCTTGTTTGATTTCTAATTGTAAACACATCATTCTGTATCTCTGTATAGTTAGTACAGGCAGGACTTCATCTTCCCTTTCCCACAAAAATCTCCCATATTTTGCAATTTACAACTGATTGGCTCTTCCCAATGTAAAGTATGAGAATCAACAATAAGGTCCCAAATTAGTTGGGGAGATTTCTCTAGACTAATATTTTTAGAAATTAAGGTATAACTCATATACAGTTAAAACTCACACTTTCTAGTGTACAGTTCATACCACAATAAAGATATTGAAAAATCACATCACCTCCAAAATTCCTTCATGTACTATTTAGTCAGATGCATCTTCTGCTCCAGACTTTACCCATTCTCACCTCTTTTGGGACCATATATCTTTGAATGACATATAAATGAAATTATAGAATATTTAGCCTTTGGATCGGGCTTCATTCACTTAGCATAATGCATTTGAGATTCATCGATGTTGTATATATCAATAGTACATCCATTTTTGTCACTGAGTAGTAATCCATTGTATGGGTGTACCACAGTTATTTATCCATTACCCAGGTGAAGGATGTTTGTGTTGTTTACAGTTTTAGATGATTATGAATAAAGAGTCTATAAACATTTGTGTGGATATAGGTTTTCATTTCACTTGGGTAAATACTTAGGAATGGAATTGCTGGATTATACTGTAAGTACACATTTAACCATCACATTGTTTTGCAAAGTTGCTGTACCTTTCTGCATTCTCACCAACAATGTATGAGAGTTCCAATTTCTCCACATCTATATCAAACCTTGGTATTGTCAGGGATTTTTATTTTAGCCTTTTTCATGGGTATGTAACAATATCTCATGTAGTTTTAATTTTCATTTCACTAGTGACTAATGTGTCAGTTTAAGTCTTTTGCTCTTTTTTTATTGAGCTGTTTGGTTACTTGTGTTCTGAGAGTTATTTATATATTCTGGATACAAGTATTTTATCAGTTATGCGTTTTGAAAATATATTATTTTGTCGGTTTTCTTTTCATTCTCTTAAGAGCATGTTCTAAAGAGCAGAAGTTTATAATTTTGGTAAAGTCCAATTTATCAATATTTTTCTTTTAGTGATTATGTTTCTGGTGTCATCTCTAAGAAATCTTTGCATAATCCAAAGGGCATAAAATTTTTCACCAGTATCTTCTTCCAAAAGATTTAAAGTCTTAGGTTTTACATTGGCTCTATGACCCATTTAGAGATAATTGTCTCAGGTAGGGGTTGAAGTTCAAGGTATGGATTGCAGTGTATGGGTTGAGGTTCATTATTTTTTTGTACTTGAAGGTACAAATGTTACAGTGCCATTTATTGAAAAGACTATCCACTCTCCATTGAATTAATCTTGTACCTCAAAAATTTTAAAGCAGAATAATTTAAAATAGCACCAAAACCATGGAATACTTAGGTATAAATCTACAAAACATGCAAGATCTGTATGCTAAAAAACTACAAAACACTGAAAGAAAACAAAGAAGACTTAAATGAAAGCTGTATTGATGGATTGAAATATTGTTAAGATGTCAGTTCTTTCCAACTGCTCTATAGATTCTCTACAATCCCAATCAAAATCTCAATAGAATTTTTGAAATTGATAAGCTGATTCTAAAATTTATATGAAAATTCCAAGGATCTAGAATAGTCAAAACAATTTTGAAAAAGAACAAAGTTGGAGGGCTCATACTACCTGCTTTCAAGGCTTACTGAAAATTGCATTAAGCATAACAGTATGATATTGGCAAATGGATATACACAGAGATCAATGGAACATAATAGAGAATATAGAAATAGTCTCATAGGGATCATCAATTAAGTTTTGGCAGACGCAAGGGAAATTCAATAAAGAATGATATTTTCAACTAATGGTGCTGAAACAACTTAATATCTATATTTTTAAAACAACAAAAACAAAATTAAAACCATGGAGCAGTTGTGGATAAAAGACTTACAGTAACCCAAAAGGAAAAGACTCACTTCTTTTCTCTATAGATTTCCAGTTCTCTGATACTCCAAGTCACCTTTTCTTAGCCCCTCAATATGATTCAATAAGACAGAAGAACTCACCTTCCTATGAGATTTCAGGCTTCCAGAGTTTTTTTCTATGTTTGTATAACAAATACTTTGTATGTCTATTGGCATTTGTGAATTGTCTTCTCATTCATTTATTTTTTTCATTGGGAGTATTAATCTGTCTCTATTTCATTTCTAAGAGCTCTTTATATATGTAGGATATTATACTTGTTTGACACAGCATTCAAGTATTTTTTCCAAGTTTCTCATTTGCTGTTTATTTTGGTTCGCATGCTTTTTGGCATACAGGAGTTCCATTTTTATGCAGAAAAGATATAAATCTTTTTCTTGTTGCCTACATTCTTATTCTGAATTCTCTTGAAGAGCTTCAAAGTGTCCATGAACCTTTCAGAAATGCATCCTAAAATTAGATGTACATATAAGCATATTTCCAGTATCATATAAGCTGAGTGGTAAGAGACTCTTTCTCTATATAAACATTCCCAAGATGTTTTAAAGAGCACTGGCAATTACAAAGAAGTTAACAACTTAAATTGCAGAATTATAGTGCAAGCAAATAATAAAAAAAGATTTAGAAGCTACTATTTGCTTATCTATCTCTAACTCTCATGTCTAAGTATTTCAAAGCATTTAATTGGCCCCATAATAGTTTACTATTGTCTTCCTCAAATGGTACTTTTAAGGTGTTCCTGTGATGTGGAAGCTTGCATGCTAATTATGTTGAAGTCCAGAGCCTGAAATAGTAATCAGCTCAATCCACACATAGGCACATAAAATAAGGTGGACATTTCTGAGCCCACTTTTAAAAGGTAAAATGAATACCAAGCTGCTAAAACTCAGTTTCCATGGTGAATTTTTTCCATAATTATTATTTTTTAAAAGCCCAGGTCCATGATAACCCCCCTAGAACTGGTTGATGAATAGAAAAGAAATGGGGAATTGCTGATGTTGAAAAAGATAAGAAGATTTGATAGTGACATATTACACAGATGGGTAATTTGCCTATTGAGCCATCTAATCGTGAATTGGCTTGGACATGCTACAGCAATTTTTTTAGAAATCTAATATTTCAGTTATTGGAAAGAACCCAATGATCTAATCCTAACACAGTGTCATAGTTCATTGCTGAATAAGTCAATGCACAACATAGAATTAAGAGGCTTATTAATTATATGGTCATAAATTTCAGAGTGAAAAAGGCAAATTGGGTATTTTGGAGTAATTATTGGCTTTGGGAGATGAACAGCCAATTT
Organism: Hyperoodon ampullatus; assembly: GCF_949752795.1. NCBI lineage: Eukaryota > Metazoa > Chordata > Mammalia > Artiodactyla > Ziphiidae > Hyperoodon > Hyperoodon ampullatus. Next base: position 133,065,129 of record NC_136916.1, on the reverse strand, counting down.
AAGGTGATTAATCAAATGAAAAGCTCACCTAGGCTCCTTGGCAAAAAACTCACAGAGCCCTTGACAAGGATGGCACTTGTGTTTGCCACTTCTCATCCATATTTTTGCCTAGGCTTTTAAAAAGTCTTTAAAAACCAAAAAGAAATAATTACAATTCTTAATTTATATCAGCATATAGGAGGAAAACACCTGATATTTGTCAGGAACAGCTCTGAGTGGGACTTGCTTTGAGAAATCTTTCTGCTCTGCATTCAATATGTCCCCTCATCCTGACCAGATAATACCACTGTAAATACACATAGAGAAGGAGGGGCCAGAGGGAGAATTCTTTTCTAATTAGAGAGAATGATTCTTTAAGTTTACAGATCACAGATAAGTTTTCAATAGCTCAAGGTGTCATAGCTCTGGAGGAATATATACATTTAACTGAATGTAGGTAAGTGTAGTATCACTTACTTTAGGCATTTAATTGATTCTGTGGCAATTTTATCAAAGCTTATCTTAATACAAGAAAAATGTTTTATAAAGTCAGCACCTGGGTAACAACTCTGTAGCCAGCTGAATGAATCTTTACAGAAATGATTCTTGAATTAAGAGACTGTCAACAAATAAGAAATTATTTCCAGTTTCAGATCATGGGAAAAATATGTGTCAAGACATGAGTGACACAATAGCAAGTTAACAAGTGTTCGTGCACTATTTTAATGGGAAATATGATTAAGGATGAATCCTAAAAAATAGTTTCAGTACAGACAGACTCAAAAGCCAAACCGGTTTATGCCTAATCTGGGAAAGCATCCATAAGACATGTATCTGCACTATAGAGCACCAGCCACTTCCTATCCCATAAGCAGCAGGACTTCATTTGCAGCAAATGCTTTATTTTTATTTTTTCAAAGGAATGAAGTTAAGGTTGAAATCAGTTATCTCAAGTCAAATATCTGCTTTCCAAGATGGTTACATAATCATTATGCTTCTGTGTTTCCAGAGCAGACTGGACTCAAGGTGTCTGCCACTTGACATTGAAATGAAGGGTCCCAGGGCAATTTTCCTGAGGTGAGTGTGTGCTCCAGTGCACGGGGCCCTGTCTCTGGAACCCAGCTCAACGTGGGAACAAAGAGAAAAATTAACTTGTCCTTTGTCCTCATGAGAGGAAACCTTGTGTCAGAAAATATCAGCCATATTTCCAAGCCGAAACTGACTAAACCTAAAGCTTTAATTGACAGAGGGTGTCCTACATTCTGGAATGTCTGAAGCTCCAGAGTCTCACTGCCACTGTAGATTCACAGGGGATGTGGGGAAGCCACACATGTCTAAGAGGATACATCCTAAAGGATACGTCACCAAAAATATCATAAGGACCTCATTAGAAGAGTGTGTCATCTGTAACACAGTCTATATGCCTGGGTCCCCCAAGGATTATATCATAGAAATGTTCTGATGAACCTCAAAGATTAGAGAAGCAATGCAGTGATTTATCCTAATCAGAGATATTTCCATATTCTCATGGAAAATTTGAATTAGGTGACCATGGGGGGCAGTTAAAGACAGAGTATTTATTGTATTTATTCTGAATACAACATTACAGAAATAAATATGCATTTTATGTTGTATCAACCATTTTTTGGATATGAGGGCAGCACTATTTGGACTAAGCTGCAGGCAGGGTGTGAGGTATGGAAATTTAATTTAGAATCAAAGCAGGTTAGAGCTGGGAGAAACCTTAGGAACACTCGAGGCCAGTCATTTCCAAACCTCCAGGTGCTTAAGAATCATTTAGGGAACTTGGTGACAATGCAGAGATGCCAGTTCTGGGAGTCTGCTTTGGTTCTAAAGCAGTATAACACTCAAAACACTACTTAGTCCAACTACTGTGGTGCACAATAGAGGAAGTTGGGAACCAGAGAGGGTAAGTGCCATGCTCAAGGACACACAGGAAAGTATTATCAGACATACTTCCCTCTTCTGGACAGAACACTTGAAGACTATCTGACATCCTAAGATGGTAGGAAACCAGCCACTCACTACTGTCCCTGACTGAATAGTCTGCTTGATACCAAAACATCAATAGCTTTTGTGAGCAAAGCTAATTAGCTTCAGCCCTTAGTCATGTGGGAAAAATGTGTGGGTAGCATTTTACTGCCCTTTCTGTCATAGGGACCCACTCATATATATATATATACACAGCATTACCACTGAATCAGGAATGTTGGATCCTAGAGCCCCCTTCGCAATAAGATTTTCTTAGGCAAGTCACCCTTCTCACTTTCACTTCATGCATTGATCAAGATGAAGCTGAGAGACCTCAGATTATGAGTTTTACCACAGGCAGAAATATCCAGCTTCCTTCTTCCGTTTTCGTCACTTAATTCTTGTGTGAATGCTAGTAATTATACTAATAGTTAATAGTGAGTACTAAGTGCCAGACAGTATCCTAAGCATTTTTCACAATTTCTTGCACTTAATTCTTACAATAGCTCACTGTTACTATATCCATTTTTCAGATGCAGAAACTGAGGTAAAAAGAAGTTGATTAACTTTCCTAAGGCTACATAATTAGTGCATTGTAGAGCTGGGAAGAAATCAGATAGAGGAGGGAAAATAAGAAAAGCAAGATATTATGATGACATAATATATTTAAGTATTAGTCTTTTGTCAGCATTTTACTTTGCCCTTTGCCTTTCCCCTACATAAAACAGGGGGAATGTATGCTTATTGCCTCAGAAATGGACATGACAGACAAAGGAGTCTTTTTCTGGCTTTTATCTTTCAATCACTAAGACCTTTAGAGGAACTGAAATGAGTCACTACATAGATGATTTGGGAGAAAAAAAAAAAGAGTGAAGCTTACACACACACACACACACACACACACACACACACACACACACACACACACACACCCTTGTATACCTACACAGGTGTCTGAGCTTGCAAGGGAGAAAAATGGAAAAGAAGCAATGAAAGTATAGATATTGTAATGCAGAGAGTGTATCTTGCCACCAAGACCTGAAAAGGTGGTAAAACTCTGCAAAGAGGTTCATGGAATCCAAAAGGAGAGGAGGGCTTCCCTGGTGGCACAGTGGTTGAGAGTCCGCCTGCCGATGCAGGGGGCGTGGGTTCGTGCCCCGGTCCGGGAGGATCTCGCGTGCCGTGGAGCGGCTGGGCCCGTGAGCCGTGGCCGCTGGGCCTGCGCATCTGGAGCCTGTGCTCCGCAGTGGGAGAGGCCACAACAGTGAGAGGCCCACGTACCGCAAAAAAAAAAAAAAAAAAAGGAGAGGAGCTTGAGCTCATTTCCTGGGGGAGACCAGAGATGGACAGCCAGAACCCAGAACCCAGAGAAGAAATGGCCAGCACCCTCATGTCCAGGTAGAGTTTCCATGTTCCACCGTGACACAGAAGCATCAGAATGTTTACCATCTTCCCAGGAGCAGCATCAAATGCACAGAGAGATATGTCCTAAGAGAACACATCTGCCATGGACAAATGGCAGAAGACCAGATGGAGTAAATCTGCATGGACAGATGAAATTGAGAATTGTATGGACACTTTGTAACACTTAAGCATTCTTACTTGGCTGTAACTTGGGAAAAATCAGGTAAAACCCTGTACTGGTTGAAATTGGGATTCTGTCACCCTGGCAGAATTCGGGTTCAAAATAGAAAATAACGTAATTTTATTTTATGCATACTTGAGTTTGTGAAATTATTTTTGTACCTAGTAATATAGCAATAATTCCAACTTTTGAGAAGCAGCAACCAGCTTTGAGATGTGGTGTGATTTTTTTTTTTTTGCATTCGTGTACTTCTATCATTTTGATGAAGGGAAAATCTCTGTCATATATGCATAGAGAGAATTTTCAGAAATCTATTAATTACTAACAGTAACATTAACCATTAAATAATAACAGTTGCATCTGTAAGAATTAAAAGTAGTTGGAAAACCTCCATATGAGCTCAAACAATAAGATGATGCTTCTGTTTCTAGTCATGGGTACTTAGACTTGAGTGACCTTAGCTTTTGAATTAGAAGGGGGTATTATAAGGAGATGGGAGGTGTACCTTGCCAACACCTTGATACTGGACTTTTAGCTTCCAGAGCCAAGAGACAATAACTTTCCATTGTTTAAGCTACCTAGTCCTTGTTACAGCAGCCTTGGAAAAATTATACAGAAATGTAATTAACAAGAAAAAAATTTTTTTTAAGTTGATTGAACTGTCAGGAAGCTAGGGCTGTCACACAGTGCATAACCTTTTCAGTGCCACAGTGCTTACCTCTTTAATGCTTAGTACAAACAAAAAGACATTCCTGGCCAGCCACATTCAAAGTTATTAGAACCTCTGGCCTCTTGTGTAGTAAGGACTCCAATACCCAAGGGCTGACAAAAAAAAAAAAAAAAAAAAAGACTCAACTTGGAAAGATCTTGCTCTTTTTTTTTTTTTTTTTTTTTTTTTACGGTACGCGGGCCTCTCACTGTTGTGGCCTCTCCCGTTGCGGAGCACAGGCTCCAGACGTGCAGGCTCAGCGGCCATGGCTCACGGACCCAGACGCTCCGTGGCATGTGGGATCTTCCCAGACCGGGGCACGAACCCGTGTCCCCTGAATCAGCAAGCGGACTCTCAACCACTGTGCCACCAGGGAAGCCCTGCTCTTTTCTTTAATCCTTAAGGGAAGATGATCCGATTCTTTATTCCTTATTTACTTCTAAAGAATCAACAAAAACCCACTGCTACAATTGTATGTATTCATGGTATCAATACAGATATATACATAACACAAAGTTCAAAGCTCTGTAGAAGTCTTTTATATCCTTTAAAGATCCCCCTTTCTATTTTAGAATAACAAACTAGACTCTTTTAAATCCAAGACAAAATTATGTGAACACTATACTTTATATTAAACCAATTAAACTTAACAAATATTAGAGTTACTATCTAGTAATTTGAAGATGATCACCAAACTGAAACTACCTATTTAAGATTATATAATATCTGGCTACAATTTTAAAAGGATTTCCTAGTACTTAACTCTAACAACCCCTAAAAAATTACACTAACATCCTCCAGATAATATTCAAATACTTGTTTTCTAGAAACTGACTGGAGTTGCATTCTATCCCATAGCTGAACCCTTTGGTGAAGAAATATCTTCTGGTTTACATTGTTTTCTTCTGATTGTCTACAAAAATTTGTGCTTCTCACTAATAAAGTAAAATTTCAAAGCACTCATTTTTTAGGGGAAAATGGATATATAGAAATTCTTGGAAAAAGTCCAGATTGTACAAAAAAAGAAAGAGATGCCAGAATGAATTCTTTGCATTTGTACAGTATCTTGCACAGAGTAGGCATGGTCTATTTTAAAAGTTTATATAAAAGAAGAGTATTTTATTTCAAACTGAATTAGTTGGATGAGAACAGAAGGCTTTCTTCTTTGAGACTACCTCACATTTGGTTAGTATTTGACACATCCTTCCAAATGCACTATATCATTTGGTTTTGCAATGGACCTTATTAGAGTTGGCCAAATCTACAGAAAAAAGAAATGAGCTCAGAGAGATTATACAGTTGGTAAGCTCACCTAGCTAGGAAGTAGCAAAGTTAGACTTCAGCTCAGGTTTCTAATTCCACATCCTGTGCCCTTCACTTTCCTTCCAGGCCATACGGAAGCCTATCTCTCACACCACATCTTTCAGGGTAGTTTGTCAACTGGGTTTACGTTACAATAAAATATAACTTTCCTGCATGATTCCTTGATCTTGAACTGTTGTAGCTAATCAAGGCCTATTTGTTACCAGAGTATAAACGGAGGCAAATAATATACTTTGATCTCTTTACACATAATCTATTTTCAAGCTTCAGTTCCTGTAGTATATACTTGCTAAATATCATTGAATATTAAAGGGGCAGGAAAGCATTTTACCCCATTTATTTTCTTGCTTAGCTAGAATGGCCAAGAAGAAGCAACTAAATTATAGTTGAATATATAGTAAGAAATGTTATCACCAGGAAATCGTCAGATGTGATGTTATCATTTTTGTAATTACAAAAGAAAGATCCATTCCACTGAAAGTTACCACAATATGGGGATAATTGCTATGCTATTACAGAATAGTTGCACAATATGGTTATTCTTTTCATACAAACTATAAATTATGTACTAAACATAATATAATTTATAATGAAAAACTTAACATGGCTTAAAGTAGCTGCAAAATTCAAGTGGTGTTCTGTGGTTGTTGCAAAGTAATTACATAATTATTTAAGCCTCACAAGCTTAGAAATTACAAAGTACTTATGAAATACATCACCACAAGAAGTTAAATGGAACTTAAAATAGTTACTAACCTAATTTGGGTAATGTTTTCTGTTGTGCTAAATGGCAATCCCATTATTATCTTTCTTGAGATAGCATCTAATATATTTCAACAAATGCTTCTCATTTGTCTTTATTCACAGAATCCTAGACTCTCAATGTTGGAAGAAAACATTTAGACCAAGTTCTCTGCCCAAACTATGAGCCTCTTCTACAGCATTCAAGACGATTTATTATTGGGCTTCTTGAATCAAAGCAGCCCAGAACTCCAGAAATTAAAAATAAAGTCAGTGAATTGGTTGAGATTCTTTGGTTGCATGTGACAAGTGACCAACTCACCCTGGCTTCAGGGAAAGAAGACATTTACAAGTTCAGGTACTTGAAAAGCCCAAGGTTATTGGCTTTGAGCCTGGTTCCATCTAGGTGTTAAAATGATGTTCTAAGTATTCAGTCTTCTTTCAAATATCTGCTTGAGTTTCTCTGTTGACTCTGTTCTCAAATAGGCTCTCCCTTGGTAAGTGGCAAGATGTCTGTCAAAAGATTCATGTACTGCCTACTGACTCAGTCATTCCAGTAGAGAATTTCTCTTTCCCAGTAGTTCCAGGAAAGACCTGGAATGTTCTGATTGGGATGTTCTGTATCATATGCGTTTCTCTGAATAAATTACTGCATACAGGTGTCCATGGATCACATGAGCATCCCTAGAACCAGGAGGGTAAGGTCTTTCCCAAAGGAATACTGTGATCCTGTTAATGAAAGAAGAAAGAATGAATGCTGAGCAGAGAAACACAACAGATGTCCACGATAGCCGAGATTTATTACTCTTCCTCTAACAGAGATATTTCTCTTCTTCCTCTTTTATAGTGGGGGACCTCTGGGAGTTGAGTTCTGGTGAAAATAAAATGGATCCAGTCAACAAACTGGTCCAACCTGGAAGCTGACATCCGTACTGTTGGCATTTACCACGAACACACCAGAAGGGTAATTACAAGTTTACAGAAGCTCTCCTTTTATTTTTTCATCCAAAATGCAGTTACTCTGGACACAATGTTCTTTAGCCTCAATCCACAGAGCACTGATTCACTAGAACCAATCTTTCAAAAGTACTTAACATTTTCTTTTGTCTTCTTTTTTAAATAGTAGCCATGAATGACTCAGGATCTCTGAAGAGACCATTCATCGTCCACAGAACACTCTGATGAACCACAAAGCACTGCTATAAGTGCTAATGATCTTATAATCACAGTGTAGGGAGACAGGAGCATCTTATGCTCATAAGGATGAAGGAGTAAATTGTGCAATGCTAGAGAAGCTTGCCACGCTATTTCTCAGGTGTAGCAGGCATCTGTTATTCCTTCTGGCTGCCAAGCATCTAAACCTCATTCCCAATGGGCAGTTATCCATCTTATGGGTTGTTTTTTTTTTGCGGTACGCGGGCCTCCCACTGCTGTGGCCTCTCCCGCCGCGGAGCACAGGCTCCGGACGCGCAGGCCCAGCGGCCATGGCTCACGGGGCCAGCCGCTCCGCGGCATGCGGGATCCTCCCAGACCAGGGCACAAACCCGCGTCCCCTGCATCGGCAGGCGGACTCTCAACCACTGCGCCACGAGGGAAGCCCCATCTTATGGGTTTTTGATGGGAGACACAGACATCTGTCATCACTGAAGTCAAAAATGCCCCCAGCTCACTTTCCCAATCCCCCTTGCAGCTAGTGTGTGGGCATGTGACCTAGCCTCTACCAATCAAATACATCTACTTTGGTGTTTGACTAGGGGACTAAAGATGCAAGTAAGGAAGCACTGAGACAAAGCTCCTCTGGCAGTGGAGGCCATTGCTATGAGATCAAGTTCTTGGTGCAACAGAGCAGCAGGTCCAGCAGCTGTGTTCAGTGTCTGAGGTCATTCATGTCCACAGCTTAAGTGTGTGTTTAGGACTCAGCAACAGCACTTCCAGGGCCATCCTTCCTGGACCCATTTTGTGGTGTAAATTTGGTATTGTTCCTGACTGCAGTGCCTCTGAGCCTGGATTTCCAGTACCCCCAGAGCTTCTATGAGCTCCCTGTTATCTTTTTTTTTTTCTAAAATAAGCCAGAATCAGTATCTGCTGCTTGCATCCAAAAACCAAGGTTGATATAAAAGTTCTCATCTTATGCAGTCTAGAAAGGTTTTCCAGCATAATGGTTAAGGGGATAGGCTGCAATCTTGTCTTTCACATAATAATTCTTTGATTGTGCTTAAGATACATAACTATTCTCATTCATAATCATCTTTGTGAAATGGGGAGAATGGTATCTACTTCCTAAGATTTGCTGCAAAGCAAAGCACTCAGCATGTCTCCAGAACATAGTAAAGTCTCAATATGAGCTTTTAAAATTATGAACGAATTCTTAGTGTGGTGACATGGCTTCTGAGTTATAAGAAGCATTTACTCGCATAGAGGGATGAAATGAGGGATTTACATTTAAAAACTAAAATTCCGTCATGAAGGGCATTTAAAACTTCTATAATTTTTAAGTTATTTAACAGTAGTGGCCTCAATAAAGGGTGGGGGAAAGCCAAGTTTGGTGAAATGACTCATAGATTTTTTTAAGGCATCTATCTCCCTGTGCAGGGTGAGTGCTTACAGTTTTGATCACTATAAAAATGTAAAAACATTTGTTGTGACACCCATCATTTATACTTCAGCATGACTAGCGGGTCTGATCAGACGTTGGTGTAAAGGTGTGGAACAGAAGGGAATGGCTTGTGAATCCTGAGAGGGAATGGGAGCCTCACAGCTGAATTAGCATGAAAATAGTGTACAGAGGTGCCTGGGCCCCTCTAGACGAGAAGAGCGAATTTTCTGTCATACCTTCGCTCTCCTAAAATTGGTGATTGACTCCTGTTTTGCTATGGAATTTTACTGAAACCGAAAACGTATGTGCTTATTTTCCTTTAAGACTATAATTAAGGCAGAAAATGCTCCCCCAACTCTTGCAGGCATACATCCCAAATACTCACAAAATTGTACCAGAAATTGGAGATGACAGCCATGGTAGAAGGATTGAGAAAGCAGAGGCGGGGAAAAAGCCCATGTTACTAAGTTAATAACCAGAAGAACATCTAAATAGGGGCAGTTCCCTTACAATACCACATACTATTTCTTAAACAGAGTGATTCTGTGGTTTGTAATCAAGTGTCTGAATTCTGAATTTATAGGCCCCAGGATGGTAAGTGTGGTTATATGGTATTTAGCAATTTTGTGTGGTGTTGTGCTAAATATGGAAAAGTCAGAAAAGTATTTCAATGCTTTTCCTTTGAGTCTACTCTGAAAGTTGGGTTGAGTGATGGAAAAAAAAAAAAAAAGTCTGGTAAGGGGCAATCAGGTATATCTTTGGAACTTTAATTCCATTTGAGGGACATCTCTTTAGAATATGTCTAAATTAACTTCTTCCTTTTTAGCCATGAAATTGCAATCATTTCTCAAAAGCTTGAAGTACATAATACATGGAGGAGAATTTCTGCTCAATATGCCAAAAAATGATATCCTGATGGTTACAATCTGATCAGGGGTCAGAGACAAGGTCTCCTCGTCATCCCTGGAGGTTTTAAGCACAGGATGAAGGCTCACTAGCCAGGACTCTGGACTCTCAAAGCATTTCCCAAAGTGTTTGGGGGCCAAGACACACTGGAAAGGACTTGCAGTCTGAGTGGCTGGGGTTCAAAGGTTTGCTCTGCCACTCACTGATACGGAATTTGAAAAAAAAATTCAGTGGCCTCTAACAGCCCTTCCAAACTTCTAAGGTTTGTCAAGGGTGGGATTATAGGTTTGATATAAAAGTAAAATGTTCACACTTTCTATACCTAATCCCACTCTTTCAGGATCTGTGGTGGTTTAGAAATTCCAAAACCGATGATATTTTAAATTATCTTTTAACTCAGTTAAAAAATCACACGTCATTCAATGTATTTCCTCCAGAGTCACACTTCATTTTTGGTCCCACATCATATTAATGTTCCCCAATCTTCTACCGTGTTCACCACACTTGGTTCCAAAAGTCTTTTGACTATTGACTATTTTTTAAACTCAAATTCATCCTGAAAGTAAAAAGATTCGTTACTATTGAGTATATTAAATTAATATACCTTAGGTTCTAAAAGCATTTCCAAATAAATGTTTTGAATCAACATGGCAGAATAAGAAGAACATGAGCTTTAGTCTCAAACTGAATTTTGACCAACAGCTAGCTCTGCTACCAGCTGACCAAGCTGTTGCCCTTTGGGAAGAAGTTACTCAGTTTTCTCATCTATAAAATTAAGATAGCAATGCTTACCTCCTATGAATGCTCTAAGATTAGAGATCATAAAGCATTCATAGCAGGGTCCAGCACATGGTAGGCATCCAATAAATCATAACGAAACAGAAATGGCAATATGATTTTCCTAAATATGCAGTTACCTAAGGTAACTACTCGAAGAAAAAAAATAGTTGTTTACATGTGTAAATTATGGTAAGTGTTTTAAAGAATCAGTTTTATGTCACTGTGGTTAAATTGATTGTGAACTGTTGAGACCTTCTTAGATGGATAGTTCCTAAGAAAGCCCTCCATTTCTAGTTCATGTATTCATTCACTGATACAACAACACCCTTAAACACACTCATCACTGCAGTTTATTTGAAATGTCTGCAGGTAGTGAATTTCAGAGACTGTTGCCATGTTAGTCTACCACCTCCTCTCCCACCAGAACTCCTGAGAACAACTGAAACGCTAGACAGGTATTCTTCCCATAGAGAGATAGAAACCACCACAACATAAAACAGTGTTAAAGCTGTGCTTGTGATATGATGGTGGCAACTACCCTTTCCCTTCCTCCAAAGTTCCTGGCCTTGACTTAGTTTGTCACTAGTTCTGGGGATGGCAGAGAAGTAGGAAGTTCTTCCCCTGGAGGTTCTTTGCTTCTGTGGCTGCTGTCTCCCCTGTGTCATGTGTCCTTTGTTCCGGAGGACGTCGAGGAGCTTCTGCCTGCCCTCAGCCCGGTGCCTGTCCATCTTTCCTGGATTATAGACAGAGCCTGCTCATTCCCTGGGGGAAGTGTCTTTCTATCACCATCCTCATGATCACCATGTTCCTTTGCTGCAGACAGTCAGTCCTGGTCTCCCATGTGCTCACTCCTCTTGGCCTCTGCCTGTCGCCCCTCTCCATGGCACTTACCAAAGTCATGTTACCCAATGGTTGAATATTTGCCATATTTCATGTCATAACTTTCTAAGTGATGTGAGTGAGTTATGCGCAAAAGTTTTGGAAAGCAAAAAAAGGTGAGAAAATAATTAGTTTGGCCTAGGGAGACCTAGGCAGATTCTACAAAGGAGCTAGGACTTGAATAAGAACATAACAAAGAGAGGAGAAAATGGAATTGGGGGCAGAAGGAATAAAAAATTAAAAAAAAAAGGAAGGCATAAAAATCCATAGGGGACCTCCCTGGTGGCACAGTGGTTGGGAGTCCGCCTGCCGATGCAGGGGACACGGGTTCGTGCCCTGGTCCGGGAGGATCCCACATGCCGCGGAGCAGCTGGGCCCGTGAGCCATGGCCGCTGAGTCTGCGTGTCCAGAGCCTGTGCTCCACAACGGGAGAGGCCACAACGGTGAGAGGCCCGCGTACTGCAAAAAAAAAAAAAAAAAAAAAAAAAATCCATAGGGTCAGGAAAGAATGTTCACGATGAGCAATGTGTTGAATGTATGGAGAAGAATAACTGGAGATGAGACTGGGAAGGGAACTTAGGGTCAAACCACAAGGAGCTAAATAGGCCAGTCTATGGAGTTCACATTTATACGCAGGCAATAGGAAGTCATCAAAAATGTTGGACATGACAGTAACACGATAGAGCTGCACTTAGAAGATGAATGTTTAGCACTGGGGCAAGTTAAAGAGAAGAGAGTCTAGAGATAGGGCAATTAGTCAAGAGCTACTTGAGAAATCCAAGCTAGCAAGAATGAGAGCTTCAACTATGGGTGGCAAGGGAAGAAGAGGAGGGGATTGAATCGGGAGACACTTCAAAGGAGAAAGTTACAGGATGAGATGACTAATAGAAACTGTGAAAATAGCTAGAAGAAGAAGTCAAAGACGATTCTGAGATGACACTTTAAATTCCTGCGTTCTCTCTATAGATAGATCTATATCTTATATATAAGATACCTCACATAAATATAGACGTAGGTATAGATAGATATAGGTATCTTCATCTCACTTTCTTTACCTGTACCCTTTGCTTAATCTAAACACCTGCATATAACATGCCAGCATGATGATGAAGCACTAACTATTTGCAGGATAAACTAGAAGAGCTTCTAGGAACTCATCATTTTCTCACAAAAGCTGGGCATCTGGCATACGTTACAGGGAGGTTATGGAATTTTCTTCCCTGGAGGTCTTTTACATCAAGCTAGATACCCATCTGTCCATGAAGGCTTAGATGTGGTCCTCTCTGAAGCCTGGGAGATGGCTGATTTGAGTTCATGTGATCTTTTCCAGGTCTACAATTCTATGCTTCTACATCATCTTATGGCTTAACCCCAAGGTATATTATTCATTTGATAAAATAAATAATAAGGTGAAATTTGAAATTTTTTATGGACACTGTCATGAACATATTCTGGGAATTCTTAAAATTAACCTGTGAGTCCACTGAAAAAATTATGAATAATTTTATAGGTCAGGACTTCCCAAAGTGTGTTTGATGGAACTAGTGCTGTAATATTCTTGCTCCAAAAAATGAGAAAGGACAAAAATTCAGTGTACATTACTATATAAAAGCCCTGAGATTTCCTGTAGGAAAAATGCTTCAAAAATATTCACCTAGATCTTCTCAAATATTTTAGGAGAAAGAGACATATGCATCCACAACTATATATATGACTGTCTCTATCTATCATCTATCTATCTATCTATATCTACTTTTAAATTTCCTACAAAAATGGGATTGTATAAAACACACTTTGGTGAATATTATTCTGACTTATTCTTCGTATCATAAGAAAATCTGGGTTGGGTGTATCACCAATAACATCTAAGCTTGTCCAAGAATGATCTTTGGTTAATCTGATAATTTAGTTATTTTAAAATTACAGTTTGCTTCTCTATAAAATGAAGATACTAGCACCTACCTCATAAGGTTGTTATGAGAATTAAATAAAATGAAATGTGTAAAGCACCTGGCACAGGGCCTGTACCTTGTAAGTTCTCCATAAATGTTAGCTTCCTACCCTTTGCGTTTCCATTAAGTTTTGGTATCTAGTACATCTGGCAATTAAAACCATTGGGTTCTGGTAAGCAATGGATATACCATCCTGTGTTAAATTAAAATGCAGAAGCTCAAGTGGTTTTCCCTCAATAATCACAGCTATATGGAAATGTGTGTGTATGTGCATAAGAGCCACTTACAAAAATGAGAATATTTTTAGTAAGTGGTGGGATCATGGGTCGTTTGTTTCATTTTTTAAAAAAAATTAATGAACTTTATTTTTTAGGACAGTTTTAGGTTCATAGGGAAGCTGAGAAGAAAGTACAGAGAGTCCCCACATACCCCCTTCCCCACATACCCCCTTCCCCACATATCCCCTTCCCCACACATATGCAACCTCCCTTACCATCAACATCCTACACATTGTGGTACAGTTGTTACAATCAGTGAACTAACAATGACACATCATTGTCAACCAAAGTCCATAGTTAACATTAGGCTTCACCCTTTGTGTTATACATTGTGTATGTTTTGACAGATGTATAATGACATGTATCCACCCTTATAGTGTAATACAGAATAGTTTTGCTGTCTTAAAAATCTCCTGTGCTCCACCTATTCTTCTCCCAAGTCCATGGCAACCACTGATCTTTCTACATAATACGGGATGTAGCCTTTTTAGATTGTCTTCTTTCACTTAGTAACATCCTAAACCCTCTTTAGAGAGCTTCCAACTGATTAAGTCAAACCCACCTGGAATAATCTCCCTCTTCATTAACAAAAAGTCAGCTGATTAGGGACCTTAATTACATCTGCCTTAAAAATTTTTTTTAAACTGTCTTATTAGAATATCTTTTAAATGTAAGAAAACACATTGAAAATTGACAAGCAGAAGAAACACACCAAAGAAAAATAATGAGTATCATGAGTCAGGAACTCTGTACTGGAGTGGTCCAGCCATACTTGCTTCCCATTTCCCCAAACTGCTGAGTTCCACCTCCTGGCAGCCATACTTGCTTCCCATTTCCCCAAACTGCTGAGTTCCACCTCCTGGCAGACAATTTCAAGTTGCCCTTCTTTTTTTGTTCCCTCCTTGGCTGCTGTCCCTGGGCTTCTGCCTTTCTCTTTCAGGAGCTCAAACACCATTTTTTTCCAGGGTTCTCTGAGATTCTGAAGACTGAACAGGTTGCAGTCCATGAATGCAGAAAACCCAAGGGAGAACATAGAAATCGCTCCTATTTATTTAGCAATACTATGTGCCAGGCACTGTACTAGGCACTCTGCATATATTATTTCATTTAATCTTCATATCAATGCTGTGAGATGTGCTTATATATCTCCATTTTAGAGCTGTGCAAACTGAGGCTGAGAGAGGTTAAATGACTTTCCTAATGGCACACAGGTAAGAATTAGCAGAACCAGGATTCAAATCCAGGATGGCCTGTTCCCAAACCCTTTATACTTAACACTCCTGTATGCTCAGAATGGTAACCCAAGTGCCATAGATCAGTGACTCCCAAATGTTATCCTGCCCTTAATGATGAAGTTTACGCTGGTGTGAGCCATCCAGATGGCTCCTTGTTGGGCAATAATATCCCAGGATTCCAGGTGTGAGAGTTGCCCAGGGAGAAGCTAGCTTCTGCCCTCTCCCTGAAGCACTCACTGGCTGCATCCTGGCCTACACCCCTGTCATAGTGTTTCCAGGCTCACAAGGAAAAAAGTTTGTAGGCCCTACAGTTCTACTTCTTAGAACAAAACATGACTATTCTAAATTGAGCAGAATTGTACTGAGTTGGCTTCCAATTTTTATATGTAATTTGATTTTTGATAAGAAAAAGAGCTAGAACAAGATTGTAATAAAAACCAAAGTGCTGCACCAAGATAGACATCAAGCTCCAGCTCAAGGCACACTGACAAAGAGAGCTTAGAAAACTCCGCTACACGAATGTCACATAAAACAAAATTTTAGGCTATAATTTTCTGAATTTGAATTTTTAAATATGGTCCTTTAAAAAAATCAGCTCTCTCAAGGGATAATATGCATATACTAAAATTCACCAATTTTAACTTAGTTCAGAATTTTGGCAAATGTAAGCAGTCATGTAACCACCACTGCAATCAAGATATAGAATATTTCCATCACACCAAAAGTGCCCCCCACTTTGGCCCCTTTGCTTCTCAATGTCTACAAAAACCTTGCTGGGATTTTTGTTTGGGAATTCATTCACGCTATGGAAAATTTTGGGAACAATTCACATCTTCACTATACAGAGTTTGCTTATCTGTCTCTCCATTTATTTGTCTCCTTTCATTTTTTACAGTTATGTTTTGTAATTTTCAAGATACATGTTTTACACACCTTTTATTACATTTATCCACATCTAATGTTTTTCATGCTATTATAAATGGTATTGCTTTTTAAATTTCAAGTTCAAGTGTTATGCAACTTGTTAGCGTATAAGTACAGTTCATTTTTGTATATTGACCTTTTATTCTGTAACCTTGCCAATTTCACTTACTAGTAGTTTTTTTTGAAGACATCTTGGGATTTTATACATAAAAGTTCATTGTCATATACTAATCAAGAAAGTTTTACCTCTTATTCAGAAAAATATCGTATATTAATGCATATATGTGGAATCTAAAAAAATGGTATAGATGATCTTATTTGCAAAGCAGAAGCAGAGACACAGACGTAGAGAACAAATGTATGAATACCAAGGGGGAAGGGGGGGTGGGATGAATTGGGAGATGGGGATTGACATATAAACAGTATTGATACTATATATAAAATAGATAACTAATGAGAATCTACTGTATAGCACAGGGAGCTCTACTCAGTGCTCTGCAGTGACTTAAATGGGAAGGAAATCCAAAAAAGGGTA
Organism: Hyperoodon ampullatus; assembly: GCF_949752795.1. Taxonomy (NCBI): domain Eukaryota; kingdom Metazoa; phylum Chordata; class Mammalia; order Artiodactyla; family Ziphiidae; genus Hyperoodon; species Hyperoodon ampullatus. Next base: position 133,048,715 of record NC_136916.1, on the reverse strand, counting down.
TATGTGTATACGTATAGCTGATTCACTTTGCTGTACAGTAGAAACTAACACAACATTGTAAAGCAACTATACTCCAATAAAAATTTTAAAAAATAAATAAATGCAATGTGGGATCCTAGGTAGGACTGTTGAACAGAGAAAGGACATTTGCGGAAAAACTGGGAAAATCATATAAGGTCTGTGGCTCAGTTAACAGTATTGTACCCATGTTAATTTCATTGGTGTTGCTAATTAATTGTTCTATGGCCTTGTAAGGTGTTAACATCAGGGTAAGTTGGGTGAAGAGTATACATGAAGTCTCTGTACTGTTTTTACTATTTTTCTCTAAGTCTAACATTAGTTTACAATAAAAAATTAACCCCCACTCCCGCCAAAAAAAGAGAAGGTTTTACCTCTTCTTTTTCAGCCTGTGTACCTTTCATTGGTCAAGATATATTATCCTTTTTATATTTCTGGATTCAAATTATTAATGGTTTGCTAAAGATGTTTGCATCTATATTCATAAAGGGTACAGATCTGTAATTTTCTTTTCTAGCAATATCTTTCCATTGTTGTGGTAACAAGTTAATGATAGCCTCCTAAAATGAGTTGGAAAACATTCCCTCCTCTTTTGTTTCCTGGAAGAGTTCATGTAGGATTGGTATTATTTCTTCCTTAAAAGCCTGATATAATTTATCAGTGAAGTTATCTGGGCCTAGGGTTTTCTTTTGGGGGGATATTTTAACTCTAATTTCAATTTTTAAAAATAGATGGACTATTTAGCTCATCTACTCTATTTCGAGTAAGCTTTGGTACTTTGTGTCTTTCAAAATATGTCATCCATTGCCTCAAATTGATGAATATGTTGGCATACAGTTCTTCGTTATACAACCTTACATTTCTTCTAACATCTGTAGGCTCTGTAGTTATATTCCCTTTTTTATTCCTGATAGTGATAATTTGTGTCTCCTTTTTTTCCTAATCAGCCTGTTCAGAGTTTTCAATCAATATTATGGATTTTGTCAAATAACCAGCATTTGGGTTTATTGATTTTTCTCTGTTGCTTTGGTAGTTTCATTTTCCTTATGATGTTTCATTGTTTTTGGTAGTTGTCTTTGTTTTTACTTCCTTCTACTTAATTACTGATGCTCTCCTTTTTATAATTTCTTCAAGTAGAAATTTTGGTCATTGATTTGATAACTTTTTCTCTGTAATAATATAATCATTTAATGCTATATATTTTTCCTTAAGTATACTACTTTAGATCAGTCTCACAACTTGATGTGTTGTGTATTCTTTTTAATTCATATCAAATTATTAATTTCCCTTGTGATGTACTCCTTGAGCCATGAGTTATTTAGATAAGTGCCATTTGATTTCTGTTTATGGATTTTCCAGAAATATTTTTCAAAATTGATTTCTAGTTTGATGTCACTGTTGTCAGAGAAAATACTCTGCAAATATTTAAATCCTTTTAAGTTTTTAAAAACCTGTTTTGTAGCCTAGGATATTGTCTATCTGTGAATGTTTCATGTATACTTGATGAAATTATAGTATGCTGTTGTTGGGAGGATTGTTGTATAAATGAAAATTAGGTTAAGTTGGTGTATTAGCCAGTTGGGGCTGCTATAACAAAAATACCATAGGCCGGATAGCTTAAGCAATAAACGTTTATTTCTCACAGTTCTGGAGGCTGGGGAGTCCAACGTCAGCAAATCCAGGTGAGGACTCTCTTCCTGGTTTGCAGATGGTCGGCCACCTTCCACTGTATCCTCACATTATGGAGAGCTGGTAGCGAGAGTAAGCTACTTTATCCTCAGTAATACTTCTTTGTCCTTGATAATACTCTTTGTTCTGAAGTTTGCTTTGTCTGCTACTAATATAGTTATCCCAGCTTCCTTTCAATTAGTGTTTTATGTTACATATTTTGCAACTTTTTACTTTGAACCTATCTATGTCTTTACAGTTAAAGTGGGATTCTTATGGAGAGCATACAGTTATACCTTGCTTGTATATCTAATCTGACACTCTCTGCCTTTTGTTTCTAATATTTTTAAAAATCTAAGTTTTGTGTACTTATCAACAAGCTTGGGTTTAATATTACTATCTTGCTATAGATTTTCCACTTATTCTATCTGGTATTTTTCTTTTCTTTTTTTTTTTCCCCAGTTTTTGATGTCACCTTTATTTTTATTTTTTTATTTTTTATTTTTTTTGGTATTTTTCTTTTTTGTACTCTTCTCCTCCCCTCTTCTGCATTGACTATTTATTATAAAATCATTTTCTCTCCACTATTTGTTAACTTTGCTTAACAAATAGTAGGGAGAAAAACATCTTTATTTTGCTTTATTATTATCATTATCATATGGTAATAATAAGATAGTGATAATAACTAATATAATATTATATTATATATAATATATTACTGTTATTTATTATATTATTAATATTATATATATTATTGTTATTACTATTGGTTGCTCAAGACCAGGGGATGGCAAACTTTTTCTGTAAAGCATTGGATGTTAAATATTTTAAGTTTCTGTTGCAATCACTCAAATTTGCCACTGTAGTTGAAAAGCATTCATGGACATCATGTAAGAGAATGGATATGGCTATGTTCCAATAAAACTTTTAACTACAAACACAGGTGGCAGGCCACATTTCATTCACAGGCTGTCATTTGCCAACCCCTACTGTAAGTTTCTCCATATATATATTTAACTATCACAGTCTAAAAAATTAATAGCATACTACTTTTAGTACAAAAATTTTACAAAATTATACTTTCATTTCATACCTCCTAAACATGGTCCTATTCTTCTCATATATTTTAAATTTAATGTTACAGTCCCCATGATACTTTATTATTTTGCTTCAAACTTTAAGTTAGCTTTCAAAGAGTTTAAAAATGATGAAAGGAAAAAAATAAAAATGAGGTGAAACGCCTTTTTAAAATTTATCCACATATTTCCATTTATTTCCTTCTTTATTGTCTAAATCCATATTTCTATTTGTTATCATTTTACTTCTGTATGGAGAATTTCTTTTAATATTTTTAAAAGTGCAGTTCTGCAAATGGTTAATTCCACTTTTGTTAGGCTGAAAAAGTATTTCTCCTAAATTTTTGAAAGACTCTTTTGCTGGGTACAGAAGTCTTGGTAGACAATTTGTTTTTTTAACACTTTATAGATATTATTCCATTGTCTTTGAGCCTTCATTGTTTAGGATGAGAAGTCCATTAACATTCTTTTCCCCATTGATACATATGTCTTTTTTCTCTAGCTACTTTTATTTTTTTAACATATTTATTGTAGTATAGTTGCTTTAAAATGTTGTGTTAGTTTCTTCTGTATAACAAAGTGAATCAGCTATACATATACATATATCCCCATATCCCCTCCCTCTTATGTCTCCCTACCACCCTCCCTATCCCCTCCTCTAGGTGGTCACAAAGCACAGAGCTGATCTCCCTGTGCTATGCAGCTGCTTCCCACTAGCTAGCTATTTTACATTTGGTAGTGTATATATGTCAGTGCTACTCTATCACTTTGTCCCAGCTTACCCTTCCCCCTCCACATGTCCTCAAGTCCATCTGCTACGTCTGTGTCTTTATTCTTGTCCTGCCCCTATGTTCATCAGAACCTTTTTTTTTTGTATTCCATATATGTGTTAGCATACAGTATTTTTTTTTTTCTCTTTCTGGCTTACTTCACTCTGTATGACAGATTCTAGGTCCATCTGCCTCACTACAAATAACTCAATTTCATTTCATTTTATGGCTGAGTAATATTCCATTGTATATATGTGCCACATCTTCTTTATCCATTCATCTGTCAGTGGACACTTAGGTTGCTTCCATGACCTGGCTATTGTAAATAGTGCTGCAATGAACACTGTGGAACATGACTCTATTTGAATTATGGTTTTCTCAGGGTATATGCCCAGTAGTGGGATTGCTGGGTCACATGGTAGTTCTATTTTACTTTCTTAAGGAACCTCTGTACTGTTCTCCATAGTGGCTGTATCATTTACATTCCCTCCAACAGTGCAAGAGGGTTCCCTTTTCTCTACACCCTCTCCAGCCTTTATTGTTTGTAGACTTTTTGATGATGGCCATTCTGACAGGTGTGAGATGCTACCTCATTGTAGTTTTGATTTACATTTCTCTAATGATTAGTGATGTTGAGCATCCTTTCATGTGTTTATTGGCAAACTGTATATCTTCTTTGGAAAAATGTCTCTTTAGGTCTTCTGCCCATTTTTGGATTGGGTGGTTTGTTTTTTTTGATATTGAGCTGCATGAGCTGCTTATATATTTTGGAGATTAATCCTTTGTCAGTTGATTCATTTGCAAATATTTTCTCCCATTCTGAGGGTTGTCTTTTCATTGTGTCTATCGTTTCCTTTGTTGTGCAAAAGCTTTTAAGTTTCATTAGGTCCCATCTGTTTTATTTTTGTTTTTATTTCCATTTCTCGAGGAGGTGGGTCAGAAAGCATCCTGCTGTGATTTATGTCAAAGAGTGTTCTTCCTATGTTTTCCTCTAAGAGTTTTATAGTGTCTGGCCTTACATTTAGGACTTTAACCATTTTGAGTTTATTTTGGTGTATGGTGTTAGAAAGTGTTCTAATTTCTTTCTTTCACATGTAAAAACAGCTGTCCTGTTTCCCAGCACCACTTATTGAAGAGACTGTCTTTTCTCAATTGTATATCCTTGCCTCCTTTATCAAAGATAAGGTGACCATATGTGTGTGGGTTTATCTCTGGGCTTTCTATCCTGTTCCATTGATCTATAGTTCTGTTTTTGTGCCAGTATCATACTGTCTTGATTACTGTAGCTTTGTAGTATAGTCTGAAGTCAGGGAGTTTGATTCCTCCAGCTCCGTTTTTCTTTCCCAAGATTGCTTTCGCTATTCGGGGTCTTTTGTGTTTCCATGCAAATTGTGAAATGTTTTGTTCTAGTCCTGTGAAAAATGCCATTGGTAGTTTGAACGGGATTGCATTGAATCTGTAGATTGCTTTGGGTAGTATAGTCATTTTCACAATGTTGACTCTTCCAATCCAAGAACATGGTATATCTCTCCATCTGTTTGTATCATCTTTAATTTCTTTCATCAGTATGTTATAGTTTTCTGCATACAGGTCCTTTGTCTCCTTAGGTAGGTTTATTCCTAGGTATTTTATTCTTTTTGTTGCAATGGTAAATGGGAATTTCTCTTTCAGATTTTTCATCATTAGTGTATAGGAGTGCAAGAGATTTCTGTGCATTAACTTTGTATCCCACTACTTTACCAAATTCATTGATTAGCTCTAGTAGTTTTCTGGTAGCATCTTTGGGATTCTCTATGTATAGTATTGTATCATCTGCAAACAGTGACAGCTCTACTTCTTCTTTTCCAATTTGGATTCCTTTTATTTCTTTTCCTTCTCTGATTGCTGTGGCTAAAACTTCCAAAACTATGTTGAATAATAGTGGTGAGAGTGGACAACCTTTTCTTGTTCCTAATCTTAGAGGAAATGGTTTGTTTTTCACCATTGAGAACGATGGCCTTTATTATGTTGAGGTAAGTTCCCTCTGTGTCTACTTTCTGGAGGGTTTTTATCATAAATCGATGTTGAATTTTGTCGAAAGCTTTCTCTGCATCTATTGAGATGATCATATGGTTTTTCTCCTTCAATTTATTAATATGGTGTATCACATTGATTGATTTGAGTATATTGAAGAATCCTTGCATCCCAGGGATAAATCCCACTTGATCATGGTGTATGATCCTTTTAATGTGCTGTTGGATTCTGTTTGCTAGTATTTTGTGTGGGATTTGTGCATCTATGTTCTTTAGTGATATTGGCCTGTAGTTTGCTTTCTTTGTGATATCTTTGTCTGGTTTTGGTATCAGCGTGATGGTGGCCTCATAGAATGAGTTTGGGAGTGTTTCTCCCTCTGCTATATTTTGGAAGAGTTTGAAAAGGATAGGTATTAGCTCTTCTCTAAATGTTTGATAGAATTTTCCTGTGAAGCCATCTGGTCCTTGGCTTGTGTTTGTTGGAAGATTTTTAATCACATTTTCAATTTCAGTGCTTGTGACTGGTCTGTTTATATTTTCTGTTTCTTCCTGGTGCAGTGTTGGAAGGTTGTACTTTTCTAAGCATTTGTCCATTTCTTCCAGGTTGTCCATTTTATTGGCATATAGTTGCTTTTAGTAATCTCTCATGATCCTTTGTATTTCTGCAGTGTCAGTTATTACTTCTCTTTTTTCATTTCTAATTCTATTGATTTGAGTCTTCTCCCTTTTTTTTTCTTGATGAGTCTGGCTAATGGTTTATCAATTTTGTTTATCTTCTCAAAGAACCAGCTTTTAGTTTTATTGATTTTTGCTATTGTTTCCTTCATTTTGTTTTCATTTACTTCTGATCTGATCTTTATGATTTCTTTCCTTCTGCTAACTTTGATTTTTTTGTTGTTGTTCTTCTTTCTCTGATTGCTTTAGGTGTAAGGTTAAGTTTATTTGAGATGTTTCTTGTTTCTTGAGGTAGGATTGTATTGCTATAAACTTCCCTCTTAGAACTGCTTTTGCTGTATCCCATAGGTCATTGTGTTTTCAATTGTCATTTGTTTCTAGATATTTTTGATTTCCTCTTTGATTTCTTCAGTGATCTCTTGGTTATTTAGTAGTGTATTGTTTAGCCTCCATGTATTTGTATTTTTTAAAGATTTTTCCTGAAATTGATATCTAATCTCATAGTGTTGTGGTCAGAAAACATACTTGATATGATTTCAATTTTCTTAAATTTACCAAGACTTGATTTTTGACCCAAGATATGATCTATCCTGGAGAATGTTCCATGAGCACTTGAGAAGAAAGTGCATTCTGTTGTTTTAAGATGGAATGTTCTATAAATATCAAAGAAGTCCATCTTGTGTAATGTATCATTTAACACTTCTGTTTCCTTATTTATTTTCATTTTGGATGATCTGTCCATTGGTGAAAGTGAAGTGTTAAAGTCCCCTGCTATGATTGTGTTGCTGTCAATTTCCCCTTTAATGGCTGTTAGTATTTGCCTTATGTATTGAGGTGCTCCTAGTTTGGGTGCGTAAATATTTACAATTGTTATATCTTCTTCTTGGATTGATCCCTTGATCATTATATAGTGTCCTTCTTTGTCTCTTGTAATAGTCTTTATTTGAAAGTCTATTTTGTTTGAGATGAGAATTGCTACTCCAGCTTTCTTTTGATTTCCATTTGCATAGAATATCTTTTTCTATACCTTCACTTTCAGTCTGTATGTGTCTCTAGGTCTGAAGTGGGTCTCTTGTAGACAGCATATATATGGGTCTTGTTTTTGTATCCATTCAGCCAGTCTATGTCTTTTGGTTGGAGCATTTAATCCATTTACATTTAAGGTAGTTATCGATATGTATGTTCCTATTACCATTTTCTTAATTGTTTTGGGTTTCTATTAGGTCTTTTCCTTCTCTCATGTTTCCTGCCTAGAGAAGTTCTTTTAGTGTTTGTTGTAAAGCTGGTTTGGTGGTGCTGAATTCTCTTAGAAATTAAAAGCTTAACGTTTTAATTTCTCCATCAAATCTGAATGAGATCCTTGCTGGGTAGAGTAATCTTGGTTGTTAGTTTTTCCCTTTCATCACTTTAAATATGTCCTGCCACTCCCTTCTGGCTTGCAGAGTTTCTGCTGAAAGATCAGCTGTTAACCTCATGGGGATTCCCTTTTATATTATTTGTTGTTTTTCCCTTCCTGCTTTTAATATTTTTTCTTTGTATTTACTTTTTGATAGCTTGATTAAAACTATCTTGGCATTTTTCTCCTTGGATTTATCCTGTATGGGACTCTCTCTGCTTCCTGGATTTGATTGACTATTTCCTTTCCCATGTTAGGGAAGTTTTCTACTATAATCTCTTCAAATATTTTCTCAGACCCTTTCTTTTTCTCTTCTTCTTCTGGGACCCCTGTAATTCCAATGTTGGTGCATTTAATGTTGTCCCAGAGGCCTCTGAGACTACCCTCAATTCTTTTCATTCTTTTTTCTTTATTCTGCTGTGCAGTAGTTATTTCCACTATTTTATCTTCCAGGTCACTTATCTGTTCTTCTGCCTCAGTTATTCTGCTATTGATTCCTTCTAGAGAAGCTTTAATTTCATTTATTGTGTTATTTATCATTTTGTTTGCTCTTTAATTCTTCTAGGTCCTTGTTAAACGTTGCTTATTGTTTCTCCATTCTATTTCCAAGATTTTGGATCATCTTTACTATCATTACTCTGAATTCTTTTTCAGGTAGACTGCCATTTCCTCTTCATTTGTTTGGTCTGGTAAGTTTTTACATTGCTCCTTTATCTGCTGCATATTTCTGTGTCTTCTCATTTTGTTTAACTTACAATGTTTGGGGTCCCCTTTTTGCAGGCAGCAGGTTCATAGTTCCCATTGTTTTTGGTGTCTGCTCCCAGTGGGTAAGGTTGGTTCAGTGGCTTGTGTAAGCTTCCTGGTGGAGGGGACTGGTGCCTGTGTTCTGGTGGGTGGGGTTGGGTCTTGTCTTTCTGGTGCACAGAGCTGTGTCTGGTGGTGTGTTTTGGGGTGTCTGTGAACTTAGTATGACTTTAGGCAGACTCTCTGCTAATGGGTGGGGTTGTGTTCCTGTCTTTCTAGTTGTTTGGCATGGGGTGTTCAGCACTGGAGCTTGCTGGCCTTTGGGTGGAGCTGGTCTTAGCGTTGAGACAGAGATCTCTGGGAGAGCTCTCACCAATTGATATTACATGGGGCCAAGAGGTCTCTGGTTGTCCAGTGTCCTGAGCTCGGCTCTCCCACCTCAGAGGCTCAGGCCTGACACCAGGCTGGAGCACCAAGACCCTGTCAGCCACACAGTTTAGAAGAAAAGGGAGAAAAAATAAAATAAATAAATTAAAATTATAAATTAAAAATTTTTTTAATTTTTAATTATTAAAATGAAAAAGTAATTTTAAAAAAGATGAGAGCAACCAAACCAATAAACAAATCCACCAGTTATAACAGGTGTTAAAAACTATACTAATATAAACATAAAAATCAGAAAAAAAGTGTCACAGACAGCAAACCCCAAGTCTACATTTGCCCCCAAATTCCACCGCTTCAATTTTGCATTGATTCGTTGTCTATTCAGGTATTCCGCAGATGCAGGGTACCCCAGGTTGATTGTGGGGATTTAATCTGCTGCTCCTGAGGCTGCACAGAGAAATTTCTCTTTCTCTTCTTTGTTCACACAGCTTCTTGGGTTCAGCTTTGGATACGGCCCCACCTCTGCGTGTAGACCGCCCTCAGGCATCTGTTCTTTGCCCAGACAGGACGCGGTTAAAGCAGTGGCTGAGTAGGGGGCTCTGGCTCACTCAGGCGGTGGGGGGGGGGCAGGGAGGGGTTTAGTAGTTATAATTGGAATGCGGGGTGAGCCTGCAGTGGCAGAGGCCAGCATGACATTGCAACAACCTCAGGCGTGCTGTGTGTTCTCCTGGGAAGGTTGTCTCTGGATCACGGGTCTCTGGCAGTGGCAGGCTGCACAGGCTCCCAGTGGGGTGTGGATAGTCATCTGTGCTTGCACACAGATTCTTGGTGGCTGCAGTAACAGCTTTAGTGTTTCATGCCCATCTTGGGGGTCCGAGCTGATAGCCGCGGCTCGCGCCCGTCTCTGGAGCTGGTTTAGGCGATGCTCTGCCTTCTGTGGGCAGACAGGGAAGGTATCCCCTCTCCTCGCACACCCCAAAACAATGGTCTCTTGCCTCTTCGGCTGGTCCAGACTTTTTCCCAGACTCCCTCCCAGCTAGCTCTGGCTAACTAGCCCCCTTCAGGCTGTGTTCACGCAGCCAATCCCAGTCCTCTCCCTGGGATCTGACCTCCGAATCCCGAGCCTCAGCTCCCAGCCCAACCTGCCCCAGCGGGTGAGCAGACAAGCCTCTCAGGCTGGTGAGTGCTGGTCAGCACCGATTCTCTGTGCGGGAATCTCTCCGCTTTGCCCTCCACACCACTGTTGCTGCGCTCTCCTCCATGGCTCCGAAGCTTCTGCCCACCCCCTGGCACCCCCCGTCCCTGCCAGTCAAGGGGCTTCCTAGTGTGTGGAAACCTTTCCTCCTTCACAGCTCCCTCCCAGAGGTGCAGGTCCCGTCCCTATTCTTTTGTCTTTTTTTTTTTTTTTCTTTTGCCCTACCCAGGTACGTGGGGAATTTCTTGCCCTTTGGGAAGTCTTAGGTTTTCTGCCAGTGTTCAGTAGGTGTTAGGTATCCATATATAGATGTATCCATATCCATATATAGATGTATCTTTGATGTATTTGTGGGGAGGAAGGTGATCTCCACGTCTTACTCCTCCTCCATCTTGAAGGTCCCCCCCTCTCTAGCTACTTTTAAGGTTTTTTTATCATTATTTTTTTTAGAAATTTGATTATAATATGTCTTTATGTGATTTTCTTTCTGTATTTCAGCTTGGGGTTCACTGAGATTCCTATCTGTGGGCTTAAAGTTTTGTTTTGGTTTTTTTTTTTAATTAGATTAAATTTTTATGAAATGGAATTTACAAGACCTGGTAATTTGTTGAGTTGGATAGTAAAGAAGAGAGATGAATCAAAAACGATGCCCAGATTTGACTGTCCCTACTTTCACATCATAGTTACCCACTCATTCCTAGCCACCCCTTCTCTCACTAAACACTCCATATCCTGGTGTACCATTTTCCTCTCCATTCCAAATCCTGTCACTATCCCAAGTGAATTCAGTATCTATTTGAACAACACATCCACTACCTCTGCCTTTCAAATCCTTTACCTTCTCAACTCCATGGCCTTCTCCTCTACTTCTCTTTGTCCATCCTCTCCCATGACCACACCGTAGACCATGTAGCCACCCAACAAGAAATGCCACACTTCTGAAATCTTAAATTCTAAGATTTCTCTTTGGTAACAGCTGATAATCATCCCAGCTCTCTTTTCTTTTTTCCTTCCTTTTTTTTTTTTTTTTAACATCTTTATTGGGGTATAATTGCTTTACAATGGTGTGTTAGTTTCTGCTTTATAACAAAGTGAATCAGCTATACATATACATATATCCCCATATCTCCTCCCTCTTGCGTCTCCCTCCCACCATCCCTATCCCACCCCTCTAGGTGGACACAAAGCCCCGAGCTGATCTCCCTGTGCTATGCAGCTGTTTCTGTGGGCTTAAAGTTATTAACCAAATTTTTAAATGGCCATTATTTCTTCAAACTTTTTTTCTGTCCCCTACTCCCTCATCTTTATTCTCCTTCTAGAAGTCCAGTTACATATGTTAGACCATTTTATACTGCACTACAGGTCACAGGTTAGAACATTAATTTTTCTCTCTTCATTTTGAATAATTTCTATTCCTTTGTCTTTAGGTTCACTGATCTTTAATTTTTTGGTGTATATTGTGATACAAATCCCACTGAATATACTTTTTTCATTGTAGATAATGTAAATTATTTTCTCTAGAGGCTGCATTTATATCTTTAAAAATTATTCTTTATATCTCTCCTTATCATTTCATGTTTTCCTTTATATCTTCAAAAACATTTATAAAAATTTTTATAGTTGGTTTATGGTCTTTCATTAATAATTCCATAGTCTCTATTATTTGGGGGTTTGTTTATACTGATGGACTTTTCTTCTGATTATGAATCATATTTCCCTATTTTTTCCACACCTTTGATTGGATGCTGATCATTTTGAATTTCATGTTATTGAGTGCTGAATTTTATTTTATTTCTTTAAAAAGTGTTGGATTTGTTCTGGTGTACAGTTAAGTTACTCATGAGTCAGTTCCATTCCTTTAAGGCTTGTTTTCATGCTTTTCTATGACAGGTCTAGGCTAGCCTTCATTCTAGAAATAATTTTGCCCCACAATTAATGCATGACACTTGTGACAACTGTATCCATGTCTGCATTTTTTGAGAAGGTTCCTCCACTCTACCTGGTAGAATCATATACTATGTTCACTCCTTGATGAGCTCTGAGAATTGTTTGGCCTATTACTTTATACTGACTCCCAAGTCTTAGGTAGTTTCACCCATGGATGTGGACATAAGTACTCTGCTCTTTAGCGTGGGAACTGCCCCAAGAAATAAGCAAGGTTTTCATATAACTTACCTCATTTATTCCTCTTCTCTCAGGAATCATCATCCTGTGCCACCTGCTGTCCAATGTCTGAAATCTTTTATTTCATGTACTGTGTCTGATTTCTAATTATTTATACTGTGAGGGCAATTCCTATGGCAGTTAATCCTGTAAGGGAAGAAGCTGATGTCCTAGCTTGTTTTTGTTGTTATTTTTGCATGACAATTTATTTATCATAGGTTAGTGTAGTTTTTTCAACTATCTTTGATTCTCATATTGTGTTCTTCCTCTTTTTTGTTGTTAAAATATATTATCTTTTATGAAACAACTCTGACAGTTGTATACAGATACTTTTTAATTCCTTTACCTGGTAAAATGTTAAAAACTGGAAACACTATATCAGTTCCTCAATATTTTACCTATTTATTTTGCTGGGCCATGAAAGTGAAAAATGTTTTGCTTCACTATCTTAGATCACAATTATACCTATACAGGGACTGATGAAAAGGATAAAACAAAGGAGATTGGTGATATCTACAAGTTTGGTCAGATGAGCATCACAGGGTCTTAGTTCTACCCCTCTAGCAATATGAAAGTGACATTACAGTAGTTAATATAAACAGGCCTCTGCCAACTAATGATGTTATAGACAGGCTGTTTGTGTCAGTTCAGGTTCTTCAGGGAGGAGACACCAAGATAGAGCTAAGCATGCAAGAGATTGTGAGGGGGGTGGTAAAACCATGAATTATATGGGGAGTAACAGCAGGATTAAGCAAGGAGAGCCTTCAGACTCTTCTGACCCCTAGGAATGAAGGTGGTAGGGAAGGAGTATGGTGTAGGAAGAGGCTCAGGTTGTGCTGGAGCTCTGAGAGAGTCTCAATGGGGAGCTCCAATGCAAAGACTGTTCAGAGAAGAACCCTGCACTGGGCAGAAATGGCCAGGTCCTATTAATTCTGCCATACTCTGTTATTGGCCAGGGTTTCCCAAGTGGAGGGTGGCCTCAGTTCAAATGATGCAGCAGATCTTGAAGGCACTGCTGCTGGTAGATATCACCTAACTGCACTCACAGAGACAGGTTTGTTCTTGAAGGAAGATTAAAGCAGAGCTTTTCCGTGGCTGTCACCCTATTCTAATGCACTAAGGCTGCAAGCACGGTGGTTCTGAGAAGGAACAGGCCCAGATCATAGAAATACATCTGTCTTAGTCTGTTTGGGCTGCTATAATAAAATACCACAGACTGGGAAGTTTATCAACAGCAGAAATCTATTGCTCACAGTTCTGGAGGCTGGAAGTCCAAGACCAGGGTGCCAACGTGGTTGAGTGGGGACCCTATCTCTTTTATAAAGGCACTAATCCCATTCATGAGGACTCTACCCTTATGACATAATGACCTCCCAAGGCCCCACCTCCTAGTACCGTCACTGCTGGTAATTAGGGTTTCAACATATAAATTTCGGGGGGACACAAAAGATTAATGATGTCATCCTCCTATTTCTCAGCATATATCCTAGTCTTCTAGAATAAGTACAGGTCTGGCACTGGAACAATAATTGCTACTTCTGTTTCCCCAGCTGATGTCTTGAATTTGAGCTCATTTTATACCACTGGGTCCTAATTTCCTTACCCATAAAATGGAAATTACAACAATATGCCCTCCTAGGCCAAACATAAATTCAAATAACATACTGGGGGGAAAGGGAGCATGTGGAGAGAAAAGGAAGATATAATCTGCATCTCTTTCAAGCCAAGATATTTTATAGAAAATCTATGTCTTCATCAATTAGCATGGTCTCCCCTTCCCCACCACATTCCAGTTTGTAAATGGATATTGAGATTTCAGCTTTTTTCCAAAGTAAAAAAGCATAGAACTACCTCTCTTTAAGTTATTAGAAACATCCATGAAGATTCTTTTACTTTAAAAAAAAATTTTGGAAGCACAAGTTAATTCTTACATTACATTATGATAGAATTACTTGGGTTGCTTGTGCCACACTATTGCAGCATCACTGAACTTCTTATTTATTACTAGTTCTCAATTAAAAATTTGTATTATAAATCATTAGCTTCTTTAGCATTTACAGCTTGCTTCCCTTCAAGTAAAAGATAGGTTCATCATTTCTGAAAGGTCATGATTCATTGTTCAGACCCAGTGTTCTAAATTTTAAAAGTCAGAGCATACAGTTCTATAGGAGGGGGAAAGACGAATACACTAAAATGCTGACTCATAATAAAGCATAACTCTGATTAAATCTATGACCAATCCAAATTATTATCTTGTCCAAAATGAACTTTCACCATAGAGAGTGAAGTTATTGAGAAAGCAAAAATACAAGCTGCATGCCACTGCCATCGACAGTGGTTTGAATTGGTTGCAGGGTGCCTTGGACTAAAATTCAGCTTCAACCTAAAACCCAATCAAAACCATTTTAGATTCCTCTACAGTGGTTTGAGGAATGCCTCCTCAATTCCCTGACTTACAATCTTCCAGTCTCACTAGGATTTGTGGTTTAAGAGAATGGTAAAAATGTCATGATACGTCAGGAGGAATGACTAAAACAGTAGAAGCACATCTAGGAAAGGGAGCACATCAAGAGATGTGAACATGAGGACAAACATTTCCAGGGAAATAATACAATACTCTTTGCTGACCCGTGGGGGCAGAACCACTAGGAAGGAAGGTTGATGCTCAGACTTTACCTACTTTCATTGCATCACTGCTTGCTCTTGCTTATCCAAAGGCTTCTATTTCTCAAGGAAATAACTGAGGGTAAGGCTGGGAAGGTGGCTGCACCCTGACCTGCTCCTTTCATCAGTATTGTCCCTGGGAATACAGGCAAGAGATAATTTCTTTTTGTGGAAGTCAGAAGCAATAGAAAGCTGGCAAAAGCTCCAGTGTGTATCTAACACTGTTTAAGAACTGGGGCAATTCAAAGAAGGCTTAGCCTTTGCCCTCAAATAGCTTATCTTCCAACAAGAAGATAAGGAAACCCTTTTGAAACAAGAGTGAACAAAATAAAGTTACACATAATTTACTGCTAAATCACTGCTCCATTAATCACATTTAATTCTCACATCTTCCCTTACTTAAATACTTCTCTAGGGTTCGAAATTCTCTTCATTCCTCTTACTGATTAAATGGTTGCTACTTGAAGAGAGAGGTCCATGTCCTTCACTTGCTTTTACCTTTATGCACTGGACTAGGTATAGATATAGATATATAGTAAAGTGGTTAAGACTAATAAAAGAAAGATGTTAATAGAGATGAGGTAGTAAAAAGTTCCATTGAAAAATCTTGATCTTAGAACTCTAGGATTTAGCACATAGGAGGCCCTCAATATACATGTTATGAATGAATGAGTAGTTTGAAGAGATAAATAAAGTATTCCAGGAGAAGAAAACAACATCCACAGAGAGACATGAGAATGACATATTAAAGGAAGTGAGAGAGATTAGCCAAACTAGAGCTGAAGTTAGGTAGCAGGAAGTAAGGATCACCAGGATACAAAATTATGGGTCTTTTCTGGAAAAACCAGAAAAGAAGCTTAGGTTTGATGTCCTAGAAAATGGGAAGTCTTTGAAAGTTTGGGACCAATGAACTGTGGAACAAGAGTGTCTGAGGAAGATGAATAGCCTTGGCATATAGGATGAGTTAGGAAGAAGAGGAGGCCTCACCTAGTCCAGTTCTGAGCCCATGCCAGCTATCCAGGTGTGAAGTGATGGCTGGGGGCGGGGGAGGTGATGGAAGGGAAGGGGTATGGATAAGTAGCATTTCAAAGGAAGACTCAGCAGGATTTAATAAACACTTTTCAGTAGATCAAAATCACAGGGCTTACTGAGTCTGCAACAGAAGAGATAAGAACAGACTACAGACTAACAGTGTAGAAGGAGCAAAAGATAGAAGGCCTAAGAAATAGAAACCAGGCCTGGGAGTCAGAACCCATGACCTCGCCCAATGTACTTGTTAATTCATTCCTGAAAATCAGGAGGCAGCCTCACCGTTACAGGCACTTGTTAGCCTCTTGCATGCTGCCTTAATGTTTAAGAGGCAAAGAGAAAAGATACCCCACTTCTTGTCATCAGCAGCCTTTTTGGAACTTCCTGGAACTGCCGCTTCACAAAGCAGGATTCTTCTGACCTTGCCAAGCTCTCCTTACCTGAGTATGTCTCCTCTGAGGCTAAGAACACCCTGAGACAACACCCAGGAATGCCTTCACTTGCTGGAAGATTTGGGTCCATGAACAACATTAGCAGGTGGCAACAGATCTCAGTTTCTTATTTCAGCATTTAAAATAGTCAGTGTGATGTGTAGAAAGAGTTAACTCACCCAGCTGTAGAAATACACCCCAGCACACATACAAAAGAAAGTGCAATAGAGTTAAAGCAGAAAGTGGAACTATAAAAGCATCATCCGTTACACGTTTTCTTCACATTTTCTCTTTGTGAGAATTTCTTTTAGGTGGGGATGTTTCACTTGCTGTGGATTCTGCCATCTGAGGGTCTCATTAATGCTCCCAGTATCCCTATATCTGTTCAGGAGGAAAGAAGGACTTCCATGAAGGGATAAATTGTGGTATAGCCATGATGTAGAGTGGAAATGGTGAAGTCATTCCACTTCAAATGAACAATGCGCATGATAAAACTTTATCCATTACAAAAAAAATAAATGATAATTATGTGATGTGATAGAGGTGTCAGCTAATACCACAGTGGTAATTATATATTTTTATACATATAAATGTATTAAACCAACCAACATGTTGTACACCTTAAATGTATACAATGTTATATCTCAACTATATCTCAATAAAAATAAATTTTAAAAATACATGAAAACTTTATCTAGGGCTTCCCTGGTGGCGCAGTGGTTGAGAGTACGCCTGCCGATGCAGGGGACACGGGTTCGTGCCCCGGTCCAGGAAGATCCCACATGCCACGGAGCAGCTGGGCCCTTGAGCCATGGCTGCTGAGCCTGCGCGTCCAGAGCCTGTGCTCCGCAACAGGAGAGGCCACAACAGTGAGAGGCCCGCGTACAAAAAAAAACAAAAAAAACAAAAAAAAACCCAACTCTATCCACATGCATAAAACTCAAAAATAAAATAGGCAAGTTGCAAAAGAAAAAAAAAAAAAAATATATATATATATATATATATATATCAAGATTTTATTTATGTAGTCTAAAATGTAAAAAGGACACTGTGTTTAGTTTAGGGACACATCAATGTATGAGAAAATCTAAAGACTTGTACCTGGAAAGGAGAGGAAGGATGAGGTATAGGAAAATACAATGGGGTGTACAAAGGGGCTTCAACTATGTTTATAATGAGTCATTTCTTTAGCTGGGTAGTGTGTACACGTGTGTTCATTACATAATTCCTTACACCTTTCTGTAGCTATGAAATATTTAACAATACATTTTCATTGTCTTCAGCCTTTTCCTGGGAAGAAGGGTGGAAGCTCACACTTCACAACATAGAGGTAGACTTACTTTCCTCCTGCCCTCAGTGTAGAGGAGTCCCATTTCCAGGTAGGGAGACAAAAAAAGATGAGAGGGGACCCCTGCACAAAGGGTTATTTTTTTTTTTTTTTTTTTTTTTTTTTTTTTTTTTTTTTGCGGTACACAGGCCTCTCACTGCTGTGGTCTCTCCCATTGCGGAGCACAGGCTCCGGACGCGCAGGCCCAGCGGCCATGGCTCACGGGCCCAGCCTCTCCGCGGCATGTGGGATCCTCCCGGACCAGGACACGAACCCGTGCCTCCTGCATCGGCAGGCGGACCCGCAACCACTGCGCCACCAGGGAAGCCCACAAAGGGTTATTAAAGGGACAAATAATCTTTCATTCAACCTTCGCTAGTAAGCTTTAAAAAGTCTGTATATTTTTATTTTTGCTGCACAGAAGTTCCCTTCCAAGAGGAGGAGGAACGTCATGTCTTGGCATTCCTCAGCAGGGGAAAGGGCTTCCTCCTATGACAGTGCTTAAAAAGGCAAATATATGAGAGTCACCCAAAATACTCCCAAAATGCCGGCGCCTCGCTGGCCCACAGAAAGGGGATTAGTAAAGCACCATTAACCCCACAATGAAAACACATCAGTTTAGGGTTTTCTTTCATCCTAAACCCAGTTTATAAACACAGCCTTATCACAGGGAGAATGTTTATCTTCATGTGTTATAAGTAGATTTCCAAAAAGCAACAGTAGCTAATGAAATTAAATATGATGTTGGAAAATCTATTTTCTCCTTCCAGCAAAAATGTCACAGAAGACAGTTAAGCCAGAATATGGTTCAGTTTAAGCATCTTCTACTCTGATTAATTTAGAGGTTTTATTAATAAGTTTAAGAAAGCCAGAGATTTGAACCTAAGCATCTCCTACTTTTCCAATTACTTACACCAAATTTCTAAAACAAGTCAAAAGATAGTGCTTTTTGTGGCTTTGCAGTGCTGAGAGTTAAGACACATTCTAGTAATTTATGATCGTTTATCTGAGAAATGGTTGATGACAAAGGAAACTTAATTACAGCTTTCCTCCCCTCCCCCTTCCAACCACCCAAGAGGTCCTTGAGCTTCCGTCTTTGTTTTTATTTATATGTAAACTTCCAGAAGCTAATTTGTCTGAAGACTGTAACTAACCTTGACTTTTCTAAAAGCTTCCCTCAAGGGTTAATAATATGTTTCTACCCCTATCATCATTTTTTCACTTGAGGATCACATTTGTTATGCATAATTACTAATGAAATGATGAAACAAATGGAGAAACAGTACAAGCTGTCACTCCCAAAGGGCCCATGTGCAAATTTAAATATGTCTCAGCTCTCCAACATTGAAGTATATAAATCGGTACAACATGTTCCATACAAAATTTCTGACAATGAAACTAGAGTCTTTAATGCAAAATGTAACTTACCACCTACTCTTTTCCCTGGTGTCTGGATGGGGCAGTGGGGAGCAAGTCAATAATGGAACTCAGGATGTAGTACTTTCTAAACCAAAACATGGAGCTAATGGCACTGCAGAACTGATGCAATCATAAAAAACAAGACTATTTGAAGTTAGGGCTTTCCTAGAATGTTTGGGGTATGTGATTTCCATGGATAGCTGATGGTAGAAGCAGGGACACCCAAATATACACATTAGGGATCATATGTGGAGAAAGATAACTTTTCTTTTCTATGACCAACAACTTTTCGTCTCTGTCTTCCTAGGACAGACAGCTTATCCCTTTCAGGTATATGCAGTCTGATCTAATGATTTGCAGCCAAATCTGAGTATTATTATCGCAGCCACTAACTAATTGCCAAATCTGGTTTATAGGTCAATCACCCAGGGCTTCTACCCCTTTCGTTTCTTCTGTCTTTTACCTTGCAGGTAATCTAATTTTCTGATTGACTTTCACATTGTCCTGGCACTGAGAAGGAATGTCTAGCCCTGAGTGGTCCCTGGTCTGGGTTTCTCATCTCACCTGGCATCCAAGCATCGGTCTCTCTCCTTGCCTTGCCCATTGTGGTGTGGCTTCTACCTGGCCTTTGGAGTGTCTGGCTGGAATCCATAGATTTCTCTATTACCTCTGGCCTGTCATGGTGCTCTTGCCTCCTATCATGATCCAGACCCTTTCTAATCCACTAGTTTGCTTGTCCTTCTATATCCCTGCCTTCCTTATGGGCCTGAGAATTCTCAGCGGCTTTCTCTGTACCACTATATACTGTGTGGGGTCTGGGAGGCTACCCAGACCTACCTCCAGGGCATCTCCCTGAGAGCTTTCTATTTTTCTTTTCCAATCCCATGGATTGGATTTCTCTGAGTGATTTGTGGGCTTACAAAAAAATACCTAGCATGTGTCCTGATGTTTTCAGATTCCTTCCAAACCTATCTGGGAATTATCTTTCTGCCCCTAGCCCAGGGTGTTGATCTATGAAAGGATGGAGAAAATTAGGTAATAGATTAAGGATAATAGTTGAGTTTGGAGAAAGATTATCCAGAATAGAGGATAATGAAATAGGTTTTATTCATTCACTTATCTATTTATCCATTCATTTATAAATATTGACTATACTAAATACTGTGCTCATTATATAAGTATAAGCAAGACATGGTCCATGGTTTTAAGGAATTCCCAGTCTGGTAGAGAGGAAGCGTATTAGTAAGTATTTCCAGGGCACACTAGGGACATGCAAAATGTAAATGGATATCTCTACAGAATGGCATGATTGCACGAGGATTCACAAAAGTTTTCTTAGAAAAGCTGATGCTTCCATTAAGTTTTGGAGGATGATTAGGCTGTCATCAACAGCAGAACAGCTTTTTTGGCAATGGGAGCAATGGGAGGAAAAAGATGGAGGGCATGAAACAGCATTAGAGAGCTACAAATACAGTATGATTTAGTATAGTTGGAGCAAAGAAGGTGAGGTGGGGAATAGGAAGAAGTAAGAAGAGGGTCAGGAGAGAGATCATGGAATCAAGAACTGGGAAACTATTGAGTCTTTGAATAAAGCGAGAGATATGACCATATTTACCCTGTAGAGAGACCGTTCTTGCCATAGTGTAGGGAGGGGACTTAAGTAGGTCAAGACTGAAAGTAGGGAGGCTAGACAGGAAATGATGTGCATGTGAATTAAGGGAGCAACCGTGAAAAAAAGGAGAGAATAGCTGTGAGAAATACTTAGTATGTAGCACTGAGAAGACTTGATTACTTACTAGTGTTGGTGATAGGAGAGAGGAAGAATTTGGTGATGACTGAAAGTCTGATGGGTGCACAATGGTATAATTTGCTGAGATGAAGAGTATAATACAGGGAATAGCTTTTATCAGGCAGGTTATTTAGTTCACTTTTGAACATACTAAGTTTAGGGAGTTTTTGAGATATCCAGATGGAACAATTTAATAGATAATTGAACAAGTCAGGAACTAAGTATCAAGGTCTGGGCTAATTACATAGATTTAGAAGCCATAAGCATACAGATTACATTAATGCCTGTGGCTGTCTTTGCATGCTTGAATACAACCTTATTTTGCACCAGTAATTTGGTTGGGCATAGGATTCTAAATAGAAATTATTTTCTTTTATGAGTTTTAAGTATTGATTCACATTCTAGTATACAGGCTTGCTGATGAGGCACCCAATTCCCACTTGAAACTTGGTAACACCAGCATTTTAGGAGTTTAGAAAAAGAATCTTATAAAACAGTCTGAGGAAAAGAAGTCAAAGGATCAAGGAAGTGTTAAGTATTTGAAGGGAAAGGTTGAGAGGTTTCCAAGAAGGAAAATGATCAACAATGTTAAATTCCAGAAAGATCGAGTAAAATAAGCCAAGGATCGGCCAGTTAGACTTGGCAATCCGTAGGGCGAAGGTACATTTTACCAGAATATTTCTAGTGAAGTATTGGGTTGGGAACTGAATGAGGGACTCCCAATTCAAAATGGCAGACTGAGGGCACAGTCTACCTCCCTTGTCAATCTACTGAGATAACTAGAAGAATTACAAGAGTCTAACTCCATAACAGTACTGAAAATAGGGAGGAGAAGTCATCAAAAATTTTGACAAACTTCTGGAAAACAGAAAGTAAACAGGCTTTTTACTTTGTGACTAATCAGAGCCAAGTAAGCTAAAACCCAACACATACACAGAAGGGAGAAGGGAGCTGCTTTTCCTCTGGGACCTGGGAGGGTTCTGAGATTGGAGGCAGAAGGGCAATTACAACTCAAATCCAGAGACAGATCTGAAAGCTATTGCTCATGCATATAGACAAAAATGTAGAAATGTGTGAGGGAATCACTTTTGAGGTGTTGGACCAAGGATGGTAAAATGTAAATTTCAAATGGGCTGAATGCATAGATATGGAGATTCTGATCAGAGATGCAGTGGGCTGGTTAGAACAACTTGGTGTGGTGTAATTGTCTGCATGGTTGGAGGACTGAAACCTGGACTCAGCTATGACCCATGATACAAGAGGCTAAAATGCCACTAATACCTCACAATAATGTAGAGAAAGGAGTCTAAAGACTTAGGGACAGGGCTTCCCTGGTGGCACAGTGGTTAAGAATCCGCCTGCCAATGTAGGGGACATGGGTTCGAGCCCTGGTCCAGGAAGATCCCACATGCCGCGGAGCAACTAAGCCTGTGTGCCACAACTGCTGAGCCTGAGCTCTAGAGCCCATGAGCCACAACTGTGAGCCCGCATGCCACAACTACTGAAGCCTGTATGCCTAGACCCCGTGCTCCGCAACAAGAGAAGCCACCGCAATGAGAAGCCTGCGCACCACATCGTAGAGTAGCCCCTGCTCTCTGCAACTAGAGAAAGGCTGTGAGCAGTAACGAAGACCCAATGCAGCCAAAAGTAAATAAATTAAATGAATAAAGGTAAAAAGAAAGACTTAGGGACGGGACTTACTATGAACTATTTACTCACCCTCTTTTAAATATGTCCTCTGAGATAGCTTAAGAGATAACTCTTTCACCAAGACATTGAGAAATATATTGGTAGAGAAAGTGCCAGCATCTTTGAAAAGTGTCATTGTGGCTTATAGGCTGAAAAGGCTGGTGGGAGATATTGCAATAAAAAATGGGTTCCTGATTTCAATAGGTGTCAAGAACTCTGTATGGTCTGAGATTTTATCCTACTTACAAGTTAGCTTGCTAAAATTTCATGGATGATGGCAGAAGACATGAGACTTCCGAGTTAAAGGGACTTTTTTTATTCACGGTACAGCAAGCAGCATGAGCATATTTGCAGCAGTTCCCCCTGCCCCCAGGTTCCTCAGGGGTGATGCAGATGGGCCCAGATGGATATGTGCACATGCAGTGGGTTGCATTATAAGAGAGGAATGCTGACACGAGAGAACCCAAATCTTTAATAATGAGCAGTAAGCATGCCTGCCCTTTGATCGGGAGACACTATCGCTAGCTTCCAAGGCTGTTTGCTGCACAAACAGATGAGACAATATGGAGCAAAGGCAGTCAGTACCTTGCTCACAAGATGCAGAAATGCAAGAGACCCATGGAGTATTATCACCCAACGATACCCACCTGCAGTTTCTACACTGTCTTAGCTTCTGGTAAATTTTCCCATTAATATGCCACTCTATTGGCCACTCTGATTAATCTGAATGACAGGGGCTGGAACCAAATCCATTCAATTTGCCTCATACAGCATTTAATTTGAGGCTACTATCAACAGGACTCCAAGCAGCAGGATGAGGCCAACCCACAGTATTGATCTCAACCCTGCTCTCCAGGATCCCAGACCCAGCCTGCTGAACAAATCCCATCAACCATCAGAGTTCACCGAAGAAAGCCAGGTGGCTTTCTCCTTATGTTTCTGTATTGGTCTTTCTGCTAGGCTTGAGGAATTGATCCAGGTACAGCAGGATGTATTAGCAACTGTATAGACTTTGTCTCGGTAGCGCACAAACAGGAAATCTAGGACAATTCTATCATCCCAAACAACCCTGGCCAGGGAGTTGGTGCTGCTCTGAATGCCTTCCATAGCCAACTGTGTCACTGATCATTTCAGCTAAAGCCAGGAACAAATTTTGTGTCACCTTTTATAATTGGATGATTCTTTTCATAGGGATACCTGCCCACAACATGTGCACAAATAAGTTATCCCTCTGGGAAGCTCCCCTTGATAAACAAGGGTAGCCTCATCTTGCAGACTTTTACACTTATCTAAGGTCTGCATGATGGTATTTCCTTAAACGCTTGAAGGTCTCTCAAAATACCTCAAAGACAGAGTCATTTTGTTTTGGAGAAGGAGGCAAAGCAGCGCCTAACTTTTACACAAGTATACTACCAGGACACATATGTTGCTTCCAGAAAGAAAGTTTTGTGTTCAGTGTGGAGTCCCTTGCAAATGGGACCTATATCAATTTAGGGTACAGGTTGACTTCCTTTGTGATGAGGACTCCCAGTGATTCTGACAGAATCATTAATGTCCATCCTTCTCCTATACCTAGCAGGTGTTTCTTTCCTAGGTGCCATGATTGTTGCTCTCCCTTCACTGCCACAAAATTGTGTCTCTTTTCAGGAGCTATGATTACAACATTTTTCCATTATCACCTACTTGCGCCCAGACTCTCCAACTAGAAGCGTGAGATTCAGATAAACAAGAACATTTTTATTAAGCTTATAGACCCCTACATAGACCACCTTAGGGTTATTCAGCAAACACTGTACTCAACCAAGTGGTCATTATGATATAAGACCAAATTAGTCCAATAAGGGAATCCAGGTGGCCAAATCAGAATTAAGCTTAAATTCTCCAGACTACCTTTTAATTGGCCACCACCGGGAGAATATACCAACTAGCCAGGCTTAGAGTTGTCCCTGAGAGACAAAAAGAGGTATCATTCCAGCAAAGGTCAGTGTGAAAACTCCAAAATTCCTTCCAGAGAGGTTGATATAATCTCCCCCACCCTTTGTTCCAATTACTACTTAGGAAGCAATTGGGAGAAAATGATTTCTTTCTGTTAAAGGCTGCATTCAATGATTAAATTGTCTTACTAACGTATGTGGACAAGGAGAAAGTGAGAGAGACAGAATCAGAAATCTTTTCAAAGTAGATTTTTAAAGAGGCTGTTTCAACGTTGTCAGTATCAGATACCTGCAGATGGTAGGATGGATGGGAAGGCCCATTAAATATCTTGACCAGAAACACATTGATGAGTGGCTTCTTCAACAAAAGGTACACCATTGTCAGGCTGCAAATGTGACACAGATTGGTTTTGAGAGCCACAATGGTATGTTGGGAATTGGCTGATCACATCAGACAGCAATACTGTACCCTGAAAACTTGTCAAGAGGGGTAAGGCACCACCAATAACACCAAAGAATAGGTCAAAGGTTCAATGTAGTCAATCTATCAGGAGTAGGCACGGGACAACTAGATAGATGTGTGTCATAATTCTGACAATCTAGAGTCCTTTAGTTTTTCTTAGCCTAGGGCAACAGATGAGTTGCTACATCCAGTGTGATGGTGGATTTCCAGTGGTGGGAATATGGGTAGTACAGGCTAAATCAGCTGTCTCCTCAGAGAACAGGTCCTTACCATGAGCATCTACATAAGTGACACAGACAGTCTGATCAGAAGTTGTGATTTTTCCCCCACAGTTTGCAATACCAAAGAAGGGAGTCTTTAATATGCCATTCTGTAGTTTTCCAAATGGTAGATCAAACAGCTAGATCATTGGCAACAACCCAAGAGTCAGTAAAAACATAAAAAAATTCATCAAGGAGGATATTGGCCAAAGGTATGAATATGGCCTTGAATTTTCCCCTCTGAGCAGGGTGACCACATCTACTTTCACTTCTGTAATGCTGAAACAGGTTGAACAGCTACAGCAACCCAGAGAACACCATCAGGTTACGACTTAACCAAACTGTCAGTTGATCAGGCCAAGGCATTTAGGGATAACTCTGTGAATCTAGGCTCCAATAGATCCAGCCTCCCATTAGGTGAATCTGGGTGCCCCTGACCCTATAGAACAGGGTAGAATAGAGATTTGGAGTGTCTGCATCCAAGTTTGAGGACCTCCCCTTCCCTAAGTTTTCCAGCATACCCAGATAGATATGTATAGCCTTTGATGTCCCATGGGGACAGGGGAACTTCGGCCCTATCCCTAACCATCTATTTCCTTAGAGCAGCTGAGGTTAGGGTAGAGGATGCTGGAGGAATCAGGGGACATGAGGATTAAAAGTGGCTCTGTACCAGTAAGCAAGGATTTGTATTCAATTTGTGTTTGAAATGAACTGTTGTTAAGTGTTTTATTTCCACAGGGAAATGGCCCCAAAAGACAATGGAGAAAAAAAAAAATCATCCCAAAGAAGCAAGTTTTTTAGCTATGTACCTTGTTCTCTTTGCTTGGTAAGAGACATAGTCTAATGTTGGGCTCTAAGATTATTTATGGAGCCTAGTCAGATGGCAGGCATTAGAAGGAATTAATTTGGGGATTAATGACAAGAAAGTTGAGGGATGAATCTTTTAGAATGGTCCCAGAGTTTGTCAATATTTGTGTTCCATGTGAATAATCAGTAAACGTTCCCACTGTAAAAGAATCTTTTAAATAACCAGTTGGACAAAATGACCCATCCAGTGGATTTATTTTAGCCCTTCTTTTTAGTCACCCTAATATTTTCTCAGTGGGATCATATATAAAATGCCCATGGTGATAGGAATACAAGGAACACTTAGGTTCAACAGTACAGCCTTCTCGCCATGGGTAACTGCACTCCAGCTGGATGCCCAACTTACTTGCAGCAGCAAAAAAAAAAAAAAAAATCCTGAGAGTTTTACAGAATTCCATAATCTGGGATGGTCCAAATATCTTCTCAGGGCAAGTTAATTTACATCAAATCTTTTCCATTTGGGGGAAATACAAATCTGTCCTCACTTGAGTAATTACTAAATTTTTATTTGCTTTTTCTGGTCCCCTCTGAGAGGACCACCATTCCAAGAGTCACTGAATGCTCTATCCTCAGGCACTTTAACCTGCACAACACTGCTTCTGACCAAGGACCTCATTTTACAGTGAACGTTTTAAAGCAGAGTGTCTTAACAGCAGCATCGTTGACATTTTGGACAAGATAATTCTTTGTTGCAGAAGGCTGTCCTGTGCATAGTAGAATGCTTGGCATCATCTCTGTCCTCTACTCACTAGATGCCAGTCAGCAATACTCCACCACCCCACAAGTCCTGACAATAAAAAATGTCTCCAGACATTACCAAATGTTCCCTACAGGGCAAATCACCCCACTTGAGAGCAAATGATTTAAGACGATGTTCTATAAACCTCACACAAAGAAGAGCTGACTTTACAGAACAGTTGAATGGTCTATTTTAGAATCAGTTACAGCATCAGCTGGGACACAATACACAACCTTGTTGGGCTGGAGTGGTGTTTTTTATGATGCGGTTTATTCTCTGAATCTATAGCCAGTAAGGATGATGATTCTCCCATAGCCAGAATACATTGGGCTGGGAACCAAAGTATGAAAGATGGGTATCATCCATCATTATTATATGTAATAATTCATTTACAAATTTTTGCTCTACCATCCCCACAACAATGGACTCTGCTGTGTTAGAGATTTGGTACCAAAGGAAGGAATTATTCCACAAGGACACAAAACAGTTGTTTCATTGGGTTAGAAACCAAGGTCACCACCTGGTTATTCGTGCTCCATTTTTTAAAGGGAAAAACATTCTAAAGAAAAGGCAGAGTTTGAGTCTTAGCGGAGGTAGTTGAGCCTGCCTAGTGAAGACTGTCACCACATAACAGTGGCAAGGGAGTGTAGAAGGAAAGCATCTGGATCATCTCTTAGTATTGTCATGCCCAGGAAAGTTAATGAGAGAATTCCATGTCTAGTTACGGAGCCTATCTTATAGAAGATTAATCCCCACACTGGCCATTAGAAAAGCTTGAACATTTTTAAAGTGGTTTTAAGGCATCAGAGAGCTACCAAAGCAGCTAAGATGTGGGGGAAGGGAAACCTATTGAGGTGAGTCAAGAAATTCTGTGTCTTTTTCTCTTAATGCATTTGCTGAAGGATAAGCAATGGGCTGGAGAGGTTAAGAAACTGAGTAAAAAGTAGCTGTGAAGAGTCAGAGAACTGAGTAGACCCGTGAGTTGTCTCACAGGGATGGGAAGTCAGATATTGGAGATCAAGACTACTACGGCACATTAGAGGAAAGGAAAACACATTAAAGTGAGCGAGGCATTCTTCTGCTTTTTTCCTGGAGGCATTCATAAGTAGCACAAGCCTAGAGATGGAGATTACAAGCAGTAAGTGGAGGCTAAGAGGCTGAGACATTAACCAGAACTATCAGTAGTTTCATAAAACTGAGGAGATTGAAGTTGGAGTTCAGGACCCACAAGATAGAGCTCTCTGATAAACACCAAAAGCTTTGGGATGTCCCAAAGAACTACACCCTAGAAATAAGGAAACACTAGAAATAAATAAAACCTTACAATGACTGAAAGGCAGCCTTGAATAAGATCAGTCCCTGATTGGATTAAGTGATTTGCTCCTATTGTAACTGCCTGCCAAAAAGCTAAAGAAAAGCCTCTTTAAAGAATGATAACATCAGACTTCCGGGTAAGATGGCGGAAGAGTAAGACGCGGAGATCACCTTCCTCCCCACGGATACACCAGAAATACAGCTACACGTGGAACAACTCCTACAGAACACCTACTGAACGCTGGCAGAAGACCCCAGACCTCCCAAAAGGCAAGAAACCCCCCCACATACCTGGGTGGGGCAAGGCGGAGAGATTCCCGCGCGGAGGGTCGGTGCCGGGCGGCACTCACCAGCCCGAGAGGCTTGTCTGCTCGCCCGCCGGGGCGGGCGGCGCTGGAGGCTGAGGCTCGGGCTTCGGTCGGAGCGCAGGGAGAGGACTGGGGCTGGCGGCGAGAGCTCGGCCTGAGGGGGGCTGATGTGCCACGGCTGGCCGGAAGGGAGTCCGGGAGGACTCTGGGGCTGCCGAGGAGGCAAGAGACTTTTTCTTCCCTCTTGGTTTCCTGGTGCGCGAGGAGAGAGGATTAAGAGCGCTGCTTAAAGGGGCTCCACAGACGGGCGCGGGTCGCGACTGAAAGCGCGGAGCCCAGTGACGGGCGTGGGGCGCTGGGGCTGCTGCTGCCGCCGCCAGGAAGCCTGTGTGCGAGCGCAGGTCACTGTCCACGCCGCCCTTCCGGGGGCCTGTGCGGCCCGCCACTGCCGGGGTCCCGGGGTCCGGGGGCGGCTTCCCTGGGGGAGCGCGCGGCGCACCTCGGGCTGGTGCGGCGTCGCGCCGACCTCTGCCGCTGCGGGCTCGCCCCGCGCTCCGTGCCCCTCCCTCCCGCCCGGCCTGAGTGAGCCAGAGTCCCCGAAGAGGCTGCTCCTTTAACCCTGTCCTGTCTGAGCGAAGAACAGACGCCCTCCGGCGACCTACACGCAGAGGCGGGGCCAAATACAAAGCTGAGCCCCAGGAGCTGTGAGAACAAAGAAGAGAAAGGGAAACCTCTCCCAACAGCCTTAGAAGCAGCGGATTAAAGCTCCACAATCAACTTGATGTACCCTGCATCTGTGGAATACATGAATAGACAACAAATCATCCCAAATTGAGGAGCCAGGAGTCAGTGCTGTGCCTCTGAGGTGGGAGAGCCAACTTGAGGACACTGGTCCACAAGAGACCTCCCAGCTCCACATAATATCAAACGGTGAAAATCTTCCAGAGATCTCCATCTCAACACCAGCACCCAGCTTCACTCAACGACCAGCAAGCTACAGTGCTGGACACCCTATGCCAAACAACTAGCAAGACAGGAACACAACGCCACCCATTAGCAGAGAGGTGGCCTAAAATCATAAAAAGTCCGCAGACACCCCAAAACACACCACCAGACGTGGACCTGCCCACCAGAAAGACAAGATCCAGCCTCATCCACCAGAACACAGGCACTAGTCCCCTCCACCAGGAAGCCTACACAACCCACTAAACCAACCTTAGCCACTGGGGACAGACACCAAAAACAACGGGAACTACGAACCTGCAGCCTGCAAAAAGGAGACCCCAAACACAGTAAGATAAGCAAAATGAGAAGACAGAAAAACACACAGCAGGAGAAGGAGCAAGATAAAAACCCACCAGACCTAACAAATGAAGAGGTAATAGGCAGTCTACCTGAAAAAGAATTCAGAATAATGATGGTAAAGATGATCCAAGATTCTATTTCCAAGATCCAAAATCTTGGAAATAGAATAGACAAAATGCAAGAAACAGTTAACAAGGACCTAGAAGAACTCAAGATGAATCAAGCATTGATTAAAAACACAATAAATGAAATGAAAAATACTCTAGATGGGATCAATAGCAGAATAACTGAGGCAGAAGAACGGATAAGTGAGGTGGAAGATAAAATAGTGGAAATAACTGCTGCAGAGCAAAATAAAGAAAAAAGAATGAAAAGAACAGAGGACAGTCTCAGAGACCTCTGGGACAACATTAAACGCACCAACATTCGAATTATAGGGGTTCCAGAAGAAGAAGAGAAAAAGAAAGGGACTGAGAAAATATTTGAAGAGATTATAGTTGAAAACTTCCCTAATATGGGAAAGGAAATAGTTAATCAAGTCCAGGAGTCACAGAGAGTCCCATACAGAATAAATCCAAGGATAAATACGCCAGGACACATATTAATCAACCTGTCAAAAATTAAACACAAAGAAATCATATTAAAAGCAGCAAGGCAAAAACAACAAATAACACACAAGGGAATCCCCATCAGGATAACAGCTGATCTCTCAGCAGAAACTCTACAAGCCAGAAGGGAGTGGCAGGACATAATTAAAGTGATGAAGGAGAAAAACCTGCAACCAACATTACTCCACCCAGCAAGGATCTCATTCAGATTTGATGGAGAAATTAAAACGTTTACAGACAAGCAAAAGCTGAGAGAGTTCAGCACCACCAAGCCAGCTTTACAACAAATGCTAAAGGAACTTCTCTAGGCAAGAAACACAACAGAAGGAAAAGACCTACAATAACGAACCCAAAACAATTAAGAAAATGGGAATAGGAACATACATATCGATAATTACCTTAAATGTAAATGGACTAAATGCTCCCACCAAAAGACACAGATTGGCTGAATGGATACAAAAACAAGACCCATATATATGCTGTCTACAAGAGACCCACTTCAAACCTAGAGACACATACAGACTGAAAGTAAGGGGATGGAAAAAGATATTCCATGCAAATGGAAACCAAAAAAAAGCTGGAGTAGCAATTCTCATATCAGACAAAATAGACTTTAAAATAAAGACTACTAGAAGAGACAAAGAAGGACACTACATAATGATCAAGGGATCGATCCAAGAAGAAGATATAACAATTGTAAATATTTACGCACCCAACATAGGAGCACGTCAATACATAAGGCAAATACTAACAGCCATAAAAGGAGAAATCGACAGTAACACAATCATAGTAGGGGACTTTAACACCCCACTTTCACCAATGGACAGATCATCCAAAATGAAAATAAATAAGGAAACACAAGCTTTAAATGATACATTAAACAAGATGGACTTAATTGATATTTATAGGACATTCCATCCAAAAACAACAGAATACACATTTTTCTCAAGTGCTCATGGAACATTCTCCAGGATAGATCATATCTTGGGTCACAAATCAAGGCTTGGTAAATTTAAGAAAATTGAAATTGTATCAAGTATCTTTTCTGACCACAATGCTATGAGACTAGATATCAATTACAGGAAAAGATGTGTAAAAAATACAAACACATGGAGGCTAAACAATACACTACTTAATAACGAAGTGATCACTGAAGAAATCAAAGAGGAAATTAAAAAATACCTAGAAAGAAATGACAATGGAGACACGACGACACAAAACCTATGGGATGCAGCAAAAGCAGTTCTAAGAGGGAAGTTTATAGCAATACAATCCCACCTTAAGAAACAGGAAACATCTCGAATAAACAACCTAACCTTGCACCTAAAGCAATTAGAGAAAGCAGAACAAAAACATCCCAAAGTTAGCAGAAGGAAAGAAATGATAAAAATCAGATCAGAAATAAATGAAAAAGAAATGAAGGAAACGATAGCAAAGATCAATAAAACTAAAAGCTCGTTCTTTGAGAAGATAAACAAAATTGATAAACCATTAGACTCATCAAGAAAAAAAGGGAGAAGACTCAAATCAATAGAATTAGAAATGAAAAAGGAGAAGTAACAACTGACACTGCAGAAGTACAAAAGATCATGAGAGATTACTATAAGCAACTCTGCCAATAAAATGGACAACCTGGAAGAAATGGACAAATTCTTAGAAATGCACAACCTGCCAAGACTGAATCAGGAAGAAATAGAAAATATGAACAGACCAATCACAAGCACTGAAATTGAAACTGTGATAAAAAAAATCTTCCAACAAACAAAAGCCCAGGACCAGATGGCTTCACAGGCGAATTCTTTCAAGCATTTAGAGAAGAGCTAACACCTATCCTTCTCAAACTCTTCCAAAATATAGCAGAGGGAGGAACACTCCCAAACTCATTCTACGAGGCCACCATCACCTTGATACCAAAACCAGACAAGGATGTCACAAAGAAAGAAAACTACAGGCCAATATCACTGATGAACATAGATGCAAAAATCCTCAACAAAATACTAGCAAACAGAATCCAACGGCACATTAAAAGGATCATACACCATGATCAAGTGAGGTTTATTCCAGGAATGCAAGGATTCTTCAATATACGCAAATCAATCAACGTGATACACCATATTAACAAATTGAAGGAGAAAAACCATATGATCATCTCAATAGATGCAGAGAAAGCTTTCGACAAAATTCAACACCCATTTATGATAAAAACCCTGCAGAAAGTAGGCATAGAGGGAACTTTCCTCAACATAATAAAGGCCATATATGACAAACCCACAGCCAGCATCGTCCTCAATGGTGAAAAACTGAAACCATTTCCACTAAGATCAGGAACAAGACAAGGTTGCCCACTCTCACCACTCTTATTCAACATAGTTTTGGAAGTTTTAGCCACAGCAATCAGAGAAGAAAAGGAAATAAAAGGAATCCAAATCGGAAAAGAAGAAGTAAAGCTGTCACTATTTGCAGATGACATGATACTATACATAGAGAATCCTAAAGATGCTACCAGAAAACTACTAGAGCTAATCAATGAATTTGGTAAAGTTGCAGGATACAAAATTAATGCACAGAAATCTCTGGCATTCCTATATACTAATTATGAAAAATCTGAAAGTGAAATCAAGGAAACACTCCCATTTACCATTGCAACAAAAAGAATAAAATATCTAGGAATAAACCTACCTAAGGAGACAAAAGACCTGTATGCAGAAAATTATAAGACACTGATGAAAGAAATTAAAGATGATACAAATAGATGGAGAGATGTACCATGTTCTTGGATTGGAAGAATCAACATTGTGAAAATGACTCTACTACCCAAAGCAATCTACAGATTCAATGCAATCCCTATCAAACTACCACTAGCATTTTTCACAGAACTAGAACAAAAAATTTCACAATTTGTATGGAAACACAAAAGACCCCGAATAGCCAAAGCAATCTTGAGAACGAAAAATGGAGCTGGAGGAATCAGGCTCCCTGACTTCAGACTATACTACAAAGCTATAGTAATCAAGACAGTATGGTACTGGCACAAAAACAGAAAGATAGATCAATGGAACAGGATAGAAAGCCCAGAGATAAACCCACGCACATATGGTCACCTTATCTTTGATAAAGGAGGCAGGAATGTACAGTGGAGAAAGGACAGTCTCTTCAATAAGTGGTGCTGGGAAAACTGGATAAGGACATGTAAAAGTATGAGATTAGATCACTCCCTAACACCATACACAAAAATAAGCTCAAAATGGATTAAAGACCTAAATGTAAGGCCAGACACTATCAAACTCTTGGAGGAAAACATAGGCAGAACACTCTATGACATAAATCACAGCAAGATCCTTTTTGACCCACCTCCTAGAGAAATGGAAATAAAGACAAAAATAAACACATGGGACCTAATGAAACTTAAAAGCTTTTGCACAGCAAAGGAAACCATAAACAAGACCAAAAGACAACCCTCAGAATGGGAGAAAATATTTGCAAATGAAGCAACTGACAAAGGATTAATCTCCAAAATTTATAAGCAGCTCATGCAGCTCAATAGCAAAAAAACAAACAACCCAATCCAAAAATGGGCAGAAGACCTAAATAGACATTTCTCCACAGAAGATATACAGACTGCCAACAAACACATGAAAGGATGCTCAACATCTTTACTCATTAGAGAAATGCAAATCAAAACTACAATGAGATATCATCTCACACCAGTCAGAATGGCCATCATCAAAAAATCTAGAAACAATAAATGCTGGAGAGGGTGTGGAAAAAAGGGAACCCTCTTGCACTGCTGGTGGGAATGTGAATTGGTACAGCCACTATGGAGAACGGTATGGAGGTTCCTTAAAAAACTACAAATAGAACTACCATATGACCCAGCAATCCCACTACTGGGCATATACCCTGAGAAAACCATAATTCAAAAAGAGACATGTACCAAAATGTTCATAGCAGCCCTATTTACAATAGCCCGGAGATGGAAACAACCTAAGTGTCCATCATCGGATGAATGGGTAAAGAAGATGTGGCACATATATACAATGGAATATTACTCAGCCATAAAAAGAAATGAAATTGAGCTATTTGTAATGAGGTGGATGGACCTAGAGTCTGTCATACAGAGTGAAGTAAGTCAGAAAGAGAAAGACAAATACTGTATGCTGACACATATATATGGAATATAAGAAAAAAAAATGTCATGAAGAACATAGGGGTAAGACAGGAATAAAGACACAGACCTACTAGAGAATGGACTTGAGGATATGGGGAGGGGGAAGGGTAAGCTGTGACAAAGTGAAAGAGCGGCATGGACATATATACACTACCAAACGTAAGGTAGATAGCTAGTGGGAAGCATCCGCATAGCGCAGGGAGATCAGCTCGGTGCTTTGTGACTGCCTGGAGGGGTGGGATAGGGAGGGTGGGATGGAGACGCAAAAGGGAGGGGATATGGGAACATATGTATATGTATAACTGATTAAATTTGTTATAAAGCAAAAAAAAATAAATAAATAAAAAGAAGAATGATAACATCATACAGATCTTCTATAATATATTTTATACACTATCCAACATTTGATAAAAATTATCAAGAAACAGAATCAAGCAGGAAAAAAATAGAAATAGATGCACAGCAGATCCAGGTATTAAAGTTGGGAGACATAGACACTAAATAAACCATGATTAATATGGTCTATAAGATTAAAGGCAAAATACAAACTTTTACTGGAAACCTGTATCTATTTAAAAAGAAGAATCAAATGGAATTAACAGATATAACAAGTGAAATTAAGAATACAATAGATGGGTATAAAAGCAGATTAAATACAGGAAAAGGAAAAGCAGTTATTTTGTAGATAGATCAGTAAAAATTATCCATATCCAAAAATTATCCAAAACAGAGTAGGAGAAAGAATAGGCAGTATGGGATAGGGTAAAATGATCTAACACTTGTGCAGATGGAGTCATGGGAGAAGAAAGAGAAAATGTAGCAGAAGAAATATTTAATTAGATAGAAGTAGAGAATTTTCTAAAATGGACAACAGCTACAGATTCAAGAATGCCTCAAAATTCAAGTAGGATAAATACAAAGAAAACCACACCCAGGTAAATCATAGCAAAACTGCTAAAAAACAGCTAAACACAAATACAAGAAAATCTTCAAAGCAGTCAAGGGGGGCTGTAGTACTTTCAGAGAACCTAAAGTAACAAAAAGGAGAGAAACAAGAAGACCAAAGAATGACATCTTTTAAAGTGTTGAAGTAATGACCACCATCCAAGAATCCTACACGTAATGAAAATGTCCCTCAAAATTGAAAGTAAATGAGCCAAAGACCTTAAGAGACACCTCTCCAAGGGAGAAATACAGATGGCAAATAAACATATGAAAAGATGCTCCACATTATCTGTCATTGGGTAAATGCAAATTAAAATAACAATGAGATACTACTACAAACCTATTAGAAGGGCCAAAATCCAGAACATTGACAACACCAAATGCTGGCAGTGTTGTGGAGTGACAGCAACTCTCATTCATTGCTGGTGGGAATATGAAATGGTACATCCATTTTGGTAGACAGTTTGGCAGTTTCTTATAAAACCAAACATAGTCTTACCATACAAGCCAGCAATCATGCTCCTTGGTATTTGCCCAAAGAAGTAGAAAACTTATGTCCATACACACAAAAACTGCACCCTGCTGCTTATAGAAACTTTATTCATAATTGCCAAAACTTGGAAGCAACCAAGATGACCTTCATTGGGTGAATGGACAAATAAATTGTGGTGAACTCACACATGGATTATTTAGCACTAAAAAGAAATGAGCTATCAAGCCATGAAAAGATATGGAGGAACCTTAAATGCAGATTGCTAAGTGAAAGAAGCCAATCTGAAAAGGCAATATGTGGTGTAATCCAACTAGACGACATTTTGGAAAAGACAAATTTATGGAGATCTTTTTACTGAAAGATCAATGGTTGCCAGAGGTTGGGAGGGAGGGGAAGGAATGAACAAGCAGAACACAGAGGATCTTTAGGACAGTGAAAATACTCTGGATGATAGCATAGGATGGATACATGTCATTATACATTGTCCAAACCTATAGAATGTACACCGAGAATGAATCATAATGTAAGCTGTGGACTTTGGGTGATTATGATGTGTCAGTGTAGGTTTATCAATTGTAACAAATGGTGGGAATGTTGATAATGGGGGAGGCTATGCATGTGTGGGGACAGGGGTATATGGGAAATCTCTGTACCCTTTCCTCAATTATGCTGAGAACCTAAAACTACTCTAAAAAAATAAAGTCTTAAAAAATAAAATTAATTAATTAAAATTAAATTTTTCAAGAAATTGAAGGTGAAATAAAGGCAGTTCCAGAAAACAGAAGCTGTGAGAGTTCATCACCAGCAGACTTGCAGTCAAAAAAATAATAAAATGAATTTTTAAGCAAAAGAAATTTAATATCAGAAAAAAAGCATGGAAATGTAAGAAAAAACAAAGATCAAGGAATGGAGTAATTATGTGGTCAAATCTAATTGAATATTGACTCTTTCAAACCATAAACAATAAACTAATAGAGAGAAAAATAAAATAGTAAAAAATGCTTCATTAATCAAAAAAAACTGCAAGAAGGCAGAAAAAAGATTATAGAATAGATAGAACAACAAAGTAAAATAGTTATAAACCCAAATATGTGAGTAATTATATTAAATTTAAAATAACTCAATAATCCAATTAAAATACAAAGATTTTAAAACTGAATTAAAACAACAAAACCCAAGTACACATTACTTAAAAAAGACATCTTAAACATAAGGAAAGTTAAACATCGAAAGTGAAAGAATGAGAAAATATAGATACAATGTTGACATTATCCAAAAGAAAACTGCTGTTGCTATAATATTTACAAAGTAGAATTGGCCAAGAAACATGACTAAAGATAAAAGGGACAAAGAGGGAAAACTCATATATAGAAAAGGATTCATCCACAAGGAAGTTACAACAATTCTAAATTTGTTTGTACCTAAGAGCATAGCTTCAAGACATATAAAGCAAAATTTCATAAGATTAAAAAGATAGACACAGAATCCAGAATCATAGTGTGATACCTCCCTCAGTAACTGAAAGAATAGAGAGGAAAAATTAGTAAAGATGCAGACGGTCTGAAAGAAATTTGACCTTGTTGA
The DNA here is from genome assembly GCF_949752795.1 of Hyperoodon ampullatus. Lineage (NCBI taxonomy): Eukaryota > Metazoa > Chordata > Mammalia > Artiodactyla > Ziphiidae > Hyperoodon > Hyperoodon ampullatus. Next base: position 133,011,278 of record NC_136916.1, on the reverse strand, counting down.
TATATATAGAATACTACATCCAACAGATGCAGAATACAAATTCTTTTCAAAAGCACACAGGACATTTACTAAAATGTTCATTTTGGTCCATTCTGGACCATGAAACAAGTCTTAATACATTTTGAAAGATTGAAATCAACAGAATATATTCTCTGGCCATATTGGAATTAAGTTAGAAATCAGTAACAACTGAATAACTAGAAATAAGTAAATGTTTGGAAATTAAGCAATACACTTACAAATAATCTATGGATGAGAGAATTCTTAGTGGAAATTAGAAAATATTTTGAACTAAATGATAATGAAAATACAGCATATCAAAACTTGTGGTATCATAACAACTAAATGCAATTTGTGATCCTCATATTGGCCCATCCTCTACAGCCTACAACATTAAAAAATACCACAATGTTAGTATTCTGAATAAGCACACAATTTCCAAGAAAAAAGTTACCAAAATAAACTCAAGAATAATAACAACAACAACAAAATCTGAATGGCTCTATATGTATTCAATAAACGAATCTGTAATGTAAAACTTTCCAGAAAGAAAACTCCAGGCCCAGATGTCATCCCTAGTGAATTCTTCTAACATTTAGAGAAGAAATAGCATCAGTTTCCAAAGATTAGAAAACTTAATGGAAGATTATAGTAACTCTGAATAAGCAAGACCATCAAGGTCTCAGAACTTTCAGGTATGAAGATATGATTTCATCCACTTAAGAGAAAACTGCCTGAAAGGAAAGAGAATATGAAATAGGCAAATCATAAACACTAACTATAGTTTTTAACCAACTACAGATATGTGGACCTGTATTTTTTCTATATATATATAATTTCTATTTTAAAATAATTTTTCCCTTCCTCTCTTTCCCCACTTTTAGTTTATATAGAGTGTACTGGTGGTAGTTAACCTGGTAGTTTACAGGTTATGGTATATATAGCCAGGATCATAATAGAACAGGAGAAAAGACATGATCTAGAAGTTTTAGACTTGTTGCTGAATATAGGAGCTGAGGACCCATGGTGAAGGATAGGTGGGTAGCAAGTGGATACTGGCCCAAGCACTGGCTTTCTTACTGTCAGGCTTAGGTGAAGGACCTATAGGGCTTATAAATTAACCTCTCCCAAGGACTCATGGGGCAGCTGGAGGCTTGGAAGCCCAACATGGTGATCTATACTAACATGATCATCATGAGTGTAATGAAGGGCTTTCAAAAAATAAGAGTTGTTGGGCTTCCCTGGTGGCACAGTGGTTGAGAGTCCGCCTGCCAATGCAGGGGACGTGGGTTCGTGCCCCAGTCCGGGAGGATCCCACATGCCGCGGGGCAGCTGAGCCCGTGAGCCATGGCCGCTGGGCCTGTGCGTCCGGAGCCTGTGCTCCGCAATGGGAAAGGCCACAGCAGTGTGAGGCCCGCATACCACAAAAAAAACAAAAAATAAAAAAATAAGAGTTGCAGGTGGTCTATGTAGTCATGAAAGAATGAAGCACAGAGAGAGCTCCCTGAGGCCACTGAGGATCACACCCAGAGGCAACATATCTGAGTAATTCCTTCTGAACAACATAGCTCAGTGCTATTCTTGGATCTAGGCCTACTAAATATGTTGGGGTTTGATAGTGATCAAGATTACACAGCAACAGATAGTTGAATGAACAAACGGATTAACATCATACTTTAAGTATGAGCCCAAGAATGTGTTTGAAAGCAGCTGCTATGGGAAGTACTGGAACAGAGTCATGATAACAGACCAGCACAATCTGGCACCCAGGACTGAGAATCGGCCGTTTGATGAACTTAATAAAAGGGTTATGTTTTCTAATACCACTTCTCCAGCGAGCTCAAATCCCCCAAGAGCAGACAGAGAAGCTAAAGAATGAGATTCTAGTCGAGCCCTCATTAAATCAAATGAGAAGTCCAAGCCCAGGAAAGACAGGCCAAGTATCGACTCAGAGACATGGGTGGTTCTCCCATACTGCTTAGAGTTCCATTATATTTTGGCTCAGTTTTAAAAGTAGTACTCTGGTCACCTGTCATAAGCAGGAGATTTTTATCTTAACAAGAGATGACTTTCATGTACTTGGAAAATTCCCGTCTCGTGACAAAATATTATGAAATAACAATAGATAACACATTTTCTTTCTTCCTAGGAAGCTAAAGTACTTTGACATACATCTTTTTTAATCTTAAAACAACCCTTTGGAACTATGGGAAAGAGGGGATTAAGTATATTTTGCATATGGAATACCCAAAGCGTGCACAAAAGGTTAGTGTCAAAACTGGTCAAGAAGAGAATGCAGTGTCTCTAGCTCCCAGCCCAATGGTCTTTCTCAGCCTTAGCTCTTCTTTGGTGACTTTCTGGACCCACTTTGGTTCACAGAAAATTCACTTCACAATGAATTCTATTCCATCAACAAAGATTGTTGACATTGCTATGTGCAATTTACTGTCTAGGTGTCAGGAGGCTATGGTGGACACTGTGCTTGATAGGCAACATCCATCCCATCCCTCCCCTCATGGATGGTATCAAAGCAGTCTGTGGAATTTCCAGTAGCTCAAAGGGTAGATCTGACTGGTCTAGAGAGTTATCCTATCCCCCATGACAGTGACTGGTTTAGGAATGGGCATGTGACCAAAGAGAGATTTTTCTGGAGGCCACCGAGGAAGTGCTTTCTCACTCTTAAGAGAGTGCAACGGGAAAGCAGACGCTCCCCTGATAATTGCTACTGGCAGCCATCCCACAGCCCCAAGAGGAACTGCCTTTGGATTAATCTGACACTGTGGACAGCAATGTGGAAGATGAAAAGACGCTGAGTCTTTGATGACATCATTGAACTTCTTGATCTACTAAAGCTGAAGCCCACCCTACTTCTGATTTTCCTCACATATGTGAGCTGAAGAATAACCTTATTGTATAAGCTAGTTTCAGTTGGTGTTCCTGTTGCTTACAGCTGAAAACTTTCTCATGCAAAAGGACTCAGAAAGAACTAAGCTCACATGCAAAAGGAACCTACTTCTGCATTCCAGAACCTCCTTTCCAGTCTTCATTCCACCCAGCCAGGACCTGCTATTCACTACCCCAGCAGCCCAGGATGCAGCCTCTTCATAGCCAACCCCATGCTCTCCTCAGCAGCTTTCTCCTGGTACCATCCAACAGTCATGGTTCAAGCCACTAAATATCCAAATTTATGATGGGATCCATGCTCATTTATACAATCTTCTATGTGAGGTTGGCCCAGGCACTTCCAGGGTCAGGGTTATGTTGGGGGTAGTCGACCTGTTACGTGCTTTCTAAATTTTAGCCCTGGCTATATCCCTCTTGTTGCATGTTAAGGCTTCCTCCAGGTATTTTGTCTTTAGGGGGAAGGGAGAGGAAGGCACTGTCTTCCCTGTGGTCACTTTCCAATCCTGCATAGTGATTTTCACTGACCTTGAGCTTTCCAGTCTCCAGAGTACACACACCTACTCCCTAAGCTTCCCTGTGTCCAGGTGTCCCTGGTTTGATGGTTTCCCAAGACCAACCCAAAAGAGACAACAGGTGTCCAGAGCTGAGCTCCCAAAGGGAGACTCCTCACAATACAAGGGATCCAGTGTGACCGAAACTACGGGCTAAGCAGAGGCGTGAATGTTATACTGAGCCCCACAGGGCTGAGGGTCTGGAACTGGGAGTCAGCAGAAAGACAGGAAGAACAGACTTTTGGTGATTTCAAGAAGCAGGAACTGGCTCTGGGGTTGGAATTGTGGGTGGCTTCACCATGAGGGTGTGGAGCATTGATTCTGAAGTCGAACTGACCGAATTCACTTGTCACCTCCCAAATTTGCTAGCTTTGTTGCTTTTGACAAGATCCTTAACTTCTCTGAGCTTTGTGTAGAATGGAGCAATGATTGCTGCCTCTTGGGGTTGTTTTGAAGGAAACAGTGACAAAGCACCTGGCACACACCTTCTTTTGCAGCTCCTGTGTGAACCCTTGGCCCTCTTTTTCTTTGTGTGAAATCTGAAAGCACTCAGGGGAGTGCTCACACAGGGAGGAAGCGAGGCTTGGCGCTACGGTACCATCTGATTTGAGGGGACGTTCCCCAAGGGAAAAAACACAGGTGAGGAATCTAACGATTAAATTCAAGACCCAGCTCTGTAAGCTGGATGAAACAGCACCCCACTCATCATCTCTGTGGGCAGCCTCCTTCTCTGTAACTGACAGTGTCGAGTGAAATAACCTCTAAGGTCCCTTCTGGGTCTCAGGTTTTTAGGAGGAACAATTGAGAACTCTGGGCATGGCTGGCAAGGATCACAGGTGGATGTGATTTCATCCACACTCAGCTCCTCTGTTGGCCCCTTTGAGTCCTTCCTACAGGTTCTGGGTCCTCGGCCACCGGCCCCACAATGTCCTGCACTCTCTGCCACCCTCCTATTTCACACTCCTTCAAGAGGCACATGGTAGTGCCTTGACCATCCCTTTTAAATTGACCAAGTATCGTGTTCGATCATATACTTCCACAATTCTTTAAGGGCTGAGTGTTTACCTAATTATTTCTTCTCTTTCATTCTATTAGTTCTAAATTAGGGGTCTCTTCTTGCTTTAGAACTTTGTGCCTTGGGATTCTAGGTCAGAATTTAAAAATCTAGTAAGAACCCTTTCTACTCTCTCCCTGTAACATTCTCCCAATTTCTGACCTTCACTATCTTCATGGAAACTCCTCCTCTGTGTTCATCTAAATGCAAGTACCTTTCTTAGTTTCAACTTGAGCAGTTCCAATGGCTTCTTAATAGCCCTGTCATGGTCTCCACACTCTTTCATTTCAAAAAGATATTTTTCTCACTGGTCACCCAGGTTGAGGTCCCATTTTTTGGTCTCTCCTTTCCTTATAGACTCCAAAACAGGGCTCTCTCCAACAGAGCTGCATGCTTGGAAGTTGAGAGAGAATGTGGAACTCAGGCCATGTGTGCTGAGAAATCCCAGGTGACGTGTGCTGAAAATGCAGATTTCTGACCTCAGGCATGGTGCCAAAAAGAAGTTTTAATGTCCAAGTGTTTTATGCTTCAAAGATAGGCCCTTGTGGTTGTTAGTTTAAACCGGCATTCACAGGAAGCAATCTGATATCCCACAGACTGGAATCCATAAGGTAATTCAAAATTGCTTAGATTGAGGCCAACAACTTTGCAGAAGATTTGATACTCTCCAGAGATTATTGCCCAAAATAGGTGAGTAAAATAACAAGTTGCTCCACCAGTCATGCATTTTAGCATATTTCACATGTTACAGGCCAAATTTAAGAATTTAAGTATTAGGATAAATGAAGAATTTAAGTATTAGGATAACAAGGAATTAAGTATTAGGATTAGTTTTATACTTTGTATTTTCTAGCATTCCATAGCTTTTCAAAAATTTCTGAACTCTCAATTCAAAAAGTTGATTATAGACCTCTTATCATTTGTTAACTGCAAATAGATTGCTCCAGCAGAAGGGGTACTCTCCTGTCCTGATCAAATAATGGTATAGTACTGCATTTATGATCCCCGTTCTAGGAGATACTTCCATTCCACATGGAGAGAAAGTTGTCCAACCCAATTAAGATACTCTTCTCAAATATCATTTAATTCCGTAAATATTTTTTGAAAACCCTTATGTGCCAAGCACTAAAGACAATACCAAGGTGAATACGACATTATTTCTCCTCACTGGGCTTACAGGTTAAAAGACATATATATAGGCAAACAGCTACATAAAAGAAGCATAGAGTGAAAAGTCATCAAGGAGGAAATGAATGACCCCAGGAGAATCTGGCAAAGCCTTATAGAAGTGAAGTCTGAGCTGAGCCCTGACTAATGGGGAGCGCTCCCACCATTAGATGTGATGGGAGAGTGTTTCACCTGAAGAGCACCCCTGAGCCCTGGTTAAGGGAGAAGGGGAATGCGGACACAGGTGAGAGACGGAGCGTGGCTTGCACAGTGTACCGGGAAACATGGTGCTAGTGGAGACTCCGAGGACATGTGGGAGAACTTGGAATGCCCATCTGAGAAGGGGGCAGTTTTTTCTGTCCTAGATGATCTCTCTGGTGTTGCTCAAGGGAATCATTCACTAACATTGTATAAATAACCCCAGAAAAATACTAGCTCAAATTGCCCACGAGAGAAGCAACTCCAGGGAAAATCAATACCTATTCCATATCAGCATCTGCAATCCAGAAGACCTGTCCTTAAACGTTCAATCTGGGCTCAGACTGGAAGCCATTCTTTGTTTTCTTTGTCCATGGCTGATTTTGTTAGCTTTGCTTCTTCCATGCAGGAGCCATGTGGGTTGGCTCAGCTGCAGGGTCCAGCTGCTCTGACGGTTAACGACCTATACCACTGAGATGCCCTCCTGAGTGCCTCTGGGGGAAATTTGTGTAGTCCACATAACTCTACATTTTAAATCATACCATCCTAAACACATTCTCCACATTTAATGAAAATCCTTCCAACTGTTTTTTTGTGATGCAGGAAGACTCAGACAACATACACTTAATTTTATTTATCTAGGTTAATAAAAAGTAACAGCGAGATTGGTGGCACACTTTAAAAGGCACACTCTAGTGGCAGCGGGGTTTATGGATAATAGAATGGGTTGGGCTGTTAGGAGGATTTTACAATGCTCCAGGCAAGAGGGAACAAGACCTGAATTAATGCAGTGAGACTTAAAAGAAGGGGCAGATACGGGAGACGGGAGACATTTTGAAGATAGGATCAAAAGGGTATGGCAACTGATTGAAGGTGCAGGGAGAGGATGGCAGAAATGCTCAAGTGGTTTCCAAAGGCATGAGGCTGAGTTAACAGGATGATGATAATACCATTACACCAGGAAGGGGAACCCAGGAAGAGCAGTAATTCTGGCACTAAAGGGGGATAACTTATTTAGAAAATAACAAGAATATTCTTGGCTTCTGTTCACTGAATTAGGTATAATTAGGGTGACTATAGCATTTTATCATCCAAACTGGGACACTGTTGAGAGGAAAGAGGATGCTTTCATAACTGCACCAGGACAATACGTCTAAACCCAGATTATTCCAAGTACATCCAGATGTTTGTTCTCCCCACTTGTAATGCCTTTTAGTGTTTGCTCAGTTAATAAACTTCTGTTAATAAAGCTGGCTCACAGTTCATCGAATTAAGGGTCTCAGGGTTAGAGGGTACCCTAGAAATCATATAAAGTAGCCTCCTGGCACTCCTAGAAAGTCCTGTATATTCCATTCCCCAAGTCCAGCCTCTATTGGAACAGTTCCCAGGGACAGGGGACTCACTATGACATTAAGAAGCCCATTCTATTTTTGGACAGTGCTAAGTGTTCTTCGAAAGCTAAGAGTGGCTTTCCTGTAAGCTCCACACATTTTTTCTAATGTACAGTTGACCCTTAAACAACATGGGGGGCAGGGGTGCTGACCCTCTGCACAGTTGAAAATTCACATATAATTTTTGACTTCCCAGATGAATTGGGAGATTGGGATTGACATATATACACGAATATGTATAAAATAGATAACTAATGAGAACCTGCTGTATAGCACAGGGAACTCTACCTCACTTCGCTGTACAGTAGAAACTAACACAACATTGTGAAACAACTATACCCCAATAAAAAAATTTTTTTAATTAACTTCCAAACAGTATTGTGAGGCCTATGATTTCTATATTATCACCTTACTAGCTAATTTAAAAAGTGAGCATTTAGGGCTTCCCTGGTGGCGCAGCAGTTGAGAATCTGCCTGCTAATGCAGGGGACACGGGTTCGAGCCCTGGTCTGGGAAGATCCCACATGCCGCGGAGTAATTAGGCCCATGAGCCACAACTACTGAGCCTGCGCGTCTGGAGCCTGTGCTCCGCAACAAGAGAGGCCACGACAGTGAGAGGCCCATGCACCGCGATGAAGAGTGGCCCCCACTTGCCACAATTAGAGAAAGCCCTCACACAGAAACGAAGACCCAACACAGCAAAAATAAATTAATTAATTAATAAACTCCTACCCCAAACATCTTAAAAAAATAAAAAATAAAAAAGTGAGCATTTAGCCTAGGTTATATTAGATAAAGCTGTCAAACTAAATATTTAAAACTTTGCTAAGATGTTCCACTGGGGGAAGCTGGGGATGGGTGGTGTGCATAGAAAAAAAATTTCAAAAAAGAAAAATTTTTTTGACTCCCTAAAAACTTAACTACTAACAGCCTACTGTTGACCAGGAGTCTTACAATACCATAAACAGTCAATTAACACATATTTTGTATATTTTATATATTATGTATGTATTCTTACTATAAAATAAGCTAGAAAAATGGAAAAGTTATTAGGAAAATCATAAGGAGGAGAAAATACATTTATAGTACTTATATATTTATTGAAAAAATCTGTGCATAAGTAGACTCATGCAATTCAAACCTGTGTTGTTTAAAGATCAGCTGTAATTCTAATAATAATGATATCACCAATATTAGGATAGCCAACATTTATTGAGCACCTACAAAGGGCCAGGTTTTACATGTATTATTTCTTTAAAAAAATTTATTTGTTTATTTATTTTTGATGGCATTGGGTCTTCATTGCCGTGCGCGGTCTTCTCGTTGCAGTGGCCTCTCTTATCACAGAGCATGGGCTCTAGGGGGCTTCAGTAGTTGTGGCACATAGGCTCAGTAGTTGTGGCTCACAGGCTTAGTTGCTCTGCGGCATGTGAGATCTTCCTGGACCAGGGCTCAAACCCATGTCCCCTGCATTGGCAGGCAGATTCTCAACCACTGCACCACCAGAGAAGTCCCCTACATGTATTATTTCTGACGCTCTCCAACAACTCTTCTAACATTGAAGCATCCCCATTTTACAGATGAAGCAGCAGACACTGAGAGGGAATGTTACCTGCCAAAGACACACAGCATAACATACAGCAAACAAGTCATGGCCAAGCCCATGGCCAAGGGAAGACGAGTATATTTTGCCTACCATGAGACCATGCTAGGGAGGTAGATGTATAAAACAGCTACAAGAGAGTGAAGAATTATGACCAAGAAATAACTCAATATACCACAATGATACAGTCAAGGCCAATGAAATTCAATTCCTGGACTTTCATTTGAGCTCTACAAGAAGCAAACCCCATTTCTGGTGGTGCTATGGTGAAATGAGCCTACAGTTTGGGACTACCACTCAGAACGAGAATTGAGCTCCCCCAGAGAAAGGAGAATCTATAGATGGAGGCTAGTGATGGAAGTTCAGCCCTAAATCAAGCTGCACCTGAAGTCAGAGACAACTATTGAATATTTTTCAATTATATGAGCCAATATAGTCCCTGTTTTGCTTCAACCAATTGAGTTGGGCTTACTGTCACTTGTAAACAAAGAATTTCTAACAGCTACAGCGAGTGAATGAAATTATCTTCACAACTGAGTGACAACACATGATTATTAAGCCTGTAACTACCCTGGACAGAGTTTTTATAGCTCAGCCTTCCAGCCCATGCATCACTGTTGCAATCCCTCCTAGGTGGAGTGATGGCATGCAGTGCATGAAACTGGAAGGCCTTTGTTGTGTCTCAAAATCTTTTGAAACCATGTCTGATCATTAGTAGTCTAGACTGACTTTTAATAGTATTTTACCCCCATTAGAAAGTCCTTTTCACCTTACTTCAATTTAAATATTTCTCCATGTCAAAATATAGGGGAAATGCAAGTGAATATAGAGTTTAGAATTCTAGTTCAAGAGAAAACAGAGTTAGTATTTTTCAGGCCAAAAAAAGAAAAGAAAAGTTTTGTAATTTCATTGATTCCTTGGCCTGTGGGATTGAGTTTTTTGCTCTATGGAATGGTTGGGTAGTAGGGGTACTTAACTTCAGAAGCCCACAGCTTTGTCCAGGCACATCACATTATAGTCTCTCTGAGTCTCAGTTTTCCCATCTGCTACAAAGAGGATGGTTTCTGTCTCACATGATTTACAAGGTTGTTATAATAGTCATTTGAGAAATGAATAAGAATGGGATATTTTAAATTATTTTCCTTATAATAAAACCATTTCCTAAATGTAACAGGTTTAGAGAAAAATTACTTAGTTTGAGCTAATAGAATGTAGTTTACTATGCTTTATACCATATGGCTAGATGATTTCTAGTATTACAACCTCAACAATGGAAGAAAAGGAGGCCATGTCTTCCAGTACTTTCTCAGGAGCAAGAAAGCCTTTCCCAGAAGCTCCCAATCAAGCCTCCTTTCATGATTCTTGGCCAGAGATGGCTTCCATGTGCAAGTCTTAAACCATACACTGGCAAGGGGAATGGAACAGTTGAAGACTGGCTTAGAGCAGCCCCACTTTCACCCAGTGCTATGTGCAAGAGAGGGCATACCTGAACAAAATCAAGGTTTATCACACGAAGAGGGGGAATGGCACTGGGATTAGAAGCCATTAGTTTCCAATTCCATATTTACCAAACTTTTGTAAATCATCAGTTTATGTGTCTGACCTCCCATTACTTTCCAACCTCTAAGCAACAAGGGCAAGGTCTTGCTGTATATCCCCAGCACCCATTACAATTTCTGAGACCCAGTGGGAACCAAGTAAGCATTTATTGAATTTTATTATCATATTTTAAATCCATTTCAGCTCTAAGGCTCTATGAACATGTTTCAGCAGGAAGCTGACACAGTCTCTGCACTTTTCTTGGTGCCGGGCAGAGACCTAGCACAGAGGAAGAAACACTCCATGATATGTATAAAACTCCTGTTGGCCTTCTGTGACTCTTTGATTTCTAGAATGATTTCATTTCCCTTCCCCCTTTACATTATTATCTAAAGCCTTTAGATCTAATTAGAAGTGGGAGGATCAACGATGGTATATTTTAAATTTGCTTCCCGCCTCACCCACTTAAAGTAAAGAATCCTGCATAGCCCATTAAGCTGGAGGTACTTGCTGACAGGAAGGAAACCATCTGGTGAACAACTTCTGTTAATTATGTTGGAACATACTAACGAGAATAAAGAACAGCCCTTAATGACCTTCCCCTTGGTGGCAGAATCCACTGCAGAGTAGACAGTCATGGCTCAGAGCCAAAAGTTAATGGTTAGTATTGGCACCAAACACTCAGGCTCACTAGTACTTAATAATCTCCCCTCCGTGGAGAAAGTATTTCAGGCATTCACAGCATAAATCCTCCTAGCACCTGCATGTAACTGGGCTCCAAATAGTCATTTAGGGCATTATTTGGAATCCCTTAGTAAATGTGAATCTGGGCGTTACCTTTTCTGTATCGTTCTTTGCATTTGGACATTATTGGATCAGGCCAGACAAAGACTTGCATTTTGTTTCAACCAATAACAATGTTTAAATATTACTTGGCAAAGCACTGATGCAATTATTCCATATCCCAGAGGGATAAAGATACACAAAAATAATTATCCTCATTATGACCTGGATGAGTTAATCATTTATAATAATATTCTTTCTAATTCCACTTTGCCCTTGGAAATCTAGGCAACCATGTGCCATCCATGCAAAAAGGCAGTTAAAGCATTGGCATTTGTATCATGAGTTAGCTCTAGGTATCAAGACATCTGTATTTTTTTATTTCATTCATTGCTGAGCTATTCAGTTTGAGAAAGCTTTTTTAAGAGGCTTATATACTGTGATAAGGTTAAGTAAAATTTAAAAGAAAACTATTTGAAATTATAAGATTTAATATTAACAAAATTTTAAAGAAAATTTAAAAAGAAAACAGGAGTAGGAAAATAAATTCAAACCAGCAGTGAAACTAGTATAGAAACATGCCTGACATGAAATCCTATACGTTATTGGGGGTGGGCCACAAACATGGTTCTAAGCCTCCTAGTATCCAACTAGAAGAAGCAAACAAATACTTTGGTGGGGAGTTGTGGGGCTCAGGAAAAGGTTTTCACAACATCTCAGGCAGAGTTTCCTAGTATCAAAAGTACTTTAGTGTGACTGTATCATCTAGGGCATTCACAATATGTATGCATAAAAAAGAAAACAATCCCAGAAATTGCTGCTTCAATTCAGGTGGGAGATGTTATTTTGATAGAAATCTTAAATAAAAGTTCTGTAACTAGGAACTGTCAACATTTAGCTCCTAAATTATAACAAATCTGTAAGGAATATGGATCTGTAATATATTAAAGTTTAATAACCCTAGATATTAGCCAAGAAACTGCTCTCTATATAATTTCTTGATGTATATTTAAGGTTTTTCATATGTACATCAAGAATATAATTTTTATAAAGGCAGGTATGTCCAAGAGTTTGCACAGAAGTAACAAAATAAAAGTTGTTTGTGCCTAAATCATCCCATCTGTGCCTCTTGGACAACATTCAGTACGCTTCGCAACCACATGCATCAAGCAATTGGCTAAATATCCTTGTAGACAGGATGTCTCCTATTTGCATTTGAAGTACTCTTCTGTTTAAAATATAAATGCAATTAATTTGCATTATTTATTTAATCTGTCTTTGCATACTAATGTCACAAAAACTGAAAATAAATGTCAGGTCATTATCAACATACCTCAAAATATCTTTGTGTTCAGTGAATTTAAATTTTTATTTTTTTAAACTAACCTCAACTTTCTTTGAAGCTTTGATGCTTCCCCACCTCCTACTATCGGGTGCGCTGCCCACCACTATCTTTGAAGTTGGCTCATCTGGTAACAGACTTACTCCAAGCTGTAGTGCACACCTACCATTCAAAGAATTAGATGTTGTCCATGTGACAGATTTAATCAGTCCCTTGGTCTCTCAGACATGCAGCTGTTGGTGAATTCTTTTTTGCTAGTGTAATATTGTAAGTGTCTTAAGTTAGAATTAAGGCTTCCATTAAATGTTCATCTTGTTCTTCAAGAAGACTGTTTGCTGGAAGTAGCATGTGTATACATTTTTAAGTGGCAGTGCCAAAGAGATATTTTATACTACATCAAATCTTTAGTATTCAGAAAAAATGGCCCAATTTAATAGAAAAGTCAGTAAATAATCTAAGTTGTTGGATCTGGGCAAAAGCAGGTCGCCTAGAATTATTGGTAAAAAATAAAAATATGACCCTCTTTGGCAGTTTTACGCCACAGATGCTGCATTTAAGATGACAGCATTGAAATACGGAAAAACATGTGGGATTTATAGAAAGTCTCTCCATGTCCAGATTGCCTGGCCCCTACAAGTCAAAATGTCACTTGTGAAACACATCATTTACCAGTCCTTCAGCAAAACAAACAACCTTTAGAAAAGTCCCCCATGGAACCAACGAGGTAAACAGTAACAGAGTTGGAATGTCATCATGATCAGAAGAGAATGGAACTTCAGATGTTGCCAACATTTTATAGAGAAGTCAAAAAAGCAAAGGGAACTAAAATTGAATATTGAACAGAAAAAAGCCTTTGAAACAACAAAATGAATTTTTGACAGCTACTAAGTATGTGTCCTGGGGGAGATGCTTGGTATGATCAGGGAGACAGAAAGTAGCAGTGTATACTTACTTACTTCAGTATGTGAAGAAAAATGAGAACTCCAGGGATTGGAGAAACTTTATCTAAAGACTAATGTTTTGCTATAGTTGTTTCCTACGAATTCTGTATCTGAGCCTATAGCAGGATCCACCTACAAATTTCCACTGCCATTTTGGTCAGGTAAAGAAGTATGTCAAATGTTCAATCTCATTTTAATGAAAGCTAAAGCACAGAAAAAGACATGTATTAAACTTCTATTATTCTTTAGGAAGGAGTTCTAATGATCTGATGTTTTTGCTTGCAATCTGATATTCAGAATAGTCAGGTTTTCGGATCAGACAATCTTGGGAGATTCCAGGCTTTAGCACTTGTTAGCTATGCTATCCTGACTGAGCAAGTTTTCTAACCTATTGAAGCTTCAGACTTCTCATCTGTCAAATGCAGATAGAACCTTCTTCACAGTGTTTACAGAATAATGTGAAATATGTTGAGCCTTTAGCAAAGTGCGTGTCACATAATAAGTGCTTAATAAAGTATAGCTGGTATTATTAGAGAAAACACACTAGAACTCTACATCCTAATAAGCGGTATGAAATTATTCTCATCTAAAGCCCCAAGTACTGTGTTAGGTGCATCCTACAAGACATAGATCTAAATATAGGACAGATTTAGAAAATAGTGAGTATTCCAAGTAATAACAAACTTCATTCCTTCTTTGTAAAGATTGTGATGCAGCTACAAATTGGTTAAGCAACAAAACACTACAGTCCTCCAAGTTCATCCATGTTGCTGCAAATGGCAAAATTTCATTCTTTGGTATGGCTGAGCAGTATTCCATTGTGTAATTGTGTATATATACCACATTTTCTTTATCCATTCATCTGTTGATGGAAATAATGCTGTTATGAACACTGCATGCCTTTTCAAATTAGTGTTTTGGTTTTTTGGGGGGATATATACCCAGGTGTGGTATTGCTGGGTCATATGGTAATTCTATTTTTAGTTTTTTGAGAGTATAACCTTTAAAAATTGTGAATCACTATATTGTACACCTGTAATATATAATATTGTACATCAACTGAATTTCAATAAAAATAAAATAAATAATCCTAAAAAAAAAGCTCACTGCAGTCCTGAGGTTCTGTTAACCAATGAGGAAACAAATTCACACATGGTAAATATGAGACTCTCCCTTTGTGAAAAATGTATCATCATATTTTTATTTTGGATGATCTCTAGATTCTTGGGTAACTTGGAAACAAAAAGCCATGATTCAATTTTGCACAATCATTTTAAAAGGAAGAGTAAAGGCTTTTATCTTGGTTTAGCAATTACCATGTTTGTCTCAGAGGGTGGAAATTTGACTCCCATATCTACTAACTCACCTTGTTATGGGCAAATTGCTTAATAATCTTATTAATCATCTTCCTCATCCATAAAATAGTACAATAACATTTACCTTCCTCATAGGGTGTTACGAGTCTTTATTGATTAACATTTGGAAGATTACGATCCTTAAATGAAAGGAACAGTCAAGTATAATTATCATTTATTTTTGCATGATATGTTATGGAATAAGACTTTAAGATGCTATTCCTGTGAGCAAGACCAATAAATATATGCAGATCTATGCATCTGATTGCCAAGAAACACCCTATAAAGTGATTCCCTTTGGAGATGATATGAGGGGTTTTATCAGATTCCAATTTTAGAATGTTTTCTTTTTAAGGAAATGTTTCCTTTCCTTCTCCAACTGCATGATGTAGCCAGCGATGAAGGAAGAGAATTAAAATTTCCCTCCATCATCAGAGCATCCTACCTTCAGTCTTCACCTCAATCATAAACACTCCTGAGACATTCAGAGTTCATTCTTTTCAAGGTCACGTTAAAGGGAAGGGTCTCTAAGGATAAGAAATTAGTATTGAGAATAGGAACATGAATAAGGCATTTCTCTGTGTTCACTTTTTCCTCCTTTCATACATTTTTTGCATCAACAATTCTTTTTTCCTCTTCAGGGAAAATGCCTCAAACCTTGCCACTGAATGTGAAATTTTAGTACCCAGAGACACACTGACTAGAAAATACCCAGTTACAGTGGTTGCTTCCCCCTTTCCTCTTCACTGGGGAGGGCAGTTTTGAAAGACGATCGCAGGGTTGGATGATGCTTAGACTTCTGAAGGAAGCAGACCAAAGCTCTTTTACCAAGTTATCCACCCTACAGATTTACTTACTACAACACACATCTCATCACATGCCTGGCTTGCTCAAAACCACCTTCCCAGAGATAAAGGTCATGATTTAGGGGCTCTTCACAAACTAGCACCAATTTTCATTACAGCCTATTGCCTACCGCCCTCCTCACCCCAAACCCTCAGCCCAAAACGCTTTTTCCAAACCTCAAATTAATCCTTCAAGACTCAGCTCAAAAGTTCTCTCTCCCACCATACCCTAAAGTCAGTTACACCATCTTCTGTATTCTCATAGTATTCAAAAATTTGTGCATTAACAATTGTTGCATTCATGTACATATATATATATACACATACATATATAGCACATATAAAAATGATATACAGGGATTCCCTGGTGGCACAGTGGTTGAGAGTCCGCCTGCCAATGCAGGGGACACGGGTTCGTGCCCCGGTCTGGGAATCTCCCACATGCCGCGGAGCGGCTACGCCCGTGAGCCATGACCGCTGAGCCTGCGCGTCCGGAGCCTGTGCTCCGCAACGGGAGAGGGCACAACAGTGAAAGGCCCGCATACCGCAAAAAAAAAAAAAAAAAAAAAAAAAAAAGATATACAAAGTATTTAAATGATTTTAATATATTATTTAAATTTATTTACATTTTATTATAGCTTTATTTTTATTTAAACTTTAAATACTTATTTCTCTGATTTATATTTTGTCCATATATAGTTATTGTATCAATATTTTAATTAATTAGATACATTAAATTTTATTTAAATATATCTATATGGTCATCTAAATATGCGTGTATTCATAATGTATATATTTTATTTAGCATTTTATTTATTATTTATATTTAGAGTATGTCCAATTAATATTAAATTTGAAATAAATATAATTATTTAATAGCCTGTCTGCCTCAAGCACCAGGCTCATGTGAATTCCCCTAGGATAACAATGCAGAATGAGATTCAGACTCAACTAACCATGATAATCATATCCACTTTTACTGAGCACTTGCTCCATGCCAGACACTGAGGTAAGTGACTAGTATACATTTTCTCATTTAATTATACAACCATCCAATGAGATTGATGTTATTATTGTCTGCATATATAGCTGAAGAAATAGAAACACAAATAAAGGAGGTAACTTGTCTCCAGTATTAAGTGCTTAGTTGGGTTTCAGCCAAGTTTTGGTCTTGACTCCAAAAATCTGGCCCTTGACCACTTGGGCCAGGCTGGGGGACACAGGGTGAGTGCTGCACATCACAGTAGTTAAGAGAAGGGGCTTGGGTGTCAGATGAGCCAGGTGTGAACTCCTGTTCCATTATCTCTTAGGGGTATAGTTCTAGACTATTTTGCTGCCTTTCATGGTCATATTGTGAGTTGAGAGGAAAAGAAAGCATGTCAGCAGTTAGTAACGGAAAGAATAGACTTTGTAAATAATTGACATCTTTACTTCCCTGGGATGAAACTAGAAAGAGCACTGGCTACACATTAAACTTGAATCTCCTCTGTACTTAGACAGTTTCCATCCTTTAGGTCCTTGCTACTCAAGAACAGGTACTATCAGCCTCACCTGGGAACTTGTGAGAAATGGAGACTCTCAAGACCCACTCCAGACTCCAGAATCAAAATCTGCACTTAGACAAGACCCTAGGGTGATCCCAATGTACTGTATATCTTGGGAAGCACTGGTCTAGACCATTCTCACTTCCTGTCCAATTTGTTAAAACATGGTTCTAAATAGGGCTTGTCTGATCCTCCATTGTTGTTCTAACAACTTATTTCTAAAAGAGATGAGAGGACCATGAGAGAAATGAGGGGAGTGAGGTAGCAGGTAAACTGAGAGTCAGATTCAAGTACCAGGTTTGCTGTAAGTAAGCGGTGTGAGCTCAGGGAAATTACTGTCTCTGTAACTTAAATTGTACCTCTAACAACAAGTGTTTTTGGAAGAAGGAGATAGGAAAGATGGAAATTAGCATAGATTATTTTAAAGGTGACTTTTAAAATTCAAGTATTCATTAAATTAAAATTAAGTAAAGTAAAACACAGATCTGACTAAAAATTGGGAAGATTGTGACTCTGTCTTAACCACTGCTGTATTTTTAGCACATAGTAGTTGCTCAATAAATATATGAACCAAGAATGAATGGATGGTCACTCTTACCTTCTCAGAAGTCTTCCCCAAAGCTAGCAGCACCTTCTTCTGTACTCCTATTATAAATTTCACATATATTAATTGGCATCTAAGACAATGTAACAAAAATTTTCCAAGACATATTATTCATTACCCTGCCAACGAATAACATTTCTACATATTTTCTTCCATAGGCATGCATCTTGCACATAGCTAACATCATAGTGTACATAGATTTGAAATCTGCATATTCCTTTATTGTACCAGAGTAGAGATACATGGTAGGCATTCATTCAACATTTGTGAATAATTGCTTTCATAATTATAGATGTCATAATTATTTTAGGACTGCATAATAGTCCTTCAAGTGAATGTGTCTCAACTTTCAAAACAAGATCCATAATGTTGAACATCTTGGTGGTCTCTCATTTTTTTACTCTTATCCAAAAAAAAAATTACTAGAGTGAACATCTTTGATAATGTATATTTGTGGGTCTGTTGAGTGACATTTCTTTGCAATTCCTTGGAGTGGAACAAAGGGTATGAGCATCTTTATGGTCCTTGTTACATGTTGCTGATTTTTCTTTCTAGTTCCAAAATTCTAGGATTCTTAGAGAATCTCACATTCTCGAGTAGCTGCAGGAAAGACTAGAAGCAGCCAGCTACTGGTACCACCACAGTCCTTGAAAATGGCAAGACAGACATTTCCACATTCTTTTCTTTCATGGATGATTATAACAAAATGGAAAACTTGTGCTAGAAATTGGCTTAGAGCATCCAATGGATGAATATCACGTTACACAAATGACCAGAGACTAGTTGGATAAACAAGATAAACTCAAAGTTGCATTCTTTCCCAGAATCTGAGAGTAGTGCTTTAGAGCATGGATTCACAATTCTGTTTCTAGCCTATTTTTAAAATATCAAAGAGAAGGACCAGATGTCACAATGAATTAATATCCTAGACTTCCAAATCTGGAGACATAGGTTCCAATTCTCCCTGGTCGAAAGTAAATATGAAGATTCTGTCTTCTTGGAGATCCTTCGTGGATATTTCATTCACCCCCAAATTTGACAGTTTGACAGGATGATCCCAGCATCTTCTTTTTCATCATGACCTGAAGGCTGAACGCTCAGATGAGGTGAGGCAGGTGCCATAGACAACCGAGCCGAGGGAAGAATCAGCCTGGTCTCCCACTCCCCTCACCACACATTCCTTTTGGGATTCTTATATACTTTTCAACATTTCCCCTTTAAGAGCACTGAGTTACACAGCTGTTGTTTAAGAGAGGCAGGAAACAAATAAGGAGGAGCTCTGGCTCGTTGACTGACTTAGTGATGGAGAAGTCAAAAGCCATCAAAGTGCAGCTGCGAAATCCATCGGCTCGGCCAGGGTAGTGTTGCAATCAATCCAAGTGGATCTAATAGAGGTACTCCCCAGCAAATGTCCTTCAGTAACACACAGGTCTCTTCTCTACTCAAGTCAGTTTCTGAGGCCTCATCACAGAGACTTTGCAATATCATTAGCATCCTTATCCCCAATCTCCACCTCTTCTAGGACACCTTCTTGCTACATCAGGGTTACACATCCATTTTTTTGTGCTCTCATGATAGCCTTCTCCCCATCATAGCATGGCTCTCACTGGTAAGCGCCTGCACTTGTTTGTTTCCCCCACTGGACTCCATGGGAACAGTGAATGCATCTACCCAAGTCACTGGCATATCCCCCAGCACATAGCTGAGAACATGCCCATCTCTAGATCCATCGTTTGACTTTGTCTTTTTAAGCATCTCAGTAAGATCTTCTGGATCACCCTGGAAATCATCTGAGACATCTCTGTGAAAAGAAGAGTGGTGTGGAAGAGGCTCTCCTGATTGGTCCTGCGATGAGGGATTTGTCTCAGCTGCCTGCCAGCCAGGCACCTCAGCCCAAGTGAACTAGATTTGCACCAGAAACTCCATGCAGGTCCTCACGTGAGAAGTGTGAGTGGTGCGATGATCGAAAGTGACAAGTGATCTTTCCCAAAGAGACAAGGGGATGGAAGGAAGCAAATGGAGCAGACTTTACTCCAGCGATGTCAGTATGCAACCCAGAATAATACCACTGAGGAAAACATGGACTGAGGAATTTTTAATCAAAAAAACCAACTACATGTACAACCTTACTTTATATCTGCTTTTCTTTCTAGTTAAGTTGGGTCTTCCACTTAAAGTGTTTTTAAATAGACTTTTAACAGGCAGAAGGAGCTCATTCTTTCACATGTCTCCCCCAAAAAAGTTTTCCCATGGGATCCAAGTGAAGAAAGCCTGGCTGATCCTAGACTTTCTAAATAGGTGGGCTCTGCACTTATCTCTGACATAGATGCCCTGCTTTTATTTGAGTTCAGGTGTACCAAACTGTGAGCATATGTTAAAAAAAAAAAAAAATGTCCTTTAAGGCATACTAAAGACTGTTGAAGCATTCCTTCTTTCTTGTAGAAACCCAGGGATGAATTCCTCACCATTGAGGAAAAGTCCAAAAGAGAAAAGGAGCCAGCCAGGGGGAAAAGAGAACCCAGAGAGCTGGTCGAGGCAGATCTGGAAAGACCAGCTCCCCAGCCTCTAAACTGCAGTCATGGGAAATCCCAGAGAACCTGTCTCTTTCTCTTTCATTTTTCCTGAAAAATATTATCCAGAGCTTCTCCCCTGAGCTTCACTGCACCCCAGTATTTGGGATAATTGCATCCCACCTCTCTTAGGCTTGGGTGCTAAAATCTCACAGAGTTGGGTTTTTAAAGAAAGCAAGTTTAAAACTGTCAGCAAGAGAAGAGAGAAGGCCAAATTGCTCTCGTGCTTGAGCCCGTGGGCCAATTTGTTTGTAATTGGATTGGTATGCAGTGAAGATAGAGCTGTCTGGGGGAAATGCTCCATGACCCCTCTCTTCAGGGAACATTTCTTCTGACGCTGCTGCTAGCCCAGCACCAGCCCCCATGGGGGAAAGGCAGAGAGACCTTGAGCCCAGAGAAGGGCCAATCCTATGTGTTCATAAGACAGAAGGACAGCAGGGAATGCCCCCAAATAAACCCAGAAGTCAGAGCACACATTGCCAGGGCTGTGTCCAAAGTCAGAGACTGCAGGCCAAGGAGGAAGCTGCAGTGAGGGGAGGGGAGGGGAGGAGAGAGGCCCCCAACATGAGACTAACAGCAGCCTCAGACCAGGAACCAAAGGAACTCTTTAAGAAAATGGAATTGCTACCACTTCTATTGCCCCCTCAGTTGGGCCCAGAGGGTCCAACTGT
Source organism: Hyperoodon ampullatus (assembly GCF_949752795.1). Classification (NCBI taxonomy): domain Eukaryota; kingdom Metazoa; phylum Chordata; class Mammalia; order Artiodactyla; family Ziphiidae; genus Hyperoodon; species Hyperoodon ampullatus. Next base: position 132,990,216 of record NC_136916.1, on the reverse strand, counting down.
CAGGCAATCATATAAATTCCATCCCAAGGCCGGCAGCAGCTGCGGAGGCTGAAAAGTGTAGGCTTGGGAAGAAACAGATCTGGGTTCTAATCTTGGTTTTGCTACTTCCTATTTATGAGATTTTAGGCAAGATGTTTAACCCAACTGAACCCCAGTTTTCTGACCTGTAAAGTAAAAATAATAATTCCTACAAGAAGACTGACTTGAAAGGATTTTAAAAGTTTGAAGAGCCATATTGGGTACCATTCATTGTCAGTTAGCGTTGTCCCCAACTCCTGCCTATAGGTTCCCCTTTATCTCAGGTGCTTGATGCCTGGGAACTACATATCCCAGACTTCCTCTCCACCAAGGTTCTGGATATGACATGTTTAACAATAAAATTCATTTGAAATTTATTTGTAAGGTGGGAGAGAGCAAGGGCCCCTCTTCCTCTGTCAGCAGCGGTGTGGGTAACTGAGCGTGACTGTCAGTAAATGTGGCCAGTGAGGCAGCTGGCTGGTCTCCTTCACTGCCAGGCCCCCGCTTCAGGGCTGTGAGTCAGTTGTAATTTCCTGCAGCTCCCGATCTCGGGTGGAAGCCTGTGGGGACATAACCTGAAAGCTAGGAGTAGCCCACCTTGCTTTCCTGACTCCAGGTTTTTCCACAATCTGGTAAGCACTGCATTTGTCTTCTATCGCGGTGTAGCAAGCTATTGCAAACTTAGCAGCCTGAAGTAACCTCCCTTTATTACCTCACAGCTCTATAGGTCAGAAGTTTAGGCTCAGCTGGCTTCTATGCCCAGGGTCTCACAAGGCTGAAACCAAGGTGTCAGACAGATTGGGGTCTTACCTGGAGGCTCTGGAAAGAATCTCCTCCCAGGTTCATTCAGGATGTTGGCAGAATTCACCTCTTTATGGTTTTAGGACTGAGGTCCCCAATTCCTTGCTTGCTGTCAGCCAGAGGCCTCTCCAGCTCCTAAAAGCCACCCACATTCCCCCCCACATGGCCTCCTCTACCTTCAAACTAGCAGCGGCACATCAAGTCTTTCTTAGAACATCGTGGCCGGCAACAGGACCCTCAGGTCAAACGCCCTCACACTTCTGCTCTGACTCTCTTTACTGTTCTCAGCTGAGAACATGCCCTGCTTTTAAGGGCTCTTGTGATTAGATCAGGCCACCCATGTAATCTCTTTCTTAAGATAAACTATGCCATATAACACAACATAATCACAGGAATGATATATGAGCACATTCAGAGCTTCTGGGATTAGTGAGGGAACTTCTTTAGGGGATCATTTTAGAAACTCAGCCTGCTATAGCACCTAATTCCCTCTATTAAATCATATTCTGCTTGAAAACCTAGAGGAGTTTCTGTTTTCCTATACTGAACCGTAAGTGACCTGAGATCACTGTCTGCAAACAAACTCTTCTGAAGTAGAGAAAACAACCCTTCAGATTATAATGGTCTTACCCTTAGAGGATTCTGGACCCTTAACCAATAAATGTCAGTTCAACAATTATTTAGCAGCTGTCATGTATCAGTTTGTGCCATATTTCAGGGAATCAAAAGAGAATAAGAAACCTTACCGATGTGGTCTAATGGGCAAAATAGACACATGAAGAGAGAATTTCAATGTATCATCACAAATGATAAGAGAGATTAGTTCAAAAGTGAGTATCACTCATTTACTCAAGTAATATTGATTGATCTGACATCTACTCAAGATCAGGCATTGGCTTTTGCATCAGGTGCAAATGATTTAAAGGCCAATGAGGCCAATTACTGCCCTAGAAAATCTCAAGGCTTATGGAGGTGTGATATGCAATCATAATAAAATGCTGTTATAATAATGTAACATTTTTTACTTTTTTACAAGTTACTCCACACTATGCTAAATACTTTCCACACATCGTCCTATTTAAACTTCACCTTCAGCCCGAGAGTTAGATACAATTATTTTCTAAATCTTACAGAGGAGGAAACTGAGACTGAAAACAATTGTCACAATTCTCTAGGAAAAGATACATCTGGGTTTGCAACCAGATAGACTCAATTCTAATATCCTCGTAGTGGATTATGTCGAATGTCTAATGGCTTCACTTCCCACAGCCAGAACCTACCCTCTATCTTGGAGAACTATCCTTTGAGTCTCCTTGGCATACGCAGATGGAGAGACCAAAGTGCCTGGGATTGCACACATGGCCCCTGGGTGGTCCTTAACTAGTTACTGATGGATGTGAGAGTCTGAAAGCTCTAGTTTCTTTGCCTTCATTCAGGACAACTCTAAGGCTTGATTTATAGAGTTAATAAGTTTGCCTGCAGATCGGGCAAAAACCACCCTCTGTGTGACTTTGTGATTGCACACTTACTTGGCTTCCTCCCCTCCCTGCCCTCTGCCCCCACCCACTACTTTCCTAGTTTCCCTTGGGAATTTCCTTACAAATATTTGCTCACAGATCTGAGAATCTGCCCTAAGACACCCCTGCTCTGATATTTATACTACGCCACTATGGGAACCCAAAGAAGAGGGTGATGAACTCAGTTTGAGGCAGTTGGCAAAAATTGTACAAAGAAAGTCATATTTCCGGTCTTGAAAGATAAGCAGAGATCTGCCGAGGTGGACGAGTGGGAAGAAGAGTATTCCAGGCCAAGGAAATTGCACATACAAAAAACAGAGTGACAGGAAAATGAGGGCAAGTCAAAGGATGGATTAAAAAATTGTATATGCTGGAGCAGAAGGTAGATGGAGTTGAGGGCCTGCCGGGACCTAAGAGCTCTCTGGCTGGGAGAAGCACCAAAGACTATGAAGGGAGGATGCAGCATGATCAGATTTATGTTCTCATGCAACAGATATTTATTGAGTGTTTACAACGAAGGTAGGAAACCAACCCAGGTACTGGGCATATCACAATCAAGACCAACCTGGTCTATCTCCTCACTGAGTTACAGAATAATCCTTGTTGGTCCAATACAGTAACCACTAAATACATGTGTCTATTTACATTTAAGTTAACGAAGATTGACATTTAGTTCCTCAGTCATATCAGCTGCCTTTCAAGTGCTCAGTAGCCACCTGTGGCTATCTCACTGAACAGCACAGGTATAGGACACTTTCATCATTGCAGACAGTTCTATTGGATGGTACTAGTCTAATCACATGAGAGGATAGCTCTGAGTTTTCCATCTAATTGTTAGTTTGTATGTGGCTATCTCCTGTTTAGTCTTTTTAAAAAATATTTTATTTATTTATGTATTTATTTGGCTGCGCCGGTCTTAGTTGGGGCATGTGGGATCTTTAGTTGTGGCATGTGGGATCTTTAGTTGCGGCATGTGGGATCTTTAGTTGTGGCATGTGGGATCGAGTTCCCTGACCAGGGATCGAACCCAGGCGCCCTGCATTGGGAGCGCAGAGTCTTAGCCACTGGACCACCAGGGAAGTCCCCTATTTAGTCTTTTTTAAAATTCACTTCTTGTGCTTTTCTTTTTTGCACGGAGGAATCTGAGGATTCTTTTGATTGCACAACCACCTGCATTTGGCAATAGTAGTGGTGGTTGTCAAAAGACCAGGATTGCAGAAATCCCTTTGAAAATGCACGTGGTCCTTTTATGTATTGGATGAGGGAGATATGCTCACACCTGCCTAGAGAACCCAAGTAGTGGGATCTGCCTGCCTCAGTCTGTTTACCTTGTTCACTCTGAATGTTTGTAGCTCAAAGTACATCCTCTAAAAGCAAAATAATATTCATGAAAGAGGCACAAACTGAATTACTCACCTGGAGTTCTGTCATTTCCAGGGCTACAAAAATGAAAGTAAAACAGCCACTAGCAACAGTAATCTCTGAAATCTGTATGGTAATGAAAACTGATTTTTAAAAAAGTTTTTACATGGTAAGCTGATAGGAACTGGAGTTTGCTTTGAAGAGTCATTTCCCTTTATTTCTTCATCTTCCATTTTCTTAAAAAAACAGTGAACAACAAAGTTTTTACAGATATACTAGAATAAACCTATCATAAACATAAAAACTGAGCTATGTAATCAAATATTTCCTTCGAAGTGTCACTACAGGGAAATTTATACCTAACAATTCTGAAGTATGCAATACAACACTTAACGACTATGGCATTCAAAAACTAAATTCACCCTAAAGAGGCAATTTAATACTCAGTCGAGAAAAGATTATGTTTCCCTATTCCTGGTATGATACAGCTTTCAGGCTCCAAACAAACATTGCTGATCTTATGAAAGGCCCCCTCTTTATTATAATAATAGGAGGAGTTAGGTTATGCATAAGAGAAAATGATGTATTTTAAAATAATAATATCAAGTTTTCTTGACTGTGATGCCTGTGTGAGAAGCTTAACTCAGCTTTGTAGGATTTTTAGTAGTCTTGATTTAAAATCAGCTGGTACACACTAGTAGACCAGTTCCTCAAGGCCTGGCACAGCTGCAGGAACCAGCAGCCAAGTAGCAAAGATTGTATTATTTCCAGGGGAGAGAAGATGTCATCACAATCAATAGGATTGCTTTTTGCAGATAGTTGGCTTCGCTTGGTTTGGGTTTTTTGTTTTTGTTTTTGTGTAGCCCTTGGTTAATTCTGTTGCCCCGGCACCTGCAGGCCAAAGGGTACAGGATCTTCCCTCTCTCCTCTTTGTCTCATTCCGCAAGCCTACGGGGGCAATAATGACCAAACTCTTGGAGTTTTCCCGTTGATTATAGAGAGGTGCATTGTATTCACAGTATATTCTTGCAGCCCTGCCCCCAGATGAAAGGAAGAGCATGAAAGCGCCAGCAGAGCCAGGACTCTGCTTTTCCAGCTCTAACATGCCATCAAACACGGACGGGGCGCTCGACTGACAGAGGCATTCTGTTGTTCATGTGCACCGGGTTCAGCTGGGAGCGGCGGAGCGGCTGAGATCAACAGGTGGCCTCGCTAATGGAACAGATTCACTCATTGTTTATGTGTTTAATGAATCATTGAGTTACCGATCAGCAGTGAGCAATGGAAGCTGTTCAAACAGCAGGGCAGCCCAGCCGTGAGGTGGAGCAGCCGCCGTGCTCCTTTGAAGCCCTGCTAGCCCCACGGGGAGTGCGGGAGGCTTGGGGGTTACTCCCTATGGTTCCCAGAGAAACTGGTGGGGAGAAGAGGGTGTTGTTTCTAATTGGATGATGAAAGTCAGCTCAGGGGACAGACCAAAGGGCCAAATATAGAAGGGAAGGGAAGGAAAACATCTGAATCAAAGGTTGAGGTAAAACCGAGAGACAGGTGTTTGCGGTGAACCGTGCAATAACCCTCACCTTGGCTCTCGCTCCTCAGGAAGGAACCAAGTGGGGAAGGTCCGAAAGAAGTGAGAAAAAGCAAGGCTCAGGATTCGGAGGTCGATTGTCTTACAAAGGGTTCATGGTACAGTGGCGATGCTCTGTCCGTATCCAGAGGCAAGGCTGACCCTTCTTTGTGGGATTCCCACGTGTTGCACCAGGCCTTTCCTGTGAGCAGAATTTGACTGGATTCTATACCAGAATTGTTTTTAAGGGGCTGTGCTTTTCTTTTTTTCCCCCACAAATAAGACTTTGTATTTGTCACCATTAAAAGTCTGAATTTTAGGTAGAGAATGGACTTGAGGACAAAGGGAGGGGGAAGGGTAAGCTGGGACGAAGTGAGAGAGTGGCATGGACATATATACACTACCAAATGTGAAATAGATAGCTAGTGGGAAGCAGCCGCATAGCACAGGGAGATCAGCTCGGTGCTTTGTGACCGCCTAGAGGGGTGAGATAGGGAGGATGGGAGGGAGACGCAAGAGGGAGAAGATATGGGGATGTATGTATATGTATAGCTGATTCACTTTGTTATACAGCAGAAACTAACACACCATTGTAAGCAATTATACTCCAATAAAGATGTTAAAAAAAACAAAAGTCCGAATTTGGAGCAGATCTGTGGAATGGTGGCCTATCTCCATCAGCTGGCTCAACCTTATCGCCAGTCTCATCCCCGGGAGCTTTTCCAGAACCATTGCCTTCACTATGAAGCGCCATGAGTTTCCCAATGTAAACTTGGGCTTCTTCAGCGCTTTTACTTTTCTAATGAACACATCATAAAGCGGTGTTTCTAGATTGGCAAGCCTTTTCTATGTCTCTCCCAGTGCAATCTGGAATCAATTTATAGAGCCCTTCTTTCAAATCATTTGTGGGTACCTCTTGGGTCATGATTTCCATCATCTTTTTCTAGATTTGGGGGACCTATAGGTAGGTGCTGAGTGTAAGAGTTCTTCCAATCTGGTTGTTTCTTTTTCTGTTTTTTAAATAAAACCAACACAACAGACAAAGCAAATGGCCATCAGTAGTCTTGACATCAACCTGAGCTTCAGTCATGGTCTGCCATTCTTTTGACCATGGAGCACATTTTTTCATGGGTAAGATCCATGCCATGGAAGTTGGTCAGACAGTTTTTGCCCTGAATATCCTCGGTAGTTAGCTTGGATTTTCTAAGTGCAACTTCATCCTTCTGTAGATCAACAAGGCTCACTTTAAAAATATGACACTTGAGGCCATCAGATACAATTTTGGTTCCTTGAGTCCTTGAGAGTATTGTTTCTTGTACTTCTGATATTGAACATAGCTGATGCTGAAACCTTGCATAATGATTAGTCAAATCCATTTCACCTGCCTTCACTAATCAAGGTCATTTTAAAACTTGAATGTCCTCCAAGCAACATGCAGCCTAAACAATAAGATGTTTGGGGGAGTTTTTTCCAGGAACTTGGAGTCTCAGCTGCAACTAGTTGAAGCTGAGCTAGTTAAAGACTGGATAGGACCGCCGACCCTCCAACTGGGCATGTGCGAGTGTCCTCTTGGTGACCTTTTGATGGCAGAGGACTGAAAACTCCACCCCCAGATAAGTGCCTCCACTTTTGAACTACAGAGGCCTGTACTTAGTTACACCTGCGCAGAACCACGATTACCGCACCTTTTCCCCATGCCCCCCATGCCCCTCACATGCCCCATGCCTCAGACGCCCTGCTTCCATATTCGTTATTCCATAAACACGCCCAGCCCCTTGCCTATGGGGAGGCGGAATTGAGTCTTGTCTCCCATCTCCTCATTTGGTCCACCTTGCGAATAAGTCCTGTCTTTGCTGCAGGCCTGGGTGTCTCAGCATTTTGGCTTGCTGAGCACCAGGCAAAACAAAGTTGGTTCAGTAACAAAGCTTTCTTACCAATCTTTCTTAGAAAAGGGACTAACAACTTTCTTCTTGGCTCCCTTTTAGCCACTTTTGTGGGCTGTGGGGTTTTTTATCCCCCTAAAGTAAGAAACTTATGAGAGAGATGGCAGAGTGTGGTTTGGTGAGGAGAGTACTGTGCTTTGGTTTAAGAAATGTGTTTCAACTCTGCCACTGTCCTTGGAGCACCATTGGTCACATACTCTCTATGGTAGAGACTGACTGGCTTTTCACCAAATCAGTATCTTTTCCTCCTGGACACACAAGCTAAACCCAGTTCCCAGTCTTCCTTACAGTCAGATGTGTCTCTATGACAAGTACTGGCCAGTGAAATGTGAACCAGGGTCAGACAATTGACAATCAGGCCTGGATCATAATCCTTCTAGATGACCCTCCACCTTCTCTTTTGCCTCACCTTCAGCTATTGATATGTAGGGTTGGCTTTGAAGATCGCAGATCTCTTGAAGATCCCCTCAGCCCTCAGGGTGGCCAAGCAGAGCAGTGGGTGTGCCCAGCTTGGCACCTCAGCTATAAGCAATCTCCTCCGTTTACCTTAGTTCACTGTGCAAGCATTAACTCCTCCTACCGTGTGCCTAAAAATCCCAAAGTAAGGAAGTATTCCAATGGACTCTGCAGTTCCTTCCAGGCCTATCATTTTGGATCTGAAGCTATCCCTTCATTTATACTTTCATCCCTAGACAAAGACAAGAAGGACACTCTTCTGTCCATTCAAGATCTCCTAGAGGAAGGAGTGGGACTCTTCTCCATTACTTTCTCCTTCAAGGATAGAGAGAAAAGGGGAGACTATAGAAGAGAGAGAAAACAAAAAGTCTGTCAGGGCCTATCAGTTAGTTAATGGAAAGGAAGCATAAGGGGCTGTAACATGAAATCTGGGGGACTTCAGGCCAGAGAATGAGGGCATCATTTGCCATTGCACCTGGCTGGCAGCAGATCTTGGGGTTATAAATCCTGAATGAATAGAGGCTAGAGCAGTGACAACAAGCTTCTATTCCACTAGCACATCTCATGTCTGTGCTTAATCAAGCCAGCCTCAAATCATTTTAGAACTGAAGATCTCAGCTAGTCCCCAATAAATCTCCATTTATATTACCTCTTCAATAAAGCCTTCTTCCCAACCCAGAGGAGGATGTGAAAGCCACTGCTCCTTTAGGCAAAGTCACTGCTATTTGAAAAACCAAGACATGTATATGCAGATATATCCTGTGTAAAGGTAACTTACAATGAGATTTTCTGATTCTGAATGTATGTACAGTAGAATGATAACTCCTCTTAGACATAGAAGCAGCACCGTATGTCCCTGTACTAGGAATACATCCCAATTCTAGAATGATGGGGTTGCATTTGGTGTGTGATGCTAAAGTCAAGCTATGACACTAAAGTCAAACTAAGTCAAGCTCACTATTGAAACAATGCATAACTGGTCTACAAAGATGTTTATAAGCCCCCCTCCCTTTTTTTACAAGGTGGGTGAAGGATAATTCCATAGTTTTCATGTCTCTTTTTAAATCTTTGAAACATTTATATAGTGTTTGTTATGTAACAAACATTATGCAACAAATATTGTTCTACATGTTTTTTACAGATATTAATTTGTTTAATTCCCTATGAGGAGGATACTATTATGACTCCCTTTTATAGGTAAGAAAATGAGGAATGGAGATTAGATTATTTGCCCAAATTCACACGGCCAGTTAGTGACAGAGCTGGGATTCAGACCCATCTAGTCTAGAGCCACAGTCTATGTGCTCGGTAACTATGCCATACTGCCTGATTTTTGTTGTTGTTGTTGTTTTGTTTTTTTGTTTTCGGCTGCATTGGGTCTTCGTTGTTGTGTGCGGGCTTTCTCTAGTTGCGGCGAGCAGGAGCTGCTCTTCGTCGCGGTTCTCAGGCTTCTCATTGTGGTGGCTTCTCTTGTTGCGGAGCAGGGCTCTAGGGCACGCAGGCTTCAGTAGTTGCAGCACGTGGGCTCAGTAGTTGTGGCTCGCGGGCTCTAGAGTGCAGGCTCAGTAGTTGTGGCGCATGGGCTTAGTTGCTCCGTGGCATGTGGGATCTTCCCGGACCAGGGATCAAAGCAGTGTCCCCTGCATTGGTAGGCGGATTCTTAAACACTGAGCCACCAGGGAAGTCCCCCAATTTTAAAAAAATAATTGACTAGCCCTTACCCATGTTTGTCTCATACCCACACATACTCCCCTGCCCTCCCCCCATGCTCATCCTGGTTATACCCAAGCTTACCAAGAAGTTTGAAGTGTGATCCTGGCTATGAAAATTCTTCATGGCAAGCATGGCAGCTGAACATAGGCTCTTGGTGAAAAAAATCGTTTTTTTCTTATAAAATTTCATTCTTAATGAGAAATGAGAATCAAATATTCAAACTATCCCTCTCTATGGAAAATAGAAATCTACTCTACAATATTGACTTTGCCTCTGTGATTTTCTCGTTGTCGAATATGAGTCAAGAAGACAGTACAATTGTGGCATATTTTAAAGACAAGGTGTTTAAGTGTTCAACGATTCTCAGGAGTCCCACCTTTTTAGTATTCAGGAAGAGTTTAATGATAAGTGACAAAGACTGTGGGTCGAAGATCTTGTTTCCAGTTGTAACATAACCAAGGTTGGCTGGTGGAGATGGAGCGACAAAATCTCATCTCTTCAGGCTCTGTTTGCTCATTTTTGAAGTAAGAAGGGCAAACTAGATGCATGCTAGGGTCTAATCCAATTCTAGGACCATTCTGGTTTCGTTCTTCCCCTGGCCCACAAGATCTCTCATGATCTGGCTCCTGACAAACTTTCCAACCTCATCATGTATCCCAAGCTCACTCAGCTCCAGCCACATGGGTCTCTCTTCTGTTTGTTCCAAAACACTAAGCTCCTTCCCAGCTTAGGGCCTTTCCACTAGCAGTTCCCTCTGCAGGGAAGCCCTTTCCCTGCATCATCACCCGGTTGGCTCTTTTTTGTCATTCAAGTCACCGATTAACGTCTTTAGTTAGTCTGTCCCCAACATCTCAAGCTAAGTTATTCCCACACCCCAGCACTAACTCTCCATCAATCACCCTGATTTACTATCACCTATCACCATCTGATATTTTCTTGTCTGTTTATTTGCTTATTTGTTCATAGTCTATCTCCTCTCACTCGGCATAAAACCCCATGAGAGTGAGACATTGTCTTATTGTCTTATCTTCAGTGCCTACATAAAAGCATAGCAGCCACTGAGCTCAGCACATCTAGTGCTGACCATAGGGACAAAAACAGTGCCTTGGATCTAGACACAGTAGGATTCCTTTCTGAGAGCCACATCATGGAGTAAAGAGCTCGATTAATGCTACATTTCCCTTTTTTTACTCAATTTAGTGGTTTCTTTCTCCCCTGCTGACCTACTTCTCAATGACAAATCATGAATCTTCAGTGACATCTCCATTTATATTGCCTACCTAACAAGCAGAAAATAGCATATCCACCTAAGGAGACCAGCCCCTCAGTGCTGTGGACAGCTGTGTAGTTCTGGTTCTGCAGATTCTGGGCTTCAGGGTCTGAGTGAGGGAGGTTCAAGTCTAGTGGTCAGAGGGCCTAGAGAGTCTGGATGTGGAGCTCTACCTGGTGTTCTGTGATGGGAAGAAAGGTTTCAGGGGTCCTGCTACATCAGTTAATTGAACATTAACTGAAGATGATTCAGTACTGGTTGCTGCCCTGATGCAAGGGCATTCCTCCTCTCCTAATGGAAGAACAGGGTACCAAACAAGACCACAGTAAACATCTGTCTTGGGTCTCTGACCAGACAGAAAAGCCTCTGAGGCTTAAGGAAGCTTTGTGGAGTTTCTGGGAGGGACAACTACAGAAGCTGCTCTTCCTAGCTCAAAAGGGAGAAGTGATGCTCAACTCACAGCTGAAGGCAGGGCCTCCACTCAGGTTAATCACCTGGGATTAGAATAGAATGAAGAGGAATAATTGGTGAAGTCACAGGGCAATGTCAGAGTGTCACCATCTGGATTTCAGCAGTGGAGGCTCCCCGATCCTGCCCCATGTCAGGAATCATCTCAACACATCCACGACCCAGGGATAGAGATCGTGTTATTGTTTTTAAAATTGACTTTGACTTTTCCTTCTCCCCTCCAACCAGTTTCAGAACTTCCAGATCTGTCAAGAGACAACTTCACACTCTCTCAGATTCCTCCACTCACCCCTCAGGACCTCCTAGATCAAATACGACGTATAATGACAACTCAAGACTGGTGATCTTCTGTCCTATCATAAAAAGATTACAGGGTCAGACATTTCAGCACTTCCTTGCCCCAGTATTTGGTCAAAAAAGTTCTTCCTTAAGCATTACTAACATATCTTTTGCTGCAGTGTCAGCTCATTTCTTCTTTATAATCTACTGTGGAGAAGCCAAATGAGTATCTATATTATTTATGGTACTTGAAAACCGTGAAATCAACCCTTACCTTCCTCTCTCTTTCCACTAAATTCCGTAAGAGGCCATGCTCCCACCACTCTAATCTATCTGGTAATACTTTTCTGGACTTTAATTCTTTGCATCTTTTAAAATTGTAGAAGTCAGAACTGCATACTGCTCTCATAAAGTCCTTTGGCAAGTCTTGGAGAAATCAGAGTTTTCTTTCCAATTTGTGAGGTCAAATTCCTGTCACTTTAGATCTGGAAATGAACTGCTGACTCACATTCAACATGCATTTGCATCTCAGCTCTCTTCTTCTCATATGTACTCACCCACTTCTTACCTTAACAGAATTGACTGCATTCATTTTTTGTTCCTGGGTATACTGGTCTTGTCCCAATCTTATCCTCTTTCAGGTAGTTGGCTTCCTAAGTTTTCCAAGTTTACTTACATCTGTTGTTCCTACATTGGAGGTTTCAGAAAACTCAGCCAGTTGAGAAGATATATCTGCACATCATCCGATAAAAATAGGGGAAATCCTGAACCCAAGAAGGTACGGCAATGATGTCCGCACCCGATGTTAGATCAATCTGGGCCTCACTTCCCAAATGGTTTTTTGAAATCCATTCTCAGCTTCCTTTGCTCCCCTGACTTATTCTCACCCTCACACAAACGACCATATTGTTCTGCGAGTCTAGATACTTTTTTGCCTCTTTCTGTCATACGTACTTGACCGATTCTTTTCTAAACATTATTAACTGCATTTGATTTCTGTTCTAGGTATAATGCTCTTATCCCAACTTTATTCTCCCTCAGATAATTGACTTCCCACATTAACACAGTTTACTTACATTTTTCTTCCCCTTTCCTCAGAGATTTTGACAGACTCAGCCAGTAAAGACTGCCTGGGAGAGTATCGGTTTGTAGTTGCAGTTTCATCATGATGATTACAGAATTTCCTTTCACAATCAAAAATATCTTAGTTTGAATGGTAAATTATACGGTCACTCTACAGACAGGGCAGACTGACTCTCAGCTGTCCTTTCAGACCAACTCTGAGCCACACCACATACCTGAGGGTACCTTAGCTTCTTCCAGAACTTCACTTCGAGGCTACACATCATCCTCCCTCCAGGACTAGTTTTGGTGGTCTTAGAAAATAAGTATTTGGGCCCTGTCAGGGCACTGTGGCACTGCCTAGGTTTTTAGGCTGATCTCTCTAGCTATTAGAGCCATGAGGGTTGGATGATGATTGCTCTATGTATACATCAGGAGGATGCAATGTAGTGTACCAATTAAAAACTGGAAATTTGGAGCTGAACTGCTTAAGTTCAAACCCTGGGTCTGTCACTTTCACTTATATTTAATTGGAGTATATGAACCCATATACATGTTCTTTATCAAGAGATGCTCTGAAACATAGTATATATGCACAGACCCAGCACTTACTAAGTTCTGCCTGTTATCCAACAGTTGTGGATTTCCCTTGTCACAAGATCTAAGCATGTAGATATGTCATGGGGGACTCAGCTTTAGGCCACCTTGCTCATTCCACTCTAATTCATGGGATGGTAAGCTTGGTAAAATCTCTCTGGCACTAGAACTTCCCCTCCACAAGACAGACTCAACAACTCTTCCGCTCTGGATGCTCTGTAAAGGTTGACTTATGTCATTCATTTACTCATTCACAAAACACAGAGCTAAGGGCTGCAGGGGATCTAAAGAAAGTAATGTCCATGCCTAACTTCAAGGAGTTTATTATTGATCTGGGGATAGTAGAAGTATGCATACAAAAATTAAATGACAAGCAAGACACTGGACCTAGAAATGTTACAAAGAAATAGTATAACGATTAAATGTTAAATGAGTGGGGCCTCTCGTAACATCTACAGGAATTGAGAAAAAAGACAGATCACCTAGGAATAAAGACACCAAGGGAATCAAGACCTAAAATATGAGGGAAGTAATGGATTTGGGATGGAAAAAGATAAATGTTAAATATGCACTAAACTTTAGGATTCAGGCTCAATCTTGTATTTGGCATCAGTTTCAGCCTCAGGTTCTAGAAGACCAAGTAGCTGAATGTCTACTTCAATATTATTTTTTACTATCCTGGAACTTGTAAATGATCAGTGACCCTGTGATTGTGTTTTACAATCATATCCAATGAGCATAACAGCACTAGTAAGATGACCAAAACGTGACACTTGGATTACTTTTTTTTTTTTTTTTTTTGCGGTACGCGGGCCTCTCACTGTTGTGGCCTCTCCCGTTGCGGAGCATAGGCTCCGGACGTGCAGGCTCAGAGGCCATGGTTCATGGGCCCAGCCACTCCGCGGCATGTGGGATCTTCCCGGACCGGGGCACGAACCCGTGTCCCTTGCATCGGCAGGCGGACTCTCAACCACTGCACCACCAGGGAAGCCCTGGATTACTTTTTTTAATAGAGGTGCCAACTTTTTAATTTGCTAAGTAAGTATGTTGGAAAGGACAACACTATCATTTCATAAAATTCATTTCATATTTTGACACCAAAAGCAGATTAGACATAATTAGACAATTTTAATATCTCAATATTAACTTTCAAGTGTGGGTCAATGTGCTAAATATCATTAGAGTAAAAAAATTACTTTATTTGCTTATCTGCTAATATAATATCTCTCAATTAGAATATGAAATATATTTATCATTGTAAAAGTAAAATGCCTTACTAATTATTCATGATTATAATAGCTAGTAATTTGTATAAAAAATTAATAACTTTCTAATAGGTAACTATAATAGAGTTTGACTACTAACACACATATTAAGAGAAAGTGCATTTCCTAGATAACTTAGGAAGAATGTTATATTTTTTTCAAATGTACACAGGTTTATAAAAATTTAAATAATAATACAGGGCAGAATAATGATGATTAGGTTTATTGTAATTATAACCTTTATATAATTGTTTGCTATACTACTGAAAAAACTTTTCCTTAAATTATATTCTGCTCTTAACAAAAAGTTAGTGATGTTATTAAATGTGTTTCCTTTGTATCTCATATAGCAGATATTTAGATGAGCAGAAACTACCAGAAATCTTATTTTTTAAGGTTGGCAGCATTTAGGATTAATGATGAATTGAACTAGGTTTCTGCTTTACCTGTTTCCTGAAGGATTTCTGGATCTCAAACAATGACCATCACAGGGAATCTTACTGAAGAAATATTTATAGCATGGAAAAATCAGGAAAGAAAACTGTCATATAATTGTCATTGGCAGTGGAACAAACATGAAGATGCCATGAATGATTTAGAAAATACAAACAAGTCTGGATCACACCATTCATATGTGTGGTCAGAAAATAATTCTAGGACAGAATTATATAACAGAATAAGCAGTGATCAGCAAAAAGATGGTGAATCACTCTGATCAGTCTTCTCTACCCAGACAGGAACTCCTTGATGCTTAAAAGATTTGAGAATTGCCAGGTACTTATGCATGGTATACAAACAAGATGGAATAGCAGCTAATACATGTACAAAAAAAAAAGGCCACTTGGCAAAGGATGTCTTAACCTTTTCCTGACAGCAGTGCCAACACAACAGGATTTACTGCCACCACAGTACCTACGGGATGGAGTCTGTGTGCTGAGACCTGCTGAAGAAGTAGCAACCATGGAGTTCCCTAGAGAGGACAACCGTTCCTGCATGGTACCTTCTCGAAAGATACCCCAATAATGCCATGCCAGGTGTGCCTAAAATGAGAACAAAAATGCAAAAGGAAATTCTGAAATGGTTTTGTTATCTGGAGATCTACTTACTTTGTCCCACTGACACACTTCCACATCCAGATTTTAAGGGCAGTTTTTTCTCAAGTGATTAAGGGAAGCAGCAAGAACAGGCAAAATATTAGAAATAATTTAAATGAAAGTAAAAATCTTAAATTAGCTTTGGAAAATAGTCAGAAAATAACTCCTTCAAGTGTTTTTTCCATCCAATAATCATTTATTGAGTACCTATGCTGCACTGAATCCGGAACCATACTGCTTGGGTTCAAATTCCAGCTGGGTCGCTTGCTGGCTATACAACCTTGGATTAGTTATTTAAATGTCTCTAAGTTTTCTCATCTATAAAATGGAATTAATCATAATATCTACTTCATAAATGGGATTAATCATAACACCCACTGGGTTTTTTGCTTTTTGAATTTTATTATTTAAAGAACAAAATAAAAGAGAATATATACCAAATATATATAATATATATATATATAATATATATATATATATATATATATATATATATATATATATACCAAAGAGAATATATCCACCAAAGTGAATTTCTACATTAAACAGAAGAGAAATCAAACACTTTGTAATAAAGACTATCCAACTAAAGACAATATTAGATCAGTAAAACAACAATAGCAATTTGTGCTTTATTTCAATAGGTACTTCATTCATTATCTGCAGGACAGTGTAACCCACTTAAGATTCAGTGAGTTAATTGTTGTAAAGCACTGGGAATAATACCTAGCAGGTTGCACACAGGATGTAGTGTTTGTTAAAATAAGGGCTTCCCTGGTGGCGCAGTGGTTGAGAGTCCGCCTGCCGATGCTAGGGGACACGGGTTCGTGCCCCGGTCCGGGAGGATCCCACATGCCGCGGAGCGGCTGGGCCCGTGAGTCATGGCCGCTGAGCCTGCGCGTCCGGAGCCTGTGCTCCGCAACGGGAGAGGCCACAACAGTGAGAGGCCCCCGTAATGCAAAATAAATAAATAAATTAATTAATTAAATAAAATAAAATAAGATGTACCCGGCATAACCATGCCTGTTACACATGCACAAAGCAACTTTTGTGAGGTTATTTCAATGGTGATTGTCATCACCATCAACCAAATCTTCAAGTTCTGGAGTTGGAGAGGACATAATTCATTATTCCAAGTCAATCCGTTTTAGAGAAAGGAAAGCTTGATAATTCGGTGGCAGTGCTGCTATCAGCCATATCCCGTATTGGCAGAATTAGCCAGAAAGTGTCTTGCTTCTTCAACCTCAGTTGAAATAAATGAATGGTGAATACATGTTGATTGAATTAAATTAGACTAAATAGAAGAGGAATCAATTAAGAAGACAGAACCATGAGGTGCCATGGATGCTAATGGAAGAAAAAACATAGAAAAGGGGGCATGTGACAAGGTCATGCACTTCAGGAAAGTTATGAAGGACACATTTCTCTGGGGAAATATGAAAGCAAGGGGAAGGAAACATGGAGGATGATACCTGGAGAGGTTAACGGGGTTAAAAAAAAAGTTTTTACTATATGGGAAACACACGTGATTACAAGGAGGCACTAGAGAAGGCAAGATTGAAAATGTATAGTAAATAGTCTAATTGGTGAAGGAGAATTCAGAGGAAGATAAAGGGGGATAAGATTAACAACACTGGCAGAGCAATTGTGAGGTGGAAAAAAGTGAATGTGAGGGAGCTCAGGTCAGATGTCCTTGATTTTCGCGGTAAAGAGATAGGAATGAGGGTATAGATGTTTCTTTGGAGACTTCAGGAAAATGGAAACATTTAGAAATGCTACTGTGGGGAATATAATGTGGCATTAACTAGACATGAATAAAAAGGATATCCAATTAACCCTGGACACCCAACTGCGATGCAACAGCAGGGATTTGTGGTGAATCCAAGCACAACCTCCAGTAATGATCCGCCTTCTGGAATGGTTAAAGACAGGGCATATGGAGATCACAGACTTGGAAGAGCCAAGTCTGTAGAGGAGAGATTTTCACATGAAAGGCTTTGTCCAGCCAACCCAGGCTGGAAACGAGGAAATAAAGACAGAGGTGGGGAACAGGTGCAGATGGCGGAATTCCAGGGTGCAGTGAGGGCATAGTGACGTGTTGGCTTGGTGGGCACAAGGGGGAAAGACAGGGCATTATT
Organism: Hyperoodon ampullatus; assembly: GCF_949752795.1. Classification (NCBI taxonomy): domain Eukaryota; kingdom Metazoa; phylum Chordata; class Mammalia; order Artiodactyla; family Ziphiidae; genus Hyperoodon; species Hyperoodon ampullatus. Next base: position 132,972,669 of record NC_136916.1, on the reverse strand, counting down.
ATCAGATGGGTATCTGGGGAGTGTGAGATCCTGGAGGTGGCAAAGAAAAAAGGGCCAAGAATCAAGTCTTGAAAGAAATGTGCACAGGGGCAGAAAGAAGTTAGAAGATAAGAGAGAATCATCGGAGAGGCAGCAAAACAAAAGAGGGTCATTTTACAGAGATCAAAGAGAGAGAGAATTTCAAGGAGAAAGAAGAGTTTACACAGCATATTTTTACATAATAATCCTAACAAATATGCACTGCCATAGACTAATGATTATTGAATGGTAGTTACAAGCCAAGCACAGTGCTAACGGTTTTAAAGACATTGCCCTAGCAAAGTTTTCCAGCACTCCAATGAGGCAAGTGCTATTATCATTGATGCTTTACAGCTGAGGAGGATGAGCCATAGCTGTGTGAATAACTTATCCAAGGTCACACAGCATGAGCTCCTAACCTCGACCCTGAACCTTTTTTACTTTAATAACAACATTATGTCTGAAGCAGTTTCTATATTATTACCATCATTTTGCAAATGCTGTATCAAGCCCATGCATTATCTTCATTACCTTTCAGGCAAGTAACGGAGAATTCAAGGACTGAGACCAAGAAACGATTGTTGGATTTGTGCACTGGGAGATGGTTAGAACTGGTGACAGAGCAGAGAGGGGGGATGTACAGAGCACGTTCCTGGGAGACAAGGACTGAGCGGGGGTGAGGTGCGGGGGTGAAGGAAGCACATAGCGTCGTTAGGATCATGAGGATTGGAGTTTGACACAAATGAGTTCAAACACAGCCTGAGTCACTCAGTTGTGCGATCTCGGACAAGTTTTTCCATGTTAACTAAGTTTCCTTTTCTTTAGGTGTACGATGATCATACTTCATACGGTGGTTCTGAGAATTAATCAACATAATTCCTATACATATTTTTGCTGTTCTGGGCTCCCAATACCCATTCAAAAATGTTTTTATTATGCATATTGCATATACACTATGGTTAACTGTACTGTAATCTCTTGATTGTCTTTTTAAGATTCTCTTCTCCTTAGGTATTCATAATATAGCCATGTTTTGATGATTCTCTTACTAGCTCTCTGGCTTCTTGAATTAATGTAGCACATATTACATTTCTGAGAACTTTTGAATATATGTGTTTTTTTTCTCAGACAAAAGTTGGTGAGACAGGTACAGCAAATTCTGTTAGCTCCTCTAGGTAGGGAATGATGTATCCTGATTAAACAAATTTTCTGCTTTATACCATACACAGATAATCATTTGCCAAATAATTAACATAGAACACATTTACTAAAACTGTGCTCCTTGTAATGTGAACACTGCTTAGTGATTCAAAAAGTCAACTTAGGATTTTTACTGTCTTCATATCTCTGTATCATCATTAAGAGAATTTATTTTCATCTTTCCTAGAGGTGCAGAACACCAGTTACACTCTTCATTACAGAGAGCATCTGACCTCTGTGAAGGTAAATATGTACAATATACATTTACATATACATTGTGTTCAAAAAGGACAAGTCCCTAGAACCCTAAAAATACAGTAGGGAGATCAATTATACACATATTCGGGGGCAATATTCGGGATTAAGGAAACACTCAGAGTCACCAGTAATTTTTGGAGCTTAGCATCAACCTTCTAGTTTGTTCCTCCAGATCAGAGAAGTGTAAGTTTAGCTAGACATGGAGGAAAACCAAAGATGACCTAGAAATTAAGCACATCTGTTATATTCATTGAGACATCAGAATTTAGCTTTTGGAACTAAAGGCTATGTTTTAGATAAACTCCATTTTTAAAGAAATCCTTATTAAGGACCTCTAAACACAGGACCAAATTCTGTCCTCAGATTCTTAAGCAAAACTGGGTCTGAAATCAATATAGGCACTGTTAGAAAGGATCTGAGGATTGAATCAGAGAATAGGATTTGGCCCCTAGGACACAAACCATGTTACTAATCCCGGAGAAAGGATTTGCCTATTTAAAGGATTATAAATTTTTGAAAAGCATATTCTGTTGATAATACTTTTCATTTCCTGCAAATCAAATTACTGAGGGATATTTTCATTGTGAATAGAATTGGACAATGTTTTCATTGTTGTTTTTCGAGTATAAAAGGGTACTAAATTTCAAAGTAATTAGATGTGAAGTTTCATGGTCCCAAATGGCTACACATCTGAAGATTTGAGCAAATACGTTAGAAATAATGCCTACTAGCAAACCAAAAGACACTTACATCTAAAAGAACGTCTACTTGATTTGTGATACTGGCATTTATGAAAGTATGAAAGTATCTGCAGTTTTACATGACAGTGACAGCACAGAGAGATCTGGATGATGAAGGGCAAGTCTAGCAGTCTTGCTTGGTGGGCTCTGTCACATGCTGGCTACTTCTCACTCTGGACTCATTTTACTCTAGTGAAAGAAATGGCTGTAAGTCATGTTGAAAGATAGTGTTTTAGTAATAGGAAAATTCATTGGTTCTTGAACTTCCTTAATGGAATGAGCCTTCCAGAGGCTATTTGTCAGGTGCAGAAGAAAAAGAGAGAGAGAAAGCAAGCAAGAGAAACATTTGAGGTCATATAACACTTTGGTCTCTAATGTTCTCCATGCCTCCCTCTGTGCACAGACCTCACTTTGAAGTTATCACCAGCCATAGGCCTAGAAAATCCTCTCATTGGAGACCATGTCTAATGCTTTGTTCTAAAAGTCACCTAGAAGGTTTTCTCTAGAGTAGCAGTCATCGTCAGCATCAGCATCATATTTTACTTACACCATCCCCACAAAATTGCTGTAAAGGTTTGGATCCTGTGGGCTTTTTCTTGTTCTGAATTTTCTGCTCTTGCTCAGACAATGGGCCAACCATTTCTGAGAAAGGAAAGTCAGGGTCGGGTGGGGAAAGAGACTGCCAGAAGTCACAGCGTAATGCTATTAGTCTGAACTCTCCCATGATGGAACCCTCACTGGGAAAGAAAATTATATGGGAAAGGATGATAACCTCATGGGGCAATAACCTTCCGAGACATCCTGTTCCACTGTGTACAGGTTATTAATTTGATTACCTTTCAGAGAAGTAGCCAAACTTCAGGAGTCCTCTCAGAACCTAGTCAATCCTTTCAAGGTTTGCCCATCTCTAATGAGCTGGGTCTTTTCAGCAATCATCTAACCACATGATTTCCTTAATTTTCAGCCGGTTGCATAACAACAAAGATAAATGTGGCTTTTCCCAGCTGCTTCTAAAATAAGTTCAAGACTGAATTAATACGAATGGAAATACTTTTTGTTTGTGTAAAGGGTAGGGGAAAGAAACCACATGTGTGGGGTTTGCCGACACCTGCTAAAATGTACCCTGTGTGTCCCACACTTGGGACTCAAGAGTGGCAAAGACAGCATAATCAGCTCCTAGAACCCCCAAATCCTAAGATGGTGAAACTCCATCAAATTCATTCAGCAGGAGCTAGAAAACTCCAAAATTACCAAAATAGACTTAGTTGTAAAAGAAATCTTTTGGGGGATTCTTGACTCCCATCACTTGTCCAATGAAATATGACAACTATGTTATTTCTAAAAACAAGGGTTGCCATGTGTTGAAATATCTCCAATCTGTCCATTTATGTTCTCATCAAGCTCTCATTTGTATTAGGAATATAATGGGTGATGGGAGAGCTTGGGAGTCTGAGAACAGCAAAGATTTAATGACTATAAAGGAAAAATATCCTACTTGAAATTGCACAGAAAAGTGGGAGCCTCATACTGAGGGAGAATCTTGACCTAACTGAAAAAAAAGCATTCCTTACTTGTTAAATTGACATTCTCACCATGTACCATTAACCCTTATTTGGGACACATTTGTAGTGAATAGATGTCCCCCAATTAAGTGACACCTGTGTGAGACACTATAAATTGAAAATTAAAAACAAACACACAAAAGACTTGTTCTGTCACAGGACCCCATAATCTAATGGGGGGAAATAGCTCCCACAGACCAAAGAACACAGAAGGTCTTGAAGATGGAAACACACAAACGAGGGGCAAAGTCCCTGAAGGCTAAGGGAAAATGGAAAAGAATGATGAGGTCAGTCAGGATACTTTTTCCAGGGAAAGTTGAATATTTAGGTAGATTTGAGAGGATAACATGGCTGGATGGATAGAAGAGAGGATATTCTAGTGGAAATGGAGGACGTTAAGACCCTGAAGCTCAATCCATTTTATTTCTTTGTTCTATTCCCTCCATCTGAACTGCAGCCCAATCCCCTCCTCCTCGCAAGTAGAGGAAGAGTAGATATGGCTTCTGTGGTTAAGTTATAAAGATCGTGTTGCTTGTTAGGTACTGCAAAGTATTTTTCTGTTACTAACAAGCAAATCAAATCAGATCAAACTGTTCAAACTCAGTTCACTGTCTTATAAGAAGATAGACATGGGTTTCGGGGGAAGGTCATCATTTGCTTTCTTATTGTCTCATCTTTCTTTAAGCTCCATCAAGTGGCTTTACTATACATCATGATGATTCCTTTCAATAAATTCTTTAATGCATCAAACTACCCCACGAGGCAAAAAATCTTCAGGTTGCTGATCCACCTTTAAGACAACTCCCTTTCGATTTCTTCTTAACCAGTTGCTTTAAATTCCCTCACTCTCCTCTCATCTGTGCTACGTAAATTCAGATTAGAATGCAGTCAATTAAATCCATAAATGCCCAAATAGTCAATTTGATGTTCCTGTTATTTATGTCTAAGACCAGAGTGTCTTAAGCATGAGTACCGTGTATCGGCACTTTCTGCATCCAGGCCCTGGCCTAAGCCCTTCACATTCATTAGTTTATTTAATCCTTATAGCAACACTAAACAATGTTTCCAAATTCCCAACAGATATTAAGCTTTAGGAAACAAGAAATCAGAATTCCCAGAAGTTCTTGTGAATTCCTGAAATCAAGTTATTCTTTATTTTAGTAGTATTTACCAAGGAAAAGTATTTTAGTAGTGGTTTTTATTTTATTTTATTATTATTATTTTTTTAGTATTTTAGTAGTACATATTTATAAAGACCTATATGCTATACTGAATAATCAGAACCTGGAAAATGTGCCAGAAAAAATTATTGGATAATGCTAGAAAAACCTAACATTTGGGTATCCTAGCAAGATTATCAGCACTACACAGAAGCATACATCAAAATCGCTAATTTAGGGACTTATTTTCTTCTAAATGTATTTCTGAAAATACAACTCATAAGATTTACATAAAGTATACTATGCATACAGACTTATTGATATTGATAATATTTTGTTCACAAGAATGGCTCACCATAAGTCACAGAGAAGGCCACAAATAAGTTCTTGTAACATGGTTCATTGAATTTCTATTGCTATGTAGCAAATTGCCACAAAATTAACAGCTTAAAACGGCTCACATTTATTATCTCATAGTTCTTTAGGTCAAGTCCACTGGGCAGAAATCTGTCAGCTGAAGCCTCAGTTCTCTTGAAGGGGGGTGGGTGGCAGGGCTGGTTCAGGGTCCTCTCCAAGCTCACTGGTTGTTGGAAGAATTTATTTCCTTCTGGTTTTAGGACTGAAGTCCCCATTTTCTTGCTAGCTATTGGCTGAGGACCCCTCTCAGGTCCTCTCAGGTGTATATCCTTGTAAGCTTGGAGTAGGCAATAGTTTCTTAGATATGACATTAAAAGCAAAGCAACCAAATTAAAAATAGATAAATTGGACTTCAACGACATCAAAAACTTGGGGGTTTTGAAGGACACTATCAAGAAGGTGAAATGCCAACCCATAAAATGGAAAAAAATGTTTGCAAATCACATTTCTGATAAGGGGTTAACATTCAGAATATATAGGAACACTACAACTTGAAAATTTTAAAATGACAAATAACTCAATTTTTTAAATGGACAAAAGATTTGAATAGACATTTCTTCAAAGAAGGTATACAAATATCAATAAGCGCATGAAAAGATACTCTACATCATTAGCCACTAGGGAAATGGAAATCAAAACCACAAAGAGATATCACTGCACATGTACTAGGATGGCTATAATATTAAAAATATCCATTCATCAACTGGTGAATGGATAAACAAATGAGGTATAGCCATACAACGAAATTTTAGCTAATCACAGAAAGGAAAGAAATACTGATACATACTACAACATGGTTGACACTTAAAAACACTATGCTAAGTGAAAGAAGCCAGACCCCAAACACCATATATTGTATGATTCCATTTATATGAAATGTCCAGAATAGATAATCCATAAAGACAGAAAGTAGATTAATGTTTGCAAGGGTCTGGGGGGTTCGAGAAATGAGAATTGTTAATGGATATGGGGTTTCCTTTTGGGATTATTAACATATTCTGGAATTAGGTATTGGTGATTGTTGCACAACTTAGTGAATATGCTAAAACAAAATTAATTTTTCACTTTGGTGAATTTCATGGCATGTGAATTGTAACTCAATTAAAAAATAATAGAGACCATAGAAGAACTTGGCTTTTGTTCCAAGAGGAAGGAGATAGAAAAGGAAATAGGAAAAGGAAGGGAAAGAAAGAGCTTTGGGGGCAACATGGCTGGAGACTGATCCTTACTTGTTGAAAGGGACAAGGATAATTTTAAGATTAAGTATGTCCAATATTCCATGTTAAGATGTTGCAATATTAAACCCTCTCCATCTTACCAAAACCTCAGTGAAGTCTGATAAATACATAAAGACTTCATATAAATAGTTTGTTTGCTTGTTTGGGTCTTTCTTTGTGTGTAAGAGGTGGAATTAAGTAAAAGCTCAGAGTTCCAAGTGTAGGTCAACACACCATGGAATAGGAGTATAATGTGAGGAATGACGTGACCAACCACAAACAGAGCTAACATGGGAACTTGGAACCAGAGGTATGCATGAGAATGTAAGCCCTTGGAAATTTGCAGAAAACTTGGGAAAGTTACTCTACTCTCCACAAACAGGGAATGGAGTTTCTAGATAATAGTATCTCAATCTTAAGTGTAAGGGTAACTCCTTACCCTTACTCACAGAGAACATGTGAGTAATCAGTAAAATTTAGTCTAAGAAAAATTTGTATTGCTTCTTTCATATGAGATTTAGACCAGGCCTGCCCTCATGAGGGTTATGTGTATTTCAAATCTCTATCCTCAGTTTCCTAGTTTCTATAAAGTAAGAGGGTTGGTCTAGGTCCTTTTCCATCCCAAAATTCTTAAACCCTAAAAAGTTTTAAAAATGCAGCTGAGGTATTCAGTCCAAAGCTTTCTGGGTTAAAATTTTTTTCACTGACAATTTACCCTCAAATCAATAAAATTTCAAATCAGTCAGTTAGAAAAGTCACAAGGATGCCAGCAAGTACTTGCTAACAGATATAAAGCAAAGTTCTTTTTCAACTGGACACATAAGGCAGGAGAGAACATCCTCCAGACCTACAGTTCTTAAAATCAGTTCTTAAAAACTCAAGGTCTAAGTCCATATCAATGTATTTAGAAACAGTTTTAAATTTAGAGTAATCTAATTTGCAAAATGGAGAAGGGTAACTTCTTCATAAGAATTTTTCTTTCCTTCTTTGGCAACTTTTTTCTATCCAGAGAACAATATCCCATGAACAGCCTGTTCCTGTAACAACACTCTCATATGAGCCAAATCCCCAAAAAATCAATATAAAGTTTTTATTCCTGTCCCTCTACACCGAAAACCACCTAGAATGTGTAGAGCAGTCAAGAACAGGCTCCCAGGAAAGAAAGGTCTTCTTCCATCTAGAATATAAACTCTGTGAGGGCAGGAGATGTCTTATTCATCATTATATCCCCAACACCTAGAATAATACCTGACACAAATCAATTGTTTAATAAGTGTTTATTAACTAAATGAATGGTTGAAATAGCCACTCTACCACCATGACTTAATTCACTGAACCTCCAATTCTTCATCTGCAAAATGGAGATAATCACACTTCCGTCATAGAACTTTCTACAGTGTAGGGTATGCAATGAGCTTAGCACAGGGCTGGCACGTAGCACTTGCTCAATCCATGGTGCCTCTTGTTGCTATTTTTATAGGAACTTGTCTTTGAAACATTTCCTGATACACGTTATGAAAGTCTTTTATTAGTTATTTATTTATTTTTGGCTGTGTTGGGTCTTCGTTTCTGTGTGAGGGCTTTCTTTAGTTGTGGCAAGCGGGGGCCACTCTTCATCGCAGTGCACAGGCCTCTCACTATCGCGGCCTCTCTTGTTGCAGAGCACAGGCTCCAGAAGCGCAGGTTCAGCAGCTGTGGCCCACGGGCCCAGTTGCTCCGCGGCATGTGGGATCCGCCCAGACCAGGGCTCGAACCTGTGTTCCCTGCATTAGCAGGCAGACCCCCAACCACTGTGCCACCAGGGAAGCCCGAAAGAGTCTTTTAAAAGTCACACAAGGGCTTCCCTGGTGGCGCAGTGGTTAAGAGTCCGCCTGCTGATGCAGGGCACACGGGTTCATGCCCCGGTCCAGGAGGATCCCACATGCCGCGGAGCGGCTAGGCCCGTGAGCCATGGCCGCTGAGCCTGCGCGTCCGGAGCCTGTGCTCTGCAACGGGAGAGGCCACAACAGTGAGAGGCCCGCATACCACACACACACACAAAAAAGTCACACAAATCTGACTAGCAGAGCAGTATAAGGGTAAAGAAATTTCAGTTTCAATCAAAAGCCAACACAAATAACAACAGAGAGAATAGTTTTAATGGGGGATCCACTATTTGCCCATCAAAGATCTAAGATTTCTTAGGGGCAAAAATGACATATCCAATTCTGATCTCTCATAGCCCCCAGAAACACTTCAGGAGAAAAAATAATACTGCCACGGCCTTAAAGCATCCACCAGACTGTTCCCAGCTTTACAACTTTAGAAACTTTGATAGAAATCAGGGGTATTGATGGGAAATCTATGAATGGAGTAATCCCACTGCTTTAATTCATACCACAGAATGTCTGATTGTTCAGTTTTGCAAATTAGCAAGTGAACGAACCAATTTAAAGAAACAAGGACAATGCCACATAAAACACACTCCTCTTGTTTATCTTGACAAGGCATGGTTCCATTTTAATGATTTATGTTAATGTTTTATTGTACAGTGGTTATGCCCTGAAGTGCATTTTATAAGACTAATGAAGTCTTAGGAATCCCAGACGTCTTCTCCAGCATTCTCTTATTATGTCTTTGCTGAGAACTCGTGTGGGAGAGACCACCAACCATTGTTTGAGTAAAGAAGTTTGTGAATTAGTGAAATGAAAATCAGTCAGGTTCTACAGTAGTGAGGAGTCCAGGGGCCACTCCGATGGGATTCTGTGTTCTCACACACAAAATTGTCTATTGGTCTTCATTACGAGAGATGAGCAAACTCTGCTGTATTTAGGGTTCATCAAACATCAAACCAATTTTTTTCAAATGTTTTGGGTTTGCCAAAATCCAAAACACGTTTTGCCCTTAGCATTTTTCCCTTCATTTTCAAACCCCTGTGTATTTTAAGGGAAATTTAATCCTTATGTTTCTGACTCATTTACACTTAACACGTGAACATGTTGTTTCATAAGATTTATTTGAAGTCTATGAAGCCTTGTAAGTCTTTTAAAGTCCTTTTTCCATAGTGGCAGGAAGCTGAGTGTTCCAAAGACATGAAAACTTGGACTTCCAATGAGTGGACTGGGTTTGAAACTCAAGATTTGTTAGGACTCAATGTTAGATTGAGTTAGTCTTAGTAAAACCTATCTTATCTCCCATAATTACCATCCTCTACTTTGGTGCATGGCTTTTAACAATGAAATTGCTGAGGCTACAAAACAGTCATTATTGACATTCCTGTGATATATGCCATCAGCTGGATTTCCATACAAGAGAAACGAGTGGAGGTCATTTATTACCTGTGGCCAGTGGAGTGTAGTTTAAGTTCTGTACTTTCTAGCTTCTAGTCACAACCCTCCATGGACGCCGTGTTCTCCTGGCTGTTTAAGCTAAAAGTCCCTCCACAGTCCTCATCTTTATCCTCTTCGACCTCCCCCAGCCTCACAAAGGGCTGGGTAGTGTGTGGGGAAGCCCATGTACACTGGCATTCTACCAGTGTTACCACTTCTCGGAAGGCATATGGGATGGTGGAGGAGGGCTGTCGGAACAGAGTCTTTCTCACCCTAGAGATTCAGAGAATGAAACCCAAGGCAGTGATCAATGCATTGAGGTTTATTACAGATATTGTGGCAGTACTTGTGGGGGGTGGGGGGCGGGGAAGGAATGGCGAGGCTTCGATTCCTTCCCTATTCTTATGTCCAGTCCTCTCATGTATCCTTTATCCCTAAGCAGCTATTTCCACTGCAGTGGGACCCCAGACGGATCTACAAGGTTGGTATAGATGGGTCGCTCAGAGCCATCTCCAGATTCTTCCTAGAATGGATACAAAGCATGGGCCTCCTGATGTTTCTGGAGGCCAGAAATGATTTGGACTAATTAGCTGTAAAGCACAAGAATTTTAGAGTTTATCAAATCTAAACCTGTATCTTGTCTCCACCACTTCTTAGTTGCTTGATGCTTGGGAAGTTAACTATGTTTCTGAACTCTATTTTCTAACTGCAAGTGGAGATTTAAAATATGCCTGCCTCATAAAGTGATTGCACAAATTAAATGAGATTGAACATGGTGAGTGTTTAGTGAGCACATATTAAAACCACAATGAATGGTACTTGTATACATTGCTATTACTCTTGTTGTTCTTATTTTCAAACCAGCTCCTAGAAGATTTCTCATATCTGGAGTCCTTCTCCCCACTATTTACAACCCCTTTCCCCCTTCCAATATTTGGATAGGACTGAATATCCTAGAGTGGCATTTTGCTCTATTTATTTTTTGTCACTGTTGGATGTCCTCAGGGTGTCAAATTAGGAAAAGGTGCCTCCCTCTTATCTGCCCATGGGATCCATCCTGAGCAAGGCATTAGGAAAATCTTTAACGTAACCTTTAAGCAGTGGCCTTCAGTACCATCTCTTCTTAGGTACAACAGGACTTTCTTTTGAGATGGTCTTCCACTTTTCTCCATTTCAATCGATTCCTCCTCTGTATTCACTCCTCTGCAAGCAGACACATGTATTGATGGCCTTCTTTCTGCCTTCATGCCCTTCAATACCATTTCCTTCTGTTGTTTATGGAGTGCTTTCTCACTTCTCAACTCCTTCAAGAGGTATCCTCGGTTTAATTCATAACTTGTTCTCAAAACGAACCCCTCTATCCTTTTCCACAGATTAGTAACTGACTCTACCACCTTCCCAGATTCTCAAGCCAAAACTCTGGAGCCACTTTTGTCCCTCCCTTTCCATATCTCCCTGCATGTAATCACTCCATTGATTTCACTTTGGCAGCAAATGCATTTATCCTTCCTCTTCTCTCCATGTTCACCGCTAACACCCCAGGCTTATACACTATTACCTGATGCCTGCACAACTGTAACAATTTGAACTGCTGATCTTGTTTCCATTCTTCCTCTCCTACAATCCATTGTCCACACGGTAGACCCATCTTTTAAAAATGAACTTCTGATCATGTCATCCTTTTGCTTGAAGCCTGTTGTGGCCTTCCCATATTTTTAGGATCCTTCAAGGCCCACATCATCTAGCATATCTTGTTTCGCTCTCCCTCTAGCTCATTGTGCACCACACATACTAACATTTCAATTCTCCAAAGGTGTTGATCTCTTTTCCACATGGGGGTCTTCCCTCTCTGGGTAACAAGTCTCTCCCATTTCTCTCTCAATCAGGTCAATTCCTACTCTTTCTTTCTGTCAGAGCTGAAACGTCACTTCTTCTAAGAAGTCTTTCCTAACCTTCTTCATACATGTTCACAGCACCCAGACTTCTTCTCTGTGAGACTTATCACAAGCATCACTGACTAATTTGGGGGATGACTTTTGTTTACTAGCTCATAGTTGTGTTGTAAGCCTAAACTCCAGGAGGGACTGTGTCTCTTGTTCACTGCTGAATCCCCAGGGCTGACAGGAATGCCTCAGCCTGACTTATTCTTAATAAAAATGTTTTGAGTGAATTAACCCCACCTAACTGTTCACTCTTGCCCCACATCCCTTCCCATGTGAGTTTCAGTTTGCACAGCTGAAATTTGTACTATTCTAAAGGTCCTTTAGTGGTTGTAGTCAAGGTACTTGATCTGGTTCAGGATTAGATTGTAAGTTCTATGTGGAAAAATGCCACATTTTCTATTTCTTTTGTTTTCACCAATATTCACTATTCCCAATACTATGACATCATATTTACTACTGTTTACTGAATGGCTGGTAACTCACACTCTTCCTGGATAACTGTTTACTTATCTGCAAGATTCATCCTTTCTACAGCATCTGGTTATTGATATAACTCTGGTTATATATAGTTGATAGATTTTTCTACATATATATGGTTATATACAGATATGTATATGTTGATAGATTCTTCTACCAACTGAGTGGCAATATGAAATCAATGTTGTCAAACTTCAGTAACCATTTTAAATTTTTAATAAATTATTAGCTTAATATTCAGTAACTTTATCAGTAATTTATCAGTAATTTATCAGTAATCTGATAAATCATATTAATTATAAGGCAAGACCTAATTACATGAGAAAAAAATAGCTCTAGGATACAAAGACATTTAAAACACATCATTTAAATTCATTAACTGATTGGTTGAGGGCCACCCACATTAGGTAGGGCAATCTGCTTTACTCAGTCTTATGTTAATCTCATCCAGAATGTTAATCTCACTCCGCAGACAAACCCAGAACAACGTTTGACCAAATATCTGGGCACCTCATGGCCCTGTCAAGTTGACACATAAAATGAGCCATCACATCTTGGTTTTCCTAAATCTTTCTGCTTTTGTCTTTAAGAATTTTTTAAAGATTAAAAGATTAAAGTCTTCCCTCAAACTTTAGACTAGATTAAATCCCCTTGGTCGTCTTCATTCCTATAGTCCCCTGTCCTTTCGTTTTTTGTTTTTTTGTTTTTTTTGGCTGCGTCAGGTCTTAGTTATGGCACACAGGATCTTCGTTGATGCATGCAGGATCTTTTGTTGCAGTGTGTGGGCTTCTCTTTAGTTGTGGTGTGTGTGTTTTCTCTCTCTAGTTGTGGCGCATGGGCTCCAGGGCACAGGGGCTCTGTAGTTTTATGGCACGCAGGCTCTCTCGTTGAGGCACGCGAGCTCAGTGGTTGTGGCACGCGGGCTTAGTTGCCCTGCAGCATGTGGGATTTTAGTTCCCCGACCAGGGATTGAACCTTAGTCCCCTGCATTGGAAGGCAGATTCTTTACCACTGGCCAGACAGGGAAGTCCCCCCTGTCCTTTCTTATTTATGACATTTATCATTCTTGTAATCAATCACACATTTAATATCAGTAATTCTCCTGTCCTATAGTTCCATGGTTGCAGAGGTTATATTTCACTTAGTTTCTGCTACTGTCCTAGGTCCCAGCCCTGTGCCTGACACAGAGGAGGCACCTGATAAACACTGGTTGAATTGAATTGACTATGTTCTAGTTCCTTGGTTTTATGACCTTTGAACAATTGCTCTCTAGGTCTGCATCTATGCTGCACTGTGTCCCAAGTATAAATGGTGACAGTCTTCTTCCCATCTGTTTTCTACTGAACAGCGGGACCATGACTAAAATTTTTCTCAAGCTTTGGGTTTAGCCAAAATCCATACTCAGTCAAACAACCAACATTCTGGATCTGTTGCTCATTCTTCCAGCACAGAACAGTGGTTTCAGCAGCATACAACCCAGCCTGTCATTGTCTACCCACACTACCCTCAGAGAGGAAACCCTCTCTTGAGGAAGAGCACAATTAAGGTGATTGTGACTACAATTATTTGCCAGTCCAGCTTTGCATCCCTTGATAAACTTTATTATCAAATGTAATAGAAAAAAACCAAAAACAAAGGAAATCCTGAGGCACTTCTCGGATAAGACAATCTGGGACATCTCCCTCCTAAAAAAAAATTTTTAATAATATGTGTTCCATGTTTAAACTTGAAATATTATATTATGAAATTTCTCTACAGTCTTACTATATTTAAACCATAGCTACTCTTTCATTTTTACTAGGAGATGAAAGCTTAGCAATACCCTAATTTACATTAATTTTTAAAAAGAAATATTATGACAGCAATTACCACTAAAATGCTTCCTTAACCTTTAAAGTGTCACACATGCAAATGTAGCTATTTATTGTTTTCCTCTCTTTCAGCACTATAGTAGAGAAGGAATGAGGTCAGCCTAAGACTCAAAAGACCTACTTTTGATTCTTGGCTCCATCTCTTTCTAGCCTTGTAACTTTAGCTATCAACTCATCAACATGTAAAATGACGATGGTTAATGCCTTTCCTACCTGTCGCCAAAAGAGTTGTATAAATTAAGAGAAATCCTATGTAAACATACTTTATAATTATTAAGGACTACACATGTGAAGCTAATATTGATGCTATGTTAAACAAGTATATTTAACCTATATTTTTAAATAAAGGTTTTCTCCAAATGAATTTTCCATTAAGATATGACATAAATTGTACTTTTAAACATTTTCTCCAGAGTTCATACTTAACTTTTTTATACAGCAACTTCTTTTCCTAACTCCGTTAGGATATCTTGTACTTAATGAGTAATGAACATATAATTTGTTGAATGAACAAATGATTACTTCATCTTTTCAGGTGGGTAGTTATTTGATAAAGCAACACCTTTAGTTAATTTCTTACCCAATGCATATATAGGCAACCGCAATTTTCAGGAAGCACTTTAAACCTCAGGGAATTCAATGAATTTTATTTAAGTTAAAGATGCTCTGATATAAAGCACCAGACAAGATGCTAAATAAAAGGCAATGCTGGCACCATGTTTAAACTTCTCAGTGAGGCTTCCATCTTAGAAAAGGATTCCTTGTTGGTTTATTTCCACCAGGGCATCAGAGACAGCAGCCTGCTCTCACCATCTGGGTATAATAAAGGAAGAATTTGAGTCATAAAAATTTCTACCCAATTTAAGATGCACAGTATTGCTTTTCTCAAACTAACCACCCCTGGTGGTTCCAGTTAATACTTCCGTTCAAAATTAAAAAAAAAAAAAACACCTTAAAAGCCTTTTAAGCTGACACTCAAAATAATTTGGGAAACAATGCTAAGATTTAATCTTTTTACATCAAACCTCCTGTGAGATATGACTGCGTAGGCTCTCCCCAGTTCTCCCCCACTTATGGCAGACCTGCTGAGAAGCAATGTACAGGGTAGGAATCAGTCTTCCCAGGAAAGTTAATGATGAGACAATGTTCATTTTAGATTTCTCCACAGAGCCGGGTTTAATCAACAGCAAAAACAGCAAATCCAACAGAGGATTGGATTCTGTCGAGTCACAGGCAAACTGAGTCAAGAGAAAAATATAATTTTTTAACTGCTTTTCCAAAGTCTGAACGTTTGTCAAGCAATATCCCATGATTTTTTTACTAGCTTGTGGGAAAATATTCTCTACTTAACCTGGCTACTGGATATACCACAGACTCAACAAGAAACTGGTGTGAACCAAGAGTAGGAACTTTGGAATTGACAGAAACATATTTTCCAAACATTGGTCTTGAATTGCCTTGGATTAACATAGGTTCGTTTGAAGTAGGAGGAGAAAGAGCAGGAGAAAAGAGAGCATAATGATGAAGAAGCATCTCTTCTACCTTTCCTTGGTAAAAAATTTAGTTTCTTATACAGATTTTTAAGATAAACAAAATTTCAGACTTTCTAGATTGAAAAACAATGAAAGAAATCACAAGCGGAAAAAAATTTTAGACCAACTTTATAAGAATGGAAAATTCATGGGCATCAAAACCAAACAGGAATAATTTGACACAAATGTGACCAAGAGTTACTATCATTACTGTGTAAAGAGCTCATTCGAGTAGATAGAAATGACAAAAACACCCGCCCCCCAAAAAATTGAACAAGGGGTACAGACTATCACAAATGGAGAAATCCAAAGCAAAGAAACATATGAAAAAAGCTCAACCTCACTAGTAAGCAAATAGTTACAAATTAAAGGAAAATGCTATGCTTCATCTGTTAAATTGACAAAGCTTTTAAAATAATACTAATTTTAATGAATATAAAGTGAGATGTATAAAACTCTTAAACATTGCTGGCAAGAGTATAACTTATTTTAACTTTTCTGAAACCATTTTAACCATTTAACATTTTAATAAACATTCAAAGTTTTAAAAACACCCTTAATCTTTAACCCAATACATTCATTTCTAAGGTTCATTATCCTAAGGAAATAATTAAAGAATCTCACAAAGACCCATGGGGAAAAATACTCATCGTCATTTTTATATAATAGAGGAAAATTATAAATAATCTAAGTTATAACAATAAATGACCAAGGGATTTAATCTGATGGAATATGATGTCAACATGAAAAGCAATGTTTTCAAAGAATAATTGATAGCAATGCAAAATGCCATCCCATAGAATCAAGTGAAAAAATAGAACACAAAACTATATATTCACCATCACCATATTTTGGTTAAAATACATGCATAGGAAAAAAAAGACGAGAAGGAAATACAAGAATATGTCAATAGGGGATAAAGGAAACTATATTTTCTTCCTTGTACTTGTATATTTTCTAAATGTTTTATAGTAAACATTATTTTATAATTTTTTAAAGTTCTGATTATGGAATAAAAGACTCACTACTGATAAACTCTTGTCAGATAGGTCAGTGGGATATCAACTTGGCTTCAGAAGGGAGTCAGTGAGTGCAAAAACAATAATATTTCTACTTGTTTTGAACTTCAAAGCTCAAAATCAACCTTGTCCAAGCGTCCATGGAAATATCCCTAAGTATTCTAACTCAAAGAAATCTCCCCTTCAAAATTTCACACTTTGTTTACATACATCTTTTTATTTAAGAGCTATCATTGATCTACTATCCTAAGAACATTAGATGTGTTAATTAACCATCATTATTCCCATTATAAAGATGGGAAAATGAGGCATAGAGCAGTTAAGTGACTTGCCCGGAATCACACAACTAATAAGTGATAGAATGAGGATTGAAATCCAGTCAGTGGATTTCAATCCACTTCTACACCACGTCTCTCTACAGCATTTTCGTATATTCTATCTGCTGTGTTACCATTTCATGTGTGTTTAGTCTCCCCAGTGAGAGTGTAGATCCTTTAGGGGCAAGCATAGGACATTGGATTTCTTCATCTTGTCCTCAATAAAGCCCAGAATGTTGTTAGGGACTAAGGATGCTGATCATAAATATGGATTTAATTGTATCAAAAAGCCAAGTCGCATGTGTTTACTCCAAGAAGAATACTTTAGAAATTACTATTACTGGTTTTCAAGACTTGTTTCCTAGACAGATATCTCTAAAAAGCAAACAATAGCTGGTCTAAATATGCTCCAGCCTTAACTTCCCTGATTCAGCAACAAAAAGACAAATTAAAAAAAAATTTTTTTCACTGAAAAAATCAAGATGTTATGAACGGCCTTTCGTATAAACTCATTCATTATCTGTGGAATTCTTTAGGACAAATGCAATTCAAAGGTGAGAAATAAAGAAGGATAGAATCAAAGATCCTCCTTTTGCATTCTTGCCAGATAGGCAAGTGGTTTATAAACTTGGCTTCTGAAAGGAGGTGGTAAGTGCAAAGCACAATTATTGTGCTATCTGCTGCCTCAGCCAGCTTGGTGGTGAAACAGATTTAATAGTATGTAACGTGATGCAAGTTTGGCGGGGGAGGTGGCCAAGAGGAAAAAAAAAACGCAATGTTTTATCCAAGTGAAATTACTGGAGAATTCTGGGTTGGTAGATTACCCAAACTGTACTTTGGCCAAATGATTGAAGTGAAGGTCTTCACTTCTAATGGATAGAAAACGCTGCTGGACCCTTACTGACCAGGGAAGACTAAGACTCCATGTTGTAACAACAACCACCAGAAACCAAACTTGCAGTTATAGGGGTCAGATTGGTGGTTGCCAGAGTAGAGGTGGCGGGGTTGTATGAAGGTGAGCAAAATGGGTGAAGGGGATCAAAAGGTACAAGTGTCCAGTTATAAGTCATGGGATGTAATGCACAGCACGATGACTATAGTTAATAATACTGTTGTATATTTGAAAGCTGCTAAGAGAGTAGATCTTAAAAGTTCTCATCACAAGTAAAAAAATTGTAACTATGAAAAAAAAAGAGACTCCATATTGTAAGTCAGTTGAAAGCCAGTCCTTCCAGCAGTGGCCCCTGACACCAAAGCTGGCACAGGCCTGGTTCAGAAGAAAGAGTGCCAGCATGTTGAGTCACCAAATCATTTTCTGGAGCAGATTTTTCTTGGATGTCTCCCAAGCAGTTGCATCAAGGAATGGATCCTATTTCATTTATGAGCTCATAGCCCTAAGCGATGTCTCTATGAATATTCAGAGAAGGGATTAAAGGAAGTGTCAAGAATATTTTTAAAATATCAAGGTGCTGAAGGCAATTTAAAAAATACTAGGCTTCTAAGACCATGTGCTGAAATCAACACCAGCATGAACTCATATATTGCTCTAGCCATGTTTGCCATTTCTAGTGACTGTTGCCATGCTTCTTACATCCCATATCCTTTTCTTACTTTATTTTATTTTTTAATTTTTTAACATCTTTACTGGAGTATAATTGCTTTACAATGCTGTGTTAGTTTCTGCTGTATAACAAAGTGAATCAGCTATATGCATACATATATTCCTATATCACCTCCCTCTTATGTCTCCCTCCCACCCTCCCTATCCCACCCCTCTAGGTGGTCGCAAAGCACCGAGCTGATCTCCCTGTGCTACTATCAAAATGGCCATCATAAAAAAATCTACAAACAATAAATGCTGGAGAGAGTGTGGAGAAAAGGGATCCCTTTCTTATTTTAGAAAGCTGTTTAAAGCTATTTGCTAATGGAAACTCTGGCAGCACCTTCAGGGAGACAACTTTTGTAAGTTTACATCTACTGGATCCTATCTGTTCTTCCTGTTCCCAAGTATGTAAATAACACAGTGCTCAGTACTTGGTAGGTACACCATGTATGTTGTTAAACTCTTGGTTCTTTTTATTGCACTGTGGCCTAGTCTAAGAATCTCCTCTCCCCCTAAAAACCTCCCTAAGCTCATTCCCCACTCTCATTCAGTCCTTCCTTCCTATTATTAATCTAGTATCTTCTACACAAGATGATTCCCCTGTTGAAGGATATTTTGGTGAAGCATCTTCTGCTTCAGCTACAGCAACCAAAAATCCAACTCAAACATCTCTCTGCAGGGAGAATCTTAAGGTTGTCCAGCAGTTTGCCTCTTCCTGTTTCACCACATCCACATCCTCACAGCCACACCTCTCAAAATCCTTTGTACATGATTCTCCTCCATTTCTCAGACTGCAGTATTTCTCCAAGTGCTTGTGTCTGCAGAGGACAGAGACCAATTTCCTCAGGTGCTACAGTGCATCCCTTTCATATTTTAATTGTCTTCAAGGAGTTTAGAGAGAAGAATCCTGAACTTGGAATTGGAAAACCTGATTTCTAGTATTGAATGATGGAAACCACTTAACTTTTGTCTCATTTCCAAATGGGAAATAAAGATCCCTATCCCAAATATCTCTTGGTAGCAAGGATTAGAATCTTTAATATATTTGAAAATGCATAAAGCCTATGGAATTATGCAAATAAAATATAAATACAGGTAAATTCAAACAATTTCAAAAATGTTAGTTGATTCAAAGTATGGAGTCACTCTTATGGTCAACCAAAATTTACCTGTAAATGGCCAAATCAATCATATTCAAATTAAAAGAGCCTTTTGCCCCTTTACTCTTCAAAACATTTAAGAGTATTGCCCTAAAAAGGTAAACACTATAACAGGTCTTTGAAGTAGGAACTGGTTCTGCTGCCTTTCCCCCTCATTCCAGCCCCTTCAAAGTCATCAAAGCAGTGTTCTTAAAGTGTGAATGTCTTACAAGTAGCTTCTAATGGACTCACCCTTCACTCTGTTCCTCACTAATCAGAGGTAATCTGACTTTTACATTCCTAATTATGCCTTTTGCAAAGAACATTAAGGCTAAGATTGGTTTTAAATGGTCCTAAATGCATCTCTGCTTTTGACCTGGGCTGCTCTGGCCATCATGCATCCTGATATTAGAGCAATCCTAAGGACAGTATGTCCCAAGGGCACCTAGACAGTAGGGTTTTTTTCAGGGTCACTTCCCTTTCTTTTCCCTCAACTAACTGTGGGATGTTCCCTAACTGATGATTTCCTTAGAACCCTCCCAAAAGAAGATCAAAATTTTCAAAGGATCACCCTTGTCTGAAAGAGTGATTTTCAAATTTAGTGCACATTAAAACAAAAACAAAAATCCCAAATCTTTGGGGGATATTGTTCAAAATGAAGATCCCTAGCCCCATATCTCAGATATTTTAATCTGGTTGGGTGAGGCTAGGGATGTGCATTTTATTTTATTTTATTTTATTTTATTTATTTATTTTTCGGTACGCGGGCCTCTCACTGTTGTGGCCTCTCCCATTGTGGAGCACAGGCTCCGGAGGCGCAGGCTCAGCGGCCATGGCTCACGGGCCCAGCCGCTCCGCCGCATGTGGGATCTTCCCGGACCGGGGCATGAACCCATGTCCCCTGCATCAGCAGGCAGACTCTCAATCACTGCGCCACCAGGGAAGCCCGGGATGTGCATTTTAAATAAGCAGATTAACCTGTTTACAGATGTTGGTAATCTGCCTTTTGAGAAACACTGTACTGCATAATAATGTGTATCCCAGGCCCAACTCACCTTCCAGGCTTAGCTCCTACATTAGCTCTCAACTCCCATTCTTACTGTGTACACCACGTATGCATGCACACACATACACTCAAACACACACGCACACACTCACACATTGGGCCACAGAGGGTGATAGATAGTCCAACGTGTATTCTCTTCCCCTGTTCTCTCAGCCTTGACTGTCCTTGAATGTCCTTCTGTGTTCCCCCTGCCACATAAAATCTGTATGTTTTCAAGGTCTTGCCCAGACACCAGTTCTAAAGCCTGCCCTGATATCCCACTTCAAGGAAAGATATCCCAATACTTTCCTTGAAGTTTCTGGAGAACCAGTTTATATGTCATTTGATCCTTACTGAAATATTCTTTGCATTACACTGATTTTTCAGTCTATCAATGTTCATTAGTAAACTGTGAAATACTTGGAGTTAAGTATCATACATCTTTATCTTTTTAGTTCTATGGAGGGCTGTGAACATAATAATTGCTGAATAAATGTTTGTAAAATTAAACTCACTTTAATTATGTCTATTAGATGTATTTAAAGTTAGTTACTTAAGCATCTCTCCCGTCTTCCCTTGGAATATTGAGGTAGAGACCATCTCTGATGAACATGTAATAATACACAGCCCAGCTAGCCAAAAATATACATTGCTATGTCTCTATTTTGAAAGGGCTGCTTACCTTGTTTTGGCAACCTTGGGCTCCAGAATCTCATCCATAATAAGTAGGCTGTAACTACAAGTATCTAAATATAAAAAAATACTTAGGATAGTTCTTTAATGAAGAACTTAAAAAGATGCCAAAATATTAACTTGGAAATTAAATAATCCAATATTAAGAAAACCCTTTATACTCATCAAATTAGCAAAATATTAACAGGATTGATAACATCATATATTATTAAGGAGATGGGGAAACTGAGCACCCTCATATATGGAGGGTGTGTAAACTAGAACAACAGTTTTGGAGAACTATCTGATAGCTTCTAGTAGGATATAAAGACTCACTGACCCAGTAATTCTACTGTTTTGTAATCTTCCCTATAGAAATTCACACATGAATACACAGAAAAATACACACAAATATTCATTGCAGTATCAACTGTAAGAGCAAAAGATCTATTAGGGGATATGTAAATAAGTATTGGTATGGTCACACTATAGGACATTTTGCAGCAGTTAATTATAAAAGATATGTACATGTACTGATATGGAAAGATCTTTAATGTATATCGTTGAATTTAAAATGAAAGTTGTAGCACCTGTATTGTAGGATACTCTATACTTATTTCTTTTAAGTTGATACTAAAAGTTCAACAAAATAACGTCTACATTGAACTGCGGTTCAAATGTAAACCTACGTATTAAAAGGTGTGGAAGAACATAACACAAACTGATGACATGAGTTACCCCTCTTAAGGAGATGAGTGAAATTAACACAGGGGATATAGGAGGAAAGGGGACAGCCCAGAGTGGACTTTTCCTTGATTTGTGTTGTCTGAGTGTATGTTAAGTGAGCTTGTATTCACATGTGAATACCATTATGGAAATGTTTTACATAAATGACTTGTGCTGTAAAATGATAAATACATTCTACCACATATATGGTATAGTAGAGTACTATATCATATGCTTAGCCTACTATCCAGACACTATATAATTAGCTTAAAGCTGCAGTTTCCAAAGGATGTGCAGAGGTTCTGATGCTAATTGCCAATTTCCTTTCACAAAAGGCTGACACGGACACTTAAGTAGCCTGTTGAAAACAGAGATCTCTGTTTGGTCTGGTTACACTCACTTTCTTCCTGTTTCCATGGGTCCTCTTCTCAATGTCCTCACGCCTGCATGCTACATTTGCCCTGTGTTATCATTTTCCTATCCCAGGACTGATGACAAATCACAGAAGTCCTTACTCTGTACAGCTCTGTATGTATTAGTCAGAGTGCTCCAGAGAAACAAAACTAAAACCCTAGATAGAGATATATGGAAAGAGATTTATTATGAGGAATCAACTCACATTGTTATGAAAGCTGAGAAGCCTCGTGACTTGCCATCTGCCAGCTGGAGGCCCAGGAAGGCTGGTGGTGTAGTTTCAGTCCAAACCCAAAGGCCTGGGAACCAGAGGAGCCAATGGTGTAAGTCCCAGTCTGAGTCTGAAGGCCCAGGAACTAGGAGCACTAATGTCTGTGGGCAGAAGAGGACGGATGTCTCAGCTCAAGCAGAGACAAAATTCTCCTGTCCTCCACCTTTTAGTTCCATTCAGACCCTCAGTGGATTGGATGATGCCCACCTGCACTGGTAAGGGTGTTCTCCTTTACCCAGTCTGCAGATTCAAATGTGAACCTCATCCAGGAACACCCTCACAGGCACACGGAGAAATGCTTGCCCAGCTATGTGCTTATCCCTTACCCCAGTCAAGCTGACGCATAAAATGCACCATCACCACCCAGCAGAGCCCACAGCTTTGCATATTTGCCAGGAATGGCTGCACAGCCCTGCAACTTGCTCCCGCTAACACGAGCTGCTTGCTAAGGTGCGGCTTCTGAAGCTGTGTTCTCTGCACCCCCAGAAAAGGGGAGTATTTTAAACACTCTGTTCGTAGAAAAGTCACCGTGATTGGGGGTTCAAGCTAAAATGGATTTTGCTCCCCTTTTCCTCCTACCTCTGGAAAGAAACACGGAGTTTAGATATTCCCTATTTCTGCGACACCTGAGGCTTACACACTTTGGGGAAGCCATCTTTAGGAAAGCAAATAGAAAATTACAAATAAAAATTGCTAGGGTCTATCTCAGGTCCTTAGAAAAGACATGCAAGTATAAGGTCCTAAATCTTAAGTTTCATTATCTTCTTGGTAAGTCCCTCTGTGCAGTGTGTCATATCAGTAAATTTGCACCTGAGGTGGTTTAATTATCTCATATCCACTGTTAGCAAAGTCACATAACACTCTGGGTAATTTAATAAACATTACCGACCTATGATGATGGTGATAAGATTGGTGATAAATAAGGGTATATGAATACAGTTTCTGCCCTAAATTATTCTAAGATAAAAACATAGATAGCTAGTGGGAAGCAGCTGCATAGCACAAGGAGATCAGCTCGGTGCTTTGTGACCACCTAGAGGGGTGGGATAGGGAGGGTCGGAGGGATAGGGAGGGTCGGAGAGAGACGCAAGAGGGAGGAGATATGGGGATATATGTATATGTATAGCTGATTCACTTTGTTTTAAAGCAGAAACTAGCACACCTTTGTAAAGCAATTATACTCCAATAAAGATGTTAAAAAAGAAAAAACGCAACATACATCCTGCTTTATCTATCCTGTAGGTCATGGATAATACACACTAAAAGTAAAACAAGTAAAAAACTCAGTGACTTTTGAGGACCCATAGATTTTGTGTATACAGGTACTTCCAATTTTCTGACAAAACTGTTTCAAACAAGAGTTATATTATTTGTAAGAGTTTGTCAGTACAAATTTTACATATGATTTGGTTGACAAATTTTATAATCGGCAGATTATAATCGGCAAATTATACCTGTAGGAAATGGAAATCGTTTCTCATACACTAATAGGGGGATTAATGGAGTTTGCAGCATTTCCCAGCTATGTCTCTACCTTCAGAAACCACACACTGACGTTCCCTGAAAAATGCAAGGACAATCAAAATAGTACTTTGCATTTGGTTTAAGAAAAGCTGCTTATATTTGAGGGTACTGTCGTCTTGGAACAATGTGGATCTTGAGCCAGCCTTAAGTTTATTGTAATATAATGGTGGGTGGGGTGAAGGGGAACTCACCATTCACTAAAGACCCATGAAAGAAACAATGAGAGGTCGAGAATAACTTAATAGCAGACCTTATTTTTAATACTAAGTGGGGAAATTTAGGCAAATTTTAAAGTCTGTCTTTACATAAACATTGTGGTAAAGTAAAATTGTTTTAATTAACAATAATCTTGCTTATTTTTAATCATGTCAGCCAAAGATACACTTCCCAGCCTCTTCTCTCTGTATTTGCCAAATAATTTCTCTAACCCATACTCTAGCAATCATAATCACCACCATCATCATCATAACAATAGCTACAATTCATAGGTGCACCCACTCTGGTCAGTCACTGTGCTGATGACATACATAAGCGCAATCCGCGCTATGAGATAGATGAGATTCCACAAAGGCACTTCTTTCTAAAAGACCATCTTGATATCTAGGTTCAAATTGAAACTTCACTCTTTCTACTTCCCTGGTATATCAGTTAGGAGTTTGGGAACCTTCCAATTACAATGCCAGAAAACCTTAAAATAGGATTTTTTTTTTTTAATTTCATGTGACTAGAAATCCAGGTAGGGTCACCTTCAGCAGAAACTTGATCCAGCAGCTCAATCCACATAACACGAAATTTGTTCTTCTCTGTCCCTCCATTCTGCCTTCCTCAATGTTAGCTGCTCAGAAGGTCCAGTTTCTCCCCTTGAGATTAAAAAAAAAAAAATAGCTGCTGGCACTTCCTGATGGCGCAGTGGTTAAGAATCTGCCTGCCAATGCAGGGGACACGGGTTCGATCCCTGGTCTGGGAAGATCCCACATGCCGCGGAGCAACTAAACCCCTGCACCCCAGCTACTGAGCCTGCGTTCTAGAGCCAGCGAGCCACAACTACTGAGCCCGTGTGCCACAACTACTGAAACCCACATGCCTGGAGCCCGTGCTCCACAACAAGAGAAGCCACCACAATGAGAAGCCTGTGTACCACAACAAAGAGCAGCCCCTGCTCGCTGCAACTAGAGGAAGCCCGCGCGCAGCAACGAAAACCCAACGCAGCCAATAAATAAATAACTAAATGTATGAAGAAAACAAAAATAGCTGCTAAGTTCCAGGCCTCACATTCTCACCACAGCACATTGAATGGCAAGGTCCTCAGAAGCTCTTAGATTCAGTCTTCTTGGCCCACCTTGTCACGTGTCCACCCATATGCCATCACCGTCACAGAGGAGCAGGTGAGACAAGGTGATTGGCCTAAGGGATCAGCTCACCCTTTGAGCTGCACATAAGATGATGTTTGTCTCATGGATGAGACTGAGGTAGGAGGAACTTCACCAAAAGGAAATCTTGGTGCTATTGGCAGGAAAAGAGAAGAATAGAGGTTCGGGGGAGAGGGGTATCAACACCAAAAATATGTCTACTACACCTGCTAAGTACTATTCTCATACAGCTAAGAGAATCTAAAACTTTGATATAGCAATCTGCTCATGTGCATTCAGCTAAAAATAGTAAGTAAAACTGTTTGTCCCTCATTCTTTCTCCACTCCCTGAATAAAAGGAAAAAAATGGAATCCTTATCTACAATAGAAAATCCTACTAATAAAGATTATATTTCATCACTATGTATATGGATTTTCTTCTCTATAGAAAAACTATGGTGACCTAATGACCAGAATCCAAAATCCTCCAAAAAAGCAAAGACCAAATCTATGTGAGAGGAAAATGGGCACCAAAATGATGATCCAAACAATAGAGCTCTAATGTTCTTTTCACTCTTTTTAGAGAGTTCCATGTCAATCAGAACATTTGTACCCATGCATACCTTCATACTATGTATTTTTAAATTTTTCTTATACAAATAATTTTTACCCTTTGATCAAGACTTTGTTGAATTGCTAAAAACATAACTATATTTGAAATTGTTCAAATATGAAGAACTGAAACGTGTTAAATCTTAACATATTTGAGTTCAAGATTGTTACACTTGTTGACAATAATGTACTCCAAATATGAGAGCAAGATAGAACACTGTGCCATGTGTATTGATAAACCAGGTATGGGTCTGAATTTTCACCACACTCAACAACAACAAGAACATGTTTAGACTTGAAGCAAAAACCAAAAGAGTAAGAGGAATTTTCTTTTTCATCTATATATATTTTTTGTATATAAATGGAGTATAACCTTTATTTTTTTGTGTGGTAGGTAATCTTTTTTTTACATCTTTACTGGAGTATAATTGCTTTACAAATGG
Organism: Hyperoodon ampullatus; assembly: GCF_949752795.1. Taxonomy (NCBI): domain Eukaryota; kingdom Metazoa; phylum Chordata; class Mammalia; order Artiodactyla; family Ziphiidae; genus Hyperoodon; species Hyperoodon ampullatus. The sequence continues at coordinate 132,945,832 of NC_136916.1, read as the reverse complement.
TGTGTTAGTTTCTGCTTTATAACAAAGTGAATCAGCTCTATGTATACATGTATCCCCATATCCCCTCCCTCTTGAGCCTCCCTCCCACTCTCCCTATCCCATCCCTCTTTTTCCTATGTTAACAGAAGACTTGTTTGGAATATTATTTGTGATGGTGGTCGGTTTACCATAAAAAGTACGGTTTAACTTGCTTTTAAACGGAGTGGTGGGAAATGGATTGGACTGGGGTGAAAGAAATTTAAGTTGTAGTCTAAGCTTTGCCCCTAAATAGCTGTGTGAACTTGGGTGAGTCACTTTCCTTATTTGCACAATGTCCAGTTTGGCAGAGGTTATCTTTATGAGTTCCTAAGCCTGAACTTACTAGAATTTTGTGAAGTGAGCATACTAAGTAGGGGGCTTCATTTACCTAAATATCTAAAATGGAACATTGCCGTCCATTCCCTCCTAGGAAATTGATATCAGATGATGGAGATAGAAAGTTTGTAGGATAATTCTGGGTTTTACAAACAAATTTCCACGTACCTCTTTAATTTGCGATTACCTTAAGTAAGCAACTCCCTTTACACTTTTATTCAAAAATAACAAGCTGTGTTTGAAATGCCGGTATATGCCATTTATTACGCTCTCCAACCCAAACACGAAAACATTTGTACTTATGTTATGACTTCACCTGGTGGCTTTCATTTTCCCCAACATAAAGACAGGGTGAAGCAAAGTAATAGAAAAATAGAAAACATCTTTGTCGGAAAATGAGATTGCAGCTGTGTAACTGGAGCACACAACCATAAATCAGAATGTCAAATCCAAAACACATGACTTTTTGCAAGTTCTCCATGTGCGCTCTAATGTGATTACAGCCTGGTTGCTATTATGATTTAAAACAAAGTCTTTCATGCTAGAAACAAAATGCGGAATGTGAGCCGCCTGGGGGAGAGAGCTGCAAGCTAGCTAGCGACATACCCCTTGCTGTCAGAGAGGTGGGCTACAGTATTTCAAGCGCTGGTTTGTCAGGTGTGAGAGAGCAAGAGGATACAAGAGGAACCTTGGCAGAGGTCTTAACATGAGGGACAAATTAGCCAGCAGTGTTCAGCTCAGCTTGACAATCCGAAATTAGCTTCTTCACCCCCCATCTTTTTTTTTTTCTAAGCAGAATCTTGAAGCCAAATACGAAGATTACAGAAGTCATTCTTTCCTGCCTATCACATAAACAAATGGCCCAGCTGTTATTGCTAAGATTCCAGTTTTAAACTTGGACTTTCTTGTATAAACTTCAATGTAATGGTATTTAAAGTGTCATAGGCAATAAGCATCTAATCCTACTCAATAAATTGTAGGCTCATTGCATGAACTCCTAGAGCTGTTAAAGACAGCTGTGCTTTTTTTGTAATTTAAGTCATTTCCAAATTGGGCAGCTCTCCAGGTGTATTTTCAGACAAACAATATGTGCTAGAAAAAGTGATGTTCTGAGTATTTCAGCAATGGAATAAACACAAAGGAGTAAAGGCGGAGATACGAGATGGTGCAAACATCATTCCTGCTCACCCCAGCAAGGCAAGCATCAAGGTCGGGGTGCTAGGAGGCTGTTCTTGTTTCCTTGGACTATTAGAGTATGAGCCAGGACATATTCCCCCAAGCACCTTTTGCAGGCCCAATTACTTTTGTAACTGGTTGCTGGGCCAATGTCATTGATGGGTACCAGGATGAAAGATAAGAATTTAGTATTTCTCAAAATAGAACCGTCAACTCCCAGAGCAAAGCCACAACCCTGAAGTAGAAAAAGCTCCTCCCATGGCTGATATCTAAAGTGTCAGGAGAAAATGGTTTCCACCCTTTGACGTCATTGCAACAAATCATCATGAGACCATAGGATAAGACGGAATTACAAGAGGTCATTTCAACCCGTGCACTGTCTCTAAGAAGACCCACAATAAAAGTGTTTATAGAAGATTAATTGGTAATTATTTTATATCCAAATCATCATTAAGCATTAAATGAACCCTCTTCTAGTCATAAGAGCTCTGATGAGTAGGGCAGGGAGGATGCTCATCTGTATTCACCCCAAGCTGAGTATTCTACAGTAAGCTGGTGTACCTGAGTAGGAAGAAGCCCACGTTCTTCTGTACCAGGGTTAGATGCTGGTGTGTGGTCTTTGGGGAGACCACTGCAAATGTCTGCCTCCTGGATCTGATTCCAGAGCAGAGGAGTGCTGTTGCTCATGTAGTTGTTGTTTCACTTTGCTGGTTATTTCATCAGCAGCAGTTGGTTTGTGCCTGCAAGATCTTCCTGCCCACCTCTGTTCCACACTGTGGTGAGGTACTGTGCATTATCTTTTGACCTAAACACGTCTGATGTCTACCTCACTATCAACAGTGCAGAGAAAAGCACAGGCAAAACATAAATCACAGACCTGGAGCCTGCAGTGGAGTTCCCCTGAGTCCCTCTGTGGTGGGTTGAACTTCATCGTAGACAAACTAGGCCTGAAATGAATCAACACCTCTTGCAGTTGCTGGAACATAACACAAGCTCACAGGTGGAGGCAGTTTCAGGCAATGACTCAGGATTGCTTTTGGCCTAGGTGGACAGCCTGGCTACACCTAGTCCCAGAACGCTTAGAAATGACCTTCTGGATCTCTGCCCCTACACAACCTCCAGAATGACAGTTCTACATGCAAAGTAGAAAATTCCTACTGAGACTTTTAAGTTAGGGCTTAATAATTAGCACTTCCCTTCATCCAGGGATTCTGGTGGTATTCCCACTGTCCCCCTTTGAGAAAGTTGAGACCTGTTACCTCAGAGGAAAATTTCACCTCAGGCAAAAGCAACGGTCTGCTTGTTTCTAGCCCCATAAAGCAAAACCCCTCAGGCTTTGTTCAGTTTTGAGGGGAAACTCAACAGCTCTGTATAAAGACCTAACCAAAAAATGTCTAGAAACAACTAATCTCTCAGTGTCACTTCAAACAAGTATAACATACCAGACACATGGTATTTATCAAACAATTTAGTCTCTCACCTAGTCAACCTATTGGGTCCCACTTCTCTCATTTAAGAAGTCTTTAAAAGCCTACAGAAATATTGTCAAAACTACAAATAACAGTGTTCAGAATTTTATTCTCAAGATAATTTACCCGATACTACAGGTGGCATTTTTCAATATGTGCATGACTAAAATGCTCTTTAATTTTCATGAAAGTGTCTTGAAAAGAAGGACATGCCCCATAGAATGGAATGGTGGGTAGATTTTTTTTTTAAGCTAAAAGCTGGAGAATGAAATTATTGAAAACATCTTCTGTTCTACTTTAATTTTCACCAGCTTTTTGCTAGTTTACTTTAACAAGTAATGTTTGATTGAATTCAGGCCTGCTTTTGTTTACAAAATGAACCAGAGCCAGCAAGTCATGGCCTGGCTAATTTGCACATCCAGTGCCTTGGTCTCCTCCCCTCTAAACAGAAAATTGGAGTTTGTGATTTATTGTTGATTTGGTTAGTTCAAATGATTTTGATGGTTAAAATCTACTTTCCACCCCATCCTTGAGATTTTCACCAAAAGTACCCAATCTATGTCTACTATACAAGGCAGAAATGATCTCCCTGCTCCAAATAAATACAAAACACATTGTCTCTTTAACTCCCAAGATTTCAGATGCCAACAAAAGAAAGAATGAAAATTCACAGATGGAAGACGGGAAAAGCAGGATCCATACACCAATTGCTTTACAAACCAAACTGAACCATCGAAAAGAATAATGTCCTGAGAGCAAAGGGGCCATTGTTGATGACAGCTCTCTTTGAGTCCTTATGCACCTCCTTGCTTGCCAAACAGGTAAACAAGTGGCTCTCAAGTGTAACAGAGCATCAAAGTGATCTTGGAAGCCCTATTCCTAAATCTCTTCTAGAAATTCTGATTTGAAAAGTCTAGGGTAGAATCTGTACATTCACAGAGTACCCCCAAATGGTTCTGGATATCTACCAAGCTCTGAAGCATTGATCTAGTCTTTATGCGTGTCTAATGTCACTCTGGCGAGCCAGTCTTGTTTCTTCCTCCTCTTGAATTCTCTACTGCAAACCTAAAGCTTTCCTTCTTTTTCTAGGCTGTGAAACTGGGGTCATGTTCCTTGTATAGTCAGATGACAGTAAAAATGTAGAGGGGGTATTGCCCCGCCTTCCTGTCACTCATGTACAAAATCCACACACATACTATTGTTTGGGTTTGCTCCATAAGATTGCTCCCTAATGCCGGAAATCACGTGACTCTCACATGCCCACAGTCTGTCCTTAGCATTCTGCCTCCATTCAATTTTCCATTCTCCTAACAGTGTGGCAAAACTCATTACCAGTCTTCTCCACCCTCATGTAATCTGCTGCCTTTTTGTGATCTACCCACTTTCTTTCTGGTTGCTCATTTAAATGGAAACTCATATGAAATAAAAAGGGAATTTACCCAATACTACAAGTATTGAGGGAATGACTATTAGCTTTGAGAGGGAAGGAACCATAACTTGTTTATCCCTGTATCTCCAAAGCATAGCCTAGTGTACGGCACATGGCAGATGTTCAGTAAATATTTGTTGAAAATACAAATGGATGGCCAAATTTAAATGTGCTCTTAGAGACTACTTTAATAACCCATGACTTTTTAGAATGCATCTTAACCATGTGCAATCATAAAATCTTAGGGATGGAAGGGCTGATGAGGTCATGAAAGTTATGGTCTTTCCAAGGTCAGCAGCACATGAATGGTAAATCTCAGACTAGTGAAGAATAATCCATCGTTATTTTTGTGGGGGATTTTTTGTTAGTACTCATCTATAAAATAATTACTAATGCTTCCTACGATAGGATAGAAGGAGATAAAATGTAAGGAAAAGATACCTAAGGTACCTAAAAATACCTAGAGGTGTCTGACACATGGCAAAGACTAACTAAATTTAAGGTTTTGTTATTTTATTATATTGTACAATGTTCCCTTTCCAAGTCTAGTGCCTGCTATCTAAATCTTCCATAATCTGGCCCAATTTTGTCAATGCAACTGGATTTCCCATTATTGGCCTTGCAATGCAATTCTGACACTACCCAAGGTTAGGTCAAATTTCACAGGTCAAGGGCACAGTCCTCCACAGGACTCCTCTCACTTCAGACTCAAGCCACAAGCTCTGGAGTTCTCAGGCCAGCTGCACTTCTGACCAACTGACTACAAAGTCAGGGTTCCCACTACCACCTCAGGTTCAAGAATTCCCTAGAAGGACCCATAAAACTCAGAAAAGAACTATATTTATGGTTACAGTTATATGTAAAAGATATAAACGAGGATCAGGCAAATGAAGAGACATATAGGACCAGATCTGGGTGGGTCCTAATGCAAAGCTTCTATTGGCCTCAGGACCCATCACCCTCCCAGCACACCAATGTGTATCACTAACCAGGAAGCTCACCCAAGTCACAGGTGTCCATAGTTTTTATCGTGGTCTCATTGCATAGGTACAATTGATTGAATCGTTGACCACAGGATTGAACTGAATCTCCAGCATCCTTCCCCTCCCCACATGTCAGGCTGATACAACATGGGTCAAGCCCTAATGCTATAATCACATGGTTGGTTCTTCCAGAGTAGCTAACCCCATCCTGAGTCCCCTCATAAGCATAAATTCAGGCATAGTTCTGGTTTCTACCAGGAACAACAAATACACTGATCACTCAGGAAATTCCAAGGAGTTAGAGGTTACCTCCTAGAGACCAAAGTCTAGCCAAATTCTTTATTATACAATGGGCTTCTGTTCCAATATGACTGGTCTTCTTGTTGTCATCAGGCCATGATCAGTTCTAGGTCAGCTCCTTCTTTCAAACACACCTTAGTACTTTGTTTTGGTAACACTCATCATACTTATAATTACTTGTTCTTTGTCTTCCTCATTAGACTGTAAGATCAGTAAGGGCCAAGGTCGTGTCTGTCTTATTCATTATACTTGGCCACTTTCTTACACCGGTCCAAGAACATAGTTAATATAATTAAATACTTTGGATAGGTGAATTCCATCTTCATGACTTTATTCACAGGTATGGAAAGAAAATTTGCAAACCTAAAGCTAGCACCAGGGCCACAGTAGCTACAGTAGAAACAGGTATGAATAAACAATAGGATAACCAAGAGAATCTCCAGGTCATTGAAAAAGATGCAAAGTCGATTTGAAACATAGTTTACCTCAAACCCTATTGTGTTACAAGAGAAACCTGGAAAAATGTGATGTGAGACACGAGGCACAAAAATAAGAAAACTTCTATTGACATCAATATATTTTTCACCCTGAAGGTGCTGATAATGATTGTAGGGAAAAAGAAATATTGATTGATTTTCTTCTTTACTCAACTTCTAGTTGAATTTTATTCACCTTTAGCAAACAGTCATGCTCTACATAGCAAAACTATCAGATTTTCTCTGCTTGAAATCCTTCAATGGCTTCTTACTGCACTTAGAATAAAACCGAACTCACAACAATACCTGTCAGATCCCACATGATCTTGTTCTACCTTTTCCTCCTACCTTATCCCCCTTGAAACTTCTTTTCATTCATCATCAGCCACAATGACCTTCTTTTAGTTTCCTCTTATTTCAGCTTTTTCAGAGCCTTTGGGCATGCCATGGAATATTCATTGTACTCCTCCTTACTCCACTCCCACACACAGTGAATGACGTCTCTTTGCATCCACACCCCTTTGCAATGAAACTTTGCCACTCCTCCCATCAAGAGATAGAGGCCATTTTCCCTCCTCTTAATAGACTAGATTTCTGACTAATATAATGCAATAGAAGTAACATTCTGGAACTTCTGAAACCAGGTCTTAAGTGGCCTTGTAACTTCCACTTTTGTTCCCAGAACCCAACTGCTAAGTAAAAATGTTCAAGCCATCCTGCTGAAGTGAGAGGGCACATGCAGAGAGAGACCCTGAACAATAATAGACCATACAGAAAGAGATGTCACATGAAGAAGAACCAAGGTGTTTTAGCTGACAACCAGCAGCAAGACTCAGAAATATAAATGAGGCTGTCTTGGATTTTTAAATTCCATTTGAGTTGACACCATATGGAACAGAAGAGCCATCCTAGTTGGACCCTGCCAAATTCCTGACTCACAAATTTGTAAGCAATAAAATGGTTATTGCCATTTTAAATTTACCTTATTTTTAAAATTTTACATACGGTAAAGTTCTTTTTTGGTTTACAGTTCTATGGGTTTCAACATATGCATAGATTCTTGAAGCCACCACCAAAAATTAATTCAGAAAAGTGTAACATCCAAAAATATTTTCTCGTACTACCCCTCAGGAGTCATAACTCCATGCCCACCAAACTCTAGCAATTACTGATCTCTTCTCTGAACCTATAGTTTTGCTTTTATCAGTGTCACATAAAGGAAATCATACAGTATTCAACATTTTGAGACTGGTTTTTTTCAAGTAGTATAATACATTTGAGAATCATTCATGTTGTTGATGTATTAATAGTTTGTTACTTATTGTTGCTGAGTAGTATTCCACTGTATGGATTTACTAACCACTGAAGTATTTTGTGGATGTTTCCAGTTTCTGGTGATTTTTAACAATAATATTTTAAGCATTTATGTAGAGGTTTCTGGTTGAAAATAACTTTTTATTTATTTGGGGTAAATTACTAAAGTGTGATTGCTGGGTCATATGCTAAGTGTACGTTTAACTTGTAAGAAACTGCCAGAGTGGTTGTACCATATTGCATTCCCACCAGCAATACATGAGAATTCTTGTTGTACAACATCCTTGTCAACATTTGCTATTTTCAGTATTTTTGTTTTAGCCATTCTAATGGTAACTCATTGTGGTTTTAGTTTGCATTTCCCTAATGACCATGAATGTTGCACATCTTTTCACATACTTATTTGCCCTCTGCATATTCCTTTTGGCAAAATATTTGCTCAAATCATTTGCCTATGCTTTTATTGAGTTCTTTGTTTTCTTATTGTTGAGTTTTGGAAGTACTTTATATTTTTTGGATACAAAGCCTTTGTCAAATATGTGATTTGCAAATATTTTCTCCCAATTTGTTACTTTTCTTTTCGTTTTCTCATTGATATCTTTTGAAGAACAAAATTTTAAATTTTGTTGAAATACAATTTATTTTTTTGTTCTTAGATTTTGCTCTTGGTGTAGTATCTAAGAATTCTTTGCCTAGCCCAAGGTCAAGGAGGTTTTTCTCCTATAATTTTTTCAAGAGTTTGATAGTCCTGCATTGTATATTTAGATCTTTTTTGAGTGAATTATTGTGTAAGGTGTGAGGTATGGGTCGAGGTCCTGAATATATTTTATTAGATTTATAGCTAAATGTTTCAATCTTTGAAGTTGTTGTAAATGTTACTTTTTTAAAAAAACATTTCTGTTTCCAATTGTTCTTTGTTGGACTATAGAAAGGCAATTTACTTTTGAATGCTGGCCTTGAAACCTGTTACCTTACTAAACTCACTTATTAGTTCTAGGAGCTTTTTTCTATACTCCATAGGATTTTCTATGTACAATAATGTCATCTATGAATAAGTATAGGTTTTTTCTTCCTTTCTTATCTGAATACCATTTATTTATTTTTCTTTCCTTATTGAATTTGCTAGGAGCTCTAATATGATATTTTTTAATTTAATTTTTTATTTTTATTTTTTACAGTAGGTCCTTGTTGGTTATCTATTTAAATATAGCAGTGTGTACATGTCAATCCCAAACTCCCAATCTATCCCTTCCCCACTGGTAACCATCAGTTCCTTCTCTAAGTCTGTGAGTCTGTTTCTGTTTTGCAAATAAGTCCATTTGTATAATTTTTTTTAGATTCCACATATAAGCAATATCATATGATATTTATCTTTCTCTGTCTGACTTACTTCACTTAGTATGATAATCTCAAGGTCCATCCATGTTGCTGCAAACGGCATTATTTCATTCTTTTTAATGGCTGAGTAATATTCCATTGTATGTATATACCACATCTTCTTTATCCATTCATCTGTCAATGGACATTTAGGTTACTTCCATATCTTGTCTATTGTAAAGAGTGCTGCAACAGGAGTGGTGACAGTAGTCATCTTGCCTAATACATGATCTTAGGGAGAAAGCATTCAATCTCCTCCCATGAGGTATCATATTAGTGTAGGGCTTTTTTTATGCCCTTCTATTTTTGGCTTGCTGAGAGTTTTTAATTATGAATGGTTGTTGAGTTTTGCCAAATGCTTTTTCTTCATCTGTTGATGAAACCATGTGTTTTTTTCTTGTTTTCCCCTTAATTTAGTGAGTTACACTGACTGATCCTTGAATTTGGAACCTGTCTGTATTTCTGGGATAAATCCCCCTTTGCAGTTGTATATAACTAATATTTCTTATATATTGCTGGATTCGATTTGCTAATACTGTTATTTTGTTAAGAACTTTTGTATCTTTGTTCATAAAAGATATTGGTCTGTAGTTTTCTTGTGCTAATTTTGTCAAGATTTGATATCAAGGTAGCTATGGCCTCATAAACTGAGTTGAGAAGTAACCCTTCCTGTTCTGTTTTCTTAAGGTTATTTTTTTCCTCTGGCTACATTCACCTGCATATATAGGAGGAAAAATAAAAACAAAAAAATAGGAAACTCACTGCTGGGTTGTTTCTTGAGTCATGTTTTCTTCTATCCATCTTTCAGGGTCTCCTGATAATTGTTCTATGTATTTTGTCCATGACTTTTTATTGTATACTATGGGAGTACCATAACAGGGACCTGGTTATTGTTTTAAGCCACTAAATTCTGGAGTTGTCTGTTATGCAGCAATAGATAACAAAAAACAATTCTTCTCATTCTTCAATATTTTGATCCTATTTGCCCTTCAGGTTCCAGCTTAAATGTTAGTTCCTCAGAGAAACTTTCTCTAATTGTTGAACCTGAACTAGATCTTACTTATTAACTTGATTACCCAACTTGTTTTCCTTCATAACCATTTGTCAATTTATAATTATTTTATTTGTTTGTGTCCTTGCATTATTAGCCAGTATAAAGTGAGTATTTAGCATGGTGCTTGGCACATAGTATGCACTCAATAAACATTGTTGAATGAATGGAGGAATTAATTTTTTTAAAAAGAATGAATAAATGAATGTACAAAACAACAGCTTATAATTCTGGAGAGGTATCTTCACATGCAAAGGGCAGAATACACCTTGTTAAGCAGTTCAAAAGCTAACAAAATTCCTCATTAAAAATTAAGCTCCTTTCTCTCCTTTCTGTTTGATCACTAGTGGAAGTAAACACTGAACAGTAGCTAGCCTTCATCTTCTGTTTTGTATATATACACATAAATACATATGTATATGCATATATATACATTTATAACATATGTTTATATTTATAATACAGTATAAATGAGATAAATATATATGAAATACATAGATATTTATCATCCTGCTTTTCTTGCCTTCCAGATGTTTCTCCACATTCTTTGTAAACTCATTTTCATTGAGTCTTTAAGCAAAGACTTTCATTTCTTTGCTTAAAGAATTGAGCCCTCCATTGTTCCTTCTTTAACCTTGTGCTTGACCCTAGTTACCCTAGAAAAGTCTTGTACCTTCTATAGCCCATTGCTTCTGGGAATCTTTCTGGTCCCTGCTCTCAAACCTCATTACTCCATCTTGTCTGCAGCTCTCTGATGTGATCCATTGCTTTAAATCTGGGTTTTGTTTTTTCATCCATTACCTTTGGACCAGATGTTTTGAAACTTCCCATACTTCCTGGGCTCACCCCAACCCTTACCTCAACTTTGATTCTAATTCCCCTTTAATTGGAGCCCCCAAAGTGCAGAAAAACCACACCCACTCCAATACCAATCCCTGCTAGTAGAATTTCAACCTGGGTCCAGTCTCTGCTTGCCTGGGAAGGAAGATTTGACACCTAGTTTGTTACAAACATAATATGATACTCAGTAGCATGGAACCACCATGGAATAATTCATGTGGTCTTGCTGACTTTATTGATTACATTACAGTTTAACTCATTGTGCAAAAGATCTTTGATTTTAAATAGTATAGGAACTAAATTTTTCTGCCTTCCTAAAAGAGTACATGAACTATCATTTAACTTTTTTCTTGATAACATTTTAAAGTCAATTATCTAGTGGGCTATTAGAGAGTTAGAACCCCAGAGCTTAGTAAAGTGAGAAAGACTATTTCTCTCCTAAAATGCCCAAAATTGCCATAGGTTTTCTGTATGTTTTTTCCTTGGTGGTGGCATGTTTGTTTTTGTTCTTTTTCTACTTCTTGTGATTTTGGTGTTTTTTCCTTTTCTATGCAGCTATTAATTTTCTGTTAAATTGTCTTTTTAAAAAATTGCTTCTAATTTGCTATAAACATTATTTAGAGAAAAAAACCCTTTTATTCATTTAACTTACAAACTTTTATTCTTTCTTTTGACTTTTCATGCTTATCTATGGCTTGAATTTTTCACAATGATTATATCACTACTTTTACTTTTTTTGTGTGTGTGTGTGGTACGCGGGCCTCTCACTGTTGTGGCCTCTCCCGTTGTGGAGCACAGGCTCCGGATGCACAGGTTCAGTGGCCATGGCTCACAGGCCCAGCTGCTCCATGGCATATGGGATCTTCCTGGACTGGGGCATGAACCCATGTCTCCTGCATCGGCAGGCGGACTCTCAACCACTGCGCCACCGGGGAAGCCCTACATTTTTAATTTATTAAAAATAAATGTTTATATGGATTAAAAATAGTACTCACCTTATGGGAGAGTTGTGAACATTGAATACATGAAAAATGTGTAGGAGAGTGCCTTATGCCTAGTAAGTACTCAGTAAATATTAGCTATTATGGTCTTTGCTTTTATACCTGGTCCTAGAGACAGTCCAACTCTGCATTTGAAGCTCCTATTAGGCATCTTCTCCTAGATATTCTACTTATACCTCAAATTACAGACTTGAATTCACTATCTTCCTCCACCCTCACCCAAACCTGTTCTTCCTCCTGTGTTTCTTAATTCTGTCATTAGCACCATTTTACCACCACAGACAAATTTTTCAAGACACCTTTAAATTTTCTCTCAGCCAAAACAATTCCTTTTTATTCTACTTCATAATATTTCTTAAGACTTTACTTTCCTCTCCATACCCTAACTCACCTGTGTTAATGTCATAGTCTCTGGACTAATGAAAAAGTATGATAACTGCCTCTGATTTCCAGCCTCTGAAATATATTCTACCCGCTTAGATTATTTTTCTTAAAGAACGTGTCTGATAAAGTCTCTCTCCTTCTCAGTAGCTCATTGACTACCTAATGTATCCTGAATTAAGGCCTTCCAGTTTCCAGTCCCAATCAACCACTGCAATCTGCCTCAGCAGCCCCTTCAGGCTTTGCACCCTCCAGGCAAGTTATTTAACTTATACTAAAAGAAAACATAGTAATATTCTAATTCAAGGTCTATGACTTTTTTCTTTCTATATTTAAATGCATGAGATGTAGTGAGTGGGCTTTGATCACCTCTGTCTGGCCTTCTAAGAAGTCTCTTTTGTTGGCTTTTAACAGATTCTTGGCTTTATTCTGGATTGATGAGATTGTCAAATAGCTGAGTTCCTTATAGGTGAAGTTTCCTGCCATTAAAAAAACATACCATACACACCCAAGTGTTCACACCACAAACACACACTTACATACATGCTAAGGAATACTTTGGAATTTCAACAATATTAATTCTTTACCTCAAATGCAGTAGATAGCAGAGAAATACTTTTCCATTTCCCTTTACATTAGACATATTTGCAACTTGAGAACAAGAGCCAGTGTTGGTTTTCAGACAGAATCCATTTAATTAATCATACTATTTGAACAGCTGGGGAGGCCATATATTTATATAAGAGTTTAACATTCCTTCAAAAATTGTGAAGTATGAATCAAAATAATATTATTTCACTTTTTAATGATACACTATTTATCTTTAGATTTTATTCACACCTAACTTTATAAATCAATATTTCTAGTCTTTGAGACACATTATTACCTATCTTGAAATGCTTTCTAAAAGCGCTATCTTACACGGTGTGGTAAAATAGAGCTAAGTTTCTATTTACTACAGGCACTCATTTGGAAAGTGTGACATTTTCCAATTTTTGTTTCTAAACTTGACAAGCAGTGGATAGAGTAGAGAAGAAATAGCTTGATAAAATTATATTCCCCTTGATGGTCACCAGAGAAAAGATGAACTTTTCTTATTTAAAAGGGTGAATTTTGTCTTATTCTATGCAGCAGCATAAATTCTACACAGACAACTGTGCTTTAAATCACTTAAGAATATGGTTTTAAAGAAAAAATTAAAACATGCAAAATAATAGCAAAACTAAGTGGGAAAACTGTATAGAACTAGTTTTAATGCTGGATTCTAGCTTCTATTACTAAAGTAAAGGCTAATTTGAAAGAGAAACTTTGGATTCTGCCAGAGATCATCATATAGGAAACTCCATTGCTATGGGCGATTATTTAAGTGCAAGTCGCTTATCAACACTAGTCCTTTGGGCCCAGCCAGTGTGGTCAGGGCCCCCGGGGGCCATACTGAGGGCCTCAGAACTGCTGTGTAACTCAAAAAAGCTATAAAGGGGCAGAGGCTCCATGAGACTAAATTTGGGGATAAAGAGAAGGATAAATGAAACATGGCGCGGTCAACTTTAATTTTCCATCTTGAGTCTATCATTGCAGAGCAAAAGAGTTTAGGTTAGGAGTTTGCATAGCTAATGCCATATGACTTTGACAATTATGGTAAGATTCCGGTGGATGTAGGGCATACGCTCTTTCCTATGGGGATAAGGCAGGAAGGTGTCCACTGCAGGCTGGTGCTGAGAGAAACCCAAGACTTTTTATGTGCTAACTCAGCCTTGAGATTCTGAGTCATTAACCAAGGTGCACATACCCACATACCACTCAGGCTACCTTTGCCTTTTTGTTCTGTCTCTGCTTCTTTTCCACTTGTTTGATTTAAATACTTTTCTCTGTATAGGAAGCAGAGGGGCACATGTTATTGGGTTCTCTGCTCTACCACCCCACAGGCATGGTCCTGGCCCCCACCACTGTCTGAGACTGAACTCAGTACTAGACAAGAGAAACTTGTCTCAGAAGGCTGAGAGCTGGTCTCCACCCTCTAGAATTTTAACAATGCAAGAGAGGAAATGTAGATACTCCCCAAAGTATGAGCTTCAGAATACAAACATTGACCTCCTACATGAAATAGTCAGGTGCAGGTCAAGTGAACCTTAATGTTATTCATTCATTCATTCATTCATTCATTCTCTCATTCATTCTATAAGTATTTATTGAATACTAACCATCAGGCAAGTTCCTAAGCACTAGAGAAATAAAAGTGAACAACACTCAACCCCATCTCTGCCCTCATGGAGCTCTCAAAATAGTGGAGGAGAAAGACAATCAAACAAGACATAAATGTAAAATTGTTGCTGTGATGTGAAGAACATGGTAATATAAGAGCTTATTATAACTGCATGTGGCACAGTCAGGAAGGGAAGTCTTCCATGAGGGAGACAGACGGAGCAGGACAGGAGTAAGCCATGTGACCATGAGGAAATAGTTCTCCATGCAGGATGCAGGAACATGGTAAGAGGCACTGAGAAAAGGCCAGTGTGCCAGGAATGGAGAAAGCATGGGGGAGATGATGGAAAATGAGATGTGATGAGGAGAGAGGCTCAGACTCTCCATAGTTTGTAGGCCTTGCTGATGAGTTTCATTTGGAGTAGAAAGGAAGGGTAGCACATACTTTGAGATAATTACCCAGAAGCATCATGTCCAGTCCAGACAGAGGCAAGATAGACCTGCATAGTTTAGAATTCAATATAGTTGAGTAGAGTAAAGGCACACCCACCCTCCCAGGGTACGTTAATTGCTGGGGACAGCAATATTAAGAGATGGCTTCTTGAATAGGGGCCAAACCACTACTTGGTTAAAACAGGGAAGTTTTGACTAGCTCCACTAATAAATAATGAACCCAATATCCTTTGCCTGGCCTTCACTCTTTCACATAAATTCAATATGCTAATGCATCTGTAAGAAATTAAGTGTCTCTTAAAAGTCCCTTAAAAGTCTCCAAATCTTTTAAAATTTAGAGTGCCTATGGAAAACAAATAAGCAAAATCCTTGACCTTTTCACTATTCATAAGTAAGATCAACGGAATACGTCAAGAACCCAGAAACCTTTCTATTCCCAGAATTTTTTAAAAGGAATTTGCTTTTATAAACCCAAAGCAAAATTGGAAATCTCTTTCAAAAAACGAACTTGCTTGGTTAGCTTTTGATAATGAAGTCAAGAAAATACTAATATATACCAGTCGCAATGCAGAATAACCTAATCTCCAAAACTCACACTGATATTTGACATATGTAGCCTAGAAAACTCTTGGAATCTAAGAGTAGCAATTTAAGTTGTTTATTCTTACATAATGGGAAAGGAGGCGAGGAAGAATTTCTATTTCCCATTAGTCAGTGTCACATGTCCCTCCTGTGTTCTGGTGAGCATTTTCTATAATAACCCATTAAGCTGATCTGTAATAACCAATAAAATACCTGAGAACATGCATGAAATCCAAACAGAACCTTGGAACAGAGAGATAACAAGAAGACAGTCTTTTGTAAGCATGTTTTAAATAACAAATTTTATTTTCTTTTATTGTGAAAAAAATGAAGAAAAGAACGGGGAAGGAAATGCTATTAAAGAACAACCACAAGGAGTCAGCAATTTCTGAGTTTTTCAATTAAGTTGCCAATTTTAAGGCTATTACACTGCTCCCTGAATCAAAAGGATTAACAATTTTCCCCTTAGCAATTAGAAAGGTAGAATTTTACCATGGACGCACGTGGGGGAAGACTGTACAAGAAGTTAGAATTAACTAAATCTCCAGTGAGGACCACCCAAGAGGAGCTAAATGAGGGGTTACTTTCAAGTGGGGCTGGGATCAAAGATTGAGGGAGATTAGAACCAATAGGAGGTTAAAGGAAAACATCTGGTCCTTCGCAGTAATCACCAATAGAGAGGTGGATCTTCCTTGAGGGAAGAGCAGCCCATCTGACCACCGACCCTACAACATGCCATAGAAAGCTGATTCCATGGGGGAGGATACCTCTGTCATTCTGCAGGGAATGCTCTCAAACCTTCAGAAAAAATAACGGGGGTCTTGTTTCATGAGGCAGAATGCAAATGTACAATTCAGCATTGAGGTTCGAAAGACATTTTTTTCCCTGTTGGGGCAACATAGCCATGTTGCATATTGCATAGAACCAACCTTCCACAGTCTCCTCTCATGAAACCCATCACTGTGAATGGTGCAGGTGGACACTGACCTTTGGGGGAGTAGCTTAGAGCTGAGGCCATCGGAAAAGAAGGTGATGCATGATTTTAATTAGCCTGCTGGCTTTGGCTTATATAATAAATACCTATGTCTGTTTAGTCAAGAGATGTTAAAGTCCTGGGGAGAAAATAGAACTATTCAGAAGAAATAAGGGAGAGGGGAAGTTCCTATATTTTCCTAATAAAGAAATCTTTGATGAAAAGAGTACTTTATTTTAGAATGTTCCTGCTTTTTGTAGACGAGCTTACTTTCACCTGGTTTCTATACAAAGTGTAATTCTACCTTATTTCCTATTCTTCAGATGGTCCTGCACAATTAATCACCCAAAGGAATGACAAAACAGCCCTCAAAATGGCATCTTTAAATGTGCCAATTTTATCTGTTATCTCTGCATATCACATTTCCTTAGAAGAATTCCAAGGAAAAATTTTTTAAAGGATCAGAGCAAACATGTTTACCTGACTCCTCTATCTAACAGGAAGGCGGCTGGGAGGAGACCCTGAGTGCACTTGGCCGTGGGGTCATGGAGGGCAGTGGGCTGTTTCCTCAGGCTACACATGAAGAGAGGGCGTGCGCTTTCTGGGCACCATCTCTCCACACGACATTCTCATCAGCCATGAGCTTGGGAGAGGGAGAATCATGGACCACCAGGACTGGGACGCAGAGCTAAGATGAGACGCTTTCACTTTTCCAATAAGCAAACCAAGGTCTGGAAGAGTCACACAAGGGGCAGATTTGGCACCACTTCCCGCTGGTTTTCATCTTTCCAGCTCAGGACTTACTTGCATTTCTCCCAGGTCTCATCATCCGTGTTCCAGGTGTCTCTCACCCTCGTCGGTGGTCTCCACTTCTCCTCCGTTCTGTGTCAGACAGCTAGAAGGTGGGACAACGAGGACCAGAAAACATCTGCCCCTGAGTTAGTGCTACAGGCAGGGGAAGGGAGAACTTCGAGCCAGAAAGCACTGGCCTCTAGCTTCCCGATCACGTATAAGTGGGTTTCCTTACTAACCTAGTGTTTCCCCCTCCACTTTTCTAATTCTCTTCTTTGGACCTCAGGTGTACAATATTGAGAATTATCATAGTCCTCAGTTTGTGGCTCACTAGCAGCATCTGGCCATGCAACCCTCCCTCTCTTTTTTAAAAGTTTGATTATGTTCCCCCTTCATCCCTCATCCTCACTCCCTTGCTCTCCCACCCCCACCGCCACAGGTAACCCCTCTAATGTGTTTACTATCTGTCCTTGGATATCCATGTGTCCTTGAAGAACTTATTGTTGCTTTGTGCAGTACCTGTTTTTAATTTACAAAGTAATATCATACTAAGCTCTCCTTCTGTTTGTTACTTTTTCACTTAATACTCTCTTATTAAGATCTCTCAATGCTTCTGGATTCTAATCTAGTTTATTACTTCAAACTGCTGCATACTATGTGGGACGCATCATAACATTTTATTTATCCATTACTTCCAATCATGGACATCTAGGTTGCCACCAGTCCCAGCTACCATAAGTGATGTTGCACTGAACATTCTCATATGGATTTTTCTTAGACAGTGGGAGAATTTCTCTTGGGGAATATATCTGAGTTAGACAACTGAGCCATGGGGAAGATGCATACCTATTTTCCCCACATATTCATATACTGCTTGTCCTTCAGAATGTCTGTACTGGCCCGTATGCCCATCTGCAATACAGGAGAATTCTCACGTGCTCATTAGCACTTGGTTTTACCTGACTTTTTAATTGTTGTCAATCAGGTTTCCCTCCTCCATAATAACAGGGCTTTTGATTTGCCAACTTAAATCATTATTTTTGTGTTATATTTTTCCATTTCATGAAATTATGTGTAATGACCAAATGCAGAAAAATCTCTTGTGCAGTTTGAGCTGGTACTGGGACTGTTATTGGGTTCAACGTCCTGGGTAGTGGATAGCTATTCGTATGGCATAGCTAGATTGTCATTTTCCAAGCAGCAGAAAATGAATAACCTGTAATTGTCAAAACCCCTCCATGACTGTAGTTAGTCGATGAGTATTCAGAAGTCACCTCAGAATTAAGTGTGATCTATAGATCATTGTCATGAAAACTAATTCGCATTGTATTTTCCCTGTGGATATATCAGTTAAGAAATCACTTTGTTTTATCACAAAGAACAATTTTGGATAATGTACGAGACATACTCATAATTTCCATGCTCCTTTATCTCACCCGCACTCCTGCATACATATGCCCTTCCTTGAAACTGTTCTCCACCTATGACCCCTAGTGAAGGACTGGTCCTAGGTCCGTGAGCTAGGAGCCCTCTGGCCACAGTTTATAGGATGAGGGAAATCCATTGATCTAACATTGAACTCATCGATAGTTTTGGATTTATCAGTAAGTCTTACAACTGAACTAACTGAGATGGAATCACTTCAACAAGGTGAGTGCCAGAGGCAGCATCGGGGCAGGACAGAGCTAATATCATGAAAAAGCAGAAACTGAGAAGTTGCAGAGGATCCTGGTCTGCAAAGAGGAGCAGAGGTTACAACCACCAGTCCAACAGCTATGAATGCATGAGTCAGCCAAGCAGAAGCCTTATTGGGAAGAACCTTGACCTAAATCCTTCACCTGACCCCACTCCCACTCTATGGGAAATAAAGTTGATTAGACATTCTACCTCAAAGACAAGCCCCATCAACACCAGGTAAGTGGACACACTTTCAGGCTTTGGTTTTCTCCAGTTTCCCAGAGTTCTTTTCAACCAAACACCAGACATCATTTTTAAGGGAAAATAGAACATCTGAGCCTCCACTTTTTTTACCCATTAGAAATAAGCTTTGATAATTACTCTCAAGGAGATAGGTAGGGAATGGAGGGACAGAGGGAGCTAGGGCATTTACTGGGGAGTCAACTTCAGCACCCAAAATTTGTCAACTAGAGTGTGGGTAACATATATATCCTGAAGCTACTGGAATGTCAAAGCTAGAAAGGGTCTAAACATAATGTAACTAAGATACTTAATTTAATAGTGTTTTTTGTTTGTTTGTTTTTGTTTTTTTTGGTATGCAGGCCTCTCACTGTTGTGGCCTCTCCTGTCGTGGAGCACAGGCTCCGGACGCGCAGGCTGAGCGGCCATGGCTCACGGGCCCAGCCGCTCCGCGGCATGTGGGATCCTCCCAGAGAAGGGCACGAACCCGCGTCCCCTGCATCGGCAGGCAGACTCTCAACCACTGCGCCAGAAGGGAAGCCCTTAATAGTGTTTTTTCAACAACCACAGAGCATTCTTGAGTACATTGAAGACACTCGATATCATTTTTGAACAGAAAACAACTGACTTGATGGAAGTCATCAAGCTGAGGAAAAGGATGCATGAGGAAATCAAAAAAGAGAGCTCTGGCAAGTGGTTGCCCGGGATCACTTTCTTGGCAGCCAGAGGACAACTTCTGGGACTGTCTTAGAGAAAACTGTCACCATGGCATCTCTGACAAGTGAAACAGCAACGCTCCATTTACCATCGTGAGTTTCATGCTACCAAACCACTGGTTCTGTAACTTAATAAGAGAAGTAGAGAAGACAACCATGTTTTCCCTTAACCCTAAACTCCTCTTCAGGTAACAGAGTGTAGTAGTAAAGGGAATGGGCTGTGAACTGAACTGTTCAATCCTGGCTCTATCTTCCCAGCTGTGTGATTTTGAGCAAGTTACTTAACCTCTCTTTACTTCAATTGACTCATGTATGAGGTAGAGATAATAATAGTGCTTCCCTTAGAGGAATGTAGAAGGGAGATAAGTGCTCAGTAAGAGTCAGCTATAATCATAATTATTAGTTTGGTAACAGCAACATGATTCTTCTTCATGGAACCACCATGTCTCCCATTCTCAGTCCATAGGACCGAGGCAGACCTGACCTCTTTCCCTTAGCTCCTCAGATATTGTCCAAGTAGATTCTGTGAAATTCAAGGTTAGGAGTTTTGATTTGAACAATTGAGAAAGAGGCATTTTTATTTTCATAGCTAAGCTAATGACTATAAGCCCAGAACCACTAGGAATCATCAAATTGAGGGATCCTGCCTGAGGATAAAGCCAACGCAGAGAAAAATCAGAGTTGAACAAAGGCAAGAGACCAAATCTTTATGACATTATTTAAGCCCCTGGGTCTAGCTGTTCCTGATATCCTTCAAATTTCCAGTTGTGTGAGACAATAAATTCCCTTCTTTGCTTAAATAATATAAATTGGGATTCTGGTATTTATAACTGAAGGAGTCCTAAGGAATATAGTAAATTATAGCCAAGAAATATTTGGGGCTTAAGTAATTCACTTCTTAATTAATTCATCCAAAGCTTGTATTGAGAACCTGCTCTGTGCTAGACATTGTCCTGGGTACTGTGATATAGTATTGAGGAAAATAATATTTACATTCAAGTGGGGGGGGTCAATAAATAAATTAACTGAACTACTGTCATTTTTGGAGGCCGAATATTGTCAAATATTGGCAATTTCAAATGATTCAGCCTAATACCTAAAGGTCATACGATAGGTACTGCTCACCTCAAGCGATTATATGCTTTGAAGGTGAACCGCATTGCTGGCTTCTAGTTTTACCTCTTATCCCTCCTGCCCATCATTTCTTCTGTCATGACTTAACTGTGAGTAATATCACAAAGTCGGTTCCAGACAAAGAGATACAATCACCAGTCACTGTAGAAATCATTTTCCTATCACTTAGGTCCCTCACACCGTCAAATCACATTGCTTACCAACCTTGGGGCCATATTTTCCTGCACCAGTTGTCTGTAACAGCCTGGCTCACTGCCTACTTCTTCTAACCTGTTTACCTACTTGATCCCAACACGGCCCCTGTATAATGGCTGTCACTTGGTACTTCCTCTGCCTGCTCTCGGGCTGAATCCCTGATTCCCACTCAGTTACTCATTCTTTCCCTTCTTGACTTAGAACACCTGGCTGGCCCTCATCATTTGTAGTTGGGGGTAGATTACATCTTGCCTGGCTGGTGGGAGCTCAGGGGGGCTAGACTTGGTCAAAGGACTGTTGTTATTGGGAGTGACAGTAAAATCAGAGGTGTAGACATGGAGTGGAGCAGGGAGACAAGATGGGTGGTCTGAGGAAGTAGACTCTGAGACAGAAATAGGCATGCAAGTAGTTACTAAGTAGTGCTTCTGAGGGCAGCACCTGTTGAAAGGAAGGGATGAGAAGGACAGGAAGTAGGATTGTGTAGAAGGAGAAGCTGAGCTTGCATGCAGTCCTCAAGGAGGACCTGGAAGCCAGCAGGAAGTTCTGAAGATGGGATGACCCTTAAGACGTGTGCTGAATTGGAGTGAGAGAGTAAGGCCTTTATATCAGAGTGTGGTATCCAGGACGCCTGCTTCACCTCTTTGCTAACGTGTTATCAGCAATATTTATATTGTTTAACGTTCTGTTTTATCATCTTAATTTTAATTGCAGTCTCTTCCCACTTATTGTCAAGCCCTTTTAGCCCCCTCACTAAGTGCTGTCCTTAATGGTCAATCAAATGCTTATTGAAGGCATGGATGAATAAATGGTCAGTGATGAAAGGGAATGAAACAAGACTATAATTCATATTCTCTATAGGACTGTTTATGTTTCAAGAAAGAATCTGATCATTTCATTGCCAATACTTAAAATAATTTCATGTTTTAATTTCTCAACAAATGTTGGTTAAGCAATTTATACTAAATACTGCAGGGATACAAATACAAATGAGAAATGATCTTCAGTGTGAAGAAACTTGACTTCTAGTTGTAAGTCACACAAACCAATAATTCTGATGCAAGTCAGGATGTGTCACTACCAATGGAATCATCCAAGGTGCCCCAAGAGTTGGGAAGCTTGAGCCTCTACTAAATCAGGGATGGGTTAGAACACTTTGAAGAGGTGTTGTACTTTTTCTGGGCTCTGAAGGATGAACTTGGCTTGGATAAAGTTAGTGAGATGTTCACGGCTGAGGGAACATCATGGACAGAGGAAGAAAAAGTCATGTGAATAGCTGGATGATGGAGTGAATTTGTAGATTGGCAAGAGATAACACCAGGAGGCTATTGGTCTAGAGTCAGCTTCTGGAAATGTCTGAGTGAGTCTTAACTATCCAGACAGCTGAGTCTTAAGCAAAAAACACTCTAATGTTCTTTAGTGCAATTCTTAATTTTATTTCCTCCAGAAGTGGGTCTATTGTAGGCCAATAATTCATTTGTGGGCCTGGCTGGGTTTTTTTTTTTTTTTTTGGCTCTTTCATTTTCAAAAGAGAGGGGATTATTCATAAGCATGTGTGAAAATCATCTCAGGAATTGTATTGGTTTATAACACCAAGGTGATTCTGAAATGTTCTAAATCCACCAAAAGGCTTAAATATGACCTCAACATTTCTGAGAGGTCCTTATTTTTTTTCTTTTGGTATTGGGAGGAATGGGGTCATGCTCTGAATACCCATCTGAGAAAGAGAAAACTTTCAGAAAAGTTTGTTGGGTGGCTCATAACTAAATTTCAACTTCTCTCCAATGATGTCAAACTAACTGACAGTATAAGAAGTGATGAAATAAAAGCAAAAGAGAAATGTGTTTAACTTCTAAGGTTGATAAGTACTACATGAACTGTGTATTACTTCTGTAAGACAGTTCTCTCCTATGATGATTTAAAATGAAAATGGATTTAATTTAAAACAGTGAGGGAAAAAAAATTGAGATTTGGGATAAAACTTTGGAAAACAAGAATAAACAATATATTTACTAACACATTTTCATTGCTATCAGTTTTGTCCTTCAGAAGTAAAGCCAGCCATGGCTGCAGCTCATCTCCAAGGGTCAGAAAATTCTAATTTATTCTTATCCTAAGCTTAGTTTTCAGCTGGATCCACGTCTAGGTTATCTGCCAGCATTTTGTGATAGTCTTGTGGCTCCTGCTGAGCAGGAGGGTGGACCTGTTGAGTTTGAGCAGTTCAGCCCCAAGTTCCTTTTGAAGAAATCCGTGATTAATATGTTCTCACATCTTCCTCAGCAGGTTGCACGTTGGAAAGGTCTTTCCAGAGGCTTTCTGAAAAGAAAAAAAAAAAAAAAAAAAACAGGGCTGGGCAGATTCATGAATGTCTTCTAGCTCCAGGAAAGCCATCCAGACTGGAAGTTTGCCAAAGGGCATACTTTGGCTTCCTGCCAGTATTTTGTAGTAGGGAAACATTATGTGGAGGGACTTCCTTTGCTCTAGTGAAAGCTTACTAAAGGTCAGAAAATTATCCATTTTACCCACACACAGAGTCTGACGTTCCCAGATTTATTGTGGCTCAGGAATTCATGACATATCCTTAGAGTTTACCCTGGATGACAAAGAAAGTCGAAATATGTTAATGAAATCATGGTACATAAACATTAGTCTTTTCCGCATATTTTTTTACAGTGCTCCCCTCCCCCAAAATATAAATAACGATTTGATGTGCTTCATTCTATAAATAATTTTAAATAACTTCTAAAAACATTTTTCCAACAGAAACATATCATCTGGTTCATAATAACTAAACCTGATGGACCAAAACATAAATATAACACATTCTTTTTTTTAATTGGCTCATCATACTCATAGTTTCATTTTTAAGCTACACTTCTTAAACAAAACAGTTGATGTAAAGAAAGGGATATATCCCAATGCCAGATTGGTTACTCCTATCCTTTTATTCTCTACTCCATTTGCTTTTTTTTACATGAAATGTTGAAATTAAAGAAAATGTCTTGTTGTTCTTCATGAAACAAATAGAAAATAATGTGCACAAACTGCTAAACTTTAACAAAGCAATGTGTAGAGTTTTATTCCTTTCGCAATTAAAATTTACCTCAAGTCTCTTTCATTCAATAAGAGGCCTAAGACCACCAACCTAGAAACAATTTCTAGTTTTTAATAGCTCCCATTAATATCTACGAAAACACAGTAAATGCATAATTTTCACATCAGGATATGGAACCACAAGAAGTGAGTTATTTATATGGACTACATAAAACTAATCTAGCGATACCCATGCTTGTCAAACAAAGTATCCTTTATAATTTTCGTTCATTCAACAAAGATTCACTGAAGTCCTACCAAATGCTTTGTATCAAGGCAGGAGGTTTAAGGGTTATGAGATATATAACATGCAACTCCTATCCTAGTAAAGGTAGACTCCAGTTAAAAAAGCACACATGTATGTGTGCACATATGCTTGCACATACACAAAATACCCACTTATATCTGATTATGGGTTCGATAGCCGTCCACTACACATACACAAAATACCCAGCCATATCTGATTGTAGACTGTGAGAAATAATAGGGATCACTATTTCCTCTGAGCCACAGTCTAAGGAGTTGTCATGGAAACTCCTTAGGAAATGGTGGGCATTTTTCCAAAGGATAAACCAATGGCCAAGGATTCCATTCTTCACAGATATGTACAACTAATTGAAAAGAAAATTCTGTTGATACTCCGTTACCCTGGATAAATATTTTTATACCTAACATCCTTCTCTCTTCTTTCTCTCCTACTCACCCCACACCCATCAGCTGCATGTGCTTATAGTGCCTGTTGCTATGATTCCTACACAATCTGCCAGAAATCCTAAACAAAAGTGTCTTAATCTCTGAGCGCCAGAGAAGATGATGTTATGTTAATGACACATTCTTATGTATAAATAAAATGGCCTTCTCAGAGTTGGGAAAGGGACATATATATAAATGCATGGATTTCCTGAAGAACTTTTACTAAGAGTTATAAGCCATCCTTTGTATTATCTTCCATGGAACCAAATCAGCTTACTTCAGATTTATCTTTGTGAATGGATAAGTAAGGTAGCTGGAAACAAAGTATTCATACTCTGTAGTTAAGTTTTCTAAATATTTCTGAAACTGTACATTTAATCTATTTCTTTTTTAAACTTTATTATTTTAATAAGTAATTAGAACCAGCACTAGAATGTATTATAGCATTAGGAACCTTATAGATACATAAAGGCGAGGGAATTAAAACCAGGTAGAAACTGCACGAGGTTCATAATAGAGGTGAATTGTTTTTGTTTTCAACCCTCCTGGGTTGTAATACCTCCAACAATGTCGTAAGACAACTTCATCGTGAGATGACGGTGGGTGATCTGAGATGGGTGGTACAGAGTAGATGCTAGAGGTACAGGAGCACAGAAGCTCTCCAGAATGTAGTAAGATTTCTATTTTCTTTCAAAACCCTTTTCTGCTTTGTTTTCTTCAGAACTTCACTAAATTAGGATGTTTCACACATGTGTTAAGCCCTATTTGGAGAAGTCAAGCCATGGATCTTAAAAAAATTGCCTTCCCTCTGTACCAGCAACACGGATGTCATTTTCACATATCAAGCCAAAAAAAAAAGAAAAAAAAAAGAAATCAATTTACAGCCTGTTACTCAAATTAGGCCAGCTGTGAATTCCTCTCTGTGCAGGGAGGTTTTATGGCCATCCATTCTTAAAGCTGACAGTTGTTCAAGAAATATGTGTTAATTTTACCAATTGAAATTTTATTTATTAAGAAATTCCATGTACTCAGAAAGATATACGACTTGAATAGGCTAGCTTTGTTGAAAATGAGCAATCTAGATTTGGGGGAGATATAAGAACCAACTTTCCAGACCAAGATGCCCCTTCAACTAATGAAACAGCAGAGTTTATTTTACCACTGAGGTTGCTGATAGCCAGAAACTTATTCTAGAGCACAAGACTCTGCACATTTCTGAGGTTAGGCAAAGGTACCTATGGGTCAAAAAGATGTATATCCACAGAGCACAGAGCTACGGCCTGAGGAATCAGGAGAAGGCTACAAGAATCCGCTTCTCAACTTTTCTCAGCTGCATGGCTGTTTTACCCAGTGAAGTTATCTTCAGTGACTAATTCAGCATCATCGAATCTGGGTCTACAGGAGCTGGGAAAGTGGTACAAAGAACTCTGAGCTCCTAAAGAAAAGATCTATGTAAACATAGGGATTTTTACTTAACTTTTTCTTCTTCTAAGAACCTGCTTTTACATTTCTCTTTCCTTCTCTTCTTCTTCCCCCCTCCCCCCACCCCCCATCAGTCATTCTTTTCTGTGGTCAGTTGGGTTACCTCCCAAACCCACAGTGACACCTGCTGGTCAATCCGGAATGGCGGGACTGAGTCCCTGCAAAGGCCTTGGCTGGCCTGCAGTGAGCCAGTGAGTCCATTGAAATGAACATTAAATACTATAAAATTAAGTTAGAAACTTAGTGAGAAAAAAATTGAGTGAGCCTTTCCTTCCAAATGTCATGTTGGGAGGAGGTAACTTTTCAAGGAAATCTGCCTGAACCATTACAAATGTAAAATTTAAGTATTGTATACGTTTTGACCTCATAAAAATGAGCCAAAAATACATTCTGTACTACGAACCAATTATTGTTAAGAAAACTGTTATGCTAATTACTCATGGAAAGTCACTTTTTACATTGGTTTTTATCAGCTATACTTATAGCCCAAGAGATTTTATGTAGTATTAATTTAATGAAGTCCCAAAAGAAACACACTGGGGTGTGTTACACGCACGTTGTTTCCTTTAAAAACACTGATTAGATCTCCAACACAACGGGTTAAAAATTTAGGTTTAAGACATTCTTTCCTATCGTTTCCCCCAAACTTCCAATTCTTGTTTCTTTACTTAAGAATATTCATATTTTGTTAATCCTAGGTATTTATACATTGGTTATTTTGGCTGGGTACATTTTTGAGGATGTTTGCTTTGTTTTAAGCAAATCCATTTCTGACTTGAAAGTACAAATTCTAGTAAAAACAGAGACAACAGGAATATTTTTTAACATTTGTACATTTTCTTAAAATATTTACGCTTTTCACTTAAAGGTTAAATCCTAGGGAAAATGCCCCATACACATGTTCATATTTGAACCAGGAGGTTGTTCCTGAGGACTTGTTGCAGCAAATGTGTATTGGACAAAAATGCTGGCCTTCTTCCTCTTTACTCTGTGTTCTAAAAGCCAAAACTTCATTTTAGCATGACCTTAGAAGAATAGTGATACTTTTAGCATTTCCTGGTATTTGGTGGAGGGAACGTTTTTATTTGACTGTGGATGTCACTTGGTTTACAGGAAAGATTTGGTAATGTGTTCATGCCAGTACTGCACTTACCCCCAAATTTCTTGCTATGTAGGAAGAACACATGTCAAAGCTCACTGTTTGTTAAATGGAAAAGATTCAGTACACCAGAAGCTTCTATTATAAACATTGTGACTTCGTGCAATTTACAAAATGTTCTATCTCCATTAAACAATAAACCCTTGACCCCAGAGCTCAGTTTTGGGATTCTGCGATTTGAGAAGGTAGACATAATGGATGGCAATAATAAATGAAAAGTTCAAGAGGTTAAGAAAAACTGTTTAATTATTTCTCTAGAGCGTGGGCTGCAGAAGCCTTGCATGTCTGCCTTCATCGTTGTGAAAACGCTGCATGGAAGGGGTCCATCAGTGCAGCTCAGGCAGGGCATAAAAGCAGGTTGCTGGCCCTCAGCTGTGTTTATGAACAAATGGTCTCTGGATACCCTTCCATCACTGAACCTTGCAGTTCCTGCCAGGGGAGATCCAGTGCCAGTCCCAGGGCTCAGCATCTGTTTTCCAAAGAGCTTGGATTTGTTAGCATGAGAAATTCATTGCTAATAGTTGCTTCCCAGCTGTGGCACTAGTGAGTGTAGCCTTTTTGCCTTATTTATTTGTAGAAAACCATGTTCCATCCACTCTTGGAGCCTCTCTTATATAACTAGTCCCGGACGCGGGCTGCTGTGCTTTCAATCCGAGACCCATTAAGCTGCCTTGTCAGCTAAAGAGCTCCTTCTTAAAAGCCTCCTCATTTGAACTTCGCAAGGTGGGAGGTGGTGTGGAGGATGTCCCACACGAGGGTGGGACCTGGCAGTTCCCAAGGTACCATGTTCTCTAAATCAGATATCCCAGAAATAGGCCAAGTCTACAGACTAGGGCCTTGGTTGGAGAAGTAGTCTGGGGAAAGCTCTCAGTGGAGCTCTGGAGGCCAGGGGAAAAGCCCTCCCAGAGGAGAATGAGTGAAGCAGATCTGCTGGGAACTCCTTGCAGAGTCTGTAGCGTGCTCAGAGCAGGAGCCAGGGATGAATACACAGTAGGTCTACACCCAAGATTTTAAGGAGAGCAGACAGACATTCTTATTACCAGCTGAACCTGAATGCTTTAGAGCTTTCTCTCCCTCAACCCAACCCCAAAACTTTTACAATAATTTGCTGTCTGTCTGATTCCATCTAGACATGCAGAAACTGGATCAGGGGCAGCTGTTTGGATGAACCTTGGCTTCTGAACTTTAGAAGAAAAGTACTGTGAAGGCTGCAACATAGGAAAGCAAAGTGACTTGGCTTTGCTATAAATTAGACTCTGAGCATTTTTCATTATAATCTGAAAAAAACATTGAAATCAAAACTTTAATGAAAGAATTACAGCATTCTATTTATCTAGTGTCTTAGTGTGAAAGACTACTATCAGCACACCCCTAAAAAGAGGGGAAACTGAATTTTTTCCAGTGTGAGGACTATACAGCAGGAGGTGTGCAGAAGGATGGGTAAAAACCAGAGCTTTGAGTTAGAAAGTTCTGGATCCCACTCTTACCTATCAGGGTGATCTTGGGGAGGCTATTTAACTTCTCAAAACCCATTTTCTAATCTATAATTAGGGGTAATAGTTCCGACCTCAGATTGTGGTAAAGATTAAACAACACAATGCATCTAACAAGACACTCAGCATAAGGTCTGGCATTACTCAATCACTGCTGGTGATAACGATTATAATGAAGGCATCAACTGTGAATATAAAGACCTTGAATTTAAATCCAGTCTTGACAACAATATTCCACGTGAACACAAATTTCTTCCCTTTCCTTTGGCTCAGGATCTACCCTTAGGTATCCCTGGGATGCATAATAGAGTGGATAGAATGTTTCTTGTTTCCAAACTGCACGAGATTAAAATTAAATAACCATTTTGAAGAGAAAAGACTATGTCCTAGGAGTAAGTGTCTACGCCATCCTTATTCTGCACTATACAGATAACTTCCTGACAAGAGGGCAATTACAAACCCATGGCCTCAGCACTAACTCAGACAGGTGGGAGAAGGGGCACGTGACAGAACACACTGGATACAGGCCATCTGGTCCACAGGAAGAGAACGCCCAGCTGAACCAAAAGGCAGGGGTGGGCCTGAGCAGAATTTCTCAACCTCTGTGCCCACCCACACTGCACACGGAGGGTGCCTCAAATGGATTAGAGACACGCTTCCAGATTAACTGAACCCCTTCCCAAGCCCCCGCACCCTTGCAGCAACTCCTCTAGGTAGAAGTTGTTTGTCTGTTTGTCTGGATGGCATACACATGCTTGATGTGAGTCACAGCATGAAGAAGACAGGGAAGCCCCAGGTTCAAGGCAAGGCTGGGACTAGGGTGAGGCAAGTGAGGCACAACATGTAAGAAGGTGACAAAAAAACTCAGTAATCCAGATAAATAATATTTCAATGCAATGTTTTAAAAATAAAAGTTAGTGCATTAAACCCCATGATGGACAAAATATAGTTTTAAATAAAGATGGGATTGGGAGGTTCAGAGCACCAGGCATGGGTAGGGCCAGAACTGCCCATGGCTGGAACCTGGGCCTGTGGCTGCACCAGGAGAGATCTCATGGTGGCAGAGCCAAAGGGGTGCTAGGAGGCCCCAAAGGAAAAGCCCAGAAATGTCCAAGGTTTGTTTCTGAGGGCCTTGTCTCACAAAAGCCTTGTCCCCATCATTGCTTTATACTAGATACATGTAAAGCTCCACACACTGGCTAGGAGATAATTTGAGAAGTAAGCTCTGTACTGCTCTGGGTTCAGGGTTCATTCAAAGCTGGCAAAACTTTACTTTCGAGTTCAAAGGAAAAAACTGCTTATCAAAGAACTCTAGAGATTTCTTGAACCCAGATCTAGTATTTACCTTGCAATGTTTTGATGAATGAGGGTTAAATGATTCCAAAGTACACAGATTAAATTTCCCCAGAATATACACAGTTTTGGAAAAAGAAAGGGAAATGGCGCTTTGAGCAAAGTACATTTTGGGCTCTGCTGTACCCCAAATATTTTAAAAAAATACCACAGAACTTACCAAACCCCAAGCGCTTCTGGGCTCACATAGCCTCAGCTCTCTACTTGAAAATACCTTTCCACCGTGGTTTTCTCCCACAGGAAGTCTGTAACTCTTCTGTAAATGAAAGCATCTCCATACGACATCCACAGCAGAAGGCAAGAAAGAAAGGCAAATAGAGCTCTTTCTGGTCTTGTCATCTATGCAGGATCATCATGCAATTAGGCAGGGAGATGTCAGGCCCTGACCTTGGAGGACTCACTGTGATGGAGCAAACAGGACGGGTCTCGCGTGATGTTACCTCCCATCACGAGGCCTTGGGAAAAGTGCAGCATTGTCGCCAAGCTCCTGAGTCCTTCCTGAAGCCTAACTACACGGATGAACCATGAGCGCCAGTCTGTTCAAACTTAGAAGCACAAAGTGTTCGTCAAGCAGGGGTGTGATCCGTCTGGCAGGATGCAGCACTGTATCTGGGGGACCAAAGCAAACGAACCGCATTAGGATGGAATCCAAAAGGTCATGTTGGGGGGAAACAGTCTCATTCTCCTAGAGCAGGATTAGACGTGGGTATCAAACAATTTTGTTTCTGAATTGGAGCACGTGGGGCAGTGGGTTCTCAGGTTCGCAGCAGGGTGAGCAGGGCGGAGCCGAGGTGTTTCTGTGCGTGAGTTTGTTTTGCTCACTCTTTGGCGTGAGAAGCCAGGCACATTTCTTCAACCTTGGAAGCGACGAAGGAGCCCTATTCATTGGGGTTTGTGAATCAACCAAGAGGAATGGCATTTAATATTTAAATATGTCTCATGTAGCCATTAAAAATCTTTTACGAGTGTTAAGCCATTATTAAAGCAAGATGGGCTCCAGGTCACGGACCCCTTCATGGCACTCCCACTGTGTTAATGAAACAGATAATGTCTCTGCACAGGACGATGGATGCCTCCAGTACTGAAAGAAAGGCACTCAGTGTGCCTACCGTAGTTTAAAATTCGAAAGGAAAAAAAAATACCATTAGAAATATTCTACCCCAGGAAAATTTCCCTTTTCATTGTCTGAACAAAAACAAACACAGTTTCTAACTCAGTGTTAGGTTGGTTTGTGTGTGTGTGTGTGTGCAGTTGGAGGGTCTGGGTAGGGAATATAGACCAAGGATGATCAAATGCATGAATATTAAAAATACACATGAACGCCTGTTATCCACTGGACCACATGAGTTATGTCTCTAGAAGTTATTCACCTTCTATGTTTACAGATGGCATTAGGTTCCACTCTAGCCTAAGCCATCCATTCCTTCCATGGCAACTGAAGGGATGACAGAAAGAAAGAATAATGTCCACACAAGCATGGAAAGCTAATTAAAGAAGATAAATACACTGCATAAGAGAAGTACATGAGTGAGCAAGGATGCTATACATTTTACATAGCAGCTTGTTTGGGAAGACCTACCTTACTCATGAGTGATATCCTACACTTGCCAAAATTAAAGCTTTATTATATCCTATTGCTGAACCGTATTCTACAGAGAGAGGTAACCACACAACTGAACAGTAACATAGTTATTTATGTAAATGCTCCAGAATACACTTCTTTCACTTAACCCCACAGAGGATTGAGTTCTATATTCAACTGCCTTCAGAACATGGCATTCTCCACTAAGAGTAATCTGATGGCAGCTATCACACCATGAGGATGAAATACAAACGTCTTGTGGTTTCCAGATCATGTATTCAGCACAAAACTTCATTATAGCCTATTTTTATATCATATGTAACAACTTACTGGTTCCATAAAGCGTTCATTAAAATGAAATAACAAAGGACTACATAATATGGACCTCTAAGTTCTGATATTGATGGTATCTGATTTTTTTAATGAGCATCGGCAAAGGAGAAAACAATTTCCAGCGGTTTTCTAACTACATTCTAATATCGAGGCATTTAGAAGAAAATTCAGCAGATGGCAAGTGGTAGCAGGAGGGCAGCGATTACATCGGATATCTTTTTTTTTGCGGTACGCGGGCCTCTCACTGCTGCGGCCTCTCCCGTTGCGGAGCACAAGCTCCAGACGCGCAGGCTCAGCGGCCATGGCTCACGGGCCCAGCCGCTCCGCGGCACATGGGATCCTCCCGGACCAGGGCACGAACCCGTGTCCCCTGCATCGGCAGGCGGACTCTCAACCACTGCACCACCAGGGAAGCCCCCTACATCAGATATCTTTTAGTTAACTTACCTTGTTGCTTCAATACTGTTAATTATAGTGCTGCAATACTCAACACAATTCACCACACTTCGCTCATGTTTGGTCACAAGGGGCAAAGGTGCCTCTTTCCAGGTGCCGCAAAGTAAGAAGCATGGGTGAAACTGGAAGCAGACAGCAGTCAGGAATTGCAGTCGTTGTTTCTGTGCCTGTCCATGAACTTGCCTGTGAGTCTGTTTTTTCCCCTTTCTCTCAAGAACTTCATAGAGGCCCGCTCACACCTTCTCAGTGCATCTCTGCTCTGTTCTTCCCATTCTCTTGATCTTTATCCCCAAGTTTTCAGCTAATAATTGCTGCCCTGGCCCCAAGTCTACCCCATAACCTTTCAGCTCTACTCCTAAAGCTAACCTCCTCAGGCCCTGTCCTCAATTCTAAATTCCAACAAGAGAGCAGAGAGAGGATGTCTCCTCTTTTCCCACCCAGACATCCCTGCTGGAGGGGACCACCAAGACTATGGACAGGCCGTCCTTGGATCCTATGTACCCCATCAGTCCAATCTGGTCTTGTCAGACAATGGAGTCACTGATTCATCAGGGCAGCGGCTGTGAGGGGACCTGTCCAAGCACAGCTCACAACACTGAGGGCACGAAACTGACAAAACGCTCGACCAGGGAGCTGCCACTGTTGGGGAGGATACTTACGAGCTGATGCAAGACGGGTGATGGCAGCTGTGTTTCCAACTAATGGAGAGCTCTGTTTTAACTCCAATATGGAAGAAATTTGAAGGTAAAAGTCTTCTCCCTTGTACGTTTTGGTTGAAAGGAAAAAAGCTCAGACTATAAGCATGCACAGAAAAAAAGATGGCATTCCCTGCTAATGAGTAATTAGAAGCAAGCATTTTTCATGCTAAAATGGGTGGAGCAAGGTATCCCTGGAAACAAAATTGGTTAAAACTAAACAACAGTAACATGAAAACTGTGTTTCAAATAAACCTGGACCAAATGCTCTTGGGACCCTGAGACGTAGAAATGATCATATGCCAGAAAAGTCTGCAGAAGAGTAAGGGTGACACTCAGAAGAGGCACAAGAGCCACTAGAAGACCCAAGAGAAGAAACATGTGTCAGGGACGTAGGGCTGCTATTAGTATGTCATTATTTCTAGTATCTGTATCAATGTCTTTTATTAGCTATCCTTGGCCTGGATTTTCAACAATCCTTAGTGAGAAGGGACTTAGGAAAGATCATTTGTTACCCATAATTATGCTTACATTAACTGATGTGTAATAAACTGTATGTGATTTTCAATCCACGGTGGACCTTAAACACACATTCTCTCTGATTCATTTAATCTGGAAATAGGTACGTCCATTGCTGCCTGTCCTAAGAGCTTTCAAGAAATAGGAAAACTGCGCGGCAAGGCTGTCGGGAGCTTTTTCTTTCAAAGTGTTGCTTTTAAGCAATTGCCTAGTCCCTTATTATCTTCTCAGCCATCTCCTCAACTGTTTCAAGGACAGAAACAAAAAATGACCAGCAATCTTCTAGTTTACATCTCTATTCTCAATCCACCGTGGAAGGAGAAGGAAGTGGTTACCCAGACTTAAATTCTAACAGAATACACTTCAACCTATTGCTCTTTTTTTTTTTTTATATATATGACTTAGAGATTGTGTCCAGGATAAAACTAATTCAGGAATACTCAAAATCTTGGTTAGGGCACTGGAGCCTAAGCTCTACAAGGGCAGTAAGAGAGTGTGTCTGGGTCATTTCCCTGGTGCCTACGACAGTGTTTGGCCCAGGACTCAGTATTTGTTGAATGATTCAATTAATTGATTGATAGTAGTCAGGAAGGGAGGAAAGGACAAAGGGAGGTAAGGGGCACTAATAACATCTTTGCAGGATTTTCCTCCCATCTTGTTAGCTATTGTTATACCAGTAGAATCCAAATTTGGACACTTTAGTAAACACAGCTGTTAGATCCTGCTGAATGATAGACAGAGACCTTCTAAATTACTTAACTCTAAAAGAGCACACACAAAAACTGTAGTCTTCCTCGTCCTCAGCTAGGCCAGTGAGCAGTGTGGAGGCTCTAGAGTCATTGTCAAACCCATATGACGTTTTGAGTTGAAGTTTTGGAAATTACTCGGCTAATTCTTAGATGTGACTGATACAACATCAGAGATTTTAGAAATGAACAATGATGATGTTAATTATGATTGATGGCCCTGACCATATTCTGGTTACTATTTGTAGTTTCACCATTTGAGTTGCAATTCACTGCCTATTAGCTCATATCAATGTCTGGTTATAAAAGTGTTCATAACATTTACAATGAGAGGCCTTGGTGATTACAGTCATATAAATGTGTGAATAATTGAGAGGTTATGCTGCTGTACACGCCTCATCAAGCTTCCTTTTCAAGTCTCAAGAACATATTTAAAGCTCAACACTAGACCTCAATTATGCTTGAATTGCCAGCAAGAAGAAAAAAAAAGAGCTACATTAACAAAGCTGTCAAAAACACCCTCTGCTTTAAATTTACTTGGACAGCTGGACAATGGAAATAGTTCACTCATTTAAGGGTTGACTTCATCTGGTAAAGATTCCACTGCATTTAAAAGAAGAAAAAAAAAAAGAGCCTTAAAATTTATTGAGTTTCTTTCTTGGTCCTTAAGGAGATAGATGGAAAGTCAATCTTGATAAAAGGATTGTAAAGTTGACTGGATTGCCAAATTTACATTGCAGATTCAGTACAATTGATATAGAGAGATGTGAAATGTTTATATATGTATATATATGATCCAACAAGATCAGATTACAGTGGTCTCAATAAATTACAAGGACCCAGCAATAAAATAATTTGGTGCAGTGCATACCACCCAAAGTTTCCAATTAAGTACCTATGAAATTTGCTTTTACTCCACAAGAGAAAGTCCTGCAGTTTGGAACTGAAACTAGCCAACACATGTGGAAGAGGTCTGTCTTTTTCCACTAATAAAGATACATTTCATACCTGTGCTATTTTAGAGGATACTTCAAGTTTCAGATATAACTCCAAAATCTTCTAATGTGAAAACACGAAGAAAAAAAATGTATGTAAAGTCTGAACCACGAAAATTCAGACTTTATTAAATTCTAATCCATATTTATTTTTAGTATAATGTACTTTGCAACTTGTACAATAGTCCAAGTGGATATAATCTTGGATTACTCCTATAATGCTAGATTTTTAATTTTAAACTGTTCACAGATACATTTGATAAATTCCTTACCCTGAATACCATATTTTTTGTAAAATAATGCTTACCACTCAAAACAGAGTAGATGTCTATTGCTTTGGAATCACCCTATTGGCTAATTATCATTTTAAAACATTTCTTGATTTGCTTGAAGTTCTTTTCAGCACCTTAGCTTAGATGAAGGTAGCATAAAACAAGGAGCCTTAAAGGCCAACTCATCCCATTCTCTCATTATAAAGAAGAAGAAACAAATATTCAGAGAGTTCAGTGACTCGGTTAAGGCCACAATACAATAATAGAGTGGCAAAGCTTGGATTATCATCCAGTTCCCTGACTCTTACTCTGATTTTCTTTCCCTATGCCATCCTCCACCCACACCAGATGCTCCTCAGCAGCCACCACCATTTTCCTCTCCCCTGCCAACTCTACCAAAGAAATGAAGTAATTCAATTTAGAAAGTGTTCATTGTACACCTGCATGCATATTACTCTAGAAGTTAAGGTGGGCAGGTATAAGACTGACTAAGGCTAGGTTTCTGGTCCTGGAAGGAAGACATATTCCCAAACGATCATTAGCCATGGTCAGGACTAACAGAAGAGCTGCCATGGAAATAGCCAGTGTTGGGAGTCGTTACAGGTTAAAAGAGCTTGGATTGCTTTGAGAAGCAGGTGGCAGTTGAGGATGGAAGAGGAAGATTTTGGCAGGTGGCTTGTCATTCACTCTGGGGAATTAGTTCATTCTGCCCAACTAGTTTAATTTTAACCACTAAAAAATGCAGTCTAAACATATAGTAGACCATACCTGGTCCATGAGTGGTGGGTCAGAACATTACTACAGACTGAACAGATAAGCCTACAGACTGCTAAATGCTTTATCCATAGCTTTGTCCAAGTTATCCATATAAATAAATCTGTCCCCAACACAATGCTTCATTTACAGTAGGGTATGTAGGGAAAATATTATTTTCTTAGTTTTATGGATTTAAAAAATGATGATCAAAAAGATTGAAGACTTGCACACAGACACATGGCTGACAAGTAGCAGAACTGAGGCTAAAACCCATCTCTCCCCACTCCCTGCATTTTCCATCCCACCATGTTGTCTTTACAAGTTTATTGCTTTCAAATCCACTTTTACGAGCACTGAATAAGATGGGAGTTGGATACATATAAGGTCACAAACTTTCAGAATACCACTACAAAACCAATCTTGATAAATCCGATGTAGTTGTTACACACTGTGGACTCACTCACAACCCCCATCAAAACCATGATCAGCAACCTAGCGTTATCGGGCAATATCTTCCAGATACGGTTGGTCAGGCATTGCATAGACATTTGCCTTCTTTCCTAAGAAAACTAGAAACACCTGGATCATGTTAAGTCTCTTGTGGGTTTCTACAGCTGGATTTTATGCTTCTCTCCTCTTAAGGAGTTGACAATCTGCAAAAATCTTGATATTCAGCCAAGAAAACAAGAGCCTTGCATTTTGAACATGGACATTTCTATATGTTCTGGCGAAGGAATGGAGTGGGGAGAAGGAGTTGGAAATTATTCCTTATGGTGTATAAATAAAAGTGTGTGCAATAAGAAAGATGGGTCATGACCTTCTAGTACAGATATATTAAGCAAGAAAAACCCACCCCATTTTCCTCCTAAACAATCCTCTTCAGCATGACAAGTGGCTGCATGACTCAATAGCTCAGTCAGAAGAGCCCAGTGGAGAGTAACTTCAGGCTGCCTGTGTTTCGAGGACCATCTGCTGTGTGGGTCCACGCAGCTGGGCCTCCGCTCCGTCCTTCCTCCACCCTCTCTCAAAAAGACACTTGAAAATCTCCTCGATCCAAGCAAAGGGCAGGGGGCCATGGGTGGGGCGGCCCTGCTTACTCTGTAGCATACTATTTCTCTGGTTGAAAGTTTCTGATGTAAAATTAATCATCAATTTAGCTCTTTTTTCCCCATGAGTTTAAACTCTGGCTTTTTGAATGTAATGCATAGATGTAAAATATCTAAACCATGGGAAGAGCTACAGTTTCCACAGCATGAAATTTGAGGCCAGCAAAGTTCAGAGTAAATTTGACATGAACGAAATGTGGCTTCCTTACCCAGGCTGTGAGCTGAAAAGTCACCATCCCAAAAACAAGAAGACGAGGTTCCCTGTCCAGGGGAGCATGACATACTCGGAGACATCATGAAACAAAGGCTCGCTGGCCTTCTGCCTATGGCCAGACTGGGCTAAGGTGTATGCATGGGAGGGGTGGTAAATGCTGCTTTGCATTGACCAGTGATGAAATATATACTTCACTCGGCAGGGAGAAAGCCAAGGCAAGAGGGCAAACTTCACCTCCTGCTGTATTATTTCCTTGACCAAATTGGAATTATTTATATATATATATTTTTTCCATCAATGTATAGCTCAGTGCTTGTGGGCTGCTGGAGATCTGAGGGCAGCTGTGTCTCTTGTTAAAAGATCCCTTCCACATGGGCAGTCCTGGTCATACATCAGATCTACCCCGATTAGATGCTGTACTGTTAATCTACGTCACCACTCTCACGTGCTGACTTCTGTCCAGCCAATGGCCATTAAAGTCAAGTTACCATGCTCTAGCTTTATTCTTGCAATTGTCCCAAACTTTCTTTTATTGTTCTTTATCTGGCCTCATTCTGGTTCCACCCAGCTCCTAACTCTTGACTTTGTCTCTCATCGGCCAACCTGAAGGCAGCCCCTTGTATTTAATGGCAGCCCTGGCCTGTGCTCGTGTTAAGCCTCCATGCTCCCTAAGGACAGTGGTCCAGAATCATCCATTAACTTGTCCACTCTTGGATACTCAGATGGTGACTTTCTTGTTCTTCTACCCAGCACTGGTCCCTGGGACCCAAACTGCAGCCCTGACCTGTTGAGCCTGTCCTGTGGAGTTGGGGGAGGGGTAGAGGTACGTATCATCCATTTCTCTATTGTAGGGCAGCTTGTTACCTTATTAAGGAGTCACACCATGGGATTAAACAGAAAGAAAAACCTCCTTAGGTAAGAGGGTCAGAGGAAATAATGGGACATTAATGAATATTAATAAATCAACATAAGAAAAACAGTAACAGGAAGGAGTATGCCTACTTCCTCAATGTCAACAGCCAAAAACTTTGATAAGTTTGCTCCTATGGAGAGAACTATGCTGCTGCTCATAAGAGACACTTCCTTTCAAGAGATAAAACTGGTAATATCAATGCCCACAATATTTCAGAAGGACATTCCAAATGCAGTCATCGTCAAGTCATTGTCAAATAAATAAAGTGTTAGGGCTTCCCTGGTGGCGCAGTGGTTGAGAGTCCTCCTGCCGATGCAGGGGACACGGGTTCGTGCCCCGGTCCAGGAAGATCCCACATGCCACGGAGCGGCTGGGCCCGTGAGCCATGGCCACTGAGCCTGTGCGTCTGGAGCCTGTGCTCCGCAATGGGAGAGGCCACAGTGAGAGGCCCGCGTACCGCAAAAAAAAATAATAAATAAATAAAATAAAATAAATAAAGCGTTAGGAGAACCTAAATAACATGCTCATATTTCTTGCTTGGAATGTAAGGAATATGCGAGTCACTCCCATTTAGACAGAGAAAGCATCATCCAAGAGGATGGGTTGTTAGGATCCTTGCAAACCAGCAGTGAAACAATTTAGAAAGCCTGGCAAAAGAGGAGATCCCAAGGCTAAGAGACCCCAAGCACTCAGAGCTGAGCAGGGCATGTGGTTGGAGAGAGTATGTTGTGGAAGGAAGCATGCAATGGAGAAGAAGAAATAGTAGCTACGGTTCATTACCCATAAAGAAACCAAGGTTTAGGAAGGATGGGTAATGTGCTGGACCCTAGTTATGCAACCTTCCTGCCCTAGATTCACTCAGAAATAATTCTGTTGCCAGAGCTGTGCCAGGTCCTTGCTCAAAACCTGCCAACCCTCACCTTTAGCAGGAGTTAACATAAATCTTTAATTCACAGGGTTCTGAGATAAGAAAGGAAGCTATAGGGACACAGACAAAAAAAATCAGATGGCACCAGCTGGGACCAAGATGGTGATGAATTTGACCTACAACAGACCCTGAGTCTCACTATACACTGATTTTACTACATTAGCATATTAAATGACACACCTACCGGCAGCCATGACCAGGCATTAAGGACCAAAAAAGGATAAAAAGAGGGTGGTACCCCACTCCTTCCAAAAAGCCCTGCCCCTTCCCCGGTAGACTAATATATATGCCCCCCCATCATTAGCCTCATTCCTCTTCCCTTTGTCTTCACTCATTAAAATCAAATCCCTCTTGCCACATGGGGGACAAATTAATCTGTGAAGTAAGTTCCTGCTTCTCCATTCTGTATAAAGCTTACGCTGAATCAATCTCAGCTTCAGTTTTGTTACTGGCTGCTAGAACCCAAATGGAAATAGAATCTTTCCCCGCTGAGACAGAGGACCTGAGCAGGGTCCATACAACCTAATTTGGTAACAGTTTCCTGCTTCTCATGACCATCAGGAACCTTGCCCAGCACCAAGTATTGCCTGGTAGGCCACGAGGAGAGGTTTGGATCTTTGCAGATGGAAGGTTCATCTGTCTTGGTGGTGCCAGTCCATGTGCTGGGCCAGCTGGGCCCCTGCAGCAGCTGCTTCTGGAATCCGATGTCATTATGGACATGACTGAAAGCATCTTTCCTCCCACCTCCCACCCAGAGCTTTCCGCCTCTTGCCAAAGCAGGGTTTGGTTTAGTCCCACGAGAGGGACCTTGCCACAAGAGCTTCCTGGTGTTCATGCATGTGCACCAGAGCACCTGGTCCTGCAGAGCGTGGGAAGGCTGGCCAAACGGGCCCCTGGCTGGCTGCTGTGGCTCACTGCAGAGCAGCTCTCTTGGGTCTGGGCTTCCACTGTGGCTCTAGGAGGACCAGCTGGTACAACCCAGAAGTGCAAGGAGTTGTGGGGCAAACTTTGACCAATGGGAGATGGGAGCTGATGGATAAATCCTCCTCTCTCCTTTCCCACAGGTGGACTGTTCTGAGACACGATCATTCACGGGGCACCCCTGAAGATGTCCTGAAAGATGGAACGATCGACCCTACTAGTTACAAAGCTTTGGCCAGCTTGGGAGCATATCCCTTTACTTTTGCTCTTTTCCTCCTATGCTGCCTCACTCTCTTTTCCCTTCACTATTATTTCTCTAGGATAGCATTTCCCTTTAAAGTGATAACACGCAGAGTTTGGCCTCAGGCTTTGTTTTCCAGGCTAAGTTAAGTGACATCGCTACCGCTGCACAACTTGTAAATGAGAGAGCAGAAATGGAAACCTGAACTAACCTAGGCTATGATACACAGATGAACAGAGATGCCAGGTAGCCATACAGACAAAGCAAAAGAGTCAGAATCCAATGAAAGAACAATGATGGGCCTGCCTGAATTGCTAAACAAGAAAACAGAAGAGCAAAGTAATGTTGGCTGTCTGCATCCAGGGGAAAATTAAAGCTACCAGGTCTTCTGCCTCCCATCTTTCCATCACAACAAGTGTCCTTACAATGACGGGTGGTCTTGATTTATCCCAAGAGAAGAAATTGTCTATGAAGATAACAGAACTTTGTTTCTACATGTAATTTTCACTCTGTTTTACATTCCTTCTAGAGCACTAGCTCGAAAATGGGTACAAAACATTTCCTCACAAAAGACTCTGTTTACACTTGCTCTTTGATTTTAAGACAAAGACTTAGGTTTAAGAATCTTGACCACGAACACCAATGACCACACTGTTGCAACTTTTATTACCTTTATTATCCTCTCACCCTATTTAGATTCTTCAAGAACACTTAAGTGAAAAAAATCTCTACATGAGTAACAGCAATAGAACACTCTCCTGGAAAAGTCCACCATCTTTAGCAAAGCAATGTCATTTTTTAGGCCATGTATATCCTTGGTTTCTCTTACTGTCTTTAGGAGCTCTAGATTTTGACATTGAGCACTGACATTCCAGTAACGAAAGAAAGATCTCCAACATACATTTGCCAGCTCTACCTCATGGATGGAGATCTAATTTTCTCCAGTCGTGAAAGATGGACCACACATTACCAAATAAATCTGTGCTGGCTTCTTTTCCAGAAAAATGTGCATCTTCTCCCCGGGGAACTATTAAACAGATAATACAATAATTTCTTTGGACTCTACCAATCCACTTAGCTCATCTTCTCGAATTCTCCCTCCAGTCTCTACAGCATGTCTGGGTTTAGGCACATCGCTGTTGTCTCATTTATCTTCTTGCATATACCCTCCCCCATTTTCTTCATTCCATCAAGGATAACTCATTAATAAAGATCACATAAAAATACCATGAGCATCAAAGAAAATTAAAAATATTCAAATTCTCCCTTCTAGAATCCTTAAACACAGATGTCTAGAATCAATGATACTCCTGGTATTAAAATCTTTCTTTTCCTGCAAATGTACCCAAATGAATAACCTTGAAGGTAAAAAAAATTTTTTGAACTGGATCTATTTGGAATTTCCAGCTTAGTGAGGTCTGTGTTTCACAGCAGTTGACCACCTGA
This sequence comes from Hyperoodon ampullatus, assembly GCF_949752795.1. Classification (NCBI taxonomy): domain Eukaryota; kingdom Metazoa; phylum Chordata; class Mammalia; order Artiodactyla; family Ziphiidae; genus Hyperoodon; species Hyperoodon ampullatus. The sequence continues at coordinate 132,903,324 of NC_136916.1, read as the reverse complement.
CCTTCAAGGAAGTACCAGGAGAGCTAGAGTCTATTAGTGAAACTCATTAAAAGAGGCCCTCAGAGGTATCACTCCAGTCAATTTCATAGCTTCTATCCGCTATCACAATTGTTGTAAAATTTTACATGCCTTAAATAGAGATTAAGCATAGGTTTGGGTGGGAAATCTCTTGTCCAAGTTCAAGACCAGCCAAGAGGAGTGTATGGAAATAGAAAATGTTGTCCAACTCTGTGCTTTGGGTAAGACACTGGCAGTGAGTATTTCAATGACTGAAATATGTCTGAGGGCATCATGTCCCTTTTAGGCTTGTGAAGCCACCTTCTCTCTCCCTGCCCATAGGCCAACAGCACAGGGGTCCCCAAGCCATGGACCTTCATAAAATCAATTACCCCATGATTGGGACAACACTGTCCATTGAATAACTCTTATTTTCTCAGGAAATAACGACTGCCACTTAAGATAATAGAGTCAAATGAATTTCAGTTTTCAAAACAGATCTTAACTCTACAGAAATAGATTTTAAGAAACCTAGTCATTTGGAACAGAAAAAAAAAATAAACATTTCTTGGCCTGCTACTTTTTAAAACTTTTTAAAGTGTTTTTTGTTTGTTTGTTTGTTTTTACTTCAACTTCAGTGGTTTCTTGGAATCCATTCAAGCCATTTCAACACAGCCAGTTAAATCCCATGCCATCCAAAGTGTACAGACCAAAGTAAATTCAGAGAAATCCAAGGGGCAGAGATTATCCATTTGATCACTTTTCTATTTGAAGGAGAGTCACCACTTTGTTCCTACAATAAATCCAGCTTTTGTACTGTGGCTGTTATTGAAGTTGGGAGGGAACCAGGAAGGAATGAACTGTGGCCTTTGAAGCAACATTTAGTGTTGGAAAAATAATCTATATTTGTTAAAATTTCGGACTGAAGATGTAGCAGACCATACAGTCAAGGAGTGAAGGACGCCCTTTCTCCCAGAATAAATGCTCTCCTACTGAGGGTCCAAGGAGAAAGAGTGACACCTGCAAAGCCCACCATCTCCATGGTGGCACAAAGGGAGAAATCCAGTGGCCTCTCATGATTCCTTTCCCTTAAATCTACAATTAGAGAGCTCTTACAACATTCAACCTCTCTATGATTTTTCAGATCCCTGATTTTTTTTCCATACTCAGATCGCTTTCTATTGTGCTCTACATTGGGTGGCAGAATTTAATAGGAATGCTGCCAAAGAAGAATGCATTCAGGGGAAAGGAAAAGGAAGCAAACATTTCTTAAAAATGTTACAACAATGAAGGGTTTGGTAAAAGTGTCATATAAGGAATTATTGAGGTTAGAGAAGAAATTTAGCCAAGAGAAGACTCTATGGGATAGTTCTTCTGTGTGGAAGAGAAAAAAGACTTATCTTGTACACCCCCTCAAGACAGAACTAGGATTAATATTCAACATAATAGGATGATTTTACTTTATTTTAAGGGGAAAAAATCAGAGTTGTCTAATCTTTGAACACGCTACATAAATAAGGAGTGAGCTTTTCAACATTGGAGGTATTTTAATAGAAACTAGATGATTCCTTCTCAGGGATGTTGCTAAGGGAATGTCTCCCTGGAATAATGTTTGAACAATATTTCCAACTAAAACATTCCCTAAGTGCCAATCAGCACCGGTAATTATGATTAAAGTTTTTCAAAATAAAAAAGCTGGCACCAAATCAACAAACTTACACAACACTGTTTTTAAAGTAGAATTATTCATTTATTCATCCACTCATCAGATAATTCTCTGAGCCCCTAGAATATGTCTGTACAATTTTAGGCACCACAGTACAGTGACAGAAAGGTGGATAAGGACACTACATTCATGGCACTTGAATTCTTGGGGGGGTACCACACAATAAACACTTTTACAAATACTACATCTGGTAATTTTGGCAGTGACAAATTCCATAAAGAATATAAAAATGAAGTAATAGAATAAAGATTGACGGGGGGAGCTACTTTAGCCAGGGTGAGTAGGGAGGGCCTACCTTGGAAAATGTCATTTGAGCTAAAGACTTGAATGAATAGAAAAAAAAAAAAACTGGCCTTGCTGAAGTCTGGGGAAGAGAGTGGAAGGGCTCCTGAGGCAGAAGGGATCTTTATCCTGAAATAGAATGAAGGCCAGGTATACTTACGAGGATGGGTTAGAGAGAAAGGCAGGTCATAGGACTGTATAGACCGTGGTAAGGCATTTGGATTCTACTCCTATTGCAGTGGAAGCTCCCAGAAAGTGATAAGTGGGGGAGTGATATGGTCTGGTTCACGTTTTAAAATTACTCTGGCTGCTATGTAGAAAGTGGCTGTCAGGAGCCAAGGGTGAATGCAGGAGGTCTAGTCAGGAATCGATCACAGTGGTCTAGGCGAGAACTAATGAGGGCTCAGGCGGTAGCATAATTCAAGTAGCGTGTTGACTATTCTTTAGACATTGAGGCAGACCACCAGTCTGAATGCTCTTCAAAATAGAAATGACTTAACGGTGTGTGTGTGTGTGTGTGTGCGTTTACACATATAAATGTATATACACATTACACTTGAGGAGTGTATGCATAGTATTTTTAGAACTGGGACAAGAAGTTGAATAGAAAGCAATCCTTGATACACAAGCCTGGATCAAATTGATGGAAAATTTAACAAAAGACAGAAAAACATCTAAGTTTTTGTTTTATTTGCCTCAAAAACACTCTCCCAGTTTCCCAAGGAAAGTCAAAAACCCTTTGTGTCTAGTTACATGATTAGATTTAACTGATAAAGAAATTGGTGTTTATGACCCTGTGGGAATGGACTTTCTTCTCCAGCTGTGAGAAGACAACATGGGAACAAACTACAGACTAAATCTGGCCACCGTCTCAGGACCCACCCCAGAGTCACACAGAACTAGTAACATAACAAGCGACAGGCTCCTCCAGTTTATTGAATGGGGGAGAAATAAAAAGCTAACTTGCAAGTATTCATTCTCATTGTTTGGTATTTTACTTTGGGGGAATATTCGGTTGTTTGGAAACTGCAGGTGATATGACCCATTTGAACCAAGATTGAAACGTTGGTTTATTTGCAGATGGCTAAGCCATCAATTATTTGGCTGTAGGTGGAAAGTCTTTGTTTAAATCATCAGTGCTCCCAAGTGTAATCCTACCTGTGTTAAGCAGGGGAATCCTGTTTTTCTTCTGTGATTTGATATTGAGAAATAACCTGAGCAGATAAGCTTTGTAACAGCACTAGAAACCCCGGTTATATCTAACCAATGAGAAATCCTGGATTCAATAGCTGGACTCAGGCTCATGATCAGTGTGTGTGATGACCAAGGAAATGTGGCAGGACCGAGATCACTCACGGAGCACAGCAAGAAAACAGAGCAGTTGAACCAAACAATAAGGAAGGGTGTGGGAGGGGTGTGGAAGAGGGAATCAATGAAATAAAGAGACTAGCCAGTTCCCAAATTTTAAAGTTACTACTTTACGATATTGTTCAATTAATTTCAAAGTGACAGCAAACCCAGGAGAGCAGTTTTTCCTAAAGGCTCTGTGCTCACACAGATCAAACCCAGAGTGGTCCTGACCCTTGCATCTTGAAAACTCCTTCCCTCCCATTCCATTGTTAAAACGTGAAGGAGAACTGTTATCATTTAACATCTATTGAGAGGTTTCAACTTGAAAGCTGTTCAAAATACCCCTCCCCTCCTTCTTCTTTTTCCATGTGGCCTGGTCTACTCTTTTCCTGTTCACATTTCTCACTTTCTTCCAAAAACAGTTGGGAGTTCCAGTCAATAGTAAGGATGGTAGTATAGCCATGTAAAAGGGAAGCTCCTGCACTGAGAGATATTAACCCTTTTTATGCCATCTTCTCACTGTGTCCTCTTGTGGCAGAAGGGGTAAGGGAGTTCTCTGGGGTCTCTTTCATAAGGGCACTAACCCCGTTCATGAGGGCTCCACCCTCATGATCCAATCACCTCCCAAATGCCCCAACTTCTAATACCATCACATTGAGGGTTAAGATCTCAAAATATGAATCTTGAGGGGACAGAAACAGTCAGTCCGTAGAAGCAGGTTATTTTCAAACACAGATAGGAGGAAATGTGAAGTCAAGCTCCTTTATAATTGACTTTCACTAAGAAATCTCAGCTCAAACTACAGACAAAAAGGCTGACCCAGGCAATAAGATCGAACACCAAATGTATGTGCATCGATTTGAAAAATCATGATATTGAAACTCAAACTAAGTATAGGACACAACTTCCAGGTCCAATGGCCTGGAATCTGTTAAAAAAAACAAACAAAATTCAGCCGAGTAAATACCAAGATCGAACTGGCTTTATTCAATGATTCATGAATCGGGCAGCATCCCAGCTACCAAATAGAAGCGCACTCAGAAAGGGGGTACAAAATCAAAGGTTTTTATAGGCAGGAGGCTGAGTCAAGGAAGCTATTAGCAATAGCAAAGAAAAGATTGTTTTAGGCCGGGTCACATTCTTTTGCGGGGAAGGCTGAGGGTCTATCATGTAGACCATCCCTTCTTCCTTTGGGGTGGGTAATGGAGATGGCCCATGTGACATATTACCTCATTGGTGATGACCAGAAAATTCCAGACTGGCTGATTAAGACTACATTCCTGGGAAGGTCAAAACTGCAAATTAGGCCAGGTATTCAATCTAGGTACGGTATCATGGGTTTTAGCACAGGTGACACCATTTCGAGCCTGCAGTTTTCTCTTTAATAGTCCTAATCCTGTGCAATCTATGGGAAAGCCATCAAACCTCACAGGACCTCAGCTTCGTCTTCTGTAAAATGGGACAAGAGTTCCTACCTTGTTTATTTCATAGGTAAGAAGCAAAAAGAATAGCATAATGGAATATAGAGCCTAAGTAGTGGTCTTCATGCTGGGACATGGACCACATAGTAGAGAGGACATGCAGGGGACCATAGCAGTCAGGGTTTAACCACAGAAGCAGAACCAATAGAGATTCGTTCCAGGGAATCGGACATGTGCAAATGTGGAGCTAGATAAACAGTCTCTGTCTCTACATCTGATGCTGGAGCTGGATGTCTACAGGGCAAAAGAGAAGATAGCTGTAAAGTAAAGGGTATTAAGGGCACGCTGGAAGCCATAGGCCTGAGCTGAAACCCCTCAAGGGTATATAAAACCTGTGCCTGACCTTGGTGATAGACAGAAGTTGGACCCTTCGTCACAGAGCTAAACACACATACACCTGGCCCAGGAGTCAGAGAAACTGAAGCAGGGTCCAGGGGAAGGAGAGTGTTGCAGATCTAGCTGCTGTTTCACACCAATCATGCAGTGACTCAGCAAATCAGCAATCATAGGTGTGAGCTGCAGGAGGGCTACTGCTTCCCTTTAGTCCTTGAAATCTCCTAAGAATTTTCCCTTGGTTCCTCTGTCACCAGAAACATACAAGAAAATGAATTCTGGGAAATGTGGTTCAGCCTAGCCAAGTTGACACACTGAAAAAACATCACAAATCTCTCAATTACTGTCAGGGAGGAAGAAATTTTCCTCCATCCTTCTACCTTCTTCTGGCTGGTCTAAGAATTAAATTGGCATGGAGCAGATTAATATGAGAAAGCAAACAAAAGTTTAATAACATGTATACATGGGAGAGGCCCAGGAGAATGGAATAACTCACCAAACTGGCCAAAACCCTCACCTTAAATACCATCTTCAGCTAAAGACAAAAGAGGATGTTGAGGGTAGGGGGTTGGGGCTTCAGAGGGGAGGAAGGCCATTCACATGAAGATGGAAAAGCAAATGTTTGGTAAACAAATGTTTGCTAAGCCACACAGAGACAACAGGACACAAAGTGGACTCTGATCTCTAGGACCAGCCTAGAGTTTCCCCTACCACACTTAGCCCAGATTCTGTGCAGATATCTCTGGTGAGAGGTCTATTACAAAACAGACCCTCTATCTAAATTCTGTAGGCAGCTAAGGGGGAAGGTCCAAGTTTCTTCTTGAGTCTTTTGGGCCTTTATTGTTTTCAGCTCAAAATAATCCACATGGCAAAGAGATATTTTGGGTGGCAAATTTTGCTTCCTTGCAGTACACTTGGGAAGTTGACATAGTAATTTTCACATTGTTATCCAGACCAATGTCACCGGGTTCTAAAGCACCGGCACTGCAGTGATAAAGAGCACTCTCTGTGCCTCAGTTTCCACATCTGTAAAACTGGAATTATGGTACCTGCCTCATCAGTCGGATCAAAGATTAAGGGAGATAGTGTGGGTAAAATGCAAGAATACTGCCTATTATGTTGTCAGTGCTCAGAAAGTGATAAGTTATTCTAATGGTCACCCACTGCCAGCTCTTAAGAGCTAAGTACATTAGAATCAAATGTCTGAAGAGATTCCCAGAGATCTCTTTCCACTGCTCAGCCATGGTGTGTGCTTAAGAGGAGTGCAAAAGAAGTATTCAAAGGACAGTCTTGAGGCAAATAAGAATGGAAACAATTTATACGTCAAATCATAGAGGCTGACTTTTCATATTTTCCCAGCTGCCAGAGATATTTGCGGAAAGAACACAGGTATTTTTGAAGCATTATGCTTCCAAGTTGACTTACATAGTAGGTTCCTCAGAAAAAGTATTTAATAGGCTAGCCAAATTGTGTTGGACAATATATGTTAAGAAATCGAGTTATGAGTATGGACTCACACTCTGGGGACAAACTGCCTAGGTTCAAATCCTGGCTCTGTCATTTATTATGCTTAGGCAAGTTATGTAAACTCTATCTCTTGGTCCACACCTGTAAAATGGGAATGACACTAGCATCAATGTCATAGACTCCCTGTGAGAATTAATGAGTTAAAATACATAAAATGTTTAGAACAGTGAGCACAGTAATCATCAGGTAAGTGCTTGCCATCATCACTGTTGTGGTCATCATCTTTGTCATCGCCCACAGATCTCTCATCTGCTTTCAGCCAGGAATTAGAACCTGTAAACTCAGGTCTATCCACACCCAACAAGAAGCATGAAAGCAAGCAAAGAAAACTTGACCTCCACCCAGGGACCAGCATTCAACTCTCTAACATCTGTATTCCTACTTCCTATAATCTACCTGCTCCTTTTGCCTTGGTAGCCTTCTCTGGACTTGACTCCTCACCTGCCCAGACCTGGGCCAATTCTCTATCTTTAGCTGGATTTCAAGACCTTCTTCCTGGCCAGCTGCAGCCAGCTCCCATTCACACTCCAGAGTAATAGTCCACGACAAAGGACTTCTGTGACACCTTTGTGCCTAAAGAGAATTGGTGACATCATTTTCCACTACCTATGTTAACAAGTCAAAAGTAATGGACTATTTCGCAATCTCATTGTCCTAAAGAGAATGCACTTCTTCTTTTTTTTTTTTTAAAGAAGATGTTGGGGGTTGGAGTTTTATTAATTAATTTATTTATTTTTGCTGTGTTGGGTCTTCGTTTCTGTGCGAGGGCTTTCTCTAGTTGTGGCAAGCCGGAGCCACTCTTCATCGCAGTGCGCAGGCCTCTCACTGTTGTGGCCTCTCTTGTTGCGGAGCACAGGCTCCAGACGCACAGGCTCAGTAGTTGTGGCTCACGGGCCTAGTTCCTCCGTGGCATGTGGGATCCTCCCAGACCAGGGCTCGAACCCGTGTCCCCTGCATTAGCAGGCAGATTCTCAACCACTGAGCCACCAGGGAAGCCTGAGAATGCAATTCTTTAAGCTCTTTGCTCACCCATTGCAAAGCATCAGATGATTGCAAACTGAGCCTTGCCACTCTATAAAAACCATAGCTTTTCTCAAACATTTCCTTTTCCATACTTGCACCTGCACTTCACCATAATAATAAAAACTAAAGAAGTTTAAATAGTGGTGTGTCTAATTCAGAACACAGATGTTTAAGGAAAGATTTCTGTTTTTAAAAGAGATTCCTATAAATGATTTAGCAAATTTGAGCATATAACCTGTCCAAAGTGTTAGCACACTTTGCTTCAAGCAGCCAATTTTGCAGGCAAAGCTGTGGTTTTCTTCTTCCTTCTGTGAGTTGTGGCTGCCATTTCCTCATGGCCCAGAGCTCAGTGATGCACGAACCAGGGATGTATTTCTCATTTATGCATAAAAGTGGTTTCCTTGAATTACGACGAGCCCCAAAGTTCCAAGAGGTTCACAGCCTGGGTGGCCACACAGGTATAAGTGCATAAAAGTCTGTTCTCAGCATGGCTCAAGGAGTGAATGTATTCACTTCAAACAACTTATCTCTCTGGGAACATGCTACACAGCACTGTATCGGGGAGAGGCATATTTGTGGTCGTAATGTACTACAGCAATGGCACAAGGAGACATACACCAAAAGGAGTTAGAAAACCGAAGAGCAAGAAAAATCCAGCTCTTCATAGGACAGGATCCCCCACCCCCACCACCCTGCTCTGAACCATCTCAGCTCCTTGGAATTCAACAGAAATGCCAAAAGGGAGGTTGTGTCTGTGAACCTAACCATAAGCCCAACAGTAGCAGACATTAAAATCTACCCTTCCAAAAGAATAAAAAATAAATATACAGAGATTTTTGGAAAAAGGGCCTCAACTTTTGGTTAACTGCACCAAATAAAGAGTCCTCTAGAGGTGAAAGCTCTCACCCTTTTAAGACTTGGAGTAGGAAGGCTCCCGTGGGCGGTGCAGGGCTGCTGCGGTGGTGTGAGTACATCAGGATCTGAGGGGAGCGAGTCAGCACAGCCCACAGCTGGCCCCAGGCTCCCCCACCCTGACCAGAGACTGAGGGCCACTGCCACCAGATGAGTCACCTCTTCTCTGCTGGAACAGAGGTCGAGGCCGGAGAAGAATCTGGCCACCTGGAATGAATGCAAGTTCTTTGAATTCAGCAGATTCATTTTCTCTTCTGAGCAGGTCCTGGGGTCCCAGAAACTTGCTCTGCTAAAAGCCAAGAGGACTTCCCTGGCGTTCCAGTGGTTAAGACTCTGAGCTTCCACTGCAGGGGGCACGGGTTCAATCCCTGGTCAGGGAACTAAGATTTCGCATGCCACGAGGCATGGCCAAAAATTAAAAATAAAAAAATAAAAACCAAGAAAACTTTTAAAATGTTATAACCGTTTGCCTGGAAAAATGAACCAGTTTCCTATAAGCAGTATGTCTTATGCTCCTTTTTCCTCCTATGCACCTAGGAATAGAATTATTATTGATTATAAAGTACATATTTGCCTATTAAAATAAAATTGCCCAATAGAGCAATGCCATGATAAGTCATTATGAATGCATGAATTTGATTCTGTCTGGTTATATGTGCACTTGGACTAAAATTGTCTACAGATGTATTTTTGACTAAAGAATAGATACACCCATAAAGAGTTGCCAGGAAATCTTTGAAAATAGAAATGTATCTTTCGAGTGCTTGGGAGCTCATTATTTCCAAGAGCCCTGAGATGAATGATTTAGTAGAGAAACAATGTGTATTTATGGAGGGCTTAATGGGTGAAGGATGTGGAAGAAATATAAGACACGACCTCTGCCCTCCATCAGATTCCAATTCAGGGAACTGATTCAAGAATTTAATTTTTTATTTATTAGATTTTCTTAAAATGAGGCCACCTGTACAATATACAGGATCCAAGAAGTCCCAGTCTCACTTTGGGCTGGGGAAGCAGACTGTGATAAGACCCTGTGGTCAGGTGACACTCCTCCCTCAGAGCTGGGGCAGGACTGAACTTTAGATATCTTGGCTCATTCACGCAACTTGCAAAGGGGATTTGCCCAGGATTGAGCAACCTCTAAGGAAAGTTAAGTAGTCACTCTCCCTCCTCTTTCCACTGTCTTCCCATGCCACGACTGTCCTTTGCTCCTTCATCCTACTTACACCAGCATCCGGACACACACACACACACACACACACACACACACACAGTTGCCAGGGTCTTGGATTATGCTTCTCCGTTGTCTCAGCCCTTCTACAGGAGGTCTCGCTGGAATGAGTTGAGCATCACCAGCTCCTTCTCCAGGTCCTCACAGACTGTGTCCCACCTCCTCCCTTCCCCCAGCCGGAGGAGAATCAGAGGCAAGATGGGAGTTCTCTCTGAGTCCTCCAATCACACTGTCAGTGTAAGTAACCCTAGTATGTCTGTGCCTAGGTCCTACCCTAACCTGAACAAAATGTGAACAAACATCTCCACTGAACGGTAGAGATTCTTCACTCTCTTGGTTTGGGTAGAGATGAGAATGTGCCCAGACGGCCAAGAGCACCCTGGGGGTCGCCCAGACCAGGTCTAAATAGCAAAGGACTGCTGGTGGTTTAAGTAACAGCAGAAAGTGAATCAGGAAGAATGCCGTGCCCTGAGAACCCAGGGAAAGTTAGAGTCCGCAGGTCCATCCCTCTGTGGGCAGTGAAGCACTTCTAAATCAACATGGCTGGGACTTGACCCTGGCCACCCACTCCTCCACACAGCTTCTCCTCTTGGCTTCCATGACACCACGCCCTCCGGGTTTTCATCTCTATATCCACTAACAACAAAAATAACAGCAGCAACAACAATCATTTTTATAAGTTATAATAATAACAGATTTATTGAGTGCTTCCTCTGTCCCGGACCTCGTGCGCTCCCTATATTTCATGGACTATCCCCAGCCCTAAGCCCTGACTTCTCACTTCATTCTCCCCCATGGACTTAAAAGCCACCTGTACGCTAATCATTCCCAAATTGCTATCACCACCCAGACCTCGTTCATTGCACTCCAGACCCACAATCTAACTGCCTAGTTGGCAACTCTTCTTGAATATTTCCCAGGCATCTCAAAGTGAGCTGCTAATTTATCTTCACACGGCAGCCACTTCTCCAATGTTCCTGGCTCAGTAAACGACACCATAAGGACAGGAATGTAAGGGTCATTCTGACACTTCCCTCCCCCAAACCCTCACACCCTATCCACCACCAACTTTGTCACGACCACGCCATACACCCGACCTGCCGCTTCCTCCCTTCCCCGGACGCCTCTCTCACATGGACCAGTGCCATCACCTTGGAACCAGCCTTCCTACTTTCGTTCATGGCCCAGTGTCAACCTCTTCTCTACAAAGCAGTCAGAATAATCTTTTCAAAATAAGATGGTTAGTATTATGTGAAGCCCTTCCGGCGGCTTCACACGGCCCTTAGGAGAGAATCAAGAATCTTCACGTGGCCTCTGCCCACCTGTGCAGCCTCAGCTCTCACCATCTCCCCCTGCTTCACTCTGCTTCAGCCATGATTCCTTCTCCCAAGCCCTCCAAGACCATCCTCACCTCAGGATCCTCCCACAGGCTTCTCTCTTTGCTCTCTTGATGTTGGCCTCCCTCCCTAGACTCTACCCTTTATTATTTTTTAACCTAAAGAACATGCAAAAATGTAGTAAGTCAAAAATGGGGAAAGGAGAACAGGGATGGGGGAAGATTATGTGATTTAAATTCCTCAGCTTTCATAAAGGGCAATTACCACTTAAAACTGATAAAACATGAAACAGAGGAACAAGGCTTCAAAACATAAATGGCAGATAGGTTACCACTGGAATGGGACAGGTATCAGGAATGGGGCGGCTTTTACCTTGCATTTTATACACTTCTATACTTTTGAATTTTTATTGACATGTGCCTGGCTAATGTTAACAATAAGTAAAATGAGATTGGAGGAAAATAGTAATGTTAATTTAAAAATTCCTACCTTGCTCTAACCCAGGGTTTGGTGTGTGCGTTGAGACCACTTCCCCAGCTGCCATGTTTGTCGGAAGACGGAGGCAAAAGTCCCCTTTCCGGTCCCAGCTCCTGTGCAGTCGCCCTAATGTGGTAGGGCTCAAATCCACAGCACCCACCTATGTACCTGACCCCCAAGTTGTAGGCCTCTCTGGGGTATTTTTGAATAGACTCTACCCTTTATGAGGGGAAGGACTGTGTCCACCGGCTCAACACTGCATCCGCAGAGCTAGCACAACGCCTGCCATATGGGTATTCAGTACATATTTGCTGAATACATGAATACAACTCAGGTCTTTTAAATATTCAACACAGGTCTTTTAAAGGCCTGTTATATGCCAGGTACAGACATAGACACGGGAACCTCTCCACAGGTAAGATTCAGCACCCACTTCCAGTGTGTGGTTACTTTCCCCAAGCCAAGCCATTCTTTGACACCAGCAGCGGGTCCTACAATTCAACTCAATTCTGACACCATCAACCCAGAGGTAGCCCCAGATTCCACAGGTTAAGGGCTGAGACCCACAAGACTGCCCCTACTTCAGATGCCAATTGCCAGTCCAGGTTGTCTGTCACCCATGCTTCTGACCCATTGGTTATAGGTTGTAGCTTCCAATGACCCCCTTCTTGGGTTTGATTAATTTGCTAGAGTGGCTCACAAAACTCAGAGAAATATTTTACTTCCTAGATTAGTGGTTTATTATAAAAGTATATAGCTCAGGAGTAGCCAGATGGAAGAGATACATAGGGCAAGGGATATGGGAAGGGGCATGGAGTTCCCAGGCCCCCTGCTGGTGAACCACTCCCCCGAATCTCCACATGTTCACCAACCTGGAAGCTCTGCAAACCATGTCCTTTAGGGATTTTATGGAGGCTTCATTACATAGTCATGATTGATTAAATCATTGGCCATTGGTGAGTGCATCAACCTCCAGTCCCTCTCCCCTACCCCGGAAGTCAGGGGGTGGGACTGCAAGTTCCAATCCTCTAATCACCGGGTCCCTTGGATATCAGTTCCCATCCTTAAGATACCTAGGTGCCTTCCAAAAGTCCCCTCATTAATATAACAGAAGACACCTTCGTGGCTCTCATCATTTAGGAAGTTCCAAAGGTCTTAGGAGCTCTATTCCAGGGATGGGAGTGAAGGCCAAATATATATTTCTTATTATAAATCACAGTATCACAGTAGGTCAGCTTACATTATGGCAGCTAACTTCCCTAACAACACACAAATAAAAAGGCAAAAGAGTAAGAGACAGAAGCTGGTCTTTTGGAAACCTAATCTCAAAAGTGTCATCCAATTACTTTTGCTATATCCATTTATTAGAAGCAAGTCACTGGATTCAGCCTACACTCAAGGGGAGGAGATTAAACCAGGGCATGAATACCAGGAAGCAGGGATCATTGGGGGCCATCTCAGAGGCTGCCTACCAGAGTGCCTGTCACTCCGTGTTTGTATATATAAATCTGTCCCCTTGTCGTTAAAGCTGTATAGTATTCTAAAGTAGAAATGTAGTAGTTAGATATTTGAAAAATTCCCTATTATTGGATAGTTAGGCTGCTTATAATTTCCCACTAATTTTGCAGTAATCATTCTTAAACACATATATTTTCACACGTATTCCAACTATTTCTGAAGGATCAATTTCTGGAACTGACATTGCTGGGCCAAATGACCTGCACAAATTTAATTATTCATATATGTTGCCAAATTACCTCCCACAAATGTTGTACCAATTTCTCTGTCAACAATTTCTATTACTTTACATATTAAACATTGAAATGTTTTCTGTTACACTTTTCCACTATGTAAAAAACATTGGAATGGTGTCACCTTCTCCTCATGGCCTCTTCCCCAGTGCTCCTTCACTAACTCCTCTGGCCAGGTACTTGATGATCTGAAGATACGACCTCTATAACTGTGTACTTTACTTAATTCCTCCCTTTTTCACAGCTTTTCTTCTTTTTCAGAAAGATGATGGTGAAGGAAGTATTAGCTAGGATAGGCGAGGTTATGCTGCAGTAGCAAACAAAACTAGATATCTCAATGGCTTACACATAAACATATATTTCTTGCTCACACAAAGTCCGTTTAGGTTTTGAAGACTCTCCATAACAGCTTTGCTCCCCATGGTGATCCAGGGCCACCAGCTTCTATCAGGTGGTTCTGCGACATCAACACGTAGTCCCCTTGGTTGAAGTAGGGGAAGAAGAGAGAGCTGAAGGGTTAAGTAAGAGCTTTTAACCACCTCAGAGAGGAACTGACACATCATTTCACTCAAAGTGCTTTGACCAGAAAGAGTCATGTAGCCCCACTCAAAGATTTTGGTGAACATTCAATTAGTAATTACATTTTGAACTTTAGTAAATATTGAGTACCTAATACCAATAAACATTTATTATTAATAAGTTATAATATTTGATACTAGTAGACATATGCTGATAAATATATATTGATAATTAATTTATTTCATATCTATTAAATTATATCTCTGTCACAAAGCACCACAGGTAAATACACTTTTACGAATAACAGAGGCCTCTCTCCGTGGGCCCAGATGTTGTCAGCAAATCGGCAGGCTTGCCGTGACTTTGGTCTTCTCAGGAAAGTCATATAAAAATAGAAAAGTAAAATTGTAAGTCTGTAAACTTGCACTGCTTCATACAGACAGACATATGCCACTTCGCTCCACATGTTGAAATGGCTGTTGCCAGATGATGTATTTTTTAAGTGGACACAACTTGGCAGTGGACTTTTCCACCTCTCCTGTTTCTAATCATCCATTGCCTGGGCATGTCAGGGTCAGGCTTAAAGACTTGCTAGAACTGGAGTCAAGATTTACGAGAACGAGATGTAACCAGGCCTCTCCCAGAGGTTTGGGAAGAACAGCTGGAGTCTGGCCCTTAGCATCATGACAAGGACTATTAAAAACTAAAGCAGCTTTTTTTTTTCTCTCTTTTTTTAAAGATGAGTATAGAAAGGCAAAAAGTACTCCAAAGGACTATCAAAAGGCATCCTCAAAAGGGGCACCTTTAAAGCAAAAGATGGTAATAGCTCTGGCTCACTACCTCACTCACATTTCAAACTCTTTGTAAACAAGAGGCAAAAATTATTAGGTTTGAGCCGTGGATTTTCCCCCTTGACCCATTCCTGAATGGAGTTGAATCATTCCCACTCAAAGCAGTGAGGGGCTGTTTTGTTCTCCAGGCTCCACCCTGTGCTGATGTAATGCACCCCGGCTGTGTTTTTCTGATGAGTGTGCTAGGGAGGGTCTACGCCAGGAGGAGGGGAAGCTGCTGCCCAGGCTCCTGGGATGGATGGCAGGGAGAAGAGGAGGCCCAGGAGCACAGATGTCTGCAGCGGAAGGACTGACAGCTTACGCTGAGCACTGCAAAGCTCACCTTGTCCGTCCTCCTCTTATCCCACCACAACCGCCCCCTGCCCCCTGCCCCCCTCCCCCCTGTCCTGTCATCCCCTCCAAGACCATCATCCATCTCTGAGGGCTCACCACTCACCCCAGAGAGCTCTATTCTCTTGAAACTTGTTCCTGCGGCCACACCTCCCTTCCTATTAGGCCTTAGACAAGGATGTCCCCAGCCCAAGTGTGTCTGCAGGCTCCCCACCCAGGTTCACCTCCTAAGGAAGGGGAAGCCTGAAACAGACAACCCAGGATCTTCTTCTGGCCCTCCCTAATGGGCAGCCCTGTCGTCTTCTCAATGGGACTGTTTTTTGGGTTTTTTTAAACTGCTTGATTTACTTTTAATGTTGAATTTGTATTTGTGAATGTGTCAAAAGACCGGGCAGAGAGCAAGTTTTAAATGAAATAAAAAGAAAAGCATTCCATTTACTCAGTTCCTCAGCCCCTCCACCCCACCTTCCCACCCCACCCCCAAACACACAGTTTTCCTTACTCCCAAGTCACTTCTTTAATGCCTTTACTTTTCCCATTGATTTCCACTGTTTTGTGCTACTTGGGAATTATTTTAATGTAAAGAATTAAGCATACAGTTTCTTAAAAGAATATGAGAATGATATATACAGATATATTTTTGCAAGTAATTTCTTAAGCTCTCCAGGGTACTTCATAAAAATTGTAAGTAAGTTTGGTATTTTGAAGTAATTTTACTATCTTTTACATGAAAGCAACTTTAGTGAAAGACTGTGACTAAAGATATTATGTTCCTAATGGGTCGGTGGGAAAAGTAGGAGCATCACTGACTCCTTGAACTTAAAGAAAATTGTTTTCTTAAATTTTCCAAGGCTTGATTTGTGACCCAAGATGTGATATATCCTGGAGAATATTCCATGTGCACTTGAGAAGAAAGTGTATTCTGCCACTTTCAGGTGGAATGTTCTATAAATATCAATTAAATCTATCTGGTCTATTGTGTCATTTAAAGCTTGTGTTTCCTTATTTATTTTCTGTTTAGATGACCTGTCCATTGGTGTAAGTGGGGTGTTAAAGTCCCCCACTATTATTGTGTTACTGTTGATTTCCCCTTTCATGGTTGTTAGCATTTGCCTTATGTACTGAAGTGCTCCTATGTTGGGTGCATAAACATTTATAATTGTTATATCTTCTTCTTGGATTGATCCCTTGAGCGTTATGTAGTGTCCTTCCTTATCTCTTGCAACAGTCTTTATTTTAAAGTCTATTTTATCTGATACAAGTATTGCTACTCCAGCTTTCTTTGATTTCCATTTGCATGGAATACCTTTTTCCATCCCTTCACTTTCAGTCTGTATGTGTCCCTAGGCCTGAAGTGGGTCTCTTGTAGATAGAAGGTATATGGGTCTTGTCTTTGTATCCATTCAGCCAGTCTCTGTTTTTGGTTGGAGCATTTAATTCATTTACATTCAAGGTGATTATCAATATGTATGTTCCTATTAACATTTTCTTAATTGTTTTGGGTTTGTTTTTGTAGGTCCTTTTCTTCTCTTATGTTTCCCGCCTAGACAAGTTTCTTTAGCATTTGTTGTAAAGCTGGTTTGGTGGTGCTGAATTCTCTTAGCTTTTGCTCATCTGAAAAGCTTTTGATTTCTTCCTTGAATCTGAATGAGATCCTTGCTGGCTAGAGTAATCTTGGTTGTAGGTTTTTCTCTTTCATCACTTTAAGTATATCCTGCCACTCCCTTCTGGCCTACAGAGTTTCTGCTGAAAAATCATGTGATAACCTTATGGGGATTTTTTTGTATGTTATTTTTTGTTTTTCTGTTGTTGCTTTTAATATTTTTTCCTTGAATTTAATTTTTGTTAGTTTGATTAATGTGTGTTGAAATAGTATCAAGCATGTTTTCTGACCACAACGCCCTGAGATTGGAAATCAATTACAGGAGAAAAAATGTAAAAACCACAAATGCATGGAGGCTAAACAGTGCACTACTAAATAACCAAGAGATCACTGAAAAAAATCAAAGAAGAAATTTAAAAATACACAGAAACAAATGACAATGAAAACACGACGACCCAAAACCTATGGGATGCAGCAAAATCAGTTCTAAGAGGGAAGTTTATAGCAATTCAATCTCACCTCAAGAAACAAGAAAAATCTAAAATAAACAATCTAACCCTACACCTAAAGCAACTAGAGAAAGAAGAACAAAGAAAATGCAAAGTCAGTAGAAGGAAAGAAATCTTAAAGATCAAAGCAGAAATAAATGAAATAGAAACGAAGAAAACAATAACAAAGATCAATAAAACTGGAAGCTGGTTCTTTAAGAAGATAAACAAAACTGATAAATCCTTAGCCAGACTCATCAAGAAAAAAAGGGAGAGGATGCAAATCAATAAAATTGGAAAAGAAGAAGGAGAAATCACAAGTGACACCACAGAAACACAAAGGATTATAAGAGACTACTACAAACAACTATATGCCAATAAAATGGACAATCACGAAGAAATGGACAAATTCTTGGAAAGGTACAATTCTCCAAGACTGAACCAGGAAGAATTAGAAAATATAAACAGGACTATCACAAGTAATGAAATTGAAACTGTAATTAAAAATCTTCCACCAAACAAAAGTCCAGGACCTGATTGCTTTGCAGAATTCTATCAAACATTTAGAAAAGAGCTAACACCAATCCTTCTCAAACTCTTCCAAAAAACTTCAGAGGGAAGAACACTCCCAAATTCATTCTATGAAGCCACCATCACACTAATACCAAAACCAGAAAAAGATATCACAAAAAAAGAAAATTATAGACCAATATCACTGATGAACGTAGATGCAAAAATCCTCAACAAAATACTACCAAACAGAATCCAACAACATATTAAAAGGATTATACACCATAATCAAGTGGGATTTATCCCAGGGATGCAAGGATTCTTCAATATATGCAAATCAATCAATGTGATACACCATATTAACAAACTGAGGAATAAAAACCATATGATCATCTCAATAGATGCAAGAAAAGCTTTTGACAAAATTCAACACCAATTTATGATAAAAACTCTCCAGAAAATGGGCATAGAGGGAACTACCTCAACATAATAAAGGCCATATACGACAAACCCACAGCAAACATCATTCTCAACGGTGAAAAACTGAAAGCATTTCCTCTAAGATCAGGAACAAGACAAGGATGTCCACTCTCGCCACTATCATTCAACATAGTTTTGGAAGTCCTAGCCACGGCAATCAGAGAAGAAAAAGAAATAAAAGGAAAACAAATTGGAAAAGAAGAAGTAAGACTGTCAATGCTTGCAGATGACATGATACTATACATAGAAAATCCTAAAGATGCCACCAGAAAACTGACAGAACTAATCAATGAAGTTGGTGAGGTTGCAGGATACAAAATTAATGCACAGAAATCTCTGGCATTCCTATACACTAATGATGAAAAATCTGAAAGAGAAATTAAGGAAACAATCCCATTTACCATTGCAAAAAAGGAATAAAATACCTGGGAATAAATCTACTTAAGGAGGCGAAAGACTTGTACTCAGAAAACTATAAAATACTGATGAAAGAAATCAAAGATGACATAAACAGATGGAGAAATATACCATGTTCTTGGATTGGAAGATTCAATATTGTGAAAATGACTATACTACCCAAAGCAATCTATAGATTCAATGCAGTCCCTATCAAACTACCAATGGCATTCTTCACAGAATTAGAACAAAAAATTTTACAATTTGTATGGAAACACAAAAGACCTCGAATAGCCAAAGCAATCTTGAGAAAGAAAAACGGAGCTGGAGGAATCAGGCTCCCTGACTTCAAACTATACTACAAAGCTACAGTAATCAAGACAGTATGGTACTAGCACAAAAACGGAAATATAGATCAATGATATACGATAGAAAGCCCAGAGATAAGCCCATGAGCATATGGTCAACTAATTTATGACAAAGGAGGCAAGAACATACAATGGAAAAAAGACAGCCTCTTCAATAAGTGGTGCTGGGAAAACTGGACAGCTACATGTAAAAGAATGAAATTAGAACACTACCTAACACCATATACGAAAATAAACTCCAAATGGATTAAAGACCTAAATGTAAGGCCAGACACTATAAAACCCTTAGTGGAAAACATAGGCAGAACACTCTATGACATAAATCACAGCAAAATCCTTTTTGACCCACCTCCTAGAGAAATGGAAATAAAAACAAAAATAAACAAATGGGACCTAATGGAACTTAAAAGCTTTTGCACAGCAAAGGAAACCATAAACAAGACGAAAAGACAACCCTCAGAATGGGAGAAAATATTTGCAAAAGAAACAATGGACAAAGGATTAATCTCGAAAATATACAAGCAGCTCGTGCAGCTCAATATCAAAATAACAAACAACCTGATCTAAAAATGGGCAGAAGACCTAAACAGATATTTCTCCAATGAAGATACACAGATTGCCAACAAACACATGAAAGGATGTTCAACATCACTAATCATTAGAGAAATGCAAATCAGAACTACAGTGAGGTATCACCTCACACCTGTCAGAATGGCCATCATCAAAAAATCTACAAACAGTAAATACTGGAGAGGATGTGGAGAAAAGGGAACCCTTTTGCACTGTTGGTGGGAATGTACATTGATACAGCCACTATGGAGAACAGTATGGAGGTTCCTTAAAAAACTAAAAATAGAACTAACATATACTAACATATGACCCAGCAATCCCACTACTGGGCATATACACTGAGAAAACCATAATTCAAAAAGAGTCATGTACCACAATGTTCATTGCAGCTCTATTCACAATAGCCAGGACATGGAAGCAACCTAAATGTTCATTGACAGATGAATGGATCAAGAAGATGTGGCACATATATACAATGGAATATTACTCAGCCATAAAAAGAAACAAAATTGAGTTATTTGTAGTGAGGTGTATGGACCTAGAGTCTGTCATACAGAGTGAAGTAAGTCAGAAAGAGAAAAACAAATACCATATGCTAACACATATATATGGAATCTAAAAAAAAAATGGTAGTGATGAAACTAGTGGCAGGGCAGGAATAAAGACGTAGACATAAAGAATGGACTTGAGGACATGGGGCAGGGGAGGGGGAAGCTGGGGCGAAGTGAGAGTAGCATCGACATATATACACTACCAAATGTAAAATAGTTAGCTAGTGGGAAGCAGCAGCATAGCACAGTGAGATCAGCTCAGTGCTTTGCAATGACCTAGAGGGGTGGGTTAGGGAGGGTGGGAGGGAGGCTCAAGAGGGAAAGGATATGGGGATATATGTATACATATGGCTGATTTACTTTGTTGTACAACAGAAGCTAACACATTATTGTGAAGCAATTATACTCCAATAAAGATCTATTAAAAAAAATAATAAATTGTTAAGTAAATCTACATGGCTGCAAACCACTTATTTAAATTTAAATTTAAATGTATCCCGATCTATTCAAAGATTTCAACTTGTTCTCTGTTTGGTAGTTGATATTTTGGTACATATTCCCCTTGGAAAAGGGAACAAAAGATGGTGGGAAGCAGCTTCTTCCTTTGAAGGAGGCTAGAAGCTGTGTGAATTGTGCAAAACAAACAAAAAAAGCCATTTTCTGGTTCTCTTTCATCATAAGTGGAGAGCATAACAGCTAAGCATCAAGAAGTCTGCACAAATGATTAAAATTATTTAAAAAACACAGTTCACCTAAAACCATCTTTTTCTGTGGTGAGAATTTGGTCACAAAAATTTTAAATTTGATAATAGATAATAGCTTCACAAAATGCACCCTGAAAAATCCTTCTAATATTTTTGGTTGAAAACATTCTAACCTCCAGAAGAAAAATGTTCCTTATTACTAAACAAGGGGGGGGGAATAAACCTATTTGAATTTATTAGCCTGAGATTTTTAAAAATGTAGAAATGGATTCTATCCTTTATAAAACTTTGCCTTAGGGCTCTGTCTGCTCCTACCCCTTTGAGGATACCTGAATGGGTGTCTTCCAACCTAATAGGCATCCCTGCAGGGCTTTGCTCCTGGCTGCCCTCAAGGGGCACTGTGGTACCCCAGGGCTCCGCTAGCCTCGATATTTAGAGGCTTTTGTATGGCTTGGCTAATGGCATTGGCAGAAATCTGGAAGGTGGAAAGCCAAGTTCTTCTTCTGGGACAGGATTGTGGAGAAGACAGCAGAGCCACTCCAGGTGAGATATTCCAGCTCTAGGGTGAACAATTGCCCAGTCCAGAGCCAATAACAGGGGAAACGCGGCCACTCAAGCCTTTCTGCTTCCTCTTCTGTTCCCCTCTCTTCACCTCCCTCATTTCTTTCCTCTGACTTGCCTCTCCTGTGCCCTTTCTTTCCCTCTCTTATTTTCTCTCCCCCTTCATTTGTCCCTTATGCCTGCAAGTGGCAGCCACTGGCAAGACTTAATCCACTGGAGACCCCCAAATATGGACCTTCTGCTCCCTAAGGTAACTGAGGTTTCTTGAAGCCAAGTATCTTCATCAGTCAAATATTTACTGAGGATCTACTATATACCATGCCAGGTATTTGGTATTCAAAGTCCATCCAGCCTTTAGGTCACCTATGTCTGGTTGGGGAGATAGTCATGCATGATTACAGATGGTTACAACCCAATGGGATAGCAAGAATGATGAAGATCACATATCAGTCAAGGTTTGGTCAGGAAACAGAAGCCAGCCACTCTCTCTATATAAAAGATTTAATATAAAATTAGGGGACAAACAGGCCTGTTGGAAAAGCTGAGAGACCAGACACCAGGAAACCTTCACTGTGAAGATGGCAAGCTGAGCACCTGATTGTTGATGGGGGAACCGAGCTTTCCAGGAGTCTGCAGAGGGGGAGCCTGCAGAGAGGTGTGTGAAGCCCACACAGCACAGAGTGGGAGCTCAGGGAGAGGGTTGGGAAGCTGCCGTGACTGACCCCACACCTCGCTGAGAACAGTGATCTCTACTTCACTTCCACACCCAAATCTCACATGAGTTCCTCTCATTGGCAAGGTTCAAATCTGGAGCTGTACAGGGGAAGTGATTCTAGTAAATAAAGTTCCAGCCTGAGACAGAAGTGGTGGTGGCGGGGCCAGCTGACTACAGAAAACCCACCCCAGGTAGTGAAAGGTTGCTACAGAGCACAGAGAAAGTTAGAGCCCCCTAACCCAGGTGAGAGAGGAAGAGGAAGGAGGCAGAAAGGCTCCCTGGAGGAGACTGCCTGAAATGGGTTAAAGAATGAGTCAGTTAACCAAGCCAAGAGACGAAAGGAGGGCACACCAGGCAGAAGGCACAGCATGAGCAGAGCCACGAAGAGGAGCTACAGCAAGGATGTACAAGGAATGAATTGATGTTTATGGTAGTAAGGTTCTCCCCTAATTTCGTTTTTGTTTTCAATCAGAAAAAAGAAATGATTTTTTTCCCTTTTAAACAGAGCCCATCAGGAGTTTCCAAGTATACATCCAGTGAGCCTGCTCAGGACTTACTCAGAAGGTGGTAATAAAACAACATGGTTAATAGTGTGGGCTCTGGAATCAAACTGGGAACAGAAGAGCTCTATCACTTATTAGCTGTGTGATTTCAGGCAAGTTACCTAACTTCTCTGAACCTCTGTTTTTTTGTTTGTGAAATGCCAGTAGTCACCTTCTTTTGAGGTTATTGTGAGCAGGAATTAAGCTGTTCCATGAAAGCTCTAAAATATATTAGCCATTATTATTCTTATATTTCAGACACTATGGGGGGGTCTTAATTTCTTACAATTTCTCATTTGTTGAATCATATATTCATAATTCATACAAATATATGAATATGAATGCATATATGAATAATTCATATACTCATAATTGATCTTCAGTTAAAGTTAGAAAGCATAAGGAATGCTGATGTTAAAATTATAACAATAATGAGAATAAAAATAATAATTCTACAAATTAAACTCAACTTATCTTCATCAGATTCACAAAGGGCATTCATTTCATCAAATTTTTATATATGTGAAGAAATCCCTGATACTTCAAAGTTACAAAAAATTTTGGTGACAATTACTACCTGAGTTAGCTTTCATTTACTGGCAGTCAAGACTATCCATATTTGAAAGGTATTATTGGTGCAGAAACACTTGCAAATGGCAACCTCAAAACTTCTCCCAGATTTAGATTTAGAAAGAAAATAGAAAAATCATAAAATCAAACCACTTAAGCACCAAAGGCAAGAATTACAAACATCAGATAGTAAAAGCATTTTTGTCTATCTTTTATGCCATTAAACAATTAAATTTTAACTTACATTTTCCTGTATGTTTGTCTTCATTCCAAGTACAATGATATTTTCAGTGTATTTGTCTTACACTATACTTTTTACTACATCATTTACTGAAAGAAAATGAAATTGTATGCATCACTTGTGAGATAGTGTCTATATTTATGAATATTATTGAGACTGGAATCAAAATAAAATTAATAATAGAATAAACTAAAATAAGATTTGATTTACCTAAAATAGTTCCCTTATAGTATACCACACACATTATAAAATCATTTTTAAAAAAACCTCCAAGAAGGATCAAGAGATTGTATAGTTTTAAAAGGGAAAATACGTCAGAAAAGATTGGGAAACTCTGCTATAGGCAATGAGAGGTTTTATGCAAAGAATGAAAAATAGATTAAAGAAGAACAAGATTGAGACAAGAAGAACAATTGCGGGATGGTTAGTAGAATCCGTGTGAAGGAGGGTGAAAACCTGAATTTAGAAGTGGTAATAGGATTGGCTGGAGAGGAGAGATTTAGAACAATTTTAGGAGGCAAAATTGGCAGGATTTGTGATGGAGTGATGGGCTAGAGTTTCTCAGTGAGAGAAAGGGAGAGAGAGGAGACATAGATGGTTCCTAATTACTGCATGGCAAGTAAGTAATAAGTGCTGGGGGAGGAATCCTTAGGAAAGAAGATAATGACCTCAGTTTTAGCCAATCAAGAAAGCCAGATTATTTTTTTTCTTCCTAGTTGAATACATATTTCCTTTTCTTCTCTCTTTTTCCCTTTCTTCTACTCTGCTTAGCCTCTTTTCCATTATTCTGATGACAGTGACTCACAAAAACTCAGAATATACCTTGAAAGGCTCTGGATTGTGGATAGAAGGCATATTTTACAAAACTAAAGGCTGTTCTCACTCTGTAAACTCAGCCTTAGCTGTGATTGATAGACCCAAGTTCTGATCCTAGTTCTTCCGTAAACAAACTGTATGATCTTGGGTAAATCACCTCAATCCTCTGGGCCTCAATTTTTTCTTCTGCAAAATGAAGGGGATGAATTAGATATCTTTAAGGCTTCTTACAATTGAAACTTTTATTTCATAGAATCAATACTTTTTGCTAAACCCAGAGCTTGGCAGTATGGTAATGGTTACTTTTACATTGACTAAAATCATCTTTCATTTCATGCCAACTAGCAGGCATGCTTTGAAGTTTGGGTAGAGAGATAATGTTATGAACTGAATTGTGTTCCCCAAAATTCATATGTTGAAATCCTAAGCTCCAATGTGACTACATTTGGAAGTAGGGCCTTTAAAGACATAATTGTGGTTATATGAGGTCATGAGGGTGGGGCCCTAACACAATAGGACTGGTGTCCTTATAAGAGGAGGAGACACCAGGGGTGTAGGCACATAGAGAAAAGACCATGTGAGGCCACAGTGAGAAGGCCAAGGGGAGAGGCCTCAGGAGACACCAAACTTGCTGGCACCTTGTTCTTCAACTTCCAGACTCCAGAACTGTGAGAAAATAAATTTCTGTTGTTTAAGCCACTCAATATGTGGTATTTCATTATGGCAGCCCTAGCAGACTAAGATAGATAGATAGATAGATAGATAGATAGATAGATAGATAGATAGATGATAGATAGATAGATAATAGAAGAAAGGAAGGGGGAGGGAAGAAGGAAGGACGGAAGGAAGGAAGGAAGGGAAGAGGAAAGAGGAAAACCACCATGTTTCTTGCTTCAGGGCTTTGGAAGGTGTTATGCTTTTTGCAAGGAACTTTATTCCCAACCGTATCTGCCTGGCCAACTTTTATTCTTCCTATAAGTCTCACTTCAAATGTCACCACTTCTTAGACACTTCCCCTGACCCTCCTGGTTGAATTAGGCGCTCCTCCCATCTGTCTTGTGGATGCACTTAGGCTGTTTTAATCACTGATATTCTTGAATGCCTAGTGCATCAGACTAGGAACCACTGGACAGTAGCTTTGGTTGGGTTTGTCTTTGAATTCCTAGTGCCCATCACACAGCAGGCCCTCAATGTATAATTGTAAAGGGAAGAAACGTAAGAAGAATGGGAAGAAGTGTTGGAAAGAAAGGAAATAAAAGGGGAAGAAGAAAGGAAACAGAAAGGGGAATGAGAGGAAGATAAAGATATTTTGACATGCTAAAATATCCAGTCAATTCAAAGGATACTTCCAGGAAAAATACTCATTAACCCGAATAAGGTTTACATGACTAAATCTCTTCTATGTCAGTGATGCTGTAAAGTTAAGGATTTATGATCTACCAAGATTACAATTCAGTGAGAAAGGAAGATTTGAACCAATATAAATTAAATAACTTAAAAAAATAATTTTCTATTAACTAAAAGGAAGTAAAAGAATATAAGCCAAATAAGCAGTACATGGGTATTAGATTATATACTAGGAAAATGCCCTGATGGTAGAGGTACTAAGGTTCTCAGAAACATCACTGAGGGAGGTTTTTCAAGTCTTTGTAGAGATTTCATAGGAAAGCCAAAAGCAAAAACAACATATGATATGATATGTACAGATAAGTAATTCTGAAGGTGATTTGAGGGCAGGTCTGTGCCCATGTTTCATTTTCCAGGCACGATTATTTCTCTGATGATCTTTTTTTTCCTGTGGTCAAATGATTAAAATTTTGAACTATGACTATGATTATTATTATTTTTTATTTTTTATTTTTATTTTTTATTTTTTTAAAGAGAAGAAAATTTTATTTTTTGCAATGCATGATTTTTTTAATTGAAATAGAGAAGATGAAAATTTGAGAAATAACTCTTTTATAAGCAATGGAAAAGATTTCAAAATAATGCCTGAAACAAACCAGTGACTATGATTTTTTTTTTTTTTTTTTTTCGGTACACGGGCCTCTCACTGTTGCGGCCTCTCCCGTTGCGGAGCACAGGCTCCGGACGCGCAGGCTCAGCGGCCATGGCTCACGGGCCCAGCCGCTCTGCGGCATGTGGGATCCTCCCGGACCGGGGCACGAACCCATGTCCCCTGCATCAGCAGGCGGACTCTCAACCACTGCGCCACCAGGGAAGCCCTAACTATGATTATTAATTCATCCTTTCAAACAAAATTTTTAAACTGAAACCTTTTTACCTCAATTCACTGAATGGCCTCATTCTTGAAAGTCCATACCCAGTGAAGTTTTAAATCATGATCTTCCACATTCAGCAACTATAGAGCAGTTTAAAAGAACAGTTCTTCAAAACAAAAATCTGGACACCATTAGCAAGTCACAACACAAACACTTCTGTTGCTATTTTAGTGTTTTCTCTGCGCCTGCCTCTCTGGCGATGTCTACAGGGATGAACCAAATGAAGTGGTCTGGCTACAGGGGTTAAGAGCTGCAAACGCTTAATAAAATGTTACTCAAAGAGGAACAGAAAGAAGGATTAAAGGACAAACTAGGCAGGACTGCCTTACACCAGGGACTCATAATGTCTTTTATGGTGAAGATTTTTCTATGCTTTCAGGTCAGCATCTGACCTTGCCTCAGGGAAAACACTTTTCTGGTCCAATTCCCTTGCCCAGCTCTGGAGAGCATTGCACAACCTGACATACAGAAACCCAAATGCAAGCCCCAGTGTCCACATCTTTCATTTTAAAGGACACTGAATTACCATAAAGTCATCAGGGAGCATAATTTCTAAGCAAACCTCTTTTAGTGCAAGAAGAACACTCTCAATACACCCTGTTGAAACCATTATTTGCAACAAATCCCAGATTTTTTTTTTTTTTTTTTTTTTTGCCGGGTTATTGTGAAGGTTTTGCCCATTCACATGTGAACTGTAAACAGACTGACAGATGGAATTCTTTTGTATAAACAATTTCAGATACACTACTGCTCTGTGGCTGTGTCAGTTGTTTACAGTATCAAAAAGCCACAGATATGCCTAAAAGTAAGGAAAGTCCGTATTTCTGCCAAACATTTGCACAATATCCATCCAGAGTCTGTACCCGGGTGCTCAGAGTGTTGCTGATGAAACCCAGTTTCTCAAGTGTATTTACGACCATTGTGTCAACCAGACTCCCCAGGAACTTTCTCGGAGTACCCCCTTCCAGAGTGGCCCAAACCTCTTTGAAGAGACCACAGAGATGGCAACACCAATCTAGAAGCAAGTTGGGAAATAAACGGCCCTAGAAGAAATGCAACAATGGACAAAAATGGACAAACAGAAAAGCTCTCCTCCTCTCTTCTCAGTTTCTCCTCCTAAGCTCAGTACACTTTCTCCAATGCAAAGCGTTCATTTCTCTTCTTTCCTGCCACCCGAATTTAACAGCCTTGTGGAGCTTATTTTGCAAACATTCGCACCCACTTTAGATTTCTCTCCCTCACCCTTATCAGCCATTTAAGCACCTTAATTCTTAATTCCCCATACTTCTGCTAAGGTGAACCTCTTCCTTGGCTATTTAAGCTAGTTGGAATCTCCTTTTCATTGTTTTTAATGTCCCTTCCTAACCCAAAGTTCAGCTTTTCCGAGAAAATGTTTGGTTTCATGAACTGCGCCTAATGTTCTCCAAATTGGTAGACTTGAGACAGTCTTATCCTGATCCATCTACCTTATACATAAAAGCTGTTTGATATATAATTCACATGCAATATAATTCATTCCTTTAAAGTGTTCAGTTCAATGGTTCATAGTATAGTCATATTTTTGTGCAACCATCAACACAATCTATTTTAGAACCTTTTCATTGTTCCCAAATGAGACCTTGTATTCATTTACAGTCAATCCGCATCTCCCATCTGAAACCACCCCAACTGCCCCAGCCCTAGGCAAGCCTGCATCTGCTTTCTGTCTCAATCCGTTTCCCTATCCTGGTCATTCATATAAGTAGAATTATACGATATGTGGTCTTTTGTGAGTCACTTCTTTCATTTAACATAAAGTTTTCAAGGTTCCATCCATGTTATAACATGTGTCAAAAAATTGTCTTCCTTTTTGTTGTTAAATAATATTCTGTTGTAAGAGTATGTCATTTTATTTATGCATTTATCAGTTGATGGACATTTGGATTGTTTCTACTGTTGACTATTATGAATAATGCTACTATGAACATTTGTGTACAAGTTTTTATGTGGATGTATGTTTTTCTTTCTCTTGAGTGTTTAGGTAGGAGTGGAATTGCTGGGTAATATAGTAACTCTATGATTAATCTTTTGAGGAACTGCCAAACTGTTTTCCAAAGTGGCTACAACATTTCATATCCCTACTATCAATATGTTAAGGTCCTAATTTCTCAACATCCTTGTCAGCACTTGCCATTATCTGTGTTTTTATTACAGGCATCCTACTGGGTATGCAATGGTATCTCATTGTGGTTTTGATTTGCGTTTCCATTACAGCTAAAGATTTTTAGTATCCTTTGATGTATTCAGTTGCCATTTGTGTATCATTTTTGGAGAAATATCTTTCAAATCTTTTGTCCATTTTTAAGAAATTGCTATTTATTTTTTAATTTATTTTTGGCTGCATTGGGTCTTTGTTGCTGTGCGCAGGCTTTCTCTAGTTGCGGCGAGCGGGGGCTACTCTTTGTTGCAGTGTGCGGGCTTCTCGTTGCCGTGGCTTCTCTTGTTGCGGAGCACGGGCTCCAGGTGCATGGGCTTCAGTAGTTGTGGCACACAGGCTCAGTAGTTGTGGCACATGGGCTTAGTTGCTCTGTGGCATGCGGGATCTTCCCAGACCAGGGATCGAACCCATGTCCCCTGCATTGGCAGGCAGATTCTTAACCACTGCGCCACCAGGGAAGTCCCTTTTGTCCATTTTTAAATTGAGTTATCTTTTTATGATTGAGTTGTAAGAGTTCATATGTTCTGGATACAAGTCGTATCCTTATTAGACGTATGATGTGCATGATGTGCAAATATGTTCTCACAGTCTGTATGTTGTCTTTTTACGCTCTTAATGGTATCACTTGCAGCATGAAATTTTTTAATTTTGATGAAGTCCAATTTATCTCTTTTTTTCCTTTGTCACTTGTACTTTAGTGTCAGCTGTAAGAAGACTTTGCCCAACCCGGTCATAAATATTTACTGTTGTGTTTTCATCTAATAGTTTTATAGGTTTAGCTCTTACATTTAGGTCTGTAACCATTCTGAGTTAATTTGGGGGGACAGTATAAGGAAGGAATCTGAACTCATTCTTTTGCATGTGGATAACCAGTTGCCCAAGCAAAGAGAGAGTATCTTTCTCCCATTGAATAGTCTTGGCACCCTTGTCAAAAATCATAAACGTAAGGGTTTTAAGGTCTGGATTCTCAGTTCTATTTAATTGATTGATATGTTTTTCTTATGTGAGTACTACACTGCCTTGATTCCTGTAGCTTTTAAGTAAGTAAATCAGTAAGTATGAGTCCTCCAACTTTGTTTTAGCTATTCTGGATCCCTTGTATTCCCATATGAATTTTAGGATCAGTTTGTCGATTTTTACAAAAAAGCTAGCTGGAATTCTGATAAAGACTGAGTTGATCTGTACATCTATTTGGGGAGTATTGCCATCTTAATAATGTTAAATCTTCCAATCCATGAACATAGAATGTCTTTCCATTTATTTAGGTCTTCTTTGATTTCTTTCAACAACACTTTGTATTTATTAGAATACAAATTTTGGACCTCTGTTAAACTTCTGCTTAAGTATTTTATTATTTTTGATGCTATTATAAGTGGAATTTTCCCTAATATTATTTTCATAATGTTCATTGCTAATGTATTGAAATTCAATTTATTTTTGAATAGTAATCTTGAATCTTGCAACTTGTTGAACTTATTCATTTGTTCTATTTGGGGTTAGAGTTTTTTTGGTGGTACAATTAATATACAATATTATATTAGCTTCTTGTCTTTTCTTTTTGATTCCTTAGGATTTTCTATATACAAGATCATGTCAACTGCCAATAAAGTTTTATTTCTTCCTTTCCAGTTCTGATGCATTTCATTTCTTTGCTTTTTAAATGGACCTTGTTCGATTCTCCAATACAATTGTCAATAGAAATGGCAAGAACAGAGTCTTTCACCATTAAGAATTATGTTAACTCTGGGCTCTTTATAGATGCTCTTTATCAAGTTAAGGAAGTTCCTTTCTATTCTTAGTTTGTTATGTGTTTGTTTTTTTAATAAATTTGTTTATTTTATTTAGTTATTTATTTTTGCTGCATTGGGTCTTGGTTGCTGAGCATGGGCTTTTCATTGCAGTGGCTTCTCTTGTTGTGGAGCACGGGCTCTAGGCATGCGGGTTTCAGTAGTTGTGGCACACGGGCTCAGTAGTTGTGGCTCACAGGCTCTAGACCACAGGCTCGGTAGTTGTGGCACACAAGCTTAGTTGCTCCGCGGCATGTGGGACCTTCCCAGACCAGGGCTCGAATCCGTGTCCCCTGCATTGGCAGGCAGATTCTTAACCACTGCGCCACCAGGGAAGCCCTTGTTATGTGTTTTTAATCATGAAAGGATGTGGGATTTTGTCAAAGGCTTTTTCTGCATCCATTAATATAATCATGTGGAACTTTTTCCCTTTATTCTATTGATAAATTACATTGGTTGATTTTTTGGAGGTTATACCAGCCTTGCATTTCTGGGATACTCCCACTTGGTCGTGGTATGTAATACTTTTACAAAAGCCTTTTGAAATATTTTCTTTTTAAGTTAAAAACGGGAAGAGATATTGAATTGGCCAGTCCTGGAATTCATTGTTTATATGTAATGCAGGCTGGAGGAATGACCTTCTTAATGTGACCTGAGCTCTGAGCAGTGCACTCAGGAAACCAAACAGCCTCATAGCAACAAATAAATAATTCCCACAGGTCGCTTGTACCTGAATCATTGGGAAAACTCTGGGAGTGGTGAGTAAGTAATAATTAAATATTGGTCTGTATTTAAGCTGTAAATATACACAAATGATACATTACAAATAAAAAGAATTAAGATGGCAGAGTGATGGGTGTGGAGAAAGAATCACCTAACAATCTGAAAATTTAAATACCCAGAGAATAAAGCCATTTTAAAAAAAAAAAAAAAAACCACAATAAAAACTGCAGCTTCCAAGTGACTGTCAGACCATGGGGATTTAAAACTATTTCTATCACACATTAATGTGAAAAAAATAAATAAAAGTTGGACAGATGGAAACTGCTGCTCGAAGAAGTCATATAAATCTACCAAAGTCATATTATCTGACTCTCAGTCCACTTCCCCTTATACAGGGCACCTCCCCTTAACAATGATGTTCAAATATTTCTGACCAGCACCTTATAGTTTTCAAATCACTGTCACATATGTGATCCTGCTTCATCCAAAGGCCTTTGTACAGTGCCACCTGCCTCAGATGTCTGTTAAGGAAAGATGTTGAGTGAGCCCTTGCCCCTTCAGTGATGACAACGGCAGAATTCAAAGTTATTAAGAATTTTGTTCCATATTTTACATATAAGTCTGGGTAATATATATTTAATTTAAAATATGTGATTCACTGCACTAAAATGGAAGTAAATACAGGGGGATGACCTGTTAAGCAATGATCTGCATAAATCTGAATTGCTTGTGGTGGAACTATAAAGTGAATAGAAACCAGCGCTTTTAATCTGCTGTTATGTATAATGTGAATGTACCCAGACGTTTATATTGAACTAAAGCACAGAAGGAAAATTTACTAGTTTATACCAGTGCTTAGGACAAGCCACATTTTTTTCTTTTTGACATCCTGAAAAAGATTTGGATAAACTAATTCAGTGTAGAATGAAATTCATCCATATTTACCCAAAAGGGAGCTTCTAGTAAGTCCCTGCAAATGATAGACTAGTAAAATGGAGATTTTTCTGGGCTCATCCCTTAGCATGGATTGTGGAAGTTATCCTAAAAGGATACCATATAAGATGGGAATGGGGTCTCTTTCATAGCAGCACAGTGTAGAGAAAAGATTGTTGAGCTGAAAAACAGTTACCTCAGATCCTTTGAAGAAAGATTATGGACAAATGGATGGATGAAAATGTAAATAGGCTTCTTATCAAAAGACCTGGAAATTTGGCTCAACTGGGTGTCTTGAGGCAGATGAATTAGCTACTAGGCTTTCATTTCTTACGTAACAAATGGAAATAACCATATCTGCTTTTCCTGAACCTGTCCTTCACAAGTTTCTGTGAATTTGAAATGAGATACTGTTTTTAAGGTAATTTCACAACTGTAAAATAGCAAATAGATATGAAGCAGTATTGTTATTAGCTGATAAACACTGATAATTTCAAGACCACAGCAGGAAGCTGGAGGGGAGAAACCAAGTTGGAGGAGTTGGGAGGGAGGTGAGAGATTGGCAGTAAAGCACGTTCTTATTGAAAAAATCCAAAGTCTTCCAAACGTAAAGACCCACAGAGATATTGAGGTGTCCATGTTAAATAAACACCCTCCTGCTCAATGTACACTTTGAATGTTACAAAGTACTTATGATAGTGCAAACCACTCCAAAATGCATTCATAGACACAAACAAAATTAAACTGTGGAACCTTCAGCCACCATCTCCCCTTATTTTCCTCTGATTTTAGTATGTTGAAGTTTTAATCAAAACAGCCTTGTGAAATATTTTGAAAGCAAGTTTAAAACCTAAAATATGAAGCAGGTGGATAAAACAGAGACCACGGGAGCCACAGAAGTGAAAAGAAAACAACTGAAATATCAGTTCAGGAAAAGTGTTTGTCACGGGCACACTTGTGTAATAGGGAGAAAGGAGATTTGCGTGTGAGGACAGAGAGAGAGAGAGAGAGAGATTCAAGCGGGAGTTGGGAAACAGTGCTTAAGAAAATAGATAAGCTAAAAGTTTCCCCCACTTTGAATCAAGTAAATGTCCTTTGAAAAAGCTGGACTCAGGTTCAGGGGAAGGACAGAGACACAGAAACTTTATGATTAATAGCATTAATCAGCTAGTATGATAGCATTAATGAAGCCAAATTTATTAAGCTGTTCCAGAGAGTGTGCCCAGCCCCACTTTTTGAGACAGACTCTTCTATTTATAATACAAATTTCAGGGTGCATCTTTGGGGTCACTAGGAACCCCTACCACTTTAAATTTTTTCTCTTACAAAGTCCTGGTTTGAAAGAATATTGCTTGGGATGCTTGAGGCTTACCCTTCACGATTAGAGTCCTACAACACAATCTGAATTATTAGGTTACTAAGGGTGCAGTGCAGAGATTAGCAAAGCAATGAGATTTAGCATCTTTGGCCTAAGCTACACAAATGCTGATGAAGCCTGTGAGGTCACCTAATTTATTCTATAAGCTTCATTGGCATTTCTCTGAAAAAGTAAAGAAAGAATGGTATTTCAGTATAAAGTCATGACCTGGCAACTATTTTCAAGTCTACGTATCTTATAGGTCTTTTCCTTTCTGATTTCTAAGATCTTTTCATGATGGTTATTAATTGTGTAGTACTTAACATAAATGCATTTAAAAACCATACCATCTTAACATACAAGAACGTATATTACAAAAACCCTTAATGAAGTGGATGGACGCCTCTTCAAAATCAGAGGGAGAAACAAAAGCAATACCCCCTCCCCCCACAAAAAAGTCATGTGATCAAGAATCCAAAAGTAAGATTCACCTTAGGGAAATGGAAGCTGAACTACTTGTGCGATGACAGCTCTTAGAACTATTACAGATTTAGAGCTCTGCCGTCCACAATGGCAGCCAGCAGTCACATCCAAGCACTTGAAATGTGACTGCTGCAACTGAGGAACTGAATTTTAACTTCATTTCATTTTAATTAGTTACAATTTAAATTGAAAAACTGATAATTCAGTTCTTGGAAAACTTTCAAGTATTTCAGAACAACTTAGCATGTAAATCCACTACTTCAACAATAAATGTTGTGAACTCTAAATACAGACCAAGTACTATATTGCTAAGGAATACAGAGTGTCTAAATTGAGATGTGCTGTAAGGGTAAAGCACACACAGGATCCCCAAGGTTTAGTAGAAAAAATGAATTTAAACGGTCTACAAATAATTTTTAATATTGATTACATATTGAAATGATAATTTTTGATATCTTAAGTTAAATCCTGTTCAAATTAATTTCACATGTGTCTTTTTACTTTTCTTAATGTGACTACTAGAAAATTTAAAATGACATGTGTGGCTCACATTTCATTTCTATTGGAGGGTGCTGCTTTAGAGAGTGGTATGTTCCCAGGCACAGATGAAAGATTACAAATAATTAAATAAGATTTCTCTCTATAAAGGCAATCTCATAGCCAAAGTAAACTCATAGAGCAGTTTCTGAAGATGCAGGCAAAAGTAGCCCATATTAAGAAAGAGAGGTAATACTGGCTTCCTTACTCAGTCCAGGGTGAGATGACACTCAGGAGGGTCCATTCAAGCTCTGGGGACCTCACAGTGAGAAAGATGAACAGTGTGTAGAGTTCAGAGCAAGTCAAAAAGCATTACTGGATGGCCAGAGGGGTTGACTTACGAGGAGGGAAAATAAAAGAATGAAATCCAAGGAGGAACCAAAGATGATATAATTGTCTGCAAAGGACAGAGGGGAATTAGTTGTCATGACAAAGAGGTTGTAACTAGAAGTAATGGGATAAAGGTAAGAAAGGAAAGTTTAGGCTTGAGACATTTCTCAAGCAGAGGAAAAACTAGAAAGGGCTCAGGGGGTGAGGAGGCTGACCCAGGCTTGACAAGGGAATGGAGGACTTGACCTGGAGGTCTTTCCAGCTCTGGTTTCTAAACTCCTTTCTTGGCTTATTAATTTGCTGATGGGGGTGGGTGTGGTAGGCAAAAGAGGAGTTGGAGAACAAATCTGATGGCGATTTCCATCTAAGGCAGGGCTGAACCGGGATTGTCTCCCTTCCCCCTGGCTTCCTTAAGCATCATTTTGATGACCTCTGTAGTGTCCATTTGATACCCATGTGTGTCTGCACAAAAACTCCACGACAAATAGTGTGTCGCTGGGCAAATCTGCCTCAGACAGGGTACACCTGTTTGTTACTGGGTGTGCCTTTCCCACCACATTTTCTTTATGAAACAGAAGTAGAAAGAGCTGAGCCCAGGCCTGAATATTGAAAACAGATTGATATTAACACACATGCGCTGAACCTATTTCCTTCTCAGCCACCTTCCACAGACGGTGCAGACTCCTCCTACTTTCTGAGATGGGAGACAGTAACTACAAGAGAAGATAGATCACCAACTTAAAAACACATTATAAATAGTTGTCATCAATCTGCAAACATCCCTCTGGAAACCCTTTGATAACATCACTTATGCTCCAATAAAAGACTTCAGAAACCAATATGTTTGCAAAACCAGTGGAAAGGAAATGATTATTTCACGTCTATTACTTCAAGTATGCTGTATTAGAAAGGTACTTTTCATTATCCTCAAGCATGTATATGGGGTAGGAGGGAGCACCACATCCCTCTTTCCTCACTTCATATAAAATCAAGAATAGAAAGTAAGGATACTCCAAACTCTTGCACACACCTCTGTAGCAGTTGCCCATTGCTCTACTGATTTCTGAAATGTAAAATGTAAATAGGCTAGCTCTCATTTGCAAAAATTAGCACAGATATAAGACTTTTCTTACAGTACTCTAATTTAGAGCATGGATTTTGGAATCAGAGTGCCAGCGTTCAAATACCGACTCTCCCTCTTTAGAGGTGTGTGACTTTCGGCCAGTTACTTTCCTCTGTGGGCCTTAGTTTCCTCATCACTAAACTGGGTATTGTATCTCTCTCAAAGAGTTACTTAGGGAAGTGCATGAGCTGAAACACATAAAATCCGCAGCATAATAACTGGCACACAGTACATACGGACACGTATTCTTTGTTGTTATCATTTCTGTTGCTGTTGTCATTATTATTATTAATACCACAGTTACCGTTGACATAGCACCAAATAGCTGTTGGGGAAATATAGCCGATAAAACAATGGAAAACAGAAATTTAAAGAAATCCAGCTCTCCATATGAGAGTAGCAGGTTGCCTTACCTGCCAAACACATACTGGAGAGGAGAATCCACTCTTTATTCAGCAAAATGACTCCTGAACCTTAAGATCAAATGGCTTGGACGAGCGTATTTGAAATAGCCATTGCATAACTCCGTTAAGGCTAAACTGGGATAAATTATTAGCATGGCCTTGGAACTGTGCTTCATTGTGCAATCAAGAGATCCTGTATGGTTTTACTTTTCATACAAAGAAAAAAAATATCAAAAACTAGAACCAGAAAACATTTGGAATTTTTTTTAGTCCATGGCCAGATCTTACAACATCAGTGATTTAAACCAGGCATAGAATATGTAGTCAACTAGGCCTCTAATATTTCTGCATTACTTGGTTACAGCGAACAATGCAGACATGGGCTGTTGTCGTAACCCTGCAGCATGTGAAGGCTAACGGGCCGTGCTAGACAACTGGAATCTCACTTTCACAGAGTTACTCTCCTGGCATGCTGGAATAACTTAGTACTACCATGCTTAAGCCTTCTGCACCATAAGTAAAAAAACAAAAAATTTTAATAAGCTCAGAGACTAAAATCAAAGCCACGTTTACTGCCAAAGAAGCCAACTAACAGGGATGTGAAGCAAGGAGAGAGAAATCTATATTCACCCTGGTTTAAATTTTCAAGAAAATGATGGCAGAAAAAAGAATGATGTACGTCACTCTAACGTGAGCTGAGGTCTCCTTTCCAAGATCTTCAAGAAGTATGCACGGCATTTCGTAAGCCCATTATGAACTGATTTTCTAAATGGCTACAGTTCTACCAGCACTGCTTTTCCTGAAAGACGAAGATGTTTATTTGCATCTTCTATGCTGTCTTTTCGAAAGAGCCATTAAGCGAAACAAGGTAGCCACAAACAAGTACCTGAAAAGAATGGGGATCAAGGCGATGGTACAAAGCTTTGTCCCAGCAATCTGAATGCAGGTGTGAGAGACAAAAACCAGGTGGCTAAAAGGCTTCTTTGTTTGAAGCTGTCAGTAGGAGGACCTGATTAATCTCATGCCCCATCCCTAAACTCCCTTTTAACTATGTCAAGACATCGCCTCACATCAGGAAGTCTACGATGACATGGCTATGTGCTAAGCTCAGTTAATGTGGCCCTAGGTTTAAACACTTCAGGTTGAAAGTGGATAATTGGTGGTAGTGGATTTTAAAAGCTCACACAGGTGCCTTTGAAAAGAGGTCAAAAGTCAAGTGCATCTCTCCCGAGAGTACTGGTGAGACCTTCCTAAGGAGATCAAAATTCTTTTACACAAACCCCCAGGGTCTTGTAAGAACTGTTATTAATTTAGTTCTGTATGTTCCAAATAATGGAAAAACGATACCACATGTGTATATTACCAGTAACCTGGGCATATTTGTTCCAGAGAGGTAGATGTTAGATAGATTTTCACCTGGCACTTCTAGATTGCTAATGAAGTAATCCACTTTCTACCAGGGCAAAACTGGGAGTTCGGGTCAGGGTAATGAACCTTGAAAATGGTGAAAAGCCTGAGGGAAAAAAGACTGTAAACATAGGAATGTGTTGTCATATGCTGAATGTGTTCGCAAAACCAAAGCTATAGAGTTTTAACTATATAGCTCAAAAAAACCAAACATTGCTGAACATGTTCTGACTTCCAAAAAAAGTGTGATTCAGTTTTTTCTCTTTTTATTTAATATAAGTTACAAAGTTTCATCATCATAGCCTATTCTGTGTGTTTTGAAAAGTACCAAAACACTCAACCAATAATTGGTACCTTTCAAATACCACTTGGGATGAGTTTTCTAGTTCAATTTGGAGGTCTTCCACTGTCTATTTTTTCTTTCCTCCACTTGTTAGACATTCTTATTCAAAGTGTCTATTATTCTATTACACTTAAGATGTGTTATTTATTAGAATACTGTATTTGAAGCAAACTTGAAAATAAGAATACATAATTAGGAAATTTGATGTTTTCACATATATACAGTAATAAATATTTAATTTTATAATCTTTTATTTCTGCACTTGAAAAGCCACAATAGCATACTGATACATTTTTGAAAACCTTCGTATATATCTATTAGAATGGCTGTTAGGAAATACAAATGCTGGTGAGGGTGAGGAGAAATTGGAACACTGTGCACTGTTAGTTGGTATGTAAAAGATGGTGTTGCCACTATGGATCCTCAAAAAATTAAAAATAGGATTGCTATATGACCGAGTAATTCCACTTCTGAGTATATACCTAAAAGAATCAGAAGCAGGGACCTAAGCAGATATTTGTACACCCATGTTCAGAGCAGCACTATTCGAAATAGCTGAAAGGTGAAGCCAGCCACACATCCATCAACAGATGAATGGATAAACAAAATGTGGCATACATATTGTACAATGGAATATAATT
Source organism: Hyperoodon ampullatus (assembly GCF_949752795.1). Taxonomy (NCBI): domain Eukaryota; kingdom Metazoa; phylum Chordata; class Mammalia; order Artiodactyla; family Ziphiidae; genus Hyperoodon; species Hyperoodon ampullatus. The sequence continues at coordinate 132,864,535 of NC_136916.1, read as the reverse complement.
CAGCCTTAAAAAATGAAAGTAATTCTGACACATGCTACAACATGCATGAACCTTGAAGACATTATGCTAAGTGAAACAAACCAGGTACAAAAGGATAAATACGGTATGATTCCACTAACATGAAGTACCTAGCATACTCAAAATCATAGAAACAGAAAGTAGAATGGTGGGTGCCAGGGGCTGGGAGGAGGGGAAATAGGGAGCTACAGTTTAATGGGTATGGAGTTTCAGTCAGTTTGGGAAGATGAAAAAGCTCTGGAGCTGGATGGTGGTGGTGATGGTTACACAACAATGTGAATGTACTTAATGCCACTGAACTGCATTCTTAAAAAATGATTAAAATGGTAAAATTTCTGTTATGAATATTTTACCACAATAATTTTTTTTAATTAAAAACCGTTTCTATGTACTTTTGTGGTCTGGAGTTGGGGTCTGGATTGGATGTTCTTGCCTGATTGAGGCACTTAACAAGTCTGCTGCACTGTTACTAATCAAAAGAAAATGTGTTTTTTCAAGACCTTAAAGAATCCAACTGGCTTGAGCAAACAGATAAAAACAAGGGTGTAGCTGACATTTTGAAACTGGTACACAAATTCTTGGACCCACTCACTCTATACTTATAATTAGGAAAGAATGTTTGTCACTAAAAGTTTTAATGAAAATCACAGGTTTGTCATAGTAGTTTTGCCACAAAATCATGGTTTCACTCAAGAAATGAGGAAAGAAGAGGAAAAAACTCTTTCAGAAATAACACTTTAATTCAAATTTAATGTTAAGCACACATGTCCGTGGTATGCAGCAAAACAAAGTTAATAGCATAAAAAGTAATATGACATTTGATTAACGGGTGTTAAACTGAATGTGTTAATTGCAGAGAAGAAAGACTTGCCAAGGCATGTTAGAAGCTGAGCTTCCAATTTGAACTCGAAATACCAAGGAAATGACTCTAAGATCTGAGTAGCTACTTTCACATTTACACAAGTCCAAGAAATTCCAAGCTCAAATCCCAGGAACATAAGTCTATTTATTCTACTTAAAGTGTTAACAGAGGACAGTTCAATTAACAGCATGTAACATTTTTTGAGAAGACCTCAAAATCCCTTAATTTGCCAATAATAGTTTAAAGACTCCACAGTGTTTTAAAGTCTGGGAAAAGATTTGGTCTCTACCAAAAAGGAGGTTGCCCTCGGAGAGCTTGCTAAAGACTTTGGTTAACCAAGAAGCTATAAACCCCAGTGTTCTCACTATTACTCACATATCTTTCACTGTTGATAGATCACAGTGGTTCACTAGATTGCTAATAATTAACGGTATCCTTGGTAGAACTTCAACAAGGAGAAAGAACTCAATCCTCCCAATTCCCACTTTCCCAGCCAATTTTCACCTACTAGTAAAATAATAATAATAATAACCATAACGACAGTAACAACCAGAGTAAAATAACAACAGCAACAATAATAATAACCAGACAGATTGGATGGTCATGGAGAGACTGGGTAGTAACACTTGATTTCTGCTGTCTTTTGTCTCCTGATTTAAAACTTTGGTAAAGAAAGAAAACACACACATGCACAAACACACATACACATAATTTTAGTAGAATTAAAGTTTGGGGAATGCTATTTACTACCTTTAATAAGCATGATTGGTAAGTTGCTACCTGAGATACTGACAAATATCTTTTTTGACATTGGCTGCATAAAAATCTGCTAGATTATAAATTTCATGAAGTCAGATCTGACCACGTCTGCTACATCCAGAGCTAAATCCTCTGTTCCTAGCACAGTGCTGGTCCGTGTTACGCCCTCATTACAAATACGTGTGGAATGAATGTATGCGTTGGAAAATAAAAACAGGTGACGTTATTGACAGCCATTGGAAGCACATAGAACTTAAAGAACTTAAAACAAATTATGAAATGCTTACTATATGCACAGCACCATTCTAAGTGGTTTACATGGAATAAGTAATTTCATCCCCCAAACAGTCCCATGAAGTGGTCCTATAATTATCCCCATTTTATAGTTGAGGAAACTGAGGCATGGAAAGACATACGGCTCAAGTAAGGGAGTTGAGATGCAGGTAGTCTGGCTTCAGAGTCTACACTCTTACTCTTACCCATTATACAAAAGTCTTAAACTAAGATTGATGATGTAAAAAGTAATGGGAACTCTGACCTGCTTCTCCCTAAAAGTAGACCTTGAATGTATAACATTTTAAAAGTACTAAGGGGGCTTCCCTGGTCGCACAGTGGTTGAGAGTCCGCCTGTCGATGCAGGGGACACAGGTTCATGCCCTGGACTGGGAAGATCCCACATGCCGCGGAGCGGCTGCGCCCGTGAGCCATGGCCGCTGGGCCTGCACATCCAGAGCCTGTGCTCCGCAACGGGAGAGGCCACAGTGGTGAGAGGCCCACGTACCGCAAAAAAAAAAAAAAAAAAAAAAAAGTTCTAAGGTGGCTCGTTCCCATCAGAAATGCTCACTTATAGGCATGAAAATGCAATCACTAGGGGAAAAAGATAGCAATGTCTTAGTGTGTCGGCCAAAGCAATGATTTTTTCAAATCACTCCCTCAGAACCACCAAATATGAGAGAGAAGCCAAGGGAGCCATCTATTCCCGTTCTTCACCCTTTGCAAGTGTTTAGAAGAGTACCTGGCAAGGTGTAAGTGCCACCTAAGTGTTGTCATTACAGAAATCCCTTACTCAATACACATATCTGGTTCCAGTTTTCATACTTCACTTCCCGCAGACATTCAAGGGACAACCAAGTCCACTGCAAGCAACTGTATTATCAGAAAACAACTTCTTACAGTGAGATAAAATACAAATTGGTTTTATCACTGTCCACTTTGACAATTCAGGACAACTGTTGTATAAAACTCTCTTCTGTAGGACAGCAACTCAAGTATTCAAAGGTAGTAATTTGTTCCCTTAAGTATTCATCTGACATCCTCAGATTCATTAACCACTCATTTTGTGCTGTGAGTTCAAATTATCTTCACCAGTTTGAATGACCTATTCTGGATACAAACTAATCAGTCACTAGGCCTCCTAAATTATGTCATCAGAATTGGACATAATATTGCAGCTGTTTTCTGACCAAGGCAGCTTTTTAAGGGATTATTAGATCTCATGATCTGGAAACTATTTCTGTTAATGTGGCCTATTATTATGCTATTTCTATGCCTTTTCTATGCTTGCATCATACTGTTGGTTCATAATAAAATGGAGGTCCACTAAAATCCCTGAACCATTACCATACACTTCTTAACCTGTGCTTGCAAAATTAATGCTTTGACCCTAACTATTCGATTTTACTTTTATTGAATTAAATTTCATTGTTTCAGTCTAGAATTTTGAGATTATTTTATATTGTAATTCTATTGTTAGATGTGGATTTTACAATAAAGAGAGTAAAACTTAAGCTTTCAGGGCCCCTTGCTTGCATAGATCCCTTCTAAGACCCTGGGAGGGGCCCTAGCAATGCAGCCATGTGGTCAAAGTTTTGATAGAATAAGCATAAGTAAGACACTTTAATTCTAATCAGTTCTTGATCTTCCCATTCCATCTTCCCCTCTGTCACATGTGTCTTATGGCACTCAGCAAAGAAGTATGTGGGAATGGAGGAAAAACAAGACATTAAATCTAGAGAGCCAAAAGTTAATCTGTGGAAAATCCTTCCAACAGCTCATGTATAAAAGAAATTTATAGTTTTCTCAAATTTGACAATTGTACAAATTACATAACATTACCAAAATAAATTTCAATTAACCATGCTAGAGACAAAACAGTTATCTTCACATTCTCTCACTAGAAAGACATTACAAAATATTCCCATATGAAAAAAACAATCAAAGAGTAAGCAGGCAAAAAATGAAGGGAAATAGGGTATTGTGAAGATGTGTGCAAAAGTTACATATAAAATTGCTATGTATTTTCCCATATATGGTAGTGTTTTTAGTTATGTAATTTGTTGTATTTTTTCTTTTTCTAAAGCAATAGATTATAGATCCTTCCTAAATCTTGATAAGCACTCCAGATATCAAGCCTTGACAGAACTCTGTAACAGGTAATACATGGTCTGCTAACAGCTTCAGAAGAATGGAATAATTACTGCAAATCATGTTGCAGTAACTTCACTTATTTTCCTTAGCAGTGCCAGCTTTGTACATTAGGATAACTACAAAGAGTGTAATGATATTATAAGGTGATGCTGGGTTTGACTGTATCTCCCATAATGTACATGTGGATAAATAATGTCCATGGGGGTATGTGATAAATGTGAGATAGTCTGTGTGGGTTTAGGTTGTGTGGGCTTGAAGCTTACACATCTGGGGCAGCAGGGAGAAGGTGGGAGAGATCTCATTAGAAAATGAATACAAAATTACAGATACAAAATTGGGTATGAATGTTTATTTGGAATGAAAAAGGAAATAACAAAAAATTACCAATTTTAAAAAACTGGCATTCCACAAGCATCACAAAAATCCAGGAAAATAACGTCATATTTTTATTAATTCACGTCCTTATAGACCTTTTTTTTTCTTTTTTTCTTCAGTTTTCTTGCTTTATGTTATTTGTGTCTGCATAAAGTCCTCCTCCAATAGTGATTGATTGATTAATGAATAAACATATAATAAAACCTCAGAAAACTGGAAAAATTGGGTCAAACTAGTCTAAGTGGAAAAAATGAATTATAGAATTCCTAAATTGCATGAATTTCAAACACTCTTCAATATATGTTACTGTCAAAGGCAGAGCTAAGTTATAAATGTATAATTTAAAGGCAAAGTTAAAAATTAGAATATAATCGGACTACACCATATAATAATGTAACATAAGTGTAAAATTTCTTTAGCATAAAAATAATGCAGAAACTGGGTTGGTTGAGCCATTTACTTTGATAAAGAAAATTGGGGTTGAAGTTAACTTTGAATGTTTTATTTAATAAAATCATATTTTGTGATGGAAATATTGCTAGTATTAAAATGAATTATGGTTTTCAATTAGTAGAAGTTTACTGCATACCTGGATGGGTCTATTATATTTTCTAGATATATTTAGAATATAAAACTTATTTAATGTGTGATTTCAAGAACATAGAATTTTTTTAAAAAGAATATAGGATTTAATGGTAAGCCATTTATTAGCATATATTAATTTAACATAGCTTCATATAGTAACCTGAAAGAAAAGTAATTATTTTGCAGTTAGGTTTTTATCCATAGTAATAAATACCAATCATGAAAATTAACATCTATTCACAAGGACAGAATTTCACAGAATCTTCACTGTAGACAGTGGTAAAGAAGAGGAAAAAATTCACAAGTAAAATCTGTAATCTGAATAGAACTTAAAATATTTGGGGATCTGGCAATTTATAGGAAAACTATAGTGAATCCTTCCACAAACTTTCCTCCAAGTGTGAAATTTATATATCTGTACATTGTATGAAGAAAGACTCATGTTCAGAGAAAGGCAACTAAATTTCTTCAGTACCATCACCAGCTCTTCCTTAATCAAACATGAGCCAAGAGGTCTTGGGACAGCTGGGAAGACTTGATGCAGGTTTCAAGCCTGCTGCATGGCAGTGAGAAGTAGGGTTCCATCTCATTTCATAGAGTGCATCTGCTTACCAGCCTCTTCTTTGATCCAGGTATTTCTGGTGATAATTACACCTTTTTTGTTTCATTTCCTTACACACTAGAATTTTTCATTGTTTTGGTTCAGTGAATTACTCAATAAAATAAAATTTATACAAAGCACCAACTAAACAAGCAGTTCTCAACCTGACTTGCAGATCCCAAACACCGGGGGAGATTTTTATAAAACTGATGCCTGGATCCAATAGCCTCTGTAATGTTGTTGGGTCCCAGCATCTTAAAAAGCTGCCAGGCGATTCGAACATGAATCCAGGCTTGAGAACCAGGCGGTAGAATCAGGGAGAGTTTGTCCAGATGATGTAGGAACCTCAGAGCAGCAGAAAAATCATCAGTTCATTTTGTCATGCCTTTGAGAGTGCAGTCAATTTAGAAAGGGTGACCGTGAAGGCTTGCCAGTAAATTCTAGTGACTCTAAGGGTCTCAAACTCAAATCTAGAGAGTCTGGATGAAAACCAAAGCAAACAAAAATCAGTAAGGATTCCCCAAGGTGACAAACAGGAGAAAGTGAAAGCGCCACCTAAAGGGAGCATCTGTGACTCAGCTCTTGTCAGTTATTGCCACTCAGAATGTGAGTAGGTGTTGATAAGTATTTTACTTTTTCAAGAGAAATCAGGTAGAAGTGTGTGTGTGTGTGTGTGTGTGAGAGAGAGAGAGAGAGACAGAGACAGAGACAGAGACAGAGACAGACAGACAACAGACAGACAGAATCCTCCTGACTTTTAAATGATAGCTCAAAAAAAATGTTCAAAAGTTGAAAAACCAAAAAAGCATGCCTGCCAAGTAGACTGGGACCTTTGCTATGCACAACCCAGGGCTCAATTCCAAGTGCCAGAGCTATAGGATCAAGGGGTATGCCCTGTGGTGGCTGCAGGATCCTGAGCTTCCTGCCTGAGTCATCAGTCCTGTACCAAGGACCAAAAATGAACAAATTCGACACTGAACATGTGACATGCAACAAAAGTAAACATTTCTCCACACTGTCATTTACCCCTTAAAAATACTGCCTCACACTGCCATTAAAAAAGAAAATGAGTACTTACTTAAAAACCACATTAAAGTCATTTTGAGAGATGTGAGATCATAAAATTCTGTCTAAAAATGGACACATCAGTGGAACACACATATCATGAGGGGTGTCCATCCAGACTTGCCCAAGAATGGGAGTGCTAATAAGAAAGGAGCAGATGGCTACCTCTTTTCTTTGATTATTGAAATCAATAGATAAGTATGAAAAGAGTCCATTGTACACTTAAGAAAAAAAAATTTATAGGTAAAATGTAAAAATTGCACCAATCAGCTCAAAGTAAGACAGCTATTTTCAGCAATACATTTTTAAAAATTGCCCAAGATTTTTATATTATTCATATGTGTACATTGAAATAGCATGGGCTGGGCAATTAGGCCACACCCCCTTTCTTACATTTACTGTGTCACTATATAACAAATCACTTTGCCTCTTTGAACTCAGTTACCAAATGTGTCACAGAAAATACTATATATGATTGCTCTAGAAATCAAAGTAGATAATGCAATTTAAAGTGGCTTGGACTTTCATGCTGCCACGCTCTGCATCCACCTTGGTCCTAGGACCTGCTTCGGGATGATTCAGCCTGTGTGCTCTGGCTCCTTGCCTTTGCTCTCTTTCCACTTCCTGCACACGATGATGGCTGAAACTACATTTGTTCAGAGAGATTGGTCCAAGATGGTGGAATAGAAGGACATGCTCTCACTCCCTCTTGCAAGAACACCTGAATCACAACTAACTGCTGAACAATCATTGACAGGAAGACACTGGAACTCACCAAAAAAGATACCCCACATCCAAAGACAAAGGAGAAGCCACAATGAGACAGTAGGAGGGGCGCAATCACAATAAAATCAAATCCCATAACTTCTGGGTGGATGACTCACAAACTAGAGAACACTTATACCACAGAAGTCCACCCACTGGAGTGAAGATTCTGAGCCCCACATAAGGATTCCGATCCTGGGGTTCTGGCAACAGGAGGAGGAATCCCTAGAGAATCAGACTTTGAAGGCTAGCGGGATTTGACTGTAGGACTTCAATAGGACTGGGGGAAACAGAGACTCCACTCTTGGAGGGCACACACAAAGTAGTGTGCACATTGGGACCCAGGGGAAGGAGCAGTGACCCCATAGAGACTGAACCAGACCTACCTGCTAGTGTTGAATGGTCTTCTACAGAGTTGTGGGGTGGCTCTGTCTCACCGTGAGGACAAGGACATTGGCAGCAGAAGTTCTGGGAAGTACTCCTTGGCATGATCCCTCCCAGAGTCCACCACTAGCCCCACCAAAGAGCCCGGGTAGGCTCCAGTGTTGGGTCGCCTCAGGCTAAACAATCAACAGGGAGGGGACCAAGCCCCACCCATTAGCAGACAAGTGGATTAAAGTTTTACTGAGCTCTGCCCACCAGAGCAACAGCCATCTCTACCCACCACCAGTCCCTCCCATCAGGAAACTTGCACAAGCCTCTTAGATAGCCTCACCCACCAAAGGGTAGACAGCAGAAGCAAGAATAACTACAATTCTGCAGCCTGTGGAACAAAAACCACATTCACAGAAAGATAGACAAGATGAAAAGGCAGAGGGCTATGCACCAGATGAAGGAACAAGATAAAACCCCAGAAAAACAACTAAATGAAGTGGACATAGGCAACCTTCCAGAAAAAATTTCAGAATAATGATAGTGAAGGTGATCCAGGACCTCGGAAAAAGAATGGAGGCAAAGATCGAGAAGATGCAAGAAATGTTTAACAAAGATCTAGAAGATTAAAGAACAAACAAACAGAGATGAACAATACAATAACTGAAATGAAAACTACACAAGAAGGAATCAATAGCAGAATAACTGAGGCAGAAGAAAGGATAAGTGACCTGGAAGACAGAATGGTGGAATTCCCTGCTGCAGAACAGACTAAAGAAAAAAGAATGAAAAGAAATGAAGATAGCCTAAGAGACCTCTGGGACAACATTAAACGCAACAACATTTGTATTATAGCGGTCCCAGAAGGAGAAGAGAGAGAGAAAGGACCAGAGAAAATATTTGAAGAGATTATAGTCAAAAATTTCCCTAACATGGGAAAGGAAATAGCCACCCAAGTCCAGGAAGCGCAGCAAGTCCCATACAGGATAAACCCAAGGAGAAACACGCCAAGACACACAGTAATCAAAATGGCAATAATTAAAGACAAAGAAAAATTATTGAAAGCAGCAAGGGAAAAACAACAAATAACATACAAAGGAACTCCCAAAAGGTTAACAGCTGATTTCTCAGCAGAAACTCTACAAGCCAGAAGAGAGTGGCATGATATACTTAAAGTGATGAAAGGGAAGAACCTACAACCAAGATTATTCTACCCAGCAAGGATCTCATTCAGATTCGACAGAGAAATCAAAAGCTTTACAGAGAAGCAAAAGCTAAGAGAATTCAGCACCACCAAACCAGCTCTACAACAAATGCTAAAGGAACTTCTCTATGTGGGAAACACAAGAGAAGAAAAGGACCTACAAAAACAAACCCAAAACAATTAAGAAAATGGTCATAGGAACATATATATTGATAATTACCTTGAACGTGAATGGATTAAATGCTCCAACCAAAAGACACAGGCTTGCTGAATGGATACAAAAACAAGACCTATACATATGCTGTCTACAAGAGACCCACTTCAGACCTAGGGACACATACAGACTGAAAGTGTGGGGATGGAAAAAGATATTCTATGGAAATGGAAATCAAAAGAAAGCTGGAGTAGCAATACTCATATCAGATAAAAGTAGACTTTAAAATAAAGAATGTTACAAGAGACAAGGAAAGACACTACATAATGAGCAAGGGATCAATCCAAGAAGAAGATATAACAATTATAAATATATATGCACCCAACATAGGAGCACCTCAATACATAAGGCAACTGCTAACAGCTATAAAAGAGGAAATCAACAGTAACACAATAATAGTGGGGGACTTTAACACCCCACTTACACCAATGGAAAGATCATCCAAACAGAAAATTAATAAGGAAACACAAGCTTTAAATGACACAACAGGCCAGATAGATTTAATTGATATTTATAGGACATTCCATCCAAAAACAGCAGATTACACTTTCTTCTCAAGTGCGCACGGAACGTTCTCCAGAATAGATCACATCTAGGGTCACAAATCAAGCCTCAGTAAATTTAAGAAAATTGAAATCATGTCAGGCATCTTTTCTGACCACAATGCTATGAGATTATAAATCAATTACAGGGAAAAAAACGTAAAAAATACAAACACATGGAGGTTAAACAATACGTTACTAAATAACCAAGAGATCACTGAAGAAATCAAAGAGGAAATTAAAAAATACCTAGAGACAGATGACAATGAAAACACGACAATCCAAAACCTATGGGATGCGGCAAAAGCAGATCTAAGAGGGAAGTTTATAGCTATAGAAGTCTACCTCAAGAAACAAGAAATATCTCAAATAAACAATCTAACCTTACACCCAAAGGAACTAGAGAAAGAAGAACAAACAAAACCCAAAGTTAGCAGAAGGAAAGAAATCGTAAAGATCAGAGCAGAAATAAAAGAAATAGAATCAAAGAAAACAATAGCAAGGATCAATAAAACTAACAGCTGATTCTTTGAGAAGATAAACAAAATAGATAAACCATTAGCCAGACTCATCAAGAAAAAGAGGGAGAGGACTCAAATCAGTAAAATTAGAAATGAAAAAGGACAAGTTACAACAGACACCGCAGAAATACAAAGCATCCTAAGAGACTACTACAAGCAACTCTATGCCAATAAAATGGACAACCTGGAAGAAATGGACAGATTCTTAGAAAGGTATAACATTCCAAGGCTGAACCAGGAGGAAAGAGAAAATATGAAGAGACCAATCACAAGTAATGAAATTGAAACTGTGATTAAAATTCTTCCAACAAACAAAAGTCCAGGACCAGTTGGCTTCACAGGTGAATTCTATCAAACATTTAGAGAAGAGCTAACACCCATCCTTCTCAAACTCTTCCAAAAAATTGCAGAGGAAGGAACACTCCCAAACTCATTCTATGAGGCCACCATCAGCCTGATATCAAAACCAGACAAAGATACTACAAAAAAAGAAAATTACAGACCAATATCACTGATGAATATAGATGCAAAAATCCTCAACAAAATACTAGCAAACAGAATCCAACAACACATTAAAAGGATCATACACCATGATCAAGTGGGATTTATCCCAGGGATGCAAGGATTCTTCAATATACGCAAATCAATCAATGTGATACACCATATTAACAAACTGAAGAATAAAAACCATATGATCATCTCAATAGATGCAGAAAAAGCTTCTGACGAAATTCAACACCCATTTATGATAAAAACTCTCCAGAAGATGGGCATAGAGGGAACCTACCTCAACATAATAAAGGCCATATACAACAAACCTACAGCAAACATAATTCTCAATGGTGAAAAACTGAAAGCATTTGCTCTAAGATCAGGAACAAGACAAGGATGTCCACTCTCACCACTATCATTCAACATAGTTTTGGAAGTCCTAGCCATGGAAATCAGAGAAGAAAAAGAAATAAAAGGAATACAAGTTGGAAAAGAAGAAGTAAAACTGTCACTGTTTGCAGATGACATGATACTATACATAGAGAATCCTAAAGATGCCACCAGAAAACTACTAGAGCTAATCAATGAATATGGTAAAATAGCAGGATACAAAATTAATGCACAGAAATCTCTTGCATTCCTATACACTGATAAAAAATATGAAAGAGAAATTAAGGAAACACTCCCATTTACCATTGCAAGAAAAAGAATAAAATACTGAGGAATAGACCTACTGAGGGAGACAAAAGACCTGTATGTAGAAAACCATAAGACACTGATGAAAGAAATTAAAGATGATAGCAACAGATGGAGAGATGTACCATGTTCTTGGATTGGGAGAATCAATATTGTGAAAACAACTATACTACCCAAAACAATCTAAAGATTCAGTGCAACCCCTATCAAATTACCAATGGCATTTCTTACAGAACTAGAACAAAAAAATCTTAAAATTTGTATGGAGACACAAAAGACCCCGAATAGCCAAAGCAGTCTTGAGGGAAAAAAATGGAGCTGGAGGAATCAGACTCCCTGACTTCAGACTATACTACAAAGCTACAGTAATCAAGACAATATGGTACTGGCACAAAAACAGAAATATAGATCAATGGAACAAGATAGAAAGCCCAGAGATAAATCCATGCACCTATGGTCAACTAATCTATGACAAAGGAGGCAAGGATATACAGTGGAGAAAAGACAGCCTCCTCAATAAGTGGTGCTGGGAAAACTGGACAGCTACATGTAAAAGAATGAAATTAGAACATTCCCTAACACCATACACAAAAATATACTCAAAATGGATTAGAGACCTAAATGTAACACCGGACACTATGAAACTCTTAGAGGAAAACATATGAAGAACACTCTTTGACATAAATCACAGCAAGATCTTTTTTGATCCACCTCCTAGAGTAATGGAAATGAAAACAAAAGTAAACAACTGGGACCTAATGAAACTTAAAAGCTTTTGCACAGCAAAGGAAACTATAAACAAGATAAAAAGACAACCCTCAAAATGGGAGAAAATATTTGCTAATGAATCAACGGACAAAGGATTAATCTCCAAAATATATAAACAGCTCATACAGCTCAATATTAAAAAAAAAACAACCCAATCCAAAAATGGGCAGAAGACCTAAATAGACATTTCTCCAAAGAAGACATACAGATGGCCAAGAGGCACGTGAAAAGCTGCTCAGCATCACTAATTATTAGAGAAATGCAAATCAAAACTACAATGAGGTATCACCTCACACCAGTTAGAATGGGCATCATCAGAAAATCTACAAATAACGAATGCTGGAGAGGGTGTGGAGTGTGGAGAAAAGAGAACCCTCTTGCACTGTTGGTGGGAATGTAAATTGATACAGCCACTATAGAGAACAGTATGGAGGTTCCTTAAAAAACTAAAAGTACCATACGACCCAGCAATCCCACTACTGGGCATATACCCAGAGAAAACCATAATTCAAAAAGACACATGCACCCCAATGTTCATTGCCGCACTATTTACAATAGCCAGGTCATGGAAGCAACCTAAATGCCCATCGACAGACAAATGGATAAAGAAGATGTGGTACATATATACAATGGAATATTACTCGGCCATAAAAAGGAACGAAATTGGGTCATTTGCAGAGACGTGGATGCAACTAGAGACTGTCATACAGAGTGAAGTAAGTCAGAAAGAGAAAAGCAAAATTCGTATATCAATGCATATATGTGGAACCTAGAAAAATGGTACAGATGAACAGGTGTGCAGGGCAGAAATTGAGACACAGATGTAGAGAGCAAAAGTATGGACACCAAGGGGGGAAAGCGGTGGGGGTTGGGGGTGGGAGTGTGATGAATTGAGAGATTGGGATTAACATGTATACACTGATGTGTATAAAATGGATGACTAATAAGAACCTGCTGTATAAAAAAATAAATTAAATAAAATTCAAAAAAAATAAAAAATAAAGTGGCTTGCATTTAGTAGATGCTAAATTAATGTTTGGCTTGTTTTTTGTGACAATAATAATTATACAGGCATTGACATTATATAAAATAGCGACACATTTTATGGTGGATTCTGAGGTTACCATTGTTCCTTTTTCACTTCTTTACTATCTTATAAAGTATATTAATTCAGTCATTAATGTTAATTGAGCTCCAAGTCATGTTCAGGCTAATGTGTTCAGAATTGTAGAGATCCAAAGAAGATCAACAAAGGCCCTTCCATTAAAGAATATATATTTTAATCATTTTATTTATCCAACAAACATTTAATAAGCACCTACTATGTACCAGGCACTATTCTAGACAACAAGGATACATCACTGAATAAGACAAAAACCATTCCAGTTCTCATGGAGCTTAAAATATAGTGGAGCTAGTTAAACAATGAACAAATAAGAAACTTAAGTAGTAATAGATGCTATAAAAATACAATGGGCTTATGTACTGGAGAGTTATTGGTTGACTGTTTTAGATTAGGTGGTCAGCCAAGAAAGGACTCTTTTAAAAGACAAAAGAAAGCTAGTCATGCAGACAGTTTGGGGAAGAGCATGCCCCCGCCCCCATGGGAATGTATCTGGCCCATCTAGAGAGCATTATGAGGGCACATGGGAGCCACTGGAATGGGCAGAGGGGAGAGTGGTACGAGGTGAAGAAGGAGAGTAAGCAGGTCCATATCATACAGGGACTCATAGCCAGAGTGAAGATATGAACTTAACTGTAGCGGGGAAAGTAAACACCCAATTATAATACTAAGGAGTATTAAATAAGTGCTATAAAAGCAAAGTGTTGTGGAAGCTCAGACAAAGCCTGTTAATTCTGCATGCCTAGCGGCAGGTCAGAAAGCTTCTAGAGAAGTGGATTTGAACTGGCCCTTAGAGGACGAGCAGGACTTAAAATGTAAATAGGCAGAGAACAATGAAAAGGGCATTCCAGGCTGGGAAAACTAAAACAAAGAATTCATGCATTGGGTGGTTGGGAGCGTTGGCGTGGGAACCTAGAGAAACAAAGAGGTAGATCAAGCCGAAAAGGTAGGCTCCTAGGTAGGGAAAAATCTTTAATCCAGACTGAGGAGAGAGGATCTTGTCCATAGACAGGAGGAGGCACTTAGAGCACAGCCTGCTGAAGCACTAGGGACGTGTCTCCTTTAATGGTGATTTCATAGTGACACTAGAGACACTCTCTGAGGACTGGCTGAACACGTCGAGTGACTGTGAGTCTTGCCTTAATGCTCTATTGTTGTTACCTGGACATAGCTAGGCCCCGCATGCACTTATGTATTCTAGAACATGTGCAGAGGATGTTTAAGAAAGCAATCCAGGGACTTCCTTGGTGGCGCAGTGGTTAAGAATCCGCCTGCCAAAGCAGGGGACACGGATTTGATCCTTGGTCCAGGAAGATCCCACATGCCGCCGAGCAACTAAGCCCGTGCGCCACAACTACTGAGGCTGCGCTCTAGAGCCCGCGAGCCACAACTACTGAAGCCTGCGCGCTTAGAGCCCGTCCTCCGCAACAAGAGAAGCCACCACAATGAGAAGCCCACACACCGCAACAAAGAGTAGCCCCGGCTCGCTGCAACTAGAGAGAGCCCACGCATAGCAACGAAGACCCAACGCGGCCAAAAATAAAAATAAATAAATAAATTTGGGAGGGAAAAAAAAAAAAGCAATCCACGATGCAAATTAGAATTTCTAAGGCACAAACTCTTTGGTCCAGCAATTACTCCTTTAGTGATACACAGTCTGTAGGAATACTCACCCAAGTACACGAGTGCAGGGATGTTCTGTGAGGAGCTGTGGGATCAGCTGAAGTCCTGGGAGCCACCCTCATACACCCGACATCATTCAAAAAGGCACGAGGTACTGAGGAATGGGAAACCAAGGAATTATCTGAAAACCCTCACAATCTCCAAGGTGGACCATTTAAATCAGTGTTTTTCAAACTGTAGGTCACAATCCATTTGTTGGTCATAACATCAATCCAAGGGGTTGCCACTGACATTTTTTCTTTCAGTTTAAAAGAATAGAGTAAAATAGAACAGGACAGGAAGGATTAGAGTGAATTGAACATAGTAAGGTTAAGTGTTGTATTTCACAAACACATTGTTTCCATTTTTCTTACATACATATACAGGCATCTGTGTACTGCATTGTGATGTAAGATGTGTTTCTTACTATGGGTTACAATTTAAAAAATTGAGAAATATTAAATTTATTTTGGGGGAATTAATTCATAGACTTAAGCCAGAACTCTATTTTTTTAATTCACTGATAGCAGGTGGAAGCTTATTAGGAAAACCCATTCAGTTATAATATGTATGTAAAAATATGTCCTCTGTAGGACTGTGAAGTCTAACAGTTAACCGTGCATACCTCCAGGGAGTATGCATGATGTTATAAAAGGAAAGAAATTTGGGACTTCCCTGGTGGTCCAGTGGGTAAGACTCTCCTCTCCCGATGCAGGAGGCCTGGGTTCGACCCCTGATCGGGAACTAGATTCTGCATGCCACAACTAAGACCCGGCACAGCGCACCCCACCCCCGCAAAAAAAGGGAGAGAAGTTTGATTTTATATTTTATTTTACATACTTCTAAATTGTAACTTTTACAACTAAAGAAATAGAGGTGGTTAAGAATACCCTGCCTATCGAGTATTCAGTTAATTGACATGAAATGTGCAAACGTCTTTCAGCCAAAAGTCAGAGGGCAATGAAAGGGAAGAAAGCCATATTCCAACCATGGAAAGTTGGTAGTAAATTGGCGGGAATGTGAGCAATAGAAATCAATGTGTGGCCTATTTATTTATGTCCCACCTAATTTATAAAATGATTCGAGGCAGCTAGGTGTTGGGACACCCCGGAGACATGACAAAAGAGAATCTGAGGAAAAAAATCTTAGAAGAAAACTTGGCATGAGAAGGGAGACTCGGAAAGTGGGAGGAGAGTGAGATTCAGGGTAAAAAGTAGGAGCTGTGGAAGATCCAGTGCCTGCAAACAAGTAAAGCTCGGAGGAATGTTTATCAAGTGGCCAGAGGGCCCTGAACCATTAGGACACTTAGGAGTTAGGAAGAAAAGAGCTGTTACCTAGAGCTCCAGGATGTTGAGGGCTCCTGTGACCACATGATAAAGGCCAGTGGCCAAGTGGTTCCCTTGGTTCACCATCATTCCATCATGCCAGGCTGTGGCATCCTTCTCCACCATAGGGCTCACCTAATGCGTGGATGAGACACTCATGTTCATGGGCCTGGCGCTGGGGAGTGCTGGGGTGCTCAGAGTTTGCTTCTCTGCCTCTCCCTTCTTTATAATACTGTGGTTGAACAGCCTCATTTCTGGCTGGCATGTGTTTGCAGCAGATGTTAGTATCCTCAATTACATCTCATTTAAGAAGTAGTGTGGATCATATTGGATGGCACATAATTGCTTAGCTTTTGCATTAAACCAACTCCCATGGTTGATGATACCAGGCATTGAAAGTCTACTATAGCGGTCCCCAACGGTTTTGGCACCAGGGACTGGTTTCGTGTAAGACACTTTTTCCACGGAGGTGGGGAACTGGGTTGGGGGGGGCATTAGTTCAGGCGGTAATGCGAGCGATGGGGAGCAGCAGATGAAGCTTCGCTCGCTATCCCGCTGTGCACCTCCTGCTGTGCGGCCTGGTACCTAACAGGGGTTGGGGACCCCTGGACTCCATTTGCTTGCCTGTCCTGTTGTTCCCAACTGGTTCTTTGGCCTCTCACCGTTCCCAGAGTGTACTGATGGAAAAATGGTCCTTCTGTGTATTTGGTGCCTACTGGCTTGGAGGTGATAGCACAGATTTCTTTTTATTGGTAATAATATAAACTTGAAAGGCAATTATACTACCTTTATGAAGCTAGATGTTGCCAAGTTCCAGGATGCCAAGATGTTCTAAGTAGCATATCCAAAGGGAGCAGGCTTCTGTGTCCTGGATTCTGATAAAAATGTGCAAAAAGTGCAAGGCCTCAAGTAAATGCATCCTTACCCACTGGGGTAGACCAACCTCAAGCTAAGCCTTTGTAATATTTTTGCCAAAGTTAGAAAATCTATTTAACAGTGGAAATGGCAAACTACTTTCCTAACTAAATATAAAACCACAAATCCTCATCATATCACTTTACACAAGGAATTACTTGTAAGTAGCAAGCATATCTTAGTCATATTTGAAATTTCAGTACTCAGCAGTGGCGTTGCACATAGCACATGCTTAATAAACATCAAATGAGTACGTTAATGGGTAAACTCGTTA
Source organism: Hyperoodon ampullatus (assembly GCF_949752795.1). Taxonomy (NCBI): domain Eukaryota; kingdom Metazoa; phylum Chordata; class Mammalia; order Artiodactyla; family Ziphiidae; genus Hyperoodon; species Hyperoodon ampullatus. Next base: position 132,846,970 of record NC_136916.1, on the reverse strand, counting down.
TGTAAGGCGGGCTTAAGGCCTTATTCCATTAATGACTGTTGCCGATTACCACAGAACTTTTGAATCATAAAAGCAAAGGCTAATTCTACTCATGAAATTCTGCACTTGTGAACATTAATTATTCTTTTTTCTGACTTTCCTTCCTTCCAGTCATCGAGAAAGCTGCAAGATTCTTTGATCTCAGTTTTTATGGCAACTAAAATCCATAAATTTCCCATGTTCAAAATCAATAGAGTATTCAGTCCACCGTTCAATATTGGCAGTTTCACTCTGGTACGTCCCTCCTGAATCACACTGATGATGCCTGATTTTTATGAGCAGTGAAATCTATTAATTATCTTTTCTGTTGCTCTTTGTATTTTATTATAAGTGACAGAAAGGAGAGCTAATCCTTTTATAAGTAAGTAGCAGAGACATAACACACCCATAATCAAACCTAACTCTCTTTTTCTCTTCCCACCCACCTTTTCTTCTTTCAGAAGAGTTTAAACCCAAAAATCCAGATTAAAGTCAGACTCTTAATGTTAAATGCATTTTTACAGAGGCAAATGTCTGTGAAAGAAATTTTATAGGAACAAATGATCAATTGCATTTTTAAGAGCAACTCCTACACATGCTGCTGGGTAAATTGCCAAAGGGTTCACTGTATTTCCCACACTAGGACGGATGGCTAAGGACACTCAGGAAGTGAGATAAATATTTCAGATGCCTGGGTTTCACAGCTTAGAAGCTTAATTTTTTAAAACTTGAGTGAGATAAAGTAATGGCAGTTTCAGAATAATGACTGTTATTCAGATTCGCTTTCCTGATGTCATGGGACTATATTTTTAATCCTCCCATTCAAAAGCTAATCATTCATCTAATTAGATAGGAAATAAGTATTTTCCAAATCCTTGCTGAGCAACAGATTCATACTATTAGCCATATCATCAGTGCTTTTTCCATTGTGGATCAGAATTTACAATTTTTATAATTTTTAAACTACGTGCATTAGAGAGGCCTCCTGGAGCAATGCACCAGCCTTGGTGAAACCAACCTAGTATTTCCTTTGTGTTTCAGACAAAGGTGGCAAATTCTCAGTGGTTGAAGTAAACATTTTTCTAACCACTGGTTTTCCAGGTTGACAAGTGGCAATATCAACAATGATGAATCCAATGCTAGCCAGCTATAGATACCTCACCTCTTCATTTGTTCAATTTCTCTTAGTAGGAAATGAATAGTTCTATTTACTTACATATGGGAGATACTTAACCATTTTGCCGAAGAAACAAGCTTCTCTCTCAAATCAATTTTAAAACTACATAGCATATAATCAAGTGCTGAATGAAATGAGCCTGTTCTCTGGTGTGGTGGATATAACCTTAGCCAGCATGGATGCCATTGTATATCTGAAGAATCATAGTAAAGAGGAAAGAAAACTAATGCCAGTGGATAGAAGTGGTTAGTTACCATAGGGTGATAAAGTTGTATCTCAGTAAACTTTTTTTCTTTAGGCAAATGGAGGAGCTGTGGGAGTCAGGTAAGGAAACATCTTCCTCTCTGATTTTGGTCTAAGTCAGTGATTCAAAGAAACTGGGTTTTGCTGCCTCCCAGGCAAAGGCTTCGTTTTCCATTGAGAGAGTAACCTTGCCACCATTTTGATGAAGTGTGCAAATCACACCATGGCCCATAGTCAAAGAAGGAGAAAAAAGGTACTTTGCACATGAGATAAATAAGCAAAACCAAAAACAAAGACAGAAACAGGGATACCATGTTTACCTCTAGTCCCCTAAATAGACAAAACTTTGAGCTCTTTCTAATAAGTTACTATCTGCCTAACAAAAACAGCTTTTTCCCCCAGCTGCTTTTGCAATGGATACAATGCAACAGTAAAGTGAGGAAACTGTTCTTTTTCTCTCCACCATGTGCAGACAACCTCTAACCTTGATAATTTTGAGAGTTTTATCCCTTAATATCCATGTATCCTTTGAGAAGCCAATCCTTCAGAATTCTAGTCTTCCTTTAAAATTCTAGTCTTCCTTCCTTTAACCTAATTTTCTTTTCTTAAAAGTTTTTGTCCCTGAATCTTCTATTTTCTTTTCACACCCCTAAGGCCCAGTAACACATAAAAATAAAATTTAAAAAAATCCATCAAACAAACATGGCATCTTTCAGATTCTCCATGTTCAGGGCAGATAATTTGCTTCAAAATGGTGCAGGCAGAGAAGGCTCCAAGCAGACAGGACTCAGTGGAATGAAAGGACAAGAGGTACTCAAACAAGAGTACTTCTTCAGGAAAGAACATCCTGAAGAATAGTGTCAGACTGTTTCTGTCCAGGAAGTTGAAGCAAATGAAGAGGGAGGCTGACATGGTTAGAATTTTCCTGAGCCTGTATTTTTTTTACTTACCTTTCTAACACACACAAGAAAATCCATCTCTGGAAAGACATAAACAGGCACAAGAACTACGTCTAAAGAGGCCTCTGTTAAACAAGTTAGGCCCAACGTGGAACTTCAAGAATTCATTTCCAAATCCAAAGTACTTGAGAGCAATCAGGACAAAGTATTACTTGACTTAATGAGGTCAGGAGATTAATTTTTCTTCCTTTTCAGGACCAGAGATTGCTGAATCAGTCCAAATGCTAAGAACTTTCAGAGAGTAAGAACTCCTTTCAGGGCCTGGGAATCGAGATGGCATCCTTCTCCTAAGGCACAAGTATACACTGTCTGGGCAAATAAACTTTTATCACGTGGCAGGAGAGTCAATATCAAGAGATGACTCAATATCAAGAAAATAAATTCAACGTGCATTTAATAATGAAGATCAGGTATTTTACTACATTTTAAAATAAATCTGTTATTAAACCATTTAAAAGTTATAACTAATATAGAAAAGAATGCAACTGCAACAGCAGCATGCCCTGTTGGCCATTCCATTTTTAGTCAAAGACCCCTAATCATCCCATTTAGTCAAAAACAACTTCCTTCATATCTTTGATTGTTGGAAACTGAATGATAAACTGAATTTTAAAAATAAGTAAAGAGGGGACGTAAGGAAAAGAGTTGCTCTTAGAGACAATAATGGCTAGAAATATTCCAGTAGTATTCATGCATTTCCTCGCATCTCCCTGGTAGTTATTCCCTCCCCTGCTTATACCCTATTAATCTCCTTTAATGAACTTCATCTTTCAATTTAGTCACTCCTTAACTTCTCCCAACTCCATCTCTCATCTCACCCTACACATAACTAACCTAATGAAAAACAACATGGGATTTAGCAAATGCCTATATTTTTTTTCATTTACTAAGTTTTACAATATTTTTTACAATATTGTTTGTTGTGTATATATATGTAGATATTATCTTAGACCTCAAGGGTCATAAGAGTATTTCCATGTTATTACCACATACCTGAGAACATAATCAACACTTGCTAAAAAATCGAGTTATATTTGTTAGGTTTTACTTTAGGTTCAGTAGCCCCAAAAGACCAGAGCTAGATGGTAAGGGGACCATATAGTGTTTCCTGATTATTTTTAGTTCCACTTAATACTAGTCAGCCTGAGATATTGCAAAGCATTTTGAAGAGGGGGGACAGATTTAATACAGAGAAGTAACAAGGACTAAGAAATTACAGAGTAAACTCTAAAGAATAAATTAACAGTAATGCTCATATAATCTAAACCACGATAATGATAGGTTGTACTTTTATTACACTTAATGCTTTGCAAAGATCTCTCACCTACATCACCCCCATTAACTGAAAAAGATCAGTAATTTTTCTCCCACACTGAGAACAACCTATAAGAAAATTGTGTTCAAGTATGGTTCCATTAGATTTCCTAAATACCTTAATGGGGATAACAGAAATAAGCAAGTTAAACATAATGGCAAACTTCCCAACTGGGAAAGTTGTCTGACGCCAACACAGGTGCCAAAATTTTTAGATTTTTTTTCCTAAAGACATTTAAGAATATGCCATGTAACTAACTCTCTCAGATGGTTTAGGTGCAACCCTATCTATGGGAAGAAGAATGTACAGGTTAACTACATTGGCAAGCAGGTAGCTCATTAGTATTCCATTTTACTAATGTCTAGTTGCAGCTCCCTCACCACCCTGAAGCCATTAACATTACTCTGAAGAGAATCACGCTGTCCTGAACTAATTGTCCTGCCCAGTGTTTGACAGGATGAGAATCAGGATCATTTGACATGGTTTCTCCATTACGTCACTAGATTTCTTTGCTCTCAGAGTGGTGCATGTACACACTGTCCTCTTCCCTTACCCTGTTTCTCTCCCAATAATTTCTATGCATCCTAATTTTACCTTTGGGGGATTTGTAGAACCCTCTAATTCCTCTTGTGCAACACAGCTTTTCTACTTTTTCATTCCCTCTTATTCAAGCTAAACATTTCCTGGTTGTCCAATAACCTCAGCATCTCGATTTATCAACTTTCAACACACTTTAGTCTATGTCCCTCTGACAGTGTGGTGGTCAATGTTCTAAGTACAGTTTGACCACAGCAAAAGGGCGGGATCGCCCTTTTCCCCAGACAAGGCAAACATGTTCACTAATACAGTCTAAAACGACATTAACCTTATGGGCAGCAATGTCAGTCTGTTGACATACATTGCATAATGACAACTCCTAACCTTCTAAATTATATAAGCTAAGGATCCAGTGCTATATTCTTTAAAAGAACTCAGAAATTCACTTCATAAGCTCCAATCTCCATTTATGTCCTTATTTTCATCTAATCAAATCTGCTAGACTTCAAGCATCAACATTAAAAATTAGTATCGTTAAGATGAACTTCTTTGCAAAGCAGAAATAGAGACAGACTTAGAGAACAAACGTATGGATAACAACAGGGGGAAAGGAGGGGTGGGATGAATTGGGAGATTGGGATTGGCATATATACTATGTATAAAATAGATAACTAATGAGAACCTACTGTATAGCACAGGGAACTCAACTCAGTGCTCTGTGGTGACCTAAATGGGAAGGAAATCCGAAAAAGAGGGGATATATGTATACGTATAGCTGATTCACTTTGCTGTACAGCAGAAATTAACACAACATTGTAAAGCAACTATACTCCAATAAAAACTAATTTAAAAAATTAGTAAATATCTTGTTGGCATTTCATATTTTTTGTATTATTTAATTAGTGTTTTTACAACAATAGTCTTTCTGGTATTTGTTTACGGTAATACATAGCTTTTTTGTATTTTTGTAGCTTTTTTAGCTACATTTTGACTTAAATAGATTGGGATAAACCTAACCACATCAGAGAACTTCATATATTTAGGAAATATATCCCAACCTGCAAACAATAAACCCAAAATAATTTTTGGAAGCATAACCTTATTTGGAATAGATGATTTAATACAGGCTTAAGTTGACTGGAGCATCTTTATTTTCATTAACATTTGTGTTCTAATTAGAGTCACAACATTGTCTCAATCTTAACTCTCGTCTTCTTGCCTTCACTCTCCATCCAAAACTGTTTAGTTTTAGTCTTATCCAACATCTGTGTTTATGTAACCATAAACTATTTGCAGATAAGCACAATTTTGCAAATAATGTTTCAGGACCCCTTTCCCAGCTTGGTGACTCACGGACAGGCTGTATAACTGAGGTAAGTCTTTATAGTATTTCTAGCTGAAATCCATGAGTTCATCACTAAGTCTATAAATTATCTCTTCATATCTCTCAAATCCATCTACTTCTTTCCTTCCCCACTCCCATTCTCTCTCTCTAGCTGAGTATGTCATCCAAAATCTCTTTCTGTATTTGATCATGCTGACCCCTTGGTTGTGCCTGTCATCAATTTTTCGACCATCCCTAACTTCACTGTAACTTTTCATATGTAACATACTGGCTTAGGCTAATCAACAGAGAATTTCCTGTCCCCTGTTCTTCCTTGTCTGGGTCGAAATGTGGCCCTCTCCTCGTGTCTTCAGATAAACATATTTTTAAATGACCCTGGCATCTGCCCCTGTCAAGGTTCTGTTTGGTGAGGATGTTGTAGAAACCCTACTTATTTTTCCCAGCTTATGTCCCTTCCACATTTAATATCTAAGCGTTTCAGCCAAACGGATCCAAACTCATAATGATCGAGACAGTCCAATATGTAAAAAGGTAAGACACTGGCTTGACCATGTCCTAGATAAAATCCCTGAAAATAAGAGCCTAAACGTTAACAGCATGTCTGGCATTCTGTGTGGTCCCTCAGGGTACATCTTTGTCTGTGGTTTTGATCACCAATCTTGGGCCTATGAATGCCTGGACAGCTGGTGCATAGGTGGCGTTGTGTATTGGGATCAAAATGTTAACTCGAAGCTGGGAGCAAGAGAATACTTTCAGACGCGCGCTAAACAGTTTCATTCCTCAGGTCCTTGTTAGGTCTATGCCCCTTACCTGCAGGAAGTAGCAAAGCGGTCATCACCCCTCTTCCCTCAAGACTGAGGAATGATCACAAGATGGGGGGTGGAATTGAAACCCTGAGTGATCGTCAGTCAAATCCACTTCACTTGCCTTCACTAATCAAGGTCGTTTATAACACTTGCAGGTCCTCCAAGCAGCACGTAGCCTAAACAATAAGATGTTTGCAGGAGTTGTTTTCCAGGAACTTGGAGTCAGCTGTGTCTAGTTGGAGCTGAGCCGGTTAAGACTGGATAGGACCACCAACGCTCCAACCGGGCATTCGCGAGTGTCCGCTTGGTGATCTTTTGACGGCAGAGGACTGAAAACTCCACCCTCAGATCCTGCTAAGCGCCTCCACGTTGGCACGTGCAGAAGCCTGTACTTAGTTACGCCTGCGCAGAACCACGATTACATCACCACATCTTTTTCCAATCGCCTTTCCCCACACTCCCTACGCCCTCCAAGCCTCGAACCGCCCTGCTGCTTTATTCCTTATCTCGTAAATACCCGCCAGCCCCTGGCTTTGGGGTGGCGGCTCTGAGATTTGTTCTCCAGTCTCCTTGCTTGGCTACCTTGCGAGCGTGCCTTCTCTTTACTGCAAACCTCGGCGGCGTCTCAGCGTTTAGTTTGCTGCTCATCAGACATAATGAGCCTGGCCCAGTAACACTACTATCCACATATACCAGAAACCATTCTGGAACAAAGCAGACTAAAATCTCTAGCCTTGAAGAGCTTACATTCAATCAACAAATAAGCCAAATACATAGGAAGTCTAACAAGTGGCAATAAGTGCTACTGGAGAAAGTTAAGGCACAGAAAGGGGTCAGGAAAGATGTCGAGGGTGGGGTGGAAAAGGGGAAGGACTGCAGTTTTCAACAGGGCATTCAGAGAAAGCCTGAGGCGGTGGCATTTGAGCAAAGCCCTGGGGGAGGTGAGAGGGTGAGCCAGGCCACCAGCAGAGGAGTGTACTGAGGAGAAGGACAAGCTGGGTGCTTCCACCCTGGTGGGTTTGAGGGATGAATGACAAAGAGCCAACAGGGGCTGGAGCGGAGTGAGATCAGAGAGGTGGCAGGAAGCCAACTGCGGAAGGCCTTTTAGGTTGCTCTCTGAGTGACATGTGGCACCGCTTGAGGGCTTCCCACAGTCATGTACTGGTCTGACTGCACCTCAGAAGGGTATCCAGGGTTGTCTCTATCCACCCTGCCAGCCTTTGCCTCACACCGGGGCTGCATTTCCCTGATGGCGCTCTCTCTCTCTCCCTCTTTCTCTCTCTCTCTCCCCTTCCCTGCCTAAGCTCCTTAGCAGCCTCTGCCTAAACGAGGCCTCATCTCACTCAACTCCACAGCTCACTTGTTCGTATACTTGGTCTGTACGACTCCAGGAACACAGGTCTGCCTCATCCAGGACGCCCTCCCTGATTCCCCTAGCCTGGGCTGGCTAAAGCTTGTTGAGATTCCCTGAGTATCTAGACGACACTGCTGAGTGGTGGTAACCCCTGTTCCATTTCTACACTGTACCCTCCTTGAGAAGAGTGACCTGAGCCTTCCTTGTCACCTATGGCACCTGCATGCAGAAAGCCCTCAGTAAATGTTTGCTGAATGAAGGGATGAATAACAATGAAACAGGATGAAGCAGATGAGTGTGCAGGAAACTCACTTGTGGGACACATTTTGAATTATCTAGGATCCTGATATATAGACTTCTGGTCTCCTTTTTGGAGAAGTACGTTCTCACAAGCTTCTTTCAAATTCGATTGTGACTACATTGTTCTGAGCTTTAAACTCAGCTTTAAACTCAGCAACAGAAGGAAAAAGAAAAGCTAAGAAATTTTTCCTTTGGCAAACTTAACACTCTTGCAAAGTTTCTAAAAATTTTAAAATATTAAATGTTTAGTGCTATTAATCATGCTAACAGATACAACCCAAAATGCAACTTGCTTATAAGTGGAGGCATATTGGCTATTTCAGTGGAAAAAGGTATGGACAAACTATGTTTTAGCCACCTTTTGAAACCTTCATTCTAAAATGTGAAGCTAGAAATGAGAGATCACCAAGAACGGTTCAATATGATCAGCTCCTGAAAAGATGGCCAATGTTCTGGTCTTCCCTGGTGGTGCAGTGGTTGAGAATCTGCCTGCCAATGCAGGGGACCCGGGTTCGATCCCTGGTCTGGGAAGATCCCACATGCTGCGGAGCAACTAGGCCTGTGAGCCACAACTACTGAGCCTGCGGGTCTGGAGCTTGTGCTCCGCAACGAGAGGCCGCGATAGTGAGAGGCCCACACACCGTGATGAAGAGTGGTCCCCGCTTGCCACAACTAGGGGAAGCCCTCGCACAGAAACGAAGACCCAACACAGCAAAAATAAATAAATTAATTAATAAACTCCTACCCCCAACATCAAAAAAAAAAAAAAAAAAGATGGTCAGTGCTCATGTTAATATCCTCCACAGACATAATTTGAGCATTCTGGGTGGGAGAGAGGAACAGAGTGTGGAGAAACAAAAGTATTTGGTGTGATATAACCTGGCCAAAATATTAGCCTGAAAGGGAGGCTACAAAGTCCTTTATCGTACTTGGGGGAAAAAATGTCCCCTCTCCCTTCAGAAGAACATGGTGTTTAGTGTCAGTTTAAAAAGGCACGCTCTCCCTTTCAGCATACATCGGAGGCGTCACTCTTGCAAAAAGGTAAGATAATGTGCTCTCTAAGTAAGAAGTCAAGTACCCACTGCCTTTTGAAACTGCCTGACGAGAATTAACGGCCTTTGCCATCCTCTTTTAAACAACTTTGGCCAGGTTTTCTGTAAGCACCTCGTTTATCTTGAGACTCTTTCATCTATTATCTGACTGTAAGCGTGTTCATAGTTCATCAGCTGAATTCACTTTGACAGCGAAGTCTTATGACGAGTAGCCAACAGCCTAATGTCAGGTCTGTGAATATCTCTGGAATTAAGGTGATGGGAAAAGGGTAACCTTCTGCTGCTCCTCAGGCGTTTGCTGAACCACAAAAATAGAGCCTTAAATCATCCTCCATTTGCCAAAGCAGGTCCTCTTTGCTAATATTAGAACAGAGTGCAGCTGGCTTCCTGCTTACATCAAACACACCACGTGAGGCCACCTCTGCATTCATCCTTGGACGTGGTTATAGATGTGAATCATGGCATTTCCAGTTGTGTAGATGAATGTTACCATCCAAATGGTTTTTACTTGACCTCTAACAAGTCCATTCCTAGGTATTTTTGACAATAACAAGGGGAAAAAAATCATCATCCTCTATAGTTTAGCCACCTGGGCCCCAGAGGTTTATAATTGTTACTTCTTCCTGAAGAACTGGAAATGGGTTTTGTGATGAAAACAAAAATACCTGTGCTGCAAACATAAAACTTCTCTTTAAACAGCTCCAGCTTGGTTTACGATAATCTGAAAGTACGTGCTGCTTGAACGAAAGACTTCTGTTTACAATAACTTATAAGAATTAAATTTCCAAACAAGTTCAAGGCTGGCTGTACACATTTATAAATATTTTGAGTAACTGAAGTAGACTTTTGAGAAACCTTGCCACCACAGAATTCAATGTTTACACATTCTGTGGATAGAACAGGAGCTTTCTGAAATTAGCATTTTTTACTAAATTGGCAGGGAAGTGCCTGTTGTTCTAAATCCGTCATTAACCAACCAGCATGGCCCATATCTGCCCAGCTGATGAGTAAATCGGCTCATTGGAAGGTGTTTAGCTTTGCTAATCACGTGATGATTATTCAGAAACATGAAAAACAGAACTTTTCACTCCCCAAGGTAAAACTATGCTATAAACAATGGCTTTCAATTGCTCAACACTTAGTCAACACTTCTGCTCCAATCCTGAGACTGTTACTTCCGTTAAGATGGAAGGAACCAGCGTGGACATACCCCAAGTCATACTAATAAAAGAGCAGTTGGTATTTTACAGATAAGTTTATTTCGATCTTCAAAGTCCTTTGGACAGACCAATAGCCAGGTGCCTTAGGAGTTGGGATGAACCAAGCATCTATGTATTACAGCCTCCCCAGACTTAATGTGCTTCCATTTGCTCCACTTGTCAGTCACTTGAAAAAGAATGTACTCAAATTTCCATGGATAGAAACAACAAGGATAAAGGCTACCCTTTGTTTAACTGTCACTCCTTTATTCTTGAGAAATTGTGAGTATCATCTACAGAAGCAGGTGCCTATCTTCTGCGTGGAGCCGATGATCCAGAAGAAAAAGTTGTCGCTAGGTGTCTTTCAGGGCAAGAATTTCTTGAAGTTATGTTTTCCCCTCAGGAGTTGTTAAGAGTGAAAGGCAAGAAGCACTATAAACGTATTAATAACAGTAATGGTTCTTCAGATGTACCCTAGCAGAAAGAAAATATCTCCTTGGAATATTGTGATTAGCAAATTGGGGCTTTGGGGATTGTTGTTATTTTCAGTCTTTGTCTGAAAAGAAGAATCTGCCAGACTCTGTAATATAATTTTAAAATAAGGACCCCTGCAGCCCTCTATCCACCCCTCTACCACACACAGATATAGAAACTTCTACAAACTACCAAAAGACCCTAAGCACCCACCGCGATGGAGTTTACACGGGCTCAGCCCTCAGCCCTCTGTTCCCATCTCCCTTGCAGGAGCTTCCACTCAGAGCACTTTTCTAGCATCTGCCCCTGAGCCAATTCCAAATCTCCCAAGTCTTTCTACTTAGATAACTACAAAAAATCAAACTGACTTACCTAAAAGCAAACTCATTCATGCATACATCTCTCTTGCCTCGTCTTCACTTCCCTCCCTCCCTCAAAAATATCCCTGATGTGTCTTCCCCGCTACCCCCCACTATGGCTTTCCTGACTTGTCAACGGTATGGACAATCTCCCAGTCACCCAGATTATGGTCTTGGGTTGTATGAGATAACTCCTTCTGCTTCATTCATTCCCTGCACCTATCATTTCACAAGTCCTGTTAATGTTTCACGAAAATGTCTCTCAAATCCAAGCTTCCTCGTCCTTCCCATCTCCACCATCCTAGGAGGGCACCTGTTGTCCATAGCCAGGCTACAACAATAGCTGCCAGGTGACTCCCCTCATCACAAGCTCTCCTGTGCTCCAAACCTTCAGAGGTTGTCGATACCACTGACAAAGTTAGGAAAGCCACAGGATGAAGACACTTCAAGGGTGTTTTTGATGGAGAGGAGGCAAGGGAGATGTATGTATGAATGAGTTTGCTTCTAATATGTCACTTTGATTTTTGGCAAGTACCCAAGTGGAAAGACTTGGTAGTCATTTGGAGATTTGGAACTGGCTCAGGTGTAGACGCAGGCAAAACACATTCTAAAAACCTATTGATATTATCAACACATTGCTACTTGATCATAAGCTTTCAATGGCTGCAGACATCCTTGCAGATCAAACTACTTTCACAAAACTACTTTCACAAAACTGGTAATAAAGATTTTTGATAAATTGATAATAGCATGAATGTTTTCAAGAATTTAAGTGAATGTAAGAAATTTTCTTATTTTATACTTTTATCTTCATCATGGCACATCATTTGCTTTAATAAATATTTGATTGGCTAACTTCAATTAGATATGAATAATAGTGGTTGAGAAGATGCATGGGGAAAAGAAAACAAATCTTGGCTCCTTGGATATGATATAACTTAGGCAGAAAACCAATAGAACTCACTTTACAGAGGCATTATATCTTTAGCTCCCTGATATTGTCAAAAAAAAAAAAAAAAAAAAAAAAGCCCCTGTAGCTACTGTCAGACAAGAGTTAAGAGTCTTTAAACATACTTTGCAGGAAACAGTCACTCCACTTTCATTCCCCCATCTCTTAAGCCAGTGACCTCCCTTGATCTCTGAGATGACAGTTTGCCAAGTTCCATGAAGACGGCATTCACAAATGACCCCATTAGATTTCCTAAAGACCTTAATTGCCCAATTCCTTTCACCCAGGTTTCTGAGGTTCAAGGAATGCTATCCTTCAGTTACTCTCTTGCATAGGTTCTAGCTATTGTTACCTTAATCCTTTCTGAATCCCTGAGAATGCAAAGAACTGAAGCAGACTTTGATTCTCCTACTGAATTACAAGATACTTTACATACTTCTGTCACAAAGTCATTCCCCTGTGTTTACTGTTCAACAATGACATTCACTTTCATGTCTAAACATAGAAGGGAAGGACCATGGCAATAAATATAATCTTAAAGATTCAAAAGCTGAGCCCCTTCAAAGGAACATGTTAAAATACCTAAGAAAATTAATCACTTCCTGCTGTCCTAACCTCACAGTGCAGCCTTATCTGGACAAACACTACAGGCTGAGGGCCAAGGATCCACTTTGCATCTATTTTGGAAAATATTATCTGGGCTTTTTCTTACAAATCAAATCAACTTATACATATTGATTACTCACTATTTACACAGCACTCTACCCAGGTGAGTCTATTTGAAAACAAAGTAATGTAAGCTTGTGCTTTTCTTTCAGGGTTTGTGATTAACTTGAAGAAAAGTATTGTGGTACATATACGCAGATTTATTTACTTGAAACCAGAATGAATATATGATGTGGATGGGAGCAATAAAATAAACAAAAACATTTTGATAAGTTAACCAAAAAAAAAGAAGCTCTTCTATATTTAATTAAATTATTCCAGAATCATAATGCTTTAATTCCCTTGTGCAAAATTCTTAACAGCATTCTATTGACACTGTTTGACTATAAAAGTTTCTCAATTCCATGAACCTTTGTTGTACCAAGTGGAACATCTGTGAGTGCTAATGTTTCCTTTACTTCCGATGCAATTTATTTCCAGTGACAAATAAAAGTGTATGAAGGGCTATGGGGTTATTTTATACTCCAGCCCCAACTAACACTCCCCACACATGCAGCACACAGTCACGCACACACACACACACACACACACACACACACACACACACACACTCAAAGGATTCAGAGGCCGAAGGTTAAACACTCCTCTGTTATGGGAAAAACAGGATAAATGGAGGAGGTTTTACTTACAGGATGCACGCAGAGGAAAATAATCACCCTATAGACAAGCTAACAGCTTCCAGCACCTCCAAAAGACTATGACATCATTAGATAATAATAACTATGCAGCTAAATCACTCAAGTGACCCATGAAATAAATCATACATTTCTTCAGTCAAAACTTAGTCATTTAAACTGTATTCTATCACTTGAAGAGAAATTGCGCTAAAAAAATCTCCAAAGACACACACCAACTCTAAAATTTTATGAATTCACAAGATTTGCCCTGGAGTGGAGAGGGGTACAAATAAATAAAACTGAAACAGCCTCTGTTGAGGAATAGGAGAATTACAGTACGTCATGAGTAATATACCACACTTCAAAATTAACATCACATGTACTGTTTTGCATTTGTGTTTTATTTCAGTAAAAATGTCCAAAATATATTATAGCAAGCTGATTATTTGTGTAGGACTTCTACTGCTGGGGACCAATATTGTCAAGGGGAAACAATAGAAAATGTGGTTCACAGACTAAAAGGGGTGAGCCAGAAAATAAAGAGGTGTCTCATCAAGGAAAAAAGATAAAATGAACTTAGTAAGGGAGTAAAAGAGAGTAACGTGTTGCCTCTTCACTCTCCATAGGGATTGGGTCTGCAGTGTGACCCTGGGCTCAAATCAAGGAAAGCCAGCACGCAGCTCAGGCTCTGCCAGACTCTGTGAAACAGCCTATGGATCCCAGAAAGGCACAAGGTGCTGAATTGCAATCCCACTGAATCAGCATTTCAGGTTCCTGCACGTTTGGCAGTAAGAAGCAAAAGAGGTGGAATCCAAGTCAGAAGACACTCCACATCTCCAGCCAATATGGGTAAAAGGAAGAGCATCCCAAGTCTGGGAAGCTTGGGGAAGGAAGGGCTGGTCATCTTCATAATAAAATTTGGCCCCATTCTGGGACTTCGCGGGTGGCACAGTGATTAAGAATCTGCCTGCCAATGCAGGGGACACGAGTTCCAGCCCTGGTCCAGGAAGATCCCACATTCCACGGGGCAACTAAGCCTGTGCACCACAACTACTGAGCCTGCGCTCTAGAGCCTGCGAGCCACAGCTACTGAGCCCGCATGCCACAACCACTGAAGCCCACGTGCCTAGAGCCCATGCTTCACAACAAGAGAAGCCGCCTCAATGAGAAACCCGTGCACCACAACGAAGAGTAGCCCCCGCTCACCACAACTAGAGAAAGCCCACATGCAGCAACGAAGACCCAACACAGCCATAAATAAATAAATAAATAAATTTATAAAAAAATTTAAAAAGTGGCCCCATTCAGTTTGGTTAACATTCTCAGATTCACCAGAGACCAAAGTGAGGGAATATTCATATGCGTCATTCTCTGAACCCCCTCAAGTAATACTGTTGTGCTGGGCAAGAGGTTGCCAACAGCTCTTTCCCTTTCTTTTATACATTAATCCTTTCCTGCTTCTGGGAAATCCAATTAAAAGCTCACTTCTAGGGCTCCCTAAACCGTAGAAATTTCTCCCTTGTCTGGGAGGTCCAGGGCTCCACAGTTACAGTCCTTAGTACTCGAAATCTGTATATTTGCATAGTTTGTGCCAGGATAGTCTATGAGCCTTACCCACAGTTGACATCATCTAACTTGATTTTCTCCAGTCAGTCTGAAAATTCCTTAAGGTCCAAATGGCAGGTAAAGTAAAAGAAGAGTGTTCCTTCTTTGATCATTTCAGTATGTTTGAAATCTTAGATATCAAGCTACTTGGAAGATGAAATGAGATGAAGACAAGAATGTTATACATTTTTTTTTTAAGTATTTACTGTCCTCTTAAGAGACAACATAGCATCATGGTTAAAATTGTGGATTCTGGAACTGGGCTGCCTGAGTTCAAATCCCAGCTCCACCACTTAGTAGCAATATGACCTTGGGCCAGTTACTCAACCTCTCTGTGTCTCAGTTTAAATGTGTTAATCAGTTTAAATAAGTTGATACATGTAAGAAACTTATAACAGTGCCTTGCTTATGGTAAATGCTAAATAAGTACTAATTAATTAAAGTCAGATGCTAGCTTCCTTTCTAATATAAATTATAAACTTAATAACTATGATTAAATATACCACATCAGAGCCCCAGCTGTCACCTCAATGTTCTTCTGGTATTAGAGCAGGGATTCACAAGTCAAATCCAGCCCCTGGCTTGTTCTTTTACAGCCCACAGCTAAGAATGATTTTTACATTTTTTAAGGGATTGGGTTTCTTGTTTGTTTGTTTTAATTTAGTTAGTTATTTTTGGCTGTGTTGGATCTTCGTTGCTGTGCATGGGCTTTCTCTAGTCGCAGCGAGCAGGGGCTACTCTTTGTTGCAGTGGGCAGACTTCTCATTGTGGTGGCTTCTCTTCTTGTGGAGCACGGGCTCTAGGCACATGGGCTTCAGTAGTTGTGGCACGGGGGCTCAGTAGTTGTGGCTCACAGGCTTAGTTGCTCCGCGGCATGTGGGATCTTCCCGGACCAGGCCTTGAACCCGTGTCCCTGCATTGGCAGGTGGATTCTTAACCACTGCGCCACCAGGGAAGTCCCTAAGGGGTTTTTTTAAAAGAGAAAAAGAGGAGGAGGAGAAAGAGCAGGAAGAGGATATGCAACAGACACTAAACATGCTGTGCAAAGTCTGGAATATTTACTATCTGGCCCTTTACAGAAAAAGTTTGCCAGCCCTCATATTGGAGTATAAAAATGTCATTACACTCTGAGAACAGCATAGTTTTCTAGAATATTTTTCATGCCTGTGGATGCTTTAAGTACCATAACTTTTTAGTAATTGGTGAAAAGAAATGTCAGGGCTTGGTGACGGAAGCTTTTAGGCAACCTCACAAATGACGGCTTTGCCATTTCTGCTGCTTCGTTGTCTCTAAGGAGGAGCAGCCCTTTGCACATCTTCAGCTCACACCTAGAAGCTCCCTCCAGAACTGACTGCACTGAGACATGCCCACCAAAGGGCAAGTGCACACACAAATCCTCTCCACTCCAAAATGAGCAGGGTAACCAGATTCAGCAAATAAAGACGCCAAGTTACCTTTGAATTTTAAATAAACAATGAATTTTTTAGTATAAGTATGCCCTGTGCATACTTATTTGGGACATACTTAACACTAAAACATTACTCATTGTTTACCTGAAATCAGATTTAACCAGGGTGTTTTATGTATATTTATCTATCAGCCTTAAAATGGGGCATCCGTAAAACATGATGGAGGGAATTGTGCACTATACTCAAAGAATTTTTAGAGTAGTAAGAGATTTTTTTTTTCTTGTTTACATTAGTACATTTAGTGAGAGTAGTCTCTGTTCCAGGCACTGTTCTAAGCACTTTATGTATAATATCTCATTCACTCGTTACAGGCACACACAAGAATGGTAAATCAGTGTTCACTTTTTCTTCATTTCACATATGAGAAATCTCAGGAAAAGAAAGGTTAGGTTATTTATGCAAGGTCACACAGTATGTGATAGAGAAGGGATAAGCAGAGGACCTAATTCTCTTACTCTAGTCTAATCAGCAGCTAGTTAAGAATTCCACTTGGGGCCTCCCTGGTGGTGCAGTGGTTGGGAGTCCGCCTGCCGATGCAGGGGATACGGGTTCGTGCCCCGGTCTGGGAGGATCCCACATGCCACGGAGCAGCTGGGCCCGTGAGCCATGGCCGCTGAGCCTGCGCGTCCGGAGCCTGTGCTCCGCAGCGGGAGAGGCCACAGCGGTGAGAGGCCCGCGTACCGCAAAAAAAAAAAAAAAAAAAAAAAAAAAAGAATTCCACTTGAATACAAACACACAAAATACTAGAGAAGTAAATCCACTTTTGTTGGCTTTGGATCCTGGAATTGGACACAGACACTGGCCTGCCAGCTCAGCCAAGACCAGGGTCTCTCAATCTCGGCACTACTGACATTCGGGGCTGAATCCTTGACATCTACCCATGAAAGGCCAGCAGCACCTCCCTCCCAGTCACGACAATCAGAATGTCTCCAAACATTGCCAATCCTCTGGGCATAGCATTGCCAGATTTTTCAAAGGAAATTATAGGACGTGCAGTTGAATTTGAGCTTCAGAGAAGCAATGAATAATTTTTCAGTATAAATATATCCTATGCAATATTGGGAACATACATATACTCAAAATGATCTGTTGTTTACCTAAAATGCTGATTTAACTGTGCATCCTGTAGTTTGTCTGGCAACCTTACTTGGAGGACAAGATCGCCCCCAGTTGAGAACATGAATTCGAGCTCTGCTAAGGAAGCAGGTAGGGGGGACAAAGTTTCTCACCCTCCTCTGCGTTGAACCCCCATATAATGCTCCAACCAGGCAGCTAGAGAGAAGAGGAGAGGACTCCTCTGGCAGCCAGCTGAGGAAGTGTCAGAATCAGCCTAGCTCATCTCCCCTCCCACCATGCACACTCCCTCTTCAGCACAGGCCACGTATTGCCCAGCCTCTGTTCCAAGCTTTTGGAAGTCTTCTTTCAAGGACATGAAAACCCCCTTGGACTTTCTTCTCGGTGCTAGTGAGCATGGGCCTCCTGATTCCTCACTCTCTATTTAATTTGCCTTATATTGTTTTTCCTAAGGGTTTTTCCTTAGAATAAGAATTCTGACTCTCTCTTGTCCTGACTCCCATGTCTTTGGGTGCTGCCATTTCTCCCCTACTTCCTGGGATCACTAGACCAGTCTTGTCCCTGGGTCCCTGTGTTAGGTACCCAAGCCCTGACCCCTTTGCTGTAACCAGGACTGGGATGCAGTAGGTCGGGGTGAGCCCCAGGCATAGCTCTCCCTCTCCAACACCTGCTCCTGGACTGGCCTAGTTGAGGAAATGGATTTGGGTCTCACCCTCCTTCCAAATTCCGACCAGTTTCTGGTACACTAGACCTTCTGCCTAGGCCCAGAGTTCAGCCACAACTTCCTGTCTGAGACGTGGGCCCTTATACTCTGCCCAGTGATGGTCAGGTACAGGAGCATGTTATTTCTCCCCCAGCCCCATACTGCCCCAACAGGCTGACATGGGAGCAGCCGAGTGTGTGCAAGTCACTGGAACCAGAAAAGATGCCTGGGTACCTCCAGGAGCCTCCACTGCCACCTACATGCCAGGCTGCTTTTCTAGTCCAGAGAGACTAGGGAATGAGTTGGCACACATGTGGGAGTAGGGGTCTGCTACAGATAAAGAGACGGGGAAATTCCACCTCTTTCCTGTGAGTTACTCATAAAGGGACCAAAGCCCAGAAAAAAGGGAAAAAAGTATTGATATATTGGAAGGAAGGGAAGGAGGAAGGGAGGGGTTTGTTTTGGATCCTGACTCTGCCACTTCCTTGGACTAGTTGCTAAACTAACCTGAGCCTCCATTCATTTACGGAGAAATAGAACAATAATATATACCATAAAGAGTTATTGTGAGAATCACGTAGATTAACATATGCTACTCCTGGGTTACGAAAAGTGCTCAGTAAATATTAGATCCATCTCCCTCCTTGCTTTCCCTATTCTTCCTGAAAGACAACTAAGATTATCATGACCTTCAAGAGAGGGCAGAGATTTTTCCTTCCACCTACCCCTGCCCGCACCCCACTCTCCCAGCCTCTCCCCTTCTCTGCCCCCACTAGTCTCATTTTGTCACGTCATTCCTTTTGCCTGTGTGAGGCAGTCTACATTTTATAACAATTCAAATTCCATTAACTGGATTTTAAAGAGACCTGGAAAATCACTGCTCTGTTAAATTATACATGCAAAAATGAGAACACAACAAACTTCGTGCCTCAGAGCAAAAGTTCATACTTCTCATGTGTGAGGAAGCCATTTGTCCTTGGCCCCAACCCAGCGCTCCCTCTAAGCACCCATATTCAGCCTTACCCAACCATTTAGATTCACTAGGCAACTATGGTCGCCTTCCTTCCAAGGCACCGCTATTGGTGACCTCTGGAGGTAAATACCAAATGTGAGAGCAGTGTTCTGGCTCAGCATGTTCTGCTTGAGTGGTTGGGCAAAAGTTGTAACTGCAGTGGCCTTAGCCACCCCTCACCACCTTAATTAACACACCTGCTCTGGAGATCCTGAGGAAATGATGCTCTCATCACTCCATTATTAATGTACATCTTGCCAAAAGGAATTTGCCAAGCTATTAAAGGGACATGATTCGCAGCTCCTTGTCACTATGCAATTCCTTTGGGACTAAGAATTGAGTGACTCTGAGGATTATCACACCTGGCATTACTAAGATATGTCAGGGTATAAAAATTCAACTCCCCACTGACTTCTGTCATGGAGAAAATGAAAAATCAATGTTGAAGTGTTTGTTTTCTAGCCCATAACCCCATCGTCTTTCTTACAGTTCAGTTCACTTAGCTAGTTTCAGCAACACCACTGCAGTGGATGACGTCACTGTACACTTACACTTAGAGTATTTCCCAATTGCTTTTAGTTTTTCTTTTTTTTTTCTTTATAACAAATTTAATCAGTTATACATATACATATGTTCCCATATCCCCTCCCTTTTGCGTCTCCCTCCCACCCTCCCTATCCCACCCCTCCAGGCGGTCACAAAGCACCGAGCTGATCTCCCTGTGCTATGCGGCTGCTTCCCACTAGCTATCTACCTTACGTTTGGTACTGTATATATGTCCATGCCGCTCTTTCACTTTGTCACAGCTTACCCCTCCCCCTCCCCATATCCTCAAGTCCATTCTCTAGTAGGTCTGTGTCTTTATTCCTGTCTTACCCCTATGTTCTTCATGACATTTTTTTTTCTTAAATTCCATATATATGTGTCAGCATACAGTATTTTTCTTTCTCTTTCTGACTTACTTCACTCTGTATGACAGACTCTAGGTCCATCCACCTCATTACAAATAGCTCAATTTCATTTCTTTTTATGGCTGAGTAATATTCCATTGTATATATGTGCCACATCTTCTTTACCCATTCATCCGATGATGGACACTTAGGTTGTTTCCATCTCTGGGCTATTGTAAATAGGGCTGCTATGAACATTTATTTTTTCTTAATGCTCAGATTCCTAGGGTACTGTTTATCCCGGTGAGCCATGCTACCTTGTCCTATAACTTTCAAGAACTATCTTCAAAAAAAAAGAAAACAACTAAATTTATTTGAATAACATTATGATGATAATCTTCAGAGCATTATAATGAGTGAGGGTTTCTCATTTATTTTTTTTCCACTGCGAGTGCTGACTAGCTTCATAAACCACTCCCAGATTGATAAGTATCATGTCCTTTTTAGTTAGAAAAGGAAAGCACAGAGAATACAGCCTCCCACAAATCATTCATCTTTTAACCAATGATTCTCCAGTTCTTTGAAGGGTAAATGACCTTTGCTTCCTTCTGAATGGCATTTGTAAAATGAGGGAAACATCCAATTGCCTAATCACTCTTTACAGCTTTTTCAGCTTCTACGAGCCTTTTTTTTTTTTTTTTTTTTTTTTTTTGCGGTACGCAGGCCTCTCACTGTTGTGGCCTCTCCCGTTGCAGAGCACAGGCTCTGGATGCGCAGGCTCAGCGGCCATAGCTCATGGGTCCAGCCGCTCCGCGGCATGTGGGATCCTTCTGGACCGGGGCACGAACCCGTGTCCCCTGCATCGGCAGGCGGACTCTCAACCACTGCGCCACCAGGGAAGCCCTCTACGAGCCTTTTTAATGGGTCTCCATCCATTTCCTCTTTGCCCCCGGCTGTAAGGACTCTTTTCTGTAGATTTCTTCCTTCCTCTCTCACCATTTCTTTCCCGGACCTCCTGAGAGTCCCTTTCCTCCTCTTTTCCTTCTTTACTTCAGCGAGGCTCAGGTTGGGGCCGTGGGCTTTCTTTCTGCCCGGCACACGCCTCTTGGAAATTCCCGTCAGATGGCTTTAATTACCACCTGAATGCAGATGACTCCCAAATCTCCAGCCCCAGCCTTGACCTCTCACCCTTTCTTCAGTGCCATATTTCTTTCTGTCTGCAGAATATCTCTACTTGGGTGTCCCACCACCTCCTAAAACTAAACATGTCAGAAACGGAACTCATTATCTCTCCACAGCCCACTTCGTTCTCTCCCTGCTTCTCCAGGGCTGTCAATAGCACCCTCCCCTCAGGCTCCAACCCCTGGGGATCCCAGATGGGCACAGGGCAGTCTGTCACCCCCATGCTTCAGAAAGGCAGATCTCAGCCCCCACATTCCAGCACAGCTGAAGACTGTGCTCTGTGCACTGTGTTGAAAGAACACTGTGATCTCAATTGATTTTGCTTCAGGTTTTTTTTAAAAATTCTACTTTCTTATTAACCCAACTGTTGACAAATATTTAAGATCCCTGCCGCATTCCATTCCTTAATACATCTTGAAATCCTGGGACCCTCTGAATTGAGCAGCAACTCAGGTACCTCCTTCTGATTCATGACTCTAAATTATAGAATATATGAGACTGCATATTTTAAAACCTTTTTATTTCCTAACATAATTAACAGCTGTAGTTACCAATTAAATAGTAAACTAATTAGTAATTAGCCTGGGAGATTGATGAAATGGAAGTTGTAAGTGACTGTTTCTATTCTAAATTCCTATTCTCTGTACCAAAAAATCACCACCACCCTGTCCCTGGGGCTTGGTTACATATCATTATCTGTAGCACTCCCACCTCCCCCCAACCATGTGACACTAATTGTACTGCCATGATAGATGCTGCCTTAGAAATCCCCAGGCACTAGGACTTCACTGGTGGCGCAGTGGTTAAGAATCCGCCTGCCAATTCAAGGGACACGGGTTCGAACCCTGGTCCGGGAAGATCCCACATGCCGCGGAGCAACTAAGCCTGTGCACCACAACTACTGAGCCTGCACTCTAAAGAGCCCACGTGAGCCACAACTACTGAAGTCCCCACGCCTAGAGCCCATGCTCTGCAACGAGAAGCCACTGCAATGAGAAGCACACGCACCACAATGGAGAGTAGCTTACCACAACTAGAGAAAGCCTGCACGCAGCAACGAAGACCCAACACAGCCAAAAATAATAAATAAGTAAAATAAAATAAATTTAAAAAAAAAGAAATCACAAGGCACTCTGCTAAGACATTTATTCGCATGCAACCACTCTAGAAGTAAGCACATAAATTGGTTTATGTGGGAAATAACTCAACTCAAACTGGCTTAACAAATAAGGAAGACTTATTGCTCATATAACTGAAAATTCCAGTGGTAGTATAGGCTTCAGGCATGGCTTGATCAGTGCTCTGGATCCATTTCTCTGCAGTTCCCTCATCTCTGTCCTCCTCCACATGTTGGATCTGTCATCAGGTTCATTCCCTTCACAATCACAAAAAATTGTCAGCAATAATCAGGCCTCCATGCTTCCTCATTCACATTCAAGGAGGTGGGCATTATCCCAGAACCAATGAACAAAAGCAGCTCTTTATACTGAGCTTCACACTGAGGCCTGACTTACTTGTACTACATCCCTGACACCATCATTGGGACAAGGAGTAGGAATACAATAATAGTCTAATATTAAGGTCCACACATGAAGCAGGGGGAGGGAGGGTCAGTTTCACTAAAAGCACACCTTACACAAAGGAGGAACAACTAAAAAGTCATGGTCTTTATTGTTTACATGAGAAAACTGACCATCACAAAGCCAAGGAGTGATAAAACCTGGGTTAAAATTTGGGTCTTTCTGACTTCACAGTTTGCTTTTAACTCCTAAGCAGTAGTTCCTCCCTATAAACAGCTAGGTTCTTCAAAAATAGGAGGTGAGAATTCAGAATGTATATCTCTTAGTTCTTTGCAGCTAACTTGAGATGGTCATCATTTGCTCCCATTCATTCATTTTTTTACACCTAACATTTGCACCACACTCAGTTTATCTTGTTCTTTTACAAGGACTTGTCTTTCAAGGGGAAAATGGTGTCACTAATATTTCAACCAAACATTTTCTATTTGGAGAAATTATGCTTACCCACATGAGATTATAAAGTCCTCAAGACTTGATCAATGGCTGATATATATTCCAGGTCACTATACCCTTGACAAGTTACTGGTACGTAATGTCAGTGACAATGTCTTTCTCCTGTGGCACTAAATGGTATCTGCATTATGTAGGACAATCATTATTGCTCACTGACAAGTTTCCATTACAGAGCCATTCGGAACATAAAGACTTCTGGACACAAGTGACAGCAATGTTGAGAGGTGAAAAAGTTTGCCTTTCATGTCTCCCATTTCCATGCCCTTTTCTCCTCTGAATATTGCTATCCAGCACCCAATATGGTGTAAAAGAAAGAACTTGGACTTTGGAGAGAAGTGGAGTGAATACTGGCTCTTTCTCTTCCCCAAGCAAGTTATTTAACTTCTAGGAGCACTGTTTTCCTCTTGGTGGTGGTGGTGGTGGGGGCTACTTCATAGAACTTAATTTGTATTTTTAACAAAAGCTTATATAAAGAGCTTGCCTTTTGCCAGCCACCATTCTTAGCACTTTACAAACATTAACTCCTCCTCCCTCCCAACCCTCTGAGGTAGATACCATCACTATCTTCATTTCATGGCTGAGGAAACTGAGACACAGAGGAATTAGGAATTGCCCAAGGTCACAGAAGTGCTAAATGGAGAGCCAGGATTCAAACCCAGCCAGTGTGGCTCCAGAGACCATGTTTTTAACTACTCAACTGTCTTGAGTTATTATGAGGGTTGAACCAAACAGTTTACATGGAAGCATATTGGTATATTACAGACACCCAGTATGCATGACAGCATCTCCCTTTCTTGTCCTTTAATGGTTCTTCCCAGCTATCAAAACACAAATGACCAGACTTGTAATTTGATGAAAAAAGTGTATATGAGTTTAGTGGATTCTTTAAGCCTTTCTTAGTTGTACACAATTTTATGTGCGACTGAAGGAATTTCAAGTGTCCTTGAGCAGGTAAAACAGAGATTTCTGTGACCCTGGATCATCACACTATTCCTACCAGTACAGATGCTCCTTAAGAATCACCAGTAGGGGGGTGACAAACCCACAGCCAACATTGTTCTCAATGGTGAAAAACTGAAAGCATTTCCACTAAGATCAGGAATAAGACAATGTTGCCCACTCTCACCACTATTATTCAACATTGTTTTGGAAGTTTTAGCCACAGCAATCAGAGAAGAAAAAGAAATAAAAGGAATCCAAATTGAAAAAGAAGAAGTAAAGCTGTCACTGTTTGCAGATGACATGATACCATACATAGAGAATCCCAAAGATGCTACCAGAAAACTACTAGAGCTAATCAGTGAATTTGGTAAAGTAGCAGGATACAAAATTAATGCACAGAAATCTCTTGCATTCCTATACACTAATGATGAAAAATCTGAAAGAGAAATTAAGGAAACACTCCCATTTACCACTGCAAAAAAAGAATAAAATACCTAGGAATAGACCTACTGAGGGAGACAAAAGACCTGTATGCAGAAAACTATAAGACACTGATGAAAGAAATTAAAGATGATACAAACAGATGGAGAGATATATCATGTTCTTGGATTGGAAGAATCAACACTGTGAAAATGACTATTCTACCCAAAGCAATCTACAGATTCACTGCAATCCCTATCAAGCTAACACTGGCATTTTTCACAGAACTAGAACAAAAAATTTCACAATTTGTATGGAAACACAAAAGACCCCGAATAGCCAAAGCAATCTTGAGAAAGAAAAACGGAGCTGGAGGAATCAGGCTCCCTAATTTCAAATTATACTACAAAGCTACAGTAATCAAGACAGTATGGTACTGGCACAAAAACAGAAATATAGATCAATGGTATAGGATAGAAAGCCCAGAGATAAGCCCATGAGCATGCGGTCAACTAATTTACGACAAAAGAGGCAAGAACGTACAATGGAAAAAAGACAGCCTCTTCAATAAGTGGTGCTGGGAAAACTGGACAGCTACATGTAAAAGAATGAAATTAGAACACTACCTAACACCATACACAAAAATAAACTCAAAATGGATTAAAGACCTAAGTGTAAGGTCAGACACTATCAAACTCTTAGAGGAAAACATAGGCAGAACACTCTATGACATAAATCACAGCAAGATCTTTTTTGACCCACCTCCTAGAGAAAAGGAAATAAAAACAAAAATAAACAAATGGAACCTAATGAAACTTAAAAGCTTTTGAACAGCAAAGGAAACCATAAACAAGATGAAAAGACAACCTTCAGAATGGGAGAAAATATTTACAAATGAAGCAACTGACAAAGGATTTATCTCCAAAACTTACAAGTAGCTCATGCAGCTCAATATCAAAAAAAAAAACCAACAAGCAACTGGATCCAAAAATGGGCAGAAGACCTAAACAGACATTTCTCCAAAGAAGATATACAGATTGCCAACAAACACATGAAAGAATGCTCAACATCACTAATCATTAGAGAAATGCAAATCAAAACTACAATGAGGTATCACCTCACACCTGCCATAATGGCCATCATCAAAAAATCTACAAACAATAAATGCTGGAGAGGGTGTGGAGAAGAGGGAATCCTCTTGCACTGTTGGTGGGAATGTAAATTGATACAACCACTACGGAGAACAGTATGGAGGTTCCTTAAAAAACTAAAAATAGAACTACCATATGACCCAGCAATCTCACTACTGGGCATATACCCTGAGAAAACTATAATTCAAAAAGAGTCATGTACCACAATGTTCATTGCAGCTCTATTTACAATAGCCAGGACATGGAAGCAACCTAAGTGTCCATTGACGGATGAATGGATAAAGAAGATGTGGCACTATATACAATGGAATATTACTCAGCCATAAAAAGAAACGAAACTGAGTTATTTGTAGTGAGGTAGATGGACCTAGAGTCTGTCATACAGAGTGAAGTAAATCAGAAAGAGAAAAACAAATACCATATGCTAACATTCTAAAAAAAAAAAATGGTCATGAAGAACCTAGGGGCAGGATGGGAATAAAGACACAGACCTACTAGAGAATGAACTTGAGGACACAGTAAGGGAGAAGGGTAAGCTGGGGCGAAGTGAGAGAGTGGCATGGACTTGTAAAATAGATAGCTAGTGGGAAGCAGCCACATAGCACAGGGAGATAAGCTCCTGCTTTGTGACCACCTGAAGGGGTGGGATGTGGAGGGTGGGAGGGATGGAGATGCAAGAGGGAAGAGATATGGGGATGTATGTGTATGTATAGCTGATTCACTTTGTTATAAAGCAGAAACTAACACACCATTGTAAAACAATTATACTCCAATAAAGATGTTAAAAATAAAAAAAAAAAGAATCACCAGTAACCCATTGCGCAGCACCACGGTGTTGTAGGCAGGGTGTTTCTAGTTCTCCTTTTTCTGGTTTCTCTACCACCTGGAAGAAAGGTAAGGTGTGTCATTACTTTGGCCAATGGCATGTGAATGAAGTAACTTCTGTGATTTCTAGGCAGAGCCAGTGTGCTTTACCTTTACCTTCCCTTCCTCTTTGCTTAGAAATCATGGATGCCCCCTGATAGTAGAAGGTCTTTCAGCTTGCACGCCAAGTGAAGATGACACAGGGGAAAATGCCCAGCCAGCCCACGATGGACACGCAGAATAGGACAGAAATAATTCTCTGCAGTGTTGCACCACTGAGATACCTAAAGGTTGCTTTTTACAGCAACAGCTCTTAATCTGTCCTAAATGATTCACTAGGGGTCAAAATAAGGGGGCAGCATTCTTCAGTCTCTCTCCTAAATATGTTTTCTGTCTTACTCAAGAGAACAGGTGAGGGACTACACCAGCTTGTGTTACTTGAAGCCCATTCCCTAGAGTTGCTGGATGAGGAATCTCTCTCTGACTGGAAACCATCCCAGTCAAGCCTGTCCCCTTCCCTAGCAAGATCCTTCTTCCTCTTTTCCCAGCCAGAACCTAGGTTGTCCTCCTGACTTTACGTCCTCTTTCCTAAGAGTTCCAGTTTCTATAGAGAAAAAGCCCTCCCCATTCTGCGTTTCTGCTCCCTGTACCATCCATTCCACCATGTGTCTATTATTCCCAGGAGCAAGGTAGCCCCAGGGCCATGAACCAGAGTCCCCTGGTGTCCAGACCTTTACCATCCCCAAACTTAGAATTGGAAATGCTGGTGGAAAACCCCTCAGTGGCCAACAGAGGGCAGGAAAAAAGGCAGGCACCAGGGGAGTGAGGCTGTCCATTGGAGAAGGAAAGGTTCTTTGAGGAAGTTATATTTTTAAGCAGCGAGACCACAGAGTATGGGATGCAGGACCATTAGGCAGGAACATGTATTTGTCACTCTATAGCATCTGTATGATTCAGAGTAAATTGTACACAAACTTCTCAACTTTAAGGCCAAGACTGTTCATACTTCTATCCCCGGGAGGCCATCACAATACCTGGAACATAATAAGAACTCAATAAATGTTGATAAATGGATTTTAATTGATGGTACATTATATCGATGAAAACTGCTGGCAGATCCATTTTAGATAAAGAAGTAAGAAAGCAAAAAGAGAGAAACATTGATTTGACTTCCATACGAATTACAATATTTTACAAGAACTGCTTACCGTCTGTGCCTAATTACAATATAGCACAATAATGACTGTGAATGTTATTAAATATGTGTCAGATTACCTTTGCTGTGTGCTTTACTTGATGACAATGGGCTTCATAGTTTGCTGCTCATGTAAAGTGGCTGTTTCTGTAGTTTGCTCATCTGTTTCCACCTTAAAAAATTAAAGACAACATTTTTCACTGATGCTCTACTGGATTGACTTATTCAACCAGAGCTGAAGTTTGCTTATTTGAACAATAACAGAATCTCAAATCATCACTAATACCTTCTTCTGGTTACAGTAGTGGACCTATAGTTTTTAGCCTGCACAAGGTATTAAAAAAGAGGCCATCCCTTTTTGTTTTTGTTTGTTTGTTTGTTTTGCGGTACCTCTCACTGTTGTGGCCTCTCCCGTTGTGGAGCACAGGCTCCAGACGCTCAGGCTCGGTGGCCATGGCTCACGGGCCCAGCCGCTCTGCGGCATGTGGTATCTTCCTGGACCGGGGCACGAACCCGAGTCCCCTGCATCGGCAGGCAGACTCTCAACCACTGCGCCACCAGGGAAGCCCATCCCTATTTGTTATGGTCCATGCCATGCTAGACTTTGCCTTAAGCCTCTTTTCACCAGTTACTTGGCAACTCCTGTTGCTCCATCCGGTCCTACATTCTCAGGGAATTCAGGCACAGTCTCACTCTAGTTCTCCCTTGAATTTTAGCTCCATTTTATCAGATGCCTTTAAGATATCTCTAGTTTCATGTCCCCATACCTGCACTCATTCTTTTCCCAACTTTCTCAGTTTTCCATGGCATCACCATTCTCTCCACCACCGGGGTAGAAACCTCGTCTATTCTACTCTCTCTGTCCTCACCCTCTGTTTCCAATCATCAATCCTGTTGCTTCCTTCCCACTAACAGTTTGTCAAATGTACCTCTTCCCCTCTATTCTCTCCATCCCCACATAATGCAGGCTAACACTGGTCCTGAATGATACAGGAACTCATGAGCTTTCCTATTTACTCCATCTGGGGAAAGCCTGTGTCAGTCAGGGTCCAGTAAAGAGACAGAAATAATATAGTAGAAAGAAATGATAACTAGATACTGAAGAATGGGGCAGCAACTTTAACGTGTCACAGACGTTAACGATTACAGGTAGCAGTGACCACTCCTAAGGCTGTAAGAACAAACAGAAGAGGCTGGAACTCTTAAAACTTAGAAAGAGGGCCTGCACAGAGCTGAAAAACTCAGACCTCTGAGGAGGGGTGCTGTTCGGCTGGGGCTGGCGTCTCTGAGCTGAACAAGGGCCCTGTGAGATTGACACCCCAGACCTCTGATTAGACGGTGCTTCTTAGCTGCAGCTGGTGTTGTAGCGGGTGGGGTGTGACAGAGGTTCTGTGAATGTTGGAAAAACTGCTCTTTAGATTCAACGGCTGCTCCTGGAACAACTGCTGCTACCAGGTTTCGTAGAGAAGTGAGGCTGGCGTGATGTTCCCAGGGACAGAAAGCAAACAAGAAGCCCACAGGAAATAGGAAGGAGCAAGTCTCTCATTCTTCATCAGCATCCCCAAATGGCCAGCCTCACAGGGAGGCAGCTGGCAAAGCCCAGTCATTCATGGAGTCCCTGCCCTGGCATCACTGAAGGAAGATAGAAGGGTAGGCTTGAAGCCGAAAGACAAGAAATGGCACACGTAACGAGTGAGGGTCACTTCATTTCATCATGACTCTCATCGTCTTAATTTCTTCTGGCTCAGATCCAAGTGCCAAACCCTAGAGCTAACTGTATTTTCTGTTCCTTCTTCATGTTTCCAACCTTATACTCTACGCCACACATATTCTGCTTGAAGCAATTTTCTTGACTCTATCTGACCCACCAGCCCTCAACTTTTCACCAGTGCCATTTTCAACTGCTTTGATTATCTTGCCAACTAGCCTACAGTCAAGCTCCCCCAGCAGTCAAAACTCTATCAAAGTGTGTATTTCTGAGTAGCTATTTTCATATCCATTCATAAAGTTCAAGCATGGGCCTACTCTGGGATTTCCTCTGCCATACTGAGGGAAATCCATCTCTTCCCTTAGGAAGGAGCTCCTTTAGAGGAAGAGCAGTACTCACTAGAACAGGGTGTAGAAGCACACTGAAGGGGAATCCATCAATATATAGAACTGGGGCTTCCCTGGTGGCGCAGTGGTTGAGGGTCTGCCTGCCTATGCAGGGGACGCAGGTCCGTGCCCCGGTCTGGGAGGATTCCACATGCCGTGGAGCGGCTGGGCCCGTGAGCCATGGCCGCTGGGCCTGAGCGTCCAGAGCCTGTGCTCCGCAACGGGAGAGGCCACAACAGTGAGAGGCCCGTGTACTGCAAAAAAACAAAACAAAACAAAACATATATATATATATATATATATAGAGAGAGAGAGAGAGAGAGAGAGAGAGAGAGAGAGAGAGAGAACTGAATACAGTCCTACTGAGAGCCCAGTGGAGAAACATCCATCAAGTCAGCCAGAAAGATGGCCGGAGCTTTCCTCTATCACAGCCACGAATGAGTTGGACCAAGAAACCAGGGATTCCAGTTTCTATGACTTTGCTCAAATTCCAGAAACTCCTCTACTTGGAATTTCCATTTTTTTCCCTTCTATCCACAAAAGTAAGCCCTAAATTTCCTTCAAAGTTAACTTGCAGACTTACTTCCTCATGGTACCATGTTTACCAAGAAAGCAAGCCTCTCAACTTTTGGTAGTGTGAACAAGGAAGGATTAAATTTGAGGAAAATGGTTTACATGCATCTGGTCCTCACCCAGAGCAAATCCTGTACCCAGAGATACCAACATTCACTCCTTAGTCTGGCAAAGTTTTTAAACATTGGTAAAACATTATGCTACTTTAAGGAAAAGATAGTGGCATAAAAATGTTTATAACATTTATATTTACGCACAAAGTCATGTATTTTACAAAAGATCTGAAAGGATATACATCAAACTCTTAAAGGGGTTTCTCTGGGGAGGGGAGTTTGGGGGAAAGAGAATATAGGAGGACTTGCACTTTTCATTCTATACCTTTCTATACTGTGTGCATTTTTTATAATGCTGATGTACATATTCATAATTTTTTAAAATTTTAATGACAGACCCCAAGTTAAAAATAATCCGGGCTTCCCTGGTGGCGCAGTGGTTGAGAGTCCGCCTGCCGATGCAGGGGAAACGGGTTCGTGCCCCGGTCTGGGAAGATCCCACATGCCGCGGAGCGGCTGGGCCCGTGAGCCATGGCCGCTGGGCCTGTGCGTCCGGAGCCTGTGCTCCGCAACGGGAGAGGCCACAACAGTGAGAGGCCCACATACCACAAAAAAAAAAAAAAAAAAAAATAATCCACTTGTGGGGGTCAGGATAGATATCAGAAACAGTCTAGTGAAAATACCAGAAACTTGATAAGCTCTTTTCAGAAGTATACTGTATTTAACTACTTGTTTACAAAAAGCGAAAAATTAAGTTCAGTAGATCAATTTGTACAAGCGGCCAGCTGCCCCTTATCTACTGACATATATCAAAGTGTGTATTTCTGAGTAAATTTCCAAGGAGACCTTCCATCCTTAAAATGTTATTTTTAAGCTTTTCTGCAGCTAAAAATCGTGGGAGTCTATACAAGGCAGTCTGCAGTGTACACTCTGGCACACATGGTTGAACATTTGAACAGAGCAAAGATCAATGTGAAGCCCGTTATCCTTGGGTTTGGCAAAGTGCTTAAATCTGTTTGGGTTTAAGTATTCAGAATGATGAAATGTTAGGCCATCTGAGACTACTTCAGCCTTTTTTCAGGTGCAATCTCGACAGCTGTGTAAAGGATTTATGCAACTTTGGATGAATTCAAACACAGGTGTAAAAGATAAAAGGCAGTGGAACAAATGCTCTACCTATGATCATTTTTCCATGTTTGGCCATCTTATTTGTGCCTGTTGATTCCAGTACCCTTTCATGCAACATCTATCTTATGAGTCATCAAAAAACACCACCTTATTTTAATTTATTGCTAATAAAGAATGAAATTTTGAACAAAATTATGCCCAGTTCTTCTCTCTAAACTCAACTCTCTTTTTCCCTTGTGTTTCTTGCATCTTCTCTCCACAGCCTTCAAATTGATCACTCTGCTCCCTCTCAATCTCTCTGACCTATAGATGGACTTAGCAGATCTTAAAGCAGATCTTAAAGCGTGTCTCGAAATGATACAGCAAAATATTTCATTTAATCATTGGGCTATATTCTAATTGAAAGGCTTAATATTTTGTGTCCCCGGTAGAATGTAAGGTCTGGGGAGTGGCACAGAGTCTTAAGTTCTTTGTTGCTTATCACGCCAAACTTAGTGCTTACCGACTGAGGTCAGGTCAAAGATAATCATATCCTTAAAATCAGATTTTTAAAATTTTATACTCCATGAAAAACATGTTGTTAAAAGAATTTTTGTCTCAGTGATATGTTCAGATGAATTCAGAATGAGATGTACCATTCTTGCCCAGAGTTTGTCTGAAATAAGGGGTACCCTACCAACACAACTAAGATCTCACCATAGCAATAGATAAGAGTGGCCCAACAGAAGGGACAGCCATGCCTGACAGAGACGCGGGACATAAAGGAGGGAGTCAGAGCAGCAGAATAAAACTGGTAGATTCACTTTAGCCCCCAGACTTGTTTGTAAGCTCCTGTGCTACACAACGGTTTCAAAGTCTTCTAGAAATTCTTGGAAGTACTCCGGGGTCCTGCATTAAGCAAACAAACAAACACCAGAGAAACACAGAAGAGAAACTCAGGTTATATGTTGCACCCATTTTGGGGTGCTCGAAGCACTAGACAGGATGCAGGATCCTGGATTCTAACTTAAATTATTAGCTATGTAACTCCCGGAAAATCCCAACTCCTGCACCTCTTTTTTCTCATATGAAGTGGGAATAATAAATTCCGAATAAATAATAAATTCCGAAGCAGTTATGAGGCTCAGATGGAATAAGAAACATGAAACTGTTTTTGCAAAGTATTGAGCACAATAGAAGGTAATACTGTTAGTGTCATTTTATTAGCTTATAGACAAAAAATATTAATAATAGGGATTCCCTGGTGGCGCAGTGGTTGAGAGTCCGCCTGCTGATGCAGGGGACACGGGTTCGTGCCCCGGTCCGGGAAGATCCCACATGCCACGGAGCAGCTGGGCCCGTGAGCCATGGCCGCTGAGCCTGCCTTTCCGGAGCCTGTGCTCTGCAACGGGAGGGGCCACAACAGTGAGAGGCCCGCGTACAGCAAAAAAAATAAAAATAAAAAAAAAATAATAATGCATAATTTCATTTGCTCATAAAATTGTGTTTAGGATATTATTGTTGAAGAAAATTCTTAATACCTTAATAATTAAGGAAGAGTTTGGGCTATTACAGCATAAATTATTCCTTCTGAATTTATTTACTAAATTTACTTTTAACAGTCTAATTTTTGTTGCAAGTGTAATTCTTAGCTGCAAGACTTGGACATTTCACATCTACTCATTTCTGACAATTTGTGAAAGCAGGGAAAACTCAAATGTAACAAAACCACCAACACTATAGTAGTAGTTTTTATTTACTTTCCTAATATTTTGAAAACTCCCTACTGCAGATTTTTTTAACTCCCATATTCTAAAAAAATAAAAAAGCAAAAAGGAATTATAAAGACTCATTATAAAAATACACATTGTATGCAACTTTTACACCCAGCTATCTGCCTGATTATCTCAAATTTTTGAGCTACTGATATGCAAACTTTTCAGATTTGTTGCTGGTTTCTTTTATCATCTTTGTAGATTTCCAAACAACAAGGGTTTACAATAATTGAATCCTGCTTCTATATTGTTCCTAGAGTGGATCTGAAAAGGACCTCACCAATACCTCCTTTTTTTTTTAAGGGAAGGAAAGAGGTACAGAGACTGTATGACTAATCTAGTAAGGTACTGGAAGAACCAGGATCAACCAGGTCTCCTGACATGGTCCTTGATCTTTCCAGAACACCAGCCAGCTATTCTAATTTGATGGTTCCAAACAAAATCCACTTTCCTTTATGTGCAGTAAATGATGGAGACTCTAAATTAGAGAAGTTACAGTTGGTATCACATTGTAGGGAAATGCTGGGATGTCAAGTTGCATTCCATGCCTCCTGAAGGTTCCTTTATTACAACAGTCATTTTTAAACCCTAAGTCTTATACTTTGCTCCCACCAAGGGCCTGACCCGCTTAAAGCCACCTCCTGGAGAGGGCTTCCTAGCCATCCAAACTAAATCACCACCAATGCTGTATTGCCATCCCCTCATCTTCGTTACCTGTGTTCACAATTGCTTCTCTGCGTATGCCTGTCTTCCCCCACCAAAATGTAAGCTCCACGTGAGCAGGGACCCTGTCTGTGTTGCTCGTCGACCATTTCCCAACACATAAAATACGCTCAATAAATATTTGCTGAATGAATGAATAAATTAATGAATATGCGTCTTACTTTGTATCATCACTTGCATTTCTGCCTTAGGAATTTTGTTCTAGCAGATTTTCAGCAGCATGAGTTCACCAAAAATAAGAATCTTCCTATTTGCTTTCCTATTGCCTGGGTCGGTAATATTAATAAAATATTTCATCTGGCTTTCTTCTGTATTTATATGAGAAAATACACTTCTGCTCATGGGGAAGGAAAGATTATCTTTGCCCTTTAATTGGACAAGTGTACTAATTGCATCAATATTTCCAATTTGGAGAAAACTAAAATTTGTCTAGTTCTCAAGGAGAGATTTCTTTCCCCTTCCTTCCCAGCCTTAATGTATCCAGACACTGTTGTTCTTTGCCCACAAGTCCCTTCTCAAAATGTTCCTCTTTAAAAGCTTTCAAGGACATACCAGTGCTCTTTAGTGTAAAGGCTATTTTTAAAAGAGTGTGGGGGTGGGGGTGAGGAGGAGGAAGTTAAACAAAACAAAAGGAAAAGATGGAAACTTCTTGCCTATTTGACTTGTCCACTTGGTGCTTTTAAAACACAATGGCTTTGTCTACCCCACTTATCACGGGATAGACACATTAAATGGCCCCTACTCTTCAGGAGAAATTAAGAGTTTCCTGCAAAAATACCCTCACCTACTTAATCGAGGGTATTAAGTACCCTTTGAAATCGATGAAAATCTGTGCAGAGCAGAGACCGCTGAAACAAATGGGCTAGATGTTACTTGTTGAATAAATTAATATATATATGGTGCTAGGATGCTGATTCCTAACTTTGCATGATAGTAAAACCTGAGCCAACTAAGCCAAGAAGGACAGGATGAAGTTCCACTGGCACCTTTTCTTTTGAAGCGACCCCAAACCTTCAAGCCTGCATTTCATTTGGGAAAAGCTTTTGCTAAAACCACTTCCCATATGTAACCCATCTGGAGGACTATAATCTAGTCTTGCCTGCAGCAAACCCACAATAATGATGCTTGCCTTTCATCACAGATTCCCAAGCACTAGACATACATTAATTAATGCCCCCGATGCACCTGTGAGGTAGGAAAGTATTATTATCCCTGGCTCACAGATGAGGAAATCCAGACACCAAGAGGTTAAATGGCTTGCCTGGGGCCACAGAGTGAGCTACGAACAAGGGCAAAACTTTCCACTAACCGTCCTCCATCCTCCTTACAAAACTTTGCCATCAGCCCCCTCAACAAAACCATTTCTAGAGGAGGTAGGCTATAGCCGACATATTTATCTTTTTCCCAGTAAGTTTAGACCCCATTCCAGATCATAAATGAACTCTGTACCCAAGAGTTTTACAACGTAGAAACAGTAAGAGAACCTGGATTGTTTATATCTTTCAGTGCCCTTCTTCAATACCCTCTAATCATTGTGTCTGACAGAAAACAATTTGCTGCAACCAAACTGCAGATAGCATCTATTGAGTGCCTACTATGTGCCAGGCACTGTGACTTCAGTGCTGGCTCCCAGCTCCTTTCCAGAGAATGCAAGTGTGACTCTAGGAAAATAACTACTGCAAATTTTGGGTCAAGTGGAAATTAGAAACTGAGGTTGACTTCTCTCCCACCCAGAGTTTGGCAAGAGGGATATGAAAATCACCAAGAGAATCCCAAAAGTGAATGATATGATTGTTATACACCAGGACAGCCCTCCTGCAGCCCACCCAACTTTTTTTTTTTTTTTTTGCGGTGTGCGGGCCTCTCACCGCTGCGGCCTCTCCCGTAGCGGGGCACAGGCTCCGGACGCGCAGGCTCAGAGGCCATGGCTCACGGGCCTAGCCGTTCCACGGCATGTGGGATCCTGCCGGACCGGGGCACGAACCCATGTCCCCTGCATTGGCAGGCGGACTCTCAACCACTGCGCCACCAGGGAAGACCCGCCCACCTACCTATTAAACAGCCTATGAAAATTTCTCCCAACATGTACCATCCTAATTCTATGAATAACAAAGACTATTCGTCACTAATTGAATTTTGCTATGTTCCAGGCTTTGTATAAAATATCACATTTAGTTTTTGCCATAACTTTCAAAGAAGTTAGTATTCGTCTCTCATTTTACGAGTAAGGAAGTACTAAGTCTCAGCATGTTAGACAACTTACTAGTAAGTGCTAGAGGCAGCATTTAAAACCAGGTCTGGCCACCAAGTCCATACTCTCAACCATAGTATTTTACTACTTCTTTACTGAAGATAAATGAGGATTCTCTTAATTGATCATCTCTTCTTTTACTCTTTCTTTATTCTCTTACACATTCTATTGGGTTGGCCAAAATGTTCGTTCGGTTTTTTTCCGCAAGATGGCTCTAGTAGCAGTTAGTTGTCTTTAACTTCATTCAAAACGATTTTGTTAGATTGTATGTGACAGCTGTCATATCAGCGTGCATTTAAAAAAAGATCAAAATCTGTGAATTTTTGTGTAGCCATTTTAATATCGGAGATGGAAGGAAAAAAAGCAACATTTTTGGCATTTTATGCTTTATTATTTCAAGAAAGGTAAAAACGCAACCGAATGCAAAAAAAGATTTGTGCAGTGTATGGAGAAGGTGCTGTGACCGATGGAACGTGTCAAAAGTGGTTTGCAAAGTTTCGTGCTGGAGATCTCTCTCTGGACGATGCTCCACGGTCGGCTACCCCCACCAAATCGAGACATTAATTGAGAACAATCAACGTTATACCATGTGGAAGATAGCTGACATACTCAAAATATCCAAATCAAGCATTGAAAATCATTTGCACCAGCTTGGTTATGTTAATCACTTTGATGTTTGGGTTCTACATAAGTTAAACAAAAAAACCTTCTTGACCATGTTTCCACCTGCTATTCTCTACTTAAATGTAATGAAAACGTTCCGTTTTTAAAACAAATTGTGACAGGCGATGAAAAGTGGATACTGTACAATAATGTGTAATGGAAGAGATCGTGGGGCAAGTGAAATGAACCACCACCAACCACACCAAAGGCCAGTCTTCATCCAAAGAAGGTGATGTTGTATATATGTTGGGATTGGAAGGGAGTCCTCTACTATGAGCTCCTTCTGGAAAACCAAATGATTAATTCCAACAAGTACTGCTCCCAATTAGACCAAGTGAAAGCAGTACTCGACAAAAAGTGTCCGGAATTAGTCAACAGAAAACGCATAATCTTCCATCAAAATAACACAAGACCGCACATTTCTTTGATGACCAGGCAAAACTGTTACAGCTTGACTGGGAAATTCTGATTCATCCGCTGTATTCATCAGACATTGCACCTTCGGATTTCCACTTATTTCAGTCTTTACAAAATTCTCTTAATGGAAAAAATTCCAATTCCCTGGAAGGCTGTAAAAGGCACCAGGAACAGTTCTTTGCTCAAAAAGATAAAAAATTTTGGGAAGACGGAATTATGAAGTTGCCTGAAAAATGGCAGAAGATAGTGGAACAAAAGGGTGAATACGTTGCTCAATAAAGTTCTTGGTGAAAATGAAAAATGTCTTTTATTTTTACTTAAAAGCCAAAGACACTTTTTGGCCAACCCAGTATGAAGGCTTTCGAGTAGCAGCCAGGTATCCACAGCATGAGAATGAACCTAAATGCCAGACTTTCCTGTGAAAATCTCTGCTCCTCACTGGCCCACTGTTAGTTTGCCACACAGCCACACTTCGAGCTTTCAGACTTTTGCTAACCAAACCCTGGGAAGACTATCTTTTGATTATGCTACATAAAAGATTCCTGTTTGAAGTAGAGCTTCTTATTCAAGGAGCACTGGAACCATTTTCATACTCTGGACCTCATATCTGGCTTGAGTCCCTAATATCAACCTCAAGCTTCTGTGAAATAACTGGTTCATTTCTTCATCCATTCATGTATCAGTTTAGGCTGCAAGTATCAGATTAACCAAGCCAAACTGCCAAACAATAAAAAGAATGTATTGGTTGACTAAGTGAAAGACCAGCAGTAATGTGGGCTTCAGGTACAGTGTGATCAGGACTCTGCTCTAAGATTTCTTCTCCTCTGTTGTCAGACTGTAGATTCCTTAATCTTCAGTTCCTTTTACTCATTCTACATCAGACTGACCTTCAACCTTCTCTAACACTTTGTGCAGATTCTTTTCCACAGTCCTCTGGGTCCCAGTTAAGAGTTCTGCCTCCACTGTCCCCCACTTTCCAGGGCCCAGTGTGACAGGAACTCCTCTTCTAGGCAGGTTTTCCTCTCACCCAACTTAGGTGGATAAATTCAGATTTTCACATGTCCTTATTTAGTTAAGCTCGATTTTCTTTAATAATCCAGGAGAGAGTGAATTATTGTGTATCCCTAGTACTTAACAATGCATATGACCTGGTTTGTCTTCCTTCAAAACAGCAAATTCCCCTTTGCCCCTTCAGCCTTGACTTTCTTCTGTGAAATGATTTTCTAACTGAGCACCATCCATTTCCTACTTCAGTCAAAATCTGATTTGAATTATAACACAACATAGCTCATATATTTTTTAAATACCTTTATGGGTCTATGTCAGTAACTACGTAGGCTTGGAACAAAAATGTGTGCAAGTGGGCACTTCAATGCTTTTCAATGAAAAGCATGATGATGTATTTATTTGCTAATTTGAAACAGTACAATAAGGATACCTATGCCATTTATTGAACACTTACTATGCTGCAGGAACCATACTAAGCACATTGAATTCTATCATCACACTTAAATCACATAATGACCCTATGAAGCAGGAACTATCATTACTCTCATTTTCTAGATGAATAAACCAAGAACTTAAGTGATTGTCAAAGATCACACAGCTAGTAAGTGGTGGAGTCAGGATTTGACCCTAAGTCTGGATGGTACCGAAACTCTGAGCACATATAAAGAACAGAAATTTTTCTAGGCGGTGGTACCTTACCTGTAGTCACAAAGGTAAGCTGCCCGGAGCTACACAGTCAATCTCGGATTGGATGGGAAAAGATATACGTTAAAAGGAAAAAAAGGGCAATGCAGAACTTCATTTTTTCACCTTTGGGAAATAATCAGAGCTACTCATACACTTCCCTATTACCTGTCAAGTATTAATCTCTAGAACCCAAGCAGAGAGTCAGGGAGACCCTTTCACTAAAAAACTCATGAACCAGAATTTCCACTTGCTCAGAAAATTACAGCTTCCAGTATAACACTGTGTGTGTGTGTGTGTGTGTGTGTGTGTGTGTGTGTGTGTATGGAATAGGTGTGGTCTCTTAACAAAGATCTTGGGCTTTCTTGGAATTCTAGCATTCTTTTCTAAACGTGAAAGCAGTCTTTAAAGGCAGGTTCTCTGATACACATATAAAAAGCCAAGATACCTGGTTTCGCCTCACCAGTAGTTGCCCCTGCTTGTAGTGCAGAGTTAGAAAATAAGCTAATAGCCCTAGCTCTGAGGGCTGTTGATAAAGCACGTGACAGCGAAGCCACCAGCAAAGGGTGTTTGTTTTATCCATTTACAGTTGTACAGTCGAATGCAAGGAGACTGGGAAAGGACTCCAGAATCCACAGCCATGCTCACACTGCGCCACCTGTAGGCAGAACCCGGTAATCTCCGGGAATACCTGAGATGCAGGAAAGAGCACTCGTTATTCACCAGAAACGAGGGAATAAGCCTGGAAATGAGGGGGGCCACTGAGACAATAGCACAAGGTCAAGAGTCACCCTTGTGGGAGATGGAGGAGGAATAAATCTACCGCACACCACCTATGGCTTCTGAGCGCTGCTGCCAAAAGAAACAAACCTGCATCTCCACCTTCCATGTTTTAAGATCCTAAAATATTCTAGTGTGATACATTTAGGGTAAATATATTGGAGCATATTATTATTGTGGGGACGAGGGGGGATGTTTTAACCTTCCTTCAGTTCTCACTCTACATGGGAGGTAGCTTCAGTTAGCTATAACTGGCTTCACCATCCCAGTGATCATTTTCAGCATTTGATTTCTTTGCTTAAAATGTAGCTCAAATCCAGAAACATTGTGGATTCATTATCTGAGTATGTGTCAAACTCTGAGTCAGAGCTGTCCTATTCAATTCAGTAGCCACAAGCCACGTGTAGCTACTCAAGTTTAAATTAAATGGAAACAAGTATAATTGAAAATTCAGCTTTTCAGTCACAAAAGCCCCATTTCAAGTGCTCAATAGCCGTGTGTGACTAGTGGCTTCTGCAGAGATAACCCAGATACGGAACATTCCATCATCACGGAAAGTGATGTTGAGCAGTGCCGGTCTCTAGTGTAGATCACAGGGTAAGAGATTCCCCGGTTAAGAGGTTAAGGCTGTGAATTACAGATATTAACTGCAAAATATACCAGCTAATTGTCTGAGTTACTTTGAGTTGTACTTTCACAGATTCACAATGATCCATGAGCTGGTCCTTTAGTTCAAGTATAACTTTCTACAAGCTACATGTCACCAGAATTAAGTTCAGCCGCGTGTGACAAAAACACAAGTCAACAGCAGCTCAAACACATAAAGTTCTCTATTATGTCAAAGTTCCAGAAATCAGCAGTCCAAAGCTGATACGGTAACTCAATTAATTGACCAGGGACCCCAAACTCCTTCCCACTTCCTGTTGTATCTCCCACAGGGAATGGACTTCAATGG
Organism: Hyperoodon ampullatus; assembly: GCF_949752795.1. Classification (NCBI taxonomy): domain Eukaryota; kingdom Metazoa; phylum Chordata; class Mammalia; order Artiodactyla; family Ziphiidae; genus Hyperoodon; species Hyperoodon ampullatus. The sequence goes on along the minus strand of NC_136916.1, from coordinate 132,805,917 downwards.
CCTGACCTAAGTGGCGTCTAGAGCTTTAGTCTTTATATCTGCCTTCCAGCCAACTGGAAGGAGAAAAGGGAAGGAGATGGGTAGGTCCTCTCTTTTAAGGATATCTCCTCAAGTCAAAAGCAACATTTTTGCTTGCATCCTATTGTCCAAAGTGTAAACACATGGCCATGCCTGGCTGCAGGTGAAGCTGGGGAATGTGGTCTTTATTCTGGTGGCCATAAAATTAGGGATGTTATTATTATGGAAGGAAAAGAGAATGACTATTGGAAAGTAACCGGGAGCTTATACCACACTAAGAGTGTTGGAAAATGGTAAAATGGAGAAATAAACAGAGATTCAAGAGAATTAATTTTCCTAAGTGTAAGCAGTATTGGTAAAATGTGGAAAAATGTTTTAAAGTATTGAATAAATAAAAATCTCTGAGTTTTTGGTGATTTTTCAATGATCTGTTTGCTATCTATTTTCATGGTGGCCACCTAAGGAAGGCCACCACTTTAAGGAAGACCTCTCCTCTCCTCAGCTCTCCTCCACATTGCTCAAAATTCTTCATTAAACTTTCTCACATGGCTCAAAATGCCATCAACTACAGATTTATTACTGTTAACAAGGTCTTTACAAAATGGAAATGTTCCTGGGAAGGTAGAGTATCGCCTCATTCTCAATTTATTATGAATTCGTCAAATCCAACTTTTGATTTCCAAAGATAGAGGCATTTGGGATTGGAACTTGGAATTTTGTGGGGAGTAGGGAGAACGAGGAAGAAGAAATGTTGTGACTTTGGGCTGGGGAAAACATGAGAAAAAAAGCACTCTGGGTGTTTCATAGAGTGGTTGAGTGTGGCTAAAGAGCAGAGTCAGATCATTGGAAACTTGGGGGGAAGAGTCACAAGGTCGTGCGTAAAGAGCCAGGGCGAAGAGAGAATGAAGGGCACCAATACGAAGTGGGAGCTGAGGGGGCACCAAAGATGAATTTACTTATCTTGAAATTTTGCCTCGAGTTGAACATGAATATTACAATATTTCCATGGTTTCTTAGCAAAATATGCAAGGATATAAGCTTTTTTTTCTATTTTGAAGTTAAAAGGTATATAGGAGGTTAGAGTGCAGAGTTCATTTAAGCTTACATTTTATTTACACTCAACAGAAGCAAAAGAAATTCTATTATCTACTATCTATTTTATCTATTATAAAACACCCCTTTCTTACTGTTTTGGAGCTGTATTAGCTCATGTACTTTTGATTTTAATGTAGCTGTCAGAGTCTACGTAAAAACAATAACAGCAACAACAATAGCATTTAACGAGAACTTTGAGGAAGGAGCTACTCTAAGTGCTTAACCTCTATTATTTGATTTAATCTTCACAACATCTCTTTGAGGTAGATATTAAACTACTCATTTGACAGAGATGGAGACTTTCAGAGCATCAGAAAGGTTAAGTGACTTGCCTGATATAACACAGCTAATAGAGGCAGAGTCAGGCTCCAGACCTATAAAGCCAAGGTCCAGATTCTTTGCTCTTAATCCCAATACTTAACACTATGTCCCTACTTGGCGTTTGTCAAAAAATATCAATGATTCACATTTAGATCAAAAGTGTCACGTGAACAGGCCATATGCTGTACTCCTTCCTCAAGAAGGCATGTGATGAACATGACTTCTGCTGGCCTCGCACATTCGTTATGGAAATGGGTTGCCACTTCCTCCTACGACAGTCCTCAGTGTCCTTCTCCCCATCTCGCCATCCACACCTCACCACCTCCTGACAGCAACCTAGGTGTTTTCCGTCAATAGTGTCACCTAGTGGTCAGAAAAAGGAACTCGTTTATTTAAGCTCCGTTTTCTATGCCCTATTCTATCTTCCTCTTCTAGGATCTTTTTGGCAGAACATATTCACCTCTTTTAAGTCATCACTCACAGGCCATTAAGTTCTACCTTAAATCATATTTTTTATTCCCATACATCCACCCCCCTTAACTCCCTTCCTTCTCTTCTTCTGTCTCTCTGAAGGAAGATCTCTCCCCAAATCATCATTTATTGTACCAGCTGAAAAGTCAACCTAATCATCAGTGGATAGTGGGCTTTGGAGTGAGACAGAACTGGACCTAACATTCAGATCCATCACTTATTAATGGTGAGATCTTGAACAAATTACATAACCTCTCTAAATCTTAGTTTTCAAACCTATTAAATGGAGAGGAATTGCCTACTTCAAAGAGGTGTTATAGGAAAGAGATTAATTAAAATAAACTTAAGAAAAGCACTAATACATACCTGCACATAGTGGGTACTTAATAAATATTACTCATTCTTATGCTATCATCAGTAATGCATAAAAATAATCATGCTATTGTATGAAAAAAAAAGGTAAGTCATACTATTTAGGCTAAATTGGTTCTACTAAAGAACCAGTGTTGGACTTCCCTGGTGGTGCAGTAGTTAAGAATCTGCCTGCCAATGCAGGCGACAAGAGTTCGAGCCCTGGTCTGGGAAGATCCCACATGCTGCAGAGCAGCTAAGCCCATGCGCCACAAATACTGAGCCTGCACTCTAGAGCCCGCGAGCCACACCTACTGAAGCCCCCGCTACCCAACCCTGCGCTCTAGGGCCCGCATGCTGCAACTACTGAAGCCTGCGCGCCTAGAGCCTGTGCTCCACACAAGAGAAGCCTCCACAATGAGAAGCCCGCGCACCGCAACGAAGAGTAGCCCCCGCTCGCCACAACGAGAGAAAGCGGCGCGCAGCAACAAAGACCCAATGCAGCCAAAAATAAATAAATAAATTTATAAAAAACAAAACAAAAAAAGAACCAGTGTCTGTAATACCCAAATTCTTTTAAGTGAAGTCCCTTCCAAAGCTCTGTACGAACTGACTTCATAGTGAAATATGAGCTTGTGAAGTTTCTCGTCTTGTACTATTCTGACATTTCTTGCAGTGTGATTAAAATAAAATAAGCTCAAATAGAAAATACTACTTTTTGAGATATAACTGACATATAACATACCAAAATCCTGTAAGTAAGTTCCCATCAAAATCTGTACAAGCCTCCACTTACTTGCTGGTTCTTCTACTTGTTATAAATGTATTTCTTCTGTGTGATGGATAAATCAAATATTTATGGGATAGCCTGAGTATGTAGCCATCATTTACAAACACTATTTCTATGCAAAAAATGAATTATAAATGTTAAAGAACTATAAATTAGAAATTTCTTCAAGCTTTGGTTTTAAAATTATGAAAAATCTTTAAAGTAAATGAAAAGAGTACATTCCATTTTTTTTTTTCTAATGGAGGCCAGGACTCCTAAGTGGGTCTGCTCATAAAAAAGAATGAAATCTGTTTGCTGATACACTGCAGAAAAATGTTAAAATTCTACTTGCTCTAAGAAACACTGATCATCTTTAAGTATAATTTTGTCATCTCAGTTACACATGTGACTTATAAAACAGATCCAGCCACAGGAGCCTGTGAAACAGCATTTGGCAATATATGTAAATTACTGGCTTGTATTATTTAACAAAATGTAATGTTTCAAAGGAAATTTAATGGAGAAAGAATAACCATTTCAATAAATGGTTGGTACTGGATTAATTGGACATCCAAATGCAAAAGAATGAAAGTTGATCCCATACTTCATGCCAAATATAAAAACTAACCTAAGATGGACTATGACCTAAATGTAAAAACTAAAACTATAAAACTCTGGAAGTAAATATAGGAGAAAATCTTGTGACCTTGGATTAGGTAATGACGTCTTAGACATGACATAAAGAGCATGGTGCACAAAAGAAGCAGCTGATAAATTGAACTTTATCAAAACTGAAAACTTTTGCTCATCAGAAGACACCATAAAGAAAATGAAAAACCAAGCCACAGACCGGTAAAAATATTTCCAAGATACATATCTAATAAAGCACATGAATCCAAAATATATGAAGAACTCTCAAAATGCAATAATAAGAAAACAAGCAAACCAATTTTAAAAATGGGCAAAAGATTTAAACACTTCCCCAAAGAAGATATACAAATGCTAAATGCACACAATCAAAGATGCTCAATATCAGTCATCAATGGCTGAAGGCAAATTAAAGCCATAAGATACCACACACAGCTATTAGATTGGCTAAAACCACCAGAACTAAACAAAAAACCTGACAATGCCAAATGCTAACATAGATGCAGAGCAATTAGCACTTTCTTGCATTGTTGCTAGAAATGAAAAAGGATACACCCACTCTGGAAAACACTTTGGCAGTTTCTTAGAAAGTTGTACATATGCTTACTATATGACCCAGGAACCATCTCCTAGATACAAAAGAAATGAAAACATGTTCAAACCAAAATCTGAATGCAGATGTTTATAATGGCTTTATTCATAATCACCAAAATCTGGGAACAAAACCTATCACTTAACTGGTACTTTTTTTAACTTTTATTTTACTGAAGTACAGTTGATTTACAATGTTGTGTTAATTTCTACTGTGCAGCAAAGTCATTCAGCTACATACGTGTATGTGTATACTCACACACACACACACACACACACTCTTTTTCATGTTCTTTTCCATTATGGTTTATCACAGGATATTGAATATAGTTCCCTGTACTATAGAGTAGGACCTTGTTGTTTATCCTTCTTATATATACTAGTTTGCATCTGCTAACCCCAAACTCCCACTCCTACCCTCCACCACTCCTCATCTCCCTTGGCAACCACAAGTCTGTTCTCTATGTCTGTGAGACTTTTCTGTTTCATAGATAAGTTCATTTGTGTCATATTTTAGTTTCCACATATAAGAGATATCATATGGTATTTGTCTTTCTGACTTACTTCACTTAGTAGGATAATCTCTAAGTTGCTGCAAATGGCATTTTTCTTTCTTTTTTATGGCTGAGTAGTATTCCATTGTGTATATATACCACATTGTCATTAGCCTTTCATCTGTCAATGGACATTTAGGTTATTTAACTGGTAAATTGATGACCATATTGCATTGCATCCAAACAATGGAACAACACTCAGCAATGAAAAGAGTAAATTACTGGTACCCACAGCCACATACATGAGTCTTGAATGCATTGTGTTGAGTGAAAGAAGCCAGACTCAAAAGACTACATACTCGGGCTTCCCTGGTGGTGCAGTGGTTGAGAGTCCGCCTGCCGATGCAGGGGACGCGGGTTCGTGCCCCGGTCCGGGAGGATCCCACATGCCGCAGAGCGGCTGGGCCCATGAGCCTGTGCTCCACAGCAGGAGAGGCCACAGCAGTGAGAGGCCCGCGTACCAAAAAAAAAAAAAAAAGACTACATACTCCATGACATTCTGGAAAAGGGAAACTGTAGGAGAGAAAAAAGACCAGTGGTTGTCAGGATCTGGAGGTCAGGTCAGGGATGAGTTGATGAAAAAGAAGCATGATGGAACTTTTGGAGCTGGTAGAAATGCTCTATATCCTGATTTTTGTTGTTGTTACAGTGCTGTATGCTTTTTTCAAAACTCATAGAACTGTACACTAAAAAGGGTGAATTTTACTGCCTATAAATTATAGCTCAATTTAAAAAATGTAATAATGTAAGTGAGAGTGTTCAGTTTCACGTTTCCTTTCAGGAGATAGATAAAATAAAAATTAAAATTTTCTCCATTTTACAGTTCAGATGTACAAAATAATGTGAAGTGTCATCACTATAGCTACTTTTGATATGTTACGAAATAAGGAGAGGGTCATAAAACAGCAGGGATAGTATGTTATGAGTTGCATTGGGGAAAAATGCATAGAAAAAGATTACACCCAAAACATTATCATTATCATCGGGTTATGATTGAGTGATAAGATTATAAATACGTTTTCTTCTTTTCCTTATTTCTATTTCTCTAATTCTCTTACACACAGATGAAGTAAGAAAATAAAAATCAAACAGATATAACTGTCAAAAAAAACCCAGATATAACTGTCTGGATGACAGGATTTACAATGGTAATTAAAGGAAATGCACTGACTCACAGAGTGTTAGAGTTGTTAGGAAATCTTAAAGAATCCCTCATCAACCACCTATACATTGCTTCATGAATAAATAAATAAATAAATAACATTAGCCCAGAGAAATTAAGTGCTCTGTCCCAGGTCTCAGACCACGGTAGGACCTCTAGACTAAAGGTCTCCTGGCTCCCACCTAGGACGGCTATTGTACCAGGGGAGAGGGAAGAAGCTACAAGGTAGAATGGAAAACAATTCTACCACTAGGTAGAATTATGTCATAGAGAATCTAAGAGCACCCTCTACTTTTCTATGTGCCAGTTGAAAGACAAGGTTAATTTTTATTAATGTTGGCTTTAACTGACTCATGTTTTTTAAACTGGAAAGAGAGAAACATTGGCTTGTAAAAAGTCACAGCAGATAATGTTTCTTTTTTGTGGGGTAGGTTTGGTAGATTATTTTTTATTATCGAATAAGCACCATGTTACTTCTGGTGTATCCCAGAAGTACTAGTGTTGATAAATGATACTGCTGTGCTTGTAGCCACTCTCTAGCAATATTTGCAGTCAACAAGTTGGCTCACATAACAAGAGAAATGGCAGTGGGGAAGAAAAGGAGTTATACTACTAATCCTAAACCCTAAATGTGTCAAGAATCTTCTGGGATTTATTAGGGTCAAGAGTTGCCTTAAGGATCCATTTAAGATAATTTCAAAGATAAATGGAGTATAGATAGCCATGCCTCAGAGATTGTTCTTAAGTTGAATCAGCATAATATGGTGCTGCTCTCAAGACATTCAGCATAGTTTTTTAATGAAAATAATGTTTTGGTGAAGAAGTAACATATGCCAAATGCTTTTTAAACAAGAAAATGATTCAGAAAAGTATTTAAAAAGCAGAAAATAAAAATAACTCATAGTCCCATCACACCAAGATAACTAGCTTAATTTTGGTATACTTCCTTCCAGACTTTTTTCTGTTGATGTTTGCGTGTGTGTGTGTGTGTGTGTGTGAATTTACAAAAATCTACTTAAATACAAAATTAATACATAATTCTATTTTGTAATTACACTTTTTCACTTAACAATAGAATGATAGAAATTCATTTTCATGTCAGTAAACATAGATTCACATTATTTTTAATGTTGGATAAGCCTCTGTGGGTGGCTGTTTAGGTTGGTAACAGATTTTTACAAATCAATAACATTATCTGATGAATAACTGACTTATATCATTTGTTGCTTGATAATTATTTCCTTTGTAAAAATATCTGGAAGAGAAAGAGCTAGATAAAAGAATATTTACCTTTTAAAGATTTTTTGTTCATATGAAAAAAATACCCTCTAGAAAGATTGTGCTAACTTATACTACAATTAGCAGTCATATGAGACTGTCAGTTTCCTTACTTCCTTGTCAAGAGTAGATATTATTATTTTTTTCAATAATGTTTTTCCTTCTGAGAATGAGGAAATGATATTGCTTTTATTTGTGTTTTTAATTATTACTGAGATTGAATATTTTTCATGTATTTATTGCCCATGGGAATTTTTTCCCTTTGTAACTTGACTTTATTCAGTCTTCTATATGGATGTTACTGTTATATGTATGAGAGCTTTTTTCTACAGTAAGACACGCACAGGAATTCTGATTGACATTAGGATATCGGCAGCTACCTGAATCTCAACCTCTGCACACGTCCTCCCAAAATCATAAGATCAGAAAGGAGAACAAGTAAACCACATATGACCCAGGAGACAGAATATTTCAAGTTACTTGTAAAAAGATAAATAAATTTTAAATTACAACAAAGACACCACTAGATTTCCTCCAACCACTATTAGTCTATTGGTGCAGAAAGTAGTGGGAAGGCAGTCTTAAGATATTCCATGGGAAAGAGATGGGTGGAGGACATACATAAAACAAAGACAAATTTACTCCCAGAAAAAGTCCAGCACCTTGCTCTAACATGGTAAACACAAATCTGGAACTTGGTGAATCACAGTACCTGTTACATGGAATTCAGCAAAACTGGAGGTAGTAGTCTTGAAGAAGCACTACTTCTGAAAGAAAAAAAGATAAATAGAGAGGAAGTGCCCTTCTGATATGTGGAAGTGAAGGAAAAGGAGTATGTAAGAGGAGGAAAGTAATGATTCTGTACAAATAAAAGAGGATCATAAGACAGGCAAACAGCTTCACTTCCCAACCACCATCACAATGAAGTACCTACTCCTTATGAAGTACCTAAAAGTTGGAGAAATCAGAGCAAATCTGTTCAAAGCCACTGTAATAAGAAAACAGAATATGCAAAGCCAAACATTTCACCTGATAAAAATTCTCCTTAAGCAAGTACAAAGCAGAAGAAAATCATAACACAATACTCTAAATGGAACTAAATATCAAACATTTATTTGTAATTTTAGAAACCTAGTATCAGAAATCTGAAAACTGAATAGAAATGTACCCCCAAAAGGGAAGAAATAGAATGAGTTAATTGAATGTGAGGAAAAAAGTTGGAAAAAAAAAAACCTCCTCAGAAATGGAGAATAAATTACAAGATACCCAAAGCAGAATATTTTCAAATGAAGAAAGGGAAGCAAATAAAAAAGAATAAAAATTAGATAAAGGAAGAGAAAAGTAAAAATGATCAGGGAGAAAGTTGTTGAAATAGAAGACTAACAAATAAAATCTAATGTATGTATAACTCAAGCCCCTGAAAAGGAAAAAAAACAATACTTTCTTCAAATAAGAGAAGATATAAATAGACATATTGAAAGGCCCACCAAGTACCTGGGAAAATTGATTCAAAATGGTTAATTCTGAGAAATATTGCCCTTATTTTGAAGGAGGGTAAAGACAATTAACTTTACAATTATTAGGTATGGAGGGAGTAAAAAGGAAATGGGGAGAAAAGCCTTAATGCAAAAGAGGTGAAGGAGTGGTAGGGGGAGGGTGGGGAGCAGGGGGAAAAGAACAGAAAAGGTAATACAAATACAAAACATAATAAGATTAGAAATAAATCCAAATATATCTGTAATCACAATACATGTAAATAGACTAAACACTCCAATTAAAAAACAAAGATGATCAAACATCAAAAAAATTAATGCTATGCTATTTCCATAATGTTTTTAAACTATAAATTAAATTATTAGAAGTGTTAAAAAAAGTTGGGCAAGATAACTGAAGTTTTTAAAACCAATACAAAAAAATCAATTGCCTTTTCATACACCAGCAACAATCAATTAGAAAATGTAAATTTAAAAGTTTAATAAGTTACCATGCACAAGAGCTACAACTAACAAAATATTAAATATCAGGGACACATCTAACAAAAGATCTTCCTTTATAGATAAAACTCATTGACAGACATTAAACGATTGGACAGATAATAGACATGTCAGGGTTTGCCAAATCTATTCGTATTTTCAATATCCCAATCAAATTCTCAACAGAGTTTTTCGTGAAACTTGAAAAGCTGATTTTACAACATGTATGGAAGAACAAAAGACAAAGAAACACTAAGACGTTCCTTAATAAAAACAAAGTGGATAGCTTTATACTATTGGCTATTGACTTAATATAGAGCTATACTAATTAAGACAGAATGAAGTTGGTGCAAAGGATAGCCAAGTAGACCAATGAAACATTACTAAGATAATGGAAAGTCTATTTAAGCCTGGCAGATCAGTGACTAAAAGATGGACTATTATTGGCCATTCATATAGGAAAAAATAAACTTGATTACTTACCCCTCAAAACCCAATAATTTATTCCAGGTGAATTAAAGTCTTACATATGATTAGCAAACTGCAAAACTTTTTATGATAATAAGGAGAAATTCTTTATGACCTCAGATTAGAGAAAGATTTCTTAAACAAAATACAAAGTGTACAAAAATGCAGAAGAAAAAATAAATTTGACTATTATGAAATTTTAAAATGTAATTCATCCAGGGGACCATAAAAAAAGATGAAAAGATAAGCCACATACTGAAAGAAGATATGTGTAGCACATATAACTGACAAAAGGCTAGTGTCTTGACTATATAAGGAAGTCCTACAAAGACAACTCACTGGAAAAATGTCAACTACATGAACAGAAAGAGGAAATATACATGCCCTATAACTTTAACAATGAAGAAAGGAAAATGGTAGAGAGAGAAAAAATTGTGAGCCTCATTAGGAATTAGGGAAAGGCAAATTAAAACTACAGTGAAATACCATTCCACACACACCAGACTGGCAAACATTTTTAAGTTGGCTAATACCAAACAACCCCATGGAAAAAGTCTGGCATTACCTAGTAAATGAGAACATATATATCTCCAAGACTCAACAACTCCAAGAGAAATGCTTGAACATATAACCAGGGGACAAGAATGTTCACAGTAGCATTGTCTCAAATGACAAAATGTCCATCAATAGAACAGATAAATATATTGTTGAAGACAATTGACTACTATACAGTAGTGGAAAATGAAGGAACAACAGCCGCTGACATCAACATAGATAATCCAAATCAATGTTGAGCAAAATAAGCAAATCTCAAAAGAATATATTCAGTATTATGTCAACTTATTTAAAGCTCATAAATGACAAGATTGAATGATATACTTTTTAGCGATGCATATATAGGTGATACAACAATGAAGAAAAGCAAAGGACAGTGGTTACCTCTCAGTGGAAAAAGTGGGAGACGTTCTTGGCAAGAGGCACATAATATGTTTCTAAGTTATTAGTAACATTCTATGTCTTTATCTAAGGGTTAGGTACACTACTGTTTGTTTTAAATTGTACATACACACTTTAAACACGATGTATATGATATATGCTGAAATTAAAAATCAGAAGGAAAATATTGTAATGGAAGCTTCATTTGGGACTGCTTTTTCCTGGAATGTTAGCCAGATGAAATTTTTAACATTTTAAACTTGTATCTCTTGGAAATCAAAACCAAAACAGGCAGGCTCTAAGCCTCACATTTCTGACCAACTGGATGAGTGATTTTGCATGTGCTAACTGCTTTGGTTATTTAAGTGACAGATTTTCTTTATCTGCCATGAGAAACTCATTTATGAGACCAGAAGGCACAAAGCTGCATTTGACTAATAAAGTGCTCTGCATGTCTCATCTTCTCCTTTCTTGGTTATTTGCTACAGTTGCACAACTCCCGGGAGGACAACTTTCCACGAGCATCTGTGTGCACCAGCGTTAAGTATATATTACATTTTAGTGGGGGCTAATTTATATCAGACTGTAAACCAGCTGGGCCAGCTGTGTAATTCACAGATCTGTGAGCAGGCTCCTGAGTAACTCCACCAAGAAGAGAGAGAGAGCAAGAGAGAGTTATCTATTCATATGCAATAGACGAAATGTCGGTAAATAGTGGAGAAATAGGAAGATACATACATAAACAAATGGGAGAAAGAGAGAATATTTTGATGGTATTTTTAATGTATATTCTCATGTCAACACTAAGTATATAACAGACTAACTCCAAACCAATGTAATTTGAGTTCTCGGATCCAGCCATACCTGAAGCAGGGATCTACCCCAGGACCATTCAGTTACAGGAGTCAAAAAAAGAGTTCCTTATTTTTCTAAGATAATTTAAACTTGGGGAATTTGTTTCTTAAATTTAAAAAGTCCTTACAATAGTCCAGTGTCACCAAAGACCCCGGATGCAGTGTGACATGATGAAAGGTTTGTGGACTACAGCATACTAGCTTCAGAGGCTCTGTGAGAGTCACAGAAACAGCTGCATTTTGTTGCAGAGAAAATTGAAACTGGGGTGATCTGGGCCCTGAGAAATCGGTGAGGGTGTGCAGCAGACACATATACTTAATGAGGAAAGGACAGCCAGATTTAAAATCACACCTCTCAGTCCCTCAATTAGAAAATTCATTCAATATTTGCACACATAATATCTTCACAGCCAAATCAATAAAATGTGGTTTTGATATGGAACCTGTGTGGAGAATTTTCTGTTTCTCATGTATCCTCCTTTGAACCAGCCAGTGGCTCCACCCTGGAAATGAGAAACCCAAATAGAGAATGTGGGCCCTCCTCCTTCCCTCCATGTTTTCTGAAGAGAATAGAAAACAGCTCCACCTAAGGAATGAAAACTTAAAAGGCCTTGGAAACAAGAGCTCACTGAGATTGAGGAAGAGACAGAAGGGAGAGGGATTAGGTTTGGCCAAGACGTTCAATTAATGTAATCCAGATGTTGGTCTATAATCTAGATAAGATTGTCTAGAAACCCCCATTCCATCCTTTGTGGAAGGATCAATGCTGTCCCCTAAATTTCTGTGAGTTCCTGGGTTCCTCATGTTCCCAATGACACCTGCAGACTTCCTTCTGGTTTTGTATAGTTTTCTTATCTTCCAATTCAGATACGTAGGGATATCAGACACTTTTCTTGACTTCCACACCAAACAAACACACAAAAGCAAACACACTTGCAAAAGCCTTTGTGAGCGTGGCAATCTGTAAACACGAAATGCACATAGTTGTTCTTTAAAGCCTTTAGTCACTCCACTGCTGGCTCCCTGATGTCTGCACCCCTCGCCCCATCTCCCCATTCAGTTCGGGTACAGAGCTGGCCATCTAGCTCTTTTGGTGCCTTGTCTACAGCTAACCCACACTTCTCAGTATTTACCCCCAAGAATTATCAAATGTTTTCCTACACAAAACAACCAAGAGAAATTTTGGTTTCAAGTGTTAGGATAATAAAATTTGTCACCATGATATGCAAAGAACCAAAGAGAATGGAGCTGTCCCCAGTGGAAGACATTTTCTCTGTGTCCCCAGTCATTGGCATGTTTGCAGGAAAGGCAGAGGCTCAAAGGATGTGCAAGGCCCTCTGCTCTGGGGACTCAAGTCTATGGAGAGTGCACCAGGGGATGGCTCTCTGGCCAGGGGGGCTGGAGCAGAGGCCATGCTAAACACTCAGGGTACCCAAAGACAGAAAGCCCCGGCCCCTGCTTAAGGACTAAGAGTGATTATCAAGTCTCCAAGACTGGGGAACTCTCTTCCTATGCAACCTGCAGGTTTAGGTTTGCTGATTCTAACTTCTATTCATTAAATCTTTTCTTAAAGAATCATTTGGGGCTTAAGGTGGTAGGGGAAGAGGAGGGATAGCTTAAGTTTACCCTATGCTTACATATACTTTAAAAATGTATTATCTTCATTATTTCTAATGTATCTCATCTCGCCTTCAAATTCACATGCTCAGTGATGGCAAAAGAAAAAAGAAACTATATTTGTTGATTAAAGTTATCTCAGCCTCTTTTGGCCTCGTTTGGTGTTTAATGGATTAGATATTCATTTCAAAGTTCAACCTCTCTAGCAGGGCTGATTATTTCTTCTCAGAATATCTTCCTTTTTTCTCCTTCTCTCAAGGTTGTGTCTCTGCAGGAGAAGTTACATAACTTTTGGGGGGAGGGGTGCTGAGAGGAAGGACCTCAGGGCTGTGGGTCCGCTCCATGAAATGGAGTGGCTCATCTTGTACCTGGAGGTGCAGCTGGTTCTTTGAGCACCAGCCTCGCACCCTTTGCTAAAGTCCTTAGTGCCGGTCTCAGGCTCCAGCTAGAAGTCTCTGCTATTTGTGATTGCCCAATCCTAGCTCTTCTGTTCTCAAGACTTTTGCATCTCACCAAAGCAGGCAAGAACATGAGCCTGTCTTTTCTAGCTGCAGTGGCTGTACTAACCTGACAGCCTCAGCAAGACAATCTTCTCACTGAGTTCCAGACAAGAAATAAGAAAGCAGCTCCTTCTGATTCAGTTCAGTCCTCAACCTATCTGGAGTTTTGGTCTCTTTTTTGCCTCTCCTCCCTTCCCGCCCCATCCCAACCCTGGGCTGAGGCACAGAGGAGCAAGGTAGTGGGTGCAAGACTGTTAGCTCAGGGGAACTGAGGGTCTATTATTCAACATGTTTTTATTGAAAACCTACTATATGCCAAATACTCTTCTAGGGTCTGGGGTACAGCAGCAAACAAAACAGTGTGAGTCCCTGTTCTCTTAGAGTTTACATTCTAGTTGTAGTGGAGAGTTAAGAAACCTATCTACACACAGTATATACCATGGTCAGTTTGGCATGAGAACCAAGAAGAAAAAGCAATAACAGAAAAGGGTATAGAGAGTAATAGAGGTATATTTTAGTCAGGGTGACCACATATAATTAAAGTGCAGACTCCCCAGCCATTCCCCAGAGAATAGTTATAATATAGAGAGAACCATGGATTCCTCAGATGCCCCCTGGTGAGTGTGTGTGCATGTGTGTGTGTGCGTGCATGCCTGCCTGTATGTTGGGGGAGGGGTAGTATTGAGGGGCAAGAGGGTCCAGAGTCTGGAGACTTAAGAAACACTTCCCGGAAATGGAGCTGGAGGAATCAGGCTCCCTGACTTCAGACTATACTACAAAGCTACAGTAATCAAGACAGTATGGTACTGGCATGAAAACAGAAATATAGATCAATGGAACAGGATAGAAAGCCCAGAGATAAACCCACACACGTATGGTCACCTTATCTTTGATAAAGGAGGCAAGAATATACAGTGGAGAAAAGACAGCCTCTTCAATAAGTGGTGCTGGGAAAACTGGACAGCTACATGTAAAAGAATGAAATTAGAACACTCCCTAACACCATACACAAAAATAAACTCAAAATGGATTAAAGACCTAAATGTGAGGCCAGACACCATCAAATTCTTAGAGGAAAACATAGGCAGAACACTCTATGACTAAATCACAGCAAAATCCTTTTTGACCCACCTCCTAGAGAAATGGAAATAAAAACAAAAATAAACAAATGGGACCTAATGAAACTTAAAAGCTTTTGCACAGCAAAGGAAACCATAAACAAGACCAAAAGACAACCCACAGAATGGGAGAAAATATTTGCAAATGAAGCAACTGACAAAGGATTAATCTCCAAAATTTATAAGCAGCTCATGCAGCTCAATAACAAAAAAACAAACAACTCAATCCAAAAATGAGCAGAAGACCTAAATAGACATTTCTCCAAAGAAGATATACAGATTGCCAACAAACACATGAAAGAATGCTCAACATCATTAATCATTAGAGAAATGCAAATCAAAACTACAATGAGATATCATCTCACACTGGTCAGAATGGCCATCATCAAAAAATCTACAAACAATAAATGCTGGAGAGTGTGTGGAGAAAAGGGAACACTCTTGCACTGTTGGTGGGAATGTAAATTGATACAGCCACTATGGAGAACAGTATGGAGGTTCCTTAAAAAACTAAAAATAGAACTACCATATGACCCAGCAATCCCACTACTGGGCATATACCCTGAGAAAACCATAATTCAAAACGAGTCATGTACCACAATGTTCATTGCAGCTCTATTTACAATAGCCAGGACATGGAAGCAACCTAAGTGTCCATCAACAGATGAATGGATAAAGAAGATGTGGCACATATATACAATGGAATATTACTCAGACATAAAAAGGAACGAAACTGAGTTATTTGTAGTGAGATGGATGGACCTAGAGTCTGTCATACAGAGTGAAGTAAGTCAGAAAGAGAAAAACAAATACCGTACACTAACACATGTATATGGAATCTAAGAAAAAAAAAGGTCATGAAGAACCTAGGGGTAAGACAGGAATAAAGACACAGACCTACTAGAGAATGGACTTGAGGATATGGGGAGGGGGGAGGGTAAGCTGTGACAAAGTGACATGGACATATATACACTGCCAAACGTAAAATAGATAGCTAGTGGGAAGCAGCCGCATAGCACAGAGAGATCAGCTCGGTGCTTTGTGACCACCTAGAGGGGTGGG
The DNA here is from genome assembly GCF_949752795.1 of Hyperoodon ampullatus. Taxonomy (NCBI): domain Eukaryota; kingdom Metazoa; phylum Chordata; class Mammalia; order Artiodactyla; family Ziphiidae; genus Hyperoodon; species Hyperoodon ampullatus. Next base: position 132,790,131 of record NC_136916.1, on the reverse strand, counting down.
ATAGGGAGGGTGGGAGGGAGGGAGACGCAAGAGGGAAGATATATGGGAACATATGTATATGTATAACTGAGTCACTTTGTTATACAGCAGAAACTAACACACCATTGTAAAGCAATTATACTCCAATAAAGATGTTAAAAAAAAAAAAAAGAAACACTTCCCGGGGACACACTGTTTTATGGGGCACAAGCCTGCTGTGTCCCCCTTTGCCTGGCAAAGCAATAAAGCTATTATTTTAAGAAAGAAAGAAAGAAAGAAAGAAAGAAAGAAAGAAAGAAAGAAAGGAAGGAAGGAAGAAAGGAAGAAAGAAAGAAAGAAAGAAAAGAAACACTTCCCTCTAGAGAAGAAAAATAATGAAGAGGTGGCTCGCAGATTTTGAAGCAGATATAGTTATACTAATCTCATGAAAAGAAAGGGGAAGAAAGAGAAGAATGGCTCTGAAGTGACCAACCCAACTGGTCATCTGTTTATAGAAAGGCAAAGAAGGAGCACAGCCGGCGAGAGAGACAGTGACACGGGTCCTCCCACACCAGCTGTAGAGCCACTTCAACAGGCAGGGATCTGGATGTGCAGGACACAGCATCCTCAAGAAACCCATCCCCAGTGGATGTGCCCTGGAAGAAAAATTTCTCCCAATCCTGATTGAAACCAGTACCAGACTGACCACCAGCTGGAGGGCTTGGTCGCCAGGAGCAGACAGTGCTAGGCCAACCAAGGAGAGACATGAGTTGTTCCATGTCTTCACCCAAAAACCCAGTATGGGTACCAAGTCAAGTATCCCAAAATGCTTAAAAGAGTCAAAAGGACTTGGAAATGTTAAATACCAGAAACTATCTCAGAAACCATTCAGCCCAAACTCTATATTTCAAATATAGCTTTCTGGGAGCAGATAAGAGAGAGAAAGGAGAAAAGTGGTCTTGGGAAGATTCAGAGAAGGGAAGGCATTAGTAGTCAGTCTTGAAGGATGAATAGGAGTTTGCCAGATGAACAAGGAGGAGATACGTAGGTGAAAACATTATGACAATAACAGCATCAAAATGGTATCTCCCTGGATTTGCCGCACCCCAGCCTACCGAACTCAGAGTCCATCAACCTATTCTGGACATGTCAAGGGAGGTCTCGTGGTAGCCCCACTCCAGTCTTTTGGCTCTGAAGTGGCCATCCCTGCTGTGCTACAGGACAACACACATAAAAAAAGAAATCACGACATTTATCAACATTGTCAAGTAACAGAACAAGGTTGGTCATTCCGTGACTAAACTCCAAGTGAACGGTGGGAAGTTCAGAGAAAGGAGAAGTCACCTGGCTTTGAGCTCAGTAAAGAGATGCCCCATTCCAGGCCAGCTCCATATGTCAGCTCACCACAGAGGTCATGGATACAAGTTTCTTCACCACCTCTTACCTCTTCTCGCCAGCCCAGCGGGGAGTACCCCCAACACAGGTCCAATTTTCCAATGACTAAAGAATTTTCCAGTGTGAAGCTTTTAAAGAGGGAAAAAGCACCAAAAAATAGGTAAATACCTAAAGACATAGAACTATAAGTCTACAGACATGGATTCTAGTAACAACTCTGTCCTAACTAACTGCGTGACTTCAAACGACTCCCACACCACTCTGCTGTTAGGTTTGTACATCTGTACAATGAGGAAGTTGGTCAGTCATCTCTGAGGCCTCTCCATGACTAAAACTGGGTGATTTCACATTTCTGCATCAAAAATGCTAAATAAAGGTACTAAAATCTTTGGCACCATCTGCTGAACTTTGAATTTAATTATCATTTAATTATTATTATTTTGTGCGATACCAGGCCACTGGAATATCATAATATCAAATAAGCATCTGAAATGATTGGCCCCTCTTACTCCTTTTACCAACGCTTAGGACAAACAAAATCTATAACAACATGGGCATTCAAAATAGTTTCGACCTTTTGTCAGAAAATATCCTAATTATAACCACACAGTGGAAGTATTGTGCTTTTCCCATGTTGTTCTTACTTGAAGCACCTCCCGTAATTCAAGCTAGCAAGATACTTTGAAAATATACATATGTTGGAATTTGACTCAAAATGACTATCTTTCGTGGTTTACATTGACTCCAAAGGGAGTTAACTGGTAAGATGTACATGTTTTGGGGTGCCCTCTATGTGCATTTACAAGTGTTTTTTCTCTGTGATGATCTAAACCATATGTTGAGGTATTTAGAGGATTATTTTATCAGAAATCCCTCAGTTTGAAAGAAATACCAGGGCACAGCCCACAAGTTTATGCAAGACGTGTATGCACACATGCATGTACACACACACACACACACACACACAAATAAATCGTGTAAATCATCCTTTGTCTTCCAGCCGTTGGACTGCCATATTGATAAATAGGACCTGTCACATTAATTTAATCCTGAATTGTTCTGAAACATAGTTTTGGTGCAAAAATTAATTCCGTAGGGTAATGGAATGTGTTGAGGCTTTAGCAAACGAATGTTTAATGACTATGAAAAAAACATAAATAATGAGAAACAAAAATCACAGATTTGGTAAACTTATCCTCTAAGTTTGCAAAGCTTGTAAAATATTTAGAGGAGGCAATGTCATATCATCCTTCACATAATGCTGTTGAAAAGCATTTCTGTGACAGACTCCGCCAAGATCCTGATGGAGATTTGCTGCAGAGTAAATTCGAAATACTCAGTGACTTTTAAGACCTGCAAAATATATTCACCCAATGATGCCTCATTAGCAACTGTTACATACTTTAACATAAGCCTCTGAGAAGGCAATAGTTTTCATCTCTTTTGCCAAGTCTAATCAACAAATAGTAAGTTCAAGAATTCTGTCTTGAGAAGGATCTGAGGCTGCATCTGGGATCAGAATCTTGCTTGATTATTGATGTCTTCAGTGGGAGAGGGATGCAAGAGTGGCTACATATGGTTCTGCACATCTTCACACATCTCCAGAGACATCCACTGAACCACTGTGCATGGTGCTGGAAGCACAGTCTTCCTCTCACACAGTTTCCATCATGTCCCTATCCCCTTCCAGACTGTACTTCAGATAAACTATAAGCATTATTTAAATTCTTATTTCATTTGATTGCCTTTTCTAGCTGCCCCACCCCCTCCCTTTCTCACCTTCCCAATACTTTTCAGTTCTTTTCTGTTGGTCCCTATAATAGAGCCCCCCATGTGAGTCACTACATCTCTCTGTTTCTCCCTCATCCTTAACTATTCCCACCTCCTTGCCTTTACTCATTACATCTCCTGTCTTTGGCCTGCCAGTCTGGGCCAGCCACCTCCTCAAAGACTTGGGTTTGGGGCTTCCTTGGTGGTGCAGTGGTTGAGAATCTGCCTGCTAATGCAGGGGACACGGGTTCGAGCCCTGGTCTGGGAAGATCCCACATGCCGCAGAGCAACTGGGCCCATGAGCCACAACTACTGAGCCTGCGCGTCTGGAGCCTGTGCTCCGCAACAAGAGAGGCCCCGATAGTGAGAGGCCCGTGCACCGCCATGAAGAGTGGCCCCCGCTTGCCACAACTAGAGAAAGCCCTCACACAGAAACGAAGACCCAACACAGCCCAAAATAAATAAATGAATTTAAAAATGAATTTAAAAATAAATAAATAAAAACAAAAGACTTGGGTTTAACATCCAAAATTTTTTTGTAACAGGCAAATTTCTGGTGCTTAATTTTAGCCCCATTTCCTCAGTCTAATACTATATTTTTTATACTGAATTATCAAACTCTAATTTTTATGTTGATTTATAAACATTCTCTGATTAAGAGGGCTGTTTTCTCTTTTCAGTTAAAGTGGATGCACCATAAAGATACGTACCACATCTTCTAATTTTCCACATCCCCAACAAGTCGTCTTACTGCTGTTATGATATACCAATAAGAATTACATATTATTTTAAAATATTCTATTTTTTACCCTTCATTACAGGCATAAGAAGAAAAGAATAAAGGACAATAAATTTTTTCTGTGTTTACTTTGCCCAGAAACAGGGCCTTACTTGCATTTGCTCATTCAGTGCTTATAACAACCCTACGAGGAAGATATTATTATTAAGCTACATGTTCTAGATGAGAAAATTAAGGCTCAAAGGGAATAAGAGACATGCTCAAGGTTACACAGCTAACAAAACAGTCTTTCTGTTGTCCTTCACCATCTCCCCTTTGACAACGTTCAAAGAACGTAAACGCTTTTTATTACAGAGAAAAGAAATTAGTACAGCTATAGAGGTCCAGGATGTTGAAAGATCCGTATTTTGGAATCCTCAGCTTACTAAGAACCCTCTTTTCTGTACATACGAGAAAAGGAAATATGTCATCACATTACTTTTTTGTAACCTCAATAGAGAAAAAGCTAATGCTGTTGGGTGGACATTGCAAAGATTGGGCATCTACTTTTTTCCACGGGTAGAAACAGACAGAATGGATTTGTTCTGCCCATTCACTTCTCATATTAATACCACTCTTCTCAGCTCCCATGTAATCAATCCTTTTGTTTTTAATGTCCTTTTCATCACCTGTCTAATGCTCTCCTGGCACCCAAAACAAAAACAGTGAAGAAATGAATATGACCAGAACACAGGCAAGAAGAAGCAGGGACTTACATTTTTATATTTTATTTTTATTAAAAACTTATATCTTAGTTTTCATTGATAAAAACTAAAGAGGCTCCCATGCTGCATGATTTTATTTACATAAGATTTACTTTAGAAAAGGAAAACCTGTAGGCAGAGAGACCCAATCTGTGGTGGCCAGGGGCCAGGGGTAGGAGGAAGAGATTGACTACAAAGCGGCATGGAGGGAATGTCATGGGGTGATAAAAATCTTCTGTATCTTCATTGGGGTCATGGTTACACAACTGTATTCATTTGCCAAAATTCATTGAACCGTACACCTAAAAAAGGATGAATTACACTCTACATAATTATACCTCACTAAAGTCGGTTTAAAAATAAAATAAAAAGCCTTGACTAATTTGAAACATAAAATCTGACAATAGTAAGAGAATATAGGTCTTGCCTGAATTTGGATATACGTAACTTGCCTATTATAATGTGTATTTAAGTTCAATTGGTATTCTAGCATATGGTTTTTTTTTCTCAAAGAATTTAAGAGTGGCAAGAGCATTTGCATTAGGCTGACGTGAGCTTTTGTGGAATTGAGAGAGTTCCCCTCAAAGAAGTCAAGATCACACAGCCTGGACCTTTTCCCCGGCAGTAAAACCACTAGTTGGAATGTCAATAAAACGTTGGTACGATAGATCCTTCTTCAAGGAGTTGGGCTCAGCCAATACCTCTTCCAGCTGCAGGACATTTGTAATTAATAAGACAAATGAATTCTCTTCACCTAGATTTCCAATTCCCAGGAGATAACGTATGCAGGCATTCTTCAACCCCTGCCCTCCCCTCGAAAAAATTACAAAAGAAATAACCCATTTACAATCATTAAACTTCTGATCTGTCAAAATAAGGAAATGAAAGTCCAAATATTACAAACTATCATTAGTACTCTTCATAGCAGAAACAAATTATTTTGTTAACTCAGTTTATGAACATTATAATAGCACAACATTACAGGTTCTAGTGATTTTATTACCCAGGATGTTCAGGAAGAGAAAAGTTAGATCAAACCTTTTATTTTCTTCATTTCCAGTGAGTTTTAGAAATTGCCTATGTGTTAAAAATGTGCATATTATTAACAATAATAAAAACTCACTATACCTACTAATAAATTTTATGAAAGTATACCTAATTTCCCAGTATATTTTTTAACAAATCCCCCATTTGGACTTTCATCATCCTGTTTTGTCATCTCAATAATAACTACTTACGTACTTAGTCACTATAACACTATGAAAGTTATATTAACCTATCTAAATTTTACGGTAAGAAATGTTAAATGTTTCAGGCTATAACTTGAATCTGAAGAACAGAAAGAAAATATGATCATTGTCTTATTAAAATAGCGCCTGCCAAATGCAGAATGGTCTGACATTTTAAATGTGTTTTTAATTCTGCCTTTTCAACAGAAAGTAAAATATAAACAAAAAGTGCAACTACTTAATGGCCTTATGATTCCACTTCTAAACTAGGCTGTTTGGTTGTTTTGTTTTTGTTTTTATTTTTGTTTTTGTTTTTTATTTTAAGTACCAAAAGAAGCAGATAAGAGCACTGACTCATAGGTTTGAATGTCATTTGTGTATAATAATGAGCATAAAAATCTAAAATCATTTTCAAATTGTAACACCAGTCTATAGTCACCCTATTCGCCTCATGTCAAAATTCTAACAAATTCTTTAATGACAACTAGCTTCAGATGCTGTTAGGTTTTTCGAAGGCAAATAGTGTACTTCCTAGAATGGGACAGTTCACCAAAGGAATATAGCAACTGAGGTTGAAACATATCCACAAATGTTAAAATATTACCCTTCCTAAAGGGCATGTACTGAAAATTGATGCACTAAGCAAAGAGAAAGAACGAGAATCTTCTTGAATTTCCAAGTCTTGTTAATACGCACCATTTTCTAAAATGTTTCATTATACTGCTTTTAATGTAGACCTTTGGAAACAGTATGTTTAGTGGTTTCGATGCTATACTTCACTATGGGGCAAATAACTATGGAAAAAGATAGTTTAAACTCTTTGCGATTTATCTATAAAATGGAGTCAATAAAGTTGTTGTGAGGATTATATAACATACATAAAGCTCTTAGAATAGTGCCAATTGATAGGATATAGGTACTCCTATAGAATATAGGCCCTCCTTAAGTGTTAGCTATTATTGTTGTTTTTTGTTGCTGTTGTTGTCATAGTAGCTACAGTTCTTGGAACGTCTACTTTTTTCCAAACACTGACATACTTTAATTTTCTTTATTTCTGCAAAGTAGTATGTTATCTCCATTTTACAGATAGGAAAACTGAGCTCAGAGAGTTTAAGTAACTTGTCCAAGGACATGTCAACTTAGACAAAGCCAGGACATACCAAGACCTGTCTAACATCAGCTCCGTCTACTATGCCGCTGCAGCAGCATGACCCTTCGTCCTTCATTTTCACACATTTTAGAGAAGATTTGAGATGTTCTTTATGCAGAATACTACAATGAAGTCTTTTGGAAAAGGCAAAAAAGTCTTAGTACACAGTCCTTAATTCCCACTAAGAATGTTTGTATTTATTCTCTCATGAGTCAGATAATTAATCTTGACACATCCCAAATAAAAGCATGTGCTAGCCTCAGTGAATTCTTAGGTGACTTTTTAAAGTTTTTTAAATGAAATAAATGTAAAAACATACTTACAAGTGTGCTCTAGTTATGTAGCAGAAGAAGCATTGTCGCTTAGTAGCTTCATAAGCAACTGGTTAGAGGCAAAGTGTTTTATTCTGAAGAGGAAACTAAGGTTCCCCTAATTCTTTCCCCATCTGTGCAGTGATAGTTTACCATCAACCTTTCTGTAAGGCCCTCTGAAGAATACAAATCTACTGCTTATAACCTACCCTTGCTATTCTCACAGCATTTATTTACTATACCACACATAGAGTACTGTTTATATTTTTCTCAAGTTGTTTTTGTTTATATTTCTTATTTTTTCAATGAGTGACACAATAGGCAGACTATTGCATTCTTTTTTCTATTTTCCTTAAATTAGATCTCAGAGCATATTTTTCAAGTGCGATTGAAATTAACCAAATTCTAAGTAGAAGATGGTCATTATCAGCACATCACTCTGTTCGTGACTGTTAATCCACAGAGACAGTCCTATCAAAGGAACAGAAACTATTTAAACCAATGGGAATTGACAAAGCACAAAATAGGACAGAGAAGCAGATGTTTAATGTGCTATGATGGACTCACTGAATAACTCTCAAAAGACACAAAGACATGGGGTCAAATTGTTCAGTACTGACCAAAAGGATTGGAATTTTTTCTTGCTGGCCAATATACCCAAAAATTTTTTGAAAAAAAGAAGAAAACATCACTGTGTATAGTAAAAACAGTTTGTCTCCAGGATATTTCTCATTCTCAATTGTCTGAGTTTTCCAAGTCAAACCAGCTGAAATAGAAAGTCCTTAAATGGCTATAATTCATGAGACATAACCTGGGTAATTTATGGTTTGTAGTCCAAGAGTTCAAAATGGGAAGGATAAGCAACTATACTTCCCGTCTAAAATGTGTGTGGGGTGGGAGAGTGGGGCGAGCTGACATCCACACTATCAGTGCTATGGTCAAGCATCATGATGGTTTGAAATGTGCACGTTGCCCGTTAGTGTACAATGTTGCAAGGTGCAAATTCCCAAATGTAGTCAATCTGGGCTTGAATCTGACATGTTAGCATGTAGTTGGAGTATCTCCAATCTCCATAACTTCTTACCCTGACATCTTTCATCACACTCATTAAGGAGGAGGAGGAGAGTACATGTGGTCACCAGATTCATTTTTATTTCTGAAAGAAAGCCGCATCCTTTAATTACCCCTTACCATCTTATTGCTCCAATTTTTACTGCAACTTTGAAATAATTCTTATTTGACATAGGCTTTTAAATCAAGAATAAACAAGACCACACACCCTCCTGATGGATACATTAAAAACATATGTCTATTGTGATAAATACCCTCATGGAAAAAAAAGTTTTAGTTAAAAACGAAGAACCAAACTTCGTGATGGAACCAGGCTCAACTGTAGCCCATTTATCACCTTTTCTAAGGTTGCCTCTCTTTGGAAATTGAACCCCTAATGTGCTGAATAAGGCATGTGTGTGTGCTTTCTGTCAGAATATCACAGTTTGGCCTAGAGTGTTCAGAGTAGGATTCTGATCTCTAATTTACCATACTCCAAGAGTGAGAACCATAGAAGGAGAGAAGAGAAGAGAAACTGAATTGTGACATAAAACTTGTAAAATTTAGGACATGACAAGCAAGTCTGAAGCTAGGTATTGTTGACCTTTTTTTTTTTTTTTTTTGTGGTACACGGGGCTCTCACTGTTGTGGCCTCTCCCGTTGTGGAGCACGGGCTCCGGACACGCAGGCTCAGCAGCTATGGCTCACGGGTCTAGCCGTTCCACGGCATGTGGGATCTTCCTGGACCGGGGCACAAACCCATGTCCCCTGCATCAGCAGCCAGACTCTCAACCACTGTGCCACCAGGGAAGCCCCATTGACCATTTTAATCATTCATCTGAAAATTTTCAAGCTTCATCAGATGATATTGAACAGCAGTTGGATAAAAAAAAATTCTAGATACTGAGTGGAGAATTTCAATGCCTGACATTAAATTATCAACGTGTGAAATATGTTTAAAACAATAGGAAGATTGATATCTATTGGGCATGGTCCACACATATATTTGTACAAAAGCATATAAGGGAGAGCTATGTGAGATCCAACAGCACAGATTAAGGACACAGAAGAACCTAAAATACAAGAAGCAAAAAGGAAGAAAAGAAGAGGGAAAAAAACAAGAAAAAAGAAAAATAATGGAAGACAGAAAAATAGCAGGACTAAAAGGGGAATCACTACAGTTACAAGAGAGAATAAAGATCAATTGATGAGTTTGAGAACAATGTTTTGTGAATCTAACAAGGTTGCAGAGTTTTCATCAGAGTTCTGGTTGAGAATTTGTGTTTGTTTTGTTCGTCTCTTCAGACATTATCAAACATTGACGAGATCGCAGACTTGTAGGCGAAGTAACTGAAAATTAATGAGGCCATGGATTGGCATGGAGAACTCAAATTGTAAGAAAGCCAGTTAGAAGGGGAAGAAGAGTGTGACATCGCAAAGTGACACGGTTGGCAGCGGTGGGAACTGTGAGCTGGAAGAATAATTTGAAGGCATAAATCTTCACAATGAGAGAATTTTTGCAGTTATGAGAATTAATAAGTGCACCAGAGTCCACACTCAGTAAATATTTGCTAGAATAAACTGAATGAAAAGAAATGGGTAAAAAATAAACAAGGGCAGGGAGCTAAGAACAGAGCCTTCGAAGATGCCCTCAGCTATGAAATGAATCAACCAAAGAGACCTAGAAACAATCACATAAGAGGAAGGAGGCAAAAAGGGAAGGCACTGTGTCAGGGAAGTCAAAATTAAGGAGTATTTTTTAAAAGACATGGTCACTAGTGTCAAATGAAAAGAAGTGATGAAACTGGGTTAGATCTATTGGGGGGAAATATGTTTCAAAATGTCTCTGGAAGGGATATGATCCTTAAATTTTTCTGAAAATTTTAAGGGCTGAGACTTACAAGTTGAGGTAATTTATGATAAGAAAAATCAACAACAACTATGCAAATTAAGCTAAAGCCAATTTCAGCTAAGAAAAAAAAATTTTAAGCTATTGAGAAAGGGACAATGGAAAAAAAGGAAAGAAAAAGCTCCCTCTAATGGAAAAAAAAATCATCTGGGCTTTGATAAACTTAATAAGATCATGCTACTGCATAACATTTATTCTTTTTTTTTTTTTTTTTTTGCGGTACGTGGACCTCTCACTGTTGTGGCCTCTCCCGCTGGGGAGCACAGGCTCCGGACGCACAGGCTCAGCAGCCATGGCTCACAGGCCCAGCCGCTCCACAGCACGTGGGATCCTCCCGGACCGGGGCACGAACCTGCGTCCCCTGCATTGGCAGGCGGACTCCCAACCACTGCGCCACCAGGGAAGCCCCCATAACATTTATTCTTGTTCAGCTTTCTCAGAAGAAAATAAAGCAGCATTTCCCCCAAAGTACAGGGAGATTAAGACCTTCCCTGTGAATATTTAGAAGTAGTTTACTATTTAAAAGTAGTTTTACAAAATGCCAGGAGTCTTACCCTGGGATTCTTGGATGATGGGCTTCAGAAAGTCTATGACCCTCCCCCCGATACTGCATTCCATTCCTGCTACTCGTGTAGAAGAGGGTCTAAAGCTTCCATCAGATTCTTAAAGAACTTGTTACCTGGTAAAAGTTAAGAACCATTGTTCTAGAGAAAGTAATACTTTGGGCCACTGGGGGTAAAGGTTTAAAGGCATTTTGATGGCAAGTTGGGCCGACATCTGCACATTCTTATTCATCCTCACCACTTTCCCTTCCGTCTCCATGGAAGTATTGCTCTCCTCTTGGGCTTTCGCTTTGCTTTAAATCTCACCTCCTCTCTGTTTCCTCTCAGTCTCCTTTGCCCCATAAATATTGTAGTTCCCAGGACTCCGTGTCCCATCCCTTTCTCTTCTTACTTTATATCTCCTATCTGGTTGATCTGTATTCTATCTGGCTCTAACAGATTTCTACAGGATGGTCATAAAGTCTGGAAACATAGGTGGATACAGAAGAAATGATTTATTGATACTATATTATAAAACATGACAAAATATTATTATCTCTGTTTTCAGAATTTATGGTCACCCTGTATATATTTATGGTTTCTAAATCAATCTCAAGCCAAGTAGTCTTTCTTGAGCTGGATTTGATTTTCAGACTGTGGACCGTCTATGGAGCATCTCCACTTGGCATCCTCCAGACCCTTCTCACATAACATGTTCAACATCACCTCCCCTTGCATTCCCCATTTTAGGGGATGGTATCCCCTCTCCTTACTCAACTCCCAAAGCAGGAACCTGGGAGTTACCCTCTGTCACTCCCAGGTTTCTGAGAGTTATACTCAGCAGCTCCCTCTTCTTTACTACTTCTCCTTCCAACTGATCACCAATCCTGTCTATTCTATTCACAGACACTTTTCAAATCTTCCACCACCCCAGTCTATCTCTACCGATATTGTCTTAGTTTAAGCACTTATCATTTCTTGCCTCAACTATTATAGTAGAGCCTCTTCGTGGGCTTCTTACTACTAATCTCACCTCCTTCCAACAAATTCCTCCTCCAAAGAATCTTTCTAAAATGCAAATCTGATTGTGATAATCCACTACTTCAAACTCTCCCATAGCTCCAATTGCTCAAGAGTATTACTCAAACTCCTTGGCCTGGCATACACAGCCTTCATCTTCTACATTTTCCTCCTCATATCTTTGGTGCTAGAGCCATGCCCACTAACTTGACCTTCCCCAAATATGTCTTCATCCTTCTCCTTGATTCGCACCAGTGATGAGCTTCTATTTCTCTTTCAAGGCTCAGCTCAAGATTCTCTAGAACTATCCCTTCCCCCACCACTATCACCACCTCTCAGAATTTCAACTTCTTTTTTCTGTGCTCTGGGAGCAACTTACATCATTATCATAATATATTACAATTGATTGTTTAAAATCTCTTCCCTACAAAACTGGGAGCTCCCAGGGACCATTTCTTTATTAATCTTTGTATCCCTAGCACCTAGCATTCCATAATTATGTGTTCAGTGGAAGAGGGAAATATACTGCTTAGAACCGGAAAAGAATTTGTATTTTGTGATGGGCAAAGGGCCTCATGTAACAAATACATGCTCCTGACCCAGATTAGGCATGTTTTAACTGGTCTAGAACCATAGAGACCATAATGAGACAGGACTTAGAACCGAGCACAGGTAATGAAGAAAAAGACCACCTTTGGGGAGTGAGAGGAAGTCCGGACTGGTCAGCTATTCGGGGTATCCAAAAGGATAACAAACACCTGATTTCTTTAAGAAAGAAGTCCATGAGGGGATGGGTTGTCAACAAGATCTAACAGAGTGGCTGGCAGTGGGAGAGTCAACAGCAATGCTTGAATCAGGCCATATTTTGAGATTCTGATTGAGGGTAACCAGCAGTAAGAGGTCAATGAGCAGGAAGTAGTGCCCAGCCGGAGGGAAGAACTGGCAAGGCGGGTCTGGGCCGGGCTGGGACTCTCAGCAGGTTATCAGGACTGGTAACCAGGCACAGGAAACAAGGTAAATTTTGCTTCAGTATCAAGGTTAAGGGGAGCTTGGTGTCAGGGACACAGCTAAACTGGGAGCAAAGCCAAAAGCAGAGTTCCAGCAACAGTGACTGAGTCTGTCATGGGAGTATTGAGTTAGAGCCCCTGAAAGTCCCACCAAGGACAGGATTGATGGAGGGTTGGAGAAAGAGCGGAGTGAGGCTAAGATGTTGTCTCAGCCTGAGGAGAAGCACAGTGGCCAGGGAGTCAGGCAGGCCCTGACGATGTCTGAGGGACACTGCACCCAGGAAACTTGAACATCCTCTTAGAAATGCACTCCCAATTTTATTTCTTCTAAGATACTTTTCTGTTGGCACTTTTCCCATTAAACCTTAGCTATTCCAAGGACACATGGGTTTTTCTCCTTTAGGTAAGATACGTAAAGATAAGTAAAATCAGGCTAAAAAATTTGTTTTTTACATCTTAGTTTTAAAACTGAGAAACAAAATTCTGACAAAACAAGATCACTGGATTCTTTCAAAAAGCATAAAATCAAAATCTGTTAGAGCAGAACCGAGCACTCCTTATTCAGTTATTTTACACTCCAGGGTTGGGCAGTGGCAATTCAGGCCACTATAGACAACAAGGGGAGGTCATCTGGAGGTCAAGGAGGTGAGCCTAGAGTCTCCCACTTTATATGTTGAGGTTCAGATTAGATTATACTTGAAATACCGAAAAGAGTTTTGAGGTTGGATTAAAGTTTTTAAGTGACCCATCAGATACAACTTTCTTCTTTTATAGGTGAAGAAATTGAGGCCTAGAGAAATTCAACAAAATTCTAAAACCATGCTCTGAGGATTTTCCTGGTGGCACAGTGATTAAGAATCTGCCTGCCGGGGCTTCCCTGGTGGCGTAGTGGTTGGGAGTCCGCCTGCCGATGCAGGGGACATGGGTTCGTGCCCCGGTCCGGGAAGATCCCACATGCCGCGGAGCGGCTGGGCCCGTGAGCCATGGCCGCTGAGCCTGCGTGTCTGGAGCCTGTGCTCTGCAACGGGAGAGGCCACAACAGTGAGAGGCCTGCGTACCTCAAACAAGAAAAGAATCTGCCTGCCAATGCAGGGGACACGGGTTCAAGCCCTGGTCCAGGAAGATCCCACATGCCGCGGAGCAACTAAGCCTGTGAGCCACAACTACTGAGCCTGTGCTCTAGAGCCCATGCACCACAACTACTGAGCCTGCCTACTGCAATACTGAAGCCCGTGCACCTAGAGCCCGTGCTCCGCAACAAGAGAAGCCACCGCAATGAGAAGCCCACGCACCGCAACGAAGACCCAACACAGCCATAAATAAATAAATAGAATTTTTAAAATAAATAAATAAATAAAGCCATGCTCTGGTTGTGGTGGACATCTGATGACACAGTGGAGACTAGTGAAAAGCTCTTCACACATTTTCCAGGAGCTTCCAGTCTACAACACAGAGTCAACGTCACACTGCACATGTTCAGGAAACCGACAATATGGTATACATTTTAAACAAAGACATGACTGGAAGGGTATATACATCTATACTGATCAAAGTCAATATTTTCAGCTTACACAATAAAAAAAAATCTCAAAGACAAAATGACAAGTTGTCCTACCTTTATAAAATTTAAAGAACGGTTTGAGCTGAGCAGACCAGTGAGGGTGCAGTCAAGGAAACAAAAGCAATTCTGTATCTCTCAAGCAAAAGGAAATTGGTATAGAGATTAGTTACAAGGATGATGGAAAAGCTGAGAATCCAAACAAAGGAGAGCGAGACTTCACCAAGACAAACAAACCAGGAAGATACCACCACTCCTTGGGCTGCAGGGTCAACAGTGGGAGGTGGTGTTCCCAGAGTCCATCCAATGGGAGCTGGGCCAGGAAGGGGGTTTCTAGGAGGGGATGGGCCCACAGAAGGAGAAGCTGCCCATGGGGCCTAAAATCCTAGAGCAGATTTGGTTGCTACTCCTTCCACAAAAGCACAAAAAACTTTCTTTCAGAATAAGGGAAAGTCAAGTTCAATTACAAAGTGACTCTTCCCAACCTCACCCCATCTCTCTTTTTCTGGTTTTTGCTTGCAATCTGATTCATCTTCCTCACCCCCAGAGACACCTGTGAGAGGAGAGTTTTCCAGCCCACTCTCCAAAGGAAGGAAGCAATCCAACAATGCTGATCTGAGCCAATGGCCCGTATCCTTTGGGGTTAGGAATAATGGCATGAGGAGTGAGCCATCACAAGACAAAGTGACCCAGAGAAACATGCTTCCTGAGCATAATGAAAACACAAAGGTTAAAGATGATGACTAACTGCATTTGAATCGCCTTCCAAGTTCTACTTAGCTTAATTAACCCTTATCTTCACTCTCTGACATAAAGTGGGCTCTTAAAGGAACATTTTAAACCTACACAGTCAATCGCCTCCTTCAAGCTGGCAAAAGCATAATCCAGAAAGACAGGAAACAGAGATGTCAACTCTGCTTTACCACTGAGATGTTTCTGGAAACCCACCATTTTTCATATCTGTTCCTTGAGAGCTGAGGGGAATACTAGAGAAGTTCTCTGGCCTAAGTTAGTTGATGGAGTATGCAACAAGGGATCATGGATCCCCACTTTTGAGGTCACCCTGACCTGTGGAGGTTTTCCAGCATTCCTGATTCATTCCAACACATTGCTTTGTTATGGTGTCAGCTGTCAGTGGGCCAGGTGACAGGAGTCAAGCCACCTCTGAGCCAGCCAAGCCTGAGGTCACAGAAGCAGATGTTGGATTCTAAATTTGCCCCCTCTTCCTTCCAGTTCACACTCCCACCTGGACACCCAGCCCACCCCTAATCCATCCCATTTCCCTTATTCACTCATCAATTCATTTAGTAAACATTCACTGATCACCTAGTATTATGTGCTAGGCACTGGCAGCAGAGCAGAGAACAAAATAGGCAAAAATCCCCATCATCATGGAGCTTATATTCTAATCTGGGTTGATAAACAAATAAGTTAAAATATATAGTTTGTCCAACAATGATATGGGATTGTGAAAAATCATGATAATAAAGTAGGGAAAGGCCATGTATCTTCCAGGGTGGGAGCATCAAAATTTATAAAAAGAGGTCCAAGGAAGACCTTTTTGTAAGAATGACCTACGAGCAAACATCTGAAATGAGAGTGCGAGTGCTGTAAATATTTTAGGAAAGAGCATTTCAGTCAGAGGAAATAGCAAGTGCAAGGGTCCCGGAGCTGGACCTTGCCTGCAGACACGCTCTAGGAACAGCAAGAAGCCCACTGGAGTCAGAGTGGAATGAGTATAGGGAAGAAATAGGAGTAGGAGACAGGCTCAGAAATGTGAGAGGAATGACATTTTGCAGGACTTTGTGGGCTTTTTGAAGAACTCTGACATTTACCCTAATTTAGATGGAAAACCAGCAGAGCAGAAGAGTGACATGCTCTAACTTGCTTTTTCATAAGGATCGCTCTGTCTGTAGGACAGAGGATAGAATGTAGGGGACACAATGGCAAAAGCAAGGAAACCAATTGCATTAATCCAGGGACAAAGGTGGAGGCAGTAATAGTTGGATTCTGAATATATTTAAACATATTTTTAAGATCCTACAAAGGATGGATTTGTGGCTATTCATCCTCTTTACCTGAGTCTTTGGGCTAAGTCTAAGATTTCCATTAATCTAGGATACTGGAACTGCAAAGCTTGGGTTAGTACCTGGCACTGAACGTAAAGAGGGAAAGGCAATGAGGAGGAAAGGAAATAAGAGGTTAATATTGGTTAGGACGAGAAACAACAACATCAATACATTGAGATCCTAATGTGGTTAAGTTTCTATATTAAGAGGTTTATACATGTTATTTCATTTAATCCTTAAAATAACCATATGAAAATAGAACTTTTATCCTCTTAGGAAGAAGTGATGGCTCAGGAAGGCTTAATTACCTTGCCCAAGTCACACGACTAATACAAGGCCAAGCTAGAAACTGAGCCCAGCTCACTTTCTCTAAAGTCTGTGGTATTTCCTCAACACTACAGTTATTCATTCACTCAACAAATATGTATTGGGTGCAGCTGCATAAGACACTGAGACAAGCAAGATAAGGTACCTGGTCTCAATAAACTTCTAATTGGAAATATGACACTATGCTTAGAAGATTATTGCTGGGAAATACAGCTCTCTTCCATTCGTTCATTCTACAAATATTTATAGAGGACCTATTCAGATCTGACATTAAAAAAGTCATTCTCTTTTTTTGTTGTTGTTCTTCTCTTTTACTTTTTTAAAAATTTTTATTGAAGTAGAGTTGATCTACAATGTTGTGTTAGTTTCAGGTGTACAGCAAAGTGAATCAGTTATACATATACACATATATTCAATCTTCTTTAGATTCTTTTCCCATATAGGCCATTACAGAGTATCGCGTAGAGTTCCCTGTGCTGTACAGTAGGTCCTTATTAGTCATCTATTTTATATAGAGTGTGTCTAAGTCAGTCCCAATCTTCCAGTTTTTCCCTCCTCCCCCCCTTACCCCCTGGTAACTGTAAGTTTGTTTTCTACATCTGTAACTCTATTTCTGTTTTCTAGATAAGTTTATTTGTACCCTAAAAAAGTCATTCTCTTTTGAAGCTTACATTTTGGTGGGAGGATCCAGACAATAAACAAATAAAAATGTAAATCCTCTCAAGTGAGGATGCATACTATGGAGAGAAATAAAGTCAGGCTACACAACTGTCACTATCCTATGCAGGTTGCTCAGGGATGCTGTCTCTGCTAAATCACATTTAAGCAAAGACCTGGCTGGGTTTGTTTGTTCATTGTTCCATCACACAAGTCAATCAAAAAAATCCTAGCTTGCTTCTGTGAGCCTATTAAACAATGCAGCAGATGGAAAAAAAAAAAATTAAGAGCTACTTTTATGCAGGTGAGAGTTATCCAGGAAAGTGCCAATAGCAGACAACCCAAAAAGGGACACTGATAGGTGGTACATATCATGGAGCTTGACAAAGTCATGAATCTGATGGTGAGATCAACAAAAGGGAACTCAAAATCTAAAGGCCAGCAAAAGCAAAATGGCCCCAAGAGAGTCATGGCAGCTGACTCTACATTTCTATACATGTATATACTGCTTGTCACAGAAACAGCTACACATATTAGGATTGAAATTTTAAGTGCATGAAAAAGAGCAACATAAGATAAACTGATCGAGGGAAATATAGCTAAGTTAAAGCTTCATAAATCTACCGTGTTTAGGACTGCTGAAAGATAAAATGATCAGAAACGTCCACCTGGGGATTCCGAGAGAAAAAAAATAGCTAGATTTGCTGAAAGGCCCGGTAAATGTTTGGAGAATTGAATCCCTACAGAACGTTGTGTATAACTTGGGATGAAGTTATACTTGGGTTCTCGATTCAAATACCAGCAGCATGGGAATCGCCTGAAAGCTTGTTAGAAATGCAGAATAGCAGGTCAACCCCAGACCTCCTGAATCAGAATCAACAATTTAATAAAGACCCCAAGTGGTTTGTCTGCACATTCAAGTTTTAAAGGCTCTAATGTGGGTTTCTGTTGCCCTTAAAACCGTCACTGATGAAGTAGGTAAAAGGAAAGGAAATGGTGGCCGGCTCACCACCAGGCTATGGTAGAGGGTGCACAGACACCTAAACTCTCTTCTTAGATTTCAACAAAAAAACCAGGAAGCCCCTCAGTTTGTTAGGCAAATGAAGATTGGTGAAGGAGGAATTTGGACGAACGGTATGAGCCCTTAATTAAGAGCAGTCCCAGACTTGCTACCAACTAAAGCAATGGAAATTATAGTCAAAGAGTGACGATTCAATCTTGGTAACTGGAATTTCCAGTTGCGTGGAAAATACGAACTTTTAGAGGATTTCACAAACATTAACCTTTCTGCAAGGTCTTCAGTGGCCACGAATTGCACTTGCTTGCAGAGCACTGAATTCTAACCATTTCCTAGAGTGAACCTCAGCCCAACAGGCCTGACCAAGTCCACCAGCAGAATCCAGGAATTCTGTATTCTAAGACAAACCAACACATGTGCTCTTGCTGTTCTGAAAGTGCTTTCTGGAGAGGCCTCTTCCTTCTGCACCACAGTATTGAGCAAGGGGTGGGGAAAAGTCATATCATTATCCCATATATTCTTTTCATCCAACCACAATTACAGGGAGCCTTGCAGCATGTTACACAAACCTGTCATCAAGGTTGAAGCTGAAAAATTCAAGTCACACAACAGTAAGAATGGGTCTGTGCAGCCACTTAAGCAAGGAAGTTCAACCTCAAACCAACTTGCTCAAGGCTCTTCCACCAGCCACGCTAACTGCAGTGACACTGTAGAGTGTGGACTCACGTCCATGCTGATGACCTGCAAAGAGACCAGGAAAAAAAATATTCTTAAAGCACTGAATAGTATTAACTTCATGCCAGGACATGAAGTCCTGCATAAGGATATTTTATGCATTTTTACAGTTGATCTTCAAATGTAGTACTCTCAAAGATTATCTGTGTTATTTATGTTATTCTATTATCGTCCATATTATTACTGTATGCTATCATGATTATCTCTATTATTATTATCTAAAGTATTTCTAGTAAGTATAGAAATAGGATTCAAACTCTGACCACTTAGCACCAAAGCCTTACACTTCTCTACTAAAGTGTTAGACTTCCTGTTATTTTCTGCCCAGTCTCCCAACATAAAGTATAATGATGGTAGAAGTTATGAAACAGATTTATTTACCATCTACTTAAAGGGGACCTTCTTGTCTAAGTGCCTATGTGCAAAGGAACTTGATAAGTATACCTCTTCTGAGTACCTACTAAGCATGGGAAGTCGCTGTAATTGAGGTGAAAAAGTCAGACTGTTCATGCTGGTTTGGACTTCACAGGGGCCAGTGTAGACCATTTAGCACAATCTGTACCAAAAATGAAGTAAAGCCATCTCTCTCCCCACAGCCACTTAGCTGGTGGACTCGAGCTCCAACTGTTCCCATCTCAAGGCAGAGACAGGGGAGCATTGGCTCTGATTTGGAGGACATTTCTGCTTGAGAGGATGAGAAGGCACCAAGAGAAGAATCAAGGTTGTCCCAGTAGACAGAGCAGTCACCTGAAGGAGCAGGCATTCAGCCTCAGAAAGTCTCTCCAATCCTAAGAAATCCTACCGCACAGTTACTACGGCCCAGGGAAGGGTCGTGGTGGTCCACTCGCTTCCCTGGAGGTTAGCAGCCAGTCCTAGTCCAGGCTTCCAGGAACGCTCCCAGGGGCTGTGGCAGATTTATGTGTCAGCAGGAAGCCAGCTTGCCACACAGACACTGTTGTTGGAACCCGATAGAACTTGGCGTCTGACTGGTCGAGCCACCAAGCACATCTTGCCAGTGACTGCAGATGCTGGCTGCAGTGGGGAATAGGAGAATGCAAGAAAATACTACATGGGTGTATTTGCAGCTTAGGGCGGAGAGTATACCACTGTGCCTGTGTGTGTTGTCATCGTGTTGCTATATGGAAGAGCAGGGGTATGATATCGTGAGCCCATTTTAAGCACTGACGCATCATCAGGTTTGAGGGAGGCTTTTCTTATGATGGTTCTCAGTCAAGAGAACTCTATCACTGAGCACACACGTGCACAGCCCCCAAGTTAATATATTTTAGACTCAGCAGAAAAGTTATTCTATGACTTTAAGGAGGACATCCATGCAGGATCACGGGGGAAGGAGAAAGCATTAGGTTGTTATGGAAAGGAAAGATGGTATCTTTTATCACCCAGCTGAAACAGCGCTTCCCTCCTGGCTTGGAATTTTCAGTTTTACACCAAGCAGAGCAGCATGTGGCAGAGGAAGAGGTAGCAGGGAGATACAGGAGTCTAAATAGAGCACAGTGTGGGTTTTTGGATTCCCCAGGATGAAGAAAACTTACTAGAAAACTATTATTAAAGAGAACAGGGAGTTCATAAGCAGAGGTTCATTCCCAAATAAAGCCAGTAAAAGGAAAGAAGACAGGGAAAAAAATCCTTCAATTCAGTAAGTTGAAAAAGAAGATAAAGGCCAAGTTTCATGTAAGAAAATGTCTGCTCATTCAAAAGCTGGCTGTATGTAATTCCATACAAGAAGTCACCTATTTGTCCAGGAAGGTTTCTGGTCTCCACTCTGCTACCAACGTACCATGGAACCTCAGGTGTGGTCTCACAGCCTCTTAAACCAGAGATTCTCCACCAACTCAGAGAAACTAACCATGCTTCTAGGCCCAGCATCATCCATGCCTGAAAACAACATGACCGCCAGGAGAGGGTGCCTAAGCCTCTCCAGGGCATGATTAGCTGTCCTTTCCCAGAACAATAAATACTATGGAGATGTTAGGAGACAGTATCATTACATTTAATTCGCCAGTATTCACTGAGCTGTGTACATGCCTGGCACTGCACACTAACCAGCTAACCAGCACCAGAAATGTGCACAGGTTAATTCATCCATTCCGCAGATAATTATTAAGCACTTAGACAATGTAAAACTTTGTATTAGGTACAAACTATTAGGTATAAAATAAGTTACAAGGATGTCTTGTACAACACAGGGAATGTAGCCAATATTTTACAATAACTATAAATAGAGTATAACTTTTAAAAATTGTGAATCACTATATTGTAAACGTGTAACTTAAATAATATTGTATAGCAACCATACTTCAATTTTTTTAAAGTTTTTAAGTAAATAATACATTGTGTTAGGTGCTGAGAAGAATATCTGTCCCATATCCTCAAGATGTTAACTTCCTAGTAGGGAATCTTAAGAAATATACACAAATCACTATGACTCACAGTAGACTGTGAGAAGGACCAAATGGCATTAGCTGGATTTTTTGACTGCTTGCTTTATAAAGACATTATTCTTTTTAAAGTTGATTTTGCTGGTTAAAAAGCTAAAGAATTTTTGAGTGGTTGGCAGGGCAGGTTTAGTAGTTAGTTCTGTGGGAATCCTATCATTTAGAAACCAAGGATGAGGACTGAATGTAGGAAAGGGGTAAAAGGAGCTCAAGCTCTAAAAAAAGGCTTTGCACTCACTTAGCTGGAAATTATCCTCTTTATTCTTGGGCTAGAAGAGTCACCATGGGTGCTGAAGAGCTTTCACAACAATTGCATAACAATGGTCAGTTCCATAAACACTAGGAAGCTTCGCTATTTTTCCTAGTTCTTCATCTTTTGCGTATACACTGACAAAACTATATTTCAGTTGTATCCACACATAAAAAAAGTTGAGGTAAGATAATATTACCAAAGGTTTCCAGCTCCTTGTGCAAATGAGACCAAGTTTTTCCTGCAGCAGTATATCATTAACTTGCCAACATCCAAGCTGAGAGGTGTGTGATGTTTTGAATCAAACTTCAAAGGTCAAGGGTAAGCAGGGACCTAGAATTACTATTGCATCTAAAATTATTTTACAGCCTTCAAAAGAACATGGAAAAAATGACTGCAGTTCTCAAAATTATATACTGCCTTTGGGGAAAACATACATCTGAGTCTTGGGGAGTACATAGGTAATGTAAGCAGGGCTGGGCCATTTTCCACATCGTAGTCAGTGCCAGACAGGAGGTTGGGCACCGTCTTAGAGTCCCCACCTGTTGTCTGAAATTAGTGTGTGAGTGTTCATCATTTTCTCCCACAAATAGACACCCCTTCCCATTTTTTCCATTACCTCCTTGTTCCCTAAGTTTGCAATCCTGGGTCATTTTTCACTCTTCCTGTTCTCACATCATTTATTCACTTACTTGACAATTCCCTAATGACTATCTGTACCATATCAGACCCTGTGCTGGGTGTCAGGGTTGTAATGGTCTCTGCCCTCCTAGACGCACAGTCCAGTCACCCTAATGATACACAGTCCAGTATGCTAACAGGTAAACAAGCAATTACAATACAGCAGTATTTCTAAAAATGTGGGCTCAACCAACTTCTATTAAACCAGAGCCTTCAGTCTGAGTTCTGGAAGTATGCATTTAAGAAATACTGGAGGTGATTTCTGTGCCTATCAAAATTTGGAGAGTCATTCAGTATGGAATAGTTTGTGCTCACATAGGAAGCCATTGTGCTAGGCAGGGGGATGAAGAGATACAGAGTGATAGATGGAAGAGAGGGTTGTCGGAAGAGATTTTCTGCAGAGAGTGATGTCTACATTAAGGTCTCAAGTATGCAAAATAATTACTCCTATTCAGGCAGAAGAAGTGGAGGGTAGGTACAAAAAGAAGGAATACCCCAGGGAGAGACATTCTTTACAAACCCCAGAAGTGCTCAGGGTGACTGGAACAGTGAGTTCAAGGTCAGCAGGAAGGAGAGATGGATTGAAAAGGTAAGCAGGAAGCAGACTGTAAAGAAGCACATAACATGATTGTGGAATTTGGACCTTATGTTAAAGGCATTGAGGAACTATTGAAGGAGTTTTAAAGAGAGGGGTCGGTGGGAGGAGAGAATTAAATGAGCAGAGTGATTCCTTTTCCCAATTACCATGGGTTCTTGTTACTCAGAGAGAAGCACCTTCAAGGTGGAGGTTCTTTTTCCACCATCTCTTCTAAATGTGCCCCTCTCTTTCCACTTATGCAGACACAACCCTATTCTAATATTTCAAATCCCCTCATGTCTGGATTATGGCCACATCTTTCAAAGTGTTTGCTTTGTCATTGTGCCCAATCTTGCCTGTTGAATACACTCTCAAAATGACCTCGGCCATTAATTTCATCATGTACTAAGCTGCTCAAGAATCTTCTTTTCTTATCTGTGACTAAATTTCTCATTCTAACACTCAAGGCCTGTCACCAACTACTCTTCCTACCTTTGCACCCCTTAGCACTTAGGATCTTCATGCTTTCCCAATACTTCAGGCACAGCAAAGAAGGAATAGCTGTACCACCTGGTACCCGTTGTTGAAAACATTTACTCTTGAAAATTAACACCCAATTATATCACATATTCAAGTCTACTAGCTTTAATCATGGAGTGAAAGACTCTATTTCTTACCAAAGGACTGTCAGGCAACAGCAAACTAGGTAGGAAAGATTTTTGTGAGAGCAAAGCTTCTCTCTAATTTCCTGACCTCGTATGTGGTATAAAAAATTGCCTAGTGAAGCACAATCTAAGCTATAGTGGTAAGAGATGACACTTTGTATTTAGTGTCAGTTCTGCACCGTGGCCCCCGTGTCATTTTGCATTTCATAATTTACAGAGGTTTTTTTTTTTTTTCATGAACCATCAGTCTTTATGTTCTGTTGTATTTTAAGTAGTTACTAAAAGGCTTTCTCCCATTTCTGGAACACCAGGGCATCATTTGGAACATTTCATTGTAGTATTGGGGATTGACATGCCACAATACTAAATTCCCTCCTGACCCTCCCCCTGGCAGAAAGGAATTCAGAATCTATTCTTGATAGGGGTGCCAATGCCTCTTTCCCAATCTCTGGACCAGTGCCCCAGTGAGCCTCCCACTCCACTTCAAGGTGATGAAGCATGCTATTACCCCTCCTCTCCATCCCACCCACTGGAATAAGTGAGTGGTTTATCCAGTCCAGTTTCAAATGAATTCAGGTATCAAGACTTCTGCCACTTTGCTTGGCATATTTATGGAAGTTGTGTAAGAAATATTTTTCCTGACTTCTAGGTTGGGTTTTCCTTTCTCAGTTTCATCGAGTTAGTCATCTAAAAGTTAGAGTCATTTGTGAGTCATAAATTATGTCTTTCGTAGAATAAGTCAAAGAACAGACAGAAAAAGAGAGAGAGAAAAAGGTTGAGAGAGACAGAGAGAGGAAGAGAGGATGGAAGAAAAGGAGTGAAAAGTTCTTTCATTTTAAGATAAAAAGAACAACATTTTCATAATTAGCTTTATTGATGCCCGATATCATGGAGTCCTTTTCTCTTTTAACAGCTTTAATGAGATACAATTCACATTCCATGCAATTCACCATGTAAAGTGTACAACTCAACAGTTTGCTGTATATTCACAGGGTTGTGCAACCACAATCTAATTTTAGAACATTCTCATACCTCCAATCCCACATCCACTGGCCACCACTAATCTACTTTTGTCTCTATAGTTTTGTCTATTTGGTGTATTTTACATAAATGGAATTATACAGTAGGTGATATTTCATGAGTGATTTCTTTCACTTAGCATAATGTTTTCAAGTTTCATCCATATTTAGCCTGCATCACTATCTCAATTATTTTTATTGCCAAATAATGTTTCACTGTATCTATATACCACATTTTATTTATCTGTTCATCAACTGATGAACATTTGTATTTTTTTCACTTTGAGCTATTATAAAATGTGCTGCTATGAATATTTGTTTACAAGTTTTTTTGTGGATTATGTTTTTAATTCTCTAGAGTATATAGCTAGTCTATATTTAACATTTAAGGAAGTGCCAAACTTTTCCACAGCAGCTGCACCATTTTACCTACAATGTGTGAGAATTCCAATTTCTCCATATCCTCACCAACAGTTATTATCTTTTTTATTATAGCCATCTGAGTGAGTTGAAGAAGTAACTCATTATGATTTTGATTTTAATTTCCTTGATAACTAATGATGTTGAGCATCTTTTCATGTGCTCACTGCCAATTTGTATATCTTCTTTGGAGAAATATCTATTTGGATCCTTTGCTCATTTTTTAATAGAGTTATTTGTCCTTTTATAATTTAATTGTAAGAATGCTTTATATATCCTGGATGCCAGTCCATCATCAGATATTTGACTTGCAAATATTTTCTCCCATTCTGTGGATTGTCTTTTAATTTTCTTGATGGCATTGTTTGGATCACAAAAGTTTTTAATCTTAATGTAGTTCATTTTATCTATTTTTTTCTTTAGTTGCTTTTTGTGTCACATTTTAAAAACCATTGCTTAACTCAAGGTCATGAAGATTTACTTCTGTGTTTTCTTCTAATAGTTTTACAGTTTTAGCTCTTAAATTCTGTCATTTTGAGTTAATTTTTGTATATTGTATGAGGTAGGCATCCAGCTTCATTCTTTTGCATGTGGATATCCAGATGTGTCAGTGTTATTTGCTGAAATGACTATTCTTTCCCCATCAAATTGTCTTGGCACTTTATCAAAGATCATTTGACCATAAATGTAAAGGTATATTTCTGGACTCTTAATTCGATCCCATTGATCTATATGTCTATCCAGTACCACACTGTCTAGGTTATTATACTTTAGAGCAAGTTTTGAAATTGGAAAGTGTGAGTTCTCCAATTTTGCTCTCTTTTTTTCAAGATCGTTTTGGCTATTCAGGGTCTCTTGCATTTCCATATGAATTTTAGGATCAGCTTATCAATTTCTGCCTAAAAAAAAGCGAGCTACCATTTTGATACAAATTGCATTGAATCGGTAGACCAGTTGATAAGCTGATGCCTGTTCTTCTGTTTTTTGGAAGTGTTTGTGAAGGATTTCTGTTAATTATTCTTTAAATGTTTGGTAGAATACACCAATGAAGTCATCTGGTTCTGGGCTTTTCTTTGTGGGAAGTTTTTTGTTGTTGTTGTTACTAATTCAATCTCCTTACTTATTATAGGTTTATTCAAATTTCTATTTCTGGGCTTCCCTGGTGGCGCAGTGGTTGAGAGTCCACCTGCCGATGCAGGGGACGCGGCTTCGTGCCCCGGTCCGGGAAGGTCCCACATGCCGCAGAGTGGTTAGGCCCGTGAGCCATGGCCCCTGAGCCTGCGCGTCCGGAGCCCGTGCTCCGCAACGGGAGAGGCCACAACAGTGAGAGGCCCGCGTACTGGAAAAAAAAAAAAAAAAATCTATTTCTTCTTGAGGCAGCTTCAGTAAATTGTGTCTTTCAGAAAGTCTGTCCATTTCATCTAAATGATCTAGTTTGTTGGCATTCAGTTTTTCATAGTATTCTTTTTTCATCCTCTTCATTTCTGTAAAGTCAGTGCTTTCCCTCTTTTATTCCTGATTTCAGTAATTTGAGACTTCTCTCTGTTTTTCCTTAGCCACTCTATCTAAATGTTTATCACTTTTGTGGACTTTTTGAACATCCAACTTTTGCTTTCATTCACTTTTCTGTTGTTTTTCTATTCTAACTTATTTCCATTCAATCTTTGTTATTTCCTTTCTTCTGCTTACTTTAGATTCAGTTTGCTCTTCTTTTTCAGGTTTCTTAAGGGAGAAGTTAGATTACTGACTTGAAATTTTTTTTTTAATATAGGCATTTACAGGTATAAATCTTCCCTGAGCACTGTGTTAGCTGCATACTATAAGATTTGTTTTCATTCTGCTGTTTTCACTTTTATTTATCTCAAGTTATTTTCTGATTTCTCTTGAGATTTCTTTTTTGGCCCATTGATTATTTAGGAGTAAGTTGTTTAATTTCCACATATTGGTGAATTTTCCAAGTTCCCTTCTGTTATTGATTCCTGATTTAATTCCATGAGAGTCCTTTTATTTTTAAGTACTTCAAGGTGTCCAGACAAAATTACTCTTGTTGCAATGCAGTTCCATTCAAAATGTAAAAACAAACTGAAGCCTGTACCCAAATAAGCTTCAACAAAGCAGTTTAAGGAATGAACTCTGGAAGGAGGAAAAATGTAATAAGCATCCTGGTGATTTTTTTTTTCAGTGAATCTAACTCTTATTATTTATTTTAAAATTAAAAAGAGGTAAAAAAAATACCTTCAAGAATTTCACAGGGAACATCTAATTTAGAGAACTTGCAAATATCAGTGAGAACAAAGAAATCATAGATTTTTAGATAGAGAAAATTGGGGTGGGGGACTAAAAAATATGAGTGGTTTCTCCAATCTAGTTTTAAGTGATTTCAAATAACAAGACGCCTACCACTTCCCTTGGCAAATTTGTAGAACTTGTATAAGAAATATTTTCTTGACATTCAGGCTGAGTTTTCCTTTTCTCAATTTCATCATATCAGGCATAGCTGTGCCTCTGTACACCACCCCAAACAATTCCTCTCTTTATTTAGTTCGAGTTTCATCTCCTCAAGGACCTACAGAAGGCTATTATATCCCCTCTTTTCATTCTTATTCCAAGTCAAACATATTTAGGCCTCTTAATCTGTCTTCTTAAGCCAGCTATTCTACTTTTGAATTTATGTTCTTTGAATTTAGTCCAGTACATTCACTCTTTCTAATTCATAGGGACCCTGAACTGTGTATGAGTCATAAGGACTCACACTTGATGTCACATAAGCAACTGTCCACTTCTGTGCCCCTGGCATTTTATTTGAGGTATGAAGCCCAAAATAGTACTTAAAAATAAAAATTAAGATGTCTGCTTTCCATTACCAACCACAGGTGGTTTTCAGTCTCACTGCTTTCCAAGTACTGAACCACCATCCAGTTGGATGTCTGTCATTTGGATTATTTTTTCCCTCTTTCAGGAGGCAGAAATAAGCAAGTTCTTTCCCTGGCTCTCTCAACATTCTCAACAGTTCATCTGCTCTGGTTCAACCATTCACAGCTAAGGCCTGCCAAGTTTACAAGTGCACAAGTTCTTTCAGAGTCCTGCTAGTGTACTCTGGCTATTTCTGAAACCCTGGGGCTAATCTATAACTTTATATGCCTCCCAGTGCCTTGGCAGATTCCCAAGCACAAACCTAAGTCTGATTATTTTGTATGCTTTTAAAAATCTAACTAAAAGTATAAGATCTTCTCTATCTAATTTTTAGAATTGCGTTCTCTAAAAGGTTCAATGGCTCCTGGATTCCAATGGTATGTAAGTTCTAGTACAAGAAAGTACTAGTACACAGTACTTGCAGAGGATATAAGATTCACACATGCACACTCTCAAGACTATTGATCACTGAGCGTTTTGCACTGGTTTCCACCTACTGATTTTTATGAGCAAAATGCACGGACTCCTTATTCATTTGAAGTCCACTAATTGAGAATGTAATGTTGCCAGGGCTGAAATTTATCTTTGCCCTAGGGATGAAGATTCCCTAAGCAAATACACACTATGTGGGCGGGGTTGGTATGCTTGGCACATCTAAAGGAATAATGGTGCCTGAGAACTGTAACACACAATGTATTGGGTATTTTCTCCATGAGTGTGTCTTATGTGTTCATTAAATCAGGCTTGGTAGCATCCCTACTTGAAAGAGTATGTTAAAAAATTAATTTGAGTTACATATGGAACAGAGAAGACTGAATTTCTTTTCAAATGGGAATTCAGGTCTTTTTTACTTCCCACAGCACTGGAAAAATTATATGTGTGTCATTCATTTAGGCCCCAATCACAGATGCAAAGCCAGAATCCCAGAATGGAATGCATCTCCTGCCATACTGGTTTACTTTCATCTGACATTGTGCCTTTAGTGGTCACTCCATTGCTCAAAAATTACTCTAGAGGTGTTATCATTGTGTGACTTCTTTCAGATAATGTATTTGTCAGATTGTAAGCTCCTAAGAGCAGCTATTGGGTCTATGCATCCTCACACAAAGCATTTTATATAATATGTCCCCCAGAAAGTAAATTAATGTACGGGCAAGATTTGAATGTCTCAAACCAAAGAAGTAAATAATAGAAATGTCAGACATTCTGGGTGACCTTTTGAAATGAGTGGGACTTTTCATTTATTTTAAATTATACCATGAAGACCTTTTATTTGATCTTCTAACAGGTAGGGTTTCACATAGAAGTGTCTAAGAAAATATGGAGCCAGACATTGGCTCAGATGACTGGACCTAAAGAACAAACATTTCCTGACAAAAAGAGAAAGCAGAACCAGCAGCAAGACTATACACTCAACCCAATAAGTCATCAGATAAATGCCAAACCCAGATACACAACCAATATTCGAGAACTAGAAGGGACCTCATAGAGTACTTTGCTCAATCCCTTTATTTCTAGATCCAGATATTGAGACCAAGAAAGATTAAGGGACTTGCCCAAGAGCACAAAAGTAGTGCTAATGCCAAAACTAAAAAACACTTTTCCTGTCCCCCAATCCTTTGCTTCTCCAGCTACATCCGAGGTTCATTATTTATACTGCCAGTTGAGCGGATGATCTTCCATATAAACCTAAAGACTCAACAGTGACTCAGATTTTGTTAAGTTTGAATAGCAAAACCATTTGTTCATATCTAACTCACAGGAAGCCTAAATCTTATGCTTTACAAAACATCATTTGCTTCTTTCTCATGCCAGGTGTCACAGGTAATTGCTCTTCAAGATATCCTCTAAGATTTTTGCTTTGAAATGGTCATTATACTACCACAGGGCAAAAATATGTAAAATAACTTAACTCCCCTGACTAAGATGGTGAGTAGGAGAACAGGTTGTCTATGAAGGAATACCACTCAGTGAGCCAATTCAACTGTTTATATAAGTGGAGGAACACACAAAGCTTCCCAGGTACAGAACTGTCTGCTGTGTCTTGGGGAGCCGAGAGGGCTTGCAAGAGAACAGCTACTATTGTTCCTGGCCACAATCTCATTTGGATGCTATGTCTGTACAGCAGGCAAAACAAAAGGCCAAAAGTAGACTCCAGAAGAGAACAGCAGACCCTAACGATACAATTTCTCACACTGTTAATGAGCAACAGCAGGTTTTTCCTCTCTTTTCTTAAACCCCAAGGTTTCTTACATTTCCTAGAACTTTGCCACGGTATGGGTATGCATGTTGGTGTCAAGTATAAGGAACATACACTAGAAGCCAACATAGTAGGCCCTAAAAAAAATTGTGAGATGCTTTCCCACACCTTACCAGCTCCTCAACACTTTCTTCTTTCTCTAGGCTTCTATTCCCTCCAAAAGTATCTTGTGTCTTGGGGATCCTGATAAAGGCTTATGGCAGGGACGGTAAATACATGATAATGTGTGCCGCTACTCCTTGCCTGCCGTGCCTCTGGCAGACATTGCTAATCATGATTCTTTCCCCAGAGCATGTGACCTCCTAGTTTATCTCAGTACAGAATTCCCAACGATCATTCCTAATGAAACATAGCACACGAGAGAAAAATTCTTGAACCCCAAAAGTCTCCAATGACTCTCAACAGACTTGGACAATAATATGCAAAATAACAAGCTGCAAGGTTGAGATTTCTCCCCTTAAATCATCCTCAGTGGAGAGGCAGCCTTTGTTTGCCAAGATAAATAAGAAAGCCTTAGAAAATACTGTTCCCTAGATCTAGAGACACTGCAACAATTAGACTTAACACCTGGAGGTTCTAGGGCTCAACACTATGAATTCCCATAACGCAGTAGGTCTCAAACTTCAGCAGCCATCAGAATCTCCCGGAGGACTTGATAAAACACAGAATGCTGGGTCCCACCCTCATAGCTCCTGATTCATTTGTCCTGTGGAAGAGCCCAAGAATTTGCAGAAATCAATTGCCAGATGATACTGACACTGCTGGTCAAGGGACCACACTTTGAGAACCACTGTTGTAATCCTTTGTCCTGGAGATTCCATCCTTATCCTTATCCCTAACCCCACTCACCTGAACCCACATTCCTAAGATCACAGAGGTCTAAAAAAAAGCAACTCCAATGATCTTCTCTCCATCTCTCTTCTCCCTGACTTCTCAGCAGTATTCTGTTTTGATACCCATTCCTCTCTTATCTGCCTTAATGCTGAACCACCCAGAGTTTCCTCCTAAATATATTACTGAATAAATTTTCAGTATCTCCTTACACCCAGAGAAATCTAGACTTGGTCCTTAGTTCTCTTCTCTTTCTGAACATACTTTATCTCACATTAAATCCAGTTTAATCTGCATCTCCCAAATACATTCCTTCATTCCATCTTTGCATTCCCAGCACATGGTACAGTGACAAATCTCCCATTCAACATGATCCACAAGACAGAGGAAACTACCATTACAGTCTTGCCTTATCCCGTCCCCCCAAATGAATTATGTATTGATAGTTGTACTTACTACAAGTTTTCTTTCTTTGTTTCCAAACTTGTGGGTTCCATTCATCCTGTGCCTCCACCTGAAAGGCCCTAGTATAACTCCTTGTTCAAAACCTGTTCAGCCACCAAGACCCAATTATGTGCTGCCACCTTTATGAAGTCTTCCCTGATTACCCCAACTAGACAAGCCCTCTCCCTTTCCTGAACTCCTCTCATGAGCACCTATCACATGCAGCCTCTGTTACTTTCCTGTGTGCAAACTCTCTCCCTCCTATTCTGAGGTAAGCCCTCTAACTGCAAGGCATATCTTGGTGATCACATGGTCTCCTATTTTCCAAAACAATCCTGATTGCAAGTATCTTATGCAATTATCTTCATCAGCATGCTCATATCTGTCACACTATGTATTCTAATTTTTGGTTCAGAGTATATGTTTCCCAAAAAACAATAACACATGATTTATTCTGGGACATTATTATACTTCTCCTCGTGTAAGAGTCACCCAGAAATATCACAAATATTCCCTTAATAACAGTCTAATTCTTTCCACATTAAGACTACCTATTCTATGTCACAAAGACCTTTTATCACCTCCAAAGAGCGAGTGCCCACCCCAGTTACCTCCAGCTAAAGGTGCTAAAGATTTAAACTGCACATTGAGCCCCAGCTAGAACTTGAGCCAGTTCTAACCCCCCAGTATGGAGGTCTATCAGCAGCCCCACTCCCACCAGTATGTAGGGCCTAGGATTAGATATGCTGTTGCCAGCATAATATCCTGTGTCCCTGAAGGGAGCCACTGGGTCCCACAAGTCTGCTGACTGCAGTCTCCTTACCAGGCACTGCTGAAACTCTACCCAATCCATGTGACTTTGTTTCTTCCCCAGTTCCCAGTTTGCATTTTAGTTCTTTATGCTTGAGCCTCGTCTTGACTGGGTGACTACAGCTGATCTAGCCGTTACCAGGCACCTCTCTACAGAGGCCCAGACCCTGTCACTCTTCCTCCAGGCCTCCACATAGGCCCTCCTTCATAAGGGTGCTAGCTTCTAACTACAAGTAAACTGCCTCTCAGGGATCTCTGCCATTGATATTTACTCACCAAGTTAGAGTCTACCCAACATATCTGAGGACTCAGATGAAGTGACTTGGGCAGCTTCAGGGCCACACTGTTGTGGCTAATGATAACGGTCCACATGACACTGCCCTTCCAAGAGCCCCAAGGCCTGGATGGCTGCCAGGGACTCATTTCCCATGTCATCATCTGGCCCTGGGTCACTGCTTCTCTTGGGGCTCCCTGTGTGGGATTGAGAAAGGCCTCACTAGTGCTACTCCTGGCTGCCATATGCTCTTCCCATTGGGTACATGAGTTTGGGCCTTAGCTCAAACCCGCTGAGCTAAACTTAGCTCACTGACCCATCCCCTCCAGTTCTAGCCTACCATCTCATGAGGAATGAGACACACCACAAGTGTGGCGAGCTCTCCTCAAGAGTTTCCTCCTACCAGACTCATCCTCTTGTCAAGGTGATGTAGCTCTCCCCATGACCCTACTCTCTTCCCAACTAGTTTCAGAAAACTGGAAGGATTGGGCTGACCAAGAGGAAAATCTTGATCCTACCTTCTTGGGGGACCTCAAAGCTTGAGAATTCTTGCCCTGAATCTTTCACCGACCCTCCAGGTACCAGTTATTGAATCCCTACCAATGACCATCAAGAAGCCCCACTGCCGAGTGTTGGACCAGATGACTGAACAGATATAGGGAGGATGGTTTTGGTCTTCAGTTCAGAATTCTTATGTTTATACACTAGATTTGCATGATTTTCAGATTCTCCCAGAGACAACTTCAACAGCCCCTCAAAATAATAGAACTCCTAATGCAAGTTTAGCACACATAGAAAGCAAAGACATGCTCACTCTATAATCACCAGGAGTGTCATTCAAATTCAACACCTGGCAGCCATTCATTAATCTGACTGGTTGCCAACAACACCCTTAAAAGAATAAAACCTCAGAATACATGAGGTTTTACCATGTTGCTAGAATACACTGCTCTTGTATCTAGCAAATCTTTTTCCATTCTGCTGCCAATGAAAATAAGCCATCTGCTGACCCAACGCTGTGAATAGGAAGTTCTAGATGGAGAACACTAGTTGTCAACCTTCTCAACCTTCTACTTATATTTATGACTTGCTATTGTCCAACTACTCTTTGATTTGATTTAATATAACTAGGCAAACACTGATTTGAAGGCTATTGCATTACAGAGGCTGCTTCCGATGCTGTAATAATTAATAATAGTAGAGATTTAAGAATTTACAAAGCACTTTTTCATTTAATTATATATATCTAATTACCACATAGATCAGATCAGTAAAAACTAGAAGTCTTGCTTCTCACCTCCTTCCACCCAGAAAGCTATTTTAGTTCCCTCTCAAGTCAGCTCTCTACCAAAAAATGAAAATGAGAAAACTCATTAGCCCAGGGATTTCTGACAACCAGTTTTTATAACCAATTTATCTAACTGCTCCATTTGTCCCAATACAGGCCCCCAAGGCTTCTACTCCCATCCCACCACCTCTGAAAAAACAAATTAATTTATTAAAATTTCCCTCAAATAAAAATGCCTTGAATCATTAATCTCACTAAATTTGAGAGCTAGCTTTAATGTTGGCATTAAACAAAATAAATAGAGTAAAATTTTGTTTCTATACTCTCACTATTTGGATTATTAGTCATGAGCAACCCATACAAACAATTTGAAACAATTTCAAATTGACCTTTCCTACTCCTATCACTTCCATGTAAGTCATCCATGACTTCCGGTCATCCTACATACTTTGTACTGACAAACACTTGCAAATGGAGAATGGGATGACTTGGGTAATTTTTCATTTAAGTAGTAATATTTTTATTAAGTGCTGATTGTCTAAGTTAGCAAAAAAAGTTAAATCCACAGGGTATAAAAAGTTTTGTTTACAAAAAAAAAAAAGAGAGAGAAAAATCTTTGTCCACATCATTCTTCTACAATGCATCTGAATAATAGTTGAGCTATAAATAGAAGATGCAAGAATGACTAATTCTGTTTTGATTCCATCTCTTCAATGACAAAGGAAATCCCTCTGTACAAACATTAAGCTAAATCAGAACAGCTGGATTTGTGGAATTTTATCTAGAACATCTACATCAAACAAGAGTGCCAACCTTGAAGAGGGACAAATAATTCCCAAAGGAACCCGGTTTTATAACTATCAACTCGGGGACTTGTGATTTAAAAGAAAGAAAAATACAGCATTCCTTTAAGAGAATACTCACTTAAAATCGTCACTGCTAATAAAATGCAAGAGAAATTTACCCCCAATTACTTTATCCTAGAAAAATCTTTCTGTCGTTTGTGACTGAGACCATATGCATCATTTATAGTTAGATCTTTCTTTTAGAAACTTAGTTATATCTTTAGAAATTTGTCATCTAAATTAGGCCCCTAGCCACATAGAGAGAAGTATTCTGGTAATGCACTGGGAAGGGGATGAATGAAAGACTGGATTGAATTTTCCATGGAAGCCGACAATTAAAATTGTTTTCTTTGGTATATCCCTTTCTGTCCGTTGTTTCTGAGCGCTCTGAGAGAAGAAAAAAGTTAAGAAGCCTGATTCAGTCATTTCCAAATCTCACTTCCAGTTTCCATCTTATTAAAGACATGACAACTTTAATGTGTATAACATAAACAGAATCATAAAAGGGAAAGAATTAGAACAGTCTGGAAGAGTCAGTGTCCAAGGCAAGAAAATGCCACAGCTGATTTGCTCCTTTTATTGTTGTTGTCCTTTCTCCTTGTTTACCGCGAGGAGAAATTCTCCGTCCCTCTACTGCTGATTCTTCACCCTCCGTTACAATCGCTGAGAATTCCAATTTCACGAAGTTATTACAATACAGCCACAAATAATCCATCTTGTCAAGTCCATCTTCGGGACTGAAGATAAAGTTGGAGCTGAGTTGCTACACACATCTGGAGAAGGTTCGTTACTTGTAATCGTGAGCCGCTCTGTTAATGCACCCATGAGAAAGGGGCTGACAGGCTGCATATTTCTGCAGACTGTTCCCAGAAAGAACCAATTTCCTGACTTCCATGTGGTGTCAATAATGGAGGCATGAGATGGAGCAGTGCTTATGAAATATTGAATCTGCTTACAGGACTAGCAAGAAGCAAATTCAGACCACCTGTGAGAGGGAGCCTTGCCGTGGGTACCCCTTCTTTGGCACACACATGGCACATGTGAATGATACGCTCTAATGGATGTATTTGGGCTTATTTGACACAAAACTTCCTGACGGTAGTACCAGAGAGAGAAGGGGAGAAAGAGAGATTGAGAGAGCGAAAGAGAAAGAGAGGCAATAAAACACATTTCTGTACATTTAGAATTGAAACAGTTCAAATCACTGACATTATTAAATTTACTATCATAAGCAGCCAAAGTTCATCTTATTCATCAGGAAAAAAGTGACTGATGTTTCATGGCATTAGTATTAGATCATTTTGGTTCTTGCCAATAAAAACAAAGCATTAGTGTTTCAGTGTTTTAATATCATGATTTAATTCTCTCAATGATATTAGGACCAAGAAGCTCAACCAACGTGAAGACCCCATCAAAATTCTTGAGTCAAAACTATGGTTCTAAAATGAGTTCACCATCCTGACCTCCCATTTCACAGCATATATTTTATGCTTGTGACTTTCCAAATATGGATTCTTAACATTGCAAATGTAAAGTTTTATATCACTAACTTGTGTTTCAAAGGTCTGCCTAAGTAAATAGAAAAACATCTGGGCTCTTTTTTGCTGGCAAAAGCAAGAGATATTTGACCTCAGATCAGATTCTGAGACTTGAACGTTAACTTGGTCTTTCCACAGAATGTCTCTAATTTTCCACAACTCTCTGCTGAAAAGGTTCAGCCCAGTACTTTGAGGGGAAGGACAGGACTAAGCATGTGTCCCAGTAAGACTTATGTCCCAGTTGGCTTCCCTTACCCCCAAGCTTTACCCACAGGTCTAACCCATTCTTGTCTAAACAAAGGGATACAATTCTAAGGCAAGAACAAACTTCCAAGGTCTCATCCAGCCTGAGGGCGTCTAGCTCATGACCTCCTCACACAGGACGATGTGCAGGATGCTGCTTCAGCCGTGAATCTGTCAGAGCTTTCATTCTGTCCTATCAGCAATTCCAGGGCACCATTTGCAATTCTAGTCTGAGATTTCCTTGCCTTGAAACAAACTGCATGCCTAGGACTCCCTAGAGTCCGGAGCTACCCCTGTCTGCAGAGTGGCACCTGGGCCTCAGCTCCATTCCCGACTTGACACTGCCCTCCACAAACAGAGCAGGCCCTGCATACAGGGGCAGAGTGGAGACTATCCACGTGCAAGAGAACAAGCAGTATGGCCACCTGTCCTGGCACAGCTCTGGGCAGCACCATTCTCACTGTTCCCCTGGTGAATGGTACACCTGCACCCACAACGCCAGTGAAAGGATGCCCCCTGCAGTCATGCAGCATGGCAGCCCTTGGACTCTAGTCTAATTCTTCTTGAAATTTTAATTGAAATGCAAGAATGACAAACCTAAACCCTGTTCAGCTTTTGACTAAATATTTGATCAAAATTAACCTTTTTCTTTTATCTTTTTTAATTGGAAGGTTAAACTTTTATGTTGGACATAAACAATTGTGTATCTTAAAAATATTCTGGCAAAAATATAGTTATTGGACAAGTATAAGAACCAAGGCCTCTTTCAAAAGTCATCCTCTTCACAAGTTCAAGGTTTCTTAGAATTTTAGACTTTTAGACATGGAAGATTATATATTAATGTGTCCACCCAAAGACTTATACACGAATGTTCATAGCTGCGTTATTATTCACAATAGCCAAAAAAGTGGAAACGATCGAAATGTACACAGACTGATGAGTGAATAGATAAGATGTGGTATGCCCATACAATGGACTACTATTTCTACAACAACAAAAAAACAAAGTAACAATCCATGCTACAATGGATGAACCTCAGAGACATTGTACTCAATGAAGGAAGCCAAACATGAAAGACTGCATACTGTATGACTATATTTATATAAAATGTTTAGAAAAGACAAGTCTATAGAAACAGAAAGTAGATAAATGGTTGCCCAGGGTTGAGTGGGAACAGAGTTTAACTATAAATGGGCACATCTTTTTGAGGTGATGAAAATGTTCCAAATTTGGATTGTGGTGATACTTGCTCAACTCTGTAAAGTTACTTTAAAAATCACTGAACTGGGACTTCCCTCGTGGCGCAGCGGTTGAGAATCCACCTGCCAAAACAGTGAACACGGGTTCGAGCTCTGGTCTGGGAAGATCCCACATGCCACAGAGCAGCTAAGCCCGTGTGCC
The DNA here is from genome assembly GCF_949752795.1 of Hyperoodon ampullatus. Classification (NCBI taxonomy): domain Eukaryota; kingdom Metazoa; phylum Chordata; class Mammalia; order Artiodactyla; family Ziphiidae; genus Hyperoodon; species Hyperoodon ampullatus. The sequence goes on along the minus strand of NC_136916.1, from coordinate 132,752,029 downwards.
ACAACTACTGAGCCTGCACTCTAGAGCCCATGAGCCACAGCTACTGAGCCCATGTGCCACAACTACTGAAGCCTGCGTGCCTAGAGCCCGTGCTCTGCAACAAAGAGAAACCACTGCAATGAGAAGCCTGTGCACTGCAATGAAGAGAAGCCCCCACTGGCCACAACTAGAGAAAGCCCGCGCACAGCAGCAAAGACCCAACGCAGCCAAAAATAAAATAAATAAATTTATTTTTTTAAAAAATCACAGAATTGTACACTTTAAAGAAAAAGTTGTATAAAAACAATAATGGCTGACTTACTCTGTATTCAAGAGCTCTAATAAGTTCTTATATACAATCTCTTATTTAATCTTCACAACAACATGTTGAATAGGTACTAGTATTAGTCCCACTTTATAGATGAGAACACTGAGGCTTAGAATCATTAAATCGTTCTCTGAGTCACACAGCTAGTAAAGGGTGGAATGAGGACTCCAGTCCAGACTACCTGACTCAAGAGTTTAACCACTATGCCAGAGCATCCCAAAAGTTGTTCTTCAGCGTACTGGTATGCCCTGAATTTGTTAGAGGTGTGGGGAAATAGGGATTCTCATCACTCTCTGGTATAATCAGAAAGGACCTAGAGCAGGCAGAAGCCCAGGCCAGTCTCTTTAGGCTATAAGTAGCCTCAGCAGTTTACCCTAAGTGCCACGTAAATGTGTTTATTTCGAACACATGCCATAACTCAAAGCCCCACGGCAGTTTAGAATCACATTCTCTTATATTGCAGCTGTTCACACTCCCTGCAAGTAGAAAAAATAATTGGCCAGGGTCACAGTTGGGGGTTGTGACAGACCTGTACCTGACTTCCTGAAAGGACCTCCTGTCCTTTCCCTGGAGCACAGTGCCTCCTATGTCATGATAGAATGTTTGACTAGATGACATGACACAATTGCTCTTAAAGGCAAAATACTTTTAGATAAAAAAGCTTCATTTTCAAGAACATGAAAATATAGAAGAACCCTGGGCTTTACCCTTAACTGCTCTCTTGCCCACACGCCTGACTGATAATCAAGCTCCAGCTCTCTTGTTTTCTAAACACCTATTGATTCCCTCCATTTTTCTCCATCTGCACTGCTGTTACTCAGCATCTCTCACCTGGATTATGTGGTGGTGATGTACTGGTCTCCGTGCAACCAGTCTGGCCCTAAACCTTGATTCTCTAGGCTGTACCCTAAGTGGTTTTCCTAAAGTATGGAGCATATCATGTCACTCCTCTCCTTAAAACATGTCAGTGGCTCCACAGATCACAGGGTGAAGTCCAAACTCCTTCATGTGGACCCCTTTCACCTGCATACTCTTCCTACAGCCAGAATAGACTATGTTTAGCTCCTCAAAGCATAGTGTGTAGACAGTGGGCCTTTGCACATGCTGTTCCCATGGCCTTACCTGAGGTTCATAGGTTTGCCTAAATAAACAGAGAAAAAAATCTGGACTCCATTTTCTGGCAAAATTAATTTTTTTCTGCTACCAAAGGAATGGCCTCAACCCCCTCTCACCTCTTCACCTGGATAACCCCTAGTCATCCTGCAGAGCTCCAGCTCAGAACATCCTCCAGGACTCCTTCCCCTACCTCCACTACTCCCAGCCCCAAGCCTGAGTTAGAAGTTCCACCTTGTGGCCTTTTCATATCTCCTCATCATCTGTATCACCTTCTAGTCCACAACTCTGGGAAAGCAGATATGTGGTCTGCTTTGTGCTTGATATATTCCCAGTGTCTGGAACACAGCACACTGAAGGAAGTCTACATATTTTAAATGGATGAAAGAATGACAAAAATAAAAACCATCATAGTGTAAAACTGGATTAACTTTTTCTTAAGTTTAGTGCATCACACCTACAATCCATTCATGGGCTTTTGTCCTTCAGCTGCCCTTTTTGTGGGAAAATAGTGGGATACAAAACATCTAGACAGCTTGTCTGCCAAGCTGGCACATCGAGAGAACACACTGCCCCAGCAGCTCAGGCTCCTTGATAGGATGAGAGAAGATAACTGCAATTTTTAAACAGCATACAATTAACTTGACTGGTTTGATATCTTAGCATCTATTGTGTTCACTGGAAAATAGCAAAATGCAAAAATTGATCCACCCTAAATGTAGCTCTTAGATAATGTGTTTATGCATGAATGGGTAAGGACTGGCAGAGACAATGGAAAAATGAAAACAGTAGCTTTGTCAGGGTTATAAGATCTTAGATGATGTTTTTATTCTTCTGTTAGTTTACCTTTATTGTTATCATACTATCATTTGTGCTAATGAGTACATATATATATATAAACATTAAGCAGTCAATGTCTATATACCAACTTAAACATTGGGTCTGCTGGCAAATCAATAAACATAATAAACAGAGCTAGTTGCTCTATTTGATTTCCAGTAATAGTGCTCCCATGGGACCCATGATGTAAATTTACTTGAGAATTTGCAAGAATCATAATAATATAGCCAACATGCTTTGACCACTTAGTATGTCCAGGCTCTTTATCTTATTATTGTCTTCTTTATCTTACTATCTTATTTGAGATTTATCCTATTATCTTCATTTTACAAAAGAAAAATACTCAGTTTAAAGAAGTTAAGTAACTTGCTTGTAAGTTAAAAGCTACAGTGATTGTTGATTTTATGTGTCAGTTTGGCTAGACCATGGTGACCAGTTGTTTGGTCAAACACTAGTCTAGATGTTGCTTTGTGGTATTTTTAAAATTAACATTTATAATCAGCTAACTTTAGGTAAAGCAGATTACCCTTCCATAACATGGGTGGGCCTCATCCAATCAGTTGAAGGCCTTAAAAGCAAAGACTGAGGTTTACTGAAGGAGAAAGAATTCTTCCTCTAGACTAAAACATAGAAATTCTGCCTGAGTTTCCAGCCTTCTGATTCAAGACTGCAACAACTCTTACCTGAATCTCCAGCCTGCCAGTCTGCCCTACGGATTTCAAATTTGCCAGTCCCTCCAATTATATGAATCAATTCCTTAAAGTAAAACTCTTGATCAATAGATATATATAGATATAGATATAGAGACTGGTATTCTTATTAGGGATAGAGATAGAGATACGTAGACATAGGGACAGAGACAGAAACAGAGATACAGATATCCTACTGGTTCTGTTTCTCTGGACAAGCCTAATGCTGCTAGTAATTAGCGTTGCCAGGATTTGAATCCTGTAAAGCCACTGCTTGTAACCGTTACAAAAATAAGATAAATTACCAAGTGGCTGCTATGCTCGTCTACAGAGTGGCCATCTGGCAGGAGAAGTACAGGCCAGCCGTGCTACGTGCATTGTTGAACAGCAGAAAGATCAGCTGGCCTTCCCGTGGCCTCCCTAAGCACAACAGTGCTTCCCTGTGGCTTTTCCCTGGGTTCCTAATCCCCTTCCAGTACCATTCTTTACAAGGGATACGGACTGTGGAGGAACTCTGCATGTCATCGCCCAGAGACCTCAGTCATCCACACTTTTCTTCTCTTGTCTTCTCAATAGATTGTCTTACTCAAAAGCCCTAGGTCTCAAACACAGCAGTGAGACAGAAACACCACCTGTGGCCCTCAGAAAATATATGCCATTGAGGATGAAAAGACGAAAGAGAATTAATTAAATCGTTGCAGGGAAGATTTAGATTCCTGTCATTAAAAAAGAATTTTGTGAAGAAAAAGTATTGCTGAGTAAAATCATGAATGTTCCTACCCTGGGGGGAAAAAAACTGAAGAACTCAGGGCTATTTTTTTTTTTTTTTTTTTTTTTTTTTTTTTTTTTTTTTTTTGCGGTACGCGGGCCTCTCACTGCTGTGGCCTCTCCCGTTGCGGAGCACAGGCTCCGGACGCACAGGGTCAGCGGCTATGGCTCACGGGCCCAGCCACTCCGCGGCATGTGGGATCTTCCCGGACCGGGGCACGAACCTGTGTCCCCTGCATCGGCAGGCGGATTCTCAACCACTGTGCCACCAGGGAAAGGGCTATTTTTTAAATGGCTGTGTGGGACATTTTAGGTGTGGCTCATCATCACAGCACAAAGATGTGGGTGATGTCTTTGCAAAGTTCGATTCGGCTCTCCCGCTCTGCGGTGGGGGGGAGCCGGCGCCTCGCCTGCGAGCATGCGCAGGCCGACCCGCCCTCTCCCAACCCCGTGGGCGCGGGCCGGGCTCAGGGCACCTCTTCCCTAGATTTCAGAGCAGCACTCACAGTTTGAGAGTCCTGGCGCTTAGCAGGCTTCCTGCTGAGCTGTGAAGTCTTTCCAGACAAATCCCTCTGTTTACAGAGATTCCAGAGCAGCAGGGAACATCTCAGAATACCAGTCTGGACATGGAAATTCTCGGGATCTGGGCTAAGCTGCTCTCCACACCTGCCCTCACCCTCAGCGCCCCCTTCCTTCCACACCCACGCTTCCGCTTCCTTCTCTGCATCTGCTGCGGTTTCCTTCACACTGAATCATCTGGGGTGTTAGTAGTAAAGTCCTTTTAAAATCAAGTTAAGCCAGAGGGAGTGAAGTGGAAAGAAAGCAATTATTTGAGGAATAAATGAAAGAGAAAGGAGAAAGAAGAGAAAGCAAGTGGGGAAAAGAAACGAAGTTTGGGATGGAACCGTGGTCGAGAGCCTTATCTCAGTGTCTTATGAAGACGGAGTCAGAAATGACCTATCATAATAAACTGGTGGTTCCACAGACCACGTAGGCAGCTCAGGTGTTGTTACCTGACCCACCTGTACCCTTCACTGGAACTCAAACATTTTCTTATCCAGACATAGGGGATTGAATTGAGAGTCAAGAGACAGGTTTGAGACTTGACTTCACTACTTTCCAGTCACTTAACTTCTCTGGGCTCTAGTTTTCCAGATCCTTAAAATGGGAATAATAACACCTCCTTTGTATAAATCCAGGGCTGATAGGATAAAGTGACATAATGTATGTGGAAATCCCTTTTAGCTTATACAAATATAAGGTGTTTTTACTAAATTCAATAAACAGCAAGTGTTTCTTATTCGTTGTTCTTTCTGCTTTGCAACCCCTAGAAAATCTTTCACAGAAAAACTGCCTTCCAGCCAGCATAACTGGGTTATTTTTAAAGCACATACAAGAGCTCTCAAAAGGAAAAGAAAATCTAAAATTTGCTATTCGGTAGGGTTTCCAAGGCAGCATTCAGCAATCCAAAGTCATTCCAGAAGCACTGTTCAGATATGTCAGCAATAGCCAAGCTCTTTAGAAGAGATCAGGGTATCTGAAATTCAAAAGTGGCAAATAGTCTTTCTAATACTTTTTGTGTAGAGAGATCAGGAGAAAATTTCACCCCACTTACTATTATCCATGTCTCAGCCAGTTCTCCTTAATCGCAACTTTTCCTCCTTAGATCTTTATACAAATGTATCAGCTGTTCTCAGTGAGCTTTAAATAACATGTCAAGTGAATTTTTATATAACCAGGTAACCCAGGATGAGGCTAGACTCCCAAGTTTCAGAACCTTGACGAGAAGAAACTGAAAAGAACGTTGCCAGGGCTGTTCGTATCCCACACGTGGTGTTATTTAAGACCAAATAACCTGAACTTTGGAGCATGTGCTTATGTCAAACTGTTATATGTCAGACCACACCCCTATGGGTGGGGTGAGGTTTCCACTGCAGGGCATGGATGTTACCACTGTCAGTCTTCTTGGAGAAGGGTCAGTACTGGGTCAGGGAATGAGGGCTTTGACAAGCAGTCCTGAGAATGAAGTCAGGGGGAAATTTTCTCCTCTCTCTGCATCCAGAAGTTGGTTTGGTCAGCATTCTGGGGCAGGGAGCTGCCTGGAGCTGTTCCAGCGATAGGCATTGAGCCATGCCAGGGCCCAGTGGAGGCAGACCAAGAGACGGGCAGTAAAGGTCTATGATATTCTCATATCCCCAGATCAACAGGTTTTGCTGAAGGTTACCATTTGGATTCTGCTGAGTTACTTTCCAACCATGAAATGACTTGGATTAGGGAGAGGTGTGGCCCTGGCCCTGAGTCTCATCTGGCCAGTGAGGTAACCTTCACCATCTGTAGTCAGCCTTGCTGCATGAGGCTGAGATCTCTAGAGGATCCTTAGAGGTGAAAGCAGCACCCAAAACAACCACCTGGAGCCACCTTCCAGATCAACCAGCCTCCAGGCCTGGATGTGACATAAGGTTCACCTGGGTCCTTGTTAAATCATAGAGTAAGCATCCAAGATTCTGCATTTCTGGAAAGCTCCCAGGTGGTGGGAATGCTATTAGTCCTCACACCAACACCTGGAAGTGACAAACGTCGAGCCTTTGCACTTTGAGGTGGGAGTCTGAGAACCCGCTCCATCAGCAAGCAGAGAGGACACCCAGGACTAAAGGTAAGACCCCATTCCACATGCCCAAGGCTCTCGTTCACATTCAGGGAGAGGGGCCCCAGGGGAAGGCTAGCTGGGGTCCTTGTTGATTAGGGAAATAGTAACTCTAACTCGCCGTATCTTGAAGAACAAATGTAAGGGCAAAGTGTTTTCATCCTCAAGCTGGTGAACGATGGGCATAACTACCCTTACAAAAACAGAGTGTGAAAATGATCATCTTTTTTATAAATTTATTTTATTTGTTTATTGTTGGCTGTGTTGGGTCTTCGTTGCTGTGTGTGGGCTTTCTCTAGTTGCATTGAGCAGGGGCTGCTTTTTGTTCTGGTGTGCGGGTTTCTCACTGCGGTGGCTTCTTTTGTTGCAGAGCACGGGCTCCAGGCCCGCGGGCTTCAGTAGTTGTGGCTCGCAAGCTTAGTTGCTCTGCGGCATGTGGGATCTTCCTGGGCCAGGGCTCGAACCCTGCATTGGCAGGCAGATTCTTAACCACTGCGCCACCAGGGAAGCCCCAAGTAACTCTGCTCACTACCAACTCTTGCCAGAGAGTTTTTTAAATTACTCTCAGGAGCTGATGATCCAAATATCCTCTCAAGTAAAACAAGCAGGTATTTTCCATGTCCTCAGTACTCCTTGTCCCGGAAGAGCGGACTCCCTCCATCTCTCAGGCCCGGGAAAGGCGGCTGGCTGGCTGGCTTTCTCAAAATGATCATCTTTTAATGCTCAGTTGCTAGAGTGTAGTAAGGCTCATCTAGTAAAACCTCGCTGTGTTTTCATTTACACTCACACAACTACCACACTCACAACATCTCTGACACCCGCAGACGGGTGGGCTTTGCACACCAAGAAGTTCTGATGCTAAGTACGTGGAGTTGGTGCAGACCCTACAGGTTAAGGGCTCAGTCCCACAAGAATGAACTTTTCATGGTATTCCAGGCAAAGTCTGTAGCACGCAAAAAAGTCCCTGAGGAAGGGAAGGCTCTGTTGTATTTGAGAAAGAGAGGCAAGGATGGTTGAAGAAACAGAAGCCAGAGCACTCAGGGCCTGGAATCTTGTGAGTTGTGTGTGCATGGAAGAGATAATGATGGGTAGGAGTCGGCAAGCTTTTTCTGTAAAAGACCAAGAAACAAAATCAAAGATATTATGTAACAAGAGAGGGAAGAGTTCCACAAATTTTTTATTGACGAAATTCAAAGTATAATAATTGAGAATAATTTTTGTAATGGGTCAAATGAGTAGAATAGAACTATTTGGGGGAGGATAACATTTTGCTTAATTTGGGTTCAAAATGTGTGTTTCGTATCGAAATCGGTTGATATGTTCATGTTAGTGCTGACCTGTAATAAGATTTTACATATTTCATCTTTGAAAATGTCTTTCACGAAGATAGATACTGACAAATATTGATATCAATCCACGAGCATATCATTTTAGTTGAGCATTTTCATCACTCGGAAGGCATTTATGGAATCGTATTAGAGTCTTCTCTTGATATTTGACATGGCATTGCGGATTAATCACTCCCAATTGAAGTTTAGGTGGAAGCTCCTCAATTGCACAGTTAAATGGATTTCAGAATATGGAAATTTCCTCCACACTTAGATGGAGGACTGGAACTGCAGTTTGAGTTCAGAAAATATATCTGTGGCAAATTCGTGTGGGAATGGAGATCTTATTTTAGCTTTTGATGGCATGGAAAGTGTATCTGAGCTTGACATTACTTTTTTTTTTTAACTTTATTGAAGTATAGCTGATTTACAATGTTGTGTTTAATTTTTGCTGTAAGCAAAGTGACTCAGTTATACACGTGTATGCATATATATGTATATATATATATTCTTTTCCATTATGGTTTATCACAGGTTATTGAATATTGTTCCCTGAGCTACACAATAAAACCTTGTTGTTTACCATTCTGTATATAATAGTTTGCATCTGCTAATCCCAAACTCCCAATCCTTCCTTCCCCAAACCCCCCTCCCCCTTGGTAACCATAAGTTTGTTTTCTATTTCTGTGAGTCTATTTCTGTTTTGTAAATAAGTTCATTTGTATCATATTTTAGATTCTGCATATAAGTGATATCATATAATATTTGTCTTTCTCTGTCTGACTTACTTCACTTAGTGTCATAATCTCTTAGTCCATCCATGTTGCTGTGAATAGCATTATTTCATTCTTTTTAATGGCTGAGTAATATTCCATTGTGTATATTACCACATCTTCTTTATCCATTCATCTGTCAATGGACATTTAGGTTGTTTCCATGTCTTGGCTATTGTGAACAGTGCTGCTATGAACATAGGGGTGCATGTATCTTTTCGAATTATAGTTTGGTCTGGGTATATGCCCAGGAGTGGGATTGCTGGATCATATGGCAACTCTATTTTTAGTTTTTTGAGAAACCTCCATACTGTTTTCCATAGTGACTGTATCCATTTACATTCCCACCAACAGTGTAGGAGAGCTTCCTTTTCTCCACACCCTCTCCAGCACTTATTATTTGTAGACTTTTTAATTAGGGCCATTCTGGCTGCTGTGAAGTGGTACTTCATTGTACCTCATTGTTGTTTTGATTTGTATTTCTCTAGTAATTAGCATGATGAGCATCTTTTCATGTGCCTGTTGGCCATCTGTATGTCTTCTTTGGAGAAATGTCTGTGTAGGTCTTCTGCCCATTTTTCGACTGGGTTGTTTGTTTTTTTGTTATTGAATTGTAGTAGCTGTTTGTATATTTTGGAAATTAAGCCCTTGTCAATCGCATCATTTGCAAATATTTTCTCCCAGTCCATAGGGCGTCTTTTTGTTCTGTTTATGGTTTTCCTTTGCTATGCAAAAGCTTGTAAGTTTGATTAGGTCCCATTTGTTTATTTTAGCTTTTATTTCTATTGCCTTGGGAGACTGACTTAAGAATACACTGGTACGATTTAGAGCTTGACATTTCTTGTGAGTCAAACAACATTAGTTGTCATCACAATGACTTTTCCAAAGAAAAGTTTCTGTGTATCAGTTTCACAGGTAAGCACTGTTTTGTATTGTACATTTAGGTTGAATTAATTAAACACTATCACGTCTGCAACAAAATTTCCAAAGCCATTCAATATTTGAAAATAGTGGTTGAATATGGTTCTTCTCCATCTTGTTCAGAAAATTTCAATTGCAATTTGAAAAATTACAATAAAACTGCCACTGCTAAGCCATTGAACTGCTGTGTGGTAGGGCAAGTCAAGATATTCAGCTTTTATTTCTAACAAAAATTCAGAGAACCAACATCCAGGGTAGTACCCCCAAAACATTCCAACATTTAGTCACCAGGTTGAGAAGGAAAAGCCAGCAAAAGAGATTTAGTAGAGCAGGCAGTGGTAGGAGGAAAACCAGAAGAGAGAAGAGTGTTCAAAGTTAAAAGTTGCTGGCTGAACTGATAGATGAACTGACAAAAAGTATCTACTGCTAATGACCTTGCAAGTGCAGTTTCCATTTTGTGGTAGGAAAGAAGCCAGATTAAAGTGAGCAACACAATGGGTGGAAAATAGGAAGGGCAGAAATTGCAGTTGAGATATTTTTCTGTGAAGGGGGCAGAGAAATGGAGCCACAGGTAGAGGAGGTCATGATGGCAAGAAAGAAGTTTCTGGTTCATTTTCTTATTTGTGGGTTTTTTTTAATCTCCATCCTTTAACAAGAAATCATAAAGCCTCATGACATACCAGACTACTTAAAATGTGAAAGTGACCACAATTAAACTCCATGACCAGGCATCCGTGTAGCAGGAGGTATTCCACATATGTGGCTTTGCCAGACAACTAATTTATCCCATTAAGCATCAAATCATTTTGAAATTTTTAATGCATTTTTGTGTAAATCTTACTAAAATATACTAACCAAATCTCTACTTGTGGAATTATATTATGGCCAGCAATTACATTCTGGACTACATGGTGTAGTGATGTCCTCTCAAGGACAATCAAAGTCCTTGAGAATATTTTGCTACTTCACAAGATGATCCCCGATGATTAGAGATTTTTAATTTGCTTCTCCCTCACTTTATCAGATGTTCCTAACAGTGGTAGATGCAAGAGAACGCCAGGCCCAGTGGATCTCCACATGACTGTATAACAGAATTACCTGGTGGGGAGTGAGGTCAGGGGACTTTTAGAAACCTCTGTCTGAACACCACAGATTCTCATCCACGCAGTGTGGGCTAGGGCCTGGGCATTACAGATCGTTAAATTCTGCAGATGGCTCTAATCTAGTGCAACTAGGGCTGAAAACCATTTTCATGGCCCAAACTTTTCCTTTAAAAACTTTTCATTTTAAAACGAGGAAACAGTTATCCACAGAGGTTGGGTGAACTAAGGTCACTTAATTTCCAGTTGTCAGTGTACTGTGCCTCTTTAAAAGACCCCCGACCCCAGCTTTTGTACAGGCTGGGAAATTTCTTCATCCACTGGAACATTGTTGAGTTCTTGACATGTGCTAGAACCTGGTGATGGCCCTTGGAGACAAAGGTGAATAGATACAGTGTTTTGTTGTGAGTAGTTCAGGGTTGATTGGGTTAAACTGCAAAAATAAAATTAAAGTTAAATATGTGAAAATAATCATTTATACAGTGGAGTATAGACTAGCAAGTGACTAAAGACTGTCTAAAATAAAATAAAATTAGTTCTGGGTGAGAGCCTGAATAAAGAGGATGAGCTTTAGTGGGAACACATAATTCCTAGAGAAACCACAATATAATAGGCAGTAATCAGCCTGTTCCATTGCATACTAACCAATCCTGAACTAGACTTGCCTAAGTCAACTGATTCCTTTTTCTTGTGAAATGTTGAGGGTTTAACTTTTTATAAACCCTGGCTTTGTCTTTGTTCAAGGAGGCAATCTTCACAGAGGCTGTTCTGCCTTGTGCATACCAGGAAATCCTCAGTGCTTTAAATGATTCTCTCTGATTATCTTTGACCCATCTGTTTTATATGCTTATGTGGTTCTCATTTCAAGGTCTTCACTTGTGTTTTATATGCTTATTGTCACTTCATACGTAACTTCTGGATAAGACAGCTACAGCTATGGAAAGAGTACTTAACTTGAACTTTATAGTGTACTCAGTGCATGCCAGAAATGTTCCAAGTGCTTTTAATGTATTAATTTATTTATTTCTTAAGTGTCTCTATGAGGTAGGTACTATTGGTACCATTCCCATTTTACAGAAAAGTAAACTGAAGCAAGTAAGGTTGAGCAACTTTTTCAAAGTCTCCTAGTTGGTAAGAGGAGTTGGGCTTCAGACCCAGGCATTGGACACCAGAGGCCACATGCTTTACCATGCTCCTATACTGCTTTCGTACTGAACACTTTACAAGAAATGTACAGATCCCATAGGAAGGCAATAACAAAGCTTAACTGAGGGACATAAAAGGGACTGAATACTCAATGCCAATTTTTCTTCCTTCCCACCTCTACCAGATTAATTTATAAATTGAATGAAATTCTAATTAAGATGTCAGAATTTTCTAGAACCAAGCAAAAATTATTCTTTTAAATATAAAAGTCAACATATGGGGCTTCCCTGGTGGCGCAGTGGTTGAGAGTCCACCTGCCGATGCAGGGGACACGGGTTCGTGCCCCGGTCCGGGGAGATCCCACATGCCACGGAGCGGCTGGGCCCGTGAGCCATGGCCGCTGGGCCTGCGCGTCCGGAGCCTGTGCTCCACAACAGGAGAGGCCACAACAGTGAGAGGCCCACATACCGCAAAAAAAAAAAAAAAAAGTCAACATATGAAAAAAATATTCAAAGAGAAGAGTAACAAGAAACAAACTCCTCTACCAGATAATATACTGTGTTATAAAGGATCATAATTAAGAAAGAATGATAGCAGGAGAAGAATAGCCACTATATCAAGGGAAAAAGACACCCAGAAATAGATTCAGGCAGGTATGTGGTATATGATAAAGGCTGCATTTCAAATCTGTGGCAAAATAGTTTATTTTAATAAATATTGCTAATATAAATTGGTAAACTATTTGGGATAAGAACTAAGATGGATCCTTACCTTATACTTAATAAAAAAAAATTCTAGATGGTCTTTTCCATGTGAAAAAAGGAAGCCACAACAAAGCTAGAAAAGAATATAAGTGAGTTTGGGGGGAGGCTTGCTTGCTTGTTTATTTTTGGAATCATGGGTTAGGAAAGGACTCTCAAATCATAATACAGAAAGTGGTGTTTGGTAGATTTGGATCATTAGATGTGGGCAGAAAGATTTCCTCAAATAAAATTTTACCAGATGCTTAATTATAAAACAGATAAATGCAAAGATATTTTGATTGACACAGGTGGACTGGGGAGTCCCCTCCCTGAGTGCAGTGCCTAGAGCATCTCCACAGAACTCTGGAGGCAGAACAGAATCCTCTTAGACACTTGATTAAAATTCAGATTCCTGGGCCCACGCCATACTACTGAAGTAGAATCACTGGAGCTAGGACTCAGAACTCTGCATTTTAACAAAACCCCCAATTAATATTCATGCACACTAAAGTTTGAGGGTCACTATTCTGCCCTGAGCTCAGGGGAGCCACACTGGACAAGGAGAACAGCAATCTAGATCAAAGAATTAATATAACTTCATGAGAAAGGGGGTCCTTACAGTCCTTAAAAGTCCTCTTGGAGCAAGCTCTGGGGAGAGGAGAGCCTGGGGACTGGACGTAGGTGGCTGAGACAGAGAAGTTGATCGCTAACTGAAGAGCATGTATGTGGAGAGTGAGTCTCCAAAAAAAGCCATAATGTGGTATTTAACACCTGTATTCTAGAAGCTGAGGAAAAACTGAAACAGAAAAGCTGGTAATAAGCAGTATAAATTGTCTGAAGTAGCCAGAATACTGGAAACAGTAAACCAAGTGGCAGATGAACTGACTTAAACTTCAGTCAGTTAGAAAAAAAAAAAAAAACACCCTAGTTGTGCTTAATCACCTTGCATACTTTACAAGATTTGCTTCAAATAGATTCTCTTGCATGTTTTCACTCTTTAATATTTGTTATCTTTATAACTTCAAAATATTTCAAAACAATTCCAAAATGTCAAAATCTGTTCATTGTAAAAAGTTAACCATACTCACATATTTTAATGCAAAGTGGACATCCACCATAATGCCCTCAGAGAAAATCCCCATGAAGTTTGTATACTTTTCTGATTATTTTTCTGTGTAACAAATTATGTATTGTATTATACTTATTACAATTTCATAAAAAAGGGAACGTACTATAAAACTGTTAGATAATTTGCTTTTTTAACTTAACAGTACTTCGTGGACATCTTTCCATGTCAACGCATAGCAGTTACACCTTGAAGGGAATCAGACCTTGCCACTTTGGAATAAGGATTATTTTGAGCTGAGGGCAATTGAATAAAAGCAGGCAGAGGAGGAGCTCTCTGCCCACCCCTATCTGCCTAAAGCAGGGCATAAATTTCCCTTTGTAAAGGTGACATAAATTTCCCTTGTGAAGGTGTCCCCCCTCCCTCATACCAAAAAGAGAACAACGTTTACCACAGGAGGTGGCACCAACGTGAGTTTGCATAAACAAAGCTTACTAAATAAACCTTATTCACCATTAGTTTCCCCCATATATTTACCTCCCCACAAGTTACTACCCCTAGAAGCCCAAACCCCTTTTCCTTTTTCTAGTCACTTTTCCACAGTGTATCAGATCTAACTGCCTCTTGGGTTTTCACTTTTTTTCTCTGGGGACCCAGTGCATGTAAAATTAAAAATAATCTTTGAATACCTTTTCTCTTGTTAAACTGTCTTTTGTCACTTTAATTCACAAGCCTCAGTAATTGAACCTAAGAAGGTAGAGGAAAAGATTTTATTACTTCCCCACAACTTCATTTCTTTAAATGGCCACACGGTATTATGCATTTTGCAATTTCAAAGTAGAAAGTGAGGTTGATTTATGCTCAATTTTTCTGATAAAACAAAGTGTGTTTATCTCAGTTGTATTCAAGTTTGCACATACTATCTCTGCTTAAAATAATTTACTGAGGCATCACTAACCATACTTTACTGGAAGCTTCCAGCAATAAAGTCAAGGTACCTAAGGGCAACTGAAGAGCTTTTAGAATGTGAATATTCTTCCTTTGGATATTGGATTTGGATATTGGATAATTATTTCTCAATGATAAGAGAAATTGTACTTTTTCATGGCAGAAATTGACCAAATAAAATAATGAAAACAGAAAAGGCGAACCACTCAAGGATAAATGTTTTCAGGATTTCAAGACTTTTGATTCCACAAGGAATAATAATCACCAGCATATATTGATCATCTATTAAATGCCAGATGCATTATATGGGTTGCTTCATTTAATCACCATGATAACCCCCATGAGACTACTCTTATTATCCCTAAAATGTGGAATTTCTTAACTCTGATACCATTCCCGTTCAACAGTCCACATTCTTAAAATACTAAAAGGCTGATTGAGTCTGCTTCCCCTTACAGAATTTCTGCATACCTAACAGAGGTCTGGAATTTATGTCTAAATCTCCTCTGAAGTCAATAAATACATGCAGAATCAAGAAAGATCATCTTCAACTAAATTAAGATCTTACAGAACTGCATAAAACTTTCAAGACAGACTCTTAATAAGTAGTTTCTTCATGACACAATGGAATTTGCTTTCTAACATATAGGAATGCCTTTCTGTGGGAACTGCTCACATCATTAGAAGTGTCCAGCTTCCTCTTCTAAGCTAATACTGCCCTTCCTTTGGCCTGTGCTCAGGGAAATGACAGGATGGGGTCAGGGGGACAGGTATGCAATCCTTGGTCAGGTGATCTCTGACCCAAAGGCAGTTAATCCATGGGGGAGTTAATAAGCATAGCCTGACTTAGCCTGGCACATGAAGATGAGCCAGTTTCCCTCTTAAGATTTTGAACTTATTCAAATACTGAAAGATTGAGGCTGTTAGCAGGAGAAGACGAAGCTAAATGTTCATGAGTAACAGAGAGACTAGAGGATGCAGTAGGGTCATGAAAAAGCCTAAGAAAGTAACAGGATGAAGTTAAGGAAAAAGGAGAGGGCTTCAGCATAAAGGACAAACCCAAAGTCTAAAAGGTAGCATAACACCTGAGCTCCCATCCAACTCCTGCCCCCTGGGCTGTGGAGGGGATCAGAATATGCTACCCCAAAAGCTGCTGCATTGACATGGGAATTATTTGAAGCTGAGGGTAGTTGAGAAACAGCACACACACACACACACACACACACACACACACACACACAGACAAAAACCACCCAAAAGCTTTCTACCCTCCCCCTGTTTGCCTAAAACTGAGTAGAAATTTCATTTTGTGAATGGGCTCCTCCTCCCCTCTCTTGTACCTGGAAGGGCAAAACTCTTAATCACCAGAGACTCTAGACTCTTATCAGCCCAGAGACAGCACTGAGAGGAATCCACATAAGAAACCTTACTAAACAACTCTTATATTCCATTAGTTTCCCCCATATGTTTACCTTCCCATAGTTTGCCACCCCTGAGAGCCTAAACCCCTTTTCCTTCATCTTATCACCTTTTCACACTTTTACTGCTCTTTGTTAAAATGGTATATAAGCTCCTGTGTCTAACCATCCCTATGAATTACTCATCACTGAGTTTCTCCTGCATGTATGCACACTGCATGTATAAATAAATTCAGTTTTCTTTTCTCCCATTAATCCATCTTTTGTCAGTTTGGCTTGCAGGGGCCCAGTTTCTGAACCTCTGAGGGGAGAGGAAGATTTTTTACTCTCCTACAGCTGCAGTCTGAGGCATTTGGGGCCTTAGTGCAGGGAAACAGTAGTGGAGCCCTAACACTGAATTCTAGGAGAGGCACCCACAACAGAGACACCAGGGCAAATGAGCACTAAAGCAGAATTCTTGTTTTAATCAGCATCAACCCACCCCCTACCCAATTCTTGAGCTCAACAAGAGGGATAAATAAAGTTCTATGTTATAGTAGGATCTTTATTACTTCCTAATCTGGATTTACATAGCTATTTGAAATAACTAGACACAACTATTGAACCAATGTGTACTGACAGTTCTGAGTTAGAGGCAGTAAACAAAGTTATAGGCTATAAAAGTTTTAGCCAAATGTCACCTACCTATAAATATTTTACTTAAGTACCCAGTGAATCTTTGGCCAAAATGAGAGGGTTACCTAATGTACCTACCGTGTCTGCTTACAATATCACCTTCCTATCATCTGAATCTCTCTGAGAAATTTTAGACTTCAAACACAGGTTTAAAATATATCTATTGGGCTTCCCTGGTGGCGCAGTGGTTGAGAGTCCACCTGCCGATGCAGGGGACACGGGTTCGTGCCCCGGTCCAGGAAGATCCCACATGCCGCAGAGCGGCTAGGCCCGTGAGCCATGGCCACTGAGCCTGCACGTCCGGAGCCTGTGCTCCGCAACGGGAGAGGCCACAACAGTGAGAGGCCCACGTACCGCAAAAAAATAAAATAAAATAAAATAAAATATGTCTATTAATATATCTGTTAAAAGCAAGTGGTAGAGTTCTACCTAACTTTGCTCTTACCTTTTCTTTACCTCTTAGATATTCACAAATCTGCTGAGCTTTATATGTTTATGTCCTGGGAACATAGACCTGCCTTCTGAGTTCTCATGAGGGGCTGTTAGCACTGCAATTAAAAAAGAAGAAGAAAAATTCCATAGTATATATCTCCAACCCCAGGAATTTTGTTTAGTTATTCAAAAGACATTTATTGAGTTCCTGCTCTGTGCTTTCTATATGAGGCAAGGTGACACATCATAGTTTCATACACTACCCTAAGTTTTCAAAACATCTACCTGAAATATACTCCATCCCAAGGGTATATTATAATCTCTGTAGAGGAAAGAGATGAATATGTATATTTCTGAAACAAGTCTTTAGGGGATTCTGATATACTTACCCTCACTCCCAATTTTACTCTCTGTTGTTGGATAAAACTACTATGTAGACATAGGATTCAATCATAAAATTATGTGGTTATTTTGAGAATGTGAATTTAAAATGTGATTAATGAAACATCACTAAAAGTAATACATCTTTTTAAGGCCTTTATTATCATCATTTTATTATGCTAAGGATGTATATAGCTTACATACAGGCAGACCTCATTTTATTGCACTTTACTGTGCTTCACAGATACTGCCTTTCTTATAAATTGAAGGTTTGTGGCAACCCTGCATCAAGCAAGTCTGTTGGCAACATTTTTTTTTTTTTTTTTTTTTTTGCGGTACGCGGGCCTCTCACCGCTGCGGCCTCTCCTGTTGCGGAGCACAGGCTCCGGACGTGCAGGCTCAGCGGCCATGGCTCACAGGCCCAGCCGCTCCACGGCATGTGGGATCTTCCCAGACCGGGGCACAAACCCACGTCCCCTGCATCAGCAGGCAGACTCTCAACCACTGCGCCACCAGGGAAGCCCTGTTGGCAACATTTTTTTAGCAACTATTGCTCACTTGGTGTCTCTGTGTCACCTTCTTGTAATTCATATAATATTTCAAACTTCTTCATTATTAGATTTGTTATGGTGATCTGTGACTAATGATCTTTGATGTTACTGTTATAATTGTTTGGAGGCATTAGGAACATTGTCGTCTTATCTTAAGAAATTGACACAGCTCCTGCAACCTTCAGCAGCCACTGCCCTGATCTGTCAGCAGCCGTCAACATCAGGGCAGGCAAAAGCAAATCTCTGCCAGCAAAAAGATTATGACTTGCTGAAAACTCAGATGAGGTTTAGCACTTTTAACAGTAAAGTACTTTTAATGTATGTACACTGTTTTTTTAGACAAAATGCTACTGCACACATAATATACAACAGTATAGTGTAATCATAAATTTTATATGGATTGAGAAACCAAAAATTCAGGTGACTTGCTCTATTGTAATATTCACTGTATTGCTGCTGTGGTCTGGAGCTGCACCCACTTTATCTCCAAAGTATGCCTGTACTGGGTTGGCTGCTGTAACAGAGAGTTCTCGCTCACATAACAGTCCTAAAAAGTAGCCCAGAGATTGTATGGTAGCACGATAATCATCAGGGACCCAAATTCCTCTGTTTTGCTACTTTGACATCCTCAGCATGAGGCTTTTATGATAATTGCTCCATTCTCCACCATTATATCTGCAGTCCGGCCAAAGGGGAAAACAGAAAGGGGAGGATGCCATCCTTTTCCATAAGAGCCCAGCCCAGAAGGTGCACACGTCAGAATCGCTTACCTCCCATTGGTCAGAATATGGTCATATTATCAAGCCTAACCTAGCATATAGGCAGCATATGTCCCATGAAAATTTTTATGACATAAAAATGGGAGAAGAGACATTAGATACAACTAGCAATTTCTGTCACACATTACTAATAGAAATTGGTGAGTGCAATGAAATCTGCCTCATTTTTAGCAAGTAGCAAAAGGGGGAAGCATTCAGTCTGCTTCTAAGGATTACTTTTGATACCAAGTGTCTTAGTCTGAGCACCCTGGGGAACAGACTCTGAGATGGAGATTTGTGTGCAGGAGGTTTATTGGGGAAGTGTTTCTCATAATCTGTGAGATGTCTTAATCCATTCAGGCTGCTATGACAAAATA
This sequence comes from Hyperoodon ampullatus, assembly GCF_949752795.1. NCBI lineage: Eukaryota > Metazoa > Chordata > Mammalia > Artiodactyla > Ziphiidae > Hyperoodon > Hyperoodon ampullatus. Next base: position 132,733,051 of record NC_136916.1, on the reverse strand, counting down.
CCATAGACTATATCTTGGAAGCAACAGAAATTTAATTTTTATAGTTCTGGAAGCTGGGAAGTCCAAGATCAAGATGCTGGTAGATTCAATGTCTGGTGAGGGCCTGCTTCCTGGTTCATAGATGGCCATTTTTCACTGTGTCCTCACATGGTAGAAAGGGACTAGGGAACTCTGTAGGATCTCTTTTATATGAGCACTAATCCCATTTGTAAGGGTTCCACCCTCATGACCTAAGGCTCCATCTCCTAATACCATCACATTGGGCATTAGGTTTCAACATATGAAATCAGGGGTGGGGAGAGACAAACATTCAGTCTGTAGCATGAGGGAACCAGCAGGATTGGTCAGAGGGAGGTGTTGAACTGTGGTAGTGCCACAGCAGAGGCCTCAGCCAATCCCATAGAAAGCTCTGAGCTGGAGCGGCCTTTTTGAATTGTCCCTAAATTGAAGCAAGGGTCAGGCTTTTGTACCTGGCCATAAACCTGTTAAAGTATACAGGCTGCCTCTGGGGAGGGCCTTTAATCTTGGGTAAAGTGGCTCCCTTAGGGCAGCGTTTCTCAACCTGAAGCACTATTGACATTCTGGGCTACTTGATTCTTTATTGCAGGAAGCTGTCCAGAGCACTGTACATTGTTGAGCAGCATCCCCAGCCTCTACTCACTAGACGCCAGTCACATCCCACTCCTCCGTTATGACAACCAAAAATGTCTCCAGACACTAACAAATGCCCTGGGAGACCAAGTTGTCCCCATTAAGAACCACTGCTTTAGGCCAAAGGCAAATGCTTACAGATGGATTCAGCTGTGAGCCATCAGTAGCCAATACCCCAGCAGTTAGGGGACCAGAGCCTCAGTCCTGAGGGGGGGCATCTGGGTGATGCATCACAGTTTTCACTACAGTGATGACAAGATCACACAAGTGGAGACGATGCTGGAGCTCCAGCCTCCCAGTCCAGTGTTCTTCCCTCAGGAAGGTTATTTATAATTTATAACACTCGAAAAGCAGGAATAACTGATCTGGTCCAATCTTGATGATGAGCCTAGGAAGGAGTCAAAGGAAAGGGCTCAGAGACTCTGAACTGCTATTGAAACTCATTAGCTGAGCAAAACTACAAGGAAGGCCCAAGGACTTGCATTTCCAGAAATAGACGCAGGAAGAGGAACAGGAGAATAAGAGAAGACCCGTTGGAACTGGGCCACATTCCAGCATAACGAAGCTCCAGAGCTGACTCTTCACCACTTCCTCTTGCCCGTCCTTTCCTGGAAGCAGTGCTCTCCTAGCCTGTGAGCGACCTAACATTTCACCCACCTCTCAGACAAAGCCCTGCGGCCCCATCACTCACTTCCCTGCTCCTTGCTTCTCCCACCAGCCTCTCAGCTTGTCTGACCTGCTCGTTCCTGACTTCAGCTTCTCAGGCCCACTGAGGACCCTGTTTCCCAGAGGCTCTCACAGCCTGGAGCCACATTCCTCTGGGGCAGCCATGGGATAAGAGACCAGCTGGGAGGAGAGGGAGGTGGACACAGAGCTTGTTCTTTCTTTGCCTTAGAAGCAGCTGGTTTCCCCCACTAACTAGATATTGAATGGACTAGCCTGATACCCCCCAACTGCCCCCCCCAAAAAAACCCTTGGTGAAATCAAAATGACCACAGCAGGATTTTTTTTTTAATTCTGAGCAGAAAAACATGAGAATGAGAAGAAAAAAAGGAAAGACAAGTTAGTGGGAAACATTCCCCAAGAGCCACCTGTTGGCTTTTTTCCAGAATGAGGGAAGGGTAGTTGTAACTACATTTTAATGAGCTGTCCCATCCAAGGATCCTGCTGCTTCCCAGGAGCTCTGAAGCCAAATTCGGCATCTTAGACTTGGGCCTGTTTCTTCAAAACCTATTTCTGACTTGTTCCTTCAAACCAGTGTTGCTAGGCCAAATCCAGTGTCAGAAGGCGCTGGTGAAGATATGACTAGATGATTCACAGCAAACAAGAAGACTATGTTGTTCTTCTTAGACACTCTGTCCTTTTCAGACATTTTCTTTTACAGCTATAACTAAATTTTACTGAGCACTTAGTGTGAATCATTTCAAAGCCTATGCCCTTGACATGCATTATGTTGTCTATCCACATAAAGCAAAACCCTTACTCCCCATTGCAATGGACTGAATGTTTGCATTTCCCCAAAATTTATTTGTTAAAATCTTAACCCCCAATGTGACGGTACTAGAAGGCAGGGCCTTGGAGAGGTAATTAGGTCATAAGGTGGAGGCCTCATGAATGCGATTAGTGCCCTTATAAAAGAGACACCAGAGAGCTCTCCCTCTTTCTGCCCTGTGAGGATACAATGAGAAGATGGCAGTCTGCAACCCAGAAGAGGGTCCTCACCAGGACCTGACATGCTGGCACCCTAATCTTGAACTTCCAGCCCCTAGAACTGTGAGAAATAAATTTCTGTTGTGTATAAGCCACCCAGTTTATGGTACTTTGTCCCAAAATGACTAAGATACCCCTTTTACAGATGAGGAAACTAACTCAAGGTCACTTACCAGAGCATGATGCAGACAGGCCTTGAACCCAGGAAGTGTGACTTTGGAGCTCTGCTAACCACTGTGTGGTCCAGCCCACCTCGGCTCCCCTCCTCCTGACTGCACTTCTATTGTGGCAGAATGGAGATAGATGGGATGTGAGCATACAGACATCAGAACTGGCCTTAAGGGCTTCCCTGGTGGCGCAGTGGTTGAGAGTCCGCCTGCCGATGCAGGGGACACAGGTTTGTGCCCCGGTCCGGGAAGATCCCACGTGCCGCAAAGCGGCTAGGCCCGTGAGCCATGGCCACTGAGCCTGCGCGTCCGGAGCCTGTGCTCCGCAGCGGGAGAGGCCACAACAGTGAGAGGCTGGCGTACCGCAAAAAAAAAAACCTGGCCTTAACCTCCCAGCAAGAGTCAGACACAAAACTAACCACACAGATGCTTTCTTGCCAGCCAAAATTTGCCAAATACCAAGCAATTTTGTACATTAGATTCAGAAGGCAGCAAGAGCCCAGGGAGATAATCTACAAAATTTGCTTTTCAAAGGGCTGGAACAGGAGCAGAAGGGGTTTGCTCTCCCTGAATCTCCCACAGAAAGATCCAGCACCATGGGAATTTTCCCAATTTGAGTGATTCTTTTTGAAATAGGAATGTAAAACTACCTTCAGTTTGCTCTTTTGCCAGGCCAAAATTACTTCCTTTCTATAAACACTCTAAAAATATTGACTGTCTGCCCCATAACCAAGTTAGTGTTTGCTTTAATTTATGGTATTCCAAGTTGAAAGAGTACTCAAGTCAGAGTCAGAAAATCTGACTTTGACAAACCCTGGCAGTTCAGACCAAGCTACACATTTCAACTCTCTGGGCCATAACAGCCTCCTCCACAAGTGGCGACCACGCCGGGCACAAGGGGGAAGTCGGCATGACATGGAGGTGGAGGGAACAGCCTTCACAGTCAGCCTCAGGTTAGGTTCCTGACTTTACCACTTACTAGGATGTGACGTTTAACTTGACCTTTAACATCCCTAGGTCTCAATTTTCTCATTTTTAGAATAGGGATAATTATAGTGCCAATCTCTGGTGGTGGTGTCATAATTAAATAAGATATACATGTAAAGCTCTTAACACAGAGCCTGGAATGGAGCACTCAAAACCTTCACTGTTAGTTTTTTATCATCATCATCATTATTGCCACATGACTTTCCAGAATTACTGTAAGTGTTAAATAAATTGAGGAAAAGAAAAATACTTTATAATTATGAAGCACTATGGAAATGAAAGTTATTTTTCTGTCTATTGGTTTGCACTCTCAAATTCTACCTGCTTTTCTTTGAAATTATGAAATATTTAAATGCTAGTTTTCCAAGAAAAAATAATGGTTACTTTCATTTTTATTTGCTGTGATTTCTAAAAATTTGCCCTGTATCCATCTCAAATGGAACTCTTTCCAACTTGCCTTTTTTGCTACCAAATTTTCTGTTGTTAAGAAAACTAACATAAAATTTTAGAATTTAATAGTGCAAAATAGTCTTCCTTATTAGTTAGAGTAATCCTAGCTGCTGTAAGAGGTAAACCCAGAACTCTCAGTGGTTAACACATTTGTTTATTTATGTGAGTTTATGTCATGTATAAAATAAAGCAGGTATTCCTGTTCAGTGTGCAGGGGTACATGTGGAGTGGAAGGACGTGGGAGGCGGGGGTCTCTGCTCTACACAGGAGTTTATCAGAAACTTGGGCTTCAGAAGCTCTGCCATCTTCAGTACAGGGCGCCCAAGTCACCTTGGGCATCAAGATCCAGTGGGTAGACAGAGAGAGGAAAGAGAAAATACACATGCTTTTTAACCACGCCAATTTGAAAGTGACCTATGTCACTTCCACTCATGTTGCATTGGACACATCACCCCGATACAAAGTGGTCTAAGAAATATAGCTGGACCATGGCTGAGCAGCTGCTCCTAGAGACTGTGGACAGCTCACCATCTCTGCCCCACCCTCCCGATGGCGGTCATGGTCACATAATCAGATGTTTCATTTCTTTGCCCTTGGTCCAATGCTTTTACCACACCAATAAATAGTAAGCCCTAGAGTTCAAGTCTCTTAGGCAATAAAGTTGATAAACAACCTCAGACCTGAACAATTCATGACCTGAAGTTTGACCTCATTGTTCACCCCATTTTCTCCATGTGCTAATCAATGGAGAAAAGACCCTATATGAATTTAGAGTTTGTCATCAATTACTATTTAACTAGTCCACATCTTAATAGCCTAATGCCTTATTTGAGAAAAATAAGTAAAACATTTAGAACGGTGTCAGATGTATGATAAATGCTCACCAACAAGTAGTTATAATCTCCTCGTCACTGGTGAAAATATGAGGTGAAAGAAGATTAAGAGAGTGAAGAATAGGAGCCAGTGGTACCGTAGTGCTCTGAGACCACATGCTTTCACATCTAACTGAATGACTCTAACTCGTAACCACTGTGGGCTAGAATATACCCTGTCCCTTCCTCAGACCTGGTCACTGAGACCTTATCCCTCTCTCTCCTCTGTATAACCCTGCTGTGGATTTCATGGTATGAAGTAAAATTCAGAATTTTTTCGTACCTTCTGTATTTTTCCATTGAGCTATACAATAGATCCTGACCTTACTCCCTCTGCCTCTTAAGCTTTTCCAAAGGAAAAGTGGGTTGATTTTTTTCTTTTATGGTTTAATACATGACTACATGGAACAGCCTTTGGGGTGCAAATCATTATTTGTCTTATTGCCATGGTGTTTATCATTTCTTCATAAACACTCTGAATAACACTGTCTGTTCCAAGGGAAGAAAGTTTTTTCCCTTCCTTCTTAGAGCCTCCATCTTTTTATCCAATATTTCCTTTATCTTCTTCAACATGATTTCAACTCTGAAAATTAAAGTCTTTAAGGGAAATATCAAAAAGGAAAAATGAGTTCATATTCAGCAGAACTGGATTCAGCTTGGACTTGGCAAGAAATAAACATGACAGGAAGTTAAGAAAACTGCTTACCGCTTTTTTTTTTATTCTCACAAGTAGAAATTATTCAGGTGATTCATCTACTAAGAAGTCTTCTGGTAGCAGTACTTTATTAAGAGATTAAGCCTACAGTATTTTAGTAATTAATTAAAAGACTAATTCCTAAGAGACATTTCCATTGTAGGTCTGAGAGGGAAGGAATCCATAACAAGTTTCCACTTCAGTTTTTTTACATCTTCCATTTAGACTTAGGCAGCCAATTTGATGGGGCAGCAGAATTGAGTTTTCTTAAGGACAGAGCAGTATTTACCTCTCTCATTGCTTTTGCTTATTGTTAGGCATTCCTAATGTGCTAGGGACTTTCTGGATCAATTATTACAAAATCCCGGTTCTCTGCAGTTTTTGAAATAATAAGGAAATGTCCATAGAATTGATCTAGGTGTTCATGGTGAGAATACCATTCTTAACAAACCACCACAAGATGTGCAAGGAAGATCAAAGCACCACCTCTGGAGGGGTGGTTTCAGATTTGCACATGGAAATTACCATTGTAGGAACAACCAGAAAGTAACCCAAACTTTCACCTGTATTCGGAAAAGTTCCCTGATATGTAAAGCAGATTCACTAGCAATCCTAAGATGTCAAGCTCACCTTGAAAACTGTAAAGCAAATCAGTACAAAATACCCACCAGTGCCACAGGAATATGCAGCATACTGTTAGAATTATATCAGTTCATTCGGATGTCAAGAACTACACATCATCATCCCAGAGAACTGCAAGAAATTTTCTTAAATTGGAAAAAGATACAGAGTCCTCGTTACCACAGATACCGCAACAATCTGCAAATTGAGGGCTATGTTTGCCAGACATGCATTCCCTGCTGGTATCATCTGTTTGACAATGGGTCATCCTCTCCTAAGTAATTTGCTGAATCAGCAAAAGCCAGGCCAAAGGAATTCCAACTGGTGTACTTAAGTGTGCGGTTCCAGGACAGAACAACATGGCGCCCACATGGCTCTTACTCCCCAAGGCAGGGCCTGAGGTATGGGGTTGTTTAGTAATGTGTTGGGGTCCCCATGTACACACTACAACTAAAATGTACTGCCCTTTATTTTCCATTATCAATCTCAAACTACTCCTGCAGTTTCACTCCCTGATTCCTTGGGGCTGGTGGTGGAATGGTGGTGCTTTTGGAAAAAGGAGATGGCAAAGAGACGATTTTTAATTTAAAAGATTCTGTGATCAAGTCAATTTCTTTTGGCTCAATAGCTTTTCTAAGTCTGAACACCCTAACAGGATGGATTCTTCATGCCTTAAGAGGATTTCCCTCACCCTGTCCCATCCACATCAAGGTGATGTCTTGGGGCAGGACTAAACTTAAATATCTTCACGGGGCTGGATAAAGGATCCCCTAATATACACACTGCCCTCTGCTCGGTATCTTAGCCCCAGCGTCTCTGGGCCTGGGTTCTGTCTGCACTCTTGCTGCTGTGCGGGGAGCCTCAGATGCTGTGACTCTGGACCTGGACTCTCAGCGTGGCGGAAAGTGGTACCTGCTCCTAGGGTGCTTGCTCACAGGCCCCCTTTCAGCTCTCCCTGGTGCCATGGCTTCCCTGAGGTATGGCTGCCACTCTTGCTCTGTCGCCACCCTGGGAAGGCTGCCTGCTGTCCTCACCTGCAAAGTCCCTTTTCCTTTGCTCCAGTCGTCCAGTTGGCAAAGGTTACCAGCAAGCACTTTCAGTTCCTTGCCACATGCCTCAGGAGGAGGCGGGGTCACAACGGAAGGACATCAGAACATCTGTGTCCCTATGTGCCACCTACAAGCCATAGAGAACAGGGGGCTTGGTCTCGGGCCCCCTTCTGCCTAAGCGTGCCATAGTGCCATCGCTGCTCTACTACGCTTCCATGAGGATGCAGGGGGAGCCCTCAAATGTAAGCTCCTCTTAAAGTTATAAATGGGAAGCCTGGCACAGGTAACCTCTGCTTCTAGCTATTCCCTCAACTATATGATGTTTCTCCTTCTTCCCAACAGGCCTCCCCAGGCTGAGGCCTAGGGCAGCATCTTCACTCCATTCTCCATCCTTTTACAACTCCTTCCTACCTATAGAAGAAGGCTTTCCACTTTCTCTTCCTATTTGGCAGGAACATCCTTTACATGCTATCAACTGTCTTCTCTACACTTTGACATAGTGTTCCAAGCTAGGCTATTCATACTTTAAGGGAGTATTTGGAATTTAGAAAACACTGCTCTCCTGATAAAGCCAAGGTTTAAAGATTCGTTGTGTTACTGTGGACTCAAACTTTCTCATATTGGAAGTCAAAGGCTGAATATGGACTTGTTTTTAACTCTTTGCATTCCCGACTTAACAATGTGAATTTTCCCTAAGGTGATGGATACCTCTGGCTGAATAAGGGTGAGATCGAAAACAAGGAAGTGTGAAAAGGAAAAGAACTTTCAATTATTTCAAACTAACATCCTTCCTTCCCCTCCACGTTTCTCATCCTCCCTTCCAATTCCATATTTCATTTCTTTCCCTTCCCTTCTGTGTGCAAAGACCTCAGCATCCAAGGAAGAGTCAGTGAGGAGTGCAGCCGCTTGCCCAGCAACCTGGGAGTCTAGACAGTGAGGAGGAGAGGGCAAGTGGAGGGGGATGGAGCGTGTGGAGATTGGTTATTGCGATCAGATAAGTCAATTGATTGAACAGATAAATATATTGAGGATAATATGAGCCATGTTTCTTTTTTTTTCTTTTAAGTGAAAACAGATCCTAATTTAATGAAAAAGATTTTTTTGGTTACCTACTTTTTTTTTAAACATCGTTATTGGAGTATAATTGCTTTACAATGGTATGTTTGTTTCTGCTTTATAACAAAGTAAATCAGCTATACATATACATATATCCACATATCTCCTCCCTCTTGCGTCTCCCTCCCACCCTCCCTATCCCACCCCTTTAGGTGATCACAAAGCACCGGAGCTGATCTCCCTGTGCCATGCGGCTCCTTCCCACTAGCTATCTATTTCACATTTGGTAGTGTATATATGTCCATGCCACTCTCTCACTTTGTCCCAGCTTACCCTTCCACCTCCCCGTGTCCTCAAGTTGAGCCATGTTTCTTAATGTCTGGGAAGAAATTTTTAAATATGGAAAGGAGGAAGGCTAAAATGAATCCTGAGGCATAAGATTGGAATTGGAAGTATAGGTATGTATTAATGAATTTTGATTGATTGATAGAATGGTAATTGATAGATGGAGAAATTGTCAAAGATGTATATGTCTGATGAGTTTTTTTTTTCATTGTAAAGTCTCAGTTTAATCTTATGAAAACAGAATATCCAAAATATCATGATACAAGAGCTAAACTGCCCTGTCCTGAGCACCTTACCTACTTCAAGTCTGATGACTTTTGATGGGTCAACTAACTACGCCTGACTACAGTCACAGAAGTCCCTTTCTAGCATGTTTCTGGCTAGGATGGGTTGCAAGGAATATTCTCTCAGGAAAGCTGGAAGACAAAAGGGAAGAAGGGCCATTTTGTAGCTTGCACATACCTTTTTCCAGTTAGTCAATCAAACACTAATATAAGTGCTTCTGTGAAGGAATTTTGCAAAATGTGATTAAAGTCCCTCCTCAGTTGCCTTTAAGTCCATCAAAAAGGAGAATATCCAGGGAAGGCCTGAGTTAATCAGTTGGAAGACTCTTAAAAGAGGGCTTAGGATATTACTAAGTGAAAAAAGCCAATCTGAAAAGGCTAATACTGTATGATTCCAATTATATGGCGTTCTGGAAAAGGCAAAACTATGGAGCTGGTAAATGGATCCATAGTTGCCAGAGGTGGGGTTTGGAAAGAGATGAATAGATAGACCAAGCACAGAGGATTTGGGGGGCAGTGAAACCCTGCTGTATCATACTGCAATGGTGGATCCATGTCATTACACATTTGCCCAAACCCATAGAATATACACCAGTAAGGGTGAACCCTAATGTAAAGTATGGACTCTGGGTGATAGTGATGGGTGAATGTAGGTTCATCAGTTGTAACAAATGGACCATTCCAGTGCCGAATGTGGGGAGCATTATACATGTGTGGGAATAGGGGTATATGGGAACTCTCTGTACTTCCCACTCAATTTTGCTTTGAGCCTAAAAATGCTCTAAAAAAAAGTTTGTTCATTTTAAAAGTTTATTCATTAAGGTCTGTCTTGATACAAAAAAGCACATAGCCTGCAATTGTCCTCCCTTCCCCCTGGATCTTCCTTCTAGACGGCTTGCTGCCTGTGGACAAAAAGCTTCAAGTCCATGCCATCTGGTGTCCAGCCTGCTTGCGATATTCTCTTTCTGACTGATTGCCCTTCAGATTTGCTTAGGCAGCTCCCAACAATTGCATAAGGCAATTCCTTGTATGTGTGTGTATATATGTATAATCTATTTACCTACCTATCCATCTAATCTATATATTCCTCATATATAGATTTTATATATATACACACAGAATATATACATATATATGTATATATTCCCAACTTATCTTTATAGTTAGTAATTAAATGAGAAATGCAGAACTTTGGTGAGTTCTTCAAAGATAAACAAGATATTATTCTTTTTTTAAGTATTTTTTTTTTTGCATTATGTCACAAGTGTAGTATTTTTTTAATTAATTAATTTTTTATTTTTGGCTGCGTTGGGTCTTCGTTGCTGCACACGGGCTTTCTCTAGTTACGGCGAGGGGGGCTACTCTTTGTTGTGGTGCGCGGGCTTCTCATTGCGGTGGCTTCTCTTGTTGCGGAGCACAAGCTCTAGGCTCACAGGCTTCAGTAGTTGTGGGTCACGGGCTCTAGAGTGCAGGCTCAGTAGTTGTGGCACACAGAATTAGTTGCTCCACGGCATGTGGATCTTCCTGGACCAGGGATCAAATCCGTGTCCCCTCCATTGGCAGGCAGATTCTTAACCACTGCGCCACCAGGGAAGTCCCACAAATATAGTATTGAGAGTGAAATGACCTATAGCCCTATATAAATCAAATGCTGATTTCCCATACTTAAAAAAAAAGTAGTATGCTGATAACAGAGTGTATCAGTTTTCTATTGCTGGGTAACACTTTGCCACAAACTTATTAGCTAAAAACAACACCCATTTATTATCTCAGTTTCTGAGCCTGAGATCTGGGTACATTTCATGAGGCTGAATTCAAGATGTGACTGGCTCTGCATCCTCATCTGGGGCTCAAGGTCCTCTTCCAGGCTCATCCAAGTTGTTGGCAGGAAGTTCCCTACTTTCTTGCGGGCTGCTGGCCAGGGCCACTCTCATCTCCTGGAGGCTACTCCCTGGGAGGGTCCTGACCATGTGGACCTCATGGGTAGTTCACAACCTGCTTCCTCCAGCCATCAGAGGAAGGTCTCGATGCTCTATGTTCTTTTAAGGGTACATTTGATTAGTTCAAACCTACAGAGGATAATCTCCCTTTTGATTAACTCAGCCTCAGCTGATTAGAAACCTAATCACAAGGGTGATATCTTATCATATTCACAGGTCTCTCCCACACTCAAGGGGAGGGTATTGTACAAAAGTGTGGTCATTAGGGGTCATCGGAGAATTCTGCCTTCCACACAGAATCAGCTACCTGCCAGGCCATGAGTTTCACATTGGGTCAAGATGACTTACTAGAGAGAAAAATCCAAAATCCAAAGCAGTACCATTTTGTCATTGTTATTCAACCATGACACAACACAATATTCAAGTGTCTTGCACTTCTGGTTAATTCCTGAATATCCCCTGATACTTTTTTACTCTTCCTGGTCATGTACATCAAAAGAGCTGACAATAATTGTTTTCTAAAAGGACTGAAAGGGGCTTTCTTCCTCACCATCTCACTTGGAGTCCATAAGTGAAGCCTGCATTAACAATGACCTTGAGGAGAGATGATAAATGAGAGGAAGGGGTTTAAAAAGAGTTTACTTCGGGGTTTCCTTGGTGGTCCAGTGGCTAAGACTCTGCACTCCCAATCCAAGGAACCAGGGTTCGATCCCTGGTCAGGAAACTAGATCCCACATGCCACAACTAAGGGTTTGTATGCTGCAACTAAAAGATCCCACTTGTGGCAAAAAAAGATCCCACATGCTGCAACTAAGATCCAGTGCAGCCAAATAAATAAATAAATAAATATTTTTTTTTAAAAAAGAGTTTACTTCTACCAGACAGCTAAAATCACTGACTGCCCACTACCAGCCCAGTTTAAGATTCAGATTCTGATTAAGACTGTGGTGCAGGACTTGAAACTATAAAAATAACACTTGCCTTCAAGTTGGATCAAGTGATAGAGTTGGCTTTTCTGACATTCATGCCTCAGGAGTCTTGAGTCAGGGCATCACAGGTCCACTGCCTGATTCTTCAATCTTCCAAGACCCACCATTTTTAAAACACTCTACCCTCTTCTAATTGACTACACTTAGACCCACCCAGAACAGTGGGAGCCCATGTGCATGATTCCTGTGCCATTGCTTCCCTCCCATCCAGCTATATGGCTTTGCCATTAAGACTAGCATCACAGGACCCCAAGGAGAAAACCAAAAGTTTGAGAAGATATGGGGAAAAGTGATGGGAAGATGAAGAACAAGTAACAATCGAGCCTGAAAACAGTCCAATCCCCACAGCCATGCCACAGTTCTTTGGCACAGTTTCAGGCATTCCCTTTCTTAACACCCACTCCCCACATCCTCACCACCATTTTCCAAATAAAGGCTAGGGAATGACACCCACTCCTACCTAGAGAACGATTTCAGTTTGTTCTGCTATGTAAAGCAGACTACCCAAGAAGATAGTTTGGTACTTGACTCTATGAAGTGGCCTGTGCTTTGGGTGGTTTAGGATTTTTTTTTTCTCAAAAAATAATGAGGAGAGAACAGCTGTTACAAATAACAAGAGAGGGAAAGCAATACATCACTTTGAATGGCTTGGAATTCCCAGCCCAGTTTTCCTTGAGATAATCTAACCTAGCTAGATCCTAGATATGGAATCTGAACACCCAACATTTTTAAAAGTTGCTCAGTTTTTGAAATAACTTGAACCCTCAGTAGAGTAGCAGAAAGGCCTGTGGTGCCCTGGGATTAAACCAGCCAAAGAAGAGTCCAAGAATCAAAGTCTCCCTGGCATTAGCCACTAACAATGAATGCTCCAACACCCAAGGAAATTGGGTTTTCTCCTGCAAAGGCCATGGCCTCTGCCTCATGACCCTCTGCTGAGGTTTGTCTGTAGTGAGAGATTCTTCAGACAAACATCCAGTCAGCAGTTTAGGACACAGTGTAAAGAAACCTCATGACAAAACACTGAATGTGATGAGTATTTTTAAAGTATAAAGACCAGCCATAATTTGTCTTCTGAGCTGAGCCACAGCCCCTTTCTTTGCCATTTTGGTCACTGGCAATGTAAGATTCTTCCTGGATGGTTTCTCCAAGCCTTATTCTTGAGCTCAGACTTGATCAGACTACTGCAATCCTGAGCCATAATGATGCCATTTGTGTTGTTAAGGTAACACTAACTGCCTAACAGATAAACCCTGAAATCTTGGTTCCATACGGTCATTCAGGAACCAGACTAACAAAGGATCTTTCATCGTCAACATACGGTTTCCAAGGTCACACTGGCCACTGACATATAGCCTGCAGAGGGAGAAAGCGTGAAGGCAGATCACCTAGTGTTTATGGGCCCACCTGCAAGTGATGTACATGACTTCACCTGGCATTCCATTGGCCAGAACTTGGTCACATGGTCCCACTTGAATGCAAGGGTGGTTGGGAAATGTAGTCCCTGTTTGGGCAGCCATTTCCCAGAAATAATTCCCTATGGAAAAGAAGCATGAAGCATTTGTGGACAGCAACCCAGATCTGCTACGATGAAGATAATAGTTTTAGTGGTGGCAGCAGCTACCGTTTATTATGTACCAGGCACCTGCTAAGTGCTTAACAAATAATTTCTCATTGAATCCTCAGAATAACCCTATGAAATACCTTTCATCATCCCATGTTTAAAGAGGCCCATGTTAAAGCTGAGGCTCAGGGGGCTTCCCTGGTGGCGCAGTGGTTGAGAGTCTGCCTGCCGATGCAGGGGACACGGGTTCGTGCCCCGGTCCGGGAAGATCCCACATGCCGTGGAGCGGCTGGGCCCGTGAGCCATGGCCGCTGAGCCTGCATGTCCGTAGCCTGTGCTCTGCAACGGGAGAGGCCACAACAGTGAGAGGCCCGCGTACCACAAAAAAAAAAAAAGCTGAGGCTCAGAAAAAAATAAGTTACTTGTCCCAAATCACATGACCAGCCAGGGAGAAGCAAGGACCCAAATCCCAGAATATCTGACCAGAAAGTCTATGTTCTCAAGTACTAATCCTATATTGCTTCCCTTAAATTTAGCTATAGTTATTTGATTAGTTTTTCCCTCTTTGAGTTGTCTTATTGCCAGAGAAGGTCTCACTCATCACAAAACTTGGAACTCCCCATGAGCTGGCGAATTATCTAGGATCTATAAAATTCCTTTGTACATTTAAGCTAATTCTTCCTTTTCATTTAATGATCACTGGATCTCTCAGCCACCAAACTCCTCTTGAACTGGGCTTTCTCATTTCTTGGTTGCAGAGCTCCAGGGAGCTGGCCTCACACCCTAGTCTTTCCTAATGAACTTGCCTCAAGTCATTAAATGTACTTTTGTTGCCCTTGGAGTTCACCCAACAAGAAGGTTTCTCCAAAAGTGCCCTGTTACTTTTCATACTCCCCTTCCCAACTCTCAGATGTCACAAATCTCTCCTACTCACTGTTTCCCTGAAACTCTGTTTTTAGGCTTGGTTTTGCAATCCATTGCTTTTGTTCCTCCCTCAAGAAATGACACCTTCAATATTTAATTTTAAAATTGCTCTGGTCCAATTTAGGGCCAGATAGCTTTCATGTTGAAGAAGAGGCTAAAGTCAAATCAGGGAAAAAATTAATAACAGAGAGGGCTGCAGATGTCTTCAGTTTGGTGGATTTGATTTTTATTGTGAGGTAGTTCAACCAGACAATCTCAAGTATTTTCTGACATAAATTCAATGGAAGTTTCAGTCTTGCCTTTTGGAGTGTTTAAAAAAAAAAAAGATTTTATATTTTTGGTTGTTTATTATAATAAAAGCTATTTCTCAGTTTGCTGTAGCCTTGTGGATCTCAGGATGCCAGCCCCATTGGTTTTAAAGCTAGATGTTTTGGGGGCTCATCTCTCAGGTGCAGATCTTAAAAACTGGGGTGCCTGATGTGAGGCTCAAGCCCCTCATTCCTCAAGGAGAAGATCCAGGTTTTGAGTTCCCTCCTGATTGAAGGTCACAGCACTGAGTATGGGATTTATTGTGTCTCAGCCTCTCCTACCTGCGCTGATGTAATTTTTTCTCATATGCCCAATGTGTAGAAGTCATTTTTTAGGTTTTCATCAAAAATTGTTCCATATGGAGCTGTAGATTTGGAGTGTCCATGAGAGGAGGTGAGTTTAGGATCTTCCTCCATCAATCACCATCTTGAATTGGAGCCTCCTAAAAGCCCGGTTCGTCTGTTCCCTCTCAGAACTTTAACTCACATTGCCAGAGAAGTTCTCAGATCCTCACCTGAAAACTTGGAACTCTCCAAGCAGCAAAGCTTTTCTTTTTTTTCTATGACCTACAAGATCCCATTTTACTTTTTCTCTTTTTTTCTCCTCTTTTAGTTAAGAATGACTTTTCTATAGAAACATTTAATATGACATGTCACCTTCCCTTTCAGTGAGCTAACACTTGAATGGTAAGTGATATTGATACTAGAAAGTCTCACCATACTGCTTGCTTCTTCAAGAATCTTCATGAACTTACCAATTGCAAACACATAATGGGATGTATGTGTATGTCCTTTCTTCCCTTGACAACCAAGAACCTATTTCCCAGAGCCAGCTGTAGCACCTAGTATGTCCCCATAGTAATCACACCCACAGCAGTGTTCCTGACCAGAATCAGAATCAAGTTTGGTCCCTGAATCAGTCCTACTCCCATCCCATCTTTTATGGAGGAATCAGAGAAAAATTTCCCTGGGCCAAAAAGACTCCCCAAAACTATTATTTCTCTTTGCCGAAAGCCCCAAGCCGCCACTGTCATTTTAAGTACTTAAGAAAACTTGTAGGGGACATTGAGTTAAATGTGGCAGATTGAATGTATATATTAACCTCCACTGTCTGCCAAATGCCACAAAAACTATGGTGAGGAGAGAACAAAACAGGTAAACCTGCAAGGAAGAAGACAATACGAGAAATTAGAGTAATTAAATTTTGGAAGCTGAAAAGCAAATGGACTGGTAACAACTGACTTAGCAGACCTGAGAAAAAGAAAACCTATAAAAAGCCAGAAGAAGGCTGATCTGGACGACAGAAGGCTCGAGAACAGGAGACACTTCGCACCTCTCAAAGGAGGAATCAGCACAAGCCTGAAAGCAAAGTCTCCATAACACAGCATCTCTGTTATTTACTGCTGCATTAAAACCTACCCCACACTTAGTGGTTTAAAACAGTCATTTTGTTTCGCTCACAGTTTTATGGATCAGGAATTAAGGAAGGGCTCAGCTGACTGTGTCATCTCTGAACCTCACAGTATCAGCTGAGGTAGCTGAAGCGGGAGGATCCACTGCCAAGATGGCTCCATCATTTACATTCTGGCACCTAAGTGATCCTTGGCCTCTCTCTTACTCTTGCTCTCACTCCTGTGTGTGTGTGGGTGTGTGTGTGGGTGTGTGTGTGTCTGTCTGTCTGTCTGTCCCTCTGTCTGTCTGTCTCTCTCTCTCTCTCTTTCTTTCTTCCCAAGGAGTCTCATTCTCCAGAGTCTGCCCATGGCTTGGGCTTCTCAGGACAGAGCTGTACTTCGTACATAGAGAGTAGCTTCCAGACATAGCAAGCAGAGCTGCCAGGATAGTTAAAGACCAAGCCCAGAACTGGCCCAGCATCACTTCCACTTATTCTATTGATCTAAGCAGTCCTGAGGCCTAACAGATTCAGGGGAGTGAAAACAGGGTCTCAGCTCCTGATGACAGGTGGTAAGGTCACACTGGGAAAAGACCAGTCCAAGGGGGAAAAAACCCCCTACAGATGCTATCATTTGGGAACCCTAATGAAGAAGCCCATTCCAGTCACTCGACAGTTCAGGCTACCTCTCAGTAAGCCCCTCCCCCCCACGCAGAGCTTACAATCAGCTTTTGTTTTTGACAGTCAGTGTCACACACTTCAATATGAGCTAGTAACCATGGATATTGCATATTTGAGGAAAGCTACTAACATGAAAGAGTGAAATCAAAAAGAAATTAGGACTTTGAGACTATGTATGTATGTATATATATATATATATATATATATATGTAAAATCCATGGAGACAAACTTTGTGTCCATCAAAGTTAAAAAAAAAAGATGCTGTTTTTTTAAAAGTTAATCTTCCTCAAAGTCAAGAAGCTATAAGTTTCAAAACTAAAATAATTCTACCAAGACATATAACAATACTGTTCAGAAGCAAACATTTTCAGCTCTTTTAGCTATTTTTATGACCGTTACCTCCATATTTCTAACTAATATGATTATACCAATATTTCCTGATATTTCCATTTTAGGTATCATTTATTGACCTCCTTATATGAAAAAGAGGATCTAGCTCTTTTATGTGAAACTAGACATGTGTGTTATAGGAAACTGTGTCATCGAATGTTGTAGTAGAGAATGGTTTGTTCATTTAATGCTGTAATGCATTGGTATAACAGGACTTTTTGATCCATCTTAGAGCGTGGATGCTGCTGGGGGAAGTTTAACAGGGCTGTGCCACCTAGGTTGCAGTTTGCACCCAAGAATTTACGTAGGAACAGAGGGGTCTTTTGAAAGAGAAAAGAAATAGGGATTCCAATCCCTTTACTCTGAGGCTTAAAGTGATTAAAATCTCTCTAGGGTACCTGAATGGCTCCTAATTGAAGCTAGAGGGCAGTAAAGGACACCAAGCTCCCTGAAGAAAAAAAAAAAAATCTATGAGAGCAGGATGTTCAACCCACTCACCAACATCTACCCTGGTGGCAGCTCACTTCTACCCCAGTCTGACCCTCCTCCCCTGGGGCAGCCGATGCTTTTACTATACTTCCTGAACTTTTCAGGACTGACTCAAGAACCGAGCACCAGTAGATCACACTCTAGGCAGCTGAGAAAGACCAGGGCAAGTTGACACCAGTCCTAGATTTGGGGTAAGAGGGAAATATATATTTTTAAAAGATGGAGGGAGGTGGGGGGACAGGGAGGAAAGTATCTCAGAGAAAGAATCCTGCTACTTTCCAAGGGCTCAGTACACATAGCCATGCTTTCCCAGAAATTGTTCTTTTGGTCTCAAAACTCCAGGGGCAGGATAAATGGTCCCTCCAAGTATTCTGAAGGCAGAAAGCAGAGGAATCATTGAGATCTTTGACCATGAAACTCAAAGAGAGAATAATGGAAGGAAAAGCCCAAGATCAGGTTGAAGATTAGAGTCAGTCCTTTGAGGTTAGTCTCTAACCAGCAGTAGGAAGATTTTACTGTTCCTTAACTGAGTGGCACTGGCGACAGGTCATTAAGTATGAATACTCCCAACACTAATTAGTTCTAGTACCCCACATCAATTATGAAGTGTAAAGTACATAATTCACTCATTGTAATTTGATATCTTTTCAACAAATTGGAAGTTTTCACCATCCCTTCTAAAAGAATCCTTTTAAATATTGCTAACATGGAAACTCCTGAGACAGGCTGAATCGACCATCTGTGACATCTTCTTGCTGGTGGGTGGAAATAAGCACATGCCCCAACAGCCCACCAATTACCCAAATACCAAATATACAGGTGGCCTTGGGAATGGAGCCTTGAATATTGCCAGAAGTATAACCTAGGATGTTCTGTTACAAGCAGCAGGAGCCAGGTCTGGCTAACTTAAGGCCGAAAGAGATTTGTGGGGACGATGTGGTAAGAGCTCAGAGAACCGTGAGAACAGACGGACAATCAGGCCTCAGGAAGAACAGACACCTGGGAGCTCCTGCAGGCGCTCCTGGCCTTCTCTCTGTGGTACTTCCCACGGATGACCATGCCACCCACTCTGCCTGCAGGAGCTGCAGATTCCAGATGGGGTTGGGGGCAGGAATCTGACTGGCAGCTGAGCCACATGGCGAGGGTAGGTGGTACAGGGATTGGGGGAGGGCTGTTAGCAGAAAAGAGGAGAGGTGTTGGGCACACAGAAATAGTAGCCCCTGTACCACACAACCGAAGTCTCATTCTTTCTGAAATACTTCACTTTTAATATTCTAGATTTAGTCCCCAAGTAGAGAGTAAACCAATGTTAAATGGCTGACGTATGAATTACACAGTAGTTTTCTCAAAGAGAAAAACTAATGTAGCTGTTCAGTGCATAGACTTTGGAGTCAGACAACCTGGGTCTGAATCCCAGCTTGGCCCTTACTAGCTGTGTGACCTTGGATGTTTTCTAAATGATCGGTCTCTCTAGCCACCCTTGACCTTTCTGAGCTTCGGTTTCTTCATCAGTAAAACGGGGAGAATGTTTACCTGTGTAAGTTAGGATGCCCTTGGTGATGAGTCATGAAACCTAAATAAATAAGAGAATTTAATGTCTTATATTACTGAAAAGTCCAGTGGTAGAGAGGGATTCGGTGACTCAACGATTTCATAAAATACCCAGCTTCTTTCCATTGTCTTCTCTGTTCTTTGGAGCATCCACATCATTCCAAGGCTGGATGCAATCTGATAGCACGATGGCTGCCAGATACTTCTGGAATTTAATGTTTTCTCATTTATATTCAATAAATAGGGGAGTCTCTTCCCAAGCCATCTAACAAAAATCCTGAGCTTTCCTTTAATTGGACCATCTTTGTCCATATGCCACCAGTCACTTTGGCAAAACGGATGGATCTGAGAAGCAAAACATAATGGGAGAGGGACAGAGAGAATGCTGAGGGGACAACCACAATCCCCAAATCCATCATATTATATCCTAAAGTTAATCTGAGGATTCAATGTATGTAAAGTGCTCCGTAGGTGCCTTGCAGATAAGTGTCAAATAAGTGGGTGTGTGTCTGTGTCTGTGTGTGTAGTGGAAAATCAAGAGATAGAGACAGAACTCAAGATAGAGATATAATCTTCAAACTAAGACTTAAAAACTTAAAAGTTTTTTAAATAAATTTATTTATTTTTATTTACTTATTTTTGGCCACGATGGGTCTTCGTTGCTGTGCGCGGGCTTTCTCTAGTTGCAGCGAGCGGGGGCTACTCTTCGTTGCAGTGCATGGGCTTCTCATTGTGGTGACTTCTCCTGTTGCAGAGCATGGGCTCTGGGCATGCAGGCATCAGTAGTTGTGGCACACGGACTCAATAGTTCTGGCTTGTGGGCTCTAGAGTGCAGGCTCTTTAGTTGTGGCGCACGGGCTTAGTTGCTCCATGGCATGTGGGATACTTCCCAGACCAGGGCTCAAACCTGTGTCCCCTGCATTGGCAGGTGGATTCTTAACCACTGCACCACCAGGGAGGTCCCAAACCTTAAAAGTTATAGGACCAACATATACAGTATTAACCCTTAAAATAAATGTAAGAAAATCTAATAAAGCTAATTTTTCTCAAGATGATCACTTGGATCAGGTTTTTCATATATCAAATGTTGAATTCTTTCTGAAACACTTTCGGTACTGTGCTCGAGAACAGCTTAATCTGCCTACTTGATAACCTAACATAATGTATATGTGTGGGTAGATAGAAGAATGGAAAGATAGATAGATGAAAGATAGCTATATAAATTGATAAGAGGATACATTTTAACTGCTCACATACATATTTCAAAGCCTATTTAAATGCAGATACAAGATTAATTTGTTAGAATGTTATCTATGTGCTGAAAGTGCCTCAAAAATGACTCATCTTCTTCTGAAGGCAGATTACAGAATTCTAAAAGTGGAAGAGACAACAGAAATCATTATGCCAATCACTTTCCAGACGAGGGAATTTAGACTAAAGAGATACCTTAGCCAGAACCACATAGTTGGTGAGTAGCAGAATGAAACCAGACCTCAAATATCCTGACATCCAGCAAAGCTCTATCCACAATACGATCCCATATCCCTTGAGAATATGAGATTTCTTAGCGAACAAGAGCTTCATAAACGGTACAAAGGTAGACTTCCTCTCAATCTGCCACAAGCAAATAATGACTATTTTGGAATTAGTAAAACTCAGATAATGTAGACATTGTCACCCAAGGTAGGACAGGCAACTCGGAAGAAGTTTTACTTGATACAAGTTTCCCAGGTCTGAGAAACATGATGGGATGTATTTATTATCGGTGTTGTTGCTTGTCAGTAATACTGAGAAATGGCACGTTAATCAGCAAGGGACAAATTATGCTATCATTTTTTTCCCTAAAAGGTAAATAGTTAACATGTAAATCGTGTCCACAAGAACTTTCCATTTTTCACCATCCTACCCATAAGTTGGCTCTCTAAGTGAGGACCCAGCTTTAAAATAGCTCTGAAATGAAAGGCTACTCTAGATATGAAATATTCCATGGAGCAAACGCAATAGCCTACTTTTCTTGAGTGTTCTATTATTCTCATTTCCAGATGGCCACAAAAAGCTTTGGGAAACTGGACCAGGTACAGAAACTAGTCAAAGAAAACAAGAGTGGAGGATAAAATTTGGATAAGCCTGTCACCAATTTTAGCTTCTAAGCACAGCACCAAAACTTTAATATTCAACAACATAAGCAGACCTTCTCAACAACTTAAGTTGACTTCAACAAATCCTACTTCGGTTGACTGGCCACAGAACGAGGGAGGGATCTCACAGAGAAGAACCTCTTCTATAGCCATACTCTACCAGCTTAGGTCTGAGATCCTAATACCAAAAACCTAAAAATCAACAGAAAAGAATTTGTGTGCTTCTGGAGCCTTTTTTTTTCAGGGCAAGATGCTTTACTCCTACCCACAAGGTGGCAGAATCCACTGAATGTTGCCTTGCACGTCCCTTGTCGTCAGCCTGCCCTTTAGCAGAACACTGAATGCCCTTTTTCTGCTGTAAGACAGATACTGAATCACCACATTATACTGTCTGACCCTGCGGGGCCACGGTACAATATCATAATGTCAGACTGGGTCTGAAAAGAGCTTTGTGTGGGATGAGACAAGACTCTAAAGATAGCAGAGCTGCTGAGTCACTTAGGATGATGACCACAAATGGTACTGCCCTCAACCCGCTGGGGAAAGCTGGTGTCAGAAGCCCCTGGTAAATCTCTGGGCTAATTATGGTGGGTGGGAGGTGGACCTTGGAAGCAAGTCATACTTAACCCAGAGATCAGGAAGCCTAAGGGAAGAAACCCAAGTTGTAAACCCTAATAAATAAAGTTTTAAATTCGCTGACAATAAAAGCATGCTATCGTGTGTCAGGTAGTTCTCCTTAGAAGCAGGTGCATTGCAATTTTTTTTTTTAATATTAAATCTTCATAGAGTTACACGATAGGTGGCAGCCTGGAAATACGCTGATGTGTCCTGGCAGAATTTCAGACATAATGATTTTTTTCTCTTTGTAAACCTTCCACCAGTGGGAAGGCAAGCCCTGCCAAAACTGAGGAACCCAAGCTGGAGGCAGCGAGACTCCATCACGCAGACCATGGCGACCGGCCAGGACTCCAAGGCCAAATCGGAAACAACCACGCTGAGTTCATTAAAACAACGGAATGATCAAAGGCGTGCAAGCCTTCACAAAGGCAAAAATTAATCTGTTTAATACTTGGCTAAGTTCTCATCTGTTGAAGTAAATTTGAAACGAAATTCATCAAACTCCCCCTCTTCCTGTGGAAAAATCCTTTGAGTTCCTTAGAATGTCCAGAAGGTGGCAGAAGTGTTCTTTGTTTCAGTTCATGGGACCCAGCAACCGTTCCATCCCCAAAATTAATGTGAAAACGTGTATCTGGGTATAATACATTGAATGTAAATATACATTTGCAGGATATCAGGAATTGTATTCAACCATGAATAAGCCAAACCTCAGGTGGCGATATCGTTTTGAGGGAGGAAATGTCCTGGGGAAATGGTAAGTTTTTAAAAAAAAATCATGGCCATCAATGAAGTAGCCGATGGAAGGACTTACAGCCCAACAGTAGGACCGTATTCCTGTACCTCTCCTGGCTTCCGTGAGCCTCACTATTCCCCGGACCTACCCCTCGTTTCCCTTCCCTTCATTAATCCTTAAAGACTTGTACGCACTTCCAAGTCATCAGAAACCCATAGCCTCACCATTACGTTGATGAAGCTGTAAGATGTACAGGGAAATTTTCCTTCTATGAAGACTCCTACCCTCCCCTCAGCCTGCCTCCGTATGAAAGTCAAGCTCCATAACCAGAGGTTTATCCACTGCCCTAAACGTTATGAATATTGATTCCTGTTGGACAAACTGAAGCTGGTGTAGGATCTCAATACCTCAATTTCCTGGGTGGACAACATGTAAAAATATTAATACAGTCCATCAGGAGTAACAAAACTCATTAAAAATCCATAGAAATTCATGAAAAGTCTTTTGCTGTTTATTTCATGAGCCGAAAACATTTATTCCAACCAGATCAAGGGAGGGGAAAAAAATGTTTTCTATGGCTCCAATTTCACAGACTCTAGTATGAAATGAATCAATAGTAGCTAGGAGGAGTGAAATCAAAGATTTCCTTTTCAACAGTAATAAATCCAGTCAAACCCTATTTGGTATGGCACTTGACATGGCTTGTAAATTCTGCAGTTACTCAATTATGTATTTAAATAGTAATCCCCTACAAAATTAATAGGAAGTGCTAAATTAGGACAAATGGCCTCCAATGGGATCCAGATGCTTAAGCCTAGACTAGGTAGAAAGTGTGAAAAATTAAGAACTATACTGATTCTCTCTCTGAGTTTCTTGGAGGAGCCAGAGTTCTTCAAGCATGGAATGTAAATACTTGGGAAGCATGTGTTACAGAGCAGCCGGAGTCCCAGCTGTGTTTATACTCAGATTCCAAAATATCTGGGCCTGGAAGGAGAGCTGGTAGCGTGAAGAGGGACACGGGAGCCTGCTGGGACAGACTGATCTCAAGGGGAAGGAGAGAAGCTGTTTCAAGACAGATGAACGGTGTGACTGTGGACAGAGCATGGTGCCTGCCTGTCACTCAGCCTGTCTTGAAGCCCCCCTCCTCCTGGACCTGCATCTGATTCCCAAGGGGGTGGAGAAAATGCTGAAACATGGCAACATTGTTGGTCTCTTTTGCAGTGGTGGCTGTGTGGCAGCAAGAAGGGCAACAGTGCATCATTTAAAAATCTACAAAGAACAAATGCTGGAGAGGGTGGTGGAGGACAGGGAACCCTCCTGCACTGTTGGTGGGAATGTAAACTGATACAGCCACTATGGAGAACAGTATGGAGGTTCCTTAAAAAACTAAAAATAGAGCTACCATATGATCCAGCAACCCCACTCCTGGGCATATACCCAGACAAAACTATAATTCAAAAAGATACATGCACCCCTATGTTCATAGCAGCACTATTCACAATAGCCAAGACATGGAAACAACCTAAATGTCCATCCACAGAGGAATGGATAAAGAAGATGTGGTACATATATACAATGGAATACTATTCAGCCAAACAAAAGAACAAAATAATGCCATTTATAGCAACATGCATGGACCAAGAGATTATCATACTAAGTGAAGTAAGTCAGAAGGAGAAAGACAAATATCATATGATATCACTTATACGCAGAATCTAAAATATGATACAAATGAACTTATTTACAAAACAGAAATAGACCCACAGACATAGAGAGCAGACTTGTGGTTGCCAAGGCGGGAGGGGGTTGGAGGAGGAAGGAATTGGAAGTTTGGGTTTAGCAGGTGCAAATTAGTATCTATAAGATGGATAAACAGCAAAGTCCTCCTGTATAGCACAGGAAACTATACTCAATACCCTGTGATAAACCATAGTGGAAAAGAATATGAAAAAGACGGTATACATATGTATAACCGAATCACTTTTCTGTACAGCAGAAATTAATACATTGTAAATCAACTATACTTCAATAAAATAATTTTTTTTAAAAAGCGGGGGCAACAGTGGCCTTGGGCAGTGTCAGGGCTGACACCACCACCCTCAGTCTGAGGGTCGGCAGTACCCACAGGGACACCGTGCCTTCAGGTTAGGAGGGGAACCTGTGGCACCACTGCTGCCTTTGCCATTGCTGGGAAAGAGCCAGCAGCACCATTCCAGTGACCCAGAGTAGCAAGAAGAGAATAGCAGACCTCATGTTGTGACCAGAGCATTAGTCCTCAGAGAACTTGATTACCATAGGCCGAATAATGACCCCTCCAAAGATGCCCATGTCCTAATCCCCAGAGCCTGTGAATACATTACCTTCCATAGTAAAAGAGACTTTGCAGATGTGATTAAGGGTCTTGAGATGGAAAGATTATCCTGGGTTATGTGGGTGGGCCCAATGTAATCACAAGGGTACTTGGGAGAGGAAGGCAGGAGAGTCAGAATCAGAGAAGATGTGACAAAAGAAGCAGAGGTCATACAGAGAGATCTGAAGTTGCTACACTGCTGGCTTTAAAGATGGAGAATGGGAACCCCCAAGGAATGCAGGTAGCTTTTAGAAGCTAGAAAAAGACAAGGAAACTGGTGCTCCCTTAGAGCCTCTGGAGGGAGCATGGCCCTGCTGACCCGTTTTAGACTTCTGACCTCCAGAACTATAAGAAAATAAATGTATGTGGATTAACTGTGTGGTAATTTGTTACAGCAGCAATAGGAAATAATACCCTGGTGACACACTCCTTTAAGAGTTTTCAGAATCATTTGTGAGGATAAGGAGGTTCAGATTCCCACAGAACAAGGAGAAGCAGAGCCAGAATGTTTGGGGGTCTTTCTCCTTCCATCTGTGTGAATAGTGGATGCAGGTTAGGGTAGGGTAGACTAGGTCCACAAGTTTGCTTTACACTCCAAATTTTCTCAGCAGAACATTTCATCTTAGATCTCACCTGGAATCTTGATTCAAATCATCAGCATCTGTCTTCTGCAACACTTAAGATTCCAGACAAAAACATGCATTACTTTGCACTCTTCCCTTCCCATTAAGAACTTCTGAGAGGCAAGTCATGCCCTGTGTCCCTCAAAAGATACCACTTATATCCATAAGTGCATTCCAAAGTCATTTGAAACCCTGGGACCAAAGCCCATCCCTAAAGATACCACTTATATCCATAACTGAGTTCCAAAGTCATTTGAAACCCTGGGACCAAAGCCCATCCCCATATTTTGGATACTAATAATGTAGCATTTCTCAACCAGTTGCTCTAGATTTTAGCTCAAACCTTAAAAGCATTCTGCTGATGAGACATTCTAGAAATGTCTTCAGAGGTTTGTTCTAAGACTACAGAAGAAATCCAGCCCACCCACCTGAGGCTGAAGACTCTTCAGCCAGGTCATCATTAAAGATGGAGAACTATTTTTCAGGGCCCAGAAAAGTATTTGAGTTGGCTGTACTCATTCAGTACTTTC
Source organism: Hyperoodon ampullatus (assembly GCF_949752795.1). NCBI lineage: Eukaryota > Metazoa > Chordata > Mammalia > Artiodactyla > Ziphiidae > Hyperoodon > Hyperoodon ampullatus. The sequence goes on along the minus strand of NC_136916.1, from coordinate 132,706,949 downwards.
TGCCAAATGAACCAGTTGTTTCTTCCCAAAATACAAATGTGTCCTAGATCTGAAAAGTATATACAGTCCTCCTATTAGTAGCAATTACGGTATATTTTACTAATACCCAACTCTATTATCTCTCATAACAGTAGGGACCAGGGAACACACAAGAGATTGCAATTAACAAATGATTTCCAAACTTCATTTTATCATTCATAAAATTGATCTTAATTCTTATACAAGAGCTATCAACAAGAAGGAAAAATTTATTAGCTTGTTCAAATTCCTTTTATTATTTTCCCTAACCATCTTTTGGCAAAACTGTTAGATAATACAAAAATAAATAATGGTAGGGCAAAAGCAAAGTAAACATTTGACCATGACTTTCAAGGACTGGAAACAACCTGCTCTGTGGTTCATCCCAGCTGTATTTATCCTCTGAACAAGTGAGACAACCGTGGACAAGTCATAACCTCTTTGAATTTCTTTCTCTTCCATACTTCCAGATTTGTTTTAATATTGAACATTTAATTTACCTGCCAGGTAAATTGTTTACCATTTCTTCTTCACATTTTCAAGTTGAAATTGGCACTGGAGGAAAATACTCCCCATTTATAGTGTAGGCTCAAGGAACTCCACCAGGGAGACAAGTGCCCTAGTTTTAGAAGCATTGGCCATTATACCTGTTACCATGCCTGCTACCTCTAAAACCACGGGTACCCATATGCTGTATATTCCCATCTGCATTGCTTTGGTTCACTTCATTTGTTCATCTTCTGCTTTCTTCACCATTTGGAAGTGTCCTCTTCTTCCACCAATTTCCCCACCTCTGAAGGCCAGCTTATGTCCTACCTCCTCCAGAAAGCCTTCCCTGATCACAGCTGTTCAAAGAAATCCCTCTCTCCTTCAAATTCATGGCACTCATTCTATGTAGCATTCAGTTGGAATACAAATTTATCTTCCTTGTGTGTGTGCCTTTTACTGTTACTTAACTCTTAACTCTTGTTTTTTTACGCCTCTGGTCTTCCAGAGATCAGAGACCATGGAAGCTATTGTTTTGTAGTCCCTACAACACCTAGATCTGTGCCTTGCACATGAAAAGTACTCATTCATTTCTTATTTATCCATTCAACATTTATGTATTAAACTATGTGCCGGGACTTCCCTGGTGGTCCAGTGGTTAAGAATCCACCTTCCAGTGCAGGGGATGTGGGTTAGATCCCCAGTAGGGGAAATAAGATCCCACATGCCATGGGGCAACTAAGCCCATGTACCACAACTACTGAGCTCGCGCTCCACAACTAGAGAGCCTGTGTGCCGCAAATATTGAGCCCACGTGCTCTAGAGCCCATGCACCACAACTAGAGAGCCCATGTGCTGCAACTACTGAGTCTGCACGCTCTGAAGCCTGCACACCACAACTAGAGAGAAGCCTGAGCTCCACAACAAATGATCCCGCATGGAGGGAGGTACTCTGAGGGGTCTAGGCCAGAGATGGGTTTAAATGCAGGTTCTGGTTCATCAGGTCTGGGCCAGGCCTGGGAATCTGCATTTCACCATTTCCCACATAAGGCTGGAGCTCTGGCCAGATGTCTGGGCGGGAGAGCCGCTAATATTCTCCCTTATCCACACATCTTAACCCCAGTCCTCCCACCAGAGAAAAATAGATTCTAATATTCATCATGCTAATTAATTAGTGTGTCTAGGATTGACTGGTGATTTAAATAAATAAATAAATAAAGATCCCACATGCCGCAAAAATGATCCCATGTGTCACAACTAAGACCAGATACAGCCAAAATACATAAAATAAAATTTTTAAAAAAGAAACCAACCATTAAAGTTTCTTAAAAAATTTTTTTAAATAAACTATGTGCCAATTAATGAGAAGCAAAATAACTCGTGATCTAAAAACTGAATAATTCAATTCTTAACTCAGAATTTATCCTTCTCATTTCAGATTTACTCTTTGTTAACATTATAGGGTAATTTCTCTGTTGGCAAATTTAAACTGCAAATATTCTAAACAGATTTCAAATATGGGATGGTTGTACATGTTCTTGTAATGACGATTGACACAAAGTGCTTCAGGTTAACTAAGTGCCTAGTTGAACAGATTTTGTAGATTTATAAACTGCAGAAATTGCCAAGACTAACAGGGAGAAAATAACACTCCCTACAAGTAATTGGTAAACTGCATGTTAAATGACAACATACTTGCTTTTATTTAATCACATTTTGTCTTTATGGAACATAAGTGTATGCTTGTTCAATTCCTTCAGGGGCAATAAAATAGATGCCCTTGCTCCACTTTGTAACCAGAATTAATGGCTACCTGCCATTTCTACCATAAATCTCGAGTTTCAAGTATTGTAAGTACAGAAAAATCATATTAAACTAAAATTTACCATCAATATTATTAAACCAGATTCTAGTGATTTTATTTTAATAGATATCAAGGTGGATTACATTGATTAAATAAATTCTATACCTAAGGACAGAAGTCCCAAAATAGTCCAAA